>NC_054554.1:7277932-8682932 GCF_017654505.1 Polyodon spathula
GGAGACTTGTTACAGGGATGGAGAGGAGAGGGGGGTGTAAGGTAGAAGGGGTCAAATAGCAAGGGGTTACAAAGGAGAGGGATCAGTCAAGAGGTCAGAAAACAAGGCGAGATTCCAGGACCTTCACAACTTGCCCTCATACAAAAGGGGCAAGGGGGAAAAAAAAAAGGGGGGGGGGGGGTCATCCATTCAGTACCATTCCGCTGCCATGCAGGCAGGCAGGCAGGCAGGCAGATTTATTACTTATCCGAAAAAATAACCTAAACTAAAGGAATCTTCTTGCAACACCCCAGTGTGGTCAAGCCAATGGAGATTTCTTCTGCTTCGTTGAGAATGATGTATTTAATATTATTCACCAACTTAAAGGCAATGAAAGAGGTTGCCATTTTTTTTTTTTTTTTTTTTTTTTTGAGATAGGCAATTGGAGGGCTTTTTGTTTTAAGAGTGCCGGAGACTGTGTGGCTTTGTGTGTGTTTTTGTTTTTTGCTCTTTAGCTGGAAAGCAATATCAGCTGAGATCCTTTGGTCACCCTGTACTTTACAGTGTCTAAAGAGACACAGAGCTTTTAATAATTACACAAAAAGGGATACAGCATCTAATGGTACCCATACAGCTGCAATTATTACCTACGATTTCAGCTGTAAAAGAGAAACAGGGGTCTATTTGTTAGTGCTCTTTGGTTCAGAGACTAGTAATTGGGATACTGTGGTAATAATAATATAATAATAATAATAATAATAATAATAATAATAATAGAAGCATACTATCAATTGGAAGATCATTAGTATTGCTATTGTTTGAATTTAAAATAGAGTATCAGTTTCAGTTATTACCATAATATCTATCCATCCATAGGAATTGCACTGTCTATTCATTCATTTACATAATATTTAGAAAATGTAGTTATTTTCAACTTTTATAAGCATGTGCATACATTTTATTTGGAAGAATTGTGTATTTTTTGCACTTAGGAAGCTGAGCAATAATAATAATAATAATAATAATAATAATAATAATAGTCATTTTCAATGTTATGAAAATTAAAATGCATTGATATATTGATGAGTTAGTGATTTTATTATTATTATTTTTTTGGTTATTCAATTTATTTTTGCTGCATTTTCCGTACCTTTTCAATGATGTTTTAGGTTTTATTCTTACCATCGTAACACTGAATCATTTTCTGGTACACCATAAAAAATAGAAGGCTGTACTTTAGAAAGGCAAGACACACAGCAGAAATTTAGTTTTGTGTTTTACATGCGGTTGTTTAAAATGTATTTTTTTATGATTATTAAATTAGGTACTGTATTCATTTTTTTATAAGCAGCCCATGGCTTATTGAAGAGACTAGGAATCTTTAGTGAAGATTCAAAATAGCACTCTCCGTTCTTCACATCAGGTATTACTGTAGGACACATTTCATCTTAAAATTTGCTGGTTATAATTAGAGATACGCATTCTAGTGTCTAGAATTTCTATTACCACTTAAGTAACCTACGCACTTAAAATACACATTTTGTGATGCCCTTTTTATTAAAATCTATTTTTATTTTTGTTCAAGTGCATTTTGTAGAAAATGGGGAAATATATATATATATATATATTTTATGTTCCGTTTTTTTTTTTTTAGAGAAAGTATTCTATCACAAATAAAGCAAATACTAATACAGCTGCCTTTACAATAGGTGGTTTTTGTATAACTGTTATTATTCATTAGTCATTTAGTTAGACTGTTACTGCTCATTTGGTAGTTGTGTAACATTAGTGCTGTACACTTGGATACAATGTAAAATATGAAAGACAATTTTTCGAAGATAAGGATGACAGACACAATATGTAAAAGGTCTGCTAAGTTACTAGGAGCAGAGCACAAAACATGGTCAGAAAGAGCGTCTCACGCTGTATTCTCATTTCAAATGAGAATTATAATAATGATTACAAAAAGGATAATGAAATTAATAATCGCCATAATGATGATGATGATGATGATGATAAGAGGAAGATTGGGTCCAGAGCAAGTGTGAAAGCAGAGAGGATAAACGGTGCTTATTGTTCACTTAAAATCACTGACTGCAGAAAAGGACGACAATTTCTTCTTTAGACCGTTTTTAGTTTATTATTATTATTATTATTATTATTATTATTATTATTATTATTACCACCACCAATGTTACTATTCCATAAATGTAAAATGTACAAAAATATTAATATTTTAAATGTGTAATCTATATATATATATATATGTGTGTGTGTGTACAACATTACAATACATCTAATAAAAGCAAGGATGTGAAGATATAGGCCCCTTCAGGGGTGGGCCTCTGTGTTTTATCCCCGTATCGAGATGCTCAGACATGGGTAGAGCAGTAAGGGAAAGGGGGCTGGGGGAACCATGGCCGGGAGACAGAAAAGTCAAAACCCGTTGCTATTTGTATTTGTTTAATTAATTAATTTTTTTAAATACAACTTTCAGTCTGCAAGTGTCCCATCTATTAATCTGCGTCTGTAATTAAAACCTTGCCTTTTTTAAAAACCATCTCATGAATGCCAATATCCACCCTAACAAGCACAATTTTAGTTATTGTCTGTTCAGTGAATGGCTGTGTGTGTAGGCCTGGTTGGTGGTGTAAAGGTAAATTATCCTTCCATCCAAATGCTCCCTTTCCCTCCCTTTTATTATGCCTCTCTTTACCCCTTCTTTTTTTTTTTTTTTTAATCGTGCAGCTTTGTTTTGTTCTCCCTTTTCCCAATCTTATGCACCACATGTTCTGAGATAGTAAAGAATCAAGTAGCATAGTTTGCCGATGCCGTCTTTGCTTGTTATTGAGGGGAAAATAAGGTTATCCGCTTAGCAGCAAGAGCAGGGGATCCAGTTACAGCTCACGGTTTTGAATATGCAAGCTACTGCAGACTCAACCTGTTATTCCAGTTGTTACAAACTGAAAAATAATAGCGTACGTGTCAGGCTTGTCATTACAGAGAGAGGGGGGCCTTATTTAAAAAGGGCACTTTGTCCAGTCCTGCGCTCGGCTCTCCGAGGCTGCTTTACCTGTCTCTGGTTGGTGATTTTCAGTGCTACAGTGCTGCTGTATTGACAAGACTTTCAAGCCTTGTCCTTTGCTAGGAGCTGGTTTGCTCTGCCACAGCAACACTTTTTATAATCTATTTTTTTTCAAAACTTGTTCTCATCGTTGTTCCTTTATCTCCTGGAAGTGGAGTTGGCAGGAATACTGTGGCTGTTACACAATATGTTATCGTGTTCGTAATCACTAAATCATTGTGGTGGGGTTAGATTTACAATCTTGAAGTATGACAGGAGTGGGGAGGTGAAAATGGAAACCGGTGCTGCGTTTTTAACATTTGTAATAGCTTACGATGTTAGTGTTTTAAAGCGTACCTGAAAAAGATAATTCCCCTTTTTAGCACTATCCCTGTCCTATATTGTAGCATATCCAAAATATATTAAAAATGTAGTTTATATACTTAAAAAAACAACCATTTATCTGTCTATACGCACACGTGTAAATACTTTTTTTTTTTTTTTTTTTTTTACTGTATTTGCATTTCTTTAAAACATAGAATACCAATCCGATAAATGCATCTACTCCACAGTTCATGCATTTTATATAACAGTGTGAGACGGTGTGTGTTTATTCACTGCTTGCTGCTGGCCTGTTCGATGGTGTATAAGCATACTGCTCTGTTCCACTATATTAGAAATAAATGCTACTGTATTTATTTCATTTAGGGAACTAAATATGAAACAATGCAATAATCCCTCCTCATATATATTTTAAATGCATAATCTGCCAATTAATCAATTTCTCTCTCTCTCATATATATATTTGCATATGTACAGGGTGATTAGAAAGTAAGTTTACCACATTGACGCACCACATCATTTTCAGGTATTTTTTACAATATATACCCTATTACAGTATAACTGAATAGTTACTTTTTTTCTTCATATTTTAGGGTAGGCTAAACATCCATATAATTAACATAATATATAATAAAATTAATGGGCAATAATTAACAGCACAATCAGTACCTCAGATTGATCGATTTTCAAAGGTCACCATTTAAGTGATAGACGTGTGAGCATTGGAGTGGGACGGGATGGAGGGGTTACGGATGAGCCCTCTTCCTGTGGTTTGGTCCTGTGCGCTCTGTGGGTGGGGGGGATGTTGTTGCAGCAGGACCAGGACATTAAAGACCAGCCAGTTGGCCCTTCTAAAACATTTACTTTTCATCACAAAAGATGGAATGCATAAAACATTGAGGGTGTAAAGACAGTTGGTAAAGAGTGTGGTGTGTGTGTGTTTTTTTTTTTTCTTTCTGTCGACCTCGAGCTGCAGGGACAATACTTCAAGGCCCCGGCCCTGTGACTCTTGACACCGATTCGGGGGGGCGAAACAATGAGTCTGCCAGCCAGCCATCAGCCTCTCTTCAGTTTGCATTTCCGTTATATTTATTTATTTATTTATTTATTTATTTATTTATTTGTCTGTTTATGTAACTGGAAACTCCGAAGCATTAAAAATTCAGGAGTACAAGCTGATTTTAATGCAGCCTCATTAGAGGCTATGGGCGACATGTGGCTGGGGCTTTGAAGTTTTTTTTTTTTTTTGTTTATATTTTGTTTCTGTTTGGTTTTTTTTGGGCGACACTGGCATAGGAACAGCATAGGTCCGAGTTCAACACACAGCAGCTTCACAAAGGCAGGCTGCTTCCGACACTACTCTTTGACGAGAGATGTACAGTATCAAGTAAAGAAATACGTTCAGTACAGGTACATACTGCAGTGTCTGTATAATTAGTATAGATGTATATTATTAATATGTGCAAATATTTGAATCCTTTGTATATTTATTTGTTAGGCATATATATTGTACAGCCTTTCATTTGAAATTAAAGTTATTTTTAATCATTTCTTAATTATACAGGGTACTCCACACATGTCCAATAGAATATAAGATATTCTCTGTTTAGACATTTGTTTCCAGCCAATCTGTCTGGTTCAAGGCTACAGTACCTACATAGCCCAGGTAGGTCCCAGTATTTTGTTTCTTCTGTTTTGAGTTTTTCATATCTTTATTGATCGCCATGTGGTGTATTAATAAACAAAAGTTTTTATTTTTTATTTTTATGTTGTATTATAACAAATGTATTGGCAGTGAATTTTTAAATGGAGTACTGCAGTTAAGAAATAATAATAATCATAATAATAATAATAAAATAATAATAAATAATAATAATAATAATAATAATAATAAAAACACATCGTTTTGGGTTTGCCTTTTAGAATTGGAGGCCTTTTAAAAAATTGAGGTACTAAGAGAGTGATTTAGAATTTTACAGATCAGCAACTAAAAGCTTAAACTGTTGTGTACCCCCAACATATACGACTTAAACTGTAACATATCAAATGATATACATATGTAATTTATTTTCTTAAGAATGTTGTGTTGTGCTATGGTATTATATGACCTCAAAAATGATGTTTCCAGAAACAGTGACTTGCAGTGATCATTTCTGTACCATGCAAATGATGGTGATGATGGAGAATAAACCTAGATTTGGCAGTTGGTGGACTAGACACGATGGATTGCTGTTCTTGTGAAGGCCAGGGCTTGGCGGGGGTTTACTGTAGACATGTAGTGTACAGAGAGGATATTAGAGGACACAGCCAGTGACAGTAATAAAACTGCCAATGAACGATGTGGCTTTACAAAACAGCGTTCTGTAGATTTGTATATGTGTGAGTGTTTTTATTTTTTTATTAAACATTTCTTATTTATAAGTATTTATAATTTGTATTTATTTATTTTAAAAGATTATTTAACGGTTTATGCAACTGTAGTACATTGTAGTTTGTGTCTGTGTCTTTTAAGATGGGTTTTAATGTACACCTGTATGCCTGATTTGTGTCTGTGTGCATGTATATTGGTTTTGTATGTCGACGTGTGCGTGTGTGTGTTTTCCCCTGGCTGACCTGTGAGCTGGAATGTAGAGTGTGGGTATGCAAGACACCATCAGACCCATGCCATTTCCTCTCTGTGTACAGTACAGCTTATCCTCTTCAGGGGTAAAGCAAGAAGAAAAGAATAGAGGGATTCTGAGCCCCCTTCTTAACCAAAAAAAAAAAAAGTCTTCCAACAACAAGCGCGATTCTCTTGCAAATGTGTGGCCGAATTGAGCAGTACCCCGCTGGGTGAGCAGTGCAACCACTTCTCCCTTGCGCCCTCCCTCTGCCTAGCCTCACCATTCAGACAAGCGCCTTGTCCTGGCCTTGCTCCTGCATACGCCGTTGTGTTCCTTTCTTAATTTATGCTCAAACAATAATTGCAAGGTTGCAAGGTCCCCCTTTATTAGGGAAGAGGGGGGCGGGTGTGTAAAAAGAGGGCCTCGATGGAAAATGACAAATTGTCGTAGGCCGGTCGAACTGAACAGAAGAAAGCTGTTTATAAAAATGTATATCATTTTATTTGTATTTTTAAAGAGTAGGTTGGACTGTGTTTGGCAGCTTGTTTTTGCCAGCAGTACTCAATCCCCTCTCCATTCTGTTTGAAGTGGCAGGGACTCTGGGAAGCCGGTTAAAAGCCAGGCTAACCCCTTTGTCCCTGCAGCCCACTCCATTGTTGCGGGAGAATTGAGCTCGGTGGCCCACACTTGACCACGGCAAAGCAATAAAATGGCCTCTAAAGTGCTACTGCTTTCCAGGGCTTTTTGTTGTTGTCGGGCTACGTATGTGCGCATGTGTGGATGTGCTTTAGATATATACTGTACAGCAACCGCTAACTAACAAAACAGTTGTTTATCCTTATTTTATCAGTTTTAAAATACATGTCATTGTCTTGAGAAAAAACAATTTCAACTACTGTGGATAACCAAAAACAAACATTTCATTGTCTTCTGGCCGTTGGTTTTTGGAAATTGCTTAATGTGTGTTCTATGTGGAAGCAGTTTGTGTATGTATGTAAGATCTGTGTATGTAAATAGATATATATATTATATATATCATATATGTATATATATATAGAGCAGTGATAAGGTAAATATTTACAGTAAATACCTATGATACAACTCTGTTTCACTAGAGCATTTATACAATGCATTTATCCGGTAGAAATGGCAGATCCATTACTTTTTTTAATTATTGAAAATCAGTAGTTTGCAAGATAATTACTTAAAGTTGAGTAGGTATACAGGTGCATTTCTATCTTTATGTGCACTTGTTCTTCCTTTCGCAGTAAACGTTTGCTGGTATGAAAATAATGTGAAACTGGCAGTGCATTGTTTCATTAATTGTAACACTAATACGCAAATAAAATTAGTCCTTAAAATGTCTGAGTAGGGGATACAGTGATAGGCTGGGTTGCAGCAAACCGACCTATATTATGTTTTTTATATACCAGCAACAAACATATACAAAAAACACACCTTTTATCTTAAATACATTCAAATGCAATTGTTTTTTTTTCAAAGAGTAAGGATAGACCTGTGGCTGCCATCTAATTGGCACTGTCCCTTTTCCCTCCTAGGTGTAGCTTTTACTGGGTGTTTCTGCCAGGTGTCTCACAGACTGTACATTAATTGCCCTGCCCTGCCCTGCCCAAATTACCTTTGGCATTTCCTTAGCAATTAAGTTATAATATTTTAGCACAGTGTCTGGGAAAGGGTTGCCTCTTCTTGGGTTAGTCTGGGATTGCAGCAGGCATACTGGGAGACCTCTGAAATCCAGTCAGGAGGACTGTAGATGTCAGGCTTAGCTCGGAGAGGGGTAGCAGCAGCATTGCGCTCTCGCATGCTCGCTCACACAGGGAGACAGTGGGATTCAAACAAACCTTCTGCTTCAATTTAGTCTTACACATGCCCCCTCCGTGTTGTATTGTATGCTTTCCTGGGAACTGACTGTGTACGGTGCTTCAGAAAAACCCATCACCCACTCTGCTCCCCTCCCTTTCAGTTTTACAAGTGAGGAAGGTGGGGGGCAAAAGGGAGCCATGTAATATGGATTTTCTTCCCTTAGGAATTTACATACATACAGCTATGGCCAAAAGTTTGCATCGCCAAGAATTTTAGATTGTATAATAAGAATAATAAGAATAAGAATAAGAATAAGAATAAATAAATAAACACGAAAAACAAAATGTATGAACATAATTTAGATCTTTTATTTACCAAGAAAAAGTCTGCTGGAAGCCATAATAGTAGATTATTTCATGTTTGACTTTGTTTTGCGAAAACTACAAAGCGGTATGTAATTCAATATTTTACCGTAACAATATTCAGTATTCCGCAGGTTTCATTCAACTTTATGAAGCACAATTTGTTCATTGTACAGGGAGATGCAACACTTTTGATCACAGCTGTGCATGCTGTCCATACACGGATACATACAAACATGCATCTTACTGTAGCAGTATGTACAATACTTTTGCTTCAAAATACTTTTGGCCAGGTGGCTATTGTATCTTCATTGTCTTTATTATCTAGTAGGATATTGCTTGCATTGTACACCGGGCGAAAAAAAAACAAACAAAAAAAAAATAGAAATATGTTTTGTATTAAATTTACTTTGTATTTGAGTGTGCTTGCTGTCTTAAAAAAAAAAAAAATGAGACTAGAAAAGGCATCTCTTATTTTGTGTGCATGTTTCAGTGTATAAGAGCAACAGACGTGAGCATTCAAGTGTTTCTGTGCCACCTGTAAACTACAGATTACAAACACATTGTCAGATTTTTTTTTTCTCTAGAAATTATAAGCTGTGTTTCAACAGCCTTCTGTATTTCAGAAGTGTATTTAAAATAACTAAATATATAAATAGATAAGTACATTTTAGTAGCATGCTAAATAAGTTCCCTAAATCATAGTATGTTAAAGCCACATTGCCCAGCCAGGGTGAATAGCGCAGTGTCAACTGTCAATTTGTTACTAAATATTTAGACCTTTACAGACAATTTTTCTCTGCAGCCATATAAAAAAATGCCTTTGCCATTCATGCAGTTTCAGCTAAGTTAAAGCATACTAGCTTTCTGGTGCTGCCAGGGTATCCTGAGCTATGGAAATACTCCCAATTCAGAAAGTTTGCTACTGACCTCCCTTGAGGGGTTAGTGTAGTGCTTTCGTATTAGAGTTGCCAGCTCCTTCTCTCGCGTGCGCATTAACTGTCTCACAAGCTCTACGTCACAGGTGTAGTTGTCTGCTTCTTGTCCTAATGCAGTGGGTTTCACCCCAGCCCCTCCCCGGGACGAGCATGCATAAACTTCCTTGCCTCTTTCTGTCCTTTTTAAAATGCCAAACAAAAATTAATACAGCAATAGGAAAATCTAACACAGAATTACAGTTAAGTGAAAGCACCAGTGAAACTGATGTCAGGTCTCCCAGACTTTTTCCACTGGGATTTGCACTCTGTTCAGTCTCAAACTCCACAAAGCCATAGCCAGCCAACTCCCCTTTACCCCCACAAGCATGTCCTCATTAAAAATGTGACAGTTAATAGGGGTAGTAATATAACAGGTTCTATTCCAAGGTAATAACATTTTACCTTATAAATATTTTCAAATGTGTTTTTACTTTTGTGGTGGTTTGAACTGAGGTACATTTACAGTGGGGCATTTTTTAAGTTTGCTTTACTGTGAGGTAATTGGACCCACTCATATCCTGTCACCCAGTCATAATCCACAGAGCAGTTTGGATAAAATTGAGTACTGTAGAAAAATAAACTACCCGCTTATTCTAAAAACTGCAGAACCATAATAATAATAATAATAATAATAATAAATCCTCCATAAGTAACTGATAAATATTTCAGTCCAATCTGTGTTGCTCCTAAATCACTTAAAGTAAATACTGGGCTTTATTTCTTATCGACTTACAACCTTCCCGCATCAGCCAAGCATTACAGGCCGACATCTCAACAAGAAGAACTGATTTAACCATACAGCTCTATAGAACAATAACCACGTCTGTGTATCAAGCCTGTCTGTTGTCACTGTGCATTCTGCCTTTCTGTGAGAGCATCTCTGAGGCAGCCTTCTTTGGATTACAGAGGAGATTTGCTACTCAAATTTGTAAGGCTGGTAATTGATTTGAATAGAGAGGCTTGTTTGTTAACATGCTACAGTTGTACATGGAAGCGCATTAGCATTGCCAGCTAATCAGTGCCTAAAACCAAGCCCTGGGGATTGAAAGGATTGGCAACGTGAAGATGTTTAAAGTGCAAGCGAGTTTATTCAAGCCAGTTCTTTTAAAACTTGTAGCAATTTAAATGTTGACACTGCTGTTGTTGTTTTCGGAGGGGGGGGGGCAGTTAAAGAATTAATTTAAAGCTCTGTAGCAAATCTTCCAAAATATTTTGCAGTAGACTTTAGTGTGATTTTCTAGTTCGCTTTCATTTTGACTCTGAAGTCCTTTTATTTTGCCCCCTTGTTGTGCACCAGGCATAAGGACGCTGTGTTAACTCTTGTGTGAATGTGATCCACAGAACATATTCTGAACAAGGCCAAATGCACAGTTGTAGCCCCTTTTGGAGTGCTCTGCCTGCCTGGGTAGTGGGTTTTCATGCCCCCTGCACTGCTACCAGAGGGGAGAGGTGGAGCTGACACTGCTAATGATTCTGGCTTGTGCCAGCTTGTTTAACACTTGCTTGTAAGCACATTTATATGCAAATGAAAACAGCCAATTGCCTGGTTAATTACAGCAGCCCAATTGTGTCTGTGCCAACGAGGAGGAGGAGGAGGAGGTGGCAGCTAAGGCAACATTCCAGTCTCCTCTGGACTTTCCCTGGTCTTGGTTACCATCTCTTTTATTGAGTTCATCCTTTTGTGTTTTATCTTTGTGTATTCTTTTATTTATCAAGGAAAACATACATTTTGTTTTTATTTATCTACTTGTACTTGGTCTCATTTTTCTTGTCCTTGCTCTTTCCAGTCTTTTTCTGGTTATTTTCTTTGTAGTTTTCATTGTTTTCCTCGCTCTCTAATTTTGATGCTTTAATGGTACAGAAGGTGACGGGCAATGGCACTGGCTGCAGTCATACACCGTGCAAACAGGTGCCTTTAGAGCTTCCCTTCACCGCTCTCAAACCTAACCTGTACACCCCCTGCCATTCAGTGCAGGGCAGGGAAAATTGTTTCACAAACTCATTTCAGTTGTTACTATATTCAAACCCAGGCCACCAGAAGTGAAAGGGATGAAAGGCTAAAGAATTAGTCAGCTGAGCTACATTATTGTTCTTCTCCAGCTAATTATTCTTCCCATTCTTCATCACTGAAGCTCCCACTGGTCAGAGAAATCATACTGTCATCTTTCTCTCTCTCTCTCTCTCTCTCTCTCTCTCTCTCTCTGTCTCTCCCTCCCTCCCACGATGAATGTTAAATTAATTACTCTGGGTGTTAAAAATGCATTTAGGTCACATTTTAATCTCATGCAAATTTATTGGCACACAGAAGCAAATATTAACTGTACAGCCACAGGGCAGCCATTGGCTAGGGATGAAGGTACAGTACCTCTTTTAACTGACAAATACAATCGGTTAACCAGCCTGCTGTAACCTCAGCGTTCAAAGAGCAAAGACAATCTGCCTGGATATTTAACAAAACTGAGTTTGCCAGGAGTAGGTTTATGCAGAGAAGAGAAATACAACAAACATTTCATTCGCCACAGTTTAATACAGCATATAACCACTAGGTTCAATTGTGAAGAAAAAAAAATACTGTATTTTTGGATTCACTTTGGAATGCTGGCACATTAACTAAATGTAGTTACAGTGTACTAATCTATACAACATTTGCTTTACACACAATTATGTGATTGTTTGGATTTGTAACAGGAGCGGAGCTACAGTGTAGTGTAGTTAATGCAGTTGTATTTTGAAGTGTTCCCATTTGAATTGTTTCTTGGTCATTAATAATACAAAACACCCTTGAAAGATGTAGGGATTTAACTCTACCAGTTTTGTTTTTCATGCAATTGAAACTTTAATATACTGACATTTATCATAATGGTCTGAATTATTTTTGTTGCCGTTGGGACTTTTGAAAAACCTTGCTTAATTAATACTCTTAATTACTCAAAGGATTTGTTGTCCCCAAGATCGAAATCTCAGAATCCCAGTCTACCCAGATTTGTTACTAGTCTCCAGGAAGAAAAATGCTTCCGGTATTGCATCGTTTGTTTATTTATTTATTTAAAAACAGACATTTTAACCAGGAAAAATCTCATTGAAATCTGTCTTATTTCAAGTGTGTCCTGCCTGGATCACAGTGACGACATAGGTGTCTGTGCGGACACTGGTGATCACACCGTACAGTATCTGTTGCTCATATTTTGGTGTTGTAGAGTACTTGGCTCTTCCTGGGTCTAGAGAGGCTATGCTAAGATTATACAATGCCCTACTTAGACCCCACCTAGAATACTGTGTGCAGTTTTGATCACCTCACTACAAAAAAGACATAACCCATGAAGGTACAGAAAAGGACAAATAGGCTGATCCCAGGACTTAATGACATGAGCTATGAGGAAAGGTTAAAATAATTACATCTCTTCAGCCTAGAAAAAGAGAAAGCGGGTATGCAGTTAAAGTCTATAAAATGTTAAATGGTACGGATAAAGCTAACGCAAAACGCGATTTCCAACTTAGCACAGAGAGTAGAACAAGAGGACATAAATGGAAGCTGAGGAAAAGTAATTTTAGAACAGAAGAATGGAAGCACTTTTTTACACAGAGATTTATAAATGCATGTAATAGCCAACCAAGTGGCGTAACAAGATCTAAAACTTTTTTGTTTTTATTCTTCTAAAAATGTTCACAGCCACAGAAGGCAGATATCGCTGTTACTGACACGACTGAGAAAAGACCATAGTGTTCACAATTACACAACCTGGTCCATATCTGAGACTTGCCTGACTGCATTCCTCAATAATTTGATTTTCATTAGGAGAAAGAGGCACAGAATGAAAGAGTAGGGGAGGGATGGAGTAAGAGGGACAGAATGAGAGAGTAAGGGAGGGAGGGACGGAGGGAGGGAGTAAGAGGGATCGGATGAGAGAGTAGGGGAGGGAGTAAGAGGTGTGAGGGAGGGAGTAAGAGGCACAGAATGAGGGTAGGGTAGGGAGGGAGTAAGAGGCAGGGAGAGTTTTTTGTTAGTAGTGTGTGTCCTAAACTTAAACACGTGCAAAATGAACTTTTACTGAAGTTGAGGCACTGCTTTGGTACTTCACCTGTACAGCACATCAATGCATTAAAGTTCTGTTGGCTATAATCTTGGATAAAGAGAGGTTCGAACTTCGTGACCAGGATGAGGAAGCAGGGGATCAAAGAGCCTGAGTGATTTTGCATGAACTCTGGCACCTTACAAAAACAGCTGCTTCTTTCAGTCTCTCTCCATTCTTAATAGCTGACAGCGTGAAGAAAAATGATTCCTTTCAGGTCTTGGGAAACAGAGAGGAGTCTTGGATTAGGTTTAACAGGAGCGTTCTCCATTTCTCTCCACCTTTCTCCCTCTACCCCCCCTTCTCTCTCACGCAAACATCTTTTTTTTCTCTAGCCCTCCCAACACACTTTCTCTTGCTCTCTATCCCTCCTTTTACTTTGTCACCCCCATCCTCTTTCAAATTCAAAATCAAAAGGCCTTTTATTGGCATGAAAAGTTGCCAAGTTGGAGCGTCAAATATACAGAAATGTGAATGCCGATCATCCCCTTTTATCTTCTCTAACCCTCTCATTTCTTTATCTCCTTGGTTTCTCCTGCCCCTTCTCTCTTTCCTGTCTCCTTTTTTGCCCAGCTTGCTACGTATCTCTCCCTTATTTAGCCTCTCTTTCTCCTTTCTTTCTTTCTCTCTCTTCTCAAACTCTAACCAAGTTGCGAAAGGCATTCAGCCCCTAATCCGGGCTCCCTCCATCAGGAATGCAAATGGCTGTGATTGTGTGACCCGGCGGGGCCTCGCAACATCTGCAGGAGCTTCTGCTAACATTGGGAGGCTGTATGTTGCGCTGCAGGCTGCTTTTGTGAGCTGCTGGAATTATCCCATTGTTTCGCTTCCTTCATGCCTTTTTAACATTTTAGAACATTAACCCTAGATTGCAGGCATTACACAGATTACACACAGTCCTGGGAAAACAGAAAAGGAAAAAAGTTACTTTTATGCAGTGAAGGCCTGATTCTAACTTCTAATTTCCATGTGGCCTGTGTTTATGTTTTGTAGTTTTTTATTTTTAATTTTATTTTTTATATAAAGTTAGATCATTAAAAAAAAGCATGATAGTCAAGGGTTTAAAATCAGTTTTCTTACATTTGGATATCCCTGGCGAAGGGGGTATAGTGGAGGAGTCAGTCTGTAAGTGAAATAAAGTTTTGTATATCAGTTGTGATGAAACTTGGTTAGGATATTCTAGAGCAGTTACTGTGAGAAGCAGAACTGGGGGATAAAAGGAGATGGCTGTCCTTGAGTCCTGTTTATGCAGTTGGTACATTTATTTATTTTTTCTTTTACAATACGTTACTATGACGGCTCTGACTGGGTCACTCAAGGACATTTACCTTTTTGTTCCTTAGCCACTCCAGTGTAGCTTTGGCTGTGTGCTTTGGGTCGTTGTCATGCTGAAAGGTGAACTTCCGTCCCAGTTTCAGCTTTCTTGCAGAGAGCAGCAGGTTTTCCGTAAGGACTTCTCTGTACTTTGCTCCATTCATTTTCCTTTCTATCCTGACAAGTGCCCCAGTCCCTGACGAGGAGAAACATCCCCATAACATGATGCTGCCACTACCATGCTTCACAGAAGAGATGGTGTTCTTTGAGTGATGCGCTGTGTTGGGTTTGCGACAAACATAACGCTTTGCATTTAGGCCAAAAAGTTCAATTTTAGTTTTGTCAAAACTTTTTGCCACATGGCTACAGAATCTCCTGAGTGTTTTTTGCATACTTCAAACAGGGTTCAAGGTGGCCTTCCTTGAGTAATGGCTTCCTTCTTACAACCCTACCATACAGGCCAGATTTGTGGAGTGCTTGGGGATATTGTTGTCACATGCACACTTTGACCAGTCTTGGCCATAAAAGCCTGTAGCTCTTGCAAAGTTGCCATTGGCCTTTTGGTAGCCTCACTGATCAGACTCCTTGCTCGGTCATCTAGTTTGGAAGGACGGCCTGATCTAGGCAGGGTCTTGGTGGTGCCATACACCTTCCACTTCTTAATAATCGTCTTGACTGTGCTCCAATAGATATTCTGTGCCTTTCAACAACTTTGTCCCAGTGTTCATTTGAAAGCGCCTTGGTGCTCATGGTTCAGTCTTTGCTCTGAAATGCACTACCCAGCAGAGGGAGGGAACCTATAGGAACCGCTGAATCTATCCTGAAATCACGTGAATCGCTACAGTTTAACACATGTGGAGGGCACTTAACTTGGTGCATGATTTTGAAGGCGATTGGTTACACCTGAGCTAATTTAGGATTGCTATTACAAGGGGGGTGGACACTTATCCAACCAAGCTATTTCAGTTTTTATTTTTAATAAATTTTCTACAAATTTCTAGATTATTTTTTTCATTTGCAAGTTGTGGGGTAGGATGTGTAGATAAATGAAAAAAAATAATTCAACAAAAAGGTGAAAATTTTGAAAGGGGGTGTAGACTTTCTATAGGCACTTTGTGTGTGTGTGTGTGTGTGTATATATATATAGTATATATATATATATATATATATATATATATATATATAGGCTAATTTCTCTGTAAATAACAAGGATATGAGTCCGATAAATATAAATCATCATGGTTTTGTTCAAGATACAGCATATTTATATTTAGCAGTACCAAAAAACAAGTTCTTGTGGTTACCGGTCGGGTCATTTTCCACAAACACCCCCCCCCTCCCCCGAACGTTCCATCCTCCCCCCCCCCCTTGTCAGAACACCAATTCTGCCTATTGTTATCAAAGCCACGATTTAATCATTACATTTGTGCAAAACAGGGGCTGTTGCCATAGGGACCCAAATGATCCATACTGCTTTGCATATCAACAGAAAAGTTTACAATCGCTGAGGAATTTGGGGCTGAGTTCCTTTGCTGTGAGCAGTGAGGTCGGAACTGAACTTGTTCTCCCATATTTTGACTAATTATATATATTTGAACATTTTTGGGCGTTTTGACGTTGTCTGTATCAGAGCAACAAGGTACCATAAATACTGCTAACGCAGGAGTGCTTGCAAGACAAAATACCTCTGAATTAATGAATAGCACGCAATGGTACCTTTTGTAGGAAAGTGTCATTTAAAAAGCATGTTTGCTTTTCTTGTTTTTGGGGGGTTATTTACCAGATGTTAATCAACATATTTGAGTGGTAAACCGGAGCTGTAGCAGCTAAATACTGCACTTTTGAAAGCATCTTCATTAAAAATAGGAAGTTTTGACTGCAACCCCTGTGGTCAGTGTAGATAAAAGGCTTTATTTGTCATCTGCCTGTGCTTTTGTTTGGGAAACTGCCCTTTTCAGTACAAACAGATGCATGTATACAGCTATAGCCAAAAGATTTGCATCACCTAGAATTTTAGGATTGAGACATAATTAACAAAACAACAACTATATGAACATAATTTAGGACTTTTATTTAACATCAGGTAATTAAAGCAAGTATAAAATGATATAGCAAAAGTCTACTGGAAGTCATAATAATAGTACAGTATTTCATGTTAGATTTCAAAAAGTCACTTTTTTTTTCATTAAGTATATGGAAAACTACAAAGCACTAGGTAATTCAATAAGTTAATGTTGCATCATTTTAGCAGGTTTCGTTCGACTTTATAAAGCAAAATGAGTTAATTCTATAGGGTGATGCAAAATGTTTGTCAACTTCATTCGGACCTGTACCTAACATCGTGTTGAGCCACCGTTCTCCCTGATCCCAGTCTTGACACAGTGGTAAGGACTCCACAAAGAGCTAGAAATGTGTCTGCCATGCTCCTCAAACCATTCACACACAGTACTGGAATGCTGATCCATTATCGTCTATAAAGCAGCCAGTGCCACATGGATACATTTGCAGTACTGTTTTGTTAACAAGGTCTGCGAACACAAGTAGCTGAACTATGGAATAATGTATGACGCTTTGGCGTTTGTGGTAATGTCAGGCTGGTATAGTTTTGGGCAAAAGAGTTAATCACTATTGATAAGCGGTAGCCGTAGGTATCGACAACATTTTCCTCTTGTCTTGTTATCTTGTCGAGCAGTTTGCTGTTTACACATGTGAAATTGAACGTGGAGAGGTGCCATTATACATTAGAACACGCTGTGTAAACAGAGGGCCAGCAGCAACATCTGTGTGATTTTATGGAAAAACAACCCTATTCTGCTGCTCTTGTAGTTTATTGAATAGGAATAGATTGGCACATAAACTAATATTTTGTATTAAATCTAGGAGCACATCAGCAATGTAATGGTTTATTTGTATGAGCAGTAATTCAAGTGTGAAGAACTTAAGAGTATTTTTTCCTGGTCAGTAAGAAACTGTATTTGATACCAAATCACTCCTTGTGCTGTATGTAGGTTGTACATGGAGTATCAGCAGCTAGACCACTGTGGCGTGATCCTGACCTACAGCATAGGAAGTTATTTGTTACCTGGAAGCAGCAATTTTGAGTAGATGTTTTACTGGTTACATTTGCAATGTAATTACAGGTGTTTGGAATGACCCTAGTTTTATGTGTGTATGATTTAAAGTTGATAAGCATGTCCAAGCTGTTTGACAAAAACAAGCAAACATCACTTGCCTGGAATTCCTTAATTGCAGGTGCTGTGTAGGTTATTGTCCTGGAGAAGCGTTAATTTAGTTTTCTTGCTGGCACGACTCGCTTAGATTTATCCGAGTCTAGAGACATCTAAACAAAGCTGTACCCGGCAACTGGTAATTTACACAGGTGTGAAAAAAAAAAAAAGAAATACACAATTGATGTAAATTGTTCCACTGCTGTGATAGTAATAATTGTAATTAAAGTGATAACAATAATGATGACTGAAGTCTGTTTTGTAAATTTGTCTTCTGTTGACACAATGTATTTGCTTTCATTTATTTAGTTACATTTGTGGTGGAGGGTAAACCTAACACTATATTAGCACCCCACAGAATCTTGCTTTAAAGTACCCTTTTACATATCTACATAAATGGTGTACAAACAGCCTGCCCTGTGCTATCTGTCACCATACCAGTCTCCAGCTAAAGATACAATGTATTTCTAGTTCCCAATCCCTGTTTTTATATTGGCTCACAAAGGGGTGTGAGTCTGGCAGAGAAACCACTTAGTGGTGTTAGTACTATTGATTTTATCCTGATAGGTAAAACTTTTACCTTCTCTTTCAACCAATAAAAAAGCCACGCACACAGAAACACATGCACATGCACTATAATTTATGGCTCACAAGTCCTTGATCAATTGATTGCAGGGGATCCTTTGGTAAATAGAGTTTTAGACACATTGCCAATAGACCTCAGCTATTGATCAGAGTGTAAATTAAAAAACTTAATCAGGTCTCTGAGATAAGTTATCTCCACCCCTGGCAAATTACAGGGCTGGCTCACAGAGCTGATCAGAGCAGATGCCTGCTTTCCATTGGAACAAGCGGGGCAGCTAATACTGAGGTGTCTCCTTTCACATGCTTTATAGCAGAGGTGCAATCAGCAACAGTGGTACAGTTTGGGTTACAGTGTGGAAGACAGTGGGTTTACGTAGCTCAGTAGCTAAAGAAAGAAAGTACTGAGCTGCAGTTTGGAAGGTACCGTAGTGATTTTGAGCAGGTCAGTGGTAGAAGCTGAACACTTGGCCTCGGTGTGGACTAGGTCTAAGTACTGCAGGGTTGCTGTGGTTAAGAAAAATAGTAGAAATTCATGAAAGTAGGCAAGAGTAATACCAAGCGCCTAACCAGGCTGCCAAGTGGTGGGTGTTTGTAATAGACGCTTTGTCAGATAAGCCTTGAAAAGACTCATTTAGTTAGCAAAAGTGCTGGGGGAGCCTGCCCTGATAAACCTGCCGTTTTCTCTCTCTAATACCCACAAGCTAAAATCAATAGGCAGGATAATGCTGCAGCTCGGCCGCCTGTCTTCTTTATCTTCAGCTTTCTGAACTCTGTGTACATTGGGGGGGGGGCAGGAGTGAGGGGGGTTATTAAACTAATAACCCAAGCACTGGGAATGTTCCAGTTCAAAAGAATTAAATGGGTCGGACTGCTTAAAAAAGAAAAAAAAAAATTAAAAAGCCATCTGTTTAGTGCTTTTTTTTCTGCATAATTTTTGTCTTTTTTTCTTGTGTTTGTGTGTGTCTCATGTTATTTATGCTGACCCAGGTCTTGCAGTGTCTCTTTCCCTGTGCTTCCCACGGCTCAGGCAGACAGTTTTACAAGGCAGTCCGAAAGCCGTTTATTTTCAGAAGTATGTATTTATTTATTTATTAGATCATTTTAATTATTTGAAGATATTTAAACAGAATAGGGGCATTTTTGGTAGCACAATTACCAATATTCTCTCTCTCTCTCTCTCTCTCTCTCTCTCTCTCTCTCTCTCTCTCTCTCTCTCTCTCTCTCTCTCGATATATCTATATATATATATATATATATATATATATATATATATATATATATATATATAATATATTAAAATATATATATATATATATCTATAATATATATTAATATATACTGAATATAATCATTTAAATCACTTTATTTAACCCTTACTGTTAATTACTATTAACCTGATGCCCTGCGTCAGAAAGTGACCGTTTTTTATACTTTACTGCACTACACTTGGATCACTTTAAAACAACTCTTTTAATCGGAGTCTGTTGTCAGGGCTGTGAGGGTAAAATATTGCCTAAGGTATTAGCAACCAGAGATGTTGGCCTGTGGCTGTTACCCAAAGTGCAGTGTATTAAAAAGCAGTTGGGATCCAGATCACAGTATATCATAGAGCAGAGAGTGATAAGACCTGCCTTCCTGCCTGTGGATCAATGAAGGTTAGCGACATCATATCGCAAAGTGAAAGCACATGCTCTAGCCCAAGCTATTTATCAGCTGCACATCACACACAAGAACACAGCTCTTTCACTGTTAGAGCACTTGACTTCTCAACTCGGCCACTTTACCACTTAGAAAAGAGACTGTACCTTTTTTTCCCCCATTGTATCTGAAGCTCTGTACATTACCCTAGAAATATTGAACTTGATCTGTAATTTGAAGGGGTCATGTAGGTTGGTTATAGGGTAATAACAATAGTCAATTATCCTGCTGTAAAAGGCCGTTCATTTTTTTAGCTGATTTCAAATCCAGGTTCACACAAATTAAAAGAAATCCACAGAACATAATAGCTTCAAGCTCAGTTTGGGATTCTTGCATGTTGGATTAAGATTTGGTGCAGTTTGAAACAGGTCAGAATGACTTTAAATAAAAGTTCAGCTTCAATTTGGGATTTTTGCTTTTTGTATTACGTTTTAATTATTTAACAATTAAATTAAAGGCAGATTACTGCATACATGATAGGAACAGGTACATGCAATTCTACTTTTATTCACAATCTCATCTCATTAATATACTCAAACAGTTTATCGTTCATTTTGATTGTCCCTTCGCTATAACAAACCTCTCGATATAATGAACAAAAGGCTTGGAGCCCAACGGGTTTGTTATAGCGAGGGCTTCTGTGTTTAGGTGCTCACCTCCCATATGAAAACATATTCTCCTACTATATATAATTTTCTTGAGAATATAGGGGCAGTTTACTCATCTCAGCACCCAGTGTTTGATCTGGAAGCCCAGGTGTGGTTTCCTGGTTCTGTGTCGTGAGGGTGAGGGTGGAGGTGGGGCAGTTCGGTATTGTATGTGTTTTTGTGTATGTGTTTTCATTTATTAACAGCCTAGGGCATTATCTCAGGGGTTCCCCCTCTGGATTTGTGTGTAACTGCTCTGTCAATACACTCCTGTCCAGACTCAGAGAGCTGAATAAAGCCCACACAACTGCACTGCACTACACTGGTCCACGAAGTGCTGCCACTTATTGAGCAACCAATAGCTGATTAACTAACCATTCATGCCTTTCACCTCTGGAGGCCCTGGTTCGAATCCAGCTTTTAAAACAAAATGAGTTTGATTCCTGTGTGATTCCTTGGCACTGATCCGGAGTGAGCTATTAAAGTATATATTAGAATTGTGGCCCTTTTAAAAGCACTGTAACTAATGAGGACTGACAAACTTGTGGCTGTGGAAGGTACTATAGCTGTAGGGGGCTTTTGAGATTATTACCACTTTATTGTTGTTGCTTGTTTATGGATAGACAACTAGCAGGACGATACGGGGTTAAGAGCGATTCAGCACAGGCAGTGTCAGTTTCGACATTCCCTTAGTCAGGAGGAGGGTCTCAAACAGATGTAAAAGCCCCGTTTCCCGTCTGGGGGCGAAAAAAAAGTTGTTGTTGAGAAAGAAGTATCAGAAACTGGGAGAGTTTCCAGCAGCCCTTAAAGGTGTATACAATACATCTGTAATTTGGGTTTTCTAATCCTGTCCCCTTTCCTTTTACTAGCTTCAGGATGTTTTTCAGTCCCCCTTACAGATAGGATTCGAATACGTTTTCTTATCTTATCTGATTGTCTCTTCAGAGCATCCCTCTTCACATTATTGGTTCGCAAGTATTCCAGTACCCCAGAATCTGGCTGTCTCTTGAGGGTGTATTCACCTCTGTGTCATTCACTTATCCCATGGTTTAAGGAAAGCAGGATTGCACTGCATGTGTT
The DNA here is from genome assembly GCF_017654505.1 of Polyodon spathula. Lineage (NCBI taxonomy): Eukaryota > Metazoa > Chordata > Actinopteri > Acipenseriformes > Polyodontidae > Polyodon > Polyodon spathula. The sequence continues at coordinate 7,299,705 of NC_054554.1, forward strand.
CAGAAAATTCCAAGTGGACATTTTTCCATCTTTGAAAATAACTACCTAATTGGCAGGTTCTGCTTGAGAAGAGGCCCAAGAGTTCCAATTCACGGTTATAAGGGGAGCTGTAAAAATACCTTGTTTCTCTTTGGAAGCTGTCACTGTTGAAAGGTTTATGAATGGGTTCTTGACAGATTCTCGTAAGCAAATTCAGGCTCTTTTTGATTCTACAAACAACAGTGTGTTTCTGTTTTTGTGGAATCTGTTTGCCATCATCGCTCTTGTGTGGAAATCCTCTGCTGTCGGATCTCTCTTGCTGGGATGGGAGCAGATAGGATGGGGGGGAGCGGTGGCATCATGTTGGGATGTGTCCTTGTTCAGTCACAGATCTGGGAAATTGAACTACTCCACAACCAGATCCAAGGCAGGGAATCCTGGGAGTACTGGACTTGATGTTATAACTGAATATGCTGCAGATTTCTTCATGCTGTAGGGAGACCGCCTAAATACACCGTCTGGACATCAACACCAGAGTGTATACAAATAATGTCAAATCTACAAATTGGCATGAGGGCAATTCCCTGAAACTGGTACAGAAAGGTTTTCGAAGTGAAAGGTCTATTCTAATATACAGAAGTTTAATCATGGAATGGTCCCAGCAAATGTCACATGAAGTCATTTATAATACAAAAGTCTTCATGAAAATAACTTGCAAGCAAAAAAAAAAAAAAAAAAAAAATGTATGCAATACAAAATTCAGGTTCATATTTGGCGTTGGTAAAAATAGCACTTTTTGAGATTTCTCTGCTAGTTCGCTTCTGATTGGCTTTGATCTGTGTATGCAAACAGCTAATTTGGTGTCCCTGAGGAATGTTGGTGCACATGGCATATGTCTGTTTTTGGTGCTAGTGAGAGGTAGGGTGTGTAACTCAGAGAGGAACTTTTTAGTGCTGAGTGGGGAGGCTGGTTAGTTGGGTGAGGAGAAGAGGGTTAGGATACCTCAGAGGTTAGGGAGCCTGGTAAAGACAGCAGACAGCTGTTCTGATTTGCAGTATTGATTGTGTGAGGTCACTGCAGGGAATAGGAAGTTGACCTCTGGGCATTTCTGGGGGGGTTGGGCTGTTGGCTAACATGATTCTTATAGTTATCTTGTGTGTCCCACCGCTGCCTACTGCGCTAGATGGTAAGTGGTGTGGTTTGTAGCTAGAGCAGAGGCACTTGAATCCGTTTGGCCTTATAGTTACGGCTGAGGGACTAGGAGGGAGGCATAGTTGACTTTGTTAGAGGTGTGCGACCGGGAAGTTTACAGTGTGGTTCATGGTTCGAGCTGAGGGAATTGGAGGACGTGGGCACAGTGGCTTGTGGTTAGAACCGAGGACTGTCCTTTTGGCCTGCGGACATCGTTAGAGCGGGGTGCTGGAAGGCAAGCTTTTAACCGAACGGTAGTTAAGACTGAAAGGATGAGGGAGTTCAGGTGCGGTTACCATTGACAGGGAATCCTGAAGCCTGGGGCAGTAAACAGGGAGCAGGCAGTCAGCCAGGCACAATTCAACAAACTTTTAACCTCTCCTCTTGCATTCTCTCTCTCTCTCTCTCTCTCGCTCTACTAATCCCTTGTTATGTCAGTAACTTTTCTTGCTGCCTTCTGTTCTCTTCCCTTTCAGTTCAAGTCAGTTCACTGGCATGACCTTTTGAAAGTACTGCATCCCCACATCTGTTACAGATTTTAAGCGCACATAAAATGAATAAGCCAAACAAACCAAAATAATGTGGTCATTAACAACGTAAAGTATATGTTCCTGGTGATTCATAAACAAGGCACCAGATGAAAACAATATTATTCCAGAACATGTTGGAATTAAGCTCCACTGTTGGATTGGCTCATGATCATTTTCACTTCACGACTACTGTGTGACTTGGCTTTGGCCTGTCTTGGCACCACAAGCACATTGCCCATGATTTTCACAAATGAACAGGTTCGTTCATCAACACTGTCTACTTGTAAACCTAAAAGTGAATTGAAAAAGACATGTTTTATAAGAGTGTGTGGTGTGTTGTTTCACCATGTATAAATTAGATACACTCCAAGCCAAGGGTAATTGTTTGCTCGGTGTTCCTGTGTTTCTGCTCTTCTGGGGGCTGAACCGTCATTATAATCGTGGTTCTGACTCTTGGTCTGTCTCAAGCGTCTTTTTGTCTCTGAGTAAAAGGTTAATTATAGGGCTGTGTCTGATGTCACTGCCTAGGCGTCTCCTCCTTGCGCTCTCTCTCTCTCTCTCTCTGACTCTCCCTCTATGTCGCCTCTCCTGTTTTCATATATCTCACACAAAGACAGATTTACACTGAGATAATGGCTAATCTGATATTTTAACTTGGCATCTCCTGGCTTCTAATCCTCAAATTTTAACACTAGGCCAAAGTGCCATTCAATAAGTTTGCCTTTCTAATACAGTGAAACCTGAATTAACTGGTCACCAAACATCTGTGGCAGCTCATCAAAACTATGACACCAATTTTTAACAGTTTCTAAGTGTAGCTATGGCTGCTGCATAACTTTGATTTAATTCAGGTCTGTGCATTTACTTTGTCAATACATAAATACAAGTTAATTCTAATGTTGATAAGTATTATTTTGGAAACAAGGGCATCAAGTTGTTGTGTGGCCCTTTTGGCTTTGTAGTTTGAGCCAGGAGGTCAAGCTGGGTCTGATTCCCATTGCTCAGGGTGACTGTGACCAAGGGTTGGCTTGGCTAGTTAGCAGTGCTGAGGACAGGGAGCCAGAAAGCAGTAAACCCAGCAGTGCCGAATTGATGTCTGTCTGGGAAAGAATACTAGAGAATTTTATATTGCTTACAGTTACAAGAATCCAGCTCGTCAAGGCAAAAAAGGTTTCGAATTTCTAATATGTGTATAAGGTTTCACAGCACAATGGCTCTATTGTACAGTGCAGAATGACCCCCCTTCCTTTGAAATATGCATTCAAAATGCTAGTAGGTCTGCAAGGACTCTCGGGTTTCTGCTATCTTTGTGTGTTGTGTCGTCACTCGCCCCCACAGGGCTAAATGTGCATCTCTGAGGGCAAACTGCCAGGGCCCATTCCAGCCAGGGATTAGGGAGAATCTGGAAAACAGCCCTCCTGACAAAACGACAGCATGGCAGGTAACCAGACCCACAGCCGGGCGAGGAGAGAAGGCAGACGATAATTACAGGGCTTTTTGTTTTCGGGGCACCTTTAGCTGGCTACTTAAGTGCCTGATCTGAAATGTGTGCCTTGTAATTACAGTACCGGACCCCATTAAGGCAGATTTTGTATGCATGTGTGTCTCTGTGGGTGTGCCACTCCAATCTCTCAGCTCTAACACTGTCTCTGATGTAATGTAATGGCCCTCCATACCTTTTTTCACAATCAATAATACAATATTCAGTATTAGACAAAAGTTTCAACAAGATCATGTGCTCTATGTTTTAACAATATTGATAAAGACATTGACACTTTTTATCCATAAAAAAAAGAGATTTGATATGTTTACTATTGTTACTACTGTGGCTATGTCTTGGGAACTGTTTGCCCCATCTTGATTAACCAGTTTGTTAAACATGCTGTAAATGTAGGTTATTAGTGTCTGCAAGGGTGTTAAAGAGCTTGGTGTAGTGAATGACCTTGTGACCCCACCACAGTGTAGATGGAGTAGTGGTTAGCCAGGTTCAAGTGGGTTTGGGAGGTCTTTAGGCAAGCGTTCTACTCGCTTAGATCCAAATAAATATGAATAAACAAACACATGTATAAGCCTCCTTGCCAGCGCTTTTGGGGCAAAATCTCCAGGCATCCAAGCCTCAGAGAAACAGATTCCTGTCTCTTTAAGCTGTTAGCTTTTCTAATAGATTCTTAAGCACGGGATTTAGTGCCTGTTAAACCAGGATTACCAAATCAATTATGGTTAGAACAAACAAGGATTACTTAAAACACTTCATTTTTCTTGTGGAGAGGCTAAAAGCATGGGCGAAATTAAAGTCAGGGCTTGATAAGAATCTGTGCAGAGAGAAAGTCAGTCCGGGCTTTTCAGTTGCTAACACACCCGAAATAAGGACTTGAACCTCTAAGGCCAGGGTATCTGTACTGTGAAACCAGTAAAACCTTAAATGTCATCTTGTTCTGTTATCAAACTGGGGCTGCCTTTGGCTGGTAATATCAGCAGTCCAGGGTGCAGCTGGACGTTACGTACGGATTGACAGTATGTTTCCTGTGCTTGTATCACTCCCATACATTTCCTTACCAAACTGTTTCCTTAAGTACGAGAATGGCTTGGACCACAGTCGTGGGTTTTTTGGGGTTTTTTTCATATGATTTATTAGACAATAGGCATAGGTTATAATTTCAAGGTTTGAGCAATACGTTCTCTCCACCACGGTTTTAATGATTGGTTCATTATTTCGTTTTTTTAATACCTTGTTGAGGTTTAGTGCTAAAATGATCAGGTCATAGAATAATAGCAACACATCTCAACAATGTCGTTTTTTTAAAAACCCTACGACAGAGAGCTTGCTGTTCAACAGTCTGGTTCAAGCCCCATTCATATGGGTGTTCTGCCGTCTGCTGTATTCACAATTAACACCTGTATGTTGCAAGAAGAAACATATACTTGTAAAACCAGACTGGTTTTGTATGTGTATGTGGTCCACACCTTTTCAGGTGTTCGAATACAGCTGGGATCAACCGGAATTGTCTTTCCCACAAAGACACACTGTGATCATCAGTACAGGTCTAAACAGAGGGCTGCCTGAACTGTGTAGACTGGGAAACATGTGGCTGCATAGCTTCATTGGCACTCGCAAATCTTCATTGTTTCAAACTTTAGGGAACTGAAAGCTTTCTTTTGCATTTTCAAGTTCTTGGTTATAAAAGAAGTGCAGTTCATGAAAGTTATATACTCATACTATAGTAACGGGCAATCCTAAAAAATCAGAAGCCTTACGACCATCTTATTTTCAACTTCTCTGCCTTCATGAATCCCTCGTAAATAGCTTTTCCAGAAGCTTTTGTACTATCTTGCAATCGCTGTTTCTCCAATTAGTCATGTGGTTATCTGATTAAAAGGGACATACCAAGACTGGTCTTAATGAAGAGCTGGTCTCAGTTAAGCAGTTTAAAATATCAGGTTAAGTTAATTAGGGTAGAGACAGCAACATTTAATAAAGAGTTATTTAAATCCATTATTTAGATAACCATTAATAACAAATAACATGAAAAACAATATTAACATTCTCTGTGGCTAGTCTCCCAATTAAATTTGGCAGTTGTCCATTTTCAAATGTAATATTTAGGTTTGCTTTGCAGCTTGTCCTGTGCAATGTTAAAAAAAAAACAAACAAACAAACAAAAAAAATAAAAGACCACAAAACGCCCCCAATTTTGATTGAAATGAGCACAAGTTAATTAAGACACAATGGGAGTCTGCAGATAGCATTGCTTAATTAGCTTAAGCTGGCTGCTGTAACCAGATCTGCTGCATTAATGACAACACGGCCCTTGTGAAAAGGCTCATTGTTCTCCAGATAATTGTCCTTTTAGTTAACGCGGTGAGGGAAGGAGTTTCTCTGCTTAATGAAGAGCTGGTCTCAGTTAAGCAGTTTAAAATATCAGGTTAAGTTAATTAGGGTAGAGACAGCAACATTTAATAAAGAGTTATTTAAATCCATTATTTAGATAACCATTAATAACAAATAACATGAAAAACAATATTAACATTCTCTGTGGCTAGTCTCCCAATTAAATTTGGCAGTTGTCCATTTTCAAATGTAATATTTAGGTTTGCTTTGCAGCTTGTCCTGTGCAATGTTAAAAAAAAACAAACAAACAAACAAAAAAATATTTTCTGTGTTTTGCCCCCATTTTGAAATGAGCACAAGTTAATTAAGACACAATGGGAGTCTGCAGATAGCATTGCTTAATTAGCTTAAGCTGGCTGCTGTAACCAGATCTGCTGCATTAATGACAACACGGCCCTTGTGAAAAGGCTCATTGTTCTCCAGATAATTGTCCTTTTAGTTAACGCGGTGAGGGAAGGAGTTTCTCTGTCTTTTAGGAGGTCGATAGTGGCTGGTAATGGTCCAAGGCGGCGCTGGGAGTAGGACCCGGGTTTCGAGCTGGCCCCTTGCCCACTGTGATGAGCCACTTGTGAGCCCTGATGAAATCCTTTTCACAAGCCGTGGAAAAAAAAAAAGAAATTTATAACGAAAAAATAATATCCATCCGGGGCTCCACTAGTTGTGATGTTAATTATATCTGAAACAAAAACACATTGTTTTTCAGGCACAATAAAAGCAGATCAAAACGCATGAAAAACACAGGCCAAGTTAGTAGAAACAATTGGGGCAACCTTGGCCCCACTGCTTTGACAGTTGTCTATTTGCTTGGTGCTGTCCAAGGTTGCCCCAATTTTTCTTCTAACTTAGCTTGTGTTTTTGATACAAGTTAGAAGAAACAACTGTGGCAACCTTGGCCCCCATCAATTTTACAGTTGTGCCTATTTAATTTGTGCTAGGCAAGGTTGCCCCAATGGTTTCTTCAAACTTGGCTTGTGTTTTTGATATTTCTACTTTAAATGGCTGGGCACTTTTGATAACTTGGCTTTTTTTTCACATTTCCAATGTGTTTTTGTTTCAGATATCATTTTTTTTTTTTTTTTTTTTTTATAACACACTGTATAATCTGTATAATATAGAATCTGTATATACAGCCATTCTTAAAGATATTATTAGTGCAAGAGCAGTGAAAGATACGACCATGCCCCACTTGAGTAATGAAGATCGCCTGGTTGCTGTCGGCATGATTGAAGGCGGCGTGTCTGTGAGAGAAGTTGCTTGGAGAATGAGATGATCTGCTTCAACTATCAGCAGACTAGTCCAGAGAAACCAGGAAACCTGCTCTGTGCGGGACAGGCCACGTCCTGGAAGGCAGGGTCACCACACAGGCCCAAGACCGTTGTGCTGGCTGTTGCGTTGTTCAAGCCAACCGGTGGGGCAACCACGACCAGCCAACCTTCGCCAGCTGGCTGCAGCTGCACAGGAAGAGTGGCAGAACATCCCACAGCAGTATACCCAGAGGCTGATCAGGTCTATGCGTCAACGCTTGCCAGGATTGTGTTAATGCTCGAGGAGCTCATACCCGTTATTAACTTTGTAACATTTTCATTTTGACAGTGTGTCACATTTTATACTGAAAATGTATCATGATTCTTTCATCTGTATTTTTTGTTCACATTTTCTCTGATTTTGTTTGACACCTCTGTTTAAAATATTTGATTAAATCCATTAGACTGCCACTGCCAAAGAGAAAAGACAGTCCCACTAAATAAAAGTCTACATCCCAAAAGTGTGTCAATTAGTCATACTTTATTCATTAAAACAAGGTAAAAACAGGTACGCTGACGTGTTTTGACATGTTGTCTTCATCAGAGCGTACTGAATACGTATTGGTACTCATTGTCATCTAACACCTTCTCTGATTACTAGAAATAGTAATCTAGCAATCAATGCATTCAATTCACATTCCAGATACTTAACAATCTGCTATATACTGTAGTGGCAGTGTATCTGGTTCGCAACAGGAAGAAATGGAGATTGTACAGGATGCAGTTTAAAGCAGTGAAAACTGCTATTTTTATTGAAGTGCTGGAATAGCAGGCAAATGGATGCTCTCTTATTAAATGGTTTGGCTCAGATAGACAGCTCCAGGACAGACAGCTACACAAACCACAACACGACCCCGAGCTGCACACAGGCATAATACTCCCTCCGAGCCCTTCTGGCTCACACACACAGTGGTACATATCCATACACACGGTCCAATCGCTCAGACCCTCAGTCCCACACAAATGGTTGGTTGGCGGAACCGAGCACAATTCACAGTGTAGTCAACACAGACCCCATCTACATACAGCTGCACTGTGCGTGTGACACACCAGGCAGCGCACCAGCACTGCCTAGACATAAAACATGCTTCTACTCACAGCAATACATTAACACTCCCACACCCCCCCTCCCAGCGTCCAGTCCCAAGCAGTCCCTGCCGTTACACTGACCTGGTCGCGGTGTGGCAGCCTGTGTGGTTGCCAGGGAGGAGGACAGCAACAGACGAGTCCTGCCAGCATGTTGAGGCCGACACAATCACGGGGCTGGACTGCATCACGGGCCTCCAGGGCAGCCACCAATCCAAGACCCCCGTGCCAGTCCTGGACGGTAGTCCCTCCTGAGTCCGGGCTTCCTGGGACCGCTGCTCGCCTCCACACAGCGGAGCAGAGGCTAGCTAGCACAGCCCCAACAGCAACCTCGGAAACCAGTTGCTGTTTGGCGAGGGACGCTCTCTCTAGGTTGGTGATGCTGCACTCTTTCTCTGGGCCTCTGGTGGCATGGGGCTCTCTGGGACTCTGGCAACGCTGGGCTCTTTGGTAGTGCAGGATAGTCTCTTCCGGGCGGCGAGAGGTACTCTTTCACTGACGTCGCAGTGCAGTCTCTCACTGGGAGTGGTGGGCGTGGTGTCACTGGCAGTGTGGGACACTTTCTTTTGGGCGGCGCAGGACACTCTCAGATCGCAGTTGTGGAGCGGAGCTATCTGGTGGCAACTACGGCATGGGGTTCTCTTTCTCAGGTGGCAGTGCCGGGCACTCTGGCGATGCTGGGCTCTCTCTGGGGCTCTGGCGCTGGCAGCATAGAAAGCTCCCTCTTTGGCGGCACGGGGTACTGTCCCTCCGGCGGTGCGAGACTATCTGGCAGCGGCTGCGGTCCTCTCCGCTAGTGACTCGACGACCACCTGGATGACCTCATCCTCTCTTTGAGCGCCGCTGCTTCTCTGGGTGCCACACCCCCAGCTGTGCTCTCTCCCACTCGTCCGATGTCACGGCAAGTGGTTTGCAATTGGTGTTTTACAGGAGTGCTGGAGATGGGCTGTGTTAGTTTTATTGGTGGTTTTATTTTTTATTTGTTTTGTGTTTTGTTTTGTTGTTCTGTGTATAGAGCCGCACTGCCCGTTCATTTTTAAAATGTAATTCTGTGTTTAGTTATTGTTTTAATTAACGGGCAGTGCGGCTCTATGCACAGAACAACAAAACAAAACACAAAACAAACAAAAAATAAAACCACCAATAAAACTAACACAGCCCATCTCCAGCACTCCTGTAAAACACCAATTGCAAACCACTTGCCCTGACTGTGTACTCTAGATCTGCCCTGTTTGTAAAGCATAGTTTAATAAAACGATGTTCATTGCCTCACATAGTAGTGGTGTGGTCCAGTTTATATTTTTCTTCTGATATTCTGCTTGGCTGAAAAGTTATGTGTGCAGAAGTATGTATGTTTTAGATAGTGTCTTTCATATCAGCTACTTTTTTTTCACGTTAAAAATTTGTTTGTTACACATAAACAATATTTTTTTATGTTTGCAATATAAACCACGTGTGGGAATCGAACCCAAGACATATTTCCAATTTCGCTTACAATGGAAGCGCCGTAGCCTCCACGCCACAGTTTGTACTTCCATTTTACAACATTTGCAAGTAGTATAGAAGTACAGTTACAGTTTTTATAACAAGTAATTTGCAAACTACCACAATAAGCTTGGTCTGTTCATTTAGTATACTGTAACAGGGTTATGTTTAGGAAGAAGTACTCAGACCAAACCCGGCCATATTTCTCATTCTGCCTTGGTCAATCTAGCTATTTAAAAAAGTATTTTTTCTTAACTGGTAACAAGTACCGGTAAGAACGATTTCTTTAAAAGGAAAATAGAAACTAGGTCAAATCACGTCATAGTGTGCTCGCTCACCTGTGGTACACTGTATGGGGTCACAAATGCCAAGTATTTGGCACATTATAATTTATATCTTTCTAAGTCCTGTGACTGAAGGTATACGAAGAATACTGTCTGGTCGCAAAATATCGACAGTTTGTAGCGTGCTATGGTCACGTGACTACGAACTTTCACTGGGATTAATACATCACGTGGTTATGTTCGTTGTCTTCAGCATTCAAATACTGGGGACGAAGCAGAACGTACAGATCAAAACTAAACAGCATTTTTTTTTCTCAAAATAAGATAGTAGAAATCGTCTAAGAAATTAATGTATGTAAAAGAAAATATTATAGCAAGGGTGGTGTTTCTTATGCGTTCATTTAAAAACCGGACATCAGGGCGTCCGGGCTTGTTAATGATATAATGTGCGAGTGTGGATATGATTATGTAAATAGCTACACTCGCCATTTCAATGAAAGTCCATACGCTGTGGAGCGTTTTAACACCGAAACATCTATCAGCAGTTGCAACTGTAACAGGTAGTGTGGCCAAAAACACCAGTATGTCGAATACATCAGGATACAGAAGTCCCAGGTCATGTTCTTTACAGACCTTCATGAGTTCTAGCAAAGGCATTGCATTGTCCGATTCCCGAATGTGGTGTACACATAAATAGGACTGAATTTCAGGAACTCTGCATTGAAATTCTTGATTCAGCTTCACAAGTGCTTTCCCTGTAATACATTAACAGTTTAGCATAAAAGAGCAATTTAAAAATGTGCGGTTTTTCCACTAATTGTACTACTGCAGCTGGTCTCAAACATTAAGGGGACACAAACTGCACGTTATGAGGGAACGTGTGAAAACCAATAACTGCGCGCGTCCATAACTGCACGTTATCGGGAAATACGTTCAGTCTGTGAGTGTCAGTGACAGAAAGGGCAAACGCAATCTACTGATAAGCAGAAATCAATATTCTGGAGATTATTATTGGAGGGGCCAGTGCCCCTCTTGTGCACGCCCACAGGTGCCAATTACTGGACTGTCTGGTCAAACCCGGACTGGTGGCAACCCTAACTCAGGGAGACGGAGTTGAATTCGCAAATGCTCTGCAACCCCCGTAAACAAAAACACACATTCTCCTCATTCAATAACTGCGTGGAGTGACCCGTCCCGTTCCCCTTACAATACATGTAACATATATATATATAAGACAAGAAGTCCTGCAATAAAGCAATTGTCCAGGTAGTTACAATATATAAATATATTTCATTTGAAAGTAAAAATATATGAAAGCATGACTACCTTTATATACAAAAATCTTCACTAATATACAATTGAACTTGTTTTAACATTTATTTTCGTTTCATATAGTAAATGCCATTGTTTATGTGATAGTGAAAAATAAATATAAAGCTAAATAAATACATACATAAATGTCTATGTATTCATTTATTTCAGTATTTATATAAATGCATTTATATTTTACTTTTACCAAATATGTAGGCTATCCTTTACCATAGCTAATTCTCAGAAATTATGTTCCTTTTTTTGTTCAGCGGGGACCACAAATAGCGTTACTCTCATTGACCAATATAGAGAGAGGGAAATCGTACTTCCTAGTGCCAATAGGGACCACAGTGAGCGTTACACTCACAGGAAACCAAACATTTTCAGTGTTCCAGCTCAAAATCTCAGCATGAGATTGATGATGAATGGCGGCTTGAAAAATCTCGTCGAGAGAATTCTCAGCTGTCTGACTTCATATTTCAAAATAGAGTTTGTCTTAACTAAACTTGTAGCACTAACAGTTAACACAACATGGTTGTAAACTGAAGGTTGTAGGTTCAAATCCCATGTATATAGACCTTTTATAAAAAATGTATAACAGAAATATTTTTTTGCAGGCAAAAGCTCCATTTTAAAACAAACAAATAAAAAATTTAAAAGATGTAGAAGTCACAATAAGTGCGTTCCTTAGTATATTTCCATGTTTACAAAACAAGTTAATTGTTATTAAACTCGGATGTGTGGATAAAAGTGTCTGGGGTCTTCAATTATTATTAGTATTATTTTTTGTGTGCATGCGATGAACGTCTAGTTGATTTAAAAATATCAATAAATTGTTTACTATACATGATACAGACGTTAAAATATGTGTGTTCCCCAGTATATTTCCAAGTTTAATTGTCATTAAACTCGGATGTCCTGTAATATACATATGCATGGATAAAAGTGCCTGGAGTCTGCAAAAATCTGCAAAAAAACCCCAAAAAAACAAACAAACAAAAAAAAAACGTCTGGAGAAAAATTAGCAGATGGACATTTTTACCTTCCTTTGGCAACTTATTTCTGTTACTGTATGACAGGTACAGTACTTTTTTTCTTTCTACATTTCACATAAGAGTGTTGGGAACTACACCAGCATTAGCACTGTCCCCTTTCTTGTGCGAAAGATCTTTTTGGTTCTTTGCTGTTTTTTTCACAATTTGATTTAAAAAAACAAAAACAAAATACATTTTAAAAGTTTCTTGTGCGGTTTTTCACGTTGCCTGTATTTGCACCTCAACCAATGTTGTGAAACTGAGCTACAGGAAATGGGTTGTTACTAAGTGGCAACTAAATACTATGGCATTATCTGTGAAATATCTACATGTTGCAAACTGAAGTACAAAATGCATGCAAAGACAAAAGATCAGTGATAATATTGCCAGTGCTAACAGGAGGAAGTCAAGTCTATACATTATCAGCTTACAATGGAGCTTGATCGCGGAAGGCTGCAGCTTTTAAACAGAAGTGCCTGAGACCCTTCGGCACTCATTGCACGCGCTACCCACTGCATCCTGCTCACCTGTTTGGAGCAGTGCCTGTTATGTGAGCTCTCTAGTGTATCCAGACAACCAGAGCTGTTAGAAATTGTATACATTCCTTTAAGCAGTGAGGGAGGGCAGCCAAGAATTAACTGCTTTTTTAGTCTGGCAGCAGCTGAGCTTTGTGTCTGATTCAATTCTGAGGAGATCAGGGAAAGCAAGCAAAAGCATCAGTGTGGGAATGGAAACAGAAATTTAGGTGCAAATTCCCCAAAGCCTTGGAATTCTAGGAATAAAATTAGAAATTATGTTATGTCAGAGTCTTTCACGCAAGTGGTAAAAGTGTTTTATATAAAATGTTTATGAACAGCCCTCTATGAAAATTGTTTAATTCTATGATGGGCCTTAAAGTGGAGCATGGAGTGTGTACAGTGCTGGCACTGACCTCAATAGCGGATTACTATCAATGATAATATCCCATTTGGACCTGAATGATAAGAGTGTGTTGTCTCAGCATATATCTCGGTGGAAATATTGTGCGATACTTTTATCATAGCTCCTAATGAGAATAAAGAATGCTGTTTCTCTAAGATCTCAATGGGAATCAGTTGCTGCACTGGCATGACCTTAAATGGGAACAGAGCGTTCTTCTGGCATGGACGTTGGTTTAGAGAATATAGAATAAGCTGTTGTACAAAACCACAGACCTTTTACTTACTGAACTATAGTGGTGTGTTTTTTTTTTATTATTTGTTTGTTTCTGCATCAACTTTGGTTTCAGTGGTATAATAGCTGGAGACCAGCTCTTGATGAAGAATGAAGGCTTGACAAGTTCATCATGGTATTGCTGTCTGCAAAGGTGTCTTGTGCAGGTGTCTTCCTTTAGATGGGTCCTGTCTCCTTTTAAACATTCTGACTACACATTTTGAGGTAAAATGTCTAAGTAATAAGGACAAATAGCTAGTAATATTAAAGATTCCACAGAAAAGCAAGGTGTTTAACCTGCTGCCTTAGCTAAATAAGGTCAATACTTATTCTAAATAGAAATCTCCAGTTCCTCAGGCCCCCACTGGCTATGATAGCTTGTTCCCAGTTAGGCCTACCTAGTTTAAAAAATAAAATAAAATGTAATTAAACCCTACTGAACAACTGCACGCCTGACGGCAAAGTATTTTACAAGCAGGTTTGACATACCTGCCACAGGATGGGAATGCACCGACACGCCTGTATTACGCCAGCACAAGCTCCACTACTTATTACAAGTAATGATATGGTGGCTGTGAGACAAACAGGTGCTGCTTTTGCCTTTAGAAAGTCTCCTATTGCCTTCCGTGACTGTACCTTGACTATTGTCTTATTTGACTGCCTTGATCATCACAGGAGTAAGGGGCAGCAGCAATGACTGGTCCAGACTGGTTTAATTGGGATATTGTACAACAGCTGGGACCAAATTGAAAGTTGTATTTTTAGAATGGCAGAACACCAACCAATAATCTAAGTTGAAACAAAACATGCAAAGTGAAAATATAAAACAGCTATTTTCCCAGCCTTTTCCAAAGCACACCAGGCGCTGTATTTGAGATTTTCCCAGAGTCCACTGAAATATGTGTATTTATACCACAAGCTCAAAAAGGACCTTTTTAGATGCTGTTGAATTTAGATTTAATTTTAACATTAAATATTCTGTCCTCTTCTGAGCAAAGCGACAAATAGCACCTAAGATACCATATGCATTTTGGAATATGTTTCAGGAGGTTTTTTTTTTAGATGTGGTTTTCAAACAAAGATTTGACTTGGATGAACTAATATAACCTGGTCCCTGGGTTGGTAGGTTGGAGCTGCCTGTGACCCCCATGGGTAAATCTGGCATCACTGAGTCCAGCACAATTAAGAACTGCAATTACCAGTCCAGTGCCAATTAGGCAGCTTCTCATTTTACATGGACATTCCACAAGGGCATCTGCTAGAGCTGGACCTTCGGGAGAAGACCTCGGCTCAGCCCAGCCACAGCAAGCAATCAAACAAACCAGGCCAAGAAGGTGCCAATCATTATGCACATAAGTGGATCTTTTTTTTAGCAATGAACAACTAGGTGCAAGTAAGCGAACCTTCTGATCAATGCCTCCATTGTGTCGGTGGTTTTATTTGTGTTCATTTTTTTAACCTTCCTGTTATGTTAAATTTATAATATTTTTATGTTTAAATTTTTATATTCACCTCAGTTTGGAGAGAGCTCAGTTCATTAAAGTGACGGCAAAGTTCATCAGGTAGACAAACGTTTTTATTCTAACACGTTAATTGGCACCCACTGTTTTGAAAACATGCTTGGTAGTTGCATAAAGGTATGGGAGTGGAATATGTTGGTAAAAAAAAAAAAAACTAGATCCCAATCGTTAACCTTTCTGTATTCGGTTTTTATCAGTGTGCTGACTCGACAGCTTATGCTGTATAAGTAAAAATAGATCACTGACTCAATTGCTTAGACAGAGTGCGTGAGGTAATGTAGAATGTGTAGTCACTTAACGACGATGAAGGAGTTAAAGCCGTTAGAACGAGATGCTTATTAAGCGAGTAACATTGCCTGTGAGAGATCACAAGTTGTTTGTGTTCCCAGCTGGATGTGCCCACTGCCTTGCTACCTAAGCAAAGCTGAGTTTTACTGTGGAGGCATTTTGGCTTTGTGGTTAGAGACTGGGAGGCATGTGAACAGAGGGAGGGTCAGTTATGGAAGGCTTAAATCTTAAATCTGAGCTTGCCTGAGTGATTTAACCAGACTGCCCATTACCCAACACAATTTGCTAGAGATAGCTCCGCCTATCTGCATGAGAAGGTGAATTTACTAAGGTGGGTTTGATTCTGTTTAAATGTGAAGCACCATCCTATCAGCAGCTCTACATGGATTGCTGAAAGCATTTTTAGTATACATTTGGAATGTATTTGTAATCATTCCGATTCCAATAAAGCCTACTACTGTACAGTATGAGAAGCCCTCCAATGGAATCCTGTTCTAGTGTGAGCTTCCTCACAATTCCCTACATGCCTCAAGCCTGCCCTGGAGGGACGTCTGGGGTCTTTATGCCTCTCCAAATCTGTCCCTCTCTTTGACTGCTAACCAACATTTTTGGCATCCATACTAACTTGTGGAGGACATGCATGGAACTTAGAGACCCAGGCTTCTGTGGGAATAAGGCCCAGCTTGGACATAGGCGACTAACTTCTGTGAAAAGAAAGTATTGCATTTTATCCCCTTCGCCTCTTCACAAATTAAAATTCCTCAAGAGATGCATCTTTCATTCTTCCGGAGCCTCGATCCTGCAAATAATTACACAACAATGTAAATTGCAGTGTTTACTTCTCCTCCTGGCAAGATTCAACTTCAACACCGGGCTTTAGTTATCACTTGCACTCTTTGTCTGTGCCTGTGTTTCTAACCACTCACCACAGCTTACCAAAAGGAGATCAATGTGCGGCTCTGCCATCATGTGTTTTTTTACATAATCGATCTTCCCATGGTGGACGTGTGTGGGGGGTTGTTTTTAGCAAGCCATTTCTCCACGTATAATGGCTTTTGTTGGCTGGGTACCAATCCTAATACTAAAGTGCATTAGATATTTTGTGCAGAATACTGCACTTTTGCAAGTAGGTTCTTTTTTTCGCTTATTGAGAAGGTCCTTGATCATAGTGTTACATGTGTAAAAAGGCCTTGGGTTTGAGCAGCTCAGTGGGTAGAGTGCTGGGCTGCAGTGTGGAAGGGTTGATGGTTTGAGCAGCTCAGTAGTTAGTGCTAAGTGTAGTGTGGAGGGTGTGAGTGCTTATCTATAGTGTGTTTTATTGAACGCAGAGGTGCTGAGTTCCTGAGTGGGCCTGCTTCTGGCTGGTTGGGCTTTGTGCTCTACAGCCTTCCAGCTGTGAGCCAGATGTGCAAGGCATGTAGTTTGGTGCTGGAAGGCAGGAGATAAGAGAATTGAGGCTGGCTTACAGCAGTTCAGCTAGATGTTGCGGTTGGTGTGATCTGAACTTTCACAGCCCGTGTCTCCCTTAATGCCTCACTTCCCAAATACAGTTATCCCCATGATTTATTTTAAACAGGTGCTCAAGGGTAAAATCTAGAGGCATGCAAGCTGAGGGACTGGGAAGGAGGCTGTATGGCCAAATGGTTTTGGGATCAGGAGGCAGTGCAGCTTAGTTGAGGGAAGCTTAGTGACCCAGTGTTTAGAGCTAAGGGACTAGGAGGCTGCATGGTCTAGTTGTTAGGGTGGAATGACCAAAAGGGAAGCAGTGTGCCCCAGTGAATTAGGTAGTCACAAAAAATGGAACAAAGTACAGATTGCAGGTGAAAAAGTATAAGGCAGGTGACATCTGGATCCGATCCTTATTATATTTTTCATCATTTTATGTTTTGTAGTCTCGCTTTCTCCTGAACAAAAAAGATTGCCACAAAGTAAACTAGTCCTGAAGATCCTTGTTGTGACAAACTGCAGACAAGTTAAGTTATCCTTACATATCCATTCTGTGAAACTGCCAAGAAATCTCATCAGCCGAGCTGCACTCTTGACTGACTGACTGCAGACAAGCAGGCTTCCACAAAGATCGCTGCTTGGAGAAAGTGCCAAGAAGTATAACCTGTTTTTTAAAGTGTTAGCTTAAAAAAAGAAAGAGAAAAGCTCTTGTTGTAAAATATCCCATGTCGACAGTCCTTGCACAGCGAAGAAGAGACTTTCTTACTGTATGAATGCTTTGTATCCAAAACATTTGATTCAAATACAAACTGTTCCTCATTTAAGTTTTAAAATATATTGTACATATTTACAAGACTGCCTTCTAAGCCCATGTTGAAAATATCATTTATATCATTTTTTTGTGTGCTTGAAGTTGTTACTTATAATAACCTGTGCAATAGAAGGAATGTGCCGCTTTGGCTGAGAAAGTGACTGTTAAGCTTGTGTTCCCACAGTTAAAACTACCCTTGAGGAATGCAAACAAACTGGACTGTCAATGTGGTGTGTTTTAAAGTTTAATTCACAGAAGGGTAAATTTATAGAACAATGTAAAGTACAACAGTAAACAGACACCAAGGGATTACAGTAAAATGTGTGGTTTACAGTCTCCTGGATTAGTCGATCTCCTTCTTTTACTAGCCAGTAAACAAATATTCTTTGTGACTGAGGGAAGCATCTTGAGTTGACTGCCACTTGTAGTGCGAGATTGAACACACTTGTGGGACACTGCAGCTTTAAGTTTATTTTTAAGGAAGTACACAGCTAGGCCGTTTCCCTTTTGAAATTCACCGCGAGCAGCTGACCACAAGTCAACTTTTAAGGCTCCGGATAACTTCTTCAATTGTTGTTGTTTCTTCAGTTTTCTGTAAATAAAGAATGAGATAATATGAAAAGACAATGACCCCATTATTCTTCATAAGAATGTTAAGTAATTGCATTTCCACTGTGGACAAATAAACTTCAGCAATAAGCCAGACACGCAGTCAGACTGATGTCTGTAATATGTAGTCTGTTCATTAACTGGTTTTAAACATATCAGGCCCTGTTTTGAGGCAAATTGAAATTTGTCAGAGAAATTATTTAATTTCAACTGTATACAACTAGTAATATATTAGTCTGAACAATAATGTATGCTCCTTCCTGCAATTACAGGACATTTTGTTGGTTCTTGCTTGTGGTTAATTGTTACAATTTTTTTAAAAAGAAAATTTCCCTTTGCAGTTGCTTCAAAACAGGGTCCATTGTTTCCTAAAATATTGGTGGCAAACCCCAGAAAACTAGCATTTAAACAACAAGCATACTGTTACTATTCAGTTTTGAATCTGGCTTTCTATTCCAGTTTGCAGTAACTTCCTCTTTTTTGTGTTGTTCGGTTTTTTAAATTATAATGTGGTACTACTGCAGAACACGAAGTACTGACAGTCATTTAAAATGTTTATTATTATTATTATTATTATTATTATTATTATTATTATTATTATTATTATTATTATTATTACTATTAAGATATTTATGTTTTGTTTTCTTAAATTAGGTTAGTAATGAACTTTTTCAGCTTCCTTCAGGAATTGTGGAGAAGTAAAGTGGGCATGTTTTTTTGGCTGTCCTGCCTTCAAAAAGTGTGTGTTAGTATTAACCATGGTGTTTTTCATCTGACACAACACTACACCTAGTTTCTTTTATTTTAATTGAGTTTGTTTATTAAAAAGAGCACTCCCTGAGGTTTTATTCTTGAAGTAGATGAAGCTGTTTGCCAGGATGAGAACCCTAACTAAGCAGGGAGGAATGTGAGCCAGGCCCATAAAATAAGTATTTGTGTACCAGAGAGATTTTCGCTTTTCCTTTTTTTAAATCATTGTCATTAATGACTTTAGCACATGTGTAGCGGAAAGTGAATGAAGAGCCACCATACTCCTTCAAAGCCTTTCTCCTAATTATTTCTCCAGATACAATATCCCTGCCTAGAATTAGACCTGGGCTCCATTGGGTTTTCTTTTCTTTTTTTAATTTTATTATTTCACCAGAATGGCTTCACTGGGACAGCCCATTTCAAATCTGTGAAGGAAAGGGGCTGTATATTCCCTACTGCTAGATAGACTTCATAATGACTTTACCTCAGGGATTCCATTACAACAGGGTCCCTTGGCTCTAAACGAAGCCACTCTGCCTCCCTATGCTTTAAACACAAACCACTTCCCAGTCCCTCAGCTCTAATCACTAGGCCATATTGCCTCCCTCCCAGAAATCTCTTGCCTTCTCGTGTCAGCCTTTGGCTGAAGTGTTGAGAGGATCTGTCCCTTTAAGACTACTATTTCAAGCATACTTGGCTAATTCCAGGTGCCTGTAAGCACTCTGCGCTGTTTTACCAGGTGCAGGGTTCGGTCATTGCTGAGGTATTTGTTTTTCAGAGTACTTAAAAAGAGGCGGGATTAAAGGGACATTATCTCCTGCCATTTAGTCTGGCAGCAGTCCACAGGCCAGTGTGACCATACCTCTCCCCTGAGCACTTTCCATACTTATTACAGTGTTAAGGTGAAGTATTTTAGCGCTCATTGTTAAGATGCCAGGTAGTGACATTACTGGAGCGCAGATAATGGAATATTGCAGTGCTCATTATTAGGTAACAGAGTAAGGGCAATGCTAGAGAGCTGAAAATAATGTTTTAGTGTTCAACTTCTACAGTAAGCTCCTAGTCACGCATTGTCTTTGGTGGTCACTAGGGCTGTCAGTTAAGCCTCCAAATAGCAATCGATTTAATTGGCACACAAAATATAAATTGTTCGAAAAAATATTGATGAGTGGACCTCCCACAGAAATTTACATCCTGCACTCTGTGCTTTAGTCCCCGTCCTTCCCTGGACAAAGGCCTTGTTGGTCAGAGTGCTGGAATGCAGCGCACTGCTGTCATGACTCCAGAAGGAGCCCTTGTGGAAACATTGACAGAACCCGGCATTCTTCATAATAAACAGTTTTATCATCACCCTCACAATCAATAAGGCAGCTTCTTAAGGTTTAACATTTCAATGCTATTGATCACCTTAACAACTCTGTTCGCGACGGGCTTGTTTTAACCCTTCGCACACTGGGAGAGCATGCAGATGAACTAGAAATCATGTTGGTTTGAATAATTTTTTTTTTTTTTTTTCTTTTTTTTTTAGATTTCCTTTTCTGGAAAATCACTGCCATCTGACAATAAGCAAATAGTATTATTATGTTACTAAAGAAACTTACCCTCCTACCTGCAGTTTTTAAAATGTTTTATTTTATTTTACGACTGTGGCACAGTTAAAGAATACACTAGCCTTTTACCTTTAGATACCTGGGTTCAAATCCTTCTTAAGCCATACGTGGATTGTTGGAGCCCACAGTGAACAGTAGGCCAGTGAACCATTCGTTTAGCGAAACAGGAGATCCAGAATTTGGTAGATATGAAACCTAAACTTCTCGCTGACCCCCTGAATGAAAGGGCGCTCCCTCCAGTCTAGGGCAGGCGCGAGGTTCTCGCTGACCCCCTCAATGAAAGGGCGCTCCCTCCAGTCTAGGGCAGGTACGAGGTTCTCGCTGACCCACTCAGTGAAAGGGCGCTCCATCCGTTCTAGGGCAGGTGCGAGGCAGGCACTTACATTTGTTTTCTCTTCTCGTTGCTATATTAACAAAAGAAATAGAAACTAGTAAACAGATTTCACTTCCAGTTTTGCTACAGAGCCAATTCCCAGAGATATAAATAGTAGGTTTTGTATAATTAGGGAAAACTTAAGCGTGGTGTCTGGCAGTGTAGCTGTGATCTGTGTCTCTTACTTCCCAGCGACCTTTTAGTGTCCACTCTGCCTCACTTTCTCTCTATCACTCCCCCCCTTGTCTTCTTTCATTCCCCATCCATACTTTCTCCATTTTAATTAATCCTTCCTTCCCCCTCCTCCTTTCGTTGTCTCACTTCCTCTCTCTCTCTCAGCCCCTGTGTTTGAATTGTTCTTTTACCCCCTCTCTCTTCACCCCCTCCCCTCTCTCCCAGTCTGTGCTGCTTGCCCCAGTCGTTTCTCTTCAGCACAGTTGGAACTGTGTTCTAGCTTCCCTCCCTCTCCCCTGCTGTGTTGTGTGCCAGCTTGCCTGAGGGCGAATGTAGGGTTTGCGGTGTGAGTGTGATTGCCTATCTCTGATTATACATCAGTACCTTTATCCCTGGGATAATTTATGCATTTATATAACACAAACCTTTTATCTAAATGAATCACTAGGGACAGCATAGAGAAATGATACTGGATCTGTTTCTATGAAGGTTTTAAAAGGGAATCAGTAAGCTTCTTTTATTAGTGATATCGTTAAAATAGTAATATTCTAGATATTATAAAAAAATAAATAAATAAAAAGATTTAAAAGTTTTTAAGTGAAGTCCACCAAGATGGGTCTCACTCTCAGATATAGATAAAAAAAAAAAAAAAAAGACAACTGTAATCAAATAGGCAAGTGCCTAAACCAATGCGAGTACTCGATTTATGTTGTGTATACCTGTAATTGGAAGTAACGTTCCAGAGTAAAGTCAACAAAATCCGATCAATATTCTTACGAACTACATACTTAAATAAAAAAATTGTAAAAACGATTGTATGCATACTATAGAACTGATTTCACTGCCAAGCTGTGACGTTCCGGGACGCAGCAAGCTTGCATGCAGATCATTTTTAATCCTCCTCTGCCGTTGTTGCTCCACAAGCTTGCTGCTAATTGGCAGGAGGGCTGCGGGTTCCCGGCTATGTGCTCTCCAGCCTTGTTTCACGTTGTCACCCTGCAAGCTTCTTTTGCCAGCTTTCTTGCGAACTGTGTAATTAACCTAGAGCTAATTAACAATTTATAATTACACCACGGTCCTATTGCTCACACACAGAGAGGCAGGAAGTGTGGAAAAAAAGCCTCCTCCCTCTATTCATTCCTCTGTTACCTCGCCAGCTCACCTGCATGCTGACTGGTTGCCTGGCTTGTAGCCGTTTTTCATGAAAGCATATGTAGTGTTTGTTTTACATGAAGTATATCTTTGTAAAAAAGAACAGTAAAAAGCTCCATTTGGCGATTCCAGCTAGAGATGTATCCTGTGAAATGATGGCTCTGTAGGAAATATCTGCTGTGGTTCCCCCTACAGATTTAAAATGAGTTGTTATCTTATCTTACAAGATCTTATTCAAAATAGGGCCAAACTTTTTTTTTTTTTTAATGGTTGCAAGAAAATCTATTTTAAAGCCTTAAACTGCAGTTTGATCTACACCTGGTTTTACTATGAATTGAATATGACACAACTGAGCTTTTTACCAATACACTGTGGCTAATCAAACTAATTTTAAAACCTGGAATGGGTGAAATGGCATGCAAGGTCTTACTTCCGTTCCGGCTCAGGATACAGAACACTTTGGAATATTACTTTCACTGCATAGTAAATGCAGTTCTGTACAGTAGTTTCGATGGGCTACAAACGTATCATCCCTGATCACTTAGTTACTTTATCCCAACAGCATCTGAAGACAGCACCAGCCTGCAACCCCCCCTCCCCTAGTCCCGTCAGACCAGGAGCTATTTCTGCTCTGCAGACTGATAGCTATAACTGAAGATCATTGATTTTACGGGAAGCCGTGTTTACAGACTGAGTGCCATTGACCTGAGTTGACTTTTTGCCTTCTGAAGTACCGGGCTGGAACGTTTCGTTCCTGTTTGTATTGAACAGGGGTGGTGGTGGGGGTTATATAAGTCTGAGATTGTTATTATTGTTTATTTATTTATTTTTTTATTGTTGTTAATACAATTTATAAACCGTTTTATAGGGAGGCAGTGTGGCCTAATGATTAGAGCTGAGGGATACTGTAGGTGGGAGCCAATAGCCACGTCATTAAAGCAAAGGTAATACGTTGGAGGCAGTGTGGTCTAGTGGCTAAGGCTGAGGGGCCAGGTGGATGCCAGTGGCCTGTGGCTTGAGCTGAGAGACCTGAAGGAGGCAGTGTGCTCAAGTGAAGACGTTAAAGTCTGAGAGTCATAGCAATTTTTATTTATTTATTTTTTTCGGAAAGGTAAAAAAACAAAGTTTCCAAAAAAATAAATAAATAAAAAAACATAACAATCCACAATTAATTGGGCAAGCTTTGCAGACAAGCCCTTCTGCTTTGCCTGAGGAGTACAATGGGTTTTCTATCAATAAACACGTCCCCTGTGCAACATCAAAGGCCTTCTGCTTTATCAATAGGAACCCTTCCTTCCCACATTTTCCTGTAACTTGCTAAGCATTATGCCATTGATTTTACAATAAGCACAGTAACCCTTGAATGACTGAGACTGCTTAGCAAAAAGAGACAGAGGAAGAGAACGTGCCGGCTACTTTAATTGTCTTATCCTGTTTCCTGTAGGTTTTGTTGACTTATTCCTTATTGAAGATGTTTCAAGAATGATTCTAGCATAATAGATTCCCAGGAATTGTAGCATAAGGACAAGTGCCTCCACCAAGTAAAGAAAGTTTCCAAATGGATTTGTTTGTTTAATTTACAGTATGCCCAACAAATAATATGAGACAACTGCGTAAGAAGACACCTGTCTTACAACGTCAGTAATGTTCAGTCTCTTTTGACGAATGAATCAAATTTATTTTCCTTAGCTGTGGCATGACACCCCATAAAACAATGGCAATAATAGAAATATTAAATTAAATTTTACACATGGCTTGGAGCAAACTGACAATTAATTTTCAGTACCACTGTACAATTAAAAAAAAATTAACTGACTAGACTTGCATTTTCTCTGGCCTGGTTAATTTAATGAAAAAAAAAAAAAAGTATTTGATTCTCTTCCCCCCTGTGAAGGGAGTACTCCTAAGAAGCAGATGTTATATCGTGGTAGATTATTCATCATGTAAATATAGTTGAAATGAATTCATTCAGGGAGTTCATGCAGGCGCCATGGGTTCAGTGTTGAATTCCAGAGACGGACAGAGATAATCAAGCAGGCCAACCAGCACAAGAGAGAAGCCTTTAATCCATGCAGGTAGACAAGAGGGTCTACCTGCATGAACAGATTAGGTCACTGCCATTGACCGTTCTCTGTGGACAGGACAGCATGTAATAAAGGTGCTCAGACACAGCTGGGCAGTCCAGGGATTATCTGGACGTTACTCCTCCGGGGCGAAGGCAATGGGAAGCCTTTTAAAGAAATCTGCTAATTGTTTTCCATTTGTCAATGGAGGCACTCCTCTAGGGTTAGTCCCAAGGACTGGAATCTGATATTTTTTTTGTTTTTTATACCTGGTATTATCTTTGGCTTCATTTCACATTCAGCCTTCGTGTTGCTGTTTCCCTTTAGGCACCAGGTACAGCAAGTGCATTTTGCCTGCACTGAAGAGCTGAGAATGGAGGGCTTAGACTTGTGTTCACTATTATATTACGATGCAGGTTTAGAGTGCTGAGAATGGAGTGCTTCAGTCAGTTCTATTTGTGGGTTTGACAAGTTTAAGTGTGAGCATTGTAGTTAGTGAATCACCCCCTCAGCATGTGGCTATTTTATCAAGCTCTTGCCTTGCGCCATAAATCTCATTTGTTTATTGGAGACATTAAAGGCTTTCCGACTTTAAACAGGTGTCACTTTGTTACCATAAGTACTGTAGACAACCGTATTATATTCCCAGGCCCATTGGTGGCAGCGTGACGCCTGACAATCCACTAGCACATCAATAACTAGCATTAGCTATTAAATTAGGCCTACTTGTTTGTAAAGTGTAATCTTATTTGGTGCAAAGCAGACATAGCAGGTTGACTAGTGAAGCTTTCTGTCAGCCTTGTGGCGCAGACAGGATTTCATACCAGCTCCAGGCCATACTGTGGGTGTAAGCCGAGTGGTTAGTGCTGTGGATCTTCTGACTGGATTAGAATCTGTATTCACACAGAACTCTTTGACTAATTTAAGAATCCTCAATATTTTAGGTTTCAGTCAGAAAACTAAAAATAAGTTATTATATTTAAGGTCTTTGTAATTTTAGAAAACGTTGACCTGTGTTTGGGTTACTTAACATAAACAGCTTTATTGTCCTTTCATTAAAAATATTACTTTGGATTAAAGACCTACAGTTGATAAAGCTGGCCCGATTTCCCCTATTTATCTGAGCTGTTTACTCCAGCGTGTAATTTGTACCATTTTGAAAAAGGAAAACACTTGAATACAATTTTGCTACAAAACTCCCAGCAGATAATTGTAGCAGCCGATGGTGAGCGGTTAAATGGTTCAGAATAGAAACTTTTACAAGTTTTAACTGGATATCTAGGTGTTACCCCAGCACAGATTTAAATCAGTCACTTGACTTTTAGTTAAGCCAAGGGTCTTTACTGTTTCCTGAACCAGCGTGATCTATACTTTTCACCTTATAGCCTCTTGACAAGCCACGACCACTTGAAAACAAGCTGAACAACCATCTCTGACCAGTACAAACCACAGCTGGTCATTGCTAGAATTTCCATCTGAGACAGCAAGAAAAATACATTAATAAGCTTCAATCTTTAAATTGTATAACTTTCATTAGAAAAATGAGCAATTATACACCACAAAATTAGTAAAAAGGTTGTAGTCAAATATTTCGGTGAAGTCTTTGGGACAAAAAAAGTTGGAACTAAATATTTTGAATAAACACTGCAGTCGAGGCATTGTGCAGTATGTTGCAATCTGTTGAGACAGAACACACCTCTCTGTGCCGGGAAACATTGGTCATGTAATATTAAGCAATTCAAGGTTAAAGACCAGACAAGAGTTATTGGTTTCAGTCCCTATCGTCCCATCCCATTCAATCCCCCTTAATCAGTGTTCTCCCTTTGATAAAATGATGCAGGAAGAGATTGTGCTGAGGAACAATTTGTGATCTCCTTGTTTTAAATCCACACTAGACTTCTCTCGGGTCTCTCCCACTGAATGTCCCCACATTCAGGAGAGAGTGTGGGTTTGTTTTCACTTGAATTATATAGATAATCAACAGAAAGATCATCAAAGCATGACATTATACCGTACCATACTATCCCAGCAGTCCTTCAGTGCCAATTAAACACCCCCAAATTACACTTGGCTAAAAAATAAAAAACAACACGACAACTAAAAGTCCTATCAACATAGCTCTTTAATTGAAATCAAGGGATTAATCAAGCTTTTGTGATCTAAAACTGTTAAGTATATACGCAGCCTGTTCACGTATCAGCATGATCAAAACTGAAGATTTTCTATACAAGGAGCAGAGTTTTTTTTTTAATAATAACAGGAATAATGTGATGGGCACTGTAGATTAGGTGCTCTTGTCTGTTTAGTGAAATGTGTGGGAGGGTAGTTTGAAGGTTAAAAACCTGTATCCCTGTGTTCCCTAACCTCTCTTCTCTCCCGTGTCCAGGCCTGGATGCGATGAACGCCTCATGTAGGCATCAGCATGGAAAGCTGTGAATCTCCCGCGGTTTCTGGGACAGATGATGGGCTCGCCGCAACCATCTCCCAGCAACAGCAGCACCTGCCACCGCAGCCCTGGAACGAGCACCCTAGATCGCCGACTCCTCCCAGCAGCAAGCCCCTCCCCCTGGAGCCCCTGTCACTGTCGGCACCCTACCCCTCCTCCCAGCTCCAGGCTCCTAGCAATCCCCTGCAAGAGGGAGTGAGAGAGCAGCAGAAACACCCAACGCACACTGCCCCTGGCGAGAGCGCAAAGGCAGAGCGGCAGACAAGAACGGAGGAAGAGGAGGAGGAGGAGGGGAGCTGTGGAGAGGAAGACGAGGACGATCTGGACGATCTGGACGATGAAGAAGGAATGGATTGTTACCCGAGTTTGCAGCCCTTCCCGGGAATGCCCGTGGCACCTGGAGGGGGGATGCCGGCTCTTCTGGGGCAGCGGACAAGGCGGCCAGTGGCAGCAGAGAGTGGGAGTGAAGAAGGAGAGGAGGAGGAGGAGGAATGCAGCGATGTGGAGAACTTGGCCGGAGAGATAGTCTACCAGCCTGACGGCTCGGCCTACATCGTGGAGAGCATCAGCCAGCTGATCCAAAGTGGAGGGGGTGTGGTACCGTCCGGGCTGCTCCCTACAAACTCTCTTCTCCCCAGCTTGGGGAAACAGGGCGAACCTGCGGGGACCTCATCTGCGGTCTATCCTCAGATCATCAACACGTTCCACATAGCCTCGTCTTTCGGGAAGTGGTTCGGTTCCTCAGACCAAGGCTTCCCCAATACCTCATCCCTGGCAGGCCTGAGCCCTGTCCTGCACAGTTTCCGCGTCTTCGATGTGCGCCACAAAAGCAACAAGGATTACCTAAACAGCGACGGGTCTGCCAAGAACTCCTGCGTATCCAAAGATGTTCCCAACAACGTGGATTTCTCCAAATTTGATGGGCTGGCCCTCTATGGCCAAGGTAAGCCCATTCTCATGTGTTTCCTCTGCAAGCTGTCCTTTGGCTACGTGCGTTCTTTTGCCACCCATGCTGTGCACGATCACCGAATGACCCTGAGTGAAGATGAGCGCCGGCTCCTAGGGCACAAGCTCACCTCTGCCATCATCCAGGGCATAGGCAAGGACAAGGAGCCACTCATCAGCTTCCTTGAACCAAAAAACAAGAGCCCACCTCCCCCACCCACCCTGCTGCCCATGGGCCCTGGGCAGAGCTTCTATGGGACCTTCAGTGGAGTCCAGTTGGAAGGAGGGAGCAGTAGTAGTAGCAGAGGTGGTGGGGGGAGTGAAGCTCTTAAAAAAGACTTGGATTCTGGCTCCCAGCAAACCTTGTTAGGCTCTCTCGTAACGCTGGGAGGACTAGGATGCCCCAAGCCGTCCTTGCTTACCTCAGCCCAAGGCCCTGCCAAAGACTCCAGCATCCCGCCTGAGCGGGGAGGGAGAGCAGAGGGGCCTGCTGGGGGAAGAGGGGGGACACAAAGTGAGGAAGGGAATAGGGAAAGGGAGGCAAGGGGGGAGGGGAAAGTACTCTTTCTGAGCGATGATGTCTCGGATGAAGAGGATTTAATAGAAGATGAGGAGGAGGAGGAGGATGATGTGGGTAACGCAGTCGCCTGCAGCAGCAGTAGCGGCAGAGAAGGGGGGGAACTGGCTGTCTCAAACCAAAGCATTTCCAAATCTCCTTTACTAATGCCTAGTAGCGCTCTTCAGCCTTCCGCCTACCCCTTTGAGGCCAGTACTGTGCACAGAAACAGCAAAAGCACCTCCTCCATATCCTCTTCCTCCTTCCTCACTGGGTTGGAAGGGGAGGCGGATGGCGGGGGGAGAAATTCTGAACTCCCTCTGAGCTTTAACTGCCAGGGGATGACTATCCCTGCAGTAGCAGTAGCAGCAGCGGTGGTGGCAGCAGACAGGGGGGAAGAGGAAGAAGAAATAGCCTCCAACACTTCCTCTGACCCTCTCGCATCCACCTCCACCACCAACATTTCCACCATCACCAATGCGACAGATGAAAGTGCCAATCGAGATAGTGCCACAGCTCCTGAACCAAATGAAAGCCCGGCTGAGGGGGAAGAGGACAGTGGTGCTCTCATGCACCATCACCACCTGCTTCACCACCATCATCACCATCACCAGCACTCCCACTCGCACTCCCATCCTGGGGCTCCCTGCGAGCTGGCGGGGGCTGGGGAGTGCCCTCAGGGCGGAGGGGCCAGTGGCAGTGGCAGCGGGGTGGAGTGCCCCAAGTGTGACACTGTCCTGGGCTCCTCTCGCTCCCTGGGTGGCCACATGACCATGATGCACTCTCGCAACTCCTGCAAGACCCTCAAATGTCCCAAGTGCAACTGGCACTACAAGTACCAGCAGACACTGGAGGCCCACATGAAGGAGAAGCACCCCGACTTGGGCGGCAGTTGCGTCTACTGCACTTCTGGCCAGTCCCACCCTCGCCTGGCCCGGGGAGAGAGCTATACCTGTGGGTACAAGCCCTTCCGCTGTGAGGTCTGTAACTACTCCACAACCACCAAGGGCAACCTGAGCATCCACATGCAGTCCGATAAGCACCTCAACAACATGCAGAACCTGCAGAACGGAGGCTCCATTGCAGCTGTTTCCACCGCCGGGGACCAGGTCTTTGGACACGCCCCCGGTGGGGTTGTAGGTGTGCCCTCAGCTGCCCAAGCCCCTGTTCACCACCACCCTTCTCACCACCATCACCATCCTGTCCAGGCCACTGCCCACGCCGCTGGGGCCTGTGGAACTCCTTCCCCCACCAAACCAAAAAGCAAGCCCATGTGGCGCTGCGAGGTGTGTGATTATGAGACCAACGTGGCCCGCAACCTGCGCATCCACATGACCAGCGAGAAGCACATGCACAACATGATGTTGTTGCAGCAGAACATGAGCCAGATGCAGCACGGCCGGCTCGGCCTGGGGGCCCTGCCCTCGCCCTCGGAGGCTGAGCTCTATCAGTACTACCTGACCCAGAATATGAACCTGCCTCCTGGCTTCAAGATGGACTCCAGTGGGGCCGACACCCAGTACCTGCTGGGCGGCTTCCAGCTTGACCCGAACATGGCAGCCCTGGCACCCTCTCTCGGTGAGACCCTTCTTTTCTTCCTTCTTATTCAGGAGAGAATTATTACTAACAGTACCCAAAACAGTGGATTATTTCACTGATTTTTATCACTTTTTGTTGTGAACACTAGAACGACCACGGTTATACTCATACCTAAAACCGCCGCTGGCAGTCATTATGACGGTTACATTTGAAACAACATCAATATAAAAATGAAAGACAAACTATTAGGTACAACACAAAAGTTTTATTCAAGCACATCATATCAAACATTTGCACAGCCGAAACAACATATTTTAAATGAACAATTAACCATAACATGGTTTATTTTCTAATTTACCACATATAAAGCAATACTTAAAAAAAATTAAAAATCTATGATAAAGATTTCAAAAGAAACTAGTGTGTAAACAGCTATATGTATACTATAAAAAACAAAATGTATTTCTTAATTTAAAACTAAAGTAATGTATGTTTTCTCTTGCGTTTTCTCCAACTGATATTTTCCCTGGTGCATTCTTGTACAAAACGAAGGAATTGATGGCTGCCAGGTCCAGTAGAGAAAACAACAGGCTTGTGTATATGTGTGTGTGTGTGTGTGTGTGTGTGTGTGTGTGTGTGTGTGTGTATATATATATATATATATATATATATATATATATATATATATATATATATATAGACACACACACACACACACACACACTATATATAGTGCAAAAGTTTTAGGCAGGTGTGAAAAAATGCTGTAAAGTAAGAATGCTTTAAAAAATAGATATGTTAATAGTTTATATTTATCAATTAACAAAATGCAAAGTGAGTGAACAGAAGAAAAATCTACATCAAATTAATATTTGGTGTGACCACTCTTTGCCTTTAAAACAGCATCAATTCCTCTAGGTACACTTGCACACAGTTTTTGAAGGAACTCGGCAGGTAGGTTGGCCCAATCATCTTGGAGAACTAACCACAGTTCTTCTGTGGATTTAGGCAGCCTCAGTTGCCTCTCTCTCTTCATGTAATCCCAGACAGACTCAATGATGTTGAGATCAGGGCTCTGTGGGGGCCATTCCATCACTTCCAGGACTCCTTGTTCTTCTTTAGGCTGAAGATAGTTCTTAATGACTTTCGTGTATGTTTGGGGTCGTTGTCATGCTGCAGAATAAATTTGGGGCCAATCAGATGCCTCCCTGATGGTATTGCTTGATGGATAAGTATCTGCCTGTACTTCTCAGCATTGAGGAGACCATTAATTCTGACCAAATCCCCAACTCCATTTGCAGAAATGCAGCCCCTGCAGACATTCATTCGTGTACCGCTCTCCAGCCCTTCGGCGAACAAACTGCCTTCTGCTACAGCCAAATATTTCAAATTTTGACTCATCAGTCCAGAGCACCTGCTGCCATTTTTCTGCACCCCAGTTCCTGTGTTTTCGTGCATAGTTGAGTCGCTTGGCCTTGTTTCCACGACGGAGGTATGGCTTTTTGGCCGCAAGTCTTCCATGAAGGCCACTTCTGACCAGACTTCTCCGGACAGTAGATGGGTATACCAGGGTCCCACTGTTTTCTGCCAATTCTGAGCTGATGGCATTACTGGACATCTTCCGATTGCGAAGGGAAGTAAGCATGATGTGTCTTTCATCTGCTGCAGTAAGTTTCCTTGGCCGACCACTGCATCTACGGTCCTCAACGTTGCCCGTTTCTTTGTGCTTCTTCAAAAGAGCTTGGACAGCACATCTGGAAACCCCTGTCTGCCTTGAAATTTCTGCCTGGGAGAGACCTTGCTGATGCAGTATAACTACTTTGTGTCTTGTTGCTGTGCTCAGTCTTGCCATGGTGTATGACTTTTGACAGTAAACTGTCTTCAGCAACCTCACCTTGTTAGCTGAGTTTGGCTGTTCCTCACCAAGTTTTATTCCTCCCACACAGCTGTTTCTGTTTCAGTTAATGATTGTGTTTCAACCTACATATTGAATTGATGATCATTAGCACCAGTTTGGTATAATTGTCTAATCATACACCTGACTATATGCCTACAAAATCCCTGACTTTGTGCAAGTGTACCTAGAAGAACTGACGCAGCTTTGAAAGCAAAGGGTGGTCACACCAAATATGGATTTGATTTAGATTTTTCTTCTGTTCACTCACTTTGCATTTAGTTAATTGATAAATATAATCTATTAACATGTCTATTTTTGAAAGCATTCTTACTTTACAGCATTTTCTCACACCTGCCTAAAACTTGTTTTTATTAAGAAATTAAAAACAGAAAAAAAGTAACAGGCTATTTAAAAAAGCATTAGGCAATCTTGTAATAGGGTCCCACTGACAAAACATTGAAGTTAACTTGTACATATTTGAAAAATATGTTAACTTTGTACAGCTATGACGCCCTTCATTATAACGAACCTTTAGCTATAATGAACCTCGTCCCTGGACCCTAAAAAAGATAATATAAACAAACACGGTCAACATCCTTGTCTGTCTGCACGGGATGCCACCTCTACAGTGAAGTCAACGCTTTTGTCTTAATAAGAAGCGGGTGCTGTGTAAGTCCTCCGAAAAGAAATGCATTTTTTCTTGCAAAAGTGGTAACACAGGCATGTCTCTCATGACTATAAGTTGTCAAAAAGCACTCTGTTTTTTGGCATGTTCAGCAACCGTGCGGCAAAGCAAAATTGATTAAAGAAAAATAAAATGAAAAAAAAAGTTGAGGATCTGATTTAACTTCTAATGTCAAACTTTTCATGTCAGGTTCATCTGGAATAAAAGCTCAGTTTGTGATTCTTCCATGTTGGATTAAGATTTGATGCGCTTTGAAACAATTCATATCAGATAGATTTTGTATAAAAGTTCAGCTTCAATTCGGTAGTTTAGCTTTTTAATTACTTAACGAATTAGACAAAGCAAAGGCAGAATACTGCTTTCTTTCCTTCCAATAAAGTAACACACAAAAAACTAAACCTATGATAAACTTTAGTAAACCCAACTGTGTTTATTTGTAGAAATGGGGCACTATTGTGGGATACAGCTGATTTTAATTAGATAGTGTTTCTTATTTTGAAAGTTGGCTGACAATATATACCAGATATTTGCTGCTATTTAGGTAAACAGACTTCGTGGTTTGCAGAGCATTGGGAAGTAAAAGGTTAATTGAGTGTGCTTGCTGTTCTCTCTCTCTCTCTCTCTCTCTCTCTCTCTCTCTCTCTCTCTCTCTCTCTCTCTCTCTCTCTCTCTCTCTCTGTTTTTGGTGGAGCTGCCAGCTCCCTGTATGCTGCCCCAGGGCACACCTGCCCTGTTGAACTCGGCACGGTTCCTTTTGTTGCCAAGAGCTGTGTGTGTGTGTGTGTGTGTGTGTGTGAGAGAGAGAGAGAGAGAGAGAGAGAGAGAGAGAGAGAGAGAGAGAGAGAGAGAGAGAAGAAAGAGAGAGCGAGAGAGAGAGAGACCAAACGATCATAGTACATAGACACACCAACAACTACTTATAGTATACAGTGATGTAGTCCCAAATCTAGAAGTACCAGAGCATTTGCGCTAAGTTGGCAACACTGAGCGGCTTCCCACTCCACCCCTCCCATCAGAAACACTTTAAACAGGACAACCTGGGTAGATGGTTTTCCCTGTCGTCTCCAGGGCCCACACTGCTAAATAAATATAGTTAGATTTTATATCAACGTATGTGTAAGTAAATATATTGTAAGAGGGAAGTTCCTGCCAGACTGGACTGGTGTGAACGCACTGAAAAGATGGGAAAGTTCAGGTTTAGTGGAATAGTTCAGATTATCAAGATACAGGATAATGACAGCCCTGGAGAGCTGAGAATGGCATGCTTATCACTCGTTTAGTCAGGAAAATGGTAATGACAGGGCCGGAGAGCTGAGTAAGGAGTATTTTAGGGTTCACTGGTAAGGTGAAGGATAGCGGCAGCACTGGAGTGTTTTTAAGTGCTTGTTAATACACTGGTAGATACTGATATGATTCCCAATAAAATTTCCCTGCACTGTGTTGCCAAAAGAGTAGATAGAGATCACCTTTTATCCATGCATTCATTTTATGGCTTGGTAGAACACTTTAGTCTTTGAAGCCTGATATTTTGATTTGGGTTATAATAACTGGGAAATTCTAGTCTTTAATTTTCCTAGGACAACCTTTTGGAAAGGGGAGGATAGCATTAGTGGCTGTTACACACTCCCTCAGTCAGGCTACCCTAACATTACACTTTTTACTTGTTGGGTGTTATACAGAAACAGCTGCTTTGGTCAGCAACAGATTTTTTTTTTTCTTTTAATTTGTAACTCAGCGAGGGTTATTCTGTTGCCATGCAAAGTGTTGTGCGTGCCAGACAAAACCCAAAGTTTGTACAGACTTGTCTCAAACTGTCGCAAGTTCAAAGACATTAACAGGAATTGATTGCTGTGACTAGTTCTTTTTTTCTTTTCTGCCATCTGGTTAATTTTCTTGCAAATGCCTAATAAGCATGTTACAGAATGCTACTAAGGCATTCTAAGGCTTTTTGTTTTCTGAAAGGGTTGCAGACTCTGAGACGCATGCACGTGCTTGCACATGCTCACACACCCATGTATGCACTATAACACATGGACATGTCAATTGTATTTGATGTACCATGACTTTCAAGTTTGTTTTTTTTTTTTAAATAACTTTGTTGCCTTTTAAAATATAATGACAAAAACACCTCAAGTTTAAGAACACCTAAACGTGAGTCATTAATGGTCCATTTTACTCCATTTAAACAAATAACAAATTGACCATTATCTCTTTTTCAGATAAATTACAAGCACATTTTGCAGTGGTACCCCAAACACTAATTTTATTACCAATGCCTATGGACTTGGTAGGGACATTTTGTTCTTCATTTTTACCCCCTACAAATGTACTCTGCTAAGGTTGACCCCTAATACAGAGTGTGTGTGTGTGTGTGTGTGTGTGTGTGTGTGTGTGTAGTAAGAGGTGAAATAGCAAAATGACAGAGGCAGGCACTGACAGATTTCAGTGGGTTCACGGAGGTCTTGCGTCTGGATGTAAAAACTCAGATCATGGAGAAAAGCAGGACTGAGCCTGCATAACAAGGCAATAAACAAAACCGTGCCGCTGGAATTAACTTAGTGTAAAGTCGGGCAGGGCCAGCCAGTAC
The DNA here is from genome assembly GCF_017654505.1 of Polyodon spathula. Classification (NCBI taxonomy): domain Eukaryota; kingdom Metazoa; phylum Chordata; class Actinopteri; order Acipenseriformes; family Polyodontidae; genus Polyodon; species Polyodon spathula. Next base: position 7,334,440 of record NC_054554.1, read on the forward strand.
TTTGTCTGAGCAATGATAGATTCAAGATCAGTGGAGTGATGGCAAAACAACTTCTTTTCTCTGCTTTTACATGTTCTGTTTTATTTTATTTTTAATGATTTGCTTTTCACTTCTCTGATTTGTTCATTAGGTTTTTCTTCTCATGTATTCAGTCATTACCCCCTGTATTACTTCTAACAAGCTTTGAGGCAGCAGTGAGAAATTGAGGAGGTTCATATAGCTCAATAAAGACCTGGAATTGATTTAGAGATACATGTGCTTAAATACAATGAAACATGCCATGTGAACATTTTTAAAACAAAATAAATAAATAAATAAATAAATAAATAAAATAAAAAATAACAATCTTAAATCTGCTTTGGCTATATCAGTTCTTATGTAGCTGTTCAAACAGCAGCCTGTGGAACTGAATTTGTCTGAACATAATACAATGCTGTCTTAAGCAAAGGCTGCCAGTGGCTTAAGGTTACTAAGCTTCAATGCCAGTACAGAGTGCACTCTTCCACTGTCCTATTGGAGTAAAATACAAAACAAAACAAAACAAAAAAACTGTTTATTGCTAGCTTTGGAATATTGGACCCTTTTTCACAAATCTTTAACCCATGATTGCATTTCAAAATATACACTGGAGCTTTGTAAATCTGCTGTTAAACTGGTGCTGAAATAATTCAATTTTCGTAGTTTGGAAGGTATGCAACTACAAAGAGGGAAATCGGTTGCGCAGAAAAAAAAGAAAAAGTCCTGGGGTGTATTCAACTGATCTAAAAACATCTGTAGTTTACATAATTAAAATAGGACACTCTCTTGTATTTTACAAAATTTAAAGACTGAAATACACACTACCATGCACTGGTAGATATTTGGTCAACAAAGCCTATTTTAATTACCTGAAAAGTGGTGGGTTTAAGACGAGTCAGATGAATTGAGTAAACCTCAGTTTGGTCACTTAAGAACTCTCAGGCGGCACAATGTGATGTAACATTTGTGTGTGTGTGTGTGTGTGTGTGTGTGTGTGTGTGTGTTGTGGTTCTGTTCACAGTAGGTAGCGAGATCCCTATGGACATGCGCCTAGGAGGCGGGCAGTTGGTGTCCGAGGAGCTGATGTCCCTGGGAGAGAGCCTGTCCCAGTCCAGCGACCCATCCCTCAAGCTATTCCAGTGTGCCGTGTGTAATCGCTTCACCACAGACAACATGGAGCTGCTGGGGCTCCACATGGGCTCGGAGCGCAGCCTGCCCGAGGATGAGTGGCGTGCCATGGTGGGAGATTCTCACCAGTGCAAGCTCTGCCGGTACACCACCCAGCTCAAGGCCAACTTCCAGCTGCACTGCAAGACTGACAAGCACGTGCAGAAGTACCAGCTGGTGGCGCACATCAAGGAAGGAGGCAAAGGCAACGAGTGGCGCCTCAAATGCGTGGCCATCGGCAACCCCGTGCACCTAAAGTGCAACGCATGTGACTACTACACGAACAGCTTGGAGAAGCTTCGTCTGCATACGGTCAACTCACGCCACGAGGCCAGCCTGAAGCTTTACAAGGTGAGTGAATGCCGACCTATGCCACACTTTCTTTCTTTCAATGTAGTTTAGTTTAGTTCTGCTTTATTGTCATTAGCCAGAAGCAAAACCACAATTGAATGGATACAAATAAAATAACATTTTTAAGTGAGTGTAAATGAAATCAAATAAAAGATTTCATAGAAGAAAAAGTAAAGTTGCACATCCTCTTTCTCTCTCTCTCTCTCTCTCTCTCTCTCTCTCTCTCTCTCTCTCTCTCTCTCTCTCTCTCTGTCTCTCTCTCTCACCTTCTTTCTCTACCCATAGTTGTATAGTCTGTGTTTCAATCTGAACTACTGTTGTGAAAAATACAAAAACACAAAAGTTTCCAATAGATTTTGAAGGTTGCCCCTGTGAAATGTTGTACTGTGCTTTTTAAAATCATTCGTGCCATCATCTACTGCTCTACCTGTCTTCATAAAAAATACAATTTAAAGTGGAAGCCTGAATGTACTCAAGGCTCTTTCATGCAGCAATGGGATGGCGCATATTCGGACAAACAGGTACGTTTTGAGTTCCTGAATTGACCATGTGTTGCATTAGTGGCATTAGTAGAGCTTAGCTGAAATAGGTGAGACACAGCATTTGGTTTAAGGCAAAACCAGCTTGAGTTTTGAACAAACTGCAGCCTTGACCAGCCTCGGCAAAAAAGAGAGTGCTAATTTTCCTCTGGCAGGGAGGCTGAATTGTTCTCGACAGTCGTATTGATTTTTACTGGACTCTGAGCTTCACCTTTTCCTCTAATCATTCTATAATGGCAAGTGGATGAACAGCCTGTTACAAATCGCCATAAATCTAACTGCCTTGATTTCACTTACATACCCTTCTCCCAGTCCACTTCGGGCTGATTTAACCTAGACTGACAACACATTGTCACCAGTGGGGGAGGGGGGGTGGTCTTTAATCAACCAGCTAGCTGAAGCCTCCACTTTCTCCCACAGTAGCAAAAGGATGTTAACACAAAACTGCCTTAGTTTTTGTATATGTGACAAACAAATAAAGAACAACATACACATGATGCAGATCTTCAATTCCTTGTTCTACTCTTAAGTCACTCAGTATTTGTTTGCACATGCATTGATAAAAACTTACTTCATTTTGAGAGGAATACAAAACTGAGAGAATTTATGAATGAACGGAGGCCATTCGACCCCATCGGTTCTTTGTAGCTGACTTTTGACATTGGGAATATATGTTGCTGTGAAAGACCACACTTGTCCGTACTGTATGTGCACTGCTGCAGAGGCAATGATGAGGAGTAGAGAGAACCCAGGGCTAATCGTCCTCAAAGCTCAAGCCCAGACATGTAGCCAGAATATTTACAAATACCACAATGATTCAAATATGTAACCTAATCCCTCCGACATCGCTCAGGGAATAGTGCTAGGGCCCCCAGGCAGATTCGGCAAGAGTCCTGTCTTCAGGAAAAAGTTGAGGTTTCCAGATTGGTGGGACAGTTCCAGACAGGCATCCCAGCTTTCACCACCACACTGTGGCTCCTTGCCTAGTTGCCAACAACAGCTATACTCCTGTTGATAAAAAAAAAAAAAAAAAAAAAAAAAAAAAACTTTTCTATCATCAACCACTTCTTTTCCTTCGATAATTGTTTTTCAGAGCTGTTGCTGAGTGATTTATTATTATTATTATTATTATTATTATTATTATTATATTATTATTATTATTATTATTATTATTATTATTATTTTGTTTGGCCTGTGAGTTGAGTTTTTTGGGGAATTTTACTTATTAGTAAATAAATTGGGAGTTCAAGTAGGATTGAAAGACTGCAGTCTTGCCACACTGCCTGCTACCTTCACATCACAGCTGCCTCTAAATCGCTAATTTAACTCATGTTTGAGTTAATGCATGCCAATTACATTTGATTACATCTGTCCAGAGGGTTATATGTAGTTATTAACATTTAAGTCTGTTTGTAACACTGCTGATGACAAACTAAAGATTTTGAATGTAATTCAACCGTATTCATAAACATCCAGAAACTGGAAAAACATTTAAAAAAGGCATTTGAATCTGATTTAGTCTTTAACAAACCAATGTCTGAATGATGTGATTACATGGACTGCATAAGAAGTTAAATGTCGAGCACAATAGAAGTACTGTGTATGAATATGTGCTGTAGTACGAACACATTTACAACAGTTTTATATTTTAATATAGTAATAGTATGAATAAATACACAATGGAAATTCATTGCATTACCAATGAGCACCAGTATGCTCTCGTATCAGGAAACCTATGCAATAAGTCCATTGTGTAAAAAAGCAAACATATTTTGGTTGTTGTAAGTTTAAATATATAATTTTTATTTTTCATAGTTGTCGGCATAAATACACCATAAGATGTGGCCATCCCTTTGGACACTTTGCCCAAATCAGACTGGTTTGCATTAAGCAGCCCTTTTGTGTACACAGCTCCGTATAAATTGGAACCTATAATTACTGGAATTAAAAAGGATGATTTCAACTGAGGGCTAAACTAGATGGGGATAATTTGAGAGTCTGTGGTATGCAGTCCATATTAGGGCTTTCTAAAAATATTCCCCCACGTATAGTAATGTTCCAAAAGGCTTCTGAAAGTAAGAGTTTCTTGTGCTGACCACAAATGCCACCGGCATGGGAGTGAATCTGCCACATCTGAAAAAAGAATTAGAGGCTGAATCCACTATACATAAAAGTGATATCTGTGTGGTGTAGATTGATGATTCTCTAGCTTCTTGTGGCTTTCACCTCTCAAGGCCTAGGTTTGAATCTGGCTTTCACAAGTGAAATTAGTCCTCTGGTCTCAATCTGGTCCCCAGTGGGAGGCCTGTATCCCAAAGCAGCACACAATTCAGCATCATTGACTGTCTCTGCTTAGAGAGAGACTTAGGCCTCAATTTGTTTGTTTACAAATATATATATATATTATATATATATATATATATATATATATATATATAATATATATATATATATATATATATATATATATATATATATATATATATATATATATATATATATATATATATATATATATGTGTGTAATCTCTAAAATATATGTAAAAAAATTTATTGTGATACATACATTTGTTGAAATATTTGTCAGCTACACCGAAATTAGTTTAGTGACCACTTTAGCCATCATTGGACAGTAGTGTAACCTACATTACAGCCCTCCTAAGCCAGCCTGAAGCTGCTGGTAGTGTGAGGAAATTCACTTTGCCACTGCTTGTGTTCTCATTTACTTTCAGTCTCCATTGCTACCAATTAAGAATCCATCACAAAGCGAAATTAAGTATAATAAAATTGAATACTGTTGTGAAAGTGGGGGCTGTTTGAAAGAGAAGGCCCCGGTCCTCCAGCGAGACAAAGTGCTGTCCAGTGCAGGCAGGCAGGCAGGGAAGGTGGAGGAAGTGCTGGCTGACTTTTCGCTCTGGAGGACGGGGGTAGGAGGAGAGGCGGAGCGCTGGGGTTAGCTGGCTACCTTTCTTGTCTCGGGGGCCGGTGCGGTCTGCAGTAATTGAGATTGATTGGATGTTATTTTTCCTCTTGCAAATGTAGTCCATTAGCTTGGCACATGCATAATCAGTTTAGAGTGCAGTTAACTGAATGTAATCATGTTCCTCAGTGTCTGCTCACACAAAATCCGCTCCAGATGCAGCTTGGCTGAGGAGAGAGGGAGAAGAAAAGAGAAAGAAAGTGCAGTTACTATCGCGAGGGGGATCTTCATTACCTCCCCCTGTTTCCAAATACTATTCGATACACATGCATACCAAGAAATGATTATTCTGTAGTTATGAAGACTTGCCTCAGACGCTCTTGCTATATCTCAGAAACTAGAAACCAGTCCTAATGCTACAAAGAAACAACATACCATTTCAGTTGTCTTGTTTTTTAGCATTAAGATAGATCTAAAAGGACCTGAATTTTGGTCAGCACAAGGCTGTGTTTTTTTTTTTTTTTTAATATTTTCCTATGTCTAAAAGATTCCCATGTGAGTATTTGCTATTCCTAACTCCAGCAGGGCATGCCACAGCAATGAAAGTTGGGCTAAAGTAAATATTCCTCCTTGTTTTCTTTTAAAATATGTTTTATGTTGTCAAATACTATATATATTTTTACTACTCTGTATACACTATAAACATTACCAGCACACACATGCTAAATAGATCAAGAAAAAGGATAATAGTAAAACTACATATATGCATTTTATTCCAAGTATCTAAAGTTTCAGTAAACATCAGGTATATATGATTGACCTAATGGCCTGATGTACTGTCATATCTCTTGAAAAGGGATACGGCTTGCGATGAGGAGGGGGTGGGAACCTGTCAGAGCTAGGCCACTCCCCATTCCTGTAAGCCCTCCCCCAGACATCAATCAGAGAGAGTGGCTAAATCTTTGAAAGGGAGGTTCATTTAGAGGAGATAGTGTACCAATTAGCATGGCTAGCCAGCCAACATGCTGTAATAGCGCTCATTGGGAAAAGGTTGCTAGATTCCTGGAAGCATTGCCTTCATTTACTGGTACTATCTCTCTAATAAAGCACTCACTCTAGATTCACCGGATCTGTCAATCAAACTGCAAGCAAGGCATCTGTAGCCTTAAAGCAACAATACTACTTGCTTAACAGTTGTTAAATATAGCCTAACAGTTGCACTGCTTGTTATTCCAGCATGGGGGTGCATACCTCTGTAGGTACTCCTCGACATCATTGTTTCACACCTATAGCCGGAGAACCTCGCATCCAATTGTGATACAATGTGGTAGAGGCATTCCATTGCACAAGGCATCTGGGGCGTGGTGACCTACTTCATCATGAGTTCTGTCCTCTGATTGGCTAATGCAATTTGTAGCCTAAGCTCATAACCTACATTGACGAAATGTTACATGGACCTTAACTATTTGTTATTGCACATATTGCGATTGTGGGTCACAGTTCCCAGTGTTTCATTGTACTGAAACCACATTGACTGAGATGAAAGGATTTGAGCAATAATGCACTGTGCAACCTAGACTCAATAATAATAATAATAATAATAATAATAATAATAATAATAATAATAATAATAATAATAATAATAATAATATGTTCTCAAGTACAATGCGGTAAGGTTCCCTGTGGCGCGAGTGGGTTTTATGGGAGGGTTTTATTTGTCTAGTTTTGTGTTTTAATAATAAAAAAAAAAAAAAAAAAAAAAAAAAAAAAAAACACTGCACAAAAGTAAATATCATCCTGTTTGTTTTCATATTTTAGTGATCTCAACGGCAACAGTAGTTGGATTCAACATTTAATGTAGGTCATTTAAATAGTGTCAAGGCCAATCATTCCACTGCAGGCACAGAGAAAGATAGAACTTTACTAGCGAGGGCGTGTCTCTCCCGTAAGAGCTGTTTCTATTAGTCGATTTGAACCCCCTGCCCAGTTTAGAGGCCAGGCCTCACAGATGGAATTTGATAATTGCTGCTGCTCCCACTTCAATGGGGCCTGGATGTGATCTGACAGGTCTATGGGTAGGACCGGCTTGTGTTTTTGTTTTTTGTGTCTTTCATTGAAGCTATTGATAAAATAGGGTGCAGTTCATTTCAATGTCATGAATGGGTCAAAAAGCAGACATGTCAACAGACTGTGCTGTTGATTTTGAATTCTAACTTAACTAGAGTTCCTGATGTGAACGAATCTAAAAAAAATAAATAAATAAATAAATAAAAGAATGCTATCTAGTAGATAACAAGAAATGTACTTTTAAAACTATAAGATACTCCAGCAGGTTTAAGTAAATTTCTCTTTTAAAATCTGTATGTATGTTCCTAATAACAGTGTTAATCTGAAGTGCAGTGGGAGTGGCTGCCTGGTGGTTTCTGTTGCCCTCTGTGTGCTCAGAGAAGTCAATCAGGTTCTTATCCTGTTATCTGAAGCCGAATCAACGTTAGGAGGGAGATTGGCGGGTATTCTTGAGTAATGAGCGGGATTTCTTTTTCTCTCTGAAGCAGAGGAACGTCAGGCTCTGGATTACAACACTGCGCTGAAGAGTGTTTTTAAAGACTGTGGATAGAGGAGTCACAGGTCTAGTCCAGGCTGGGTGTGGCTCCTGCTGTCATATCCACCCTCCTTCATTACATTAATATCCACATTTTAAATAAGTACATAAATAAATACATAAGCTCTAGATATGGATTTACATTTGGACTAAACACAAAGAAATATACTTATTCTACTTTATTTTCCAAACTAAGAGCCACACTACTGTATGCACACACACCTGATAATACTTAAAAAAATTAACCTGTCCAGTATTACAGTGCTGTGGGTGGTCTTGTGTTAGACCTTGTCAATTAATAATAACACAAAAAGGCTTATCCCCTCCCCACCGCACCCAAATCCTCCTCACCTAACTCTGCTCTCCTTTCATCCTGCCTCCCCCCCTATTTTTCTTTCAGGCTTACTCCAAAACAAGAGGGGGGGTGGGGTAGGAGAATGGACTTTGGCATTTGCACATCACTGTTGTATTTTGTTTTCTTTGAAAAAAGTGGTTTGCCTAAAAAAACAATAACCGGCAATAACAACAATAAACAAACAATAGAATGTTTTTTTCCAACTGCCGTCTTCTGGGTTCTAAGGTGAAGTGAGTTTTGCAGGGTATATTTACACCAGCATAACAAAGTGTAAAAAACATGCATTAGACAGTAAGTAGGAAATATTATACAGTAAATCCTGTGAAATTCATTGGACTCTGACTATTTTACCATTTGTTTCAGGTATTTTTGAATGCTTCTGGACTGGTATTTGAAAGCAAGTTGTCTGGGGACTTAGCTAGATTTAAAAACACACCCTCCTAAAGGCGACACTGCTCTGCATTTTTGTCCACTATAGTTCTTAAAGGCCGGCACAGTGACCCCTGGGATCCCATGAGCAGGTAAATGCCTCGTCCCTTTGTTACAGCAGAGCTCAATTCCTATAATTCTCAATGGGTGCTAAGCCTAGGGATGGAGAGTGAGGCAGACCAGCTTAGTGGCTCACCAGCATCAATACACAGGGGCTTAGCAAGGAGATTAGCAGCCTGAATGTGGTCAGAGCTTTAAACGGCACTTCATTCTTTGTTTGGGCTACTGCAACCTATTCCAAAGTGAAAATAAGTGCTTAATGTAAGACAGAAATAGTCTGTAAATAAAGGTGTAAATAATGATTGGTAAATGTATGTGTCGAAATAGATTTCCATGGGGAGGAATCTTCTTTCCCCCCTTGTGCTTCTCTAAAGCTACCATTTGGTGCAAAACCCTTACCATTATTGGCATTGCATTGAACTAGAAAAGGTTTAGGTTCTGGAGTATAGGTGGGTTCTGCCCTCCCCTTTTTTTATAGGTATTTCATAGCATAGTCTTATATTTCGCCTAATTGCCGCCTGCTTTGGTGCGGAGGTGAGGGCTGGGAGCTATAAATCAGGCCTCATTTTGGGGCCAATGTTTATTCCAGATGGAGTCAGACGGTTCCATCCCTTTGTAATTAAGCAGCTCAGCCTGGGGTGTCATCTGGTATTTATTGTGGGGGGCTCTGGAAAAAAATCTTTTTGCACCTTGTTTTCTCATCACAGCCTTTATTCTTGTAAAAAAAAAAAAGTATAATCGAGCGGGGGGGTGGGGTGGGGGGGTAGCATGACCCCCCTCTGTGAATGCCTGTGTCAGAATGTCTGTGTATTGATTTAGGAGGTGAGGTGGGGTGTCATTAAACTTGCAGGTAATCAAAGCAGCCTGTTGCAATAAATTCAATATGAGTGGGCACAGATTGTTCCCAAATGTTATCTTTTTTCTTTTTTTCTTATTTTTTTATGTTTTGCTTTGAGGTCATTAAAGTGCCCTATATAGTTGTATATTTGTAATATCTTTTTCATATTGCTGTACAACACAGTTGTTGTATATCAGCTTAAGCTTCCTGTGCTGCGGGGCAGCTTTACTGTTCCAGGAAGTGATACATAGCCAGGAAGCAGTGGTCCTGTATCACTTGGGATTGGGTGAGATGCCTCCAGAGGGCTGAATGTAACTTGCACATTCCAATGCACAGGGTTTCAGCAACAAGGTTTATTGAACCCCTTCCCTCTCTCACTTTCCCTCTGTCGTTTATATGGCAAGTCGGTGGGTCAGCCTGTCTGGATTCTGTTTTTACTAGTTACAGCTGAGTGAAAAAGTAAAAAAATAAATTCACTTTAAGTGTTTTCACACATTTGGGTTTTATGAAGCCGCTTTTTAAATCGCCATGGTGATTTATGGAGGGGGGTGCCCTTTCAGGTTAACTCATTCTGTGCCCTGTGGCGTTTAGTTTAGCTCTTATAGTCCAGGGTAAGTGAGGAGGTGGCAGAATGGAAAAGCAGCATTGGCTTGATCTCATTTGTTTCCCTTTTAAACTGTATTGCTCTTTCTTCAGTCAGAGGTATAGTTACTGGGGGTATGAGGATTCAGAAAACACATAGTCAAGGCTTAAGCATAAGCTTCTATGCCAACGTGGAGCAACCATAATTTAACACCAATCCCACTTTTCTTTCCTTCAGGGAAGTTTGAGGGTGGAATTCTAGAGAAAACCCATGGTCATCACTTTTGGGATTCAGATTCTAGCCCTCTGCCCTGGAATTCAGCACTGTCTGTTCAGTCACTCCCTGTCTCTCTAAGGACTCCCAAGTATTCGACTTTTAAATCATTAAACATGATGAAGCCATCTCCTCAGTCAGGTTTTTATGTACAAAAATCAAACAGCATCTGCCATTCCTGATCAGCAGTAACAGCCGTCACACTGGAGTTACAAAGGCAGAACAGGAAAAGCCATTAACTGCCACTCACTGCATCGATCCCCCCTTCCACAGCCTGCTCCTAGTCCACCACTATTTAAGAGGAGACAACAAGCAATGCAGGGAGCAAGTGAAGGGGAGACTTTTGACTTTTAAAAAGTACCTGTATTACAAAATAATAATTACATTAACAAAACCATGAAGCACTTATTCAGAATAAATCAATACTAATACATATTACAAGTGGAGTTAATGTTCACTTCTCGTTCTTCCACTTTTTGGCTCTGCTGCAAAAAAAAACAAACAACAAAACAACAGTTAATGTTCATACACTAGTAAATTTAATTTACAAAATTTGAGTATTTCTTTTTTTCTAATTTGAAAATGTTTGGCAGTGTGTGTGGGCTAAGTGGTGTGACCATTGTAAAAATAAATGGACACATGCCTTTTGCTGTTGCTAATATTGACACATGTGACACTCGCTTTATAAATCTAAATAGCTAATCCAATTTATTAAATTAACATTAGTTTACAATGTAACTTTGAACACTGGTTTTAGTATTCCATCTGTAAATGACGTTTGAATATTCCTTTTATTTATCTTTAAAGTTTGTCAAATGTGTTTTATTTTTCTTCCTGTGAATTAATGGTAAAGTTGGTGTTCAATTTTACTGTTTTTAACTCGCCTATTTGTTATTTTTTTAATAGTACCTTTCATACTGGACCACCATCACAAAGCACTTTACAAGATACGACACTAGGGTGTGTGAACTATGCATCAGCTGTACTTACAACAACGCCTCACCCGAAAGACAGAGCATCAGGAGGTTAATTGACTTGCTCAGGGTCACACAGTGAGTCAGTGGCTGAGCTGGGATTTGAACTGAGGACCTTAACAATGGTTAAAGTCTGTTTCTTTAACCATTGTACCACACGGTCTCATTACAGTTGGAGTATATTTCATAATATAATGCTTTCATATGTGGAGTCTGGTACAGTCTTCGCTAATAGTAAAATATCAATTTTTTTAAAATAATTTCTGTATTGTTTTCTAAAATAAAAAAAAAAAAACGCCTTTTTCAGTTTTACTGCAGAGGCCTTTTTTTCAATGGTTTTGAATCAGATAAAAAATATCTAATGGTGTTGGTAGGAGACAAAAGAAAGGAGGGATTGATTTTTCTTTTTCAATGATATCGGTAGACTAAGGGCCATTTAGAAGAATATTTACCTACTTCACAGCTTAATAGAGCTGCTATAAATCAGAAAGTCATAGGGAGCAGAGGTTAGGACTGGGAGCAATTGCACTGTATGGATTAAGGATAGGACAGGGACCCACTGAATGAGTTCGAACAGAGGCTAGATACACATGAGAGCATGAGACAGATCGACAGAGAACCAGCCAGCTATATCCATACAGAGAAAAAGAGAAGCAGCCAGCTATACCCATACAGAGAAAAAAGAGACATGCTTTACATTAACCCTGTCCTGTCCTAGGTATGGAAAAAAACACTTTTACTGTTTATTGAGGATTTAAGAATACTTTTTTTTCACACAAATTTGGCTATGTTGCTTGTACCCTATATTTAGCTAAAATTTCTGTAGGCAAAAGTAGTATAGGAGAGAATGTATCTCTTCTATACTGCTTTTGCAATATATGAGAGATAACTTCATCCAAGCAGACGAGTATGTTTGCATAACTTTTATTTATGTGTCAGTATAAGGCACTGGGGCTATTTAATTAGTTCTCTTTGTGCTCCAATTTGGTGCTAAAAGTATACACATTTCTGTAGCATATGCACTGCTACTACAAGTTAGGGTTAATGGTATGGACATAAGAACTAATTAAGCACTCTCAGTGTCCTGTATGAAATTGAGCCCTACAAAAATGATGAAGCGGCATGCTCAAGACCAGGACTAGTTAACTGGTCTATGTTAAGTGAAGCTGCTTTTCTTAGACCCCTTAAAAGGTCTGCAGTGTTTGTAAAAGCCGCTATGAGAATAGCATAGTGCTAGAATTAAAAATGGAATCAAAGCCGCTGTAGATCAACAGCAACAAAATGTGTACGCTTCTAACATGGGCGCGCCCCTCGTTGAACTCGACCCAGAGGAGCCGACACAATAAACACGTGTGGAGACCTGTGCAGGACGCTCTGCTGGGATGATGGATGTGGCCTGAAGCTGCCAGACTGAGCAGGGGTTCTGCAGGGGTTCTGCGGGGGACATTCACACCTTTGAAGAGGAGAAGGCGGGGGGAGGAAGAGAGAATACTGGAAGTTTACCTCTGTTTTAAAGGGCAGTGTTAGGTCTGCTTTTGCAAAGCAACAGCAGGGTATGTGTTGCAAATTTTTCAAATGAAGAACTACAGATGAAACATTTGGAGTGCTGCTTTCTGGTCTCACTTAATGAAGTCACATGTTCTATAGGTCCTTTACTGCAGGTACTGTTAGACCATCAAGTAAGTCTGATTTATGGTGTAGGAAGGGTCTCGGTAATAGAAAAGAAACCTCTGCAAAAATTTGCAATGAAGTTACATAAACAAGCAGAGCCAAGATATCATCTGCATGAGTAAAGGGGGACCAGTCAGAATGTTAATAAGAAATAAGAAACACCATGTTAAAGCTTTAGCACTTCCATAAGAGACTCATATAAAACAAACAAACAAAACACTGTTGTACACTTGATTGTTTTTATATCTACGTTTCATGAATAGATAATTAAATAAGTACCCAGAGAAGGGGGGGGGGGGGGGGGGGGGGGGTGAAGTGCAACCTGATTCCCAGCTAGCTGTGGTCACTGACCCCGGATTAATAACCTCGGCTCCTGGCAGATGGAGAGAAAGTGAACAAGGAGGCCACTCTTTCTTGACCTCTGTGGGAGGGAGTGTGGGTAGCAGTTGAGAAATAAAAAAGGCATTCTCCAAGGAGATTCCGTGCTTTGTCCTAAAAATAGCTGAATAAACAGGGGATTCATCACAAGGACAGTGTGTGGGAGGCAGGCAGAGACCTTTGTCACAGTTTATTTTTTATTCGGGGGGGTCAGCATTTTTCTTCGTGTCTGCCCCTTCCCCACATCCCACCTGACACATTATGTGTTAGTAAATAAATAAAACACCACAGGCCAGCTGCAATAATAACAATAATGAAGAAGCAGCAGCACTATTCTTGGACTGCCTAAATTTATCTTTGGCAAGGTAGTGAAGGTTAGTGTTATAGTTTAGAACTTAAGAAAAGGCAGGTAGCCTCCAGAGTCAAAAAAGGGGATAGTATACATTTATATAACTAGCCTATCAGACTGAGACGAGGTGGGATGGCAACTTTGGCAGTGCACTGCTATGCTAGTTGGAGTCCTGCCTTGGCACCTTTCTCAAGTAAGCTTGTTTGTGCTAGAAAAGGATAATTATACAATAACAATATTAGATGTGCTCCACCTACACGACTCCATAAATTCTCCATCCACCGACGGTTTTAATGTGAGTTATGTCATGTGGTAATTCCTTTTAATTCCAACATGTCTTCGTTTGTAAGTACAAGGAGCAGTCAAAAGAGTGTGGTTACTTTACAAGCATGGAGCCCAGGGCATTTTGGTGGAGAATATAAGACAGCGAAAGTAAGGTGGTTTAAACTGTATACTTTACATACTGTTGTTTGTTTTTTTTTTATCTGCTCTCCTATAGCTTTATAAACAACTAAAAGCTTAATTGTATTTGAACCTCCCTTTAGAAATACAACACCCCCTTATTGTTGTGCCATTTAATCTTTTTGTCTTCCACATTATTTATCCCACCACAACATTGTAGATGGCAGCCATTTCTCGTCCCATTCACTTCAGGTAACCTAGGTTACCACATCAGGCAACCTAGGAAGTGACCTTCACCTGAATCAAAGTGTAAATACAGATACAAAAAATAAGGGACGTACAAGAATAATGGACTTCTGAGTGCACATGATTTTAAAGACTTTATTCTTGTCCCTTTAATGGAGAAAGTTTGAGTTGTATGCGCATCATTTACACCCGGACCAGGAACATGCTATATGGTTGATAAAGTCCAGCCTGGCTGCAATTAGCAGGGCTTCGTTGATTTTAATGATGATCCCGATCGGATCTTTCTGGTAATTATGTTTGCTTTAGATGGATGAGGCTTTAGGCTATTGATTCCCCCATCGATCACTCTGATCAATTCAGACTTTGTTTCTGGAGAATAGAGGTTTGCTCTTTAATGACCTCAGTAATGGGGTGCCCAGCTAATTTGGGACAGAGATTATCCTGGCACTGAATTGCTGCAGACAATTGAAGGATCTCCTGGGATCTGCTCTGTTTTAAATGTATTGATCTAGTTATTTTAAAATGTAGTATCAGGATAAACCATTGGAGAAGAAGCATAGATGAAGGTTTCCAGGGGGTGGACAATGAAACAGAAGCACCTGTCAATGGGCTTTAGTGCCATATCTTTGTTTCAGTGTTTCAATTGTTCTGGAGGGATACATGACCAATTCCTCAATGATTACCTCCTCTAGTTCCTTCTGGGAAATCTGCGGTGAAGGCTGATCTCCAATATAGCCAATAAAGACCTCACTTTTGTGCCTCCATAAAAACATCAGTAATTTGTGCAGGCTTTGGATATGACAATGCCTGCCAATTGTGCATCAACTATCAGTGCTTTGTCAAAGTCTGTCCAGTCTACTGTCTTCAGCTTTGTGACTGAAACTGGTATGCAATGAATACATTATAGAGAGCATGTTTGGATTGGCATTTGTTTAACATCTGAATCCATCTTCTGCCCATTTATTTCACCAACTGTTTTAGACCCCCACCCAAAAGGTAAAACACAAGGCTTGCAGCAACAGTCTTTGTTTTCCATTTACAATATTTAACAAAATCTTTGTAAACAAACTTTGACAGAAAATATTTTGAGCAGGGAAAAGCATATTTGAAAAAATATAAATGTCAACAATAAACAGAGCACACTTTATAACTGGCTGTGTAAATCAGATAAAAATAAAATTGCTTATCCGATATGTTTATTACATGGAATTTACATTGCCCTCAAATCCACTTAAAGGTAATCGTTGTGGGAATATCAACATGTTCAGGTAGCTGTCAAAATGTGTTTCTTTCTGTTCCACAAATGGGGGTGGGGGTGGAGGTGGGCCAGTAAAGGTTTTACTCGAAGGAAAAGGTATTTAGTGTTAAAACACGATCGCTGAATCCCTCTGACAAAAGAAATTAATGTAATATGCAAATCACAGCATGTTGGCATCGCCATATGCCGAGTACTACAACCCCCAAGTCCGATTTGCATTTTAAGGAGGGTATCACTCCAAGGGGCCCCTGCTCTTTTGTTGGCACAGTGATAAAATGAACAGCTCTCCATTTAAGAATCTATTAAATATTTACATTGGCACAGTACCCTGATCAGGGTGGCTAATTAGCTCTTGAGCATGTGGGAGAGGGGGGCTGTTGAGCACTATCTGTAAGATTTTTGGAATCAGTCTCCTTCTATTGCTTTGTTAATTTTCTATTTTAAAATAAAGGGATGCATATTTTAACAACCTTATTTCGGCGCCTGGAGCAGCAACCAATTATGTTGTAATTAAATATTTACTCAGTTGATCCAGGAATGCCAGAGGTGTCATATTGAAAATGCATGCCTGACAAGATTTTATTCAAGGCTGTTTTCTAAATACAAACCTGCTCTTTCAAGGGCTGACTGTCTCCTGCCTGCCAAGCTGTGGGTCTGTCTTACAAATAAGAGTTATTTATTTCTGATGGTTAGGTTTCACAGCACATTTTTGCATTTATGTATTTATTTAATTTCATTATTTAAAACAAATGTTCTCACAAACTGTTCTAATCGTTTTGCACGGGAATGAATGAGTGTTTTTAAATTATAAACATAGTAAGCACAAAATGATGAATAAACTTTAAACATGCATTTAAAAAAAAAAAAAAAAAACTTACAATAAGAATAATAATTAAGATATTTTTTAAATGCCTCTCAACCCTCAGACACAGGATTTTAAACCTATGGATGGGGTAGACAGAGAGAGTGAGAGAACATTAGGTTTGTTGTCAGAGACAAATGGCATTTTGGTAACGTTCATGCGCTGAATTTAATCATCAGAAGTGCCTTTTCTTCTCTTTGGTCACTCAGCCCCTCGTCTCTGTGACAGACAGCCAGCGGCCCACACCGCCACCCATCCCACAAGGCCATACAGCAATTGTCTGCCTGGCATGTGACAAATGGCAGGCTGGCAGGTGTCAGGGTGTATGTCACTTTCAAGGGGCGCAAGCAGGCAGGCAGGAAAGTAATGTTACCCGGAGCCATCAAGCTAAAGCAAAGAAGAAATTAGTGTTCCACAGTACGGCTCTCCAACCTTGATGATGGTGTTTAACACATTTGCAGCTGAGCTAATACAATATATATATAGCTAATTATTCAAATATATATGTAGCCAATTAATAAAATAGTTTTTTTTCAGTTTATCAATTGCTTTTGTTCATTGTTAAATACACACACACACACATATATATATATATATATATATATAGATATATATATACACACACACACACAATGAACAAGAAAAGTAATTGAGATATAAAGATTTCTCTTAATTTAAGATTCGTAGCTCTTTAAAAACAGACCCAGACACAAGACTTGAAGTGTTTAAGCACTTTCATGCAATTTTGTTAATAGCAGAAATAAAAAAAAAAAAAATCAAAACAAAACCCCCAAAAGTCCCACATGGAATACCAACTAAAATTATTTTTCTTTAGAACCTAACTAAAATCGGACAGCTAAGCTGTTTACCAATTTAAAAAAAAAAAAAAACACATTATAAACACACAAACAAAAAGGTCAGAAAGTACCTTTTGATAAACCACACAAGTGTAGTGACAGTGACAGTGACAGTGACAGTGACAGTGACAGTGACAGTGACAGCCTCTCTCTTCACACAGGCTGGAGACTGCCCGGAACAAATATTTCTCCTTGTTTAAATACCGCAGGCAGGTGACATCCATTCATAATTAGAGTCAGGTGAACCTCATCCTGGCTCCCTCCCGTGGCATTCTGGTAGATGTAGTCCTTTAGCCCCTCGTGGACTACATTTTCCTCTCCTCTTCCCCCTATTCTGCCACTATATCTATCTATATATCTATCTATCTATCTATCTATCTATCTATCTATCTATCTAGATAGGTAGATAGATATAAATTCATTAGTTACTATTTTGTGTTTTTATGTACAAAATATTTCAAATTTGTAAGGGCCACTGCAGCGAATTCACCAGCTCTATACCTATTCCCTTTGAACCCAGTGGATATTGGGAGAATCCACAAACCCAATTTTAGAGCAACTGTCAGTTTCTGGTTGGGAGAGGCCCCAAGGGCAGACAGTGGGGAGTCAGATCAGGAATGAGATATGCTCGCTTGCACATCTGTGGAGAGAAGCTCACAGTAGCCAATTCCTGTCCTTTGGGGAACACTGAATTCACCGGTAAATTGTGGATGTTGTTGATGTTTTAATTTACCTGTGGGTGAACCAGATTTGCTTGAAATTTGCCTCCCATTTTGATTCAACTAGATAAGACAGTGGGTATTGATTATTTTTCTATTTGAAGAGGAGACTAATATCTTTTCCGCTTTTGTGATTGTCTTTCCTTCAGTTCTGACATTGGAACAGCAGTTGCGTTATAGGTAGCAGTTAAACTGCAGGCCGGCACACCTTTGTGTTGGTTCCAGCTGACTTCGTTTTCCCTGCATTAAAGTGCAGTTGTTGTTGTTTCTAGAATTTAAACTGAAGAGCTCTCTTCCTCCTGTAGCAGAAAGATGTTTTTAAAAGGGACAGGAACCCCAACAGGAGATCTGCTTTAGCCCCACAGGGTAGCGTGGAAGTGTCACTAACAAATGCAGGTGTGAGGTTTTCTCCACATGGAGAAAAAGAAAAAAAAAAAAAACCCTATTCTATTGTTTCTACTGTTCTTAATTAAAAAAATAAATAAAAAAATAAATAAAAATAAATTAAACCCATATGATGAAGTTCAATTCATGTTTTAAACAGTACCCTTTCAGTTTGTTTGTTGTATCGCTCCTCTGGTAGCTTGCTTTAACATATGCCTAGTCCAGTAAATGAGGGTTCTACAATATTATTAAGTGTGCATATTGTTTAGCAAAGAGAGTGGAGGGCAGTGGCTAATGAAAGCACAGGCATGGAAAGTTGTGCTATCTTGTGTAGTGCCTAATGTATCTTAATGTGTGTGTGTGTGTGTGTATCCAAATGTAATTAATGAGCAAAACTTCGGACCTCTGCGCTTCATTTGGTTTTGAGTGGGGCTCGTTAGCAATGTCCAGTTCATTGATTTCAAAGTTGTATTTTGCTAAAGCCACTTGCCCCATGAATTATCTGGACACATTGATCAGAGCTGATCGAGAAACATTTCAAGGAACGGAGGTCTAGGTAAGGGGGGTGGGGGTGTGAATGGGAAATATATAATATCCAACTGGCCCACCCCTCCCCTCCCCTCCCCTCCCCAAATGAGACACAAATGAGTGGATTTGCAATTAATGTGGCCTGAATGACTGCTTTTATTGATTGCCTTCCCTCTGCAATTATGTATCTGTTGTTTACATTCCAGGACTTTAGTTATTGGCAAGGAATTCAATAATTATTGCATTATTTAATGTTAAAGTGTAGTGGAGTTGTTAAAGCAGAGCTCCAGCCTGATTGAGGGAACCTCTGCGCTGGGTGGCCTGCACGCAATCTCCTGTGCTTTTATTGGATCCTGAACAGGGAGGGGGGCCAATGGGCAGCCTGGCACATTGGTGATGGGTAAATAAAACTATTATAGGGAGGATCCTACAGTTAAAAAAAGGCTATGCTTTAGTAACTTTTGTATCTGTTTATAAACTAAAAATTAAATTGCACCAAAATTACACACATAGAGTAAGATCTTTTGGTTTGATTTTTAATTATTATGTATTTAACTAAAGGAATCATTTACATTCATAATGTTACTCCAAACAATTAATAAAATGATCATGCTTACAACTGTAACACCAACAAAAAAAACCTTAATTATTTATTAGAAATGTACCAGTACCTCTAATAAGTATAATAATTTCTTAGTAGATATAGTTACAAAAGTTAACATTATGTATACAATCATCAAAATCAATGGGAAAAAATGTTCTCCGTCTAACTGTAATGCATGCAAAACTACAGTATCAGCCTCTATACCCATGCTCGCTAGCACCTCCTACTGCAGGGTGAGAGCAGGGCGAGTAGGCACTGGCAGCATGGTGCTCTTGCTCACCGGAAGGGCACATCTGTTCTTGGAACGGACGCATTGAGTCACAGGGCCACAATACAAAGGCTCGGCATGTCATGGCTCGCAAGGGCTAATTCAAGCCAGCCGCGAAGCTTGGCACTGGACACTGCTCCTGTGGTTGCTGCTGCTGCTCAGGGATGGAGACTAGCAGAAAGTATTATTAACAGGATAAATCTGCTGAGGATTTCTCTTACAGAAAAAGGACGTACAGTAATGACTTTCTAATGCTGTACAGTGCAGTAGCCAGTAGCGTAATATACATTTAAGTTATTCTACAATATTGCAGTATTATGGCAAACTACAATACTGGTACCACAAATACAATACACAGTACTTTTTTCTTTTCTGTTTTTTCTAATTGTTATATTAATTTTAATCCCTGAGCTAAACTTGTCTTAAATTTTGCGTTTTTATATCCTTTTCTACCTCTATTTCAAACTACCATGGATGACGTAAACAAACTGGTAAACCCACTTGTCTAGTTTTTGATGAAGCCGAGTGCACTGAACTGTGGAAGGAAGCAGTAAACATTCAGCCAGGAATCTTGTTTTAGTCTATAATTGAACATGATTGGTAAAATGAAGAACAAATGTACCAATTATCTTTCGGCCAAGGCCCAAACCTATGCTGCTCATGCTCTGCACATTGTTGATGGGCAGGGGGCTATAGTCTTCAGTTCTGTCAGCTCGTCTGCCGGGACCAATACATTTACCTTGAGAGAGCACGGTGGAGAAACGGCTTGGCTTTCCCTCTAAGTGCTGGGAATCGCGGCAGCAATTAGAAAGCAATACACATTCATACACTCATTGGATAATTCATGGAGGGATTTCGCTAGCTTCCTGAAAATTGCTAGCCATTTAGCCTGTGGCTAGCCCCTCGTTTTAATGCATTAACTTTGTATTACCACTGGACCCCCATTTATTGAAAAAAATAACAGCAGGTCTTAATACCTCTACCATTAAATCAATTAAAATAGAACCTTTTGTTTACCTTTGTAATGGAAACGAATATTTCTAACGGCATGTTTTTTGGAGGCTTTATCTACATAAAAGTCTGTAAAACCCAATAGTATTTATTACTGCCTAATGTAATCACCATCAGTTAATGTCAAGCTACATATACAAACTAGCATATTATTTTAATTATATATATATATATTTTTATATATATATATATATATATATATATATATATATATATATATATATATATATATATATATATATATATATATATATATATATATATATTCATAATAGATATATTAAGCTTAATTACTTTTTTAGAAAGAATATTTTTCTATGGATGATTTTAACCATGAGCGAGGTAGAGTGGGCCCCCTGATCTGCCAGGCAGGGGCCTCTTGGTAGCTGGGAGTGGGGAGCAGGAGGAGGGGGCGGCCAGGGGGCCAGGGGGTAGTTGAACAGAGGCACCCCAGTGAGTCCATCTCCATTCCCAGCATGACTTTTTCATTAAGCTGCTGAATTCCTGTGCACCACTTTGACGTGATTTGATTTATCAGTGCAGGGATTCAAGATCATAGGAAACAGACAGAGAAAGTATAAGGCCTGTCTTTTTTAAGCTGTGCCTTGGATGAAAATGAGGAGGAAAAAGGGGATTATACAGGACTTTCACCTTTTTCCACTTTTCATCTAACAGGAGGCAATACAGTTTGGTCATTTAGATCTTTCTTCAGGCTTGGACATAAAATTAGAAACACTTGCATTAACACTGTCAGTAGGGTGGATACCCTACCATGGGCAGCCAAGACTTGGTGATTCTGCAAAGTGTCTAAATTGTGCGCGATGAATATGTGTTCGTTTCTCGGTGGATATAATTTCTAATATATCTTGGAAACTGAAGCACCGGCCAATCTCTCTGTCTAAAAATGGTTCCAAGGTTAAATTCTGGCCTCTCCTTATTAACAAACTGCCTGTTTTGTCTGACTTGTTGTCTTGATCTTAGTACTTGTGGTCTTTGTTGACCTTATTTCTGCCATGGCTCTACGTAAGCCTATAGCCCTAAATTTGCCATTGGTCAGCTGGTGGTGTATTGGGGCCCTTTGTGGTTTCCCAGTGCAGATACTTGACCCACAGACAGGGAACTCTTAATGGTTCATTTCAAATGGATTAGCTCGATTAGCACTAGGCTGGCTTTCAACGTGGCGGGGTGCAGGCAGAGCCCACAGACCGGGAGAGAGGCTCCCTACAGCTGGGGAGACCTCGGTGCTTCACTGCCTGATCAATCAAGCCACATGGAAGAGAATTATATTATAGAATAAAGTAGAGTTTAAAACAATATATATATATATATATATATATATATATATATATATATATATATATATATATATATATATATATATATATTGTTATATATTTAAAATTTAGATTTACTATATATATATTCACAAATTATGTTAAATCCCAGTTAGGCCAGGTTGAGTGTGCTATGCTTTACTTTATAAGGGGCTGTTACTGTCACTGTTCTCAATGTTTCATGATTTTGACATGCAAGTCAGATAGCAAAATAACAATGAAAAATTGAAGGTTACAACATGTTTTAAAACTCCAAACAGGCCTGTTTAATTAATATATTGACAGATATCCTCTTCATATTCAATAATACTCTAGTATAGAAAGTTTAACCACAATATCTGTCTACTTTTTTAACAATTTACATAAAAATATGTGTAATTTCTTGAAAATCATATACAAAAAAAGGTGTGTAACGTTTAAAGTATCGAGATGGTTTTGTAGAGTATTTGTAAAAACCCATGCATAACAGTAAAGTTTCAAGCCATTAACCAAACACCATAGTACATTGTGGTGGGCATGCACGTGTCAGCGTGAGCTCAGTTTTTACATGGAAGTGACTTTGTGTTCGAGTCTTCTTCTGCGACCTGTCCCCTTTAGAAATAACAAATGCGTGTAGCTGCCTAAAGTCAGAGAGTGTCTTTGTGAGCTCCTCTGTTGAGACACAATTAGGAAGTTGCTGTGATGGACAGGCTGTGAAAAGAAGTCATAATGGCTTAATAGAATTTAAAATCCTCTGATCGTTTCAGCCAGTCAGTGCTCTCCTCGTCTGTTTTGAATCTATCAACTGCTGGAACACATCCCGTGTTTTAAATGCAACCTGTGCTTTTACTGGGAGCGTTCCTCCTAATATAATAACTGCAGTGCATGTGTTCATTTGTACATGTTGTGTGGTTGAGGTAAGGGGAGGCAGAGTGCTTCATAGTTAGGGCTGAAATACTCAGCAGGACTCGAACAGTGCAGCCTAGTATTTTGAGCCTAGTGGCCTAGTGATTTGAAATCAGGGACTAGGGAGACGGCAGTGTAGCCTAGTGGTTGGAACTGAAGAAAAGGGAGGCATTTCGGCCTTGGGATTTGAGTTGAGGGACTGGGAGGGTGGCAGCTTGGTCTAGTGGTTAAAGCTGGATAAGAGTGACTGTCTGGTTTGTATTAAGTATTAACTAAGTCTTTGTTTTAGCTGTCTATTGTACAGTGATTCCTTGAGGCACTGTGTAAATTGAAACTGAATTGTATTGTACATAGACCGCTTTGCAAGAGCAGATTTTTCCCCCAGTCTATCACTAAAAAGAGTTTCAACATCTGTTCAGACAAACCCGAGATTCAGTTTCCCAGATCAGATACGATGATGTAAGTTTTCTTTGAATAAATCTTTCTGTCAAGGGCAGATGTACCTGGTGTGCTGTAGTGTGTGAAGGGAGGACAGCTATAAATCAGACAAGATATTTCCAGCAGCACCTATTCAATTACATCACCCAGCATCAGACACTGAAAAAAAAACAACATGCCATCTCACAAAGCCTTTTAAAAAATCACCTTTTAACTTTATTTGGCAGAGCGGCGGGGCTTGCAAACCTAGGGTTCCTGGAACCAGAATTCTAATGTCCATTTTAGGTGTTGCTGAGTAGAAATGCGAAATGTGACACCCAGCAAGTGTAATAGAATTGTGCTGAAAACCCAGTTTAAATATCACAAGAAAATTAAATATTGTGAGAAAATGACTGGATCATTTCAGGGAAATGAGAGGTTTTTAGTATCCATACCTGATGTAGATTTAATTGAGTTAAAAAATGTGTTTCCATTGCCTTAACAAAAGCTATGCAGTACAATCTGTTCAATTTTAGTGTGCTCGAGGGACAAGCGAGATGCATTAATGCATTTTACCTGGAGTAACTGCTGTGGTACTGTAGTTGGGGGGGGGGGGGGGGGCTTTCTGGCAGACATCTTGGGAAAGTCAAAAATACCAACAAAAGTTGTCATGATACTATAGTGCTGGAGGCCTCAAATCCGTCAATGGGCCACAACATTATTGTAGTACCTAACCAGGTAATGCCATTGCTGATAATTCTGGGGTGTGCTAATGGTTATACTGGCTAGTGTAATACACTATTAGATATTTCATATATCCCTTTTGAAAATGTCTAACTTTTCTGTAGACGACAAGATGACTGGAGCCTTCGGCTGAAAGCTTAGCTGCTGTGACTTATTTTTTTTTTTTTTTTTTTTTTTTAACTTTCCGGCTTATTTGGTAATAGGGTAGACATCTAGGAATGTGATGGTTTGTCTCAGAATGTAGTTCTCACTGTTGCACTCTCTCTCTCTCTCTCTATCTCTCTCTCTCTTGAGAGGAGGAGAGAGAGGAGGAGGGCGGGGCTGCGGTTCTCTCTCTCTCTCTCTCTCTCTCTCTCTCTCTCTCTCTCGCCCTCTAAAAGGAAATATTTGACTGACCTCAATCAATATTGTTTATCCCATGCGTGAAACAGGCAGATGTTTGGAGTTTCCTTTTTAGAATCTGGAGGCAGCTACAGGCTGCTTCTCTTGAGCACAGGAATCAATGTTCACAGTTCAGTCCCCTTATCAGGGTGATTTTTATTTTACTTAACTTCCTTTGTTTGGTTCTTATTGGTCTGGTTTTCCATAATCAATTGTCCAGACCAGATAACTGGTGGCTTCTTACAATGTTACCTTGAGTTACTGGAATTTATATATATATATATTATATATATATATATATATATAATATTAATATATATATATATATATATATATCATATCTAGTCATGAGCTCGAATGACAGACGAACAGATGTCTACAGTCGTTAGTCAATGTATGGTCATACAAATGTCGGTTCGAACATTACGTAACAATATTTGAATTCAGCACTCCTGAAAGACAAACAATGAGAACGGCTACAGTCAAGCTTTTCAGCTATGCAAGAGAGAGCACCTTAAACATGAAGAATATCTGCCATCAAGCGTTGTGCCTCTATCAAGCATCAGTGGTTAAGCATTATGTCAAATTGCTTGGTGGTTTTGTGATGTAGGCTACAGTAATGTCCACTGGGGGCTAGGTTGAAACCACAGGTCGTATTTAAACCCAGACCTCTTGAGGTGAAAGGCAAAGAAGCTAGTGAATAAATACAGGTCCTATCAACTATATTTTGTTCTAAAGGTTTTTCTCTCGCTTGTCTCTCTCGCAGCACCTACAGCAGCACGAGAGCAGCGTGGAAGGAGAAGCATGCTATTACCACTGTGTGCTGTGTAACTACTCCACCAAGGCCAAGCTCAACCTGATCCAGCACGTTCGCTCCATGAAGCACCAGCGCAGCGAGAGCCTACGCAAACTGCAGCGTCTTCAGAAAGGGCTCCCCGAGGAAGAGGAGGAACTGGGCACGATCTTCACTATCCGCAAATGTCCCTCCGTCGACACAGGTAAGGACTGTTCCTCACACACACACTCGCACACCAAGAGGTATCAAAGCCTCACAGTCACGTACCACTTTATATAGCTACAGGTGGATACCTCCCATGTTTTGTAAACAGCAACTTGATATAGGTGTACATATATCTGAAGAACCACTTCATTGTGAAGCCTAGATTATTGAGTGTTTTAGAATGTATGCATAAAAGAAGTTCATCTGTATTTGCATATGTTTGTACAGCACACATTTAGGTGTTGATTGCAATATTCTTTACCACAAGTGTTTTGAGATTTTCAGAATCTGGGGATAGAAAGGAGAACCCACCTGTCTATCTGTTCCTATGTCACACTCCCATTTTTGCATGTTCATACGGTGGCTGTACTGTAGGACATGGTTCTTATTCACAATGCTGTTACTTCTAATTTTACAGCCGTGGCAGTGAATTTATGTTACAAAAACAGATTTTTGGTACATTGTTCTCTACAGTAGCTTTAATTTACTGGCTTTCATATTTCAAATTCTGTACTGATTTTTTTGTTTATTTTTTTTTGGATATGGTATTGCATTTGCTGGCTAAGATCCTATTACTGCGTTCCTACTCTGGACTTGTGTACCATTTGTAATGACTTTAAAACTAGATTAAATGCATGACTGTAGTGATGTTGTTTTGAAAAAAGAAAACACGTTTTGTGCTAAGGGCAATTGCTTACAAAGTGGAGACAAGTAGAGGAAAAATGATAATTACCCCAACTCAGACATTTCCGGAGTCTATATTGTTCTTTGAGAAATTAGGGAGTTATTTGGCTTTTCTTCTCCAAAGAATAGTTTCCACAAAAAGCTGTGAAGAAAGCACAGTCTTATCTTTTGGTGTTTGGATGGATTCTCCTGTACTGTGCATTTACTGTGCTTCACCACAGTTAACCAGGTTTTTATAATGCTTTGCTTAGCCATGTACCACCGGTGACATAATTAGAATCTAGCAGGGGTTACCATATCAAGTATGAGAAAGGTAGGGGAAGAATATTTGAATTGACAAGAGAGACCAATCTCCTCATTTAACATAGATATTGATATGAGATCTATGTAGGAAATGTAACATAAATCCATGACACATTTCTTTTACGCTCACAGTAAAAATGTGTTTAGTTTCTTATTTCCTTCCAATAAAACAAAAAAAAAAAGCATTTATGTTAAGGTGTGTGTCACTGAATTCTACTCATTGATAAACAGCCTGTTTGGGGCACTGCCACTCTGCCAGCCCTGCCAATTAAAGACGCATTCAATTTTCTCTTCTTTCTTTAGAAGAAAAAAAAAAACAAGAAAGGAACAGGATACAGCATTTGTTAAAGTCATGTTTAAGAGAGTGAGCGTTGCTCAATTAACACGTTGCTTTTTTTCTGTTTTTTTCCTAATTGTTCTGACTCTTGCCCCTAGACACTGGGTCCTGACAAAGGGGCTCCATTATGTGCCCCCCCCCCCCCCCCCCCCCCCCCCCCCCCCCCCCCCCCGCCCCC
Organism: Polyodon spathula; assembly: GCF_017654505.1. Classification (NCBI taxonomy): domain Eukaryota; kingdom Metazoa; phylum Chordata; class Actinopteri; order Acipenseriformes; family Polyodontidae; genus Polyodon; species Polyodon spathula. Next base: position 7,361,349 of record NC_054554.1, read on the forward strand.
CCCCCTTGTCCTGCTCACAGAGGCTCCCTGTGTTGTTATGTAAAACCAGGCTCTAAAGACGCTTTGTTCCAAGGAGGGAGAGATAATGAAGCCAGGGGCTGGGAAATTACGCAAAAGCCAGTCACAGATCTGAGGCGAAGCATTAGAGAATGTATTTAGCCGAGCAATTAAGGACAATTAAGCTTTCTGCTTGCTGCACTCCAAATATGTTAATGACCGTAATACAGTGAACAAGCAGGCAGGCAAACAGGCTGAGGCAAAAGGCAGTCTGTTTAGGTTAAAGGGAGGGAAATAAAGAACAGCCGCTAAGCTGGGTTTACATTTTTCTTTTCTGTCTGGTATGCTTTGAAGTATGTTAATGGATATCCATATTTGCAAACAGTACCTTGGTAAAGCCACTTGACAAGGGAAAGTAATAAACAAAACATAGAAAAGCCATCATACTAGGCCTATAGCACAGTGAATTGCTGTGTGTTTTATAAGGAAGAGAAATGCACACAGATGCGTTATCCCTAGTGCACATTTGATAATCTCTTTATCATATTATTAAACACAGAACTTAAACCCACTAATGCACAGTTTCCAAAACAATTTCATTGCTTTCCAAAACATGCATTTTGAGGTAAAAGTACACTGTAAATACTGAAGCAGCATTGGCAAATGCTTTCATCAGTGTTCTGAGATACACATATACAGATTTTAATAGGAAACATGGTAGAATACACAGCTTTTTCACTCATAACTTTAAATAGCAGAAACTGAAGGTGTTCAATATTACTAACAGAAGTTAAAGGAGGCTAATGTTACGACCAAAGTGTGTTTTTTTTTTTTTTTAGTAGACCTCAGTCACATGTGATCAGAACACAAGCTTACCAAAAACCTGCAGAGATACACGTAACAATGTGCAAACATGTGCACACACAATAGGTGCACGACATGCACCAAACATACACACTGCCAACCCCCCTTTGTCTATCAGGAAAAAACTAAAAAAAACTCCAAACTCCATGTATTTATTTAATTTTTAAAAGAGGGTCTGTTAAACGAAATGAAGTGTGTAATACATAGAGTTGGCCTCTCTTTTCTTTCCCAGAGCATCTTGATTTAATTACGCTGATAATGAACATACTTCTTCATCAATAGGCAAGAACTCTGGGATTTCTTAACCTCCACCCCCCCAGTAGAAATTCTCCCTCCTGGTGTTATATTTAATTTCCTCCATGCTATTCCTTGAGACGCACAGGGCTCTTTCTTGAGGTTGAGGCACGATTGCTAAAGTGGTTAAAGGTTCCCCCGCTTGTTAAAACAAAGCTGGCCCTGGATTTCTGGGTCAGCTCTACAGTAATTCCCCTGACTGCTGCTGCTGTTGAATTAGAGCAAGGTGCTCTCCATCTGTTCAGTTGCTTAACTGCCCCCTCCACTGCCTCGTCTCTCTAGCGTTTAATATGAACCCCCGGAGTGTTTAGAGTATTTAGAGTTAAGACCATTTCAAAGAAAATGCCAGCCATTCCTTTGTTTTATTAATAATCCAGACAAACAGTCATTGTTGAAGTCTTTTATCTTCAACAGAGTAGTATCTTCAATATTAAAATATATATTACAAATTGAATTTCTTGAGAAGACAAACATGCCAATAATGTTAGTAAAGAGTCAATAAGGCTGTGAAAGAGCCTGTCATGCGATGTAGTATTTTTAGACACACTCCACTCTGTTGCCCTACAGTGTAAGAAATATCTCTGTACAACAAGTATTTGCTTCCCGGATGTTGGTTAACTACGATAAAAAAAGTTCTGCTCATGTTGTTTATAGGGTTACAAGAATTCTTCAAGCAAAGCTATTGCCACTAGTATTGCCCCTGTAGCCCCCCTATAACCAGTACACGAGTTATAATATTGATTATATTATACACAATTAGAAACCCATAACACTGATGAAGGCATTAGTGGAAACATAAGAACATGTCTACATTACTACATATCTATAATTTTCCTTCTGAATAAAAATAGATAATGCTAATTCTTGTTATTATCAAACCCATTCAAGAGGTCTAATACATGCTTTTGGTAAAATAGATTTTAATAATAATTCTGGCAGTGTGTGTGAGTCTTTGGGGAACAGCTGTGCCCAGTAGTAATTCTTGCACACATTGGCATCCCTCTCCTCCACTAAAATTAAGGCTTTGTACCTGACCCTGTAAGGGTTAGTGGACAGAGAGAGAGAGAGAGAGAGAGAGAGAGAGACAGACAGACAGACAGACAGACAGAGACAAGTCCAGCTAGGTTTGGGAACACAGAGCTAAACTGTGTAAAGGGCTTTGTTGAGACTGGAAGGGGCTGAAGAGCAGTTGGCAGGGTTTGATGCCACATGTCTTACTCTCCCTCCCTCCCCATGCTCCCCTCCTCTCCCTCCCTCCCCATGCTCCCCTCCTCTCCCTCCTTCAGTCCACAGCGTTCAGGGAGCAGTAAGACGGCAGAGATGAATTTCCCATCCAATTAGACCAGCACTTGGAATAAAAGACACACATTGTTTTAATTCCTAAGAAAAAAAAAAAAGTGCTGCTTAACATGATGATTTTTTTTTTTTTTTTTTTTTTTTACTTCAGTTTATCTATCTTAATCCCGTACTAAATGAGAAAAAAAGAAACCTTTCCATCTTCTTCAATTGCAGAGGCGCTGCTGCTCAGTGGTTAGAGCTGAGGAGCTGGGACTAAAGGAAAGTGGCTTAGTGTTTAGAGCGACTGGGTGGGAAGCAATGTGACCTGGTAGTTCAAGCTGGGGGACCATTTCAGGTAAATATATACTGGCTGCCGGCAGAGGCAGAGATATATTATGACTCTTGAATGGAATAAAATCCATTGACACTGTGGATTAACCCAAGCTTTAAATCTGCAGTTCCCTCAGTTGGCTGACAGATGTAGTCCCTTGATCGCTGGACTGTGATGGTTTGGCTGTCCAAGGAGGAAATCCCTGTCTGTCTGAGGGCCAGAGAGCTAGGAGCAGACACTGCTCATTGTCTCCACTTTCACAGCCCAGGCAGCCTTCGACAGCATACCTCCCTGCATTGTCAGAGCAGAATGTGGGATAACAACTGGGTCTATAGAGCAACTGTCAGCAAGTGGGGGTCCAAGGGCTGCTTAGCATTTGGATTGGTATTTAATGTATTTATTTACTTGAATACCTTTAAAATGTGAGTGAAATTAGTATTCATGAAATGTGAAGGACAGTGATGGTGGCTACAGACACAGTGGCATCAGGTCAATGAGAGCTTCCCCTCACAGCTCTGCAAGTTAGAACACCTCCATCCTGACCTGAACACTGCTATTCAGACCTGGCCTCTCTCAATCAAATACTGTCAAAAGTGCCAAACTGTACTAAGAAACACTGGGGTTTAAGCAGAGGACATCAAACTATAGGATTTAAGGCTGCCTTGGGCGCACAGGCAGCACTGATTGAACATGATGATTCTGCAATTTTTTTTTAATGATGCTGGTGAGATACAAAACCGTCCCTCAATGATATCTGCCTCTAACTCCTTCTGGTAAGTTGAGGGTGGAAATCTGAAGCAAAGTGTGTTTCCTAAAGAGAGCAATCAAGAAAACCAAGTGCTTACTATCCCCCCACTATCAAAGTCTGTCAGGAATTGTATAACACATGAATACGTCATGTGAACTTGAGACCATAGAGACCCAACTTGAGACCCATTGCACACAAGTGTGTGCTACACTGTCTTGTTGTTTTCAGATTTTAAAACTTGTGGTAATGTGAGACACCTCATGACCCCAAGCATGAAGACTGATTTCAGTGCATGGAGTATAGAAAAAAAATGTTTAAAGAGCCAAATCGGCATGTGAGTCTCTTTTGATAGATCTGAAGCGAGTGCTGAGCTGGTCTGCTCCGCTGTTTCCATCTCTGGGCTGACTATCATGCACAGGAGGTGTGTGTGTGTGTAGGGGGTGGAGTGGGGGGGAGGGGGGTGATGAGTTCAATGAGTAGCAATGCTAGGAATGTCACAATTCTCCACGCTTGTTAAAAAGAGAAATAAACCTTCTCAGAAAGAGGATACTATCCACCCCCATCCTCCCCCCCTCCCTGAAATTAAAAAAAATAAGAAGAGTATGGAAATTCAAACGTTTGGTATATTATTTTCATAAATGTTATTCTTGCCAAGGAGAGGGAGCAGAGGATGCTCGTGGTATCTGTCAGAGGGCTGGCTCTAATCCGCAGAGTCGAGGAGGGATAGGAAATTGTTTGATTTGCGTGCGGCTGGAGCTGCAGACCGAAAGCATGTCTCCCTAGCCACAAAACGTGGCAGGAATCTCATAAATCATTGCTTCTGCTTGCGACAAAACCAGCAGCTTTTATTAAAAACATCAAGTCATGGCTTTATAGATTATTCCACTTTGCTTTGCTGTGTAGGGTTAGTTTCTAAAATTCCACTTATTTTAGCAATCCGATCCCTGCTATTTTTGTTGAAATTATGAAACTGATGAGATTTTCTGATATTATTCAAAACACACATATTATTCAGTCCTTTTTACCATTTCTCTTTCTTCTTTCCATAGCTGTCCATACTGGAAAGGAGAAAGGCACCACTAAAAGTACAGGTCCCATAGAAACTCAGAACAGTTAGTATAGGTTGAACTATAAATGCATGTGTTTCCAGGCAAAAAAGGGTGAACAGACAATCACCTGGATCCAAAAAGAGTCTTTTAGAATTTAGAGTCTTTTAAGTCAGCCACTGAGGAACGTCACACAAAGTAACATTATAATATTGGCTTCCATCTCCCGCCATTACAGACACTCTCATGAAAGCTGATACAAAAGATAGACAGTACATCAGGGGGAGATCTCATTTGTACTTACCAAATGTGCTAATGAGTTTTATTTATAGACTTGGCTGCTTGTACAGTCATTTTCAGGAAGCTGAAGAGAGTAGCTTAGTGGTTAGAGAATGAAAGCGCTGGGCCGCAGTGTGGAAGGGGGTGAGTTTGAGTATCTTGGTGGTTTGAGAAAGAAAAAATGTGCTGGCCTTCTGCATGGAAGGCAGTAGGTTTGAGTAGCTTATTGCTTGAAAGCTTGGCTTAAACAAGCAATCTGAAGCTAGTTGTCTTGAGTCTATATAGGGATATTCATTCAGTAATCAGCCATTCCTTTCTGACAGGTTTGACTGGGATTGTCTGGCTGTTGCTTGAATGGCCATTAGAAACAATATTGAAGGTCCTGGGCTTAAAGAATAAGCTTTATCTCATTATTTAGAGACAACTGCTGTATTATAGACCTGCAGAGGTTGAACCTCGTTGAACAGCATACTGCCTGGAATAGTCATTCGCCAATATTGTCAAGTGTTATATTTAAATAAAATCCAATGGAAGTCTGAATCAGGCTGCATTGGGTAGCTCAAAAATGTTACATCAGCGAATCCAAGCTCTGATTCAAGGACTTTCGGAGTTAACCTTTTGGCTTCCAGCTCTTTTTTAAAAATGTTATCCGCAGCTATAAGTGATATCTGAGCAGCTACCTTAACGGTAACATCTGCAAAATTTGTGAATTAGTATTCAATGAGATATATTGTATTGATTTAATGTATTCTGTTGTGAGGATATGACTGAATTGCCAGAAAATCATTACCCTACATTTTCATATTTTACCATAAAAATTCAATTTGAATTATAAAGTTTTGAATTGGAATAAAGAATTAGTTCAAATAATATTGTTTGCACACAATGTATACTCATAACTAGTACGTGGGGAGAAATGCATCGCACGATAATAACAATAACCAATTATATTGTACAGTGACAACTGGAAAAATATGTTTTGTATTAAATCTGACTTATGCATAATTACTAAGTAATACATCAAATTAGACCATTTTCTTCTCAAATGTCATTCCTATTATGGAAGGACAATCAGTCAACATATTTGTTTAATATTATTACAAAGTTTATTTTTAGTACAGCTGATCATATCTCATGGTTGACTGTTTAAAAGTACATGTGCGTTACATAAACTGGGGTAATGGGGTATGTAATTAAACCAGCACCAAAATCCAGGAACATTATTAGGAAAATCATCTGGTATTAATATGCTTTGGACATTGCAAGGCTGAACAGATATTGTATATATTTAATGCACACTTCTAGCAGAACAATGCTGAACTCTTGCATGATACATTTTAATGCACACACAAATGTATGTGATGCATCTTCTATTGCACTTTAATCACTGACTGTCCCCATCTTGGCTAGGAGGGTATATGGGCTTGGATGTTCTCTGTTTTCCATTTACGATGCCAGTGCAATGATGTGGGGCTCTAGTTGACTAGCCAACCCAGTAACCTTTACCTGTAGGCTGTGAACATGCATTGATTTCCCTCACAGAGATGAAGTCAAGGAGTAAAGCATTGAAAAGGATGCCCTTCACCTCCCAGAGGGCTGCATATCTCTGCCATTAGGGGTGTAGGTATGTTCAACATACTGTGAATACCACAAGTCTGTCTAGGGTTACCAAGCTGTCCTGTACAATACGTGAAGACACATAAAACCCCAGCAGAATTTCTACAACCACATTTATAGCGTTATAGTTTCTGTTCGGCCCTTCTTTATAATTACTGAATGAATAACAATATTTACACACACTAACACAGACACATATGGTTAGATCTAGTCAGTCTGGTTTTGTTCGGTCAGACTGTAGCAGAGAGTTCCTTGTCTTGTACTGGGTGGAGATTTAACTCTGTTTAACCAGATGTAAGGATTCTGCCCAAGTGACGGTCAGAGACAAGCTGGTATTTGTTTTTGACAAACTGGAACATTCCTGCCGTTTGACTTGAGGAGATTTATGTTGCCCCCCCCCCCCAATCTGACGGGAGATTCTTGACAGAGTCTCTTTGTTTGGTGGAGCTTGCCTCAGTGTCATTGCTATTTTATTAGCTGCTGCTGGACAGATTCCCCTGCATCATGTTTGGATAGTCCACGGAAATATATGTGTGTGTCTGTACGTGTTTGTGTGCGTTCATATTGACTGATTTTGATTTAAAGAGCACACAGCATAAAAATGATTTCCAGAGTGTTTTTAAATAGAGGTTTGCTTGTCAGGGTTTTTAAAAAAATATATAAAAAATGGTGCGTTTCTCTTTATGGTGTGTATTACTCTTCTAATTTCTATGCTGTGAAAAAAAGTTATGTGGGGTTGGTGAAATGCACTATGGATTTATTTTTTTTTTAATCCCCCAAGACCTCTTGCTCAGTAAATATACTTGAATCTGTGAATAGACAACTGTCTCCTTTTCAAATAAATGCAAAACACTTAAATGAGCAAAATTGGACTGGACATTTTGTTCTTTATTTTACCCCCAAAAATGAGTTCCACAGTGAATTACATATACATCGTGGCAGTCACCATTGCCAAAATCCAATTTTGGGGTTAAAATGAATAACAAGTACTACACCCAGGTGTTCTTACATTGTTTAATTTGTCCCATTAGGGTATACAAACCTATATCAAAAGGGTATGTGGAAAAAGCATTATTATTTACTGTATCTATTGTAGAGCCTGGTCAGGCTTTGTGTATTATTGTTGTGTTTAGTCCAGGCAGAAGGTTTCACTCAAGGTTGACTAGGCTTCCCGTGACCTTTTACAAAGTGATACTGAGGGAAGATTTCATTGGATTGCATTCCTTGTATCCTAACAGGGATGTGTTCAGGCTGTGGGGGGCCAGGGGTCGCTGCTAATGCCTTCAGCTAAAGGGTCACTACAGGAGGGTTCCTTTCATATCGGTGGAAACTGAATCTTGGCATTTCTTCAGAAAACAAACAATAACAACAATAATAAGGCCTCATTAATAATGCCTATGAAGGACAGAGCAGCTAGGTCATAGTGCATTTCGGTAAGGTCAGCCCCACCCCCAAGATCATTATTAATTAGCTTCATTGAGCAGAAGGTTAAATGGCTTTTAAAAAAACTACACATCCCATAATCCCTTTCCTGCAGCAGTATTGCATTTCCTGTTATGCCTACCCTGCGAGAGGTGAGTTATGACCCTGAGTGTGGTGAATATGGGCTTGCAACTTGCAGCACTCTATACTGTATTTGCTTTCTAATATATAGTTAAATAAAAATGATTTAAACAGCAAAACTAATGTTGATATGACATAATTTCTATTTGATGCAAACTTTGATACAAAGAAACCTCAGATACTCTATCACACCAGTTAGGGTCTCCTCAATAATATAAAATAATAGAATAAAATATAGCGTAGTAGTATGAATAATACAACTACTACTAATAATAATTTTAGTTACTTTGTCAAGCATTGAAGGGTGTACAACATATGACCTTCGTAGATCCCAGATCCCCAATAGTGGTAACATTACTAGAATCTTGTTGACCGTCATTTGGCAACTCCACCTGCAATATATGATTGCACTGCAATTAATCTTTTTTAAATGTTGCTGTCTCAATGTGTTCATATTTATCTGTAAATGGTGGACAGTTTCCAGTATTAATTGCTTTTTTTCTCCCTTTTTGTTTGAATTAGCACACAGACCTGTTAGTGTCAATCACCTAGAGGCCTGCTTGCTTTAACCTAAACTTGTCTCATATCTGAGGTGCTTGTGCCAAGTGTACGTTATATGGCAAGGGAATTAGGTAAAATAGCCTCTCTTTTTTTTTTTTTTTACTTATTTTTTTATTTGTCATGTAAAGTGGGGGCTGAGAAATATAATTGGGTGGGGGAAGGGAGAGCTTTCACTCCTTTGTTTAACTGCCTTCCGCAGTCACTTCGCAGCCCCCATTGTGAGGGCACAATAGCATTCATTTCTGCTCTTAACCCCGGCTCTTCCTTTCCCTCAGTCAACCCCTGTCCGTTCCACTCCGCCTGCACACTTCACATCCATGCTCCAGTGCTGCTAAGAGGGAGGGGTTGAAGAAAATATATCCTTTTGGAATCCTCCCTCCCCAGTTACAAAAAAAATAAATCTTGTTCCAGTGGATGCTTTAGGCCTGCCAATCCACTTTCAGGTCATTGTTTCCTCAACAGATTTCCTCTTTCCATAAATGCTTGTATTTCTACAAAAACAATATTCCCTCAAATCTAAATCGCTTAGTCTAATAACACTATTGCTTGTATTTGTTGCCTTTAGTTATTAATGCATTGTAAGGTTTGTGTCCCCTGAAAAAAAAAAAAACAGCGCTACTAATGTGTTAGCATTTGTTTGTTTCAATGGGACATGACATGTTTCATCACTGCAGAAACCTGTTTATTAAAGTAAAAGTAAATTAATGCCATATTCACAAAGCAATAAACTCTGTGCTTTCATTAACAGTTTGCTTTGCTACCAAAAAAGTGCTGCAAATAGGGGTTAAAGCTTTGTGACTGTGGTAAAATTAGCAATATATATTTCTTCTTTTCCTAATATACAGTTCTGTCCTACTAAGACACCCCTGTAAACTGCCACTCCTGAGGTATTTTCCCTCTTTGAACTATCACAGTTTCTACTACAATACTACAGTGATATCAGCATTTCTTAGTAAACAACATCTTGATTAGGTACAATGGAAAATTAACAGCCCACCCTTGCCATTAATCATGCATTCATGCTTGCTGGGGGTTATTGAATATGTTGTATATGTGGACCACTCAACACAGTTCACCAAATGGGTAAAGGATAGAAAATATCAAATAAAGAGGGGTATTGTTTCAAAATGAGCTCCAGTTTGATTAGAATGTGTCTTTTTTTAATCTGTTAAGCTGCTCAGTGCAGTGGCAACCACCCACTCCCTGTGTGCAAATTGAATAACAACTAACCTTGTCATATTTAGTGCACCAGTAATGGCCGCGTGCCTCATGAAGGTGTAATCATGCGCAATAAAATTCAGCCGAAGTTACTAAGCTATGAGCAGTCTTCTGCACATTAAAGTGTTTTTTTGTTTAAAAGGTCATTCATAACTTGCCCATGTTGCTGATGTACAGTGAGCGATATTGATTGATTAATGCATAAAGTGCTCCAAATCCATTTGCTTTTATGAAAGAGAGTAAAACTAGGACTGGTCTCTCACTCTCTCCTATATGTTCATTTCTTCTCCATTGTTTGTAGGGCATCATTTTTCGCCGACTGAGTTTAAGGGACAAAAGGCCTGTTTCTGCCAAGTAATGCATTCAAAGGAACATTGATTCTCATCAGTGTCAGTTGAATTACCTTCAAAGGCTTGACAAGGAGTTGCTCTTATATTAACCTCCCACTTTTTCCTTCTCTCTAGAAGAATTTGTTGTGGGCTTTTTGTGGAAACCGACAAAACATGCAGTTCAATTCTGGAATCTCAGTTTTTAAACATTTTTCCAAGAAAAATCAAAGATACATTATTATTTTCTTTGTTTTTAATGCACATGCACGCAGACACAGCGTCAATGTCAGTGTCAGGATTGTGATTTTTATAGCAAATTAATTTCCACAAGTTTGTTTAATTAGTTTTCTTACTTGTAAAATAGAACCTGTTTAAAAAGTACTGTTGTACTACTAAAGTATTTTAGATTCAGTTTATTTTTCATGTTATTCCAAGGGATACATAATGTGAATTAATTATTATTTTAAACTACTGTCAAATGGCTATTATCAAAAAAAAAAAAAAAGATTAATAAAATAAATAATGAAAAACAATTTGCACATGGTTGGAGAAAACAGAAACAATTTTAACTAAATGTATTTAGATGGCACCCACACAATTGAACCTAACAATAATATACTGCACTTTATAAAACGATGGATTTTAATATATCGGGTAACCATGTAATATCTAATAATTGAATCATATTTGATGCCACTGCACCTAATACCATAGAGATTAAATCTATAACATTTCAAAGGACGAGTGATCCAGACTTTAGATTCTGAATTCTTTAATTAGATTATAGCCTAGATGTAATAAATGATGGGAGGAAAAAAAAATCAAATAAATAAATAAAATGAGAAGAACAGAGAAGGGCGATTGAAGGAGAAATCCACTACCTCCCTGGGAATGTATACATGCCATCCTGAATCATCTTTATTGTCAAGCTCTGTGCAGAACCGTGCTGCTAATGGTTTGTGGGCTGACCACAGTGTGGGCGTCCTGACAGCAGTGTGCCACAGTCCCTCCCCAGCTCCAGAGAGCTCCACTAGCTGCTCACAGTCGGCTGACATCCAGCCCTGACATGCCGATTCATGCAAATTTTACTAAGTGATGAAACAGCTGGGGGAACAGGGACTCGTAGGCAAGGGATACAGGTGACTTTCGCTTCTAAACTGAGATACCGCAGTTTCTGTGTGTTAGTTTTTACAGTGCAGTTGGCAGTACAAATTGTGCGTTCATTTCACTGCACTTTACAGGAATATAGCAGGACTCCAAGGGCCTGATTTTCAAAGCTAGGAAACTGAAGCTGAGTAATTTTGAGACAATACAGTTCTAAAAAACAAAAAGCATTTTTCCATGCTTGCATAGACACCATAACTTCACTGAATCAAACATAACATGAAGGATGATACAGAAAAGAAAAGAAAAGCAAGTTTGTACTTTTGAAATCGATAAAAGTGAGAACATTTATTTCAAATCCACTTACGTCTGTACTTCCCATTCATTGCATATCTCAGTACCATCTTGTACTTGTTTTAAGTACAAAGCATTAGATGAATCATTTCCTGTGCAGTAGACTACATGGGTTGTTGCAGAGTGACCTACAGCATAGGAAAGACATTGCTAACTGGAAGTTTTCTATGTAAAATCATCTGGGAGGAGCTTGTTATTTCCTATGCGGGTGTATATATGTGATTGCAGGGATGTAGTGGAAGGGCATGTACTTGCGTGTATGTCAGATTTACTGTATATTTTTACATGTAACTAAGTGACAAGTTGTTGTTAGTATTGGAATCTAGGTCATAGTGGCCTACTAATATGGCTATTCTATCTTAGCAACCAGTTGCCTCGATTTAATGAAACTTTGCAAGAGATTATTGAGCTTCTGAAGTGTTCTAGGTTAGTTACAACATGCATCAGCCTTTTGGGTCAATTGAATAGGCTTCTATTGCTTTGGCTAATTGGAGCTGAAGCATAAGCCTGTTGAGTTAATGTATCCTTCTATTGCACTGCATCCTGCAAACTGGTCAAGATTTAAAGGGTTTTATAATATATTTCTATCATCTCCTTGCATGCTTCTCGTCCACTGCATTAATAATCCACGCTGGACACCTCAGACCTGGTCGAATAATAATTTCCATTAAATTATTTAGCAGGGTTTTGGTTCATTTCATTTTTTTTTTTTTTTTTTTTCTCACAAGGCTTTATTTTTGTCAAAGATTGTTTCAGAAGCCATTGGTATAAAATTGAATAAATGAATACAAATTTTCTCCTGTTCACCAGTAATGTTTAAGATCAAACACACATTCTTCAAGGCCAGGAAGAAACATACTGCACTGTGTTTGTATTGTGCTTATTGCTCTACTGGTGCAATTTGCATAGCGATTTTTCAAATACAACCAATACAACAACAGCATTGCTGTCGTTACACGTTTTTCCATCTGCTACATTATTCATTACATCCAAATTCAGCACAATAGCTATATTAAATACCAGTTAATAATTAATTTATTTCCACAACTTGGTTATCTTTACGGTTACTAGACTGCATGCTAAGAATATTGCTTCAATTTTGCCACACCCCGTTGCAAATATCAATGAGCTTCTCAATATATGCATTACACCTCTGCATTTAATTAAAATACATACATGCAGTTTGTCTTATCTGAACTATAAAGAATCATCTCGCCTCCCCCACCTCAAACGTGAAACCAGCTCTAATTTAACTTGTGCCATGGAAATCATTTTTAAAATCACTGGACACCCCCCCCCCCCCCCCCCCCCCCCCCCCCCCCCACACACACACACACACACACACGCACACTCTGGAAAAGGGAGGAGGGCAAGTGACTCCCCTTCCTTCCACAGGGAATTAATTCCGGAACAAAAAGAATAAAATTCCAAATTAAAAACAAAAAAATGGTGCTCGCCAACTATCTCGTTCCCCTATGAGTGACAATGTAGAGCAAAATATTTATCAGAGACAAAGGCTTTGTCTCCTTGCTGGGCCTCTTCAGTGAATTAAACAACCCCCCCCCCCCACAGCTTTTTAATTAAATGGCTGCAGCTCCATCTCTCTATCTGTAGCTCCCCATTACGGAGGCCAGATAAGGGATTATATCTCTAGCATGTTAAGAAAGGCTTCTGGGCTGCGGCTCCTCATGAAATTTGTCACAAGATCTCATTTTCTTCATTGGCAGACGTGATTCTTATAATTGATGTGGAGGCAGCAGTAATTTATTGGCTGTCCGCAATTATCATCACCTCCAAGCTGGGAGATGTGACTGCAATTTAGATTGGGGGAAATGGGGGGGGGGGGATATTAGGAGTAGAATCTGTTTTTTTTTTTTTTTATTCCTTTCCCGAAACCACTACTGGATGCAAATTTATGGCAGCCTCATATCATAAACAATATGTAATTTATCATGCAGTCGCCGTCACGCGTGTGTCCCTTCCCCAACTCAAGGGTGGTGAAGCATTCATTCAGCCAGCTGGACTTTCACACAGTGTTAGAGGGTGAGGGGGGCACTGCTTTTCTTCATAACCTCATGTCAGCTCAATTTGCCTTCATTCAAATAATTGACTGATGCCATTCTATTTCTAAATGAAAAGTAATACAAAAGATTACTTTTTTCATTTTTCCCTTGTTAGTTCAATTCACATGTTCACGGTAAACGTGCATGCATTGCACTTTGTAATTCACTGCCCTTAATATGGCATTTAAATGCAAGCTTGTGAAATAACAAGGGGTAGTAATTATTAAACACCTGCCTGTCACTAAATACCACAACGAAATGTAACATGTAGAGAATGTAAACAAACTGGAAAGCAAACATTGTAGTTGTGTTATAGAGGGATACTATGAAAAAATGTAAAATCAGGCACTGCGTTTCAGTACTGAACGAGGGATGCTGCAGCTTTAATATCTTACCTCTTTTTTAATATCCATTCTAAATGAAGAGCAGTGGAGTCTAGATCCAATAATATCTCTAGCCACTGTTAAGAGTGAATGGAGGCGGTGTGGGGCTATGCCCTTCATGCTATTATCTTTATGGCATAGCAAAACATGCTCCAGGCAATCAGCATGAAATTCTTAATTGCTTAGCCCACTTGTGCGTTGCTCAGGGGACAAAGCCTGTGAATGGAGTTGCCAGGAGGACCCTTGTGTTAGTGCTTGGGTCCCTGCCTGTCTGCCTGCCTCCCTCCCTGCCTGTGTTTCGCACAGAGGGAGAGCATTTTTAACTAAAGCTTTGTTGGGCCAGCAAGTGTGCACTCAATTGTTTTTGTAGAGCTAGGAGGATGCATACAGGGGTTGAACAAAAAATAAGTTGCATCCGCGATACGTGGCACACACATTTAAGTAAATAGGCTGCCCCGTAGATGCCTGATTTAAATTATTCAGCAAACTGAGCCTCTCACACAACATGTACTGTAATAAATACAATCTGTATCTCTCAGCTCTGACAAGCTTTGATAGAGGGCTCACAGTGGGCTCTATATTTGTATAAATTACTTTTTTCAAGGAATAGCCTCAAATTGAATTGATCGTCCTTGTTAGATAAATATGTTTCTTCAAAACTTTAAGATTTATTATCTGGCTAATAGACAAGCAGAATATATTTTGAGAAAGTAAATTAGACCAAGTGTCTTGTCTGTGACAAGATAACTTTGGTTTAAATGTGATGGGGAAGAAATCTCAATATAATTGTGTTTCTGTAGTCAAATATAACAAGTTAGCTTTAGCACTTTTAGTAGCTCTCTTCAGTAAACATGCTGGTAATTTAAATGGATTGACATATAAACTAAACATGCTCTTATGAAGATTAATTTAAATAAACATCCATTCATGACACATTCTACTCTTGTTCACAAATAAAGCTCTTATTTATGGCTTGATTGATGACCAACAGACACAAATACTACCCTTTAAAGTGTGGTCGCAGAGCACTCAACCACTGTTGTAAGTAAAGTAAACATTATTCTGTAAAATTGTGACAGCGGAGAAGAAATTGCAGAGAGAAGTTGCGATTCCAAATTGGTTTGTAGATGAAATATAAAAATAAACCTGCTTGAACTGGGAAGAGATGCTAAGTGCAAATCAATGGGTCTTAAAAAGCAGCATTGATCTCGATTAAAAAGTTTGAGAAGGAAAGAATGTAGTGAGACAGAATGGGGATTTACTGAGAGACTGAGGGACAGTGGTCCTGCACCACGTTCATTTGCAACTGGGAATGTTACAGAATAAATCCAGTACCTATTCTATTTTGATTCCACCTTTATTCTAAATCGAACGGTTTGAATGTACAGACACAGCCTGAACAAAAGAATTAGGGACCACATAAAGATGTGACCCCTGTAAAAAAACAGACAAAAAGCGTCAGCTGCATTCAGAGGTGATATAAAAATGCCCAGTTAAAATTAAACAAGGCACCATGGGGCCTATTCTGAAAGCATTTTTGTCTGGTATGTAATTTACTAAGTAGTTTAATTTAAGGTTTCTAGAGCACACTCTAGTTGTTTTTTTATAGTTTTTATAAAGATTTTATTTTTTTTTGCCTTTCAAAGAACAGGACTAAAACTGCAGAGCTTATTGTAAAGTGGCCACTGATCTGGAGGGAACTGCAAACTAGCCCCAAGAAGCAGTTGGAGATAGCAGGGGGGCCGCACCCTTGGGTCCCCAGAGCTGCATGTGGCCCTCGGACATCATCATGAGGACCACTTCCATAGCCACAAATACAGTGTTGATCCCATACCTGATTGTAGTTCTCAAAACTGCAAACCCATCGTTCAGCTTAGCAGAAGAATCCCAGTGTAGCTATGAGATGCAATCGTTGCCAGCAAATTGAACTTGCACCTTGACTTAACTAAGAATTAGCAAAGCCTTCAATAAAGGCCTATTTGACATCGGTCTTTTGTCTTCCACATCCTAACAAGCCGGGGGGGGGGGGGGGGGGGTTGGGGAGTGAAGGGAGGGCGGAATGGCAGCTGCTAGCCAGGAATTGATTGCATTAATTGAGATGCCAATATGTAAGCTTGTTACATCCACAATTGCTCAGGATGATAGCTAACAAGTCCTGCTGATCAATGGGACCAATAAAGGCTTCGTCCATTAATGAGCAATGTGGTAATTAATGTTATCCATAAACCAGTTAGAGTGGGTAGTGCGTCTGCTGGTTAGCACAGTGAGTGGCAATATAGTAGAATTGAAGATCTGTGTGGATCTCCCTCCCTGTTTGTATCCCAGGCTAGATGTCTGTATTGTTGGAGTCTGGACTGTCTTTGAATAAGTAGTTTCTTTCGCAGTGTACTGCTGAAGGCATGAGTCGAAATATATGTCCAGTTTTGGGCTTGTATACTGTAGTTTGCTCCCTCCAAATTTATGAGTGTTTAAAGTTATTTATAAACAGCTTACGGCATCATAATATCTATGTATGAGAAGAATGTGATACAATCTCTCACTCATAGTTTTCTGAACCAAGGAAAATGACTATATTTCAAATGGCTAACAGAGTGATAATCCTGATCACTGTGTTGACTTGCCATGCAGTCCTCGCCCTCTCACAATCAGGGATTGCCAATCAGGTACCTAAGTGCCAAAGTGAACTAACCAGCAAAAAGAAAAACATATTCAGGAGGAATAACAAAAAAATAAAAATTCTGTGTCTTCATTGGTTATTATTATTATTATTATTATTATTATTATTATTATTATTACATTATGTAACACAATTTTTGTTCCTGGGTAGTAAGTGTTATTTCCTAATTGCTTATGCCTCAAAAGTATAGAAAATGGCTATTATTCCCTACAAACTTTGCTTTTGTGACCAGGACAATGATATTTCAAAATATCACTATTTCCAATGGGAAAACGGGCAAATGTGGGTCTTTTTGTTCACATAAAGTCAGAAAAACAACAACATATGAATCCAAATTAACATGTATTTATACTAAAGTAATACAAAAATGACTACAAAAGATTTAGAAGTGAGTAGTTTTTCGAGATTTACAATTATACTGTAAATACAATATAATCGTAAATCTCGAAAAACTACTCACTTCTAAATCTTTTGTAGTCATTTTTGTCCCAAAACAAGCTTTATTCAAACCATAAAAAATACAAAAAAACAGTGAATGAGTAAACCGCAATATGTGCCTTTTTTCACATAGCTCATTTTAACTGAAATGTTGGAAGATGTAAGAAATTCAACACTTTCAACAGCTCAGCGCACTAGATCTCACTGAAGTCTGAGTGAGGTACGGAATTCCTAGATTGACAGGTCTTGACAGTCATTTCGAAAAACAATAGTATTGATTGATAACAGTTGTTGTAGTTCCTGTCCTGACTGACTGTCTATCACAGGCACTTTTTATTGAGTGCTCAGGCCTGTCGTTTCGGGCTCTTCCAGCTGTTTACAAGGTGAAGTGCTGCAGCTGTGGTGAGGAGGAGAAACAACACCATCAGATCCTGACCAGTCAGGCCAGGTCCCTGCAGTAGAGAGTTCTGAACCAGGTGGAGAGAGGCGCTGTCTGGTGAGGACATCACCTCGGGAAATCATTTCTTATGGAATACGAACCCTTGTAAAAAATGAAATTATAAGAGGTCAGGTAGAAAAAGTTTTTGCAATGTTAAGGCTTTCCAACACTGATTAAGGCATTAACTAAAACATATTTTTTTAATGACAAACTCAATTTTAACATTATACATTTGGAAGACATAAGAAGTGGTAGTTAACAACTGAGATTTGAGGCGCAAAATTTATTACACACATAACTCTTGTGTTGTTTTAATGAAAGCCTAAGCATATTCCGTCATATTACTATTTTTTTTATTGAATAATGGGGTCTGGCTAAACTA
The DNA here is from genome assembly GCF_017654505.1 of Polyodon spathula. Lineage (NCBI taxonomy): Eukaryota > Metazoa > Chordata > Actinopteri > Acipenseriformes > Polyodontidae > Polyodon > Polyodon spathula. Next base: position 7,379,314 of record NC_054554.1, read on the forward strand.
AATGTGGTAGAACAAACCAAAACAGCACTTTTCATTCTATCAGTGGTCACAAAATGCTAAATATTGCTCAAATAACAAATAAACCAGTTCCATCTTTAGCCGGCACTGAATCAGATAGGTAGATGGGTGTATAGAAACTTGCTGGATTGGAACGTTGCTTTACATTGTAGCTGCTGCTTCTACAGACAAGCTGCGAAGCACAAATGGGGGAAAAAAAAGCCCATTAGTCTTTCTGCCTGAAACCTGCAGCCTTAATCAGTACTTACAGCAAGGCAGGCTAAATAAACAGTAAGTAAGTTGTCTTGGGCATGAGAACGTCAATGCCTTCAACTTGCTCAAGCCTTTGCTTTGAATGGTTCTGTATTGACCCTGAGGGACCCCTGGAGGATTCCCTAATTGAAAATTAATATTGAATCAATGCCACGGGCCATTTGCATATTGATCATAAACAACTAGGAAGGAACCAAGTATGTGGTGGATCAATAGGGCCCTTCTTTAGTGGCGACTGCAGTACATCACATTACAGCTGCCTGCTCCAGAGGTTAATCACTGCCGCTTGTTAAGGAGCTCTTGTCAGGTGGAGTCTGCCACAGGGGTTCTTTATGAGGCCTCCCCAAGGGGGGCACTATCCTGACAGCCACAGGGGGATTCTGGTGGTGGTGGTGGTGGTATAGGTACCTTGTCATAGTGAAAAATATATTACTTTGCTGTTTTACTTTTTTTATTACATATTACTTTGCTTTTTTTTTTTTTTTTTTTAATTCTAAAATATTCAGAGCATTAGTATACTGAGAACCAGGATAAAAGCGCAGTAATGGTTTCCACATGCTTTTGAAGCAGTTGAGATTCTTCTGGCCTGACCTTACTCGGAAGCCATCTTCCACTGCTGGTTGTGCTGTGCCAGGTTATCCTGTTAACTTTTTCAGTGCCAGGTGAGAACGACCCAGTGTTGACTGTTTTGATTCCTCTGACTTCCTCTGCATGGGAGACGAGTGTCGCTGAATAAAGAACCCAGGGAAGGAGAGAGAGGGAGCAGCTTATCTTCCAGTCTATGAAGTGAGGCCCATGAATTAATGACACTGTTGAGTCTGTCTTCCCCTGTGCTGAGAGCCAGGCCCAGAGAGCCAGCCTGCATCTGATTACCTCATTACAGACCCTTTCATTGACTTGGCTGCACTGAACTGATGAACTGAGGCTGTGGACAAGAGCACATAATTGGGAGAAATGAATTCTTATCACAGGCCACAGCAGGCAGTGCTGAGCTCTGTAGCAGTGTGTGCGTGTGAGAGATTAGAGCCCAAGGAGGCAAAGATGTAGTGTGAATAAGATTTGTTTTAGTATATAGTGGTGCATTTAGTGTTCATAACAAGTCAGGCACTAGATACATTGTACATTGCCAGCAAGCTTCTCCTCACAGCTCTGTAAAGAAAGAGCTCACTTCATCCATACTTGAACATTCGCTCCTGGGACTGTCGCAAGAATAGACCTAATAATGTATTTTTCGAAAATCTGTTGGATCTGCTGTCTTACCCATCGTGACTGACACCGAGTCACAGGAGTTATATATGTCAATTGAAAGCCTCAGAACAAATGGTTTTAGTACCACCTCTGCAGTAGGAGTTTTTCTACGTGGAACTGATTTCTCTGAGTGGAGTCTCGGAGGGACCTGATTGTTAATCCTCATTTCCATGTTTATTTGTGGAGTCAGCAAAACCAGCCAGCTAACCTTCCATTTCGCAAATGTTGCTGATGTGAACCTGAGACCATTAAGCTAACAGTTCCCTCAGTTAGAAAGTAATATTAAATTATCTGGTGGTGCATCTCTCATAATGTTTCTGCACTGCATAAATTAATAAGCCCATTTAGTAAAGCAGCTGTTATTGCTTTCAGCCTGATGTGCATAAAGACTGCTCAACAAAGGTAATTTTTGAATTCCAATACACCAAAATAAGCAAGCGACATGTGACCCAACAGTAAAGGCCCAATAGAAACTCAGTGTATAAGCCACTCGCTCTTATACAGGTAGCTCAGAGAGAGAGAGAGAGAGAGAGCACCCCCAGCAGTATGGGTCTATAACCCCACCACATAGAGAGGAGATGAGGGCATGTGAGAGAGAGTGAATTACAAATACTGAACGGTTGTAAAGTGAGGATATTTTTTGGGGGCTCAGCTAAGAAGACTGTCTGACTGCAGTTAAAAGCCCAAGTGGTGTGCAGTAGGAAATTGAAAAGAAATGAAGTGTGCTCACTTGACATGTGGTGACCTCAGCTGGTGGAGCTGAATACAGAGAGCTGGCTGTGGAAGTGTAGTCAGTTTAGATTATTAGGATTTGCAGGAGAGAGAGAGCAGGAGAGAGAGAGAGAGAGAGAGAGAGAGAGAGAGAGAGAGAGAGAGAGAGAGGAGAGAGAGAGAGAGAGAGAGAGAGAGAGAGAGAGAGAGAGAGAGAGAGAGAGGGAGGGAGGGAGAGAGAGAGAGAGAGAGAGAGAGAGAGAGAGAGAGAGAGAGAGAGAGAGAGATGGCTGATGAATATAGGAAACTGAACTCTTCCTACATAGACAAGATTATTTGACAGGGGGGAGGGAGGGGGGTGTTTGCATAACGTCATCCAAAAATGTATTTACTGCATTAACGTGTATTTCCGTTTGTCAAGAACAAAATAAGATGTTGATTGTGTGTACATACACACATACATACATACACACATACAAAATGTGCAGTACCTTTTAACAGTTTTACAAGAAAAAGTGTTCCCTTTTTCATTTCAGGTTTGCTTCTTGATCTTAAACATGTTCCATGTAGAGCTGGTTTTACTGACACTGATTAGCACTAATCTTGGACTACTTTACTTAGCATTAGCTAATCCAGCCAGGAAGACCCTGTAGCTCTGCTGGAGGTAGTCTGTGTCCCTACAGCCAATAATACCTGTGGGAATGTAGACAAATCAACAAGGCAATACAGAGCGAGTAGAAGGCCAGATTCTAACACTGCAGTAAACAGACACCAAGGAATTCAGGTTGAGTGTAAAATTGAGCGACACTGTGACCTAAAGATTAAAATGTTGCATTTATGGCATATCGTTTAATTTGTGTAAAAGGAAAGCCATAATTATGTGAATATTTGTCTGCATTTGGATGCCCTGGTGTATAATACATTGAGATGTTCTGTATAGACACCTTTGTTTGGTGAAGCGTGTGCATTTTCAGGCAGGAATGCTCAGTGGGTTTGAATTATTTCCACCTCGCCATAGCATCGCCGTCTCACCAAGAACGGCATGCGCCGTGCTGGATCTCTCTCAGTCCAGGGGGAAAGCGGGAGATTAATTTTGTAACCTTGAAATTCCAGCAGCAAAAGTGTTTGAATGATTTCAAACGGAAATTGCTTTTTTAAACGTATTTATTTCTCTGTCTGATCTCAGAGTCGAAGTGCGCTGAGCCTTTAAATGTATTGGAGACGCTTTTTCTGCATTGTGTGTATTGCACTGCATTGCTTATTTACTGTAGCTGCAAAAGACAGTTTGGCTTCCACAGTAGCTTCTATTTAACAAGAACATTTTGATTGCAAATTAATTGAAAACAAGAATATGTTTATATATATTATTATATATATATATATATATATATATATATATATATATATATATATATATATATATATATATATATATATATATATATATATATATATATATATATATATATATATATATATATATATATATATATGTGTGTGTGTGTGTGTTTTTTAAGTTATTATTATTATAAAAAAAACATGTTTAATTTAACAAAGTAATATATTTGATTAGGACAGTTTGTGTTAAGTGTAATTCAATAGAACACATAGAATTTAACACAGCTTCAATATTAATGGTGATGATATTAATAATAATGATATAATACTAATAAAAATGATTTGCTCAGAACCCAGTACACTGTTCGAAAGTGATTGCTTTTTCACTTTGACATTTGCTCTCAGTTCCAGTTTGGGGGGAGGGTGCGTTTTGCTTACAGCCTCTGATGCTTCTTGTTAAATTATTTATCTCTGCGTCGGGGTGGCTACAATAAAGAGGCCAACAGCTGAGATCTTTGAAGCTTGTGGAGTTTCTCAAAGCCACTGGACACTGACAAAGTGGGAAGGGTGATCGTGATCCCCACACTCCTTCCCTCACACACAATAAAAGGACAGCTCAGATTTATTCAGATCAAAGTGTTTTAAGTTTTTAATAAAAACAAAAAATAAATAAATAAAAATTTAAAAAAAAACTGAAAGAAACAACCACCTGTTTTACCTATTAAAGGAAAATGGTTGTGGAGTACGAGTCTGAACGTGTCCCTTTGTTGTGTCCCTTGACATTGCAGGTAAATTTTTCATGGTTATTTGAACTGGAAAATGAAAGAGAGGTTTGCGATTATTTCCTATTAAGTGACAACACAATTGGATTATGCTCCAGTACAAATGCAGAGAAGATATTGCCTCTTCATATTTCATGTGAAAGTAATGGCAGAGCCAAAGAAAGAAAGAAAGGCAGGCAGACGATTTTATTAAAATGAACAAGCCAAGGGGGAAGAATTTTTTACCTTTGTTTTTTTTTTTGTTAGGGTTTTAGCTTTTAGTCTTCTGGTTTTTGTATTTCTATTAGTTGTTATGAATATTATTATTTAGGGGGCATAGACAGGTGCTGTTAGTGTCTGTGTCTGCTTGTACGATTTAGAAACCTGAATCAATGACAATACACATAAACAAAAGGTTTCTGGCAGCTTTGATCTGAGTTCAGCTTAGAACAATCTATGCTTACTGCCAGTGAGTCAAGAAACCAAAACACCGCTGTCACTATATTTTCTTGTAAAATTAAAATCACTTTATTTTATTGACAGAACGTCTTGTTTCCCCGCACAGTAGCGTTTCAGCATGCACCTTTTGAACTAGAATTAAATACAAAAAAATGCCATCATTGTCAATAGGGTGTGGGGTCACCAGTGGGCACCCAGGACAGCACTGATTCAGTGCGACAGGTCAGTGAGGCATTTAAACTTGAGGGATATGTAATCAATCCTCAATGATATAGGGAATCAGCAGAAAGGCAAACAGCTATTACTTTTGTTCCTGGTGCAACATCAAGGAGATGCATATTTACATTATTTTTAACAATGTTGTGAGTTGTGTAAGGGACTGCACTGCCCATGCACCAAAATGCATAAAGCATGTCCCTGTTGGCATGCCATGACACTGAATGTGACATATACATATATAATACAATATTGGGGCTCAAGAGCAGAGGTTAGCTGTTAGAACTGAGAGTAGATATTGTGACTCAACATAGATATGTTAATTGATTGACAGGTAGACAGTATGTACACATTCACACAGACAGCTAGATGGGCCTATTGATAGATGGCAAACAGACAGGTTAATATAGAAGTACCTATTTGTTTTATTAAAATACTTAAAACACTACGTTTTATATAGTGCATACATTGAAGTAATTGTAAAGACTTTTGTAAAATATAAAGCCAGGTTCTAATGTCAGATAAAAAAATTGAAGGGTACCAATTGAGTGATACATGGCTGCTAGACAGGCATGTGTCTTGATGGACAGATCCATTGATAAGCAATGATAAGAAGATGGATAAATAGAAAGATAAATATATTTGTGTCCTACGAAAAAGCTGTTATTGTTGTTTAAAAATCAATTGCATTGAATGTTGGCATGTTTGTTCTTTTGCGTTCAGGGTTTTGAAAAAGATCATAAACCATTAGTACAACATTTTTTTAATATAAATGCAAAACACCAGTAAGAATCCAGCTGTTCATTTTTTCTTTCTTTTTGTTTTTTCTTGCACAAAGCAGCGGTTTTGAAATGCGTTCTCCCGAGGGAGGTCGTACCTGGTAATTAAAGTGCGTTTGTGGCAAAAGCTAAACAGTGCGAGAGATGAGCTATGAACAAAAGGGTTGTGACAGTTTCAGGTTATGTGATTTTTATGTCAATTTTTTTTTTTATGCCAAATGAAAAATCAATACATTTTCTAGGTTACACATATTCAGAATGCCTCCGATGTTTTCATCCCAGTTGTGAAATGGGTGGTAGGGCTTTCTCTCTGGCTGTCAGAACTGTTTCATTGCATTTTCCAAGCCACTGGTGAATATTCCAGAGTTGATGTGATTGCCCTTCATGACAACGTTAATGGTTTTATTGCCCTCCTCCCCTTTCTAACTCCCCCCCAGCACATCTAGAAATAGAGAGAGAGAGAGAGAGAGAGAGAGAGTATCTTGTCTGTCTCTTTGTGTAGGAAAATAACCTCCAGGCATCCATGTAAAATGACCGGTGAGCTCTTATCCCCGCACTGAGGCTTTTAGACCATAGAAATGTGCATCAAGCTGAAGCACTTCTTTTTATAATCTCTGTTTGTACATCTGTTACAAGGAGCCTAATGGCTTGTCTTTGTTGTGTGTTTTTTTGTCAAGCAGGAAGATAATAAAATATATCACAATTCCAAGCTCTTTGATGTAACCCAACCATTCCTACCATTTGCTGCTAGTTTGTGCTCTTGTGCAGTATGGTTGCTTCTCTGTTTTTTAAAAGAGATGTCATTGTCTTCGTACTTCATGGTGTTCTCCAATTGGTCACTACAAGGCAAGTGAGGGTCTTTTGCTATCTGCATTTTTTCTTAGTGCTCATAAGAATGACATGACAACATCTCTGAGATTTATTCTATTCTCATCCGGACAATAATACCAATTGTATTTCATAAGTTGACACCAAACTATTATCCAGACAATTCCCTTAAGTTTCAATATCCATTGTTTTATATGTCATACTTCAAATGCCTCTTGCCAACTTGTTGCTTCTTTTTTGTTGGCCAAATTTTGTATACACAAATAGGATTTTGCAGTGTGTATATAATAAGAATTAATAAATACATCTTTTTAAGATGGGTTCCAAACATGTTCGTTTAAACATTATTTAAATAAAACACCAGTAGTTAATCAGTTTCTTTTGAAACGATCTCTCTGTATATCACTGTGTTTACATGTGTGTGTGTGTGTGTGTGTGTGTGTCTGTGTCTGTGTCTGTGTGTGAACCATTTCCCACTGCTGATTTCCTATGGAAATAGACCAAGGCTAGGAATCTTGCCCAATCTTCCTTCTTCATTCAAATTCAAGTCTGAGGGACACAGTCGAGGTGCCTGCTTGTGACCTCGACAACTGCAGTGTCCGGGGGTCAGCCCTGCAGCTCACTGAAGCGGGGAAGCTTTCTCCAAATTATCACTCTTCGTGACAGGACAACGGAAGGTTCATTAAAACTGAAATCTGATCAGAAAACTGTATCTCACTGCAGAGAAAAGATTTAACCAGCTTAAAATACATTCATCAATACATTTTTTAAAAGACAAGAATTCCACTGGTGTAAGTTAGATTTCCCCTCATTAGCTTTTTTTGCTTGTTGTGGCTCACGCTTTTAAATCATAACAGATAAAATGAATTCAGTGAAACTGCCCCAGAATGACCCATGTGCGCATAATGTCCACACAAATGGCCAAAAGTGCTGGACAGTGTAAGGGGGGTGGAGGGGTGGGGCGGTATTGTTCTAAAGCAGTCCAAAAATCCCTGCTGTTTGTAATTAACTCAGTGTTTTAAATTTTTTAGCTATTTGCTGTCCTAACCCCCACCCCCAGCCTCCAACCCCCCTGCACTTTAAGCCCTATGGGGAGACAAAGTATTCTTTCACATTTAGATCCGTCTACCGCTGGAGGGGTCAAGTCAGGGGCAGGAGGGGAGAGAGGCATGTCTGAGAAAAGCCAGGTTAGAAATCTTACACATAATTTAGACACATACCACGGGAGAAAGAGAAAGAGAGATGCATCCTTATAGCAAATTTAAAAAAAAGGTATGCTTGTTTCATATTCTTACTAGAGGGGGAGCTGAATTGTGGTGTGTGTGTGTGTGTGTGTGTGTGTGTGTGTGTGTGTGTGTGTGTGTGTGTGTGTGTGTGTGTGTTTGTCTGTCTGTCTGTGCTTGTGAACATTGATCTTTTTTAGGGTATCCACATGCTAGTGAGTTGGTGTGCTCAGTGTAATTGCTTCCCTGTGAAGAGAAGTGCATTGTGTATGTGTGTGCATGCATTTCAGTATCACTGTGTAGTGAAGGGTGCTATCAGTTTTCAAAATGTCCAGTTGTAAAATAACCTAATCCCTATACTTGAATGATTGGACAGTAGACCAATGCTGGTTTTGTCAAGTCTGTTACTTCTTGAAGACATTTGTTCTGGATTTGTATGTTTTTATTTAATTTGATAAATATTAATATATTTCATTTTAACTTAGGGTTTTGAATTAAAAATAAATGCTTTTTTGGTATAGAACCCATATACCAAATGCTTTTAATAGAGTTCTTTTTAGATGTATTTGTTATATATTTATTATTTTATTTTATTTTTTTATTTGCAAAATATTTCTTTATATGAGAAACTTCAAACATTCACGCCAAAAATCTCCAGTAACACCAAAGAAACTAAGTTTATGGAGACAAGAAGAGGAATTTTAACATCAGGTAATATCGAAAATAAATATATTTTGTAGACAGGTGCTATAATAATAATAATAATAATAATAATAATAATAATAATAATAATAATAATAATAATAATAGTAAAAAAATCTAAGGTTAATTCAAGGACTAGCTATATAACATTTAAAATATAGTAGTTTCTTCTAATGCAGTAAGCACAGTCAACAAATACAGTCCAGCTCATAGTTATAGACCTGGCCCTGTAAACTGCCTTTGGTATTAACAGTTTTTTTTTTGTTTTTTTTTTGTGAAATCCTGACTGAAACAACAACTGGCCACTCCCCCTTAGATAGGGGATTATTTTGGAAGGGTGTGAGTTTTGTAGAGAGGTGCTGATATAAGGAGAGGGCAATGCATTAAAGCTTCCCAGCGTGAGTCCTGTGTCCCATTGTCCTGCTGTACGGTCCTGTCACTTTCATTTTACACTGTGCAGCCTGGAGTCAGGACCACTTTGATACAGGGGGAGGGGGGGGGGATTCAAAAAGGAGAAGGTCCAGAGAGGCTGTGAGGTGTGAAATAAGATTGCTTTTATCTGACGCTGCTGCGTAAAAAAAAAAAAGCAAGCAAGCTGCTGAGGCTGGTTTGTTCTTGTGAGGAGAGCAGTATGACAGGAAAGGTACACAGAGTTAGCATATTTCAGAATATTACAAAGCTGGAATTATTTAATGAATTTATTTATAATTACCAGGAGAGGATCCTAATTGAACTATTGGGGCAGATTTATCAATGTATTTCTGCCAAAGTGCTGGAAACAAGAAGCTGCCTCTATGGTGTGTGTTACTACTTTTATATTATTAACAGTTTTCCTTTTGCAACAAAATGGTACAATTGTTTGAAGGTCTAGATTAAGTGTTAGTGGTGTCTGTCTGTCTGTCTGTCTGTTCTTCAGCCATTCCATACTGCATTAGTTTAAAGGGAGCAGGGTGCTGTAAATCTGCTTGCTCACTCCTATACAGAACACAGGTTGAAGTTGAGTAATGTATTTGTCTTGCGCTGTCTTTCCAATTTTCACCCTTGTTCTTTTCTTATTTTATTTTTACCAGTTCATCTCTCTCCTTTTTTCCTTATTTTTTTCGTTGATACTTGCTTTCTTGTTTCTGTCTTTCTGCCTTTGTTATCTCATGTTTTCTGTCTCTTTCTGTTGGTGTGTCTTTCTGCCTCTCCATCTCTTTCTGCCTCTCCATCTCTTTCTGTCTTGCTCAGCTTGTGTAGGGTGACATCTATAGGCCTGCCACAGATTCAACGCTGAGAAACAACCACCAGCTTTGGAACAAAAACACTCTATGATTCCTTTAGCCAGGACCAAACCAGGACACACACCACACCTGCCTCAATTCTCTTCCAGCTTGAGTGAGCTGTGGTTAAGCCAGTTTATATAATCAATAGCAAATAGAGAAAGCATATAGCTGAATTATTAAGTAAGGCATTACATATACTATAAAGCAAGGCTCCAGCACTGCAAAAAGTACTTTTTAGTGATTTTTTTAAATTTTAAAATTTTACTTCTTTTTTGCCACTTTGTATCTGTTGTTCTCAAACACACTTTCCCTTGACAATGGTACAGTAAACATAATGGAACATTACAATAGAGAGAAGTTGTCTCTTTTGAGCAATATATAAGAGCCAACTTTCCAATGTTTTGTTATGTTTAACATGCCTTTGTCAAGGGAAAGTGTGTTTGAAAACAAAGATTGGAGGTACTTATAGGCTTTTGATGCCATAGTAACCACACATTTATTTCTCTTTGAATTTAATGTCTTTGTGATGTTATTCACTATATAGCTAATGATGTAATGCTCTACTGTTCCTTTCTATTTAAACCTTCAGACATCATGGTATCTAGTCTATTTATCCATTTATTTTCTTTTATTTATTTTTAAAGTGCTGAACTATTGATTCATTTACTTTTTTATTTCTTATATTTGATAAGTGGTTCTGTATTCTTTTCTATAATGACAAGTACCTGTCTGTCCTACAGATTTTATGCAAATTACATTTTATGCAAAATACAAAATATATAAGGTTGCTATCCTTGCACGATCGATTTTTTAAGACTGATTTTTTTTTTTTACTTTATTTGTAATTTCACTTTTATCTTTACCAAATATTTGCACACTTTACATGTGCTTTTACAGATTTCAAAGTCCCTTAGTGTATCCGTGATCCCTTTACTGTTTACTGTGGACTAAACTGTCAGCCTTGCATCCCTTCTAAAAGTTAAGATTGGTGCTTTTGGAAATATTTTTTTCATTTTATGGAATTATAAAGTATATGTAAATGGCATGTATACTTCATAATGGTACTCCCTTAACCCTGTCTTCCCTTTTCTTATAAACAAGCAGTTCATTCCTATTGAGTTTGTCAACTTTTCTCGGTTCTCTTTCAGTTCTTTGTTCTTATGTCCTCTTTTCTTAAGATTTATTTTTAATTCTTTCTCTGTTATTTTGCAGTAATTATCATCAGAACTGTCCTTTAGTTATTGCTCTTTTAGAATAGATAGGATGTGTAGGTGACATATGTAGGTACGCATATCAATAGGTTTCGAGTAACGAAGTTTAACCAAGGTGTCTAAGAATTCAATTTCAGATTTTGTCCACCTTAAATCCACCAAAATGTTAGGGTGGATATCAATTGTGTTAACAATCATTCGCATGGGGTGTTTATCTTTGTGCATTTGTGGGTTACCACTAACCAAACCTAGTCTTGGAATTTAGAGAAATCATGTCATTTTCTAATTCTTCTGATATGAATCCATTTTTATAGAATCTATCTGCCAAAATTCTCACTTTCGTTATTATGCTGTTATTATTATTATTATTATTAGTTTGTACTTCTTCATATATATTTATATTTTGCAATTCAGCCCCTACTGCTTATATATATATATATATATATATATATATATATATATATATATATATATATAATGATAATGAAAATTGTTTTTTTGTGCATATGTTTCAGAGGAAAGCGGGGTTTTTGTCCGAAATGTCCTGAAATAAAATATTTTTAATCACTTAAACCTTTTGTGTACCTCCAAATGTAAATCACCTATTCATTTCTATAAAGTGCAGTTATACCTCCTTTTATATAAATCAGTTTCCTGACAATGTTAATCGTTCTTGTTTCCTAAAGACTGATGTTCTTTCCAGTGCCAAATTGGTCTGGACTGGTTTATACTGGTTTTTACTTTCTGCTGATCATTAGTAGCTTTCTGTCTTTCTCTCTTTTTTCCTTTTGGACGGAAATTGGAGGTTACCACGGAAACATAATAGAAACATGCTTTATAATAGAAAAAATATGCAAGTGGGATCTTGGGAACACTTAAATATGCTTTCTACTTCAAGCCAGTTATCCTACTTAAATACCTTTTATTTAAAACACAAGATCTCAGCATTCTCAGTGCACTAGTGCCTAACAGCATAATCCATAGTCCAATCATTTGGCTTTAAAGAGAAGCATGGAAATGTGCACGGATATGAACCTTAAGAAGGGCTGTTTGGGTTTAAATTTCCTCCCTGGGTTTCTTGTCAGCTAGGTAATGTGCCTGCAGTTGAGTGCGGAAGGCTCGGTCTTCGAAAATCATTTTAGCATAAAAAAGAAAAAAATGTTTTTGTCCTGCTGCACAGCAAAAAAGAAAAAAAAAAAGCTTTTGGTTTTAAAAAGCAAGCTGTGCTCCGACTGAGTGAAAATAACTAGACGGTGCACCCTGCACCCTAAAAAATATAACTTTACCACAGAGTTCCTTGCTGGCCTCCCAATAAGATTAGCCAAGCATATTGTTGCTTCTTATCCCCTTTTTTTGTGCCAATGGTTTGCTAGGAATCACTGCCTCAAATAGTCAGCCCTAAGTGCCTCATAAGTACTTCCTTTAAGGAACAGCAGTTTTGCCGAACGCCACGTCATGATAAAGTAACAAAAAAATCAAAACAAAACAATGTACTTAGTGTTCATTTACAGTTTGTCTGTAGAAAAGGGGTGTGATTTTAATTTGTGATTATGAAGTTTTGTATCGTTTTGATCCCTGGTCTGTAACTGCTGTAAAATGACAGGGTGAAGAGGTTTCCTCTGGCTAAAATGACCTTTTGGGAAGATAAACAAACTGGAATGTGAACAAGGCTTGCCTTCTGGGGAAGGTGTGTGCACAGAAAGATGAATGGCATATTTTAGTATGGAATATTTAAGTGGAATATAAACTTCCAATTGACCCATTGTCTAAAAATGACTGCCTGACAAAAGAAAAACAGACTTTATTGTTGAACTGGGATTCTACTGTCCAGTCCTGGCTTCATATAAAAGGGGACTTCATAAAGCTAAACTAGCAGTAAAAACACTTGAAACAACCTCAGCTCAGAGCATGTTTTTTATTGAGGCATGCTTCTGTTTTTCAAATTGCAAGATAGATCTGTTCTGTCTGCTTGTTCCATTCTTAATTTGATTATTTTATTATTTTTGACCATCTTGAAGGCATTACCTCCAATAAGCACATTACAGAAGGTCATACAGCTGTATGTATTTTTTAGGTTTTATTTTGTTTAGTTAATTTTTTTTGCCAATTACTTTTCTTCCTGTGACTACCACTTCAAAAACAACTTTGCATTTATACAGCCGCAATTAAGTGCAATTTAAGAAATAGACAGGTACCATAAAAGCCAGTTTATTTATGTGGAGGCCTGGGTTCGAAGCCTACTTAAGTTAAAATTTAATTTGTTGGTCTCAACCTAACCCCCAACTGGAGACTGGTCCACATCACAAACCCCCATAGAATGTGATATAGTTGGGGGGGCTCTGTTTAAGCGAGGCTGGGGACTGAGTGGCAGGCAGGGAATGCTCCTGTTAGGATTGAGGTGCTCAAACAGATCTGAACAGATTTTTTTTTTTGCTTAAAATTAGGTTTAATATTAATATTACCAAATAGTAAAAAATGTCACAGGTAAGAAAAAAAAACGATCTTGTTCTGAGTAGAAAATAAATTATAAACAGCAGAAGGCATAATGCGGCAGTATATATTTGTATGCTTGAACTCTTCCACTTTTTAAATTGGTCATATTACTTTCATCCCCAAGAGTCCTTCTTGCTAGTTAATTATTATTTTTTTTAATGTCATTTTAATTCATGAAGCTTGGACTCAAACAAACATGCTCATCTGAAATAATCTCTTGCTCTTGCTAATCTCAGCACGATGATTGCAGACAGATCCAGCTCCATTCCATTTTCTACTGAGCATAAACATATTGTATTAATACAATTATCTGTTTAGTTCCTTGTAGAAGCCGCTAACTGATTTTATTTTCTATTATTTATTCAAATTGTTTAAACAAATCTAGTGAAAAATGTACGAGGCAAAAATGACCATGTTTGTTTTGTCGGATAACTCTGAATACTATTCTATTTATATATTTACTACACCACAGTATTTCTGTAGAAATCTTAGCGGTTAATTTTATAAGATTTTTGGAGGGGACAGGTTGGAGGTTCTGCAGTTCAAAGGAGCAACACAGACGATTTCACAAAGCTGTTTTTACCTGTCAAGCTTGATTAGCTGTCTGCATTTGAATGGTCGTGTAAATATTTAAACAGGATATATATTTTTTTGTGTGTTGTTGTTAAGCCATCAATATATCAATAATCTGATGTGCAGAGAATAGTGTGTGGAAGCATTTTCAAAGAACATTTAAGTACATTTGCCAAGAATTAGCTGACTTCTATAATAACTGATTGGGGCTTATTGACTGAGGAACAGTCTACTATCAGCGGATCAATTTTGTCATCTATCAGTCCTACTACTTTTAAACAAACTTAAAGGCGAGGGAGGGGGTGGCTGGGAGTCACTGGGGGGGGATAAAGAAGATTGATGCTCATTTTATTACCTTTTTTTGTTGTTGCTTTTTTTTTCTTCTGCATTACTTACAGGTGACATTATCGCTTCTCCATTGTTTTGAGTTCATTCCCTTTTAAGTGGTCTTGGATATTGACTAAATGCTTTTTTCCTTGCAGTAGAATAAATTGCAGAAATGACAAAAGAAAGGTTTAAATATTTATGATTATAATTTGCATCACCTGTGCAATTACACCAAAAAAAAACATGTGTTGAATTGGAAAGTGCGTAGATTTTTATGAATCTGGAGGAAGTAAAACGGTTCTCAATTTCTGCACAGTACAGTTGATTTTTTTTTTTTTTCTGTGTAGAAAAACATTTTGATGTTGTATATGAAGTATCGTATTGTTTTAATTTTAAATTAATGTTAGGATTTTCTTTTTATATAAATAAGAAGAAGGCAACTGTATTTTTAAAACAGCAAAATTCTATTATCAGTAGTAGTAGTAGCATACATTATAAAAACTGTAAAAATACATTTTCCTGATCATAAAAAAAAACCAGATCAGATCTAGAAGTTGCTTCTTCAGAAAGAAAATGTTCTTATACCCATAAACAATAATTCCTAGATTTCTGAAGCAACTGATTAATTGAAAATCTAGTTAAATGTCTTCCTCCATAGAAAATAAATATAATTAGCTGATGTTATAGTGCTGGGTTCATCCCCCGTGCTGTTGTATTCTACTGTGTATTATGCAGTACACTACTTTTATAGAAATTCCTTTTTTATAACCTTGTAATTGAATGTCACTGGGTGTAAATGAAGCCTCCTATTGAAAAAAGGAAAGCCAGCCCTTTAAGGGAATCAACCAATTCTGAGTGAGAGGTATTTACATGTCCTGTGCTCTCCTCCCCCTCTAGGAGAGCTGAGTGAGGATGTGGAGGCTGCCAGTGAGACCACTACAGACCAGGAGGACCAAACCAAAGACAGAGACAGTGGGGGGGAAAAGGAGCTCACCAAAGGGACAGGTAAGGCCCATCTTTGTGTGTTCCACAATCAACCAGCACGACAGGTCAAAAGTCTTGGGCCTTTATTAATTAATTGATTGACTCATTCATTCATTCATTCATTCATTCCTTTAAGAGGCCCCAATGCTGAGCTACCTGAAGTTATCAAACTGTTTACTCCTGCTTATAATTTGCACCATTTTTGGTTGAAATGAAAAGAATGAACTTGATATGGATATAGAAAATAACTTTGAGTGTATTTCACTCTATAGTCCCGTACAAACATTGTCAGTTGTATTTTTCTGTGCAAATTACACGCTGGAGTAAAATATTGTGATAAATGGGGCCCAGTGTATTTTGGCGGGGCCTGGGCTGGGCAGTTCCTTCACTTCAGTGCTGCATTTGTCTCTAAGAACCGGTTAAAATCCATCCTGGGGATTCACAGTTAATTTGATTCTCGAGTGCCTGCTTTGAGTGGACACTGTCACACACCTTGTGATAGGATTGCTGGTATGACTGCACAGTGAGTTGTATTTATGCAGGCAGTTTTATAAGAGTAGGATGAGAGAACGCAAATGGAAACTAAGTAAAAGTAATAATAAACAGAATAGTTTACCAGGTGAAGTAGTAACTTCCAAAAACTGAGCATTAAAAAAAAACAACAATTAGGTTCTGCCCTGTGGGATTAGATTCCATTAGGTGAGAGAAATGGTGTGCTAACAAGGGAAGAGCCACGATGGGCCTCACAGCCTCTTCTCCTTCAACATGTCTTATATTCACATCTTCTTATATCAAATGTAAGCATTAGATTTGGGAATAATGAAAACTAGCTTTTACCAAAAGCTCTACCTTTCATTTTGGGGGTGTGTTGATGTTTCTGTCTAGATTCACAGTAGAGAGATGGGACTAAGATACAGTAAGATCACAGGGGGGGGACCTGTGGGTTAGTTTAGCAGGAGCTGTGATATCCTTTCCCCTAGCTAGAGGAGTCTGAGGTAATGCCGACAGGCTGTTTTTAAAACATGTATTCATTCATTTTGTAAGTGTTTTGGAGGTATTTAAATTGCTAGACCGACGATCCTACTCTACGTGTTGATGATGTGCGAAGGGGCTATTTTATTAGTTGTCATGGAAACAGTGATGGTGAGGTTGTTTCTGCAGCACTCAACAGGCAAAATGAGTTCCAGCTGATGTCACTGACGGGAGGGGGGCGTCCAGAATTTGCTAACCAATGGTCCATACTGGTGTCCAGTGCTGGTGACAAACTTGTCCTCACTTCTTAACTGGGAATCTAATAATGGATTGGTGTCTGGTAAACTGTTCTTGTGCATGGCTTTTGAATCGTAGCACCTGTCATTTATTTTATTTTGCATTTAGCTGTAGTCACACTTCGGATTATATAAAACCTTCAGATTGTATGCAGCTGGGCTTCAATTTCATCACTCACACTGATTCTAGCATTGAAATACACTTCCCTCTATCCAGCAGTGGTGGATATATAGACAACCTTGTCACTGTAAGGTAGTCTCTGGTTGTATTTTAATGCATTTAAACACTTAAAAATGAATACATTCAAATGAACAGTGTTATTAATTATTTACTAGTACCTGTAGAATACAGAAGGATGAAAATGCAACATAAGGCAAGCATATATATTCTTTCCACCTGTCAGTGCCTAATCTCTAAATATGTGTATTTCTGTGTTTTCATAAATGGAGTGTGCGTTCCAGATGAAAAATGTGAAAGTTATTTTGCAGCTTATTAAAGCTCTTTGTTAAAAATAGAATCTGCATTAGTCTCAAGCACTTGCATGCCGTTTGATGTCTGTGGAACCGCTATAGGTGGGATGCTTTGAAAGCCTGTCTGTGGTTTGATAAATAAGGACACTCATGTCTACTGCATTGTGTTTTACATGAGGCTTTCTTCAGGATTGCATTACTGGCCCCTGTTAGAGTCAAGTCAAGTCAAGTTGCACTAACTAGGATAATTCAACTAGCAATTTTGTAATAGGCAGTGAAAATAAATGCACAAAATCAAAAATGTTATTAATAATAATAATAATAAATAATAATAATAATAATAATAATAATAATAATAATAATAATAATACATTTATTTTCACTGCCTAGTTTTCACATTACAAATTTGTAGCTGAATTATCCTAGTTTAGGCTAAATTTAAAAAAAAAGAAACATAGTAATTTTAAGAAATATAAATGTTACATGTTACACTGACTTACCAGATTAAACATGGCTACAGTACAATACACAGTCTTTTTCTTTGAGCTAAAAATAATGTAGTGATTCAGGGATGAAAAACCCATTCTTTACCAGCACCTCAAATTAGGCGTGAATGGTAGGGAGGTAGTAATACATCTGAAATTAAACCTGTAAAAGCAATCTATGTTAAAAGACTGGGAAATTGACAGCTGCTTATTGTAGGGCACTCAGACAACTGACAACGTACAGCACAACAGGGCTTTTAGAGGCCAGACTCCCAATGCACATTTTTTTAAATTTACTCAGGTTTCTTTCAATAAGACAAAACTGCTGGAGCATAGTAAAAGAAAAAAAAAACATAAATAAGCTTTGAGAGAGAGGGAGAGGAGCTGGAAATAAAATCATAGCAGTATTGAGAAACATTATAGATAAAAATATAAAAACAATAATAGACAGCAGCTCCCGAGTGGCGCACCTGGTAAAGGCACTCCATGTGTGGTAGAGGATGCGCCCTCTAGCCTGGAGATAGCTGGCTCGAGTCCAGGCTATTCCACTGCCAACCGTGGCTGAGTGCCGGCCAGGTGGGGAGGGCTTAGGTCAGCCAGGGTGTCCTCGGCTCACCATGCACCAGCAACCCTTGTAGACTGGGTGCCTGTAGGCCTGCGGGTCTGCACGTAAGTTGCCCAGAGCTGAGTGGTCCAATGCTGCACCTCTGAGATGGATGCATGGCAGGGCTGCAGAGCAAAAAGAAGCAGATGGCACACGTTTCAGAGGATGCATGTTTCCGTCTTCATCTCTCCCGAGTCAGCATGGGGGTAGCAGCAGTGAGCCGGGTTGAAATAAAAAAATTTTGGATTTTCCAAATTGGGGAGAAAATGAGGAAAAGAAAATTGGTAATTTCCAAATAATAATAATAAAAAAAACAAACAAAAAAACAATAATGGACAATGATTTTAATGCTGGTGTCAGATTCATTTCCGATGCCATGGCAGATAAACTGTGTGTGTTTATATATATAAACAACTGTATTTTTGTACAGTTATTGTAAGCAGTCTGGGAGAGAGATGGAGATAGAAAGAAATGTGACTTGGCATTAAAATCATTCATTATTTAAACAACAAACCACAATTTAGCCACCTTTCCCAATAAGCAATCCTAGGGTTGTGTCTAATGTTAAGAATAAAATATTTATAAACGGCCAGCCCCAAGGTTTTTGTTTTTTTGTATTTTTTTCTTTGCCTACACCTTGTATACCTAGCCAACTCAGTTAGGGAAATGGAGCATTTCCGCTTGAGGATGGAAAGTCAAATCACTATTAAAGAAGAGGAGGTATTAATGTAGCGGTTGAGCGCATCACAATGGGGGGGGGGGGCTGCAGAGAGAGGGCTGTTAATACACTTTAGTGCTGGGAGGCACGGTTGCAGTATAATTTGACATGTTTAACATAAATGTAAGGAGGGGGGGTGTAGCCAAGGGTTATGAATAATTCCTCTCCAGCCCCCCTCCCTGACTTTCAAATTACTGAGAGGTTTGGGGAAGGATAATAAAATGAAACAGGTCATCTGCATTCTGACTCGAGCCGCATCGGCAAATTGGTTTCTTCTCTCTCTTCTCTTCTCTTTTTTTGATGAGCGGCAAAGCAAATGGGCCAGTTTTATATTTTTTTACATATACAGTGCAAACCGAATTGAGGAGTCACCAAATGGATGTTTCTGGTCGCTTAAGACGAGTGGCTGTTTATTCAAGTCATCTCTGGCACTGTATTGAAAGTTGAAAAATCTGTAGTACAGGTGGCTGATATACTCCACACTGTGTGTGTGTGTGTTTATATATATATATATATATATATATATATATATATATATATATATATATATATATATATATATATATATATAGATCCACCATATCTAAAGATGTATTATATTAAGTTAGTTATTATATTGTTGTTTCTTAATTCCATTCCTTTTTTTCTGTGCTTTGAAATGCCACAATGGTCTATTTAGAAAGTTGGTCTGCCTAATTTAATTTCAAATATTTTACACTAAGGATTCAGAGAAAAGACATGCTTCATATTAGGATGATTTGGAGGCAGGCTTTCACTGTAATTTTCTTTATATGAAATTAATTGATACAAAGTAATTACCTGACTAGAAGGAGGTGAAATGGAAAATAACCCCACATAGCTCAAGGCTCTAACGTGGATTGTAGTTTTTTTTTTTTCTTTTCAAAAAGTGTATATCCAATTATATTTAGCATTGAAAGAAATAACAGCACTGGGATTTTGATGTAATGGTTAAATAGCTAAGGGACTGGGAAGAAATGTAGCCTACAATGGTTAGACAATGGACAGAATAGGAAAGCTATGTGGTTTAGGGAATGCGGGGGAATCAGAGTGGCCTAGTGGTTAAAGCTAAGGGAATTGGAGAGATGCAGTGTGACCTAGCAGTTATAGCTGAGGGACAAAGAGGGAATCGGTGTGATCTTCTGTGTAGCTAAGGGACTGGGAGGGAGCTAGTGTCACCTAGTGGTTAGAGCTGAGGGACAAGAAGGCAGCGTGGTCTACTGGGTGAAGCCCAGGGGCTGGGAGGAAGGCTGTGTGGCCTAGTGGTTAGAGCTGAGAGCCAAAGAATCCTGTCATTTTTTTCCCTGACTGTAACTCCAGAAATATGTGTCAGAAAGGCACTCACCCCTCTGTGTTACCAAGCAAGAGAGACCAAGGCCCCAGTTAGAGCTCAGCTGGCCTGTATATCAGAACTCAAGGACTGCTGGAAAAAGGTGTAACGGCACAAGTAATTGTTTTACTCCAACATTTTATTAGACAAGTGCGTGTTGTGTTAATTTAAAAAAAAAAAAAATGCCTGTATTGGTTAGTCACTCAAGCTGCCATCCTTTTCCCCTTGAAAGTATGCTAACTTGTGAGTGCTGAAGAGACCCAAGACTCTCTGTCTGCGTCCTTGCAGTTAGAGTTAATGCACTCTGACTAGGTAAAGGAAGGTGCCAAAGTCCAATTTGCTTACGGGACTCTACAGCACAGAAGCGCCCTGTTTACGGAAAGGACCATGAATTAATAATCACCAAAGTGCTGGAAGATGGAAGCGCATTCCTTCAGCCTGTCAGAATAGGTTTGTTCTCATTGTTCTCATCTGAGCTGAAAAGAACATGGATTGTCCCATCAAGGTCATAGTGCAAACTGGAACGTAAGACTGATTTTCATGTGTGTGTTTATGTAAAACCTGGTGAGTTTTCAGATGAAACCCTCAGGATTAATGTTGGTGAATTTAACACTCATGAAAGGTGAGGGACATGGGTCCTAGCTGAGCACACTTCAACCCTTTCTTGCAAATCTGAGCACCGGGCCTCTCTCAAGCAGAGAATGATAGTAGTGTTGAATGGTGTGGTGGTTTTGGGATGTGGATGATGTTAGACTTATTTCACGTGAGACTTGAGCTGGATTCAAACAAGCCCAGGGAAGGAAATAAGAGTCCCATTGCATGGCAATTTCACCCATTCCAGATTTTACTACGAGCCTAGGTGTTTCTTGTTAATCTCATAGTAAAACCAGGAATTAATCAAAATGCTATGCAATGGGAGTCTTATTTCTATCCCTACAAGCCTTCAGAGGTGTGAGGTTTGCTGTATCTCCCAGCCTCCTCTAACTAATAATTAATATATGTACCTATAAACATATAGTGCAATTTTCCTGTAAAACATTGCAGTGCAATTCAGTATTTTGAACAACGAGGGTTGTATTTTAGATCTTGTATTGCTACCAGTTTCCACCGTATTTTTTAGTGGATAAGGGGTTCCATACCAGCAGAGTTAGAGAGTAGTGGTATTCAAATTCAGTAATGGTTAGATCATTAAAATGGACCCCAGCCACTTGAATGCTGCACAATGCAGATACCAGTCTTTATCGAGCTCAGAGTGTGCTTTGCCCTTCAATAAATAAAAAAACTAAATAAATATCTTGCTGTTCAGACTCTCTGCTAATTGCTGATCAATTATAAACCCATTTAGCTGAGATCGATAAACACGGTTCGGAAAGTCAGCCCCCCCACCCCACCCCCCGAATTGATGCAGTGGCAGTTTGCTTTGTTTTGATTGTTGGTTTGTCTTGATGCATGCTCATCAATACAAGTTGATGATTTTAAAGGAAGCTGCTACTTTAAAATAAGTAATGTTATGTATTTTAAACACAGACTAAGCTCCTTATAACAGCAGCTCCATCTCAAAGTGGTCTTTATAGAAAGGTGGCCTTTTAAATACAGCTCCTTTAACTGGGAAAAAATAAATATACTATAAAATATATAGTATAGTCAACTCAGTTCTGGATCTGAGAACCAGAACATTTATTATTACAGCATAGTATAGAGAATTCATGACTGGAGGATCTGAGTGCCAGCCTCTATAGTATAGATAATTCAGTACTGGGGATCAGAGAGACATGATAGTTTCTCCTTGGGTGCAAGATGAAAGAGACAATACTCTGTGGCTCATTGGGAGTAAATTCTGTCTAAAGACTAAAGGTTAATTTTAGCACTTCACCCCAGTTCTGAATGGGAGGTCCTTTTGTTTAACATTTCCTTTGTTTATTGGTGGCTGTGTTTAACAGGATTGGGTCTGACTGGACCTAATCGCCCCTCTTTGCCTTTTGCCTCGGTCACTCTTGAGAGATCCAGCGGGCAGCATTAAGGGGGCCCCCACTGAGTAATCAGCTCAGCTGTCTGTGCGCTGATTGGAGCTGACATTTTAATGTCTGGAACAGGAGAGCATGGGTCAGCTGTGATTAACCTGCCCCCACCCCCATACCCAATTTTCCCTTCCAGGAGCCTACAAATCAGGCCAAATTTAAACCTTTATGACCTTGTTATGGGCCAAAGAGACACCTTCTGAAGTTTCACATTAAATTCTTACTGCTCACATTGCAAGCCACTACAGCCTTCAGCCGCTATAGCCTTCTCATGTTCACCGCCTGGATTTTAAAAGATCTTTTATGAGGGAGTATTTTTACCAGACTGCTGTGATGTTTGTGTATGTTTATCAGTTGAAGAAGATGTGTTTAATGTACAGCAGGGAGTGACTGAATTAGTTAGCAGTCTACTTTATCTTTAGGCTGTCAGAGGGAGAAAGCTACACAATGGATTGTTAATCCTGCACGGATTGAAGTAAAAGGATTACCAAAGCAAAATGCTCTGTCAGTTTCTGATCTTATTTTACAGCAGTATCTGCTTTTTTTGTTTTTTGTTTTTTTTCTGTTCCTTGTGCCAAGAAAGTAATTTCCTGTTCTTCAAACAGGGTATTCCAAACTGATAACTTTTGGTCTATGCAGATACACGTACTGCCAATATACCAAATAACATACAGGGCAGTGTGCAGGATGATATACAGCGATTCAGCTACATTCCGAATACAAGAGTTTTATTTTTCTACACACGTCACTGGGTTTATTTTTCAGGTGCAACATCTTGAAAATCTAAATTCGCATGTGCACTTTTCTTCGTGAGCCAAATCAAAATTTTGTCAACTCAGCCATCCTCCAAGTAAATTCGACCAAGAATGAATCAGTAAACAGTATACTGCATTCAAACACATTTTTAGGTTGTTTTTTTTTCTCACCTTGAATCAATTATTTATTTATTTATTTATTTATTTATTTAGTGAAATGCAAAGCAGCATTTAATGTCGACTTTAACATGTCACAACGTATAAGAGACCTCATTTCTAATGTCTTCCTGTCATCGTGTAGCACCTTAAGTTGAAAGCAAGGTGCTGGAACTGGCTGTCACAACCCATGTGGTCCACTGAGATATGTTGAGTAAGCTTAGCTGGTTAAAATATTTTCCAATTAAGACAAGCATTGCAATGGCACTCAGTTCTGCTCAGTCACATAAGAACTGAGGGGATATGCCTAGGGGGACACGTAGTTAAGATTAAGGATATTGAAACTTGCAGACTGCTTACCTCTTACTCGTTTAGCTCTAACTACAATGCCATACTGTCACCACCCTTAATCCCTCACTCTAACCACTAGGCCACACTACTTTCCTCTTAGTCCCTCCAATTCTAATTACTAGGCTCCACAGTTTACCTCCAAGCTCCGAGACACTAGGCCACATTTAACTTCTCACATTCTCACTCTAGTGCTGTCTTATTTTAGGTTCAATCTGCAGTGGCTGGGGGTTGCTAGGATACCTTTTATTAAGCGACGTAAATGTCTAAATACTTGATTAGTAAAATTACAGTTAAAAATAGCTGAATGTGACTCTTCTCCTTACAGTCTGCTGGTAGAGAGTAAGGCATTGTTTATTTTAAACTGAACAGCCCTTTACAGGGATGTCAGGAAGAATAATTTTGTCCCCATCCACCGCAGCCACACTGTATAATTTTATATGTCATTTTAATTTGTGGAGTGGCAGTCTGGCTGTAGGGTTACAATAATAATTTTGTGGTTTTGTTGTAATTAATTTTTTGGTTGGCTTACTGAAATGTATCATCTCTGCTTTCTTGGGGTGGTGGGCACTGTATATTAAATCTGTACTACCAAAACCTGGTATAGATGGTGCTGTTTTCCCAGCAATTAAAACAAAAAGAAACATAAAATAACACTGTAGTAATCCGTCGCCTATCCGACTGCAGTGGGACTAGAGTAAGGGTGGAGGTGTAAAAAGTCAGATGAATGAATCCTGTTTTAAATACCATTATACACAGCGGTAACAATTACTATATTCACACAATTATTGTTTTGAGATTCAGCTTTTATTAGGGAACACTTCTAAATCCCTTGTTTAGAAAAATATTGTGTATTAATGCTTGTGACAGAGTAGCAGTCTGCTGTGTGGGTGCACGGATTCGCTGCTGAATGACAGGTAGGAGATTGAGAAGGAGGTTGAAGCTGATTCGCTCTGCAGGTGAACAGGATTTATTTACATATCAACACACTGAACAGCTTACATGACACTACCAGCAATGGCAGAGTACGCAGCACGTACAACACAGTGTACGAAAACTTTGATAGGATCTACAATATCTGAAGTAATGTTCTATGTTCAATAATAAACTAATGTTTCTGAAGAGGTTCCTCATGATGGATAAATGGTTAGGGCAGATATGTGACCAGCGGATTCACTATAGATTACTGTACTTGGAAGCGAGACTTAATAAGTGACACCCTCTTGCTGAAGAATGAAACCATTTTGTCAGGCTGAGCCCCATCTTCAATTACCCATCTTTTGTTTTGTCCAGCAGCATCCATTCTGGTGGAGAAGGACCAGACGGACTCCTCACTCCCCTCCAAACGACCTTCTTCAGGGTCTGGGGCAACAGAGGCCCCCCTTGCCTCCAAGCGTCCCAGGACGACAGACCAGACTTCTGTTGAGCAGGTAAGAGAGCAAACTGGGATCAAGAAAGGCAGCATTTCTTTCTTGCATCTTTTCCAAAACAGTTTGAAAATCCCATTATAATTCCAGAGATACTATTATAATTCCAGTGCATTATCCTGAAGAAACCATAGCTTAACCATAAGCAGACCACACCATCAACAGCCATGCATTTGGATCAGATTGTGTACAGCTGTCCAGACATGGTAGGGTAGCACACTGATAGGGTGTTACAGTGTATTACCAGAAGCTTGTAACTAGTCATAAATATGAAAATATTACCACTGTGGTTCCATATTATATATTTTGCATGTATCCCCATGGTGAGTTATCTGCCAGGTAATGGCTACTGTGCTGGGTGTTGCTACCTGCTCGCAGTGAAGCCAGCAATGCCGTCAACACTTCTGTACTTGCTGTGTTCCTCTCAGATGTACCAGTGCCCATACTGTAAGTACAGCAACACAGATGTGAACCGCATCAGGATGCATGTGATGACGCAGCACTCGGTCCAGCCCATGTTCCGCTGCCCTCTCTGTCAGGACATGCTGAACAACAAAACCCACCTGCAGTTCCACCTTACCCACCTGCACAGTGTGGCACCAGACTGTGTAGAGAAGCTCATCGCCACGGTGAGTCTGTGTGCCAATGTGTATTCTTAAAAAAAAAAAAGAAATGTAAACCTCTGTGGCACCTCGTACTCAATAACCAGAACAGCTGCCCCACAATTATTTTAAACTTAAGAAATGTGTTGACGGACTGTGAATAATATCGAAGTGGCTTCCTTGCAAATACTTCCTGATCTGTTTGTTGCACTCTAGTTAGTGGGATTTTGCCCCAAATCTCAAATTTATCAGTCCAGACAGTTTCTGTCTTTACAGCAATCCCCAAATTCATAGGGTAGTACGGCCAAGTCGATCTAGTTTTGTAATTCAGTGGTTTCATGATTGACCCAGCAGTTGTTCATCCCTTCCTTCCACTCAAAAATAACAACCAGAAGAGAAATGGCTAGCACATTAGTATGTAAGGCAGCAAAACCTGTTTTTTTTTTTTTCTGAGGTAATGCACCGAGCTTTAAAAAAAAAAAAAAAAAAAAAAAAGTCTGGAGAGAGAGAAGCCGAGATAATATAATGCGCATTAAAACCAGCTTTTTTTTTTTTTTTTTGGAAATAAATTGAAAAATGCTCTCTCCTTTCCCATGTCTCTCTCAGATGGGCGTAATGAATTCTGAAATAGGTGACTTTTATTTCTTGCCGACTATGCATAAAGATGTGCTTTCTCGCTCGCTTTTTCTCTCTCTCTCCCTCCCTCCCTTTCTCTCTGCCTCTCTCTTTTTCTGCGCTCCTGCACTCTCGCTCCCTCACTCTCTGTGTCTCATTTGCTGTCTGTCTGAGATAGGGGTAATGAAAATAATTGTGCTTCATTAATTCTGAGTCTAGTTCGATGATAGCCATTTTGAACTGTGTTTGCCAATTAGATGGTCTAAATTAAAAGTGACCTTGGGGGTACTCTCGGTGTGTGCCTCCGCTTGCCTAATGAAGCAGTTGTCTAGAAACAGTCCACTTTGTAATGGAAATCACTGTTGTTGTTATTATTATTTATTTATTTATTTATTTATTTATTTTTAACTTTCTGCACTGGGCTGCATTAATTTGGCACTTTTAGTTTTAAAAAAAACCCCTCTATGCCTCTCTTTCTTTCCTCTATCTTCCATGATTATACTAATTGCATGAAGATCGGGGGAAAAGAGTATTTACTTCATCCCTTAACCCTTCACCCCTCCAAAGTGCTTCAGCAGGAAAGAAACTTCACCTTTATAAATAGAATCCGCTCACAGCTGTACAGAAAGAAGCCCACGGAAACATCTTTGTGGTTTGCTTTGTTGAGCCAGATGTCTCTAATTGTCAGTCGATTAGTAATAGCTGGTGGCTATGACAGGCTGGGCAGACAGTTTTGGATTGCTCAGTTTGTGTTTGGAATGACAGGGGAGCAGTTCAGTGTGATTTCTTCTTTCTGCAAAGGCACGTGATCATGCTATTTCATCCCTTCCCTTCTTTCCCCAGCCCCCATGAAATAAATATCTCAGCTGGTGCATCCCAAATGTTTTATCAAACCTATTGCAAAAAATGGGGTATGTGCATTTTTGGTCCTCTCAGGTTTTCTTTGAAGTACACTGGGTAACAGTTAACTTCATTATCCCATAGTTTACCCTTCTATACACATTATAGTTTTATAATCAAATATTGCAGGGAGCATACATAGCAGATATTTCCAACGAGGGCTTTTACATTAGTAAATCGTAATTGTTCATTGTAAAGTGTTGTATTTGTTTTTGTTTTTTTCATTCTGAAAAAGAAAGTTTTGCTGTGGTAAGAAGATGGTTAGGTACTGTATGCGTGCAGGAAGGGTGCAGCACCACAGTGGATATTGAAGGGTCTGGATGATCTTTTTCAGTGGTAAATGTAGGGGGGGGGAGTGGGAGATGCTGCATATTGAAATGCAGAATGGGGAGCGAAGCTGATTATTCTGGTTTGGGAGTTAATTGAAGGAAGGTGAAGCCGACAGTACCGCGTCTTCCAGCCTCTTCGAATCTCAGTCACTGATTATTGTTAAATAGGGGCCTGCTAATGAGAGCTTGTGATGAATTATTGTCTTTTTTTAGGGGGGGGGGCACTGTCATTCACACATGATTGACTTCAGCCTTTTGAGTGCAGAGAAAACCCTGCCGCTGTTGTCTCACTTTCTAATCAATATTCATTGCTCCTTGATCGTCTAATTAAAAACTTGAAAAATTAGAGTATACAGCTGCATATTATATCTATCTGTCTGTCTGTCTATCTACAGTACATGCAGAGGTTGGACAGTTTAAAAAATAAACTTCATGTGCATGCACACTATATATATATAATATATATATACATGCTATATATATATATATATATATATATATATATATATATATATATATATATATATATGTGCATGCATGGTTGAAGTTTATTTTTTATATATATATATTATATATATATATATAAAAAATAAAACTATATAAGTTTATATATATATATATATATATATATATGATTTATTAAGGCATTATGAGATCCCTGTCATGTATTCTATAATATAGAAAAGCTGCATCTCCCTGTTTCAACTCAATGATGAAGAATAATCTAAACACCTTAAGGATCTGTCACTTTGAATAAGTGCCTTCATGATTTGCCTCTATTGGCAGTTGTCATGCCATGTATAATATATCTGTACGTTTCTGTTTCTCTGGACCCTGCCAATGGGTTCATTATATTGCCCAGTCATCTAAGCCTTTCCCTGTTGGTTACCACTCTGCAGTCCATCACAGTCTTATTCGCACAGGAACCCTAGAGCACTTTCCCCTAGTTAGTCACTATTTTTGCTAGCCAATGAAGTTCTGCACCACACTCTTACTGTAGAGTATGACGGCATCCCTCCACATTGCTCCATTCAACAGGGATGAGATGCAGCTTTTACAAGGAAGAGTGATTTAATTAGGCGCCCTAATAAGCTTTTTAGTCGTCCAAGGTAGGCCTTTCAGCCCATCTCACTAATTGGCTGTAGCGGAAGTTTCTAGGCCCATGATGCACTGCTTGTGATCAAAGTGTGAATGCCGAGATGGTAAATAAAGTAAAAAATAATAGTGTCTTACGGAGGCTGAAGAAATTTATCAGAAGTGTTGGTTTAACCAGAGAGGAATAATTTTACAAAAACACACACACACAAACACACACACACACACTCAGACACCCTTGCTGAAGCATTCCCCCATAATATTACCAGCATTACTGTCAGGAAATGTATAATGCTACTGCTTCATACTATTTAGAGAACTTTAGGATCTGAGTAATACAGTAATCCTGTCTATTGATATAATATTATTTCAGCAATATAATTGTGATATTTCAGTATTACTGCATCAAAATAAAGAACTGAATTAGGTCAGTGGTGTAACACCTTCAGCTACATGCAATGACGCAAATAATGCATTTCAAGGGTCAAATTGACTTTTATAGAGGGCAGAAAGAATTGTAGGAATCCCACAGTGGCTGGCAGTTAAATCACTGAGCATTAAATATAGTTAGTAGGTTATTTTACAGTATCTATGTATTATGCTGATGCTAGAGTACTTTTCCTTTTTTTGCAGTAGCACCAAATTAGAATTAGCTAGACCAGGGAAGCTTACTAACAATATCAAAATGCTGGGCAGCAGTTAATATTTGGGCTTTGTGTTTTATTCTACAGGTAACAGCATCAGAGGTTCTGCCTGCAAGCATGTTCTTACCAGTGCCAGGCCCAGAACGGGATGGACAGAAACCGTCTCAGGCAGCAGCCAACTCTAGCGCTGACGACTCAAATAAGCAACCAGGTCAGTCCGTGTCTAAAAATGTAACCTGTCGCTAATAAGCAGTTCCATTCCACTTGTTGCTGCAAACGGGTTAGTCTGTTTTACAAAACACTTTGTATGGCTTTTAGAACATTCTCACTGCTTATTGTTCCTGGTTCTTGTGTACTGTTGCTCACAACTGCATCTTGTTCAATTTGAATGTCATATTATAGCATATCTGTGCAAATAAAAGTCTCTCACTGTTATTGTTGTAAAACAGCAATATGGACTATTACTTGGGCAGAGGCATACAGCAAAATGATGTTCTGAAGGAGCTGGAGATTTTTTTCTGAAGAGAGTTCAGTAGTGGGGCAGTGCAATTAAATTAGGAGCATTGGGATTAAAATAATAGCACATTTCAAACCAGGAGGCAAAAGTAATGAGCATGTTTTAAAAGTCATAGGGTATTCTACCACATTATATTGTAAAAATGAAGGCATGAATTAAAATGATACACAAAAGGGAAAGAACAAATGTTTGTTTGGTGCTTTGTGCTGGGAATGCAACATCTCAAAATCGGGGTGACTTTATGCCAAACATTAGTTGAACGAAAGTCATGAGGCAAATGAAAAAGAATGCTCTATCTGCGTCAGGGGGAGCCACTGAATTAATTCTTAATTTTTGTCCTGCAAAATAAATGTTAAAAAACCTACCCTGGGGGACATGCTTTTTCAAAGTGAGGTGGTACATGCAACGAGGACCCCAAGAGAACAAGATGAAGTGTCCTCGTTTTGGTCTATGCAATGGAAATTAATTTCTATTACAAGAGTCGGCCTTCGTGGGAGCCACTGTAATTCATTTGAATTATCTTTTTATTGTTCAGCAGAAACCTCGGAGTCCGAGCCTGAGAAAGCCCCCCAGCCTTCGGAAGGTATAGAGGCACGCACATCCCCACTGCAAGACCAGGGATCGGCAAAGGAAGATGGCGCTGGGTTCCTCTGCTGGAAGAAGGGGTGCAACCAGGTCTTCAAATCATCCAATGCGCTCCAGACACACTTCAACGATGTGCACAACAAGAGGCCCCAGCTCCCCGTCTCAGACCGTCATGTCTATAAGTACCGTTGCAACCAGTGCAGCTTGGCCTTCAAGACAGTGGAGAAGCTACAGCTTCACTCACAATACCATGTCATCAGAGCGGCTACCATGTGCTGCCTCTGCCAGCGCAGCTTCAGGACCCTGCAAGCCTTGAAGAAGCACCTAGAGACCAGCCACTTGGAGCTAAGTGAAGCTGACATACAGCAACTTTATGGAGGCTTGCTGATCAATGGTGATTTAATGGTCATGGGGGATCCTTCTTTGGGAGACGATCAGGGACCTATGGGAGAGGATGAAAAGGAATGTGAGGAGAGTGATCCAGAGGAAAAACCAAGCCCGGTCGGCAGTGACTCAGGATCCATGATGGAAGACTCCGGATCAGAACCTAAGAGAGCTCTGCCCTTCCGAAAGGGCCCCAACTTCACCTTGGAGAAGTTCCTGGACCCATCTAGGCCCTTTAAGTGCACAGTGTGCAAGGAGTCCTTCACCCAGAAGAACATTCTCCTAGTCCATTATAACTCTGTCTCCCACCTGCACAAGGTCAAGAGAGCCTTGCAGGAGTCCACCACCGGCCAGCCTGAGCCTGCCAACAGCCCAGACAACAAGCCGTACAAGTGCAGCACCTGCACCGTGGCCTACAGCCAGAGCTCCACGTTGGAGATACACATGCGCTCTGTCCTCCACCAGACCAAAGCTAGGGCTGCAAAGCTGGAGGCAGCAGGAGCCAGCACCACCAATGTTGGTGGGTGCGCTCCTGGTGGTGGCGTCTCCTCAGTGGGCACTTCTACACCCAGCCCAAATTCAGCTACCAACACTGTGACGACCACCAGCAACAGTTCTTCTGCTGTGGGCCAGAACTCCCAAAGCATGTTGGGGGGGAGTCAAGTGCCACAACATCATCCAGTAGATAACCATGGGATGCCCTCTGTGGCTGGCCTCCCTTCCCCTTCAGAAAACAGAGAGGCAAAGAAGAAGAAGTTGGCAGATGTGCTGTCCTCTAGGGGACAGCAACAGCAGCAGCAGCAGCAGCAGCAGCAGCAACTGAAGTTCCAGCAGCAGCAGCAGCAGCAGCAGCAGCAGCAGCAGCAGCAACAACAGCAACAGTTAGCTCAGGCTCAAGCCCAGGCTCAGGCCCAGCTTCAGCAAGAGCTTCAACAGCAAGCTGCCCTGATCCAGTCCCAGCTCTTCAACCCAGCACTCCTGCAGCACTTCCCCATGACCACTGAAGCCCTGATGCAGCTCCAGCAGCAACAGTTGCTCTTCCCTTTTTACATCCCAGGAGCCGAGTTTCAGCTCAACCCGGAGATTAACCTGCCGATTAGCAGCTCATCCCTTAGCCTGCCTGGGTCCTCCTCCTCCTTGCTGGAGGATCTTAAGCAACAAGCACAGCAGACTTGTCTTCAGCAGCAGCTAATTCACCATCACCAACAGCAGCAGCAGCAGCACCAACAGCAGCAGCAACAACAACAGGGGCAATTAGCTTTGCTCCAGCAGAATGCATCGCTCCACCACCAAGCTGAGAAAAAACCAAAGCCACAGTGTCACATTGATAAAGAAAGGGAAGGACAAAGAGACAAAGAAATGAATGAGAAGATGGAGGACAGAAGTTTTCTGTCTAAAGAAGGCACTTTGGAGAAAACCAAAGATAAGAAAGAGCAGCAGCAGACATCAGCTTCTGGGTGCTCAGAGTCTGGCTTTCTTCCTCCTAGGATTGCCTCTGATGCCCGAGGGAATGCCACCAAGGCCCTTCTGGAGAACTTTGGCTTTGAGTTGGTAATCCAGTACAACGAGAACAAGCAGAAGGTTCAGAAAAAGGCTGGACTGGTCGGCGTTTCAGTGGCAAGCGGCCACAGCAACAGCAACCGAGGTGCCGAGTTGAAGGAGGGTTTAGAGAAGTTGGAGTGTGAGGCCTGTGGGAAGCTCTTTTCCAACATATTGATCCTGAAGAGTCACCAGGAGCATGTCCACCAAGCCTTCTTCCCCTTCCGGTCCCTGGAGAGGTTTGCCAAGGAGTACAGGGAGCACTATGACAAGCTCTATCCCATCAGACCCCAGACTCCTGAAACTGCTCCACCGCCTCCTCCACCCCCACCACCTCCTCCACCCCCACCCCAGCCAGCTCCTACTCCAAACATCCAAACTGTTGTACCCCCCATCACCCCACCTGCCATCTCCACCCCACAGCCTCCCGTACCAATGACCCAACAGTCTATGTCCATGGAGCTCCCCCTCTTTTCACCACTTATGATGCAATCCATGCCTCTGCCATCCTTGCCCACGCAGATGTCCTCTATGGAACCCCTGTCAACTGACCTGGCTCAGCTCTACCAACAACAGCTAACCCCTGCCATGCTCCAGCAGCAGCAGCAAAATAAGAGGCCCCGAACTCGCATCACTGACGATCAGCTACGGGTCCTGCGGCAGTATTTTGATATTAACAACTCTCCCAATGAAGACCAGATTAAGGAGATGGCAGACAAGTCTGGCCTGGCCCAGAAGGTCATCAAGCACTGGTTCCGCAACACACTCTTCAAGGAGCGCCAACGCAACAAAGATTCTCCCTATAACTTCAACAACCCACCTGTTACCACCCTGGAAGAGCCTAAGATTGACTCCAAACCACCTTCCCCAGAGCCCCAGAGAGCAGAGTATTATGGGTCCAAGAGATCGTCCAGGACCAGGTTCACTGACTACCAGCTGAGGGTCCTGCAGGATTTCTTTGATGCTAATGCATACCCAAAGGACGATGAGTTTGAACAGCTGTCTAACCTGTTGAATCTCCCTACACGGGTCATCGTGGTCTGGTTCCAAAATGCCCGCCAGAAAGCCCGTAAGAACTACGAGAATCAAAGTGATGGTGGGAAAGAGGGAGAGAGGAAGGAGCTGTCCAACGACCGCTACATTCGCACCACCAACCTCAATTACCAGTGCAAAAAGTGCAGCCTGGTTTTCCAGCGAATTTTCGATCTCATCAAGCACCAAAAGAAGCTGTGCTACAAAGATGAGGACGATGAGGGGCAATATGACAGTCAGAATGAAGACTCTATGGATGCCATGCATGAATATAACACTCCGTCAGGCTCCTCCTGTAGCACTCCCTTGCCTTGCTCCTCCTCCTCCTCCAATCTCTGCCCTCTCCCTGCATCCTCTGTCTCTTTTTCCAATATGAACCCGGCAACATCTTCCTTGGAGAAGGAAGAAGCTGTCTCCACTACTAAACAGAACTCCTACGATGAGAAGACAAAGCAGTCAGCTGAACCGCTCTCTCAAAACCAGACACAGGAGAACCAGGGTCCACTCAAACAAAACAGCCCCCAGCAGCCACAACCTGAGCAACTACAAGAGGAGAAAGTGCAGGCAACACCAAAGACCCCACAGCTCTCATCTCCTTCCCCATCTCAGCAGCAGCAGATCGGACCAGCAGTGTCCAATGCCAGCCCTAGTCCATCGCAGATCTCCCATGTCAACATCAATCCCCTCCTGACCTCCACCCCTCAGCAGCAGCAACAACAGCAGCAATTGGGAAACATGCAGATAATCCCTTACCAGTGTGACCAGTGCAAGTTGGCCTTCCCCTCCTTCGAACACTGGCAGGAACACCAGCAGCTTCACTTCCTCACGGTGCAGAATCAGTTCATGCACCCCCAGTTCCTTGATCGGCCCATGGACATGCCCTTCATGCTGTTTGATCCCAATAACCCCCTTCTGGCTAGCCAGCTGCTTTCTGGATCACTGCCCCAGATCCCCTCCAGCTCAGCTACTTCTCCCTCTACTCCCACCTCCACCATGAACTCCCTGAAGAGGAAGCTAGAGGAGAAGGCAGGGGTGAGCCCTGGGGAGAATGACAGTGGGAACAGCGGGGAGGAACCTCATAGAGACAAGCGTCTCCGTACCACCATCACCCCAGAGCAGCTTGAGATCCTCTACCAGAAATACCTGCTTGACTCTAACCCCACCCGCAAAATGCTAGACCACATTGCTCACGAGGTGGGGCTGAAGAAAAGGGTAGTGCAGGTCTGGTTCCAAAACACCCGGGCCCGGGAGAGGAAGGGACAGTTTCGGGCAGTCGGGCCTGCCCAAGCCCACCGTCGCTGCCCTTTCTGCCGGGCTCTCTTTAAAGCCAAAACTGCACTGGAGGCCCACATCAGATCACGCCACTGGCATGAAGCAAAGCGTGCAGGCTATAACCTGTCTCTATCTAGCATGCTCCCAGACCATGAAGGTTTTCAGCTAAAAGGGGAAGCCCTGGACGGCCCCGGCTATTCCCTCCTTCCCCCCTCAAACAGTGATGGGCACTGTTCCTCTTTGTCACCGATGAGCAAAGGCATTGACCTGTCCCCCCGGGCTCTCCTCAGCCCATCCTCTATCAAGGTAGAAGGAATGGAGGACTTTGAAAGCCCAACCATATCCTCCGTCAACATGAGCTTTGATCAAAACAAGTTGGATAATGATGATTGCTCATCGGTAAACACAGCTATCACTGATACTACAACTGGGGATGAAGCTAACGCAGACAATGATAGTGCAACTGGAATGGCTGGTGAGACAAAGCAAGGCCACATTCCAGGTGACCTGCTGCCCAAATCTGGAGGGGCAGCCCTTTCAATGGATAATGAAGACCAGATGTCTTCAGGGCTGGTGAGCCCTGCCACCAGTTACTACGCTAAGGACTATGAAAATGAAACCATGGTAGATTATAGCGAAACCTCCAGCATGGCAGACCCCTGTTCACCCAGCCCTGGTGCAAGCACCTCTGGGAGCAAGAGTCTGGAAGACCGACCAGGCCAAAAGCGCTACCGAACCCAAATGACCAACCTGCAGCTGAAGGTGCTAAAGTCCTGCTTCAATGACTACAGGACACCCACCATGCTGGAATGTGAGGTGCTTGGCAATGACATTGGACTTCCAAAGAGAGTGGTGCAGGTGTGGTTCCAGAATGCACGGGCCAAGGAGAAAAAGTCCAAACTCAGCATGGCTAAGCACTTCGGCATCAACCAGACATCTTACGAGGGGCCAAAAACAGAGTGCACTTTGTGTGGCATCAAGTACAGTGCCCGGCACTCAGTGCGAGACCACATCTTCTCCCTGCAGCACATCTCCAAGGTGAAGGACACCATTGGGAGCCAACTGGACAAAGAAAAAGAGTACTTTGACCCTGCCACCGTCCGCCAGCTGATGGCCCAGCAAGAGCTGGACCGGATCAAGAAAGCCAACGAGGTCTTGGGGCTTGCGGCGCAGCAGCAGGTCATGTTTGATAACTCACCCCTCCAGGCTCTGAACATCTCCTCTGCTTACCCTACTCTCCAGGGAATCCCCCCAGTCCCGCTACCAGGAGTCAGCAGCCCCTCTTTACCAGGTTTTGCTTCATCAAACACAGGTAGGTTCCACAAGGATTTTGCTCCTGCTGCTGCTCAGCTCCTAGTTATTAAATCAGCTAGCATTTAATCCCATCCCATAGTTGTAAACATGCAGAAAGTAGTCTTGTCATTGACATCAATGCCATTCACCAGTTGGTACAGAGGAGTATTAGAAAAAATCCAACCTTCTAGCTCCAGAACCTCAATTTTGACTGAGGAAGTACGTACTCTATAGTGGCAGCAATGCAGACATTTCAGCATTAATGACATAAACTTTATTTCAGTTAGCCTGATTAGAATGGGCAACCAGTAAACTGAGTTTTGCACACCACAAGCCTATGAAGCAAACATGGTATTGGTACTGCTGATTGCTAGAATACAAGGTTGTAATGAGTTTATTCATCTGTTTTCTGCACCTGAATGACTCTATTGTAAGTGAGATGGAGTGTGATGTTACTATGGCTGCTCAGAAATGAATCTGTGCATCTTGGTGGGTTATTTCTGGTGGAATGTGATAAAAAAAAAAATATTAAAATATAATACATTTCCATCCAAAAACTGTGCATAAGTATGAAGTGGTGAGTAGGGGGTGTTCTCTATCATGAGTTGCAGAATCATAGAATGTATACAGAATGAGATGATGCACTGCAGTCAACTGTTCATGTCCATTCATATTGTTCACGTAATTGTAGTCTGTGGATTTTATTATCGAGGCACCCAGAAATGCTGTTGTTTAATTCCTTTCTTTTAACAAATGTTATGCAAATCTTAACTTGATGATTTAGGTCTATTTTATATATATTATATATATATATATATATATATATATATATATATATATATATATATATATATATATATATATATATATATATATATATAAAGCTTTCAAGATATTATCAATCAGATTTTTTTTTTTTTATATGGGATTTAGACTTGTTAATATTGTTATTTACGATATCTCTCATTCACTTCTCTACTTGTTCTGCCTTCCAGCTTTAATGTCTCCAAAATCTTCTAACCTCCTGAGCATGCCTGGTACCAGTGTGCCCTCACCCAGCCTCCCAACATCCGGACTGCCCAACAAGACTCCCACCTCCTCCTCCCTGGCCTCTCCCAGCCCGGCTCAGGGCAGTACCTCCACTCCACACCCAGCCCCCTCCTCAACCGCCTCCACATCCCAACCAAACCCCCGGGTCGAGCCCACCAAGGACCGCGACACTGAGAGGACCCGTGAGAAAGACAAGGCCAAGGACAAGACGGAACAGCAGCAGCCTCAGCAAGCTGCCGCAGCAGCAGTGCCCACCTCCACAGCTAAGAAAGAGAAACCCGAACCTGCTGCGCCCGCCACCTCCATACCAACACCCGGCATGGAGTATGTGGTGGACCCAGCCCAGCTTCAAGCACTGCAGACAGCCCTAGCTTCAGACCCTACCGCCCTGCTTACCAGCCAGTTTCTACCCTACTTCATGCCAGGCTTCTCCCCTTACTATGCACCCCAGATCCCTGGGGCTTTGCAAGGGGGCTACCTGCAACCCATGTATGGCATGGAGGGCCTGTTTCCTTACAACCCGTCTCTGTCGCAAGCGTTGATGGGACTGTCTCCAGGATCCTTGCTGCAGCATTACCAGCAATATCAGCAAAGCCTGCAGGAGGCGCTCCAGCAACAGCAGCGGCAGCTACAGCAGCAGCATCAGCAACAACAACAACAACAACAACAACAACAACAACAACAACAGCAGCAACAGAAGCAGCAACAACAACAACAACAACAACAGCTCCAGCAACCCAAAGCAAGCCAAATGCCAGCCCCTCTTCCAACGCCAGTGACCCCCAACCACCCGAACCACAAAGAACCTGCCAAAGATCCAGCGAAACCTGAAGAGCAGAAAGGCGAGGCCTCTTCTTCCTCCTCCCCCTCATCTTCCTCCATCCAGAACCAAACCTCTGAGCAGCACAAGACGGAAAGCAAAAGCGCAGCTCACCACAAACCCCACCATCACCTCCACCTCCTCGACCAGTACATTGTCCCCAAGGTGCAGTACAGGCTGGCCTGCCGCAAGTGTCAAGCCATCTTCAGCAAGGAAGAGGCGGCGGTCAGTCACCTGAAGTCGATCTGCTTTTTCGGTCAGTCTGTGGCAAACATGCAAGAGATGTTGCTTCGGGTCCCCACCCCTAGCAGTGGTGGCTCTTCGGGAGGCAGCTATGACTGCCTGGCCTGCGAGACCACGCTGAAAGGAGATGAAGCCCTGAGTCAACACCTGGAGTCGGCCTTGCACAAACACAGAACAATCAAGCGATCAGCCAGAAATGCCAAAGAGCACGCTACTAGTTTATTACCTCACTCTTCAGCCTGCTTCCCCGATCCTAACACCGCATCTACCTCGCAGCCTGCCTCTCACACTACCAACAACAGCCCACCCCCCCTGCCAACAACCACTCCGTCATCATCGTGCTCCATCACAACGACCCCCTCGCACACGACAACCGCCAGCAAGTCCTGGACCCAGGCCCCCCTCACCAGAGCTTTAGCTGGGAAGGCCACAACTACTTCTTCTCCTCCTCCTTATTTTCCTCCAGTATCCTCACCTTCAACGGTTACCTCAAGTTCATTGAGCACCTCAGGGGTTCAGACCTCGATACCAACAGACGTCTTTTCCGACGAGTCCGACTCTGACTCCAGTCAGAAGTCGTCGGGCAGACTGGGCAGGCAAACAGAGGAGCCGCAAGACCCGAGCTGTCACCAAGACAGTAGTAGTTGTCTCGCTAGCGTAGGAACGGACTCCATCAGATTGTAAAAGAGCTTTCAACGATGAACAATATTTAAAAGAAGAAAAAAAGTGATGTTTAAAAAAAATATACAAACCAATTTCAGAAGAAAAAAAATGTGTAAAGATTAACTGCAATTCCAAAGCTTGTAACCAAAAATTAAATGTTAGTGGATTGTTTTCCCATATCGACATGCTGGTTTTTGTTTCTTTCAACACACAAAAAAAACCCCACTGCGGTTAAGTTTTTTGGGTACTGTTAGTCGAGGAATGCTGTATAGCGATGAACTGCCTAAAAAAAGTGATCAACAAGGTCCCCTCACTCCATTCAAAGATTTACCTTTGTTTGCAAAACTATTCCCACCTAATAGCACAGTAAAACCAGTATCTAATGTATGGGAGAATAGTCTTACATTTACAGTTATCTTGCTTTCTTAAGCATTCAGATACCAATGGCTTGCTAAAATAAAATAAAAAAAATAATGTAATGTCTATTTTATTCTCAGGTCAACAGCTCACAACCTTTTTTTTTGTTACAGAAAATCATTGGGGTTTTTTTTGTTCCTGACTAATAAAAAAAAAAAAAAGGTTAATTTTTTTTTTTTTTTTTTTTTACGAATAATATAACTGG
Organism: Polyodon spathula; assembly: GCF_017654505.1. NCBI lineage: Eukaryota > Metazoa > Chordata > Actinopteri > Acipenseriformes > Polyodontidae > Polyodon > Polyodon spathula. Next base: position 7,418,505 of record NC_054554.1, read on the forward strand.
CAGAAAGTATTACAAATTTAATAAAAATGATACTACCAGTATTTTAAAGGCATAGTTTTCTGGGGATTCAAAAAGGGTAGCTGATCTGCTTAATTTAAACACAAATTATTTGAGGAAACAAACCCATCCCGCTTTACTTAAGACACCATTAGTGTTGAGGACTTGTAGGTTTAAAAAAAAAACAAAAAAAAAAAAACAAAAAAAAAAAAAGAAAAAAGGATTTTTTTTTTTTAGGAAAAAAAACTGTGTATTTATGATAGATATGAACATTTTTGGTGTTAAGTAGATTGTTGCATTGGAAATGAATTTAAACAGTATGGTAGAATGAATAAAAACTTTGTGTACATTTAGCTTTTGTATAGTCCAACTTTAAAGGCGCTTCATTGGATGTTGTCTTGGTCATTCCGATAGAATAGATTTAGGGGCAGTAACTGGTTTATACTTTGATTTCTGTCTGACTATCCTCTGTTTCTCAACTGTCTTTCATTCAACCACCTCTTGTTGTCAAAGGTGTCTCCATTTTGTAGGGACTAAAACAAGCAATTTATTTTCATTTTCTGTTATTTTTTTGGTCAAAACATGGGGGTGACACTTTAAAGAAAATATGTAATTCTACTTACCTGTATTACCTTCGTGCACTTAACACTCTGTTTTTTGTTTTTTTCTTTCTGCTTTTGTAGTCACTGAGGAGGTGTGTCTCTCCTGCTGAGCTGTTGAACAGACGTTTGTTCTTTGTGTACTGTGGCTACAGTCTGTTTCGTTTTCATTTCAACTTCTTTGTCATAGAAGAAAATGAATAATAATAATAATAATAATAATAATAATAATAATAATAATAATAATAATAATAATAATAATAATAATTCTCACGCTTTAAAACAAAACAAAAAAATCCAAAGACAAAACACTTTCACCATTGGTGCATAAAGATGAGAAAAAGAGGGTTCTTTATACTTGAGAATTTGTTGCTGTTTAAAAAATAAATAAATAAATAATAAAAAAGTTTTAAAAATAAAGGAGTATTAGCATCTGAGTTGCTGTTTATGCTTCTTGTGCAAGCAGACAAGTGGCTTTTTAAGTAAATAACAAGAATACCAAAAACCAAAAAAGGGCGCTTGTCCTTGCTTTATGGAGTAGCACCATTATAGAGCCATTGCAGTTTGTAAGATCGGGGTTCCAACGCTCTTTGTTAAACTTGGGGCACTTGTGTTATGTTGATCTAGATATCGTTCATTTCTGTCACAACAACAAAACAAAAGTCAGTTTTTTTTTTTAAGAAAATGTATAAGGTCTGGTCTCTGAAGACGTACGTTTTGCTGCTAATGTAGTTTTTGAAAAAAAAAAACAAGAAAACTAGATGCATACTCGTTTTTCTTTTCAGCTAAGCTTTAAGAAAAACAGAAACAACAAACCCATTTTTTCCTGTCTCTTTCTCTTTTTTCATTTATTTTTTCTTGTTGCATAAACGGAACTTTGAAGACTGTGAATATACGTTCCAAAGGACAGTTCGGCTGATTTTACCTTCTTTTTTTTTTTTTTTTAAACAAACCAATGTTGAAGGCCAATGATCTATATTGTTTGTACAGAAACAGTGCATTCCAAAATATAAAGTTGGAGATTTTATTTTTGTTTGTTTGTTTACTTTAAAAGCAAGGACTGATTTTTATTGTGTCTGTTATTTGCAAGGTGGGTGTAAGCTGTTGTGTATATTATATTCCTGACTTGCACAGAGTGCAAACGACAAAATTGACTCAAATTCCCTCTTTTGTAGTTCGTGTGTCAATTAAAAGATGAAAGCTCCTGAACTAGAAAGCTTGTAGCCCATTTTAAAAGATTCCCTGCAAAAAAAAAAAAAAAAAAAAAAAAAATATGGTGTAGTCGGTCAAAAACATGTACGCTGGGCATTACGTTGCATTTGTCTTTACAGCTGGTAACTCTGGTTTGGTCATATCTCTCAACACTTAAACAAGCTACAGTATGAGACTTGTTGACTTGTTGGTGCTAGTGTGAGGAATGTTTTCATTCCAAAGCAAAATATGTGAAACCTCCCTTATGGCTTTGAGAAAGTTGAAAGTTGTGCCTGGAAACTGTGTTTCTTGAGAATAAATTCAAAGGTAATTTTTTCCCACAGTTAAAACCAGTTTGCCAGATAAAACTGGGAATTAAAAAACAGGTCAAAAACCTCACTTGATGGTTCTCCAAATACAAAAAAGGATTGGCTTTTATAAAATGATTTTAAAGAGATGTGATTTTGTGTTCACTTTTAGCCACCAACATTTTGGATAAATTGGTCAAACATAACCACTGCCAGTTAGCCACCCCTGAAATCTATAAAATACTGCTCCCTCTGTCAATACTTTTAGTTTCAAGAAAAACAAAAACAGGTTGTACAGTTGATCCCTTTGTTTTATGTCTTTTTCTGTTTACTGTGTCTTTGTTCTGTTAATTTGTATGCTATTTTGATTTCTGTATATGACATTTTCTTTGTATAAATTAATATTTTAACACTAGCTTTATATATGAAATACTGAAGTGTTTCTTTTTTTTTTTAAATCTTTGTACTATGACCTGGCCACTTTATGGTATAATTGTGTTTCTTATGTTTTTGTGTTTGATTATGTTTGAGTTCCAAAGCACTCTGCTTGGGTTTTAATCTGTCTAAAGAAAGGTCATGTTGTTTGCTCCAGGTTGGATCAGACAAACAGACAGACTGATCAACTGTGTATGACCCAGAAGAGCATTTTTTCATTTTTATTTTTTATTTGTTATATTTTATTTTAAATTTTTTGCGTGTAAAAAAAGCGCCAAAAGTACTGAACCGCGAAACTGGTTAAATAGAGGTGAAGTAACAAAAAAAAAAAAAAGGAAATAAAGCACTGAGCAGTTTTTATTTTAAATTAAATACATGAATGTGGCCAAGGCTTTATGCAGTTAACAAAAAAAAAATTACAGGTGGGTGCCCCCACTTAAGTGTACATTTTAATGCGGCACAACACACAAGAAGACAGCTGGATACCTTTTTCAGAGAAGCATCAAAATAGGTTGGCATACTTGGTTTTCACGGACACAAAACAAAGCTTATTGCTCTATAGGAAATTATTTTTGCCCACTGTGAAAATAAACCTGTATACATTTATAGATATATTTATAGCAAGATATTGACTTTTTTTTTTTTTTGGTAATTCTTGGGCAATTTTTGACAAGATCACAATTGAGGTGAATGAAAACTGGATGGTGGGCTTGGGAACCCGCAAGCACGGTTTAGTCGGCTCTGAAATCATATTTAATACAAATTTAAAAAAATGGGAATTTTTTTCATGGACATTGGAGCCCAATGGCGTTTTTTTTAAATACCCACAGCCGAACTATTGCAGATGGAGCCTGCATCCAGCTCTCCATTCCAGCACCTCTTTGTTAGTTTTCACACTCCTAGAAAGGAGGGAACAGTGTTTGCTTTTTTTTTCCCTTTTCTTTCTCATTTATCAGCGCTCTCCAATCAGACCGCAGCTCTCTGGTGGAGTCAGCCAGTCCCATCCGCTGGTTCAGTATTGAAAGAGGGTATTGTAGTTTTCAGAAGTTATTCGAAACAAGCAAGCAAACAGACAAAGCTACTAGTTGCTCCAAATTCAAAGATGAACTGTTACATGGAGCCCAGCTCCTTCAGCCCTTTTGTGACTGCTGGTGCCATGACGATGTTTAGTTTTGTTTTTTGTTTTGTTTTTTGTTTTTTTTCTCCGAGCCACATACTGTACACAATGGCTCTGTGGCTCCAGTTTGCCCACCTGAGGGTAGAAAAAAACAGCCTTGCAATGTACAAAACAAAAGAGCAAGTTAAACCAAAAAATGTTGTTCTTGATGTCTTTTCTATACTGTAGTCTTGTTAGCTTTTTTGTTACTGTAATTATATGATGAAGATTTCAAAACTGTACCAAATTACATGGAGACTAACATACAAACAAAAAAAAAAAAAAAACACATACACACATGGAACTTCAAAACTTTTAAAGAAAAAAAAAACTTTTGTCACAAAAGAACCTTGTTGTCCTAGTTAAGTTGATTGTAGATGGTAATTGAATATACTCCTTTGAAAATATTTCATCAAGTATGTTTCCTGCTCATTGTGATACATTAAAAAAAAAGTATGAGCAAAATGGATTGGTGCCTGTGTTCCTTTGTTACAACTGTGTGCGTACAAGTGTGGTTGGTTGTCTGTGTGCTGAATAGGATGGAGGTTCTGTGTAACTGGTTATTAGGTGAAGGGCAGCTGATATGGAAAATGCTGACCTGCTACACATGAAAGAAGATAATTAAATTGAATTGCTGTTAATTACCTGTGTAAAAAGATATAAATATTTTGTGGATATGTCGCTTGTTTGTTGAATGTATGCTGCCTGTTACATATGCCTGCCTATGATGGTAGAAATGTAAAGTAAAATGACCTCATTTAATAGTTAAATGGTGACAGAGTTTACATCTACAGTGGAATTTATATATTAAACCCTTTTAAACTATTTAGCTATTGGAATATGATTGTCTGGTTTTAATCTGATGTTGAATGTTCGAACTTACGGATGTATTTATCTGTTAACAGAAATGCGGTAGTCTTAAATGTTTACATAATACTAGAGGAAACTTCTCAAATTCTGTTATAAATGTTTTGACTAAAAAAGTCTTAAAAAATATCTTCCAAGTTCCACGCCTAAAATTAATTATAATGATTAAGTGAAATATAATGAAATTCAGCACTCAAAACCATGTGGCCCAAACAACGCAAACTCCCAGTGTGCACTACAATCTTATAGAAGTTTACTGGAAGAGTGAGCTGTATATATAGAGTGATATATATATCACTCTGCTGCATTGATCAGTGGGGTACCCCATTCAGGAGAGTTTTCAGTTTAGCTGCACTTAGTTGCTTCTGTATCATTAGTGCTGAAATTTCTGAACTTTACAAGCCAAAGATTGGAATCAAGATAGAAATACACATCGGTTAACTGAAAGTAGCTTTAGCTGGTCGGCAGACAGATGGAACAGGCTTTCACTCATGTGTCCGATACATTTACTCAGTCAGTCAGTCACTCACAGAGCCAAAACCCAACACAGAGAGTCACCCACAACCAACACACGAGAGAGTGGATCATTTAAAGGGCAATGATCACAATGGGAAGCCAGGTGGTGCGATACCCTAGCTTCACCTCTATAGGCCTAGGTGTGAATGCGCTGGTAGTGTAACCCACTCACAAGTACCACACAGACTACTGATCCCTTAACCCTTGGAGAGAAGGTACTGTATTGTCTCTCACCTGTAAAAAAGTATGGTCTCTCAACTTTAGTGTAGGTTTTAAGCACAACAATTTTTTTTTTTTGTCTTTGCCTTTTAGAGATTTTTCCATGTTTGTTTGTGTTTTCATTTCTCAATTTAGAATCTCTTGAAAGCATATTGTAGTATTACTGCATTGATTACCGTATAATGCAGTGTGTTGGGTACAGATGTTGTAATGCTGGAAATTGCAACATGAGTATAAATACTTCATATCACATTTGAAACGGTTGCATTGAACGCCATGCAAATCTATATGATGCAAGGCTTTTGATTTGATTCAACAGATCTGTTGAAAGGCTTACTGAAATTCAATATATGTGCTAGTAATGTTACTTTTCTCATCAGAATAGACACATTGTAGTTCTAAATTTGAAGGTACCAGAACCACACTCTTTTCATTGCTTCAAGAGTACTGACTGCATCAGACAGTTGTGAGGGAGATGTGAGTCATGTGACTTAGCTTTCCTATTGTACTTAATTACACCACTGCTGCCTATAGAAAATAGTACCAGAACAGAGTTCCATCACGACTGCACCACTGGTCAAAACCATCACAGAATTGACTCAAGGGGCTTGAGTAAGGTCTAGGACTGAGTGAGAGTTCAGGATTGAGGTGAACTCTCTTGCAGAGCTGAGAAAGAAAGTTCTCAAGCTGTTTCATTGTAGCCTGTGCCATTCTCCCTCATCATTCCTAACAACTAAATGCACAAAATAAAAAAAAAACTACAGTAAACACAAAAGAAAATACCAATAAATTCAGTCATTGTGGGAGCTCAATTGTCATTGCTTCGTTCACATTATTTATGAGATTAAACATGATGAAACATGAATTGCTTCTTTCCCTATATAAAATAATGGGCCACCTCTCGCTCACAGTAACAGAACCGCATACTGATTCGCATACTGACCCAATTAACACGCAATGTTACATCCCGAATGAATTAAAGAGCCCTAATAGGATAAATGTGAAAAGCCAGACAGCTTCCTCCCAACTCTAAACCATATGGCATCCCCACTTGGGGCGATCATTGTGCCTGCTCCTCTGAGTCACAGGGTGTGAAATTGGGTTAGTGCTTGAGTATACTCAGGGTTTCAGCAAAGAATCTTCTCTTAGGATCTTTCCCGGCCCTGGGGTGAAAGACACACCTTTCAGGAGTGGCGACCATATCTAATTATCACCCCCCTTACACACACATTCAATATGCTAGGAATGCACACTCTGAGATTTAATTGAAATTATGATATCATGGTAGCAGTACCTACCTACAGGACAAACACATATTCTGACAAAGGCAATTTCAGTGGAAGGGGCTGATAGAACAAAGCGCTAAGCCAACCCTTTGTGAATCTGAAATGTTTCACGGTATGTACCTCATCTCAGTGAGGGTTAGTGCTTGTTCCTCCGACCCCTTCATTACCGCTTGTTACAAAAAAACACTGACAGAAACAACTCTAGAGTGTTAGTGCTCACCCAATAAGAACAACAATACACTTGGCACACTAAAGTGAGCAACAACACTAATGGTTGTTTCTGAATATGGTTGTGATTCTCTATATAACATTGTTTTTTGTGTCTGTAATTTTTATAGTTATCGAACTCTTTTTTCATTTAGTTCCCTCTGTGATCGTCCAGGCTGTATGTCCAGGATAAAAGGGGTTAATGACATCAAGATACTGGCGTGCATTCCGCACTGTTTATAACGTCAATGTAAATATCACTTTTTCTCTCCCCTTCCCAATATCCCTACCAAATTGAAATCCAAACAGGCTTTATTAGCATGACAAGTTCTACAAGTCAGCCAAAATTCTTGAAAACATCAAATACACAAATATATTAAACGTTTACAGGAGCAAAGCAAATGCACAGAGAGGTCAGTTCACTGACTACACCTCGAATGAGGTGGCATGCAAGATTCAAGAGACTGTATTGTGCAGCTGTTTCTTTTTACAGTACTTTTTCTCCACCCATAACCTCCCCCTTTAACTCTTTTCACAGAGAAACCTCCTCCTGTTTCTGCCAGCTTGAGAGAATATTCTCTCCACCTCCAGTTGGAGATCCAGCAGAGGCGAACCATATTTCTTGGCTGCAGTAGCAATTTGGCAGCATATTTGGCTCCTGGGTTTCTCTCTGCTTCTTGCCTCATACCCCGTTCACCCTCTCCATTTGGCACCCCAGTAATGGTGAATAGAATGCCTTTGCCAGAGCTAGGATTCCACTTCTATATCTATCACTCTCTCCCTTTCCCTCGCTCCCTCTCTCCTGGCTTTTGTTTAATGGGAGGATGGCGGATCAGGTGTCACAGTTTTCACAGCACCTTCTGTTTGCAGTTAATAGGAAATGTAGTCCATCTCAAGAGCTTTGAACGAAACAGAGCATAAATAGGTCTTGACAGGCAAAAATATTAGTCTGCAACAACAGCGAATTAAAGAGTGATCAGTTTCCTTTTCATAATTAGGAGAGTATGTGTGTGGAATGTTTCTATCTTGCTTTCTTTCTCTCTCTCTCCCTCTCTCTTCCCTGTGACTCACAGATATGGAGACATTGGACCAGATTTAACAAGAGACAAAAAAAAAAATACATTTAATGACAAATAGATGTAAAAGCCAGACCAAGCAGAACAGAAATGCAGATATAGGAAAACAAAATAGCAGTGATTGTAAACAGGCCAGGTACGTGCAACAGGAAATTCAGTGCAAAGATGAGAGTGTCTTTGGCCTTATTGAAATTTCCCAGTATCTATTAAGTTTTGGCCAAACCATAACCTGGATCGCCTTGAGATAAGCTGAAAAGGGGGAAACATAAATGGGGAAGGGAGCAGGTTTGGCAATACGATCCAAAGCTCCAGCTGCCTGAGCATGGCTTGAAGCTGCAGACTTACACAGTGTTTCAAAACAGCATCTCTTAGAACAACAACAGTCTTCACTTCGAAAGGAGAGACACCAGGGCACCAGGTAAGTGGTTTTTGCATTTTCCCAGGAATGACTCAGAACCCCAGAGTTACCAGCAATGGGAACACAATGGATTTGGAACACCATGGTTTTGATATTGTAGCACACTGTCATTGACTACTAGTGGGTTTATTTTTTAATCAGACCAAAATGTGAAAATATTACCAGTGTGGTACCATTCTACCAATGGCTCACATCATTGCAGCTATTTCATTTCATAGTACAGCATCATTGCTTAAGGTAAAGCTATGATGATAGTAAGGGAAAGTGAGAAAAATATGGCTACAGTGTGTGATTGGGAATAAGAGAAAAAAGGGGTGGGATGAATAATTTCAACATGAGGCCTGGAGGTTAGGCTTCACATTTCCCATTTACTTTGGGAGCACAGCCGGTTCAGCAAAGTTCTTAATACAATAATTGTTCAGAGACTTTTCTCTTATTAATATAACTGGGTATCCAGGTTTCCTCATGCTTTTCTCTTTTCTTTTAACCAGAATCAGTTGTTGTCTGCTGCTGCTGGGATTCCTGTCGAACTGGGGCCTGACCTCTCCTGGCTGCTTTAATGAGGCTGAGATTAAAGCTGGGCCCTGATTCCCAGGGCAGTCTGTTAGGGGGTGCAGGCTGTGAAATGGAGAGATAATGGGGACCAGGTGTGTGAAACTGGAGAAGCAAGAAAGAGGGAGAGTGACTCTTTGAAATGTCTTACTGCTGCACAAGTCTAACCCCACTGAAAGGTGAAGGAATAGCTGTAACAAGAGACTGTCTCTCTGTCTGTCCACAAATTTATGTGAAAGGTGAGGTATTACGCTGTAGGAGACTGTTTCTCTGTCTGTGTGTCTACCTACCTGCTGAAGTCTGTCTGTATACATAGTTAAAACTTAATAGGTACTGACAACACTAAAGATCTCAGTCTGTCTGTCCCTAAAGGTAGGCACACAGAGAGGGCGGGGGGAACGATGGACATTTCTCCAGGGCCCTGGTGTGGGGGAAATATTTTTTTTAAATATACAGTATATAAAATATTTTAAAGCCATGCACAAGACCCTTGGTGTTCCTACCACCACATTAAAAATACATTTAAAAAATATTTAAAAATACAGTGCTGTACACTGACCCTATGTGCTTCTGTTGTGTAATGATTGTGTATGCCACGCCAGTGCAGGCGCTGTTAAAACACTTCCTTTCATGCAATGATTTGTTCGCATTTCATATTTTACTGCACCAAAAAGCTGAAAAAAAAGTCATAGAGTCATTTCGATAATTTTTATTCATATATCGTAATATATATATATATATATATATATATATATATATATATATATATATTATATATATATATATTAATTAGTTTTTGATTAATCTTTTAAAGAACCCTTAAGTTCAATATTTACCACAGTTTGAATTATTCTATTATTAAGAGGTCTAGCTCAAAACAGTGCGGTGCAGCAGTTTGCTTGAAAAATCCTATCATGTAAAATAAATAAGGTATTTCCTTCAGCTGGTGGTAAACACAATTAGAGACTGATTGGTATATTGCTTGAAATACAAATATATTTACTAATACCGGTTATTAGTTAAGAGCAGAGAGGAGTGGTTTAAATAAAATAAAATAATGTATAGCAACACCATTAAATATTTTAATGCTAAAAAAAGTATATTATTTGATGTTAAGTAAGCTTCCAATTAATGACTATTACACATGTGCGTTTGTACAAGATTTATTCACTTACATAAAAAAAAAGTTTGACTACTGTAAATAACTTAAAGGGCACATAAGGACCTTCTTATCTTATTGTGTTACATGTTCCCATGTGTTGCTGCAAGGTGTGTGTATGGTTTTATTTTATTTTATTATATTTTGACCACTTTTTAAAAATTTTAAATTGCATTCCCTGCAGAGACCTCTCAGAACTACATTTCCCATCATCCTCCTGCTCACTGGTATATGTATCTGAGTTACATAATGTGAGCAAGTTTAATGATGGGAAATGTAGTTTTGAGAGGTCCATGCACAACTTACTTAAAAGCCAACGTAAGTTGTAGCAACCACAAAACAAGGTCGTGTTTGTACCCTCAAAATAAAAAGTGTACAATAGGCGGTTAAATAAAATAAATGGAGATTGAATTGAGAAAGAAAAAATAAAAAAAACAAAAAAAAAACAAAAAAAAAAAAAAAAAAAAAAAAAACAAAAAAAAAAAAAAAAAAAAAAAAAAAAAAAAAAAAAAAAAAAAAAAAAAAAAATAAAAAAAAAAAAATGGGAAATGTAGTTTTGAGAGGTCCATGCGGGTACATTGGAAGCCAACTTGAGAAAGGGAATGCAATTTAAAAGTTTAAAAAATGTTCAAAATGTTAAATAAATAAATAAATAAATAAAAATACACACCTTACTAAACAGTTGTAGCAACACATGGGAACATGTAACACAATAAAATAAAAAGGTCCTTTTATACGCTTTAAACATAACTACAGTACTTTGGAAAAAAAAGTAATCTGTCCTGCTGGAGATTTTAATTGAGATATTGAAACATCTATGCATTGTTGACAGTTTCCTTCAAACCCATTATCAAAATACTGTAATCGTTGAAAAGATCTTCCTCAAGCACTGCTAAGATTGAAAGTATCATTGCTTGGTTTAGAAGCATGTTTGCAGTAATTGCCAAGTTTGAGTAAAGCCAAGCAAACACCATTGATTGTTGACTGGCTGTGACTGCAAGCTAAAATGTATGCAAACCCCAGTCCTAATTTTATTTCAAAGCAATAGGAAGCTACAGCATAATAAACACACGCTCTGCAAGAATTATGTAATTGTAAAAACATATAGAAATGTTGCAATCTTTCGTGCTTTACCTGTATCATTCCATCTATTGTCTTTATTACTGAAGCTGTCATTTGATTTGATCATGAAGTGGTACATCGTCACAATGTGATACTCGTACCAAAACTTAACCTGTATAATGTTAGAAAGTGGTGTGAGATTTTGGTACAGGTGCAATCAATTGGGAGTATGGACATCTCAGTTTTAAATAAAGCCAAGGAAATTCACTTCAATATTCTACATAGGATCTACCCAACCAACATAAAGAGAAGCAAACTCTTTCCAAATGTTTCTCCTCAGTGCAGTTTTTGTGACGGTTCTGAGGAATCTATTGAACATTTGTTTTAACAATGTGATATAACGTGTAAATTCTGGAAAGCTCTTTCAAGCTGCCTGTCCAGCAAGCTTTCGATTCAACTAACAATTCCTGTTCATGAGCTGATCTTCCACTTCACTTTTTTTTTTTCCCAAAATAATCTGGATTTCTTGATTTAAAAAAAATGTTATATTACAGGCTAAGCATCAAATCCACAAATGTGAACGCTGCTGGCCAGGCACACAGTGAGCTCTGTATCCAATTGGGAGGAGGTTGACACAACGCTCAGCAGTGTCCCCTATAAGCTTCTTCCACTTTCCCATGATCTACTGTTGCTACCTATTAAGTTTCATGGATCAAGGGTCCATCGATAAATAGTCTTCATAGACAGCTGGTGCTTATTTACAGGACGTCTTTAATACAGTTTCACTGTAGTTTCGAGTTTAGCTCAATATTGGCAAAAATAATTTGGGACTTCATAGAGTCACTGTTGCTTGGGTTCTTTCTCAGGAACAAATTCATTTTAGCAAAAAATATTCAGAACAATACTTTTGCTCATGTCTATGTTATTTCTTTCCTTTTTGCATTTTTATCTGTGGAAAAAATGAAGTGCTTGTAAAAATGCTTTTATGTGAGGCAAGAACATGTTTTTACATCTTTAAGAACTCAAAACTACTGAGAGAGATTTAAAATTAACAAGAAACACATTCACCTAAGAAACACCCACACGCACTAATAACCAAGATAACTGCGAGAAAACACTGACTCTCTCCGCTAATTTCTAATCGGCGAGCACCCCACTGGGGGATATCTGTTTCAAACATAGTTATTCCAGTATTTTAGTCCCTCAGCTCACTGACTGAAACAACAGCACCCAGTGTGCAAATATGCCATTTATTCATTTTGTGAATTACTTCTAAGGTATGTCTCTTAACAGGTAGGGAGTTTATTTTGTTTGGTAAAACTGGTAGAACTGCTTTCCACCCTGCAGCCTGCAGCTTAGTGCTTTCTTTTTCCAACTGCTGAGCCTCGTTCTGCCACCTGCCACACTGCAGCACAGAACTTTCATTCTCTAACCTCCTACCCAAATCTCACTGCTATCCGCATTGCAGCCCAGCACTTTCTTTCTCTAAACCCTGAGATACTCCAACCCACTACCGCTTGCATTCTAACCCCTGCACTGCTCAAACTTACAGTACAGTCATGCTCGGCACCTTTCTGTGCTTCGTTCCATTCTCCATGCTTCGAGCCGTGAGCTTTGCAGCAGCAGGAGGCGGACAGTCAAACCAAGGTCATTGCACATTAATTTAACTTTGGTAGGTAGCTGCTGCTTTAAATTAACAAGGCCACCTTTTTTGCAGGGGTTATCAGCTCCTCATAACAAACACGGGGCAATTTTTTTTTTCTTCCTCCCTTGATATATTAATTTTTGACCAAACGTCCGCGCTTGACTACTGTAACGAGGTATGATGTATTGAGCCTAGGCTGTTGCCATGGAGACCACAGTCCCCTGTTACTTGTCATTAAAGCACAAACAAGCACTGGCATCTAATGTCATTCCAGTTGTCATAAGGGAGAGGAATGAAAGAGAGGGAGGGAGGGTGCTCTAGTCTTGATTGCCTGCATACATCTGCCCCCCCCCCCCCCCCCCCCCCCCATCCTTTTCTCTTTGTGCAATAGAAATTGGAGGTTGTTTGGTTGTGATGTTTTATTACATTTTTTCATGTGATTAATCAGATGCGTGTTTAATAATTTTATTTAGGTGCCTAATCCCTCCAACTACTCACCCCTCCCTTCCCTTGACTGCCCCCCCCCCCGTACACTTGTAAGACTGCTCACAAAATGGAGTCAGAATGAGCTCTAGTACTAATGCTGTGCTGTTCCTTTCATTTTTTTTGCTTTTTTCTTTCTGTATTTCTTTTTTTCTCATCCCATTGAAATTTACAGAGTTACTGAAACAATTGTATGCCTGTATTTTCTACGATTCTTATATTATTAATCCACTGATAACTGTGTGTATTTTGTCAACACTCTGGCTTTATCAAATAAACTACATAAAAGCAAAGTCACGTAACCCACTTCCACCCACAGTATCTGAAATAATAACATTTGTGTTTGTATTAAAGGGATAATTACTCCCTTGCATAGCAAAGTTTTTGTACTAAGGGGCAATAGTAGCATATTTCAGTCTGGTAGGTGCCACTATGGTAACACGTTGATATATCTGCCACACCAGTGGTATAACAATGGTTATGATGCATACTGGCAATCAATTGCAATACCCTGGTACCATACCAGCACAAGTGTACAAGCATATCATTACCACATTAGTGCCAGTGGTTTTAGTGTGGAACAGTACAATCCAGCAATGGAGAAAGATCATGGCTCTGATGGAAATGGGTTTTAAAAGATGATATGCTTCAAGAAGTTCAAAAACTATTTGGAATCCAGAGATGGTACACAAAATGTATTTTCCCCTAGAAATGAGTTGATCAAAGTTGTTTATAAAAGCTCTATGAAGAGAGGGCTTTTGTCAGGGGAGAACAGAAAAGATGCAACAGTGTGGCTGTTAGCAGCTGCTTAGTCTTAGAAATTACATGAGCAATTAAGATGAGTAATGAGTTGTCATAACGGTGCTGAACGGGCTATAAACAGGGGACTGTCAGGGGACATGCAAAGGCAGGTAATCAGACAAAGACTGCAGTGAGGACAAACTGTCCTTATGAAAGTTAATCACACATATGCACAGTAAATGAACAGTTTACATTTCTTGAAGAATCTACAGTGCATCGGCCCTACAGATACACAGTCTTATTAATTCAAGCGGGGGTGGAGACAATAAATGATTCGATACCATTACAAAATGATCAATGGCATCAGAATGGAAATGCAGCTATAATAACATGAACCATTGGTAGAATGGTAGCACAGTGGTGACTCATTTCACAATGTTAATACCAATATAATAATTATATGACCAATACACACTAGCAAGCGTTTGCTGTACGATAGAACCTTATTAGAACAAATCTGTTTAATTGATGATGCTTTACAATAACTAAAAATAATTTACCTGCTCTTATGTGCTTTCATTACTATGGAATGGTTAACTTTTTGTAAAGGTGATGCCGTGGATTTTGTCCAGGTTGTTCAGTTTCATGAAAACCGTGTTAACATAAATCTTTTTCAAATACCTTTTGATATTTAGATAATGTTTCCTGATTGGCTATAAACGTACATACAGGTAGTGCAGTATGGAAAGGTAGTGTAAATAAAAAAGAAGAGTGTATTACTTCATCCTTGCTCTTCCTCTTTGTACATCATGGGGGGGGGGGGGGGGGGGGCGGAGTTAAGCACCAATCCAGCAATACTGCTTTAGGAGCGCTTGATAATGCGGCAGTGTTGAAATGAAAGGTGCTGCAGGGGGATTTTCAATCGAAAAGCCTCTTGATATGAATTTAAAGAACCAAAGGAGACTTTTGCTTTCTTGGCTCCCCAACTGCAATGTGAAAGTAAAAGAGAAGGGGGAACTTTAAAAAAAAGTCCATGAGAGAGAGAGAGAGAGAGAGAGACAAGCTATCGCATTTGGAAGCAGTAACAGAGCAATGTCCTGTAGAAGGAGATAATAAGTGGCACAGTGTGTTAATGCGCTAGCTATCCTCTCTGAGGCCTGAGTACAAATCTGACTTAGGTGCCATAGGAAATACATACATTTCAATAAAGAACACTAACTAAAATTAGTTAAAACACTCAAATCATAAATACTGACTTGAAACCCAAATCCTAACCCTGACCCTAAACCCGCTGCCTGCTTCACAGTCTCTCTGCTTTTGCCACTAGATTGCACTACCTCCCTCCCAGTGCCACAGCTCTTACCACTGGACTTCACTGCCTCCCTGACAGTTTCTCAGCTCTATTTACTTACCCCTTCCTTTCCCTCTCTTTCTATCTCTTACTTTTTCTTCACCTCCCTGTTTCTCCATTTTTCTATCTCTCTCTCACTCTAGTTAGGTTTGATTGGGAAGTCGCAGGGAGCGATGCAAGCCTGGGCTCCAGCTGAGAGGACGGTGGAGGTTTACCACTCACACAAAGGAACTTCAAACCATGGGCAAGCTTCTCTCAGAGACTACAGCATTTTTTGGCGGGGGGGGGGGGAAATCATTTTGCACCTTATGTCTGCCTGCACTGCCATCTTTCTAACCTACAGATAATCTGCTGCAACTGTGCAATTGTGTTATGCTAAGTAGCCTTGGTAAGCAAATCGAAATTGTTTCTTTTACTTTTTCCTGTCCATAGGGAACACTGAAATATACAATAGTTTTATTATTATTATTATTATTATTATTATTATTATTATTATTATTATTATTATTATTATTATTATTATCCAAGATGTAGTTATTTTTTTCTATAAGACTCATCATAATACTCAGAAGTATTAACTTAGAGACTGGTAGATACAGAAAAAAAAGACGTGGTTTGTGCACGTTTTCTATACTGTGTTTAACACCAATTTGGTCGACAGAGGCATCACATGCACATGTATGCTGGGTCTCTATATTACATACAGTAGCCTTGAATAGAAAGTAGGCTACTGAAAAAGTCCAGAATATTCTCTCTTTTATTTGATGCCATGCTGGTTCTTTGAAGTTAACTAGCTTATGATTGATAACATTAGGGCAGTGGATTGGTAATGGAGATCTGGGAGAGAGAAGCAGAGGAGAAAAAAAGGAGGGATTTACCTCGGAATCTAAACTGTGTCATAACCATGTTCATTCAAAGGACACACTCACATAACTATTCACCTAATTTCAGAACTCAAACAGCTACTGTGTCTTATCATCTAAATGTATTGTAGATTCTCTGCCAATCAGACAGCCCCATTTTAAAGTCTGTAACACTAAAGTCTTCACAGGCAACCAGTAGGTAGATAGAAGATTATGACGCCTATAGCATATAGTACATAAATACAATTAGTAGTGTTGTAGAATTCGCATTACTGCTTTAGTCATTGCAATATAAATTAGAAAATAGATCTACTATCATGCTGCAGTTTGTTAGTTTAGTTTATTGTAACGTGTCTTCAGAAATGTTAGTACTGCAGGAGTGCTGTCCATCCTCAGGTGGATCAGGCATGTCACTGATGTTTTCCTTGGCTGTCCTGGTGGTATTACTGGAGAGATTCTACAGAACAACATAAGACACAGCAACACACTTCCAGGACTTTTCTCTGAAGTTTCTCTGTTTTCCTGTAAGTAGCTAAACTGAGATCCCATGTAGTCACAATGAAAAGTGACAGGAAATTGACTAAAACATTGGAAATCAATGGAAAGTAAATGTGCTCCTTAAGTACAAGTGAATGGCTGAAAGCAGCCCCCCCCCCTCTCAGCTTCCCAAACAATCCCTCTGTTCTCAATGAAGGAAGGATAGTCTTGGGATTTCCCTTTAAAATTATGAATTTCTTTAGAATCAACACATGTTATTTTTGCCAAAAGCATTAATTTAGCAGAATGAGTAGACTATTTTTGGCTGGAAGGTTTGACATATGATTCATGCAGATTGGTTTACGTATTTCCTTTCCTTGGCTTACATTTTGCATGGATCCTTTTTTATGAGTTGGTGGCTCAGAATATCAGTTTACTAGCATTTCATTTCTAGAGGTGTGGGTTTGGCGTTGTCTCAAGATGGACCAGTGAAGAAAGTTTGTGGCCTTAAATGGTCTTACAATTGGCAAAAATGCTTGGGATCAGGACTGACAGGGGAGTCAGAATTGAGGTAGGGAAAGGTTGCATTGCACCTCTCTGACACCGTGCTTGACTTTAATAATCACTCTTCATGAATTATAACACTTATTACACTATATGCATTTGTATTTAACAATCAGATAAGATGACTCTGGATTAAATTTTATTCACTACCAGCAGCCCCGCCCCCCCCATTCTCAAAGACTGTACCCTGAGGACAAGAAGAGAGAAGGGTGGATCGAGACCAGGCAGGGGTTAAACTCACGGCACCGTAAAATCAGAGCTGTTCATAAAATGGAGGAATAAGAAGCAGAAATAATATTTCAAGTATGATTAGTTCATCCGGAGGGCACCTTGCACGATGGAGGGGAGGGGGGGGGGGGGATTGTGCACGGCAGTAAATTACATCTCAGTCTCTGAATGATTTCTGCAGATCCCATTACGACAGAGAGAGGGAAGAAGAGGGAGAAGGAGAAAAAAGGAAGGGGGGGGGGGGGGGGGGGGGGGGGGGGGGGGTGGGGGGGGGTGATAGCAGAACAAATCGGATAAATTCCTGTATCCAGCTGTCCGAAATGTAAGCAAAGATGGAAGGTGGGAGGGGAAGCGATAGAAAGAAAGTTGAGACAGTAAAATATGCATTTGTTTCTCATTCATTATACTGTCAGCTTCTCATACAGGTAGCAGCTAAATGATCAGCATTCTAGATTCACAGTTTTTTCAGATGCCCCCCCCCCCCCCCAACACCTACGAATTTAGCAAAAAAGAGACACTTCTATCGTTTTTCAATTTAAAAACCCTGTTCTGAATATTACAAAAATGTTCTCCTTACATTCGTCAGCTTGACTTACTTAAGAGTCCACGACTCAATGGAGCAATTCACAACTGAAATGAGGATCCAGAATGAATTTATTGAGATCACACACGATAGATATCACAGATTAAAAATAGTGTTGATGTGTTTATTTAATTTAACCAGGTTATATTAAAAATCTCAAACAGACATAAACCATTTTTTTAAAACTCTTTCTCTGTCAAATCTGTGCATGTGTTATCTTTGTATATGACAAATACTACTTATCAAAATATATTCCATCAATTCAACAACCACATGTTATAGCTAAAGAAAAGAGTACAATATTGCTGTTTCAAGATATCAAGTTGTGGCTTAGCCTTGGGGAAAAAGGTTTTTTTTTTTTTGTTTTAAAGGTTTTTTTGTTAAGTTCCCACTTTTTTATATATCATATCCAATATCCAATATATACATGTCTGAAGAGTATTCCTGTCGATATTCATATATTTATATATAAGCGGGTAAGAAAACGAGTACAATATTATAATGATGTAGTTAGCGAATAACAGCAACATGCATATATAAAGCCAAGTACTGTATATTTTGCTCGATAAAGGTTTTCAGAGAAGAAAGGTTGGTCGCGCATCCAAAAATTTCTTCTTATTTTAGACTTGACCGCTAAGTATTATGCCTCGATCAGATTCCTCTTACATTTGGTTTTAAAAACTGTTTATTATTTATTGAAAACAAAGCAAAGAAAATTTAAATCACTATAAGTTTTGACCTTTTACAATGTGTGTGTGTGTTATATATATTATAATATTATATATATTATATAATATATATATATATATATATATATATATATATATATATATATATATAATAATGGGAGATATATATATTAAGTATAAGTTATATACACCTATACTATATATATAATACAGAATCTATTTTAACAAAATCCATTTCCAATATTTTTTGGGCTTCCATTTGGAATTCAATTTAGACAGTAGATGGATGCTTTACGTTCATCATACATGTTCTTCATATTTAATTTCTTGGCTGTATTAATATCTACAGAATTCAATATTGTTGTTTCTGCTTTGATCATTATTTGCCAAACTTACTAATTGTTCTGCAAAAAATGTTTCTGGAAAGACTCCTGAAGGCTGATGAGGGGGAGAAGCATGGGTTTCAGTGCACAATGGGGGCAACTTCCAGACCAGGTACTGGTCCAACCATGTTTTAACTGAACAGTCCTTTCAAACACTTTTCAGAACCATTTCTGGAATAAGCATTGTAATTGATCTAAGCAAAACAACAATAGAGAATTATACAGAGCACAAATTAAAACAGGTAATAAATTCAATATTAGGTAAATAAAGATCGTATAAAGTATCCATTTAATGATTTTCGGACTTGGAGAATTGGATTAGGGTAGGATTTGCTATTACGGTGAGGGTGGGAGTAAAACATTAGGATGTATATTAATCATACTAGAACAGGAGAAAAGAAAAACGGCACAATTAAAATGACACACCAGTCTTGCAACCCCGCCCAACATTTTAATTGAAGATTTGAATTTCTTCAAATAGATTTTGACATCTTGAGTCACCAAAATCCATCATTGTGAAGGGCATTATTCCTCAATTAACCTGTCAACCCAGCACATCTCTGCCTTTCAGCAGCCCTGCACAAAAGAAATGAACATTTTTAATTAATGCTAAACGTAAAACAGATTGTTTAATTTACTTTTCTCTCTGTTTGCCTCCGAACCACTCCACTCTCTGCAAATCCTCCAGGCTGAGTGTGTTCCAAAACAAACAGACACGCCAAATGCTTTAATTGTCTGTGCACATCTGTTTGTCCTTTTTTATTTGAATGCAACTATTGTTATCCTGTCCTTGAAGGAAGTGTTTGTGAATTGACGCAGCTGTGCAAAAGAAATTAGGCGGTTTGTGTGCAGAAATACTGTGCTATACAAGAGATATTTAAAACTATATTATTATTATTATTATTATTATTATTATTATTATTATTATTGCTCTACACTTAATTGTACATAATGATGGTCATGAAAATTTATATAATTTTTTTACTTTCTAATAATAATAATAATTCACCTTACATTTTTATTATTATTATTATTATTATTATTATTATTATTAAAATCCATTATAAAAGTTTAACATGTCAGTTTTGCATGGTAATCTTGCTATTTTTCCATGCTCTTTCCATGGTTATACTTTGCATTTACCAAAGTTTACCATGGCTTGTGATGTTATTTAATTTGTTTTATCATACCTCTCTGTGCTTTGCATTGCTTACCTATGATTTACAATGCTTACCGGAGCTTTACCGTGCTTTTGCAATGCTGTATTACACCTTGCTACGGTTTTGTAACTTTTTATAATGGTTGACTATTTTAAAAAAGAAAACTTAATATGTTCTGTAATACCATAAATGCTCCAAGACTGTCGATGGAAGAAACATTCAGAGAATAGACTTTACTGCAGAACTTCCTGAAGGAGTGAAAAGCAAACATAAAACAGGAGTAAATCACACTTATATGTTTATAGGTACCCTTCCATGATTAAAAAGAGGTGTAAATGCAAGACAAGGCAAGACAAAAACATAAATCAATTTGTATGACTATACAATAGAATGATAAGTGATACCAAAATGATTCTTGGGGACATTATTCCAAGGATAAAAAATACATAAAAGCAACTTTCTTCCACATAAAAATACTAAAATTGTACCTTGTGGAAGGGAAACTGGAAGCAAAGACTGTCATCTGAAACTGAACACTGCTGGGATAATACCACCTTAAGCCACCCAGCCTGATTGTAAACATAACACAAGGTAAGGACACAGAGAAAAGCAATCAAAATGTCATTTCTGTGCTTCTTGCTCTTAAAAGCACTACAAGTGCATGTCAGCAAATTTAAATGTATGAGTTCCTAGGCTTTTTTTCCCCCTTTTAAATTCAAGTCCTCTTTTATCAATGTCGATCGTCCCTCATTAATCTTTGAAGAAACCCTTCAGCCATAAATGAAAATTAATTTGATATTTTAACTGCTGCACGATGATAGTTTAGGCATCGACAGCTGCAGCGAACCAAACATACAAAGCAGATGAGTTTTCAGTTTTTAGTGTATTTTATTTGTTAAGATTTGGGGTTTTGATATTCAGTTTTTCAGTGTGATATAGGCATCTATCTTATCTTAACATAACTTTATTATGAAGACACATCCTTACCGAAATGATCTATTTGTTTTTTGTTTGTTTGTTTACAGAATTTTAATCTGAAATAATGTTAAACGTATACTTGATATCATCACAATGTGTTAGTATTTAACATGTTACCACTTTAAAATCCTATTCTGTTTTCTTTCTGCTTGGATCATTTTCCTACTGACAAATTATTTCAGCAAAAATGATTTCAGAAAAGACCCCCTCAAGATTGATTGTAGGGAATATGCTGGGGCTTGTAGGGCATAAGCACGGCAAATAATAATCTAAGCAGAAGCCACAATAGAGAATCAGACAGAGCACACACAATCAGATATTAAACCAGTACTATGTAAATGCAGGGTGGCAGCCACTGCAGGGGAAAACACCCAAGAATTCATAGAACAGGATTAGGGTTCACATAAGAACATAAGAGAAGTTAAGAAAGGGAAGGCCATTTGACTCCTTGTAGTTCCTAAAAGTTGATTTTTTTACACAAAAATTGCATTAGGGACAGTACAAAATTGGGTTGCAAATACTGCATGGTTTTCCAATGGCAATGCAATGGTATGGTACTATGGGGCACTAGTAGTACACTGGATAAAATAAAGACACAATTCCCCAACACAATTCACTACAACAATATAGTTGTTTTTAAATAAACAACAGTAAGGTCTTATGATTCTGTGTATCAAAATCAACACCTCCAGAGTGTATCAAAATCAACACCAGGGTCTCTATATTATATTATCTATATCTATAATATATATATAGAGTCTTATATATATATTTATATAGTTATATATATTATATACTGTATATATGCAAAAGTCTTCTTGCACATTTTTTTTTGGAACGGGGGGTTTAAAAAAACTACCCCCATAGAATCAACCCGCGCCATCTACAGAACTCCATGTCACATATACATTTTAAGTAAAATAAATAAATAAATAAATACTTTTTACATTTTTTCTTTTTTTTGGCTGCTTCTTGCATGCTTTGCACCAGGTTTCAGATGTTGTCTTGTGGAATCTTGGCCCATTCCTCTTGGAGGGCCTGGATAAGCACTTGCCTGTTCAGTGGTCTCCAAGCCGTAGAAGCCACGCATCTACCAGTTCATGGCCTGTCATTGACACAGTGTGTCTGGTTATACCATCTCGCAAGGTTTGAAATTGCTGGCTATGAGCACCCAAGATGGCGAGCAACAGTATGCTGCCCTAGACCAGCCTCCAACATGCTGATTGCACAAAGGCACTGCTCTCTTGACAGATGTGGCATTACTGAAATCACTCCATATCCAGTGTCCAATCAACTGTCTCACTAATTAGGTGATTAAGTGCATATGCTTCAGTCATAGTCACTCAAGCGTGTCATGGTCAAGGATGAATGATTGAGGGATTAAAAAGAAACCAGAAACATTTTGTCAATGTCCAACATTTATATATATTATTTTTTTCAAATATAAATGTGTTATAATGGTGATAAGTTTCTTTTGATGCTCAGTGTGTGTGTGTGTGTGTGTGTGTGTGTGTGTCTATATATATATATATATATATATATATATATATATATATATACAGTGGTTTGTGGTTTGCAGAAGTGTTCACCCCCTGCAAAGTTTTCACATTTTGTTGCACCTGAGCATACTCCACAACACTTTCAAATTAGACTTTACATGTAGAATCTACACAAACTACTCCACATTGATAAAGTAAAAAAAAAAAAAAAAATGCACGTAGAATATAAATATCTAAGATTTTTAGAGAAATACAGGTTAATCTCAGCTGCATAAGTATTCAACCCCTCTGCTACTGCAGCCCTAAATCAGCTCACGTGCAAATTATTTGTTTTCAAGGTAACAAAATTTGAGAAATGGTTTCAGCCTGTGTGTACTCAAAGTGTTTTAACTTGTAGATAATTTCCCTCAGGTATATAAAGACTTTCAAGCTGCAACACACATAGTGATCCAACAAAGCAACCATGAAGACCAAGGAGCTTTCGAAACAAGTCAGGGATAAAATGATAAAGAGGCACATAGCAGGAGAAGGGTACAAAAAAATTCAAAGGCAATGATTATCCATCTCAGCACAGTGAAATCCATAATTAAGAAGTGGAAGATACATCATACCACCCAGACACTGTCCAGATCAGGTCGCCCTCCCAAACTGAACAGCCGGGCAAGCAGGAAACTGATTCAGGATGTCACTCTAAAGCCAACAATGACCTTGAGAGATCTGCAAAGTTCTGTGTCTGATATTGGTGTCAGTGTTCACACATCAACAATAAGCCGGTCCCAACACAAAGCTGACCTGTATGGACGGGTGGCCAGAAAGAAGCCATTACTCAAAAAGCCTCTTCTTAAAAGTTTGCAAAAAAGTATGTAGATGATACTGCAGAGATGTGGAAAAAGGTTTTGTGTCAGATAAGACAAAAATTGAACTTTTCGGTCTAAATTCCAAGCGTTACATCTGCCGCAAGCCCAGCACTGCACATCACCCAGTCAACACCATCCCAGCTGTCAAGCATGGTGGTGGAAGCATCATGTTATGGGGATACTTCTCTTCAACAGGGACTGTGATGCTTGTCAGGATAGAGGGGAGAATGGATGATGCAAAGTAGGGGCGAATCCTTGAGGAAAACCTGTTTGAGTCAGTCAAGACTGACACTGGGGAGGAAATTCACATTTCAGCAGGACAATGACCCGAAGCACAAAACTAAAGCCACACTGGAGTGGTTGAACAAGAAGAGAATACATTTTTTGAGTTGCCCAGTCAAAGTCCTGACTTGAACCCAATCGAAAATGTATGGCGAGACTTGAAGATTGCAGTCCATCAACGATCCCCAACAAACTTATCAGAACTGGAGCAATTTTCCTGTGAAGAATGGACAAAAATCTCACCATCCTACTGTGCAAAGCTAGTAGAGACCTACCCAAAAAGAATCATAGCAGTAATTGCTGCAAAAGGTGCTTCTACCAAGTACCAACTAAAGGGGCTGAATACTTATGCAAACAGTAAATTTCATTTTTTACATTTTCTTTGCAAGTTTTGCTGATATTTAAACTCCTCCTCATATAACAGTGTTCAGTTTAACCACTACATCTTTGAATAAAAAAAGTTAATTTGAAAAACTGTGCATAAATTATTTATATAATTATTACTGGTAGGGGATGAATACTTCTGCAAACCATTATATAATATATGTATTTTTATTATTGTATTCCTGTTGTATACCTTCTCTTCTGTGCAAATTCATCAACCATTGAATATTGCACTGACTTTTTTTTTATAGGTCCTTTCAACAGTTTCTGCATTCTAGTATTAATTTCTTGTTGCCATAATTACCATCTTTTCACAAGAAAACAACTTGCACAAAGCTTTGCTCATTATCAAAAGACCAGTGGACAAAAAGAAAGCTGCGCTTTCATGGTGCTTTGTTACAGCGTGTAAAAATGAAATCTTGACTTCTCATCCCCAGTCAAAAGAAATCCAGATATGTGTGATCATTCTAGATAACTGAATGGGAATGTGAAATAGTCAGGGTTTCAAATAGAAAAAAAAATAAATAAATGAACAAAAGATGAAAAAGCTCCTCCACCTGCATTGTTCGACTTATACACTTTTCACCTGGATCAGTATGATGTGGGAGGGCCACTGCACTTTTTTGTTTAGACTTGACCCTGACCACATAATGAACATAGGTACTATAAAGCTGTGTGTTCCACAAATGGACCTTGGCTACTCTGTCACTGCAGACAGTGTTGGTTACTGAAACTAGAGACCTAGGTTCAATTCTTGCAGTCACTGCCTCTATTATCTTAAACAGCTTAAAAATGTCATCTGAATTGGTTTTTTACACTTCCCTTTCTATTTTATGGTGTTTGCAGTTATTCTTAGTGGTTCTGGATTCTGCTGATCCAATACTTTTCTCTAAATTTAATTAATTAAACTGCCACCAACACTCCAAGAGTAGCTGACATCTGCACAGCATACATCCCTGAGTTCAGCCTGGCAAAACAGCACAGTTGGATTGAAGCTGGGCCCATGGAGCTAAGGATAGGCCAGCATGATACAATATCAAACATTATGACAAGGTTCTGGGGTGTAAATATCTTGGTTGGCTGAGTTGTTGTTCTGGAATAGGAATATGTATCCTCTTCCAAAATCCTGGTGTTTTTTTACATCCTTAGTAACTGCAGCATTGTTTTATCCTATTCCAAACTGTTTGGGGAATAATGGCATACCATTGTAGGGGTTTTGCCCTCAAAAATCACATCTTTAATTAATTAGTTGAAAATACTCAAATGGGCGATCTCCTGAATTGATTTATGTCATATGTAAAAACTCAACAGTCGATGGAAAACATACTGGTTACTGTCTGTACATCCAGAATCTCACCGACACCAAATGGTCATGTACTTCTCTTGTACAATTCAAACACCCTGCAGACTCGTCACATCAAACCAGGCTGCCCACAATGGACCAACATCCCACTGACAATGTCATGGGCAGTATTTCTTTTTAAGGCCGGTTCAAATTAAACATGTAAGTGCCACATAAATAGATAATACACTATATCCCTGTCTTTATAGAAATGCATCTACCCAGCAGGAGATAATAACTGAGTAGAAGCAGTACCCCTGTCCCCAAACCATACACTCATACAATGGAAACAAAATGATACATCACAGCTAGGCAATCCTACAGGCTGAATGATTCCAAACCAAATTCATTTAGACAGCATCTTCAAGGTTTTTGTTGCTCTTGAATATTGAAGAAAATGAGAAAGGGGAAAAAAAAGAAAGAATAAAAACACTGAAAATGTGAGAAGCATGAAATGGAGAGAGAATCCAAGATGAGGAGAAAAAGGGCGAGGGGGTTCTTGTTGTTACAATTATTTTTGTTTATACAAGTGTTATGCAACTTTACACATGCTTTCTTTTCCACACATTAGACTTGTTATAGAAATAGAACCCTATAGTCAGAATCCTCTAGGGCACCTACCTGTCAGCCAGTATCATATCAGTCTAGCTGCCAGCCATACAACTGTTGATATTATTTTTTTTCTTTGTTTAAAATAATTAATTAAAAAAATATAAAAAGCCCCAAACATAACATATATTGAGTTGCCAAGAGATGTCTGATTAATTATCTTGGTTCATAACAAAGAAGTTGACAGGTCCTTGCTGCCTTGTGAGTTGCCAGGCATGCCGGCAGCACGCTCACGCTTGCTAGGACTCCATTAGCTAAAGCATTATCTGCCTGTTTGCTGATTAAACTGACGACTTCATCACAGCTCTCAGCTCTAATCTGCAAAGCAAAAAAATCATCTAATCATGTATTGCTTCCCCCTTGCACAGAAAGCTTTTTTTATTTCAAGTAAAACAGAAGTTTTTTATGGGCACCTTCCTGTATGCTTTCCATTGAAACATGTTTCTTGACAAATATACTGCACTATAAAATGTATTTGCAATGTGTAGTATAGTTTTTGGTGAAAGCAAGTATTCTGTAGGTGAGCATTCTACAGTGCCTATAAATAAGGTAAAGCATGATTCACAGCTTAAAAGTTATCGTGCAAATACTGTATCAAGGTTTTATGATGGCCTTTGCATGTCAAAGTCACAAACTGGACACAAAGTCAGTATCTGGACCCAATTTAAATATCATGATTATCATATATTTAGGCTTCTAGGCCCATAGGGCTGGGAAGCCTACTGTTATTGCTGTTTATTTATTATTCTTCTTATTTTTCTTTCTGCCAGAGTTGCTCAAAAACTCACCAGATTCAGTAGGTTGTTAGATGCTTATGGGAAGATGGAAAATCCTAAAGAACTTATGTCGTAACTTACATGGTTTGGATGCCATATTGGATTAAAAAAAACAAAAAAACATTTTGCCTAAATTTAAAAATTCATCTTTCAAAAATGACTTATTGCAGAGTGCTGAACATTGGTATAGTTGCTGAGGGATAGTCCAAGATTAAGTGATGTTTGTAAGAAGGTGATAGATTGCATGGTATGGCTCATATGATCGCAGTGTGGTTGTCTTTTTAAAGGGTGTTAAAAGGAAGTTGCTACAATAAAAAACATGGCAGCCACACTGGAGGACATCATCAACATACAAAACTGGCTTAAAAAAACTTTGTCTTTGAAACTGCTAGTCCGATTGAAGCAAAAATTGGCACACATGATCCTAGTGTGGTTGTCTTTGGCATGTTTATTAAAGTCACCTGCATATTTTACCTTTGGAACTCTCTGAGAAAGCTTGAGCAAGGTAGAATCTCTAACGTGAGGCCTGTATAGAAAATTACCTTGAGGGTCAAGTTACTGAAGGAACTGAAAATCTGTGCCTTTGACTGTAGAGGGCCATTGAATCACTTACTGTGCTATTACGACACTGTGCGGCTTATGAAATATGTGTAATTTTCTTTAATAATGATTTGTATAGTATGTGTTACAATTTGGTACCAACAGCTTCATTTGCTGAGGATTTGTTCTGGTTGCTGGGAGATTGCCTGGAGCACACGTTCTAAACTTCGGCAGCTTCACGTCAAGATACTTCCTTGGATCAGGTAAAAGCACCTTTCCACTATAATTGCCTGTGTGAAGGCTATAGAAAAATTAAGAGCTGACATTTAGAAGGTGTGCTGAGGGCAGTATCCCAGCAACCTAAATACACCCTCAGAAGATTCAGCATCTGTGCTGGTTATTACTACAGAGGCTTACAGACAGTAAATATCCACCAAACACTGTTAGATTTGAAATCTGCAAAGATTATACAGGAAATTATGAGCTAATACAACATGCTAATGCTAATTTGTTAATACAACATGCACTATTGCTTTAATACAAATCATAATGCTTTGGAATACTGTGTGTGACCAGTGTCAGGCTCTCATATGCATCACATGTCATGATAGCTGTGTTACACCAGGGGAGTTTAAACACAGGAAACAAATACACTCATAACAAACAGGTATAGATGGAAGGTAATTTTCAAGTCAACAATCTAATAATATAGCAACCATGCAGCTTTCAATAGGCATTGCCTTATGATTCCCTGCACAAGCTCATTCTGGGCCTGCTGAGTGAAAAATAACACTCTCTCACACACCGCATTTTGACAAATCTCACTTTTTTTTTTTATTCTTTAAAAGGAAAAATAGCTTGAAATGGGCTGTATCAAGAACAACATTAATATATTCATGCAAACTGTAACTGGAATTTATTTCAAACAAAAACTGAGATTGAGATATTCTGGACAGTGCTACTTAATTAAACATGTTTCCTCTGATGAAAATGTTGCTATTTACTGGATAATATACAGAAGGATTTTTTTTTTAAATGTGCTATGCTCAAGACTTTTCTTCAACAGCTTTACTTGAAAGCCAGTTCGTGTAATTCTCTTCTACAAGCAGCAATTTCTGTTACTTGGACCTCACTTGCACCTGCCAAACCCTGCTCTGCTTGTGCGGATTGGCTATTGACACACACCTGTGTTGTCAATCAAATGAAACTGGAGCCCTGTAAGCCAGCCTGGAGATGGGATATACACGCCTACTAAAACCAACAGTTAGATTGTCTCCCTGAAAGCTGACGTTTCCATGGTTCCACTGACACTCAATCTGGACAGCACACGCCCATTTGGATAAATGCTGCTTCAGATTGGTCAGAGGTTTTTTTAGTCGGTGATCCTTACTTGTGATTGGGGAAATAATTGTTTCTTCTTTGTAACAGAGGTGTGACCTACATTGTGCAGGTGGTTGGAGCGGGAGATGGAGGTCCCCTAGTGGGTTGAGTCTTGAGCTCGAGGAAGGGAGCAGTAGCCGGGGGCGCAACATTGACAAAATGTCCAGAACGAGGTTTACAGAGGGATCCGCGGCCCGACACCAGGTCAAGAGAATGAGCAACTGATAAGAGGGTCAAGAGCAGCGTCGGTGCAATAAGTTAAAAAAAAAAAAAAAAAAAAAAAAAAAAAAAAAAGTTTTACATAGTTGCATTTCGTGCTGCGAGCTTACAGTCATGTAGTAATGCATTCGAAAAACGAGTTCGCACTTGTTTATGTTTAAAAGTCTTCCATGAACTGTTTGTCACAATCAGGCGAGGGGAAGGGCGGACATCACTACATCTTTTGATCTGCACAAGTGCAAAGTTGCAGCACCAGATTCAGTGTCTAAGCAAACTCTAAAACTTAGCCAGAAGGCGCTGCTGAGGTGAAATGGTATATGAATTGAAAAAGAAACAAAAGTACCAAAAAGTAAGGCAAGCAAAGTGAAAAGTTTATTCAAGCTACTGTAGTACCAGTTGCCTGTTTGTTGCAGCATGACACTCTCTTTCAAAATACATAGCGGGTATGATTCTATAAAATAGTCAATTTCTATGACATTATATATATATATATATATATTTTTTTTTTTTTTCACTAAACTGGAACCTGCATTCTCAGTCTTTGCAAGCATAACATAATTAGTGTGCAATTCGGTTCATAAAGGTTTGCCAAATAAATGCGGTTTTTGGTTGCAGTTTTAATGCTTGTTCTATCCATACTGCTAATATTATGAGTCC
This sequence comes from Polyodon spathula, assembly GCF_017654505.1. NCBI lineage: Eukaryota > Metazoa > Chordata > Actinopteri > Acipenseriformes > Polyodontidae > Polyodon > Polyodon spathula. The sequence goes on from NC_054554.1 coordinate 7,448,243, forward strand.
TTGGACAAGCTTCAAATACTCCACTGAACTTCTAGCTACAGAGAGAATGGCTGTAGAGTAAATATTTGCACAATCTAATGCTAATGTATAAAGGAAAAGCAAGCACATGTACTTAATTTTATTCATTTATTTAGTTTAGTTATTTTAACCAAAAGTGAATCCAGGTTTTTACTCCAAAATTCAATTCGTTCATTATTTGTGAAATGTGAAAAGGAAATAAAACCGCTAAGTAACGACCAAACCTCTTGAGTCACTTTGTAACTGATGATCTGTCAGTTTTCATATTACACACATTTTGTGTGACCTTGATAACAATACTCTCCTGTGACTTGCTGCTATCTGTATCAGAGATGCAGTGGGGTACAGGTTTATAAGCACCTTGTTTAACCCAGAAACAACTGTATTTATTAACACAGGTTGGCATGGGTACCCTTCCAAAGTAATTTTACCCAAACTCCTTGTGCATCTCCTCTTCCTACCCGGTTATCAATGTTTGTATGTTTTCATAATTGTCCTTCTCTTTAATGATGTGCTGCAATTTTTTTTTTAATTGCTTTGCACATACAAGATGCGACAAGGAGTTAAAAACATTGCTTCAGTGCTGTGTTATTTGGAAAAACTATAGTGTATAAGGTCATGGATGTTCATTGGAGAGCTCTCAGTATTAGTGAGATGGAATGGGTCCAGTAAATCTTAACTAGGATTAGGAAGACACTGAGTTAAACTCTTAGTAGTGGATTAATTCTAATCCGGAATATTACTTGGTCAGGATTGAGATAAGAATTTTTTTTTTTTTCTCATCATAGATAAAATAAATGGACAGCTTTAGCCCTATCGGGAGCATCGTACAAATAACGCCGTCCCTGTGAAATCCTGAACTGAACTGATATCGGCCTACCTATCTGCTCTCCACCTGTCTGTCTGAGTGGTGCATTGCAAATGTCCTTGCCGAGGACACTGGGACCCCATTTCACATTTTGAAAATAAAAACTGCTGCTCCAATATAATTGTTACTGTGCAAAGAATCTCTAGTATGTGAGATATTTCTGAGAGGAAAAAGGCATCAGTTCACTTTTTTTTTTCTTAAATTTAGTCGTCTCTAATTTTTTTACCCCAGTTTTCTCCACAATTTAGTGTGCCCAATTATTATCTGTATCCTCGGCTCACCGCTCGCAACAGATTGGGTGCAGGGGATGGAAGATACCCCAGGGGTACACAGCGCCCTACAGAAGTGCAGAAACTCCTCAGCGAGTTCCAGGAACTGTACCAGGATCGGCTTCGACGACTCTACCAATCGGGCGATGGTAGAGAAGAAACACTGCAAGTGAGTCAGGAGCTGGCATCACAGCAACTCTTTGATGCAATCTAGTTTTTATTTAAAGAAAACACTGCCACAGGTCTGTTTCCCTAACAAGTATAGGACATGTTCTGGTCTTCACTTTGCAAATGTATTATTTTTAATGTTAAAGTATTCATGTGCTTGGTTTTATTTTTTTTTAATTTTTTTTAGCATAGTATATTTAGGCTTTAGTTTTGGGGTGATTTAACTTATGTATGACTTGTATAATAGCATCATGGATTTCTAAGTGTAGAAGAATTGTTACTCTATATTCAACAATATTCTAGCACTACCATCTTGGGTCACAAGGAGATTCTGTATCCAACATGTTGAATTGTTGCCTTCTTCTGCACATAGTAACCTCTACACCCTATTGACCATGTTATGGCAGGTGTCTAAACTTTCACTCAACTGATGTGTCTGTGACATATTTAAATGTGTAATCAGTTTTTATATTATTGTACATTTATTTCAGGGTGTTATGTGGGAGAGTGGCAAAGTGGTTTGTAGTGCACAGGTGCAGTGGTGATGCGGTGCTCAAGAATGGTAGACACAAGACAGTTCAAGGTGAAAAATCAGCTCTATATTTGCTGACAAATAATAATACCTGGCTCTACACAATGATGTGTATCGCTCAGGCAAACCACGGGGTTCAGTCCTGAAATAATAATACACTAAACAAGACACACACAAACACAACCTGGTCACAAGTCCAGAGTGAGGGCTCTTAGTGAAAGTGGTGAATTACAGGTTTATTCGTGTACAATGGTGGAGTGCAGTCTGAGTTTATTTGCTGGTGGTTGAGCTACAACTATCGGAGATCAGCCTTCTATGACAAATAACAGTTTAGACAACACACAAAACTCACGGTTTCTTTGTAAACACGGTTAGTCCTTGTAGGTCTTTCTGTAACCATACCCAAGGAATGGATTGCTTGGCCACACCCCCTGATATACCTTCAGTCCTGCCCCCTTCGGTAGGGAGTGCAATCAAGTATCCTCCAATCCTGACACATCTCCTACCACATTAAGGCAATGACTTCTGGTATTGTGAGTCAGACCCCTTTCTGGATGGCCGACTTCTGACCGACCCTGGAATGAACTGCTAAACCATCCAGTCCGGGGCACACTGTTCCTGTTGTACAGCGCCCTCACAGGTCGGGAGGGGGAATGTTGACTTGGATTCATTTGCTCTCTGTCACAGGAATTGATAGTTTTTTTTGTTTGTTTTTTGTTTATCTCTTAGCTACACTACATACCATAAACATTTTTTATAGGTCACTCTGGCATAGAAGTTGCTCCCCCCTCTTTTTTGTGTTTAAAATACGTTTTTTACAGTTCATTTTTTTCCTACATGCTCAACACCGATAAATAGAGAAAGACACACAGGTTTAGTTTCGAAATAACCCTTGTTTGCAACATTTTATTCCATTAATAATTTTACAATGTTGTTTTTAAACTGCTAAAAACTATTTGTTTTTCAAAATTTAAAAAGTAATAATTAACAGCATAAAAATCAAGTTATACATCGCACATCACATCTGTATTAAGCTACTGGTATTTTTATTTTGGCTGTCAAGTACCAAAACCAGTTCAAGAACATATCTTCTTTGCTTTGCTGAACATTTCTTTCCAAAACCTCACTTAGCCAGTAGTTCCAGCTGCATTGGCTTTTACACATTCGTTGTATTAATTAAAATTTAAAAGACAAGTATTAAATGCTAGTGGAGCATAAACAGTTTGATAAGTGTTTTTAAAAGTTTGTGTCTTTACATCAGAAAGCTTTTTGTATTATTTTTATTTTTTTTGTTTTGTTAAGTATCCCATTTAAAAGACCTTTATTGAATATCTTTATATCTTTCAGAAATGTTACTTTTGGCTGCTTTTCAGGTGAAAGTAGCCTACTATAAAAAATGTCTGTTTTGACAGTCGTTTCCTTTTTTAATGCTTTTTCTGAAGTCTAGCTGTTTTTAGTGATGCTTGTTATCCCTGGCAACAAGGATATAGTGTTTGTCACTTTTTTTGGATGCTTTTGATGACCGTTCATCCAATTGTAATGAAACTTGAAAGGTTGATTAGGTGGCCTACCTAGAGGGTATATAGAAGGCTTATAAATGAATAGGCTTATAAATGAATAACTTTAACATTTTTTAAGTTATTCAATATACTTAAATGGACCAGGAGGTGTTGCTCAGCCTTCCTACATCAATAACTTCTGTCAATTAAATATTTTAGTTTGAAAGCATTTGAAATGTGCTTTTAAAATTGTTATTTTTCTAGGTCATCCCCAACACGGGGAAAATCCCCCCAAGGAAAAACATTTTCTCAACCATACCCAGTACTGTATATATCATCATCCAAGCAGGGCACGTTTAATGGAGTTCATGTGTTTTATAAGAGGCAGTTTACTTGTCAATTAGGAAGTGTAAACAAGGCAAGAGGAAAAGGTGCCCGCTCCATATTGTAAAGCCGGTCCCACCCGTTACAGAGCCACAGTGACTGGGCTTTTATAGATGAAAATCTCTTTATATCACTGAGTGGCCTTTATATAGAGGGGGGCAATCAAGCATTGAGTGTTCATACTGTAGACTCGCTGTGAAAAACAGACAACAGACCAGGAACTTGAAATGTGATTTATGTGGGTATGAATTAGAGATGCTGGTGTTTGGGAAGTTCCGGCTGTTCATGCTTTTAATATTTTCATAAAAATGTCAGTGGATCTAAATACTGATGCTTTTTAACACTTAACTCTTGGGGACGGTGTTGTTGGTGTTTATATTAACTCTTTCAGTACTAATTAAATGGTTTCACAGCTATTTTCACAGCCCCCATTAAGCGTTAATTTTAGACTACCTTAGCTAATAAAGGTGGTCCAAGATTAGTGCTACTGCAAGTGAAATCTCCTCTTTTAGGTTTTAAACCAAAACACCATGTTTCTCAGTGAATTACTTTGTGTGGTTAAGGCTTTATACTGTATATGTTTCAGTATATTTCACATACAGTACCATAAGGGCCTACATGTTCACTGAAAAAAGTACTTTTTGAAATTCATTTTATTATAGATGTTTTTTAATTTTTGATTCATTTTTGGAGTACAGTAATGTTCAAATATACATTAAGCTGCAATATCTTAAACCAAAAAAAACCTGTAAATTTTCTGTGAAAGGTATAGTAAAAAAAATTAAAATAAATGACAGCAGCTTTTATAGTTTATATCTTTGTCATATCTTTTTAAAATAAAACCAGGAGGATAGTTTTTGTTCTGTAGAAATAAGGAGATGCTGAGTTGCTCGGAATTTTTTCAAACTGCTGGGAGACTGGCTGGAGTGGATGCCAGAAAACTGTTGCATATAAATTCAAAGTTTAGCCTAAATAGAGCTCACGAAAATTACAAAAGAAATATTGTGTGCTCTAGTTCGTTAAACCCACGCCAGATGAAATCGATGTTTTCATCTCTTTGTTATCTGGAGCCTGCAGTAATCTACAACAACTTGATTTCATAGATGGTTTATCCCATGACTTTTTCCTTATTTAAAAAAAACAAAAAAAAGTAATTGTAGTGGAACATGATTTATACCAACAACGAATCCCAGTTATTACATAGTGAAGAACCACTTTGCTGGCAACTAATAGCTGTATGTCACAATACTTACTGTAATGGAGCATCTCCATTCAGTGGTACATGGTGAAATGTACAAAAACTCACAGCGATGCTGGCAGTTCACATTTGTGTTAAATGCCCAAGAACTAATTTCTGTTAGGATCTCCAGCAGCCAGAAGGGCTGATAAATATTTACTAATTCACCTGGCCAGCTTTTATTATCCTCCACATATGTCACACTAGTGAAGGGCAGGTAATGATTAATAATTAATTAATATGAATTTATGCATATTAAGAAATAGGACTCAACCATGTCCACAATTTGCAGGTTAGGCTGTCCAAGGAATCCATCGTCTGTGTGCAGTCTGATTCCTGTGAATGTAAGGCTGGCAGTGGACACTGCAGTCACATGATTGTATTAGCCACTTTATCTGAATGGGGTTACAGTCAGTACCACCTGTGATGAGCAAGATATCACCCCGCCAGTCCTGGCATAGACCACAAAGAACAAAAGGCCTAAATCCAAAACCTGTCAACATTATACAAGTTTATAAATTAAAACCTCCAAACAATATAAAAAGAAAAAAAAAATCCAAAAAAACAACGCATCTCAGAAGGCATTCGGTTACCCGTTCCTGGTTTAGGAATTTTTCACAGCAGTTGCAGTCCTACTTGAGTTCCATTAACAGCAAAGCTCAGATTCTGAAACTGATGCCAACTATTTGCAGTCTGCCCTGCAATGGATTCTGGGATTCCACTTTTAACTTAATTAGATGTTATATCTACGGTATTTAATCGTAAACTACACATGATTTTTTTTAAATAAATTTGGTCCATTAAAACAATGGAAAATATCAGTTTTTAGCTTTTTTATGTAAAAAACTTTTTTTATAGGTAAAAAACATATTTTCTTGTGATGGTGTTATCAAGTACATGATATTCTTTTATTCTCCTTATGACTCTTTTTCCACATGAATTGTCAGCCGAGCAATTTCATGAGTTTGTTTCACTTCTTCATTAGTAAATTTTCCACTTGGTCCTGGAATAGTTGGCATTACCAAAGTAGCGTATGTTTTTGACAAAAGGTCTTGAATAGTGAACCCTTCTTATCAGTCATAACTTCATCTCCTCTTAAATTCTGTAGTACCTTTGTAATTTGAGTAGGTTTCAGAATTTAGCACTTTAAAACTTGCAGTCTGGACATGAATCTCAGTGCAACCCAGAATTACCCTAGGTTTGGGATAAGTTTTCTGAAAACATTTGGGCATATGCTCGTTTATTGTTGCTCTGTCTGGCCATATTGGAAGTGAGCCTAACATGAAGTACAGATAGTTAACCCAGGTTATCAATATCCATCTCACTGTTGATTCCAATATATTAAAGAGGTCAGCCAAATCCTGTTTAAAAAAATTAATAAATAAATAAAAACCTGCTTCAGTACACAAAAATAAGAAAAACTGCTGTATGAGGGGAAGACTAAGAGTTTTAAAGGCATCAGGTTTGGTTTGACTTTTGCTCTGAATAGTCCTCTGGATTTGCGTCTATCTAACATTGGATGATGCTGTAGGTTGCAGTGCTAAAAATACTGCCTTAAGTGTAGTGTAAGCCAGTATAATTTAAGCCAGTATAAAACTTTGAGTTGTGGGTCGTCCTGAAACTGTTCCAAGAAGAACCGTTTTCCTGCAAAGTCCCCACTTCTGCTTGGAGCTTTCCTATTTCTATTTGAGCTGCTTTCAACTGGTCCTCAACAGATGTAGGAAAACACACATAATCATCTTCACTGGAGCATTTCATGTTTTGCCCTTTCATCCAGATTGTCTCTGCAAAATACAATATGAAAATATAAATGCAGTAATGTACTGCATTGATTATTAAATCAAGGTAGGGTGATAATGTAGGTCACTGTGGGAATGCCCAGGTTACTGTAAATCAGCAGAACTGTTGGGGTCAATTCCAATTTAATTCTGGAATTGGAATTGGAAAATATCAGAGCTACAGAATTGAAATTTTGAAAGGAATGAAATTTATCAGTTAAACTCATTTTTCAAGTTTCACTGAATTGCTTTACAAAAACATCAGTTTCACCCATTTTCATATTAATATTAACTGTGCTAAATTAATTTATAGCCTATTTTCATCATAAATTACGAATTACATTTGCAAAGCTTTGTGCATTTTGATTACGAAAAGTTGAAGTCTCACTATTATAACACATTTATTTAAAAAAAATAAATAAATAAAAAAGGTTTATAAATGATGGACATTGACAAAGTGTTTTTGGTTTCTTTTTAATCGCTCGATCATTCATCCATGACCGTGACACGCTTGAGTGACTGTGACTGAAGCATATGCACTTAATCACCTAATTATTGAGACAGTTGATTGGACACTGGATATGGAGTGATTTAGGCTGTTGAATTGTAAGCTGAATAAAAGCAATAAAGAAAATCACAGGATAAAAAACAATATGCCACGTCTGTCAAGACAGCAGCGTCTTCATGCAATCGGCATGTTGGAGGCTGGACTAGGGCAGCATACTGTGGCTTGCCGTCTTGGGTGCTCACAGCCAGCAATTTCAAACCTGGCGAGACGGCATAAACAGAAACACTCTGTCAATGACAGGCCACGAACTTTGTGTAGCATAAGTTTTTTCTGTCTTTTGTAATTCATTTTCTGTTAAGTCACTGAATCTCCATTCCGAAATGTTTTCATTCAGCCAGTGGAGGGCATTCTTTTGAAAAAGGGGGGAGTGGCTGACAGTGTTGTGAACCAGTCCCATGACAGATGGCGACTACTGCCCAGTGGTGTAAGGATGTTAGGGCATCAATTTTAAACCTGGCGAGATGGTATAACCAGACACACTTTGTCAATGACAGACTACAAACTGGGAGTCCAAGAGTCACAACACCTGCCCAAGATGGACAAATCATTTTGCAACATCTTCATACTGTCAATTGTTAATCAGCACTATAAGAAGTCACTGCACCTGCTCTAAAACAGAGTTTGTCATTTTTTTCTATCGCATCTGAATTTTATCCAAATATAGATAAGTTTCTTTTGATGCTCAGTATATTGTTTTGATACAGTATGGCATTTTGCGTGGTAGTGTGATCTTTGCCTTTTACATATTTTTTAGGCATCACATTTACGGTATTATACATTTAAACATCTGTAGACAATATTATGCACGATAAACATTTACCTAGAACGATGTCTCCTTTTCCAGTGGACAAACAAAACATGTTTACAAAACATTACCAATTTACAAATTATTTGTTATAAACTACATAGCGTCCTGTACTAAGAATATTGCTAATATTCATTAGCTAGCAAAGTCTCTCCTTATTTTATGTATCCTGTCCTTCCTAATTTTTTCTTGTTTCAGAAATCGATGAAATGATATATTTTTCACCGGATCATTTCTTGAATCAGAAACACAAAATGGAACGCAACAGTGCAACGCCATAACTGCTTTGACCTGCAGTTAGATACCTCTGTGGCCAGAAGCTAGCAACTGCGCACCAAGCCTCGTTTTGAGTCTGGCGTGAATAAGGTCTATTGCTTACCTGAACATTAGGTAAATCTTGAAACACTTTGCTGCTGCTTTAGACAGTTCTTCCTTATTTCTTTGTAAATGTTTTTGACTTGGCACAGGGCTCACAGATGGAAAGCTCACAGCGACACTGCCAGTGAACACGTGTGATTGAAAGTTCTGGAAGCGCGGTCATATTGAACAGCCTAACAGAGCCCCTCCCTCTGTTTTGCCCATCTTTAACTAATGATACAGTACGTATTTCTCGTGGTTTACTGCTGGGAGGTTCACAGTAAAAAGAATGGCAACAGTAATACCTCATGATAATGATTCATTTTCTTGCAGGACGAGATTACAGAATTAAATTGAATTGTGACGGGATGGGCCAGCTGATGCTGAGCAAGTTTATGAATGGGTTGTAGATCAAATGTTCTGGTGCTGAGTGGTATCAGTGGCAATGGCAGGCGGAATTACAGGCAACTTTTGCAGTTTTTTTTTTCAATTTGAGTGGCATTGCGGGAAGCAGCTCGGGCACTGTGGCAATTGTGGTTATTTCACGCCGTGTGTGTGTGTGTGTGTGTGTGTGTGTATATATAAAATAGATTAAAATAGAAGGATTAAATTCGCCAAATTTCACAAAAGAAAAAAAAAGGAATGTAGTTCTGTGGCGGCAGTGTTGCAGACAGTGCACAGTGATACTTGATCTGATGTTAATGTGCTGGTGTGTATGTGAGGGAGCGAGAGAGATGGGGAGATAATCCAGACTGCTTGATGAGATTGAGGGCTAGGATTGATTGATCGCCTAATCATAGGAGGAAATGGGCCCGAAAATGAATGGAACTCTGCCCTTGGCTTCCAGAGGAGGGATGGGGGGGGGTTGCAAAGACACAGCCTTAATGTGCTGAGGACCTGATTTCATTTGTGTCTAATATACAGTTATACGATCCTAGCTAAGTGTTAAAATAAAAAATGAAAGGAAAAAAATGGGTAGAGGTGTAAATCAAGCTTTATTGCTTGAATATTACTACTTTTTTTTCCTTTTCCATTCTCATTCGTTACTTAAAGGGGGATAAAAATGTGTAATTTTAAAGTGCTCATAGAATTTTTAACAGGATAGCACTACTGTATATTATCACTAGCACTGCTTTTCTTCTGTAAAAAATATTTTGGTTCTTTGCTTATATTTTATTACTCCACACTATGGATGAAAAGTATTGTAATTCAAACTTAATTTAACTAGCTGCAATCAAACCATTGGTGAGTTTCCACTTAACACAGACCTGATCTGGCTCAGGGTCGGTTAGATTAAAAGATTCTTATCATTTGAGCCCCCAGTGTACACTTGAGCAGCTCTCTAAGGTGTCTCTGAGCCTGTATGCGCGCGCATAGCCCCTGAACTAATGCGTCTGACCTCAGGTGTCATATCTCGCGTAGCGATTTACAAATTATTACAATCCGTTTTCACTTTATAATTAACATGTGCCCTGATTTAGGACCTAGAAAAAGCCTAAACCATGCAGTACATATTTCTACCAGAATATGTTACTGAAGTGCAAATATTGATCCAGGAATAAAAGTTTATTTCTCCATTTGTGTACTCCCATTTATTTTATATGTGTATATATACAACAGTACGAGTCGCTAGCTTTTGTAATGTTCACCTTAAACTTAAAATAAAACATCATATGCAGTCTTTATATTTTCATTTAAAGTAGGAGGCTAGAAATCTTAAGTAGAAGGTAGAGGGTTATGGGGTTCCTCCTCCTGCGAGGGTGCAAGGGGCAATGCCCCCCCACCAAAAATGAATTTCAGGGTTTTGCAGGGGTCTAAATCCTGTATAGCCAGGGCCTAAATATGTGCCTTAATAGGGACCCAAGATTATAGGCGTCAAGATTTAAAGAGCAAGTAAAAGTTACTTATGTGTCTATGAAAAGTAATTACAAAATAATTTATTTATATTAGAATTTTAAAACCACAAACTTGTCTTAGCACACAGTACGTTTTCAAAGTAAGTAAAGTTCACATATTTAGGCAAACTCTGGTTTTGCAGTAATTTATTACACATAAAGTGGTGAAAGAAAGACAGAACCAGACACCAATGAGACAGAGAAGTTAAATTTCAGGCACAAAAACAAACAATGTCACATAATACAGTTGTTTTTTTTTTGTTGTTTTTTTTTTTTTTTTTTTTTGCTGTCCCATACAATGCAACTTGGTATTAATACTGGAGGGTATTTTGAAGGTTTTTGCACATCTGGTAATTGAATGTGCATCTGTTCACTGTAGTATACAGGACTATTGTGTATTTAAAGCTGAGATTCGTATTTGAACAAATATACATTTAATCAAAAGGCAAAATTCACTTTGTTTTTATTTTCCAAAAGTATCATAAAACAAGTATTACAAAGAAGCACACCATATCACAGTAGTGTACTGAACATTAGAAGCCTCCCTGCCGTCAGGTTGTATGTATTCATGACTGACAAAAATAAATCTGCTGTACATCAGATGATTTCTCTCCTTTGTTGTGTAACTTGGTGAGAGAGGTTGGTGGTTTGCTCTTTCTTGATTGCCAGCCAACTGTAATACAGTTCTGTATTGTACTGTTTTAATTTTAAAGTAATATTCAACCATGAATAAGCCATGTCCATCCCTTGTATTTTTTCATCTAGAAAGGCATAGTTTATTTTTACCTGTCTCATCTTCAAACCTCTCACCGTCTATCTATGAAGATAATGAAGATATTCTAAACAGACAGAACCACAAATAAAAGCGGCTTGATTTCTGGGCTTTACTTGGGAATCAAAGTAGAGAACCGGCAAAGGTTGGAGACTTTTAGAATAGAAAAGGTAGTATCTGAAATAGGGCTGCCCCGTTAATGCTCAAAAAATGAGGTCTGGCTTGAAGGGAAGAGAGAGCTAGTGCTACCTTTTGAAATTCCCCACATTCAGACCAGTTCAGACTTTCTGCTAAGGTTTTCAACAAACCCTTACCAAACGATTTCCAATGGGAAGGAATTAAAAAGGACAAAACCAAGGCTGTTACAGTGGGACGTTCATAGAATGGTACTACAGTGGTAACATTTTGATCTTTTGACATACCAGTGATGCAAAGCAGTGCACACTGCTGGTAATCCACTGTATCACCATGGTACCGTATCAAGACTAATATGTCTAACATATTTTCCAAATCCATTGTGTTGCCATTGCTGGCAAAGCTGTGGTCCTTAGGATAAGGCGATTAGAAGCTTCTGAGGTTTGACTAGATCACAATCCAAGTTGGTAGACGGTATGGCTGCAGGGGAACAGTGGGATGCGCTGTCACGGATAGCCCTTTCTGAAGTGGGAGGTTTGAGAGATCAGACCAGCAGACCTCTCCCTGCTTGCTGTGAGGATCAGCATGGGCAGCCTTCATGCTAAGACTGGCGCTACATTGAAACACTGGAGGGTTCTGAAATGGCTTCTGGTCTTGATGGTAAAGTCTTCTGAAGGTTACTAAGGATCACAAGAGCCCAATTCAATTCGCATTTTAGCTGGGGAAAAATGCTTTCAGGAATAAGTTCTCAGCAAAAAACTTAAATGCAGAGCAATATTTATTTTGCTTCGATAAAAACATTCTCAGTGGTGTGTTAATTTAATCCAGAAAAATGTTTCATTTATTGCATGCATTTTTAATTTCCCCTAATGCTTTATCTCTAGCTAAAGAGTTAATTGAATTTGGCCCACATATATTGAGGTCTCTCTCTGTTATATTATGTATTGAGTTCCACTGCTATTATTATTAATCACAACAATCCCAAGCCTACAAACAGCTTATCAAAAAAAAAGACATGGAAATTGTATTGTGTTGTATTATAACTGGCCTTCTTTCTGCCTCCTCCCTTAGCTAAAGATTGGGGTGCTGCTGTTGTTTGTGCGAGACCTGAGTGAACAGAACCAGGTTCTGATACAAACCCTGGAAGACATGGAGACGGGATCTGAGCAGAGAGTTAACAGCCAGGAGAGAGAGAGCTGGAGGTAACACCAACCAGTCAGTCAATCGATCTCTTAAAAAATGAAAGACCAAAGCACTTCTCTTAAGTGCTGTAACTACAGGACACATCAAGCTCGCTCAGAGACAAATGCCTACTGTATTTACTAAATGGCTGGGCTGGGCTGACGTTGAACTTGTATCTCAGTGGTATAAAAACTCATACAGTCTGAGCCACATAAGATGATGGGAAGCTGCCTATTTTTAATGTACAACTAACAGGCAGTAAAAACATTTGTGTGGAGTTCCTTAACCCTGAATGGGTGTTAGTGTAAACAAGCAATTGTGTTAATAAAGCCTGTGGTGTGAAACATGGTTGGTGAAATAGTCACCACAACAAAGCTGTCAAGAGAAACCCAGCCATCTGCCTTACAGCTCCCAATTAGTAGTGAGCCACCAAAGCAATTTGGAGTTCTTTTTTGTGTGTGTATGTGTGTGTGTTTTCAGCCAGAGAAAAGCTCCCTGTTTGGAAAAGGCCTGTTAAGGCTTATGGCATCTTTTTATAAGATTTGGTTTTAATGTTTTGCCTTTTCTATTTCACCCAAAAAAGTGTGGAACCTGATGTGATAATGATGTGAACCTGTCACAGGTATTAGCATTAAGCTGGCTGATTAGACTCTGCATTGATTAGCCTGTCCCTCTCTGTGTCCCACATTGCTGGACATCGGTTTTTGAAAACTTAAATCTTGAAAAAAATGTGTTGCATAAACTAACAAGTATGGGTTTTGAGAATGTTTTGTCGGTGAAATTGGTTATTATTAGTTTTTTTAAATGTAGCATTGTATACTGTAAGATAATATTTACAAAATAAAAGCTGTTCTTACAAAATTACGACAATGAGAGGTTATATTTGATAATGATGTTAATTACAAGTGGTTATACACATCTAATCTAAATTAAATCGAGTGTGCTTATTTAAAACAAATAACCTTTTTTTGAGTCTATAGCACAAACATGTAATCGGCACAAATATTTACTTCTACTGAACAAGCAATCTTGTCGTGCCGCTTTAGAGAGAAACAGGTTCATCTCTTTATAGAAAATGAAATATTGGAAACATCATAAACATATTATGTGCTCCATTCTTGCAATATTGAGTACTGTAATAATGTTTCTATATACATGTGCTTTTGTATGATCCTATGTGATGCATCTTACATTCTACAGTATAGTGTTGCAGAAATAGCACATTACACTGTGACTTGATTGGTCCCACCTGCTCTGGTATTGCACATAAGCAAGTAGGGCCAACAAAGTCTGCCATGGGTAGAATCTGAAACTCAGCACAGACCATGCCAAAGCCATATGTGTTTTCTAAGAAAACTCAAGGCTACGTAGAGACCTTTAATAAAAAAAAGATTACATCTCAATATTGCTACAGTAGAACTCATTAAAGTGTCATTTGAAGCTATACACCCTTTAATTGAATATAGAATATTTAATCCATCAACCGGCATGTTCAAGATAACATCTATGAGCACCAAGCTGTAATTTCTTGAAATTCTGAAAACGGTATTAATCAGCTTTTACCTTTATTCTTCAGTAACCCCTTTTCTGTCTGAATGGAACAGTGGTGTGACTGGTCATTAAAAGATAGTAGCAGTTATATAATACAAAAATGAAAAACCCAGAAAGTTAATTGGGATTGATAAATATCTAGTGTTCACTGACATTTAAAAAAAAAAAAATCCACTACTGTATAATAACAGAGCAGTTTAGATCCCCACAAAAGATAAATCTCTGTTTCTCAGTCCAGGAAATTCATAAATAAGGAAGAAACTCGTCTTTTCACTTACATAAAACCTTATGGCTCTTACCTGACACAATTTATCTTGGGTAACTGTGAGATACACTCTTTTCATCAAAAAAAAAATAATAGTAATGTAATTGGTGTTATAAAAATGAAACATTATTGAATCACTTTGTAACCATGCTGTCATCCACTCCTTTAGTTTTAACCATTAGACAACATAGTTTTCCAGTCCCTCTTCTCTTACTAAAAGTCCACACAGCCTCTCCCAGTTCCTGAACGCTAACCTTTAAGACCACACTACGTTCCAGAAGTGTAGTTTCAACTAGTCCAGACATTTTACTTCGATTTGAATGTTCTCTTGCTGTTGTAATATTGGAAAAACATTTTGGAATTGGTTTTAGCTCCCTTAGCAATGTTCATTTCTATTTCTCTCTTGGCCTTTCTAACTTCCTTTTTGACTTGCATTTGCAGTTCTGTGTACTCTTTCTGTGTACTTTCTTTTTGGTCCTTTTTTAATGCTCTGTAAAGTGCCTTTTTTTCGCTGAATATTTTTTTTAATTGATCTATTAAACCATTTTGGCAATTTAGTTTTACATTTAGATTTGTCTACTTTAGGGATATAATTGTTTTGCGCCTCTAGTACTACGTTTTTGAAGAACAACCATCCTTCTTCTGTGGGTGTTTTCTCTATTTTACTCCAATCTACTTCTGTTAGTCTCTGTTTCATACCTTCATAGTTTGCTTTTCTAAAATTGTAAACCTTAGCTTTAGTCTTTACTTTTGAGGATTTAAAAAACACTTCAAATGAGACCATGTTGTGGTCTGAGTTTGCCAGTGGTTCTCTGACCTCTGTTTTAGTTATTCTATCTTCGTTATTTGAAAAGACTAAATCTAGGCATGCCTCCCCTCTAGTCAGTGCCTTGACAAATTGTGTTAGGAAGCAGTCATTTGTCATTTCCACCATTTCTATTTCATCCTTCGCGCTACCCACCGGGTTTTCCCATTTTATTTGGGGGAAGTTGAAATCCCCCATTAGTATGGCTTCTCCTTTGCTACACACATTTCTAATGTCATTGTATAACAGATTATTTTGCTCACCGTCTGAATCTGGCGGTCTATAGCATGCTCCTATTATTATGCCTTTTGAATTTTTGTCTGTTATTCTGACCCATATTGATTCGGTTTTATTTTCTTTGTCCAGGTTTAACACCTGGGCTTCAAGACTGTTTCTTATGTATAGCGCTACCCCTCCTCCTCTTCTGTCCTGCCTGTCTTTCCTATACAGTGTATACCCACAAATATTATATTCGTCCCCATCACTCTCAGATAACCACGTTTCTGTAACACCTATCACATCATAGTTACCTGTTAGTGCAGTAGCTTCAAGTTCTAGAATTTTGTTTCTGATACTTCTAGCATTTAGATAAACACATTTAATGGTTGTCTTACCTGAGTTGTTGTTCTTGTTTTGATGCGGTCTCCCTTCTGTTTTTTTGTTGATTTCTCCCCCCTTCCTTTCTAGTTTAAATGCTTCCGAACCTGCTCGAGGATCTTTTCTCCAAGTAGACTAGTTCCCTTGTTATTTAAATGCAGTCCATCCCGTCTATACAGATAGTCCTCGTTGTAGAAAGTGGTCCAATGATCAAGATAGGTGAAGCCTTCCCGTGTGCACCACGTCTTCAGCCATTGGTTTTGATTTATTATTTCCAGCTGTCCATATGGTCCTTTGCAAGGTGCGGGTAGTATACCAGAAAATACCACAGTTTTGGTTTTCTCTTTTAATTTCCTTCCTAGCTCTCTGAATTTGTTTTGCAGGGATTTTGGTCTGTCTCTTCCAATGTTGTTTGTACCGATGTGGACGACTACTACCGGGTCGTCTCCTGTTCGTTCTAGGAGCCTGTCCACGTTTTCAGTGATGTGCTTGACCGAGGCTCCCGGAAGGCAGCACACTGTTGTAGTAAGGGGGTCCAAACTGCGAACTGAACTTGCTGTGTTTCTCAATATGGAGTCCCCAACAATCATGACCTCCCTTCTTTTTGCTGTCTGGTCACCACTGTCAATGGGGTCCTGGATGTTGTTCCTTTCATTCTCTTGTTGTTGGTTCTGCTCATCAAAATTCTGAAGTGACTCAAATCTGTTGGTTGTTTTGATTTCTGGTGGTTGTGTTTGACGAAGTTTCTTTTTTTCCCTGCTTCTGCCTACCTGAACCCAGCTGTTCTGACCTTCTATCTCCCTGGTGGCTTTCAGTCTGTTAGGGGTGATGCAGACTTCCATGAATTGTGGGTGTGCCAGTTCCTCAAGATCTTGTTGCTGTCTCACTTCTTCCAGCTCCATTTCTAGCATGCTTACTAGTTTATGCAAATCCTGGATCGCGCGGCACTTTACGCACACTTGGTTTAGCTCCGCTGGGTTTTCTCGGATTTCCCACATCAAGCAGGTGTCACAGATTACTGGCTTGAAGACCATGTTGAGGGTTTTTTTTTTTTTTTTTTTTGAAGTTTAGTTTCTTCTGCAGCCGTCAACCTGCTTTCAAACTGCTTCGAAACTGCTCTGTACTTCTCCCACTTGCTGTCGCTTCCACTCGCTGTCGCTGGGAAGACTGCCTCGTTTAACTGCGTTGTTCTGCTGTGCTGTCGGCTCCTCCCCTCGCCCGTGTCTCAAAACGGCGCTGAATTTGAATCAGCTGCTCCGAGTTTCAGCTTGTTTGTTATCAGAAAAACACACGCGGCTGTGTTTCCCCAATGTCCTCTGTTTTCTGATTAAAGCAATTCAAGATGCAATTTCTCCTTTCTGCTTCGAAACTGCTCTGTACTTTTCCACGCCTGTACTTCTCCCACTCGCTGTCGCTTCCACTCGCTGTCGCTGGGAAGACTGCCTCGTTTAACTGCGTTGTTCTGCTGTGCTGTCGGCTCCTCCCCTCGCCCGTGTCTCAAAACGGCGCTGAATTTGAATCAGCTGCTCCGAGTTTCAGCTTGTTTGTTATCAGAAAAACACACATGTGCTTTTGTATGATCCTATGTGATGCATCTTACATTCTACAGTATAGTGTTGCAGAAATAGCACATTACACTGTGACTTGATTGGTCCCACCTGCTCTGGTATTGCACATAAGCAAGTAGGGCCAACAAAGTCTGCCATGGGTAGAATCTGAAACTCAGCACAGACCATGCCAAAGCCATATGTGTTTTCTAAGAAAACTCAAGGCTACGTAGAGACCTTTAATAAAAAAAAGATTACATCTCAATATTGCTACAGTAGAACTCATTAAAGTGTCATTTGAAGCTATACACCCTTTAATTGAATATAGAATATTTAATCCATCAACCGGCATGTTCAAGATAACATCTATGAGCACCAAGCTGTAATTTCTTGAAATTCTGAAAACGGTATTAATCAGCTTTTACCTTTATTCTTCAGTAACCCCTTTTCTGTCTGAATGGAACAGTGGTGTGACTGGTCATTAAAAGATAGTAGCAGTTATATAATACAAAAATGAAAAACCCAGAAAGTTAATTGGGATTGATAAATATCTAGTGTTCACTGACATTTAAAAAAAAAAATCCACTACTGTATAATAACAGAGCAGTTTAGATCCCCACAAAAGATAAATCTCTGTTTCTCAGTCCAGGAAATTCATAAATAAGGAAGAAACTCGTCTTTTCACTTACATAAAACCTTATGGCTCTTACCTGACACAATTTATCTTGGGTAACTGTGAGATACACTCTTTTCATCAAAAAAAAAATAATAGTAATGTAATTGGTGTTATAAAAATGAAACATTATTGAATCACTTTGTAACCATGCTGTCATCCACTCCTTTAGTTTTAACCATTAGACAACATAGTTTTCCAGTCCCTCTTCTCTTCCTAAAAGTCCACACAGCCTCTCCCAGTTCCTGAACGCTAACCTTTAAGACCACACTACGTTCCAGAAGTGTAGTTTCAACTAGTCCAGACATTTTACTTCGAGGCTCTAACCAGTAAGCCACAGTAACTTCAGACCTGCCCGTTGACCCAGCCTGAAGAACATGTCGTCTTGTGTTAAAAATCATCTAGCTTTTTTCTTTTTTTTTTTTTTTATTCTACATATCCTTGTATAATAAGCTTATTTTCCGCTTGCTGTGTTAACAAGAGTATGCATGCAGACTGAAGGAGAATGACCAGGAGAACCGAACTTCGCGGAGCACACAGGAGAGCCTGGAACAAGACGTCTATGTAAGTTCTGACCTGGAAAATGGGGGTAGGAGATGGGCAGGGGGTGTCTTGTGTTGTAAGGGATGATAAAGTAGGATTCCAGACTTTTCCAAACTACTAAAGCCCCAAGCTTTCTAGGTCTTTGAACCTAAACCTTTACTTAGACTTGATTCATCAGGATTTAGGGTATCTGCCTTGAGTGCAACTAATATGTAGCTGGTAGACAAGATCAAAGCCAGCAGAATTTCCCACCAATGGGGTAGAAGCTTACAGCACCAGCCCAGCAATCATTACTGCACGCTTCATAAAGAGTTGTCTCATCCCTTTTCAACAACAGATAGTGAGCGGCTTTTAGTGCTGCTGTGCTACTTACAATGCCAGCACCCCGGCCGGATAGCACACTCACATAAAGGGACTTTTATTCTTCTGAAATTGCACCTAATTGCAAGTACTTGAGTTCAAAGTGCAGGAGAGAGAAAATAAGTGCTTTTGGCATGTGTTTAGCCTTATTATAATATGCCTGGTTTACATTCAAAACATTTTGTTTTGGGTACTGTTCCTTCAGTGCACTTTGTTCTTTTTCCCATTTCTATTGTTTGGGTCCAGACCATCCAAGGGAAGAAGTCTTGACCAGTGATTGTGTTTTTATGGAAAACCAGCACAAAGTGAATCAGAAGAAAGCCCATTGCAAACGGTGCCCAGTGTAAAAGAGGCAATACTGGAGTTACAGTATAGCATATTCTGCAAAAGTGGTCAGTTATTGAATTTATTCATATCCTACTGGAGCTAGAACTCATTTGAATTCCTCTGATAAGTTTTTTTTTTTTTTTTTTTTGTTATTAAAATAAAATTCTTTAACTTTTTGATAAGGAACAGTTTTGGAAATTGAGCCCTGCACTTTTTCATTGATGGCTCTTATTTTCTCCCTTACTCAGCAAGACTCGGTTCTCTCTGCAGAAATGATTTTGAACAAGATTAACATAACGTCAGTATTTTCACATGATTCCAGCATTTCTCCCTAATCACATTCAAAATAATAAAAATGCTCAACGGGTGTCTCTGGAGACATTGGGTCTGTGTTTTATTTAAATAAAATTGTTTAAGGACAGTGGTGGGGGTACAAGTATTGGTACATGCTGCTACCAAGTCCTTTTTCTGAAAACACTGGGCCATATAGCCTTTCTCCCAGTCTCATAGCTCTAACTAGTCCTCGCTGCCTCCACCCATGTTCCTCAAATGCATAGGCCACATCGTATTCCAGCCTTCCAGCACTAACTACAAATTCATACAATTCATACATTTTCCCCTCTAGTCTATGTTGACCAGCCTAAAGAAAATGTAATCTTATTTTATTAAACAATCTGTAAAAGCTTCAAGCTTTCTAAATATTTGACACAGACCTTGAGCTGAAAAAATGCCCCCTCCCCCCTTTGTTTTATCCCCAAATTGTAAGCTGATATCCTTCTTTGAACGGGTAATGATGCTGGCAAAGGGAGATAATGTATGTGCAGAGTGCAGTGAAATAGCCAAGGTTTTTATGGCTTGCCGCATACTTATCCTATAACTGAAGTAATGAAATGACACCTGCAGGGAGTGTATGGGAGTTGTAGACTCACATTAAAGCATGGTCATTAAAAATGATCAAAGAACCACTGCTGCACCACAACTGAACTTGCCTCATGCCCTAGTAGGTATATCTTATCTCACACACGCACACGCACACGCACACGCACACGCACACGCACACGCACACACATGCACATATCTACTAGCATTCTTCTCTGTCTTAATATTGAGAAAAGAGGTGCACTTTCTACCTCATTTCCACATGTACATCCTGTTTTGACTACCTACACTGGTAGTGTTAGTGAGCCTCCAGTCTGCTCAGAAATTCACTCTCAATTATTTAGTCCTATTAATTCATGTCTAGACTTGTCTGTATTTTTTAACACTAACTAATTGTAAAAGGTTGAAAGTGGAAATTGCTTCAAATGCTGTTTTCATATGCTGACTAATGGTATTTTGTGTACACCTTACAAAATAAACATCAGAAAGGGACTGTATACATACTATACTATACCAGGCCACTCTGCTATAAAGCAGATGGAGTCCTCAAATTTGCAAGATAACTACCTACGTTTTAAGATACATGACCTTTTTTAGCACTAGCAACGTTATCACTCGCCCCCCTTTAATTCTGTTTAAGATCTTTTTGGTTCTTTACTTATGGTGGAAACTAGGTTGTTTCATAATTGACAATGTTTTATTTAGTATACGTTTTTGTAAATACTTGAAAGTGAAAACACATGTTACAATATACAAAACAAAACAAGGAGTATCAAAGCAGTGTTCAAGAAAATTGAAAATTGTCTCTAAATCTTGGATTCCTCAAAATAGCCACCGTTTGCCTTAATAACAGCCTCACAAACACGAGGCATTCGGTTAACAAGTTTCAGCAGGGAATCACCCGACATGTCTTCCCAGCTCTTCTGCAGCAGTTCCCTGAGATGTAGGGCACTTGTGAGTAGCTTTACTTTGACTCTTCTGTATTGAGGTCTGGAGGCTGGGCAGGCCAGGTCATTAGATTGAGTTGTCCTTCACTTTCCTTCTTCGCCAGATAGTTCTTGCACAACTTTGAGGTGTGTTTCGGGTCATTATCATGCTGACAAATGAAGGACTGCCCAACTAGCTGCAGTCCTGATGGAATGGCATGCCTCTGAAGTATGCTATGATAGCCATGCTGGTTGAGCTTGCCATGGACTTGGTAAAGATCACCAGACCATGACACTGCCTCCTCCATGCTTGACAGTGGTAACCACACATGCAGAACTCATCCGCTCACCCTCTCTGCGTCTTACAAATACTCTGCGGTTGGACCCAAATATTTCCAATTTTGACTAATCAGTCCATAAGACCGACTTCCACTCCTCAAACATCCAGTTTCTGTGTTTTTTGGCCCAGGCAAGTCTCTTCCTCTATTCTGCACTCTTAACAATGGTTTCTTTGCAGCAATTCTTCCAGTTAGGCCAGCTTCACGCAATCTGCTCTGAACAGTTGATGTTGAAACATCTGTACTTCTAGTAGCATTTAGCTGAGCTTGTATTTCAGGGGCAGTTAATCGTCGGTTTCGCAGACCTGTGACTCGAATGAACTTGTTCTCTGATTCTGAGGTCACCCTTGGCCTGTCTGACCTTGTTCAGTTTCTTCAAATCGTTTGATGGTCTTGTGCCACAGCAGTTACAGACACTTGCAAAGTTCTTGCGATTTGTCTTAAAGATTGACCTTAATTTCTTAAAGTAATTACAGACTGTCTTTTTTCTTTGCTTAACTGAGCGTATTTTGTCGTTTTCTGCTCCCTTACATTCAGGAATGACAAACTTGTTCCTATGCTACCTATATTTATAGTAATCATGGACCCTCACATTTTAACAATAATCAGTGACAAAAGGTTAATTAGGTAACATGCTAATTAACTCAGAGAACATCTAACAAAGACACTTTTATACTTAGGCCAGTGTTCTAACACCATGTTATACACATTTTAGACTTTTAACTGACTTGGGCTTCAGACTGAAATCCCCTTGCTTTGGGTGACCATTTCATTGAAATTGACAAGATTTACATTTTCATTTAAAAATAAAATTTTTGAATGCAGTTCACTTATGATTATTAGCTTATATAAGTACATGTATCATATAATGAAATATTAAGTGTTTATATACAGTTAAAAGCATAGATAATCATGAAAAACCTGGTTTCAAGCAAGTGTACTCAAACTTTTGACTGGTACTCTGTGTGTGTGTGTGTGTGTGTGTGTGTGTGTGTGTGTGTCTATATCTATCTATCTATCTATCTATCTATCTATCTATCTATCTATATATATATATATATATATATATATATATATATATATATATATATATATATTTAATCTCAAAGAGAAATGTTGCATGTGAAAAGTAGTCACTACTTTCTGGTACTTAAATCACTTAATGTGTTGTAATTCAGACTCTCTCTAATGGTCTACCTGAAGTCAGACCATGTGACCTACTGCACAGGTACCAGGATGCAGCAGGTTATATCTTGAATTAACCTAAAAAAGTGAACTAGAAGATTCACAGCACATTAAAATGAGGATATGTATTAATAAATAAATTAATAAAGATAACATAGGGTTTAAAATGTATTTTAATGGTTTGATTAGCACTCCTTACAAGGCTATGAGCATTCAATTAGCTCCACATCGGCACTGAATTTAACTAAAACCAGTAAGGTCAAAAGGTCCTGGTCTATAGAGGAATACTTTTTCAGGTTTCAATACATTCTCCCCCAACAATAAATAAATAAAACCGTGCTTTTGCATTACGTGGCTGGATAATTCTCATGCCTCCTCATAGTTGTCCATGTGATAGTGTCTTCTTGTGATGTATGATGTGTGCGCAGAGCAGAAATATAATGTTTTTTCTTGAGTTTCTACGCAGCTCCTCATCTCAGCTCTCTGACTTCCTTTTAAGGAACAAAACTCCTCCAGATTTTTTTTTCTTTTTTTTTTAAAGGTAGAGGCTCCTTGTAATTCACATAATTCCTTGCTGTAAATGGCATGCTGTTTTGTTTGTATATTTCTAGTATGAGGTCATTTAAGCTGTTTATATAATACCAAACATAGTTTATAACTTTCTATACTATAGCTTTGTTTTCATGAACTAAAGCATTTGAGATGAACATCGTGTTATTTGAGGGCACATCTCCAATCGGGCTCACTAACGTCAACACAGAAAATACACAAATGAACTGTACTATGAATTGGTACATCCAGGCCATGATGGGTAACAATTAACCAACCTGTTTGTAATTATGTCTTCACCAGACCTCAGTTCACTTGATATTTCTCTGTCCAGATTCAAACTAGATAAATACAGCCCTAACACATATTCACTACGCCAAATCAGTGAGAGTTGGTATGAACATGACTTAACTCAATAACTCTGAATGCACTTCATTATAACGGTATCTGAACCATATTGTAGCTTCACTGTACTTACACTGTTACGTTATTTAATACATGTATAATAAATACATGTTATGATGGAGTTCCATCCTCACAAACACATAATTGTGTGCTAAGTGCATGTAGTAGATATTCGTAAAATGTACAGTGTGTCTATATAATTAATGTTACTATAGTTGTATCCCTAAATCTTATATGCTTCAGCACCCCATGTAACCTGTAGTGATATTTTGGAATATTTACTGTATCCTTCTGTAAATGTGTATTTTTTTCCCCCTACAGCAGCAGTACCAAGCCATTTACACCCACACACACAGATACAATCAGGTGTTGGGCAATTGTAGATAAAAACTAAAAATCATGGTTTTGTTTTCTGTATTGAGTTTAACCTTTTATTTTATCGTTAATCCCCTAGTGATTTATAGTGGGCGTTCAATCCAGGAAAAAAAAAAGCTCTATCCATAGTTCTGACTGTATCTTTTATAAAAGCAAAACTACTAAAAGGTTACAGATACTACCAAAAATATAGCGCACACATAATATAGTCATTTATGTAAAATCAACGTCTTCTCAGATTGTACCCCAAATGCAATGTGGTTAGGACAGACACACAAACAGATGCGATCAGTGCAAAAGGGCACCCTAAATGAGCACCCTAGTTAGGTTATACTGTGGAAAAAGACCCTGCATGCTGGTAAATTATATACATGATAAAATGGCTTTATATCAACTTCCAGTACCCTAATAAAGGACTTTTAGTTAAAAAATAATACAAAAGTGACAAGCAACAACTTGGCAGGCCGTTTTTAATCAACATTTTGGGTTAATTATTTCAGGTCTTGCAAGATTAACTCCTTTTGTTTTCATTCCTTTCAGAAAGTCAAGTGTTGCAAAATTTTGCACTTGAGCAAACGCTTAGTAAATCTGTCACGTTGTACTTCAAATATGTAATGCTGTGCTAATCGGCACAAGAAGAGATGTGAATACAGTATGATGCCATTTTCAATAGATATGATAAGTAGTGGACATGATGTGACCGCAGCTAATGCCAAAGCGAGGGAGATTGCGAGCTGGCGTAACAGAGTGATTGTTGTGCTGTCAAATTGATTTACATTAAAAAAGCAGTCTAATTGCAGTGCTTAGCTGCTCCGTCCTGATAACTCCTAGCAGGATTACCAGAGAAAACAAATCGAGGTGTATTAATGTGAAAGATTTTTCTAGGCTTTTTGCAGTGGTCATTGATGTTCAGTCTAAAGAATTCATAAATAGGAAATTCCCTATAGCATCTGGAGTCCTATCATACATCACACATTTCTTTACCCCCCCCCCCCCCCCCCCCTTTCTTCCTACACTCACGGTTTAAAAGTTTAGCATCAAGATATTATTTATCTTTTTTAATATAAAAAGGAATGGAGGGGATTCGGCAGCTGCCGTAGGCAACCCCCTTTTTTTTCTTTAATAATAAATGATGGATGTTATGAATTCAAAAAAACAGTGCCGAGAAAATTCAATTTGGTCTTGAGCTTCAGTTAAAAAAGAAAAAAAAAAGAATTTGGTATTAAAGCCTTTCCTTGCGTGCACAGGGGTTGAAATGTATGATTTAATGTGCGCCGTGAAATGGCTGCTATTATGTACTATTAACAAATCAACCTGGTTTCGCTCGAAAGTGAATCTTTACCACTCCAGGAGCAGTAGGTGGCCTTTTCTTGCTGCTGATTGATTTATGGTTGCTGCTTCTAATGGCATCAAGTTAAAATGAGATGGAGATGCCATTTTGATGGGGGAGAGGAGGAGGAGGAAGAGGTGGAGGAGGTGGGGCGTCTTTTAAATGTTCACCTTTCTTGTTTAATTCAGTTCTCTTTTTGTCTGTTACATGTTTTCTCTGGTCTCCTCGTCCCCTTCTCTAGCTCTTAATCTTTCTTTTGCTCTTCCTCTTTCCTGTCCTCATATTTCAGTGGCACAGTTTAAGGTTTAGCCCAGTCGTGAATCCGAGCCCCATGTTTGAAATAAATTCAAATCAAAGGTGTAGCGGCTTTCGTGGTTCATAACATTGTTTCTTTTTGTTATATACTTTACGTTCTCATGCTCAAAACTGTCTATAGTGATTTTCATGGAAGAGGACGTTTGTAGTGTTCATACAGTTAAACAACCTTTAAGGAATGTAAACTAACTGGACTGTCTTCAAGGTCTGCTTTCTGATAACTTAATAGATTTTGCAGAAGAGTAAGAACGTGCTGAACTGGTCCTGGAGAATTACAATTGGTATAAAATTATTTTCTATTAACGATAAAACCAAAAACCAAAAATATTTGTAACATGAAGATGATCTCTTGGGGTTGGGGCAGTGATGTGAAGCTCTGAATCATCTAGGAAGTAAAATAATAAATAAAGAATGTAAACGAGATACACGGTAAAAGCATTGTTCTTTTCGTTTGCTGTAGGATCTTCAGACAAGACTGGACTTGACTAAAGAGGAACTGCTTTGTGTGAAAACTAGTGCTGGGAGTATTGTTGTGTTAATGCCGTTTCAACAGATCAGTGGTGGGGTTCTGTTATAGTGCCTGTCAAGGCTGGTGGAACATCCATTGTCATGTCTTTGCATTTACCATTGAAGAAAAAAAAGAAATTGACATAAAATGAAGAATGCTCATCCCACCCAGTCATTCTTATTTGGTAATAAATGGATAAGAGTGCTGCTGTATTTTAGGGCACCTTGCTTATTAAAATTGTTTGGCTTATTTTGGAGGAATGATAATCTATTATTTTGATTACCTGCACACAAGTGGTCTGGGTGGGGTGAATAGGCTGAAATAGTCCCAGCCCGCACAGCCCGCCGTGGTATATCATATTTATATAATATATAAAACCTACTCTTACTACTATATATATATATTATTTTATATTAGATAGTTATATATACTATATATCAAATATATATATATTCTATATGAAATAATATTATAGCTGACTCATGTTGGCAAGACACAACGTCAGATCATTGTCAGTGAGACAACACGTACACAGGGGCATGCCTTCTGACAACTTCTAAAAAAATTAAGATTCAGGTTTTGGCGATTTTTCCTGTTGAACGGGCCAGTAATATTAGATGAGCTGCATGTAGTCTTAGGTTAAATATCCTGTGAAATCTGAATTTGATCAGGCTTACTAAAGAAAGACAGGCTTGTCAGTGTGTTGTCTGAACAGGGCATGCTTCTCACAGCATGGGAAGGGATTCATTTCTTTTTTTTTTGAAAATAGCACTCCTGATGAGCCATTGATTGAATCTTGCATCACCGTATGTCTTCCAGTTAAGCAATTATTCTACACACATTTTATTGTGATAATTAGGCATTTTGCATTGTTCTACTGTACATGGAAAGTGTTTCAGCCAGTCACCTTGGCATAACAGCACGGCCACTTTGCAAAACCAACAGACCTCAATAAATTCTTATTCAGAGCAGACACAGAAACCAACAACACAGCAAACCACACAAATACTCTTTTTTGCTTTGGCTGCATTATAGTATAATGTTAATTTGTGTGTATTTTACTTGCACACAAAGCATATTTTCTGCATCTAAAACAATGTGTTAGTGATACTGTTAGTTTTTACAGAATATGGTTGGGTACCAAATAGGAAGGTAATAATGTACTGTCTCACATTGTGGCAGCCTTATTAGGTCACAGGTCAAAACAAGGGTCTGTTAGACCCAAACCAGGAAGTATGAAGTCCACCTTTAATGATTTGTAAGATCGAAGTCAATCTGCAGTGATTTGTGAAATCCATAATTGTGCTAAATGAAATTTGTTGAATAAGCTATTGATTTGTTATTAGATTTTCAGATCTTTTAACAAGTACAGCATGTATTATCATCATAATAATCAAAAAAACCTGGCCCTCAGTTTCAAGCCCTATCTTGATAATGTGTGGATGACTGACAGTTGACCTTCACACACATTTAAAAAAAAAAAAAAAAAAAGCCAGAGTGACACCACAGGTCTCTGTGATTGCCGGGTGACAGTGTATTAATACTAATCTGATAGAATTACTAGGAACCAATTCATCTGGAGCAGCCTTCTTGGTAACATTTAAAGCTATAGTCACACTTTCAACAAAAATAATTTTTGCTATACTTCATTATTGAGCTATGCATTGCATATGAATGTACCATAATGTGAACTGGTATTTTGTATTGTCTGTGTATGGGTACTAGGTTTTCCAATATCCATTTTTTACATTTCTAAGTGATATGTAACATTTACATGATGGCTTTTCTTCGTATGGTTAGGTTACTAAAATCAGAAAGTCAGTATGCCTGGTTTTGTGTGTTTATCAGTTCAGATCAATGCAACCAGGTATAAATTGAAAACACAAATGTACAAGTGCTTCAGAAGACTAAGGGATAGTTTTACAGACCTCAGTTAGCACTAATCATGCATAACTTTACCTTATGTAACATTAGGCAGTCCAAGATTATTGCAGACTTTAATGTTCCACTATATACATATTTACGGCAACAAATGTTTGCACATATGAAGTGTACATATACTGTTACTAAAACTCAGTGTAGTAATGTTGCACATTTTACAGTGTTATGTATTTATTTAGTTTATCCTCAACTTTTACTTTACTTTCTGAGAGAATTAGTCTTGCTTGAACTTCTGAATATCTTATTGAGTATTTTTTTTTTGTTATGCATGTACTGTAGTTTTGTGTATAGTTATGAAGTGGTCTTTGCTGTAATACTGTTCTCTTTTGATGAAGGACGTCATCTCAGTTAACATAGTATTGGGGGTATAAATATTTATAACAAGAATGAAATTCCACAAGTTTAGGAAATACTTTCATCTGTTTCATAATAAACATTTCAGTTGACATCTCATTTTGAAGTCCCTGGATTGTAACAAGTAGAGGAACAAAATAGAATGACCTTACTAACAGTAGCAGTCTTGCCTGTGGACATATCCCCAAATATAGACTGCAAGTAAGACTACCCCTTAATTTATTCCCCAAAATTCTGTCCACTGTCAGCCTGTTGCTTTTTACTATACAGCCTTGGCTTTCTTCGTCTCTGTTTAGTGTGCCCCACAATGTACTGCTTCTGTCAGCCCCTAAGAGAAGATTGGCTGCTCTGTAGTCACCTGCACCCCCTGCAAATGAATCTTATAAATAAGAACAGTGCCTAACTCTGTACCAGTCTATAAAACCTCAACAATCATAATACAATACATGTCTATGACACATGAAATAGTCCTGATGGACTGGTGTGCATGATGTGTCTATTTTATTACAAGGCAAACATTATATAATATAGAAAGAGTGTGTCTCCATATGTAAATTCATATTTATTTAAGAACCATTTGGTGGACTATGAGTTTTTTATGCAGTGCTTTTGGTTATGTGTGTTACAACACACAAACTCTGTATCATTGATACACAATGATTTGCTTCACCCCTTCCTGCTATTACTCCAGCAGCAATCGCTCTACAGCACTGTGTTGGATAGAGTCTGAGACTGGTACTGGTTGAACAAGGCTTCTGCACAGCCAGGACTTGTACTGTCTCGGTCATACGAAATATGAGGAAATCAAGTTAGGAATCGAAGCCCCCTTTGTAGACAATTAAGATCTATTGCAGTAAACAAATATGAATAGTATACATTTATTGTCCAGTGCAAAACTTTGTGGTTTTTTTAAGGATCCTATGTGTCTAAATCACAACACAGGTCTAAATAAACCCAGCCGCCCTGGTTAAATTCAAATGGAGACTCTGGCTAAACAGATGTTGCTATAGAAAAATGTACAGGTTGTCACAGTAGTTTAGTGAACTAGCCAGTTACCTCAAGTAGTCTGGGTTTAGGTTAAGGCAATCAGGGTG
This sequence comes from Polyodon spathula, assembly GCF_017654505.1. Classification (NCBI taxonomy): domain Eukaryota; kingdom Metazoa; phylum Chordata; class Actinopteri; order Acipenseriformes; family Polyodontidae; genus Polyodon; species Polyodon spathula. The sequence goes on from NC_054554.1 coordinate 7,477,577, forward strand.
GTAAACATAAATACAAATCCTAAACAGAATAGTATTTTACTTCAAGTTCAACCACAAGTGTCCTGTCTTAAGAGGGTCTTGGATTGACATAAAAAAAGATTCCATATGTTTAATCATTTATAGAATCTTGACACAATACAAACCACTATTATTGATTACTGTATGTGAAAAATGACTGTAGAATTTGAAATGGAATACAAAAGTAGCAGAAATATTTATTTAATACTAAATCTGTTCTACTTTTTCATTGAAAAGTAAATGATTGTGTAAACTGCCATTTTAAATAGTTTTAAACTGAAGTTTTAAACATATGTTAATATAGATTTACAATATGGAACACTGGCCAAGTTTGCAGGCAGTCTCAAAAAGGCAAAGTATGTGAGCTGCTTCCTCACCCCATCAGAGAACAAGGGCTCCCACCAATTCAGGGCAGGTTTGAGGATTGCTCGTCCTGGGGAAACGTGAGGAAGCTCTCACTGACACTGCTTTTGCTGTCTGTGCACTGTGGTTAAATAGAGAAAACTATTCTCTGTCTCACTAATGCTTAAACATTTATAAATAAATAAATAAACAAATAAATAAATAAAGAGTGAAGATAGAGTAGCCGTAACAATGATAAGACAGTCTCCAAAAGGCTTCGACTTTGACTGCAACAGCAGTGGTTCATCAGTAATATCCAGCTCTGTGAAGAATATGACAAGACTAAGAATAGCTCCTTATGCATATTAATATAAATATTCTTCATAATGTGTGTTGCTTGTGACACATGCTGCAAAAATCCAGAATGCCACAACTAACCTCAGCCTCCAACCACTGCACACGCATTTGAATAAAATAATTTATGTAGACGTGAAGACATTCTTTTAAACAGGGATCTCCAAACCCCCCCTCTCCCTACTCCCGTATTCATAAAGCAAGTGGCAGAGGTGTGCGATCCCAAACGACATCATCGTTATTCCCCTCGCATCTCATTAGAGCTTTCGGAAGAACTACAGCGACATCTGCATGTTTGCAAGCTCCAAAACGCCACTAACATACCCGGCCTCAGCTATACCATACTGCCTTTAGGTTCTCATTAAAGATATTGGGAGATGAGGCTAATTTCTTAGTACAGGACTGTACTGGACATCACCTCCCTTAATTTGGTATCTTAAGCCCAAGGGGTTAGGGCAGGTGCATGGTGTATTATTATTTTATTTTATATTTATTTTTTCTAAATGTGTTTATTGCAAATGGGATTTAGCCTGGCAACAAACAAATTTTCTTTTCTACTTCAATCTTTCAGGTAGTTTGGTGCTCTATTTCTTTCCCTTCATTTGCTCGTCCCCCACCCTAAACGTTTGCATCCCCATCTTCTTATTCCCCTTTTCTTCTCTAACTATATGAAATATATTCAATAGATTTGTACATGTAATGTTCAATGCCAAACTTCTGTAACATTTTATTTGGCTTATAAAAAATAAACTGAATAGGGAGTGAAAGAGCCTGCATTGAGGTTGATGCTGTTTGCTGTTTTAAATAGGTACCCCTGAAATAAATAGTTTGGGCATGTGTGTGAGGCTCCATAACTGGAGCACACAATGTCCTCTTGTGTCCCACAGAAAAGGAGTCGGTTGGGGGGATGCATTTTTGCATACGAAACAATGGATTAATCTTCTCTCTAATGATTTAATACTGGCAATCAGAAACTAGACGGGTGCATTAATTACAAATAGGGTCTGTCTCTGTTTTGTTTTGATTTTCCCAGAGAAGGCAAAAGGACTTGACAGGGTGCCTGCAGCGATTCCCACACATCTTTCCTATTCTCTCCTTTCTTTCTTTCTTTCTTTCTTTCTTTCTTTCTTTCTTTCTTTCTTTCTTTCTTTCTCTGTATCGCTGTCAGAGTCACTTTTTACACCAATTTGTCCTGTTATTAATTTTAATTTAAAAAAAAAACTACAACCGAAAAAGTTTTGTGATCCGGGAGGGAAAGGGAGGGAGGTGGGAAAATGTTACTTGGAGATCTGCATCTGCATGTGTGTGTGTTACACAAATGTGTGTTTATGGTTTACCTTTGGGATTTTATTGGGGGTATTCCCCCCCCCCCCCCCCCCCCCCCCCCCCCCCCCCCCAAAAAAAAAAAAAAAAAAAATGGATCCACCCAAAAAGCTCAGTGCAGTTAGTCATATATATATCTATATTATATATAGATATATATATATCATAGATATATAGATATATATATATAATATATAGATTATATATAATCATGTCATCGTATGAACAATAAAGGCAGAATCTAACATTTTCGAGCTATGCTGTCTTTTTTTTTTTTTTTTTTTAGTAAACTGAACTGAATGTTGGCAGAGTCTAAAAAAATAGGCACTTATCCGTTGAGGAGGCGAAACTTATAAGAATTAGGTTCTTTCCAAGAAAATAAACATGTGAAACCGAGGAGGTCCACTCTCTCTCTTTCTCTCTCTCTCTCTCTCAGCTGCCACTTGCAAGTGTGCCTTAGCGATTTAATGATATGCAAATGAAATATGCATAAAACCATTCTAGTGTATGATGATTAAACACTAAAGACATTAGCCAGAAACCCGCCGGTGTCTCTGCTGTTGTCTCTTTTCTATTCCGCAGCGGTGTACGCTGTTATAATAATAATAATAATAATAATAATAATAATAATAATAATAATAATAAAGATTATCTCCAACACGAAAGAACAAATCTTTGTTTTATTTTTTCTTCTGTTTTTTTATGAGATCCAGTAAAGAAATAGCATCATCCATGCACTCAACTCGTGAAAGAAATAAACAGCAGAGGAATCCAGCTTTTGAGAGATGGAGAAGAGTATTGACTTGTAGCATAGGAGTGTTGGGTGTGCAATTGTGTTGCCCATGGTTTGGCATTCCCATTCTTCTGCTTAGTGAAAGGGAGAATATAATTTCCCCCTTTCTTTTTATCTCTATCCTCTTCGCTTTCTCTCCTCTTTTTTCCCTGTAGCAACCTATCTCTTGTTCCAAAAGCAATCAGTTTTTTTTTAGTTTTGTTTTGTAATCCATCTGTATATGACTTTGTGCAATTAACATCCCCACTGGAATATGAAAAAAACAATAATCCAATCCTCGCTATCCCCAAACGATTCTAATTTCCAGTCTGCATTCCGCACTGAAAGGCGGGCAAAGTAATAACGTATTTGTATATAAAAAAAATAAATAAATAAATTTAAAATCTTACTAGAGAAAATACCCAAATAATAATCTGTGGTAACGTTGGCAGAGTTGTATCTATCATCTTTGTAATGGTATTGCTTCAGAAGTCATCCAGATTCCTGTAATCCCTGTGGCTGATTTTCCAGTTTATTTATAATCCACAATCTTGCTCCAACACCCCACAAATTTGGATCCCTTTTGGAGTTGCTGATTTGGCTTTAGGTATCACAATTTTTGTTGGGAGGGGGAAAAAGTTTGTAATCAAGTTCTGGTAAGATTTTGTCATCCACAGTGACAATTAATTTCACTCATAATTTATTTTATTCCCTTAAGAAAAAAAAACAGCGATTTGTATTCCTTTTGTCTTTCTTTTATGGCAGCGCCCATCCTTGGCTTTGTGCCCGATGCCAAAGAACACCTTACTGGAACCATGGCAACAATCCACGGCACCCCGTAAGTACAAAACACAACTCCAGGTACTTGTATGTGCCCGGCGAATTCCAAAAAAGAAAAAAAGAACAGAGATTGGTAGTTGCTTGGTTTCCTTAGTTGGTTGGTTGTTGGCTGGCAGACGGGGCATGAAAGGGGGGTGTCGACACCCCCCCCCCACCACCACCACCACCATCACCACTCGCACTCCATTTCACTCGGCTCCCATTGCACCAGGATGGCTGGCGCAGCGGGTACCACCTCCAAGATTCTTTGCTATTTGTCTGTGCTGCCGCAGTCCTCTGTTCCCCTGCTCTGTGCCCCCTTCATGAAGTGAGTGCATGTCTGTTGTCTGTGTGGCACCTCGCGCCTTGTCTTCTATACTGGTGGATGCTGTATTGAGACTACAGCCTGAACCATTCATCTCCCTGGTGATAGCTGTGAATGTAGATAAATCGCACACTCCTGCCTGCCTGCTTGCTTTGCTTTGCTTTGCTTGCTTGCTTGCCTCCTTGCTTGCTGCAGGAGTAGTAGTAGAGTTGCAATCTTTTTTTGTGGTTTTTATTTTAGAGTCTTGTCCTGTTCTGTTGTATACTTTATTATACCTAGATAAGGTATATAATTCATATAATATAAAAAAAACACAAAATAAAAACGATATATATATATATATATATATATATATATATATATATATATATATATATATATATATATATGAGAGAGAGAGAGAGAGAGAGAGAGAGTTCTTTTCTTTGTTAGTTCTAGTCTATCTTTTTATCTGTTTATTAGTATTCTTCATGTTTGCTGCTTTTTTTGTTTCTTTTGTAAACAGCTGCTCTGAATCATTGGCACACTCCCCCAGGTCCTTTCTTTTTCATTTTTTGCTCCCTTGTTTTGAACCAGCAATTGCCAGATTGGCAGCGGTTGCGGCAGCAATGCCCATGGCAGACATTATTCACTGCAGTGGCAGGCAGGCTGTCGACTCCATGAAAAGGGGGGGATTGCTGGGGTTGGCAGCGCCCGCTTCTTACCCCCTCCTCTCTCTCCGTTCAGAGCCCCCCTTTTGTTAGATCTCGTTGTTTTTTGTGGCTTTTTTCTTCCTTTGTTAGTGCCGTCTTGCTAATTAGCAAAACGAAGTTTAAGCCGAAAAAATACTAAACGGCACAAGTATTTTTTTTGTTCTTCAATCTTGATATCAATGTCAATTGAGCGATGGAGGGGCATACGGCAGGACAGAATGCCAGTTGATGGTGTGTAGATTTTTTTTTCAATTTTTTTAACTCGACAGATGCCCACACGCATAGCTGCTGGCATCTCTCCATCAATTGCAGGCTTGCATCGAATATCTCTCCTTCAGTGGCATCCAACAAAAAGCAAAATCTCAAATAAATCCAGCTGTATATTGTAAAAAAAAAAAAAAAAAAAAAAAGAAAAAGAAAAAAAACACTATTTTCTAGCACACCGCTTCTGCCAGCCAGTATGTTGGCATGGCGTCCTCTTGCTGGCTGGCTGGCACAGGAAATTGCGGTTAAGTGGGAGAGGGTGGGAGGAGGTGCTTCTTATTTCAGACTCTCCACAGTCTCCCTCTTCTTATAAGAGAGGGGCGGGGGGAATCAGAAAATAATTGAGTCTTTTATTATGTGCACTTGAGAGGAGCTGCAAGTTTGTCCACAATCTTTTTTTTTCTCGTTCTTTAAGACCCCATTGGCAGAGATCGCCCTCGTTCCTGCTGCCTGGCATCCCTCCTTCTGTTGAGTCTTTCCTCCAAGGATGGGGGAAATTCCAGATTTCTATACACCTCCCTCCTCCCCTTCGTTCTGTGGTTGTTCCGGGTAATTCACAAAACGATATTCCCAGACAGTACCTCATTCCGCTTCCTTCCTTACAGCACTTCTTTTAGGTTTAGATTATGGTATACGCTCAGCACCCACCCCCACCATATATTTTTTAAACTTGTCCCCCTGCACCCAGCCTCAGCACATATACAGATCGAGGGTCTTCCGTTCTTTCTCTCCCCAGTAGCATCTACCCGCTTTCTGCTAGTGCACACAAGCCGCCTTGGCGCTACCACTGAATGGATGGCACGGTGCCAGCTTCCCTCTGCCATCATCCGCATTCGCAGCTTGTCTCTCTCTCTCTCTCTCTCTCTCTCTCTCTCTCTCTCTCTCTCTCTCTCTCTCTCTCTCTCGCTCGCTCGCTCCCTCTCTTACCCTCCCTCTCCTCTCTCTTGCCCTCCCTCTCCTGTCTCTCTCTCTCTCTTTCACCCCCCCTTTTTTCTTTTTTGTTCTATAGACTTGACATTAATTAACATACGGGTTAATTGATTCTAAAAGCTGATGAATTACACTTAACATTTCCCATAGGGTAGGTAGCCCCCTGCCTGCCCGCGCCCCATACAGCCTGGCACTGCCTTTCTGTCTGCCTGCCTTGCCTGTCTCTACACTGGTGCTGTTTTAGAGAAACAGAAAGAGAGCCCAGCAGCTAGTTAGCTAGCTACTAAAGTGTAGTGTTAGCCCTGTACTGTACTGTACTGTACATTGTGAAGGATCTCAAGCTGCTTATTGGACTATAGCTGATCAGAGTTGACGTTTTGCTGTCTGATCCCACCACAGGATGTTACGATGGCATTTTGTTATAAATAATCAAAGTCCTTGCAACCCTGCACCCACCCCTCTCTTTCTGTCTATCTCCTTTTCTCCCTCCCTCCCTTTTCTACAAACTGCACACTCTCTCGCACTAATACACGCGCTAACTGTCACACATTCTCTCACACACACAAATGACTGCCTTTTTGTCTGTCAGACCATCTGTATTTTGATATGAGCACTTTAAGGTATTAGCAGAAGTTCTGGAAAACAGAAAACATTTTTACACTTTTTTTTTTTTTTTTTTTTTTAAAGAAAAAGTTTTTTGGCAGTAGCCACTACCAGGAGGCTTAAAGCAAATTAGCTGGAATCGGCTATCGCTGTCGTCTTTGATTAAGCAGTTATCACAGTATCAACGCTTTTCTACTTTCTTTCTTTTTTTATTTTTAACAGAGCTAATACCTTAAAGTGCTCATATCAAAATACAGATGGTCTGACAGAGCTTATGAGGTAAAAAAAAGGCGGTGATGGGTTTAATTATTTAAAAAGGATCCCCCTTATTTGACTGGCAGTGCCCCCTCTCCATTTGGAAGGGTCTCAAAACAATTTCTAATTAGCTGGGCTGAAACTGGCAGTCACGGAAAAGGTGGTATTACCCTCATTAAGGAACAAAAATATACAGACAGGCAAATCGACAGGAGCCCAGACCCTGCTGTTCATTTTATTTGATCTTGTTTTATTTTTATGTAGTTATCTAGTTTTCTATCTGCTGATGTATCTGTAAGCTGTTAATGGAGTATTGTTTATTTTTGACTGAATTGGTTCATGGAAAGTTTGAATAAAGAAAGACCCTGATTTATTTTTATTTGATTTTATTTGATTTTATTTTTGTACACACCTTACACTGGTTTATTTTTATCACTGATCACTGGTAAAGAGGGAAACCTTTCACAAATGTTCAAGTACAAAGTGTGTTTGCTTTCTTGCTTTTTATTTCTTTCAGTTTTTTGTTATTAAATAAAACGGGGAAGCATGAAGCAACTGAGGGAACAACAGGAATCCATTATGCAAATTGACTGCTATTTGCATAATGTCTTATGTCTGGAATATGCAAATGAAGCATATAATTTATGAGTGCCTGCGTCTGTCTCAAAGTGTTCCCATAACTTACAAAGTAGAGCTGGCATCGACGACACACACACACACACACAACACAGCCATGAACTGTACGAACATGGAGGCACAGCCATGAACTGTACGAACATGGAGGGTCTTAGGCAGTGTCTAAGGGGGTTGCTGGAAGGTGGGGATGAGAATGAGGAGCTTGTGTGAAGGGGGGTTTATACAGCACTGCACAGTACTGTTTTTTTTTTTTTTTTTTTAAATACTGGAAAAGAAAAACAGAAAATACAAACTGGGACTGGCAGTCCTGTCTGGAAAGTTGTGGGTTTTTTTTGTTTTTTTTTCGACCCCTTTTTTATTTCTGGAGGTACTACTGGAATTATTTCTGGTTAGTGGAAGAAACAGCAGAGGAAAGAAGAAAGAAAAAAAAAACATCTAAAAGGCATTTTCCCGCACAGCCCATCTCAACAACTGGGGAAGGACAATTCCTGCCAATTAAAAAAAAAAAAAATCCAGGATAATTACCGCAGCCGTTAATTGAGAGATTAAGGCCATGTTAAATAGATGTTTTTTTTTTTTTTTTTTTTTTTTTTTTTTATCGTTGCACAATTCACATTTACACAATGTCTTCATCTTTCTTATTGCAAACTGCAGTCTTTCTCTATCCAGTCTTTCCAACAACACTGATGACTTCTTGAAACAAACATGATGCTGCCCGTTGCAATACTGTATTATGCTATAGTACGTTATACTGTAACATACCGTATTGCAGATAATATACATTTAAAAAAAAATGCCTTGTCCGTCTGTCTCTGGGACTGTCTCTTGTTTTAACAGGAAGGCCGTTCCATGATGAAAAGGACCATTGTTTTTTTTTTTTTTTTTTTTTTTTGTCTCCTTGGCTTTTTTTTGCTGCTTAGGGATCAAAATCCTTTCTTATTTTCTCTCTCTGTTTGTGTGTTTCCCAGCCAACATCGAAGAGCCAGATGTGGGAATAGGCATGCCCGCCCCTTTCATGCCTAAAGGGGCATCTGTTTAATTTTTCCCCCCAGGACTTATTGTTTCGAAAAACCGGCGTTGGCATAGAAGTCCAGCGGAATACCAGTCACACTGAAGCCTGGTAGTTCACAGTCAGCCATCTCCTAACTGCTGGGCACTGTCTTCTCATCTGAGTGACTGGGTGCATCACTATTTTATGCCTTGTGGGGCTCTTGCTTCAGTGATTATTAATGAGCAAGTTGAGATCATTTTCCAAAAGCATTTAATTCAATGGCTTTTCCAGTGACTCCTATTCATTTGTACAGCGTGAATTTGCCCTGCATAATTGAAGGACTTTTTTTTTTTTTTTAGATATTTTTTATTCAGTTCGAATAGCCGGTGAACTATTTTCCGAATTTGTCAAAATAATTATTCTAAAGAGGTTTTCATTATTAATATGCAAGTGAGTTGGGGAAAAAAGAGATTTGTGATGATATGTAGTCTAGAGGTTCTCGTATATACATAGAGGGGCATAGACCCTTATTTTGGAAAAAATTCATCAACAAAAAAACACTATTTGAAATTTTAGCAAATTTCACATCGGTGTTATCACAAAATGCTTACTCTGTATGGAACTATTTAAAAAATAAAACTAATTGATTCAAATTGCCTCAGAACTCTGTTTTGTTTGGTACCTTAATCATGTTATAAAACTGAGAGAGTGGGCTCTGTTCACAAAGCTTTAATTTATGTGTTGTTAAAGTTTTCATAATTTATGATTTCAAATATTTTGATATTCTTGAAAACTGCTGTAGACTGGCTTCTTCAACAACATTATAGAACATTTTCATGAATATCTCTAATAGAATGTGATCAAGTATTTCAGCGTTTCGGATAATACCATCCCCAAAATAAACGTTAAAATAATTTTAAAAAAAGATACAATGCAATGTTAGTAAATGTGTGATATGTCCTTCTCTGTGTCTTTTATGATTTATAGATATAAATATTATCAAGGGTTCGTTTTTAGGGCTCTAGTGTTTGTCTCACAATCTTCATATTATCATTTGATCTTTTGTATGCTTGACACCAATCTTGATTAGCAGCTGTATCACAGTCTGTCATTCTCTCACAGTGAACTCACACACACAGTATCTAGCACACCGCCAGTAATCAATTCATTAAAACACATGGGCACAGGTTTATCAGTTTTTGCTTTTGTTTTTTGTAAGGCAAAAATAAGTTACAAAAGTACTATTGTAACAAATTATTAAGAGACCATTTGAGTCCGTAAATTAAAATGCTTTTCTGTTTGTTACTAGTTTTATAAAACTTTTATTTTTCTTTCACAAAACTTTACAGTAAATGCAATGGGGCAGAAAATCCCTGAATTATTTAATAAAATAACTTTTATTAATAAGGTTTATTTATTTATAATTAAACTTGTAAAAGACAATTTTTGTGTACATTCAAACCTGTCTACTCCAGCCCCTCTAACGGTATTCTGTATAATCGGGCACGGTTTTTGGGTCCTGACCAAATCCCTATTGAAATTATTGATGTGATTCCCAATACAATCCATCTCTTCTAGAACCAGCCATGGTTTCTTGGTTCTGCCTGCCTGCACAGGCTGCCATGAAGTCATGGGATTTTTCTTTTTCTAAGTTTATAACTAAGTACAGTATACTTAATAAGAGATACTGTACACATGGCATATTAACTTATTATAAATCAAGGACAGACAACACGACAGTGTAGTATAATCGTGCAAATAGGCATATGGGCTTTTATTGCTTTCTGTGAAGTTACGCCATTGGTTTCATATGTGTTCTCACATTTCTATGTTGAAGTAGAAGTTTATAAGCTGTATACTTTGTATTTGTATTGCTACACATGGTGAAGTTCCCAAGAAGAATGATCTTGTAGGTCAAATTCTAATGTATTTTCTGTCTTTTATCACTTTCACCCTAAAATAGTCTATTAACTTTTTTTTTTACTTTCCAAAAAACAAACCCTCTTTTCCTGTTCTCCTTAAATGACAACAGTCATATTTTCAGTATAACTCACATACAAACTCCCACTGTGTTTGTCAGATAATAAGAATACATTCTCAGCTCCAACAACACCAGCAGTTTGATCTTTATCTGTTAAAAAATAAATAAATCACACACACACACACACACACACACACACACACACACACACACACAGAGCTCTGTTAATCAGGAACAACCTACCCAATTATCAACTGCACCTGGGCGCATACAACTACTCCTGTCCTTATTCCCTCTCAACTATGTTTCTTGTAATGTATTGTGTGTTGGGCTCTGTGGTACCTTAATACTGCACCACACTTTAAATGTACATTTAAATCCATCCTCTATTTAATATAAATGGACATTTATATTTATCTGGTTTAATTATTTATTTGTAATTTACTTTGATTAAATCTTCATAAATAAGGGTCACAGTTTTGCATATTTACGTAACCCATATAACAAGTGATGAAAACAGAGCATTAGATTTTATACTGATAAAAGAGAAGTGAGGGCAATGTGCCAGTTAGCAACATTCAAGATTCCCTTCACAGCTCTGATACAAGCACACCTGAATCTGACCTGAGGAGAAGTTCAGTGTCCACACCTTGGAGCCTGTAGGCTTATTTGCGCTTTTTAGTTCTAGCTTTGAAATTGAAAATAAAAAGTTATATGGTTTTAAAATTAAGCTTTAAAAAGAATCTCTAACCTTGTTTTAAATCAATTTCTTCTTGTTCCTCTGCATGGAAGTGGGTCATGAAAGTACATTTAAATCCAAAATAAAACTGGTTTGGAATGTGGAATATATGTTTGGTAGTGCCCCTCCAACATGATTCAGTGTGTTTCCATGGTGAGATAATCCTACTCCTTGTTTGGGAGATCGTTAAAAAAAAAAAAAAATATATAATATATATATAATATATATCTATTATATATATATATATATATATAATATGCATTTAAACAATCTCTTAGGCACACTTTCTATCCATCCATTTATCTGTATATTGTTTTTATGAACATACAATACACTGTACTTTTGCATCATAACAACAGAACCTATCATATCCGATCCTGCAAGATGTGACACCCTCTGTTAAACGGACATGCAAACATACTGAACGTCCCCCATATTATCAAGGCTAAATGCAAGTTGCATTACAGAATTATTATGTGGGCATAGTGATCAGTAAAATCTTTATATAAAAATGATATTAATTCAATAAAAAGTATTTTGATTCTTTGTTGTTTTACAAGGAATTATCGAGTTCTTACCTGACCATACAGTCGGTATTGTTGGAAGGATATACTTTGGGCTCAATTGACAAAACCATGCCTTTTCGTTACAACAGTCTGGAATTGTTTAATGAATATCAAACTTTAAAAAAAAGATTCTTTAAGATTAAGAATCTTGTACAGTAAGCCCTGGAGACCTTGGACTCCTCCACCACTATGACATACCTGTCTATTTACTGTACAGTACATCACACATGCAGTATCAAGACAAAAAGCTGGTGTTAATCAATGTAATTAGTTTATAGAACCTGTTGTGTTTTAAATGTGTAGAATGCTTTTTATTGACATTCTGAGTGCAAGGTCTAGTCTAGTTGCTGCTAATAGTTTCTAATATGGGCTGTAACTTAATAATAATAATAATAATAATAATAATAATAATAAATAATAATAATAATAATAATAGTAAATGTATAAAAGAAAAAAGTAAAATTAAATCCTGTTCTGTTTTATTTTTTATCGCTACAATACACAAAAAGATATTTTTAGGGAAACTTGAATAATTCAAATGTGTGTTTTAAGTTTTTTTTCTATTATTAGCAGTTCATAATGCCGAAAAAGTACTGAAAGTTTAAGTGATCCGGGAAGATAGAACAGCACAAAAAGGTCCAGTACATCTTATACTTTAATGAACCCCCAGAGCCGCCTTATAACAAATATCATATTTTAAGAGATTTGGAAATTCCTTGGCGAAAGATAAATTGCTCATTCACTTTGACCTGTAAAATAAGATGGCTACTATATTGGTGTCCTGTGACTTTTTGATTTCTGGATGATAAAAACCAAAACTTTTGAGATATTGGCTTCGTACTCTGTACACAGCTATATTCTACAATTCTCATGGTTCTGGGTGCTGTATGTAAACAATTCACGACAGTTATTTTCTAAAGGTGCTACCCCTACGTTATCAGAGCCTCACATCTTGGTCCGGAAGAATCTTTTTAAATATCTGACCCACGTGCTTTTCCTGCTGTAGTGCAGAGCTGCCGGGTGTTGGACAGATCACCTTGAAGACCTGAAGGCCCAGCTTCCCTCCAGAGACCACCTGCTCCAACAGCTCAGAGAGGCCTTCTTCTCCCAAGAAGAGGTCCGAGCTGAGGTGAGTGCTCTTCCCCTCTGCCTTTTAGATCAGCCTGTGGTGGACTGGTTCCATGAAACAGTAAATAACACTTTATCAGCAATTACCCATTCAGTTATGTTCATAAACAGTCAACAGATATGCAATTGGGAAATGTTACCATATGGAAATGACAAGAGATCACTATTATTCGAACGCTTACAAATAATTACATATCTGTATTTTACTTTTTTTTTAATTATTGTTATTAACATGTACTGTAATTCAACTTCAATAAATGGGTAAGTGCATATCAATTCAATCCCCAAAATAAAGCATTACCAAAGTGTTAAATTACCTTTCGTCTTCAGTTTCACCACACTGCAGAGGGTCACAGCTTTTAAGAGATCATATGCACCCCATTTTCCCACTTTTGAAGCCATTACAGTTTTAGAACACAGCTCTGTTTTATGATTGTTTGTGGATCTTCCCCACCACCCCCCTCTGCAGTAGGTTATAATCTTCAAGCTCTGCTGTGGCTCAGGATGAAAAACAGATTGCCCTTTTCTCTCATATAGTGTTTAAAATGTTATGGAGTGTTATGGGTGTTTTACTTTACAATGACCAGATTGTAAATGAGATACGTATATTTTCAACATTGGATTATATTAATAACAGGGTTAGAAACCCACATTGGTCCTGCAACCATTACTAGCTTTCAGAACTATCCTCAATTTATTATTTATTAACAAGTGACAGGACTTTTGAACAATATGTAAAATAAATTCTTCCCCCCTACAAATCTGTATTTCTCAAATCGTGTAACTTTCAATAACATACCTAAAAAAGGGGAAACCAAGGAATAGTACGAGTTGCTAAGCCTCACTGATAACCATTGTAAATATGGCAAAGCTATTTTTCAAAACTGTATAAGGGAATTTAGCTTTATTTCTGTTTAACATACCTGGATAATCCACTTACTCACATGCAATGAAGTGACATGGTTTCAAGCATCCTTGGATAAACGTATTAACCAGTTAAAAAGGTGAACATGCTGGCTATAGTAAGGCATAGCTAAAATCGGTTCGCCATCTCTCCTTATTTTTCTGGATCATCCAGATTTTTGAGGTGGATGTCCTGGTTTTCAGCATGTCTCCCAGAGACTCAAACGTCCTGAGTTTTAATCTCAGCGCCGCCCACAAGCATCGGCAGCTGTATCCACACATCCATTTAGAAAACTACAGACCGCAACCGTAAAATGACAGTAAATTGAGCTATTTCATTAGATCAACCAACATTTCTGCAATAGACACACTATAAATTGATTGTCGATAGCACTACACTTTTAACTTATTGGATGAATACAGATTTCGTAAAGAAAGTGCTTATTCTTTATACAATGATGCTTCTTGGAGTCTGTTGAGGACTGGCAGTCACCACTTTTACAAACAGAGGATGTTAATCCCATATTCATGCCACTGAAGATACAGAGAAACCCCTTGCTGTGGGATGTGTGCAGCAGTAGATACAAAAATTGTATAATCTTTCAATCCCTCTTTTTATGGTATTTGCCATTTAAATGGGTTGCATTAGAGCCACAGGTGTTTTCTATATTTTGTTCACAAAAACTCAAATGTCGTCTTTTATTTTTTGGGTAATAGATACAGAGAATCAGATTAGCTTCATCCACACTGAGGATTAAATTACATTTTTTAATCAAACAGATCTCCTCATCTCTGCATTAGGGTGACATACTGAAACTGACGGTGCACAGTGCAAGTTAACCTTGTGTGGTGTGCCATACATGTACAAAAGCAGAAATGTCAAAATGATTTTTTTTTATAAAACTCAATTTGACCACTCGAAGACCATTCCATTTAATTCATTTCAAGTATTGCACAAGAATCATACTGTGTGCAGATTAACTTAATTCACACTTGGTTTTCTCTTATCTTTTTTTTCATCATGCGCACATACACTCACACAGAAGTTTGAATGAATGGAGATTTGTCTCTTCGCCATGTTGACTGCTCTATATTCTGATATTTAGCAATTTGGATTAAGTCTCCTCTTTCATAGACTGACTTTCCTGGACTTAAACTTGAATCAACTGGACTTGGAACTGAATTATCAGGAGCAGGATCAACCCTGGGTGCCTGACTTTGTGACACTGCGCTGATGAATAACAGACATGCCTGTGGGAAGGAGCTGTACCCTTCAATCAGCCTCTTGATATCTGTGTTTTAAATAATTCAAATGAAATAAATAAATGAGAAGCAAGGTGTGCTGCTTGTATTATTTATTATTTTTAAATGCTTGACTATTTGTGCTCGTAAACAGAAATGACATATGATAAGGTTTGAAATAAAATAACATGACATTTTTGGCCAGACTAGGGATATTATTTGATTTAGCCTTGGATAACTGTGGCTGGAGGTGGGCCACTTGAGCAAGCCTGGTCGGTTTGGTTAGAAAACAGATTCACTGCCTTTCTGTTACTCAACCCTCTGCTGTTTATCTGGACCTGTCTATCTGTCCATCTACTTCTCATCACTGTACACCAGTCTGTCTATCCAGGCCTGCTGAATTTCTGGAAACGCACACCAGTTTTGTCTTTCCTAATGTGTTGAGAATCGAGAGCACAAGCAGTGGAAATGGGAGCTTCCCCATGTTTCCCTATGGAGTATGTCTCAAGACGCCCCTGGAGGCACTACTCTTTTTGTGGGCGAGGGCTCAGCTCAGTCTACATTACAATGTAGTAATAGTTTTTATTTTCTAAAATGCATCCTTCAAAAGTTTTTTTTTTGTTTGTTTATATGCAAAGCCAAGCAATTGCAATTAATGTTTGTGTTTTTTTTTTTTTGTTTGTTTGTTTTTTTTGCAGCAGAGCAGGGCAATCGCAATTGTCTTTTTGTTGCTGTTCACGATTCCATATTATCTGGTTGTCAAAGACCCTTATCTGAGTAGTGTGGTTATTGTTACAGACAAATCTCAAAACTCACAATCAAAGAAAGAAACTCCATTTCTAATCTCCATTTTTCAAAGCAATATGTTTTTATTAAATTTTTAACAAAACATACCCAGCTCTACCTGGCAGTAATTGAGGGGGATGTTAAACTAAGTTTAAAACAAAAATGATAATGTTTTGTTCCTCATTGCTTGAAATATTTAGCTTTGTATTTTCTATGTAAAAACAAGTTTTTTTCCCTTCCCGCTGGCATTTACTGTTTGTTGCTTGGGAAAAGTCACTGAACATGCAGCTATGTTGTAACAACAGACTGCCCACTGACTGTCCCCTTGCCACCTTTGGTGTGCCTGTGGCAACACAGAGCGACGTGCAAGGAGGTGACATGCACATCACGTTTGGTGTAAGCGCTTCTTCAGTGGCTGGTTAAAACCTCATCATAGGAGGAAAAATAGATTGAACTGTTGCCCTAACATCCTTACACCACCGGGCAGTAGTCGCCATCTGTCATGGGACTGGTTCACAACACTGTCAGCCACTCCCCCCTTTTTCAAAAGAATGCCCTCCACTGGCTGAATGAAAACATTTCGGAATGGAGATTCAGTGACTTAACAGAAAATGAATTACAAAAGACAGAAAAAACTTATGCTACACAAAGTTCGTGGCCTGTCATTGACAGAGTGTTTCTGTTTATGCCGTCTCGCCAGGTTTGAAATTGATGGCTGTGAGCACCCAAGACTGCAAGCCACAGTATGTCGCCCTAGTCCAGCCTTCAACATGCCGATTGCATGAAGACGCTGCTGTCTTGACAGACGTGGCATATTGTTTTTTATCCTGTGATTTTCTTTATTGCTTTTATTCAGCTTGCAGTTCAACAGCTGAAATCACTCCATATCCAGTGTCCAGTCAACTGTCAGTAAGTAGGTGATTAAGTGTGTATGCTTCAGTCGTAGTCACTCAAGTATGTCATGGTCAAGGATGAATGATCGAGTGATTGAAAAGAAACCGAAAACATTTCGTCAATATCCATCATTTATATACCTTTTTTTTTTTTTGAAAATAAATGTGTTATAACAGTGATAAGTTTCTTTTGATGCTCGGTATGTATATATATATATATGTGTGTGTGTGTGTGTGTGTGTGTGTGTGTGTATATATATATATATATATATATATATATATATATATATATATATATATATATATGCGTGGGCTGGTGGTTCCAGTATGTTCAGATATCACCGCCTCCCTGCCTGCTGTGTTTTGTGCCGCCCATTGTAGGTAGCGTGCACTGGCAGCTACAGGCGCTTGTTAAAGCCAATAACTTATCTCACGTTTGAAGCTAATGGGAAGAATACTGGCTGCAGTGAAAAATAAATTACATCTTTTTTTTTTCCCTTTCTCTGCCCTCCTAACCCACAGCGTAATATAGCGGTGGTGAGAGTATGCATTACAGATTTGAAGCATTAGAATTTATCTGTGCTGTATGACGCTGACTGATGCATTTGAAAATAATGTACTTCAGCGGTGCATTTCAGAGACCCCGTAACTAATGGATAGCTCTCGCCTGTGGCCGCTACTGTATATCATTCAGTCTGCCTACATCATCGAGCCCTCTAGAATTTCTACAAGGCTCTCCAGCCCAGCGCTTTAGGTCCTCCATCACAAGGCAGTAACTGCTGGAAAAGCAGAAGCCATAGCTGTGCTCACCAGCATTATAATGAGCCCTAATGCAGTGCTTCTTCATGGTAGTACTTGAAATAAATTAAAAATAAAAAACAATAATGCTTATAATGACTGCATATGTCATCTTTGTTCACAGGTATACGTGTGATTGTATGGTAATATTTTATTGAGCAAAGCATACCACAAGTGCAGTGACCCAAATGTTATTAATTTACTACCAATGCAGAATGAATAGGTCAGACCCCATTGTACATTTTAAATATCTTTTTCATTAAATGTCTTTCTCTATCTTAAATATCCCTGAAATAGATAACAGTCCCATCTCCAATTACTTATGAAAGATTTTAGGTCCCAATCTGTCCCACAAGTACAGTGGTTCCCTACATATTATATGTTTCTCCCAATGCAAAAGGACTGGGTGTGGAAATGTGTCTTGGAAGTTACCTTTTCTGAAACTCGTTCTTGATTGGTCAAATTAAGAAATTTACCATATGAACCATGTGTAGCATTACTGGATGTGCAGTATATAAGGACTTGGGCAATTAGATGATCAATCAATCAATCTTTATATAGCGCCTTTCATAGTGGGCCACCATCACAAAGTGCTTTACAAGATGGAGTAACAAGAAGAACATCCATAATACTTTAAATACAGAAAAATGCATAATGCATGATATACAGTAAAAAAAAAAAAAAAAACAATACATTAAATACACTGGAAAGTGCATAATACATGATAGAAGCATAATACATGAAATAATAGCAGCAACACAGCAGCTAATGGCAGATATCAAGGTTAAAGAGCATGGAAAGCAAGAGAGAACAGGTGGGTCTTGAGGGTTGATTTAAAGCGAGGGACGGTGGGAGCATCACGCACCAAAGTTGGGAGAGAGTTTCAAAGAGTCGGCTCCATGAAGCTAAACAAGCGTTCTCCAAGTGTGGTGCACTTTTGCTTGGGGATAACAAGCAGGCCAAAGTCAGAGGACCTCAGCTTCATGGTGTTTGACTGTTTATTAAATGGGTAGATGCAAAACGTGTAAAAATGTGTGCTGGGTCCCCATGATGTTTACCTTTCCACTGCTGTTTTTGTATGTACACTTTATAGCATGCTGTATACTGTGAATTCTGTTTGTTTAGGGAGGGGGCACTAATTTAAAAATTAAGAACTGCTAATTTCTAAATTAGCTATTTGAATTTGAAATGAAAATAAGGTTCTGTACTGTTGGCATTCTCTGTGTCGCACAATGAACCGTGCTTTCACATGAGTATGCTGTGCTCCTAAGAGGAACAACTGAACCGGCGTCATTTACCGTCACCCCAGCATGTGTGCTAAGGGTTAACCTGTGCCTACATCATCTTTACCAGCACCCAGCATGCACTGCATTGGAGGCACTGTGCTCTTTATGGATAAAACAGACTTGTTTGTGTGCACTGTCAAAACAATTAGTCAAAGTATTTAACCAGGTGGCTTTTGATCATTTTAATATATCTTGTTTTAACCTCACCCAAGTGGGGGAGTCACTGGAACATTGATTTATCCAGCTTATATATATATATATATATATATATATATATATATATATATATATATATATATATACTAAATATAAAGTGTTTACCGATTACACACCCTGTCAGTGTTCTAGGGCAGTGCATTTATTTTCTTCTTATATACTGGCAGCAAAAATTAAGATTCCCACTGCCTCAGCAGAATTAAAAAATTCTAAAATACATCATGTTCTCCTTAAAAACAAACTTTAAAAGAATAAAAGGATCATAAAAAATTGTGTTTTATTTCTGTTAAAAACAGAATAAAGCCAAAATTAATAAAAACACTAAAACAAAACATTTTTGATTTTTTTAAATTAGAACAAAAACTTGAGCTCCTCCTCCTCACTCACGTCACACAAGGCGTCTCCCACACATCATCTCTCCTGGAAGTCCTCCAGGTTATTATTTAGTTTAAAAAATTCAAAATCCACTCTTATCTGGCTGACCACCAACACCCTGAACTGCAGCATGGCATCAGTCAGCCAGGTCCCAGAGATCCTGTTCTTTCTGGACTTTAAAATGGCTAATTTTGCCTGACCCATTATAAAATTAATTAAAACACACCTGCTTCTCTTTTTAAAACTGTAGGGAACCCCGAAGATAAAAATGTGTTTATTGAACTCCTCACCCAGGCCCTGCAGGAGCTCCTGTAAGAGATGGAAGAGTGGTCCTAGCCTAACACACTCGCTGAACATATGGAACACTGTCTCCTCTGCAGAGCAGAAACAGCACTCTGAGCTATTACTGGAATCAACTCTGTGGAGAAACCTGCCGGTGGACACAATACAGTGCAGGATTCTCCACTGCAGGTCTCCCACTCTCTTGGTGAGAGGCAGTTTATACAGCAACCTCCATACTTGCCTGTGCCCCTCCTCTACCTCCAGACATGCCCTCCATCTTGAATCTACCAACCCCCTCAACTGGTGAAAATGTGATGTCTTCCCACACAACTTGTAGATTTGCTTACTCCCTGTTGTGTGAAGAGTTAAGTCTTTAACTGTGTTAAATTTGAGTAGCGTTCCCTCATTCCCTCCATCCCCTTCTCCTTCACCTACTGCGGGACACACTAGCAACCCTGGAAAGATGAAGTCTTCTCTCAGCCCTGTGCCGCTGGACATCTCCCTCAAAGCCTCCCTGAGCTCGGGGGAGAGAGAGCTTCTCAGCTCACTAATCGTTTTCTCTGCCAGCCTCTCATAGTGCCAGCTCAGCTGCCCGGCCAGCTGTGTAGCAGTCAACCAGCAAGAGAGGTCAAGGTTGATCAAATCGCTCAGCCTGGTCATTCCTGCCCTCACAAAACCGGTACAGTGTCATTGACTGAAAGAAATGCACAGGGAAGAGCGGATTGAAGAATAGGGGCTCCTCCAATAGGACCCTGCCTGTCAGGAACCCCTCATCTCTCTCCACCCCACTGCCCTCCAGGCATCTAAAACACTCAAGCAAAAACAAGGGAGACCTATTTTAGCTAATCCAGTACTCTCAATTAAAAACAGATGTTTGCCTATCCCTAGCCCAACAAAATCCCCCAAAAAACAAGCCAGCCTCTTTCAATGAGCCTCCTCCCCAGCGTACAGGAGCCTCTGAACTGCCTGCAGTCTGAATGCTGCTACCCTGCTGGCAATGCTGACCAGCCCCTGCCCCCCTTCATCAGTGGGGAGATACACACCCAACACTTTTATACCTGTCCTGTCCCATCTCAGCACCTCGGGCAGGACAGGGGGTGTACAATCATGCCAACTGCCTGACAGGAAGGTGTCACACTTTGCCCAGTTAACTCTTGCCGTAGATGCTCTCCGAAATGTGTGCAGGCTCTATTGTAGTGCCTCGATGTCTCCATCACTGCACACAAACACATTCACATCATCTACATATGTAGACACCTTCACTGTGACAGGGGAGGGTGAGGAGGGCACTGCCCAGCCAACCAGCCTACCCCGCAGTAGGTGCAGCAGGGGCTCTATGGCCAGTGAATAAAGCATTCCAGACTGGGAGCAGCCCTGCCTAATACCCCTGCACACTGGGAAGGGTTGACTCAGCCCATTGTTGATCTTTAAAATGCTAAAAACATTTAAGTATAAAAGCTGAATGTAAGAAACAAAAACAGGGCCAAACCCAAAGGCTCCCAGGGTTTTAAAAAGGTAGGTGTGGTTGACCCTGTCAAACACCTTCTGATCTAAAGAGACCAGCCCAACATTCAAATCAAATGTATTAGCCATTAATAAAAACAAATTATCAAAAATGGAGCGTCCCAGTATACAGTAAGTTTGGTCCATGTAAATTACAGCTCCTACACATTTTTTTTTTTATCTATTGGCCAGACATTTTGAAATTATTTTAAAATCAGAACATAAAAGCGAAACAGGTCTCCAGTTTTTTTAAATAACACAGGTCTCCTTTCTTGGGTAGTAGTATGATTACTGCCCTCCTGCAACTGAGGGGCAGTTCTTTATCCTGGAGGCTCTCTCCCAGCACCTGCAAAACGTCCTCTCCAATCACAGTCCAGATTTTTTTTAAAAATTCAGCAGGCAGTCCGTCAATGCCAGGAGCTTTTCTGTTTGAAAGCTGTGTAACAGCAGTGGTCAGCTCCTGATATGTTGGCGACTTATCTAATTGATGTTGTTCTTTGCTAAGGGTGGGCAAATCCTGAAGGAGCAGGTCCATATCCTGTTGGTCACATGACTCTTTACTATATAGTTCAGTATAAAATTTTACTGCCTACCCGCTAATCTCCTCTGGGCTGAACAGCTCCCTGCCGCAAGGTATCCAGATGCAATGCATCTGCCGGCTGTCTGCTCTCCTCTCCAAGCCAAAAAAGAAACTGGAAGGGGTCTTTCAATTCCATGAAGCGAGAACGCACCAGCGCCCCCTTCATTCTTTCCTTCAGCAGGCTGCCCAGCATGTGTTTCTGCTCCCTCGGGGTAGGCAGTGTCTGCTCCTGGTGGTCTGTGTCAGGCTGCTCTCTAACTGGAGAATTTTAAGCTCCAACTCTCTCACCACTGCATTCAGTGACCCAGTTGAATTGAGTGCGTATTGCTGGCAAAAGATTTTAATCTGTGTTTTGCCAATGTCCCACCACTGCCTCATATTTTTATAGAGTGTTTTTTTTTTCTTTTTTCTGTATGTTCCAGAATTGCTTAAATTGCTTTACAAAAACTGTGTCTTGTAATAACTTTACATTAAAATGCCAGTAGGAGGTGCTGTGAGAGTCAGTGGTAGGTATTACTGTAACTAAAAGGCAGTGGTGGTCAGAAAGGCTACTGGGAATGATGTTGGCTTTAGAATTTATTCAAATGAGTGCGTGACGTGTAGAAGAGGTCTAACCTTGTTCTATATATTTGTTGTGAGCGACAATGAGACCAGGTGTATTGCCTTGCATTAGGGTACAGACACATCCAGACATCAACCAGGCCACTGAACTGAAAAACTGCAGCTAATTCACTGCAGGACTGGGGATTGGGCTCCTCATTGTTTCTATCCATAGTAAAATCAATGGTGCAGTTAAAATCTCCTCCCACTACCACCACATCATCATTATCAATACTTGAAAGAGCTTGCTTTAGTTTGGTAAAAATTAAAATATGTTCCCTCCCCTTAATTGGTGCATAAATATGAATATAAACAAATACAGTGCCACCCAACCTTGCTCTCACTTTTAATAACCTCCCCTTTCAATCTCTTCAGTATGTAAAATTGTTGCTCTTAGGCTGGGCTTGAATAAAATTGCCACTCCTGCACTAGTGCTTGAACCGTGGTTCAGTACACATGGCCCCCTCCACTCTGCCAACCACGCCGCCTCATTCTCACCGTCTGAGTGCGTCTCCTACAGCAGCGCTACCCCCGCCCGCTTCTGCTCTAAAAACAAACACAGCTGTGCCAGGTTTGGAGCCCGTCACCATTCCACTCCCCTCTCCTTCCATATTAGGAGGGACAGACACCCATGCCTGAGACTGCAGGCTTCCCTCCAGCACAGACTAGGGGCTCTGCTCCATTCCCCGTTCGCTGTTAGACAGATCTGCAGGTTCCTTATTTTTTACTTTTTTTTGTTTTTGTTAGTTACCATGACAAATGACTAATCATTTTCAGTAACTTCATTTTGTGAAGGACCTTCAGCCTCGGCTGTAGTGTCAGTGGCTCCATTCGATTCAGTGGCTCCCTGGTCTCTGCAGACTCCGGCTGCCACTGCGACGGGGGTGCAGACTCATCCTCCCGCTCACCCCCAACATCCCCAGCCTCCCCCCTGTTATCAGTACCCTGCTCCTGCCTTTCCTTATATCTATTTTTTCTCAGGCAAGCTCTCCTTTGGTGTCCCTTTTCCCCACAGTTAAAGCACCGCATTGTGTCTGAGCTGACAAATACAACAGAGCCCGTACCCTCCACACTGAAGCTCCAAGCGACATCAATCACCTGCCCTGGGTTATTCAGCAGTAAAAACGCCTGTCTCCGAAAAGACAGGACGTGCTTAACGTTAACATTTTTACACCCTAATGGAATGTTTTTAATTGGGGACAGCAGCTTACCATACTGGGCAAGTTCATTCTCCAAGATCTCATTTTTTAAAAACGGCGGCAGGTTAGACATAAAAACCTTGGTAACAGGGGTTACTAAGGGGGACACTTGAATAAAATCTCCCTTCACTGAAAATCCTTCCTCCACGAGTTGATTGACCAGTGGGAAGCCGACACTATGTTTTCATAGCCGACTACCTTTCCTACTGCCAGCAGGCACTCCTCCACCGACACGCCAGTATCCAGCAAGCAGCTAACCCCATGCCGACGGCTGAGAGCCCCCAGCCCTCCAGAGTGAGATCCCATAATGGGATCTACACACACACACGCACACACAACACTACTCAGTAAGCAGTAAAATGCAAACCAAAACAAACGAAACGATTAACAAAAAATTATAGAATATTGCAAAAAATGGTAGCAAAAAAAACACCCTCCAACCACACCAGCGTTCAAACGCTACCGCCTCCCTGCAAGCTCTTCCCGCAATCTTCCGAGAGAGAGAGAGAAGGGGGGGGGGGGAGGCAAGAAGACCAAATTAATTCCGTCCGCTGAGGGGTCAGGAGGCAGAAAGTGCATAGCAATGCATTCTGCTCAGCAGGCTACAGGAGATAGGATGCTAATAAGATCATAAGATGAGAGGAGTCAGGCCCTGGGGACTCCCATGAAGGGTTTCTGTAAATTTTTTAAAAGAAATCGTCTCAAAAAATAATGATGTCTGCTTTGAAATGCATTAATAATCTGGGGTGGACGGTTTTGTTCCGGGATGTGGAATGGCAATAAAATACCAAATTTATTAATCTAGAAAGAGGAGAATGAATATATACATGAAATATATATATATATATATATATATATATATATATATATATATATATATATATATAACACAAAAAAAATTCCTGCAGTATTTTCTA
The DNA here is from genome assembly GCF_017654505.1 of Polyodon spathula. Lineage (NCBI taxonomy): Eukaryota > Metazoa > Chordata > Actinopteri > Acipenseriformes > Polyodontidae > Polyodon > Polyodon spathula. Next base: position 7,501,895 of record NC_054554.1, read on the forward strand.
ATTAGGAGAGAGAGGTAGTGAGCGAAGATCTAGTCTTGGTTAATGTTTTTAATAAAATGCTACAGGGGCTGTACATCTACCACAATACTATTGGGATGGAAGGTTTTGAGAAGATAAAGAAGATCCTGGAGTGCAATGAATTCCCCAAGAAGCTCACTAGTAAGGAGAAAGCGGCTTGGAACAGCTTTGTAGCAGTGGTTCGGGGCTTCCTGGGCAATCACAAGGCCGAAAACTATGTGGAACTGGTTGAGACTCTGGTGAAGAACTACGGCACAATGTAGGATGTCCCTCAAAGTCCATATCCTTGATGCTCATCTTGATAAATTCAAGGAGAACATGGGAGCGTATTCGGAGGAGCAAGGCGAGCGCTTCCACCAGGATATACTGGACTTTGAACGCCGCTACCAAGGACAATATAACGAGAACATGATGGGAGACTACATTTACTACAAAACTACAAAAACTACTCATTTTTGTATTACTTTAGTATAAATACATGTTAATTTGGATTCATATGTTGTTTTTTTCTGACTTTATGTGAACGAAAAGACACAAATTCGCCTGTTTTCTCATTTGAAATAGGTAAATTTCTAAATATCACTGTCCTGGTCACAAAAGCAAAGTTTGTGGGGAATAATAGCCATTTTCTATACTTTTGAGGCATAAGCAATTAGGAAATAATACTTACTATCCAGGAACAAAAATTGTGTTACATAGTGTTACCTTTTACATTACAGTAGCTTGTCTCGTTCGCTTTGTTTTGGTTGCATTTTCATCAGAGAGAAAAAAAAAATGTGAACGGTGACGGATATTTAAATAAATTGTAAGATTGAAGAGATGGGCTTTGCAGCAGCCTTAAGTCTTAAGTGCATTAAATGTATGTTACATTATATATATATATATATATATATATATCTATATATACTATATATATTATATATAGTATATAAATGAGTGAATTAGTTTCACTTAATTGTAGGGCAATACAACATGACTGACATGTATCTGGGTAACGGATATCTGAGTGCTGACTGATAGACTATCGGAAATAATTTTAATAAATATTGTCTGACTTTAATCAAAAGTATAAAACCTATCTCTCTCTCTCTCTCTCTCTCTCTCTCTCTCTCTCTCTCTCTCTCTCTCTCTCTCACTCTCTCTCTCACCACTACATCTATGGCTTAAAGTTTTGCATAAGCTATAATTTTAAGATTGAGAGATTTGTTGCTAAAATGAAAAACCAACAATCTGCTCTCTGTAAAAATGTTAAGGTCAAGGCTGCCTGGCTCTCTTCCAGCAGGTAATCAATTAAAAATGGGCAGACTCGGGTGAGACTTATTACTGGGTTGGATAACTCCTGTAATAATACCCTATTTAGCAAGAACCACGTTGCTTAGATTGCTGTAGCTGACATAGCAAATAAAATAAATAAAAAATAAAACAGGGTAGAGAGGTTTGTCCAGTCCTGCCAACTGCAATATTGAAATTACATGCATCCAGAATTAAAAGGGTTAAAATGTTTAGGGTTTTGGAGAGGGAGGAGAGATATCAGATAGCACAATAGCATTAAAAGGTCGACAGTACCTGCTGCATAATGGGAATGTTACTGACCCTCTTAATTTACAAGTAATTCCCAGGCTGATTATTACTTGAAGAGCACACACAATGCATAAATATATTAATGGTTCACTGTATTTTTTATTTATTTTCCTGGCATTGCTAATGTTTCAGTTTGCTTTTTAATAATAATATACTAAACCACATTTCCAGCTAAATTTAGACTTTGATATTGTGCTTTTTAATTTTGCATTACTATCTGAATTGCAAACAGTAATTTATTTAGCCCTTTGCTTTGATGTGTTTTATCAGTGAATCCAACCCCTCTGCCTTTAGTGTCAGCACCTTTTGATGTAGCTTATGTGCACTTCCAAATAGAATTTTTAATAAGCAGTCATTTTCATTTTGATTTCTGTCTGAATGAAAAGAGTCACCTCTGGCATGCATTTATATATATGATTCTGTTGAAGAAAAGAGTGACCTCTGGCATTTATTATAATATATATATATATATATATATATATATATATATATATATATAAAAGACAGATCTGCCTGGACTGACATTAAACATAGTGCATGTCTGAGGGAGGTGGGTTTGGGGAGGGGGGGGGCTATTGGTAAATGTTTTTATGAGAAGTGCCATCAGATCAGATTCACACTAAAGAAAATAATTCAAATGCTACTTGAGTAGAAGGGTTTGTGATATTAGTTTTAGTTAGTCACATCTAAAGCTGTAGTGTTGCTTGATTATGTTTTACACTAAAATATGTTTACTACACCCTTGCAGAGTTGTGTCTTCTCTGCACTGTATCAGCATATCACACGTTGAGAAATGTATGACTGTATGACTGTCTCTACAATGGGGTACCACAGTAAAAAAAAAAAAAGTATATATATTTTTAATTCTACACCTACTGCACTGTATCCAGCTGTAGAAGAAACATACATAATCTGAAATGTCCTTAACTTTATTATTTCGTAAACTTGTATAAGATTTACAGTTTTCCTGCCTCTCATTTTTGCAGATTGTACATGGTCTGCTGTTAATTGGATTTATAGAGATGTGGTGATGCATTTTATTTGATACAAAAAAAAAATCCTTCTGCCATTTACTACTGGAAAATCTGGAAAAGAAAATAGGTTAAGAGTTAACCGCAGGATAGGGACAACAGTGACAACTTAAGAAAGGAAGCAGCTCTTGGCTTGTGTAAAGATGCTCGGAGGGCTGGCCTGTTTAAAGACCTCCCCTTCCTCATCTCAGCAAGGTTAAAAAGAGCCCCTTAGGAAACAAAGACATCCAAGATCTTAGAGGAGGTCGCCCTGCAGTAGTGCTACCTCAACCTCTTCACCAATAAATAAGAAGCCACACTGCCCCTATGCCTCCCTCCAGCTAGGGGACAGATCTTTCATACACAGCCAGGCTCCAGGCTTGGGCTTCCTCTCGTCTTCTCTGAGCAGCTGGGTGACTGAGAATTTAACAAGAATTACCCGGCTGGGGGTCCCTGTCTTTACATGGAGGAGGGAGCACACACACACACAATCATTTTATTTATTCACTGTTGTACCAAAAACTAGGGATAGTGGCTTCATCCCTACTCCTCAAGGACCCAGAACGGACCACGTTTTTGTTTCAAACCTTTTATTTTATTTTTTTATATATAGATGTATATGGTAATGAACATAGACTCTAACAGCCACATTATTTAAAGCCTGCTGTCTGCATTTTTATTTATTTATTTTTTTTAATGTGCAGACTTAATCCTTGGGGTTGAACCACAGTTATAAACTCTGTTTTAGGATTTTTGGTATACACATAATCATATTATTTCAAGATTGGTAACTATTTGTATTGTTTAATCTGTAGTCTCTTGAACAAGCAAGTGGATGACAAAGGAATAAAAAAGCAGCTGCCAATGTCAGTCCCTTTGGTACTGTTTATTGTATGTTCTGTACTACATTGAACACGGTATAAAATTATATTCTATCTGCATTTAAAAATTCCTATTATTATTATTGATATTATAGGTGTCTACATTGCTTGTTTGTTTTTTTAGACTGTGTATTCCCTCTATTTACTCATGTGACATGAATCATATATTTAAAAAAAAAGAACAAAATGTTTGGAGTTGTAATGGTTGGAGTGGCAGATTCTCTTGTACCTAGCAGAGTTTTGAAGTCCAGTTATAGTGTGTGGGTGTTATTGAGAAATATTTTACAGATTTAATTTCTGAGAACTAGGCTGCAAGCACCATTCCTATAATAATCACAAGATAAATAAAACGTTCGAGTTGTCTGATTACTAGGACTCTATCTGTGAGTTTTGATGACTGAAAAGAACCTGGATATTGGGTTTAGACCACTAACTACCCCCTACTAGAAAGAATAATAATTATAATGCATTGATCTGTATAACATGTTTGATGCTAGGCACACTCACAATTCTGTGTGACCTGTCTGGGTCTGTACCTAACTGATGTAAGTGAGTTTGCATTGCACCCACAACCGCCTTCTCTCCTCAAGATATCTTTCCATCGACATGCTTTTCATAGCTGCACCGCAGTGTTCAGTTACCGAGGGCGCAGTGACCCGTTTGCTCCTTAGCATCTTCGGAGCGTCTCCATTTAGAATATTGTGCCGAGACGAGTACAGAGTAGACATGCTGCTTGTGAAATTAACGAGAAAAAAAATACTAATATGTATTTCATAATTTGTGCTTTTATATGAAGTCATGAATTGTTTTTGTTTTTCCAAGGGAACTTGCTATGCTACATTCAGTATACTCTAGTATATATAAGCATCATCATCAAGCTGCCATTATTATACAAATATCCACTTAAATTTGGAGAAGACAGTGTGTGTGTGTGTGTGTCTGTGTGTCTGTGTTTGTTTGTACGACGCTCTGATTTATGTAGGTACTGCAATAGAGAAAAGTCGCGGAGTTTTGATCAAGCAGTGCTAGAGCGCCCTCACTGTAGCCGCCCGGGTCCAGTTAGTGCAATCACGCAGGCAGTCTATACCAACACTGTTGTGTGCGAGAGTAGGTGGGCTGCGCAACGACTATAGTACGATCTTAGAAAGAACTTAAACCTCAACTCTTGGCTCGAGAGAGACCACTTTTTCCCCCATATCTCGTTCTCGGAAAACAGCCTCAGCCTACTCATTTCAATGGATCTATCACAGTTTTGAAATGTTTAATTTCTTGTGACATTTTGGCTTTGGCATATACTGACAACAAATACAACATGTGTATTTAAACATAGTTAAACGACTAAACATAGAATGTTACATTTCAAAAGTAAAATATGTTGTGTTTCAGATTAACTGTAGCCTATTGTCCTGCACGGAACAAGTACAAAACAAGCTTTAAAAACAGCCTACAGTATTACAACTATTCAATACTGTCTTGTCAATTGTTGAAACTTAAACATACAGTTTCAATTTGAACCCGTTTCTAATTCGCCAGCACTTCAAAACAGCATAATTGGGATATAATAAAGGACATGGGTTTGTGTAATTTAACTAACTTGTTATTTACATATATTTTTTGTAAATTGTTAGAATAAAACAGAAAATAATCCCATTCGTAAGAGCTGTTCTCTTTGGCTTCATACATGCAGTTCCACAACGCTAAATATATAGTACCAATGACTAGGCATGTAAAATAATAGTCAAATGGCAAAATGTTCGCACAGTGAAGGCACTGTTTTTTTTGTTTTGTTTTGTTTTTGTTTTTTTGTTTGTTTTTAGAGCTAAATAAAATCTCCTAGTATACTGAACGCATTAGCTTTGATTCAACGTTTGACATGTAAACGTCCTATTAAGGTAATTGCTGAGCTATATTTAAATGCATGTAGCACATTTTCAGATTACATTATACTATAACAGTCGGGGCTTTTCTCCCTTTTTAACTGAATTGAAATAAATAAAAGCTGAAGGAACTATAAAGATATTTTTGTTGTAAGCTAACACACATGGTTGCTCGATGAAATTCGCAGTTTACGTTTAAAAGCCTTTCAGACATTATCACTCAAGAGATCTGCTTTGTTATAACAATCAATTGAGGGTGATAATTAGTTCATAATACCTTTGTGTGATCTATAAGTAGTTTATTTCTTGGAAAGAATAACCTGCCTTCAAAGTTGAAATGCTACTTTCTTGAATATTGATTTCTGTGTCCTGTGTATCGGTTCCCACCCAGTGGATTCTATTTTGCTGTTCTCATATTTCAAATCTGATAAATAAATGTGTCCGTCGCTAGAGTCCATATGCCTTGTATCAGGCTATTATGACGATATGATTACCAGGTGTTGCAGAGCCCAGCTGTACCCTATTTAAACCAAACGTGACGGTGAATAAAATGTGATTTAAAGGTGTTAGGTTTAAATATTAGGCATTATACATTAAACATTACTTTTATAAGTCAATTTACCACATGTAGGTCATATTCCAGACATCATACAATCGCACCATATGCCATACCAGTGGTCGTTACATGAAGTAAATGCTGTTGAAAATATTTGTGTTGGACTAAATATTATCCTAAAATGAACAGTGTCCGAAAGCGAAACATATGGTAGGCTTTTATGTGCAACAAAAACAGCAATGGAATTTACTAACATGGACAGTAAGGTTGTAGTATGTGATTGTGGTTATGCGTATGGAAAAGGCAAAAACCGCAATCGCCTTGAGCACTACGCAGCATATCACTCACTAAGCATTATTGTGTAATGTTATTTTTTTTTTTTTTTAAATATACATTTTTGGGGCAATAAATGTTGGGGCGGGATCTTACATTCTTAACAAAGTATTTCATACAACAACATGTAGGCGAAACAAACAATGTGGGGTTCCACTCTTCTCGTTTTTTACACTTTAAACCAGCAACATACTGTACTGTTCCTTGTCCAGTCAGTTTACACAATAACTTATGAACTCAAGGAATTGTATATTTAGAGAGCCTGGGGACAAAATATTACTTCATTGTAACTCTTTGTTTTCAAATGTATGTTTTTGTTGTTGTTGTTGTTGTTGTTGTTGTGTGTGTGTAACGGTTTTTGTTTCTGAATCTACTACATCAACATCAAAGACGTTTTTGCAAAATAAAAACAAATAGCTTGTACTGGACATTTCAATTATGACTAATTTAAAAATACAGGAAGCGTGTATGTGCATTATTATTATTATTATTATTATTATTATTATTATTATTATTATTATTATTATTTTTTTTTTTTTTTTTTTTTTTTTTTATTCTGTCTGATTTCAGAGCGAATCTTCCACTTCGCCAGCGGTGCATTCAGGACTGCTCTGTAAGCACAGCCTTTAGTGTCTGTTGTTTTGTGAGACAGCTTGTAGGTGATTGACCTCTCTTTCTTGTAAAACGTGACTCACAATTTCAGTAGCCAATTTAGCTTTACAAAATGTATTCATACAACCCCTGTGGTTTGCTTACAATCACCACTGAATCATACTCCTTTAGCAAAGCATATAATAAATCATACATACTTGGTTTGTTACATTTAAATGATAGCTATAAGAATAAATACCACTGTAGTTGCTGTAATAATAACTAAGACTTATGTTTGAAAGAAATTAGAAAAATGTGTGCAGTTGTGTTTCCTAAATGTAAATAAGCTCCTAGTTCAGCACCCAGATAATTTGACTTCACAATTCTGCTATGTGTTGAAATAACTGTCATTCCCACCTCTACTGTGTTGATGATTAAAGGTTTCTTTTAATGATTTTTAAATGGTTTAAATGCAGGGAAGGAAGAGTGTAGTGCCTCTGCATTGCAGGCTGTCTATATACTGTCTGTTGAGTGTGAGCGACTGTCTGTGCAGTATTGAATTAAAGGAGTGTGTGTGTCTTTTCATTCCTACAATCTTGGGGATAACGCAGTTCCTCTGCCATGGCTAGGCTTTGCTGTATCCCAGGCGTTGAGTGATACCTCTGGCTGCCGTGCTCGGTTTTGGCAAAATATAGATAAACAATTATTGTGTACTGTTGTTGCATGTCCACCTGTGTGTTGATCCTGTCGCACAACCCCGCTTTGCCTGTGTTGTGCTGTGAAGTTTAGCTCCAGTGCAGTTGTGGAGTTGACTGCTGGATTGTGGCCCACCCTCTCGGTGCGCTTAAATAATTCAGTTTACATACGCTGTCGTGGTGACTGTCCTATTTACCCTGATAGTTTGAAATTGTGCACGTGTATGTGCTTTTCTCTTTTTCTGCCTTGCAGTTTAAAAAGCAAAATAGAAGCTCTGCTGCGTCCCGCTGTTGAGTTAAATCAGCTGGCTCGTTTCAGCCAGCCTACTCTGGGTGCTTGGCAATAACAATAATAATACAATATTTGAGCTCACCCGCCTGGCGTGGTGACTGTGTTTCTCCCTTAGCTGAATTGCTGTGTGTGTGAGCCTGTATTTTTTTTCCTACTACTGGCTTTGCAGTTCTGCAGATTGAATTCCCTCTTTGTCTGTCATGGTGAAAGGACCCAAGGTCAAGTCCTCTCTAAGCAGGAACTGTCCCATTGGATTGTGGACACAATCTCGAGTGGGTTACTAATGCCAGCCTATCCCAACCCAGGAGCGTGGCAGCACACTTTACCAGAGGTGTGGCTACGTCATAGGCCCTCTTTAGAGGAACTTGATTGACTGACATTTGTACTGTGGCTGTACCTTGATGTTGCACGTTCACACCGCTAACCTGATGCATCCCTCATTCGCTGCCATTCCTTCTCCCTCGCGACTTGCTCTGGTCTACTTTCCCATAAGTACGTTGGTGGTCGTCTTTAAATTGAAAGGGAATGTTACTGAAAGAGAAGACGACCACCAACCAGCAAGGTTGCATCGGTCGCCCTCACAGGTTCGATGCAAAAGAGAAAATGGTCTCTGCGGGAGGACTGTTTAATCCCTCGGTAGGTGGGACCAAGGACATCACCCCAGGAAGGGGCCTATCGGAAGCTCTGATATAAAGAGCTCAGTGAACACTTACCTAAGGCAGGCAGATCACATAAGTATTTTGGTGGTCTTCTTCTCTTTCAGGGAACCAGGGTTACAGTAAGTAACCTAACGTACAAGGTTCATGTGATGCTTTGGCTTTTTAACACCTGCTGCTGTATAAAATATATGAAGCTACCATAAGGTTCAAAAGAAAACATTATAAATAAATAAATAAATAAATAAATAAAACAATGAGGGGAAACTCACAAAAAATGTTGGTCAAGAGGAGGAAAAGAAACAACACACTTCACTTATTTAATTGGCCAGCCAGATATGTCAACACCCTCCACCTCTGTCATTTACACCATTTTAACTACCTTTTGACTTTACTCTTGAATGGGACATGCAAACAAAAATGCCAGTACATTATAATAACAAATCCTGCCACGTTGGGTAGTTATTGTTGACAATGACAATCATCTGTAGGCTGGCATTTTCAGTGATACATAGCACTCTACTTCAGTCTCAAATTGTGAACATATAGACATATTCACAAAACTTTAGTCAGTTTTAAGGGATGTTTTGTAAGTGATTATTTGCACCATTTAATCAAAGACAATTTACAAAAACAATTTAAAAAGTCATTTTTTATGATGTTCCTTTTTGGACAATTATACACATAGACTGGAAAATATAACAATTTCACAGTAAACCACAGGTAGGCTTCCTTGTCTCTACACTAACAGGTTCCAGGAAATAAAGAACAGTGACTCTTTATTAAAATCTGTACTCCAATAAATTCTGCTGTATGAACATCCCTGGCAAATAAACCCTTTTTTTTTCTTGAAAATTAATCAGACAGTTTTTCCAAGATCAATCTGTAAGCCTTATCCTGTTATACCAACAAGTTCTCCTACAATGGAGCATTGGTTTGCAATATCCCCAAATCTGGTACTGTAATCCAGACTTTCTTATATTTGTAAATCAAGAACATGTCACTGAGGATTTGCTAAGAAGTAAGCTTAATAACAGACAAGCTGCACCATATAATAATACAGAGTGTGACTGCATTAGGATGTAAAGTAGGCACATCTTAGTTAAAATAAGAGCTAATTAAAAAGACTGGAGTATGAAAATTTAACAATTTTGTGTGACTTGGCTCCAACTTCTTTTGATGGACTGTGGAGTACTGTATAGAAGTTTTTTTGGCTATATAACAAAGATGTATCAGATTTATGAGAGTTGAAGGCAAGATAGTGGGTGCCTGATGACCCGAGGCATATGTTTCCCAGACTGCAATTGCAACCGTGGTATTCTTCACAAATAATGCTGTTTTAAGCATTGCACTATATTAACAGATAGGATGGTGGCGCAGTGGGTTTAGGCTATATGCGTTCACATCTGAAGACTGGAATTTGAAAGCTGCTTAGGTTGCATAGGAAATTAGTTCTGTGATCTCAGCTTTGACGTCTGTGGACTGTTGTCCTCATCATAGAACCACCACAAGACTTGGTTGTGGTGCTGTTTTAGGCAGTCTAGGTACAAGGACTTTGTCTCAAGTACTAACAATCTAAAACCTTCATAGCACAAAACATTTAATATGATAAAAAAAAAGGCACACTGCTCCAAAAAACAACACTTGTATAGATGAAACACCAGTCTCCTGGACAGGGATTGAAATCTAATACCCCAGTAATAGTAATTGGTTAATTGCGAGGTTAGCGCAGGAATTTCCGTTGTTGCTGACTGTGTGTGAATTCAGAGGGTGGATTCTGGGCTGTCTGCTGCTCTGTTTTGGGGATGTGTGTTTGAATGAAGAAATTGGATTGAGGGCGTTCTTTTATATTCTGGAATTTGCACTTTTCTTCAACATGTTTAATTTGTCTGTTTTTAATTTTATCCGGGGATCCGCTCATCCAATTGCGATGGAAATTTGCATGGATAGTGCTTTTAACACTTGCTTTTGCATGTATTTTGACCTGTTTTCATCTTAGTTCAGTTGAAGGCTGTTGAGATTTTGTATTCACATTTGTGACAAGATGTTACTCCACATACTGTTGATTACATTTGTACTATGTTTTTAAAATACCAAGAAAAAAATAAAATCTTTCAGTAGATTCTGACCTTTTTAGCTCCAGAGAAACTATAATGTCAATAAAGCACAACATTATTTTTTTTGTACTTGAATTTGTTCTCATTTTATCTCAGAATTGATGGTGTTTAAAGTTTTGGAAGAAATTCTATACTTGTTCAATAAGCAAACAGTGAATTGTGTATAGGGTAACAGATACAGAGGGTTTTTTGATGAAGCATGATAATGGACGTTACAATTCCTCTGTTATTATTTATAATGTGTACTGTAATAAAACAACAAGTAAAAGGTAATATAAATGTTAATACAAGAAGTTTATTGCCATGATCAGGAAGTGAATTTGATGACAATGCAGCAAAACTCAGGAATCAGAATATACAGTACCTACAGTCCTGTTTGCTACAGGGATGTTGTATGAATAAAAACATTATGCAAAATTATTTCTGGTATAAGACACACAAAATATTAACTTATTATAAATCACAAAAATGTATGTTGTACTCTGTAACTACTGTACTGACAAACAGTGTTTATCTATAAGCAGGACAAGATGTACTGGAATTTTGACAAATTATTAAAAGTGATTGGTTGATTTTTCATACTTGATTTATAATTGAGAATTGAAATGACTCGTCCTTGTGCTTTACCAGAAACTATGAAGATTTTAAAACAAAAAAATTGCACCTTCTTTGTCAATATGCATTCAAATGTCATTTTGCAAACTTTAAGCGATTGTCCTTGTGTCGTTTTCCTAGGCCTGTGACAATTGAGACCTTCACCATGCAATACTCGATCTATGGTTGAAATGGAAACCCCAGTCTCACTTGCAGCCAGTTCACTTTGAATATCTATGGCAGTCAATCTTGGATTGTTATTAACCTTTCTCACAATTCTTCTACTTGTTCTTGGTGAAATAACCTTCTTTCTTCCACACCGAGGGATTGTTGTGACAGTACCATGATTATTGTACTTCTTGATTATGGAAACAATAGTTTGGGATTCTCAAATGCTTGGAAATCTTCTTGTATCATTCTCTAGCTTTATGACAATAAATAATGTTCTGCCTAAGGTCTTCAGATAGCTCTTTATTTTTTCCCATATTGACTTATTGGTAATGACAGCAATCATCCTATGCCTAACCCTTTTATACTCTCTAAGAATGTTCACCTACAATCCAGCATTTTCCAAACATTTCTAGAATTAGGTTTTGCATTATCATATTTCAGTTTCTAGCACCTTGTAGACATTACATTTTTGGAGCTTTGCAAAACAAATTGCTGAAATAAATAATTGTAGATTATATAAATATAATAATTGTCTATTTCTTTTAACTTTTTCCTCATCCACAGAAGCAAAACTTTTGCTACAAAAGATTTTTCCTAAAATTCTTTGTTTTCGAGAAATTTCCATTATGTACCAGTACATATTACAGATCACACACTAGATGTAGTGAGCAAGATTTATTTTCTTTCTTACAGTATGATTTGTATTAAGAGCTGAAAACATACCAGGTCACATGTGTGAACCAGGTAAGCACAGACTACAGGGAGAATCCAATCTTGAACTTTAAACTTAAATATGAGCATTGGGGGATTGGTCTTGAGACTAGTGCATCAGTGTATGATCACTCATCATTGCTTTGGGCTCCAAGTTCAAGGCATTCATATTTAAACCAGCAGGTATGTTAAACTTGATAGAATGTGGTGTTTACACTGTGGGTTGGTTCTGTATCCAGTAGGGCACATTGTTTAAGCTTTGTGCTTGTATCCTGTGTCATGTAAGAGGTACTGTTCTGAGCTGGTGGTTTTGTGCTGTGATTCGGTAGGGGGTGGTGTTTTGTTGCTGGTTGCAATTCTGTGTTTAACCAGTGATGTGTGCTCTTGTGTTTCAGGTTCAGGATCGGATCGTGAGTCAAAGATCCAGGAGCTTCAGGACACCATCACAGAGCCGCACCAGGAGATCTCGCTCAAAGACTCAGACAAAATGAGCCTGCTGCAGGAGCAGCACAAGCTGGAGAGCAGAATCAGTGAGCTGGGTCTAGAGGTAACTCACTGTGTTTAGGACGTGGCAGGCTTGCTGCGCCAGCAGGAGCCACAGAATTATTTTCTACATTGAGGTCCATACTAGCAACCCCCCGCATTTGCTCGCAATAGGTTTTTCCCTGAAGTTATAACATATAAGATACTGCAGGTGCAATAAATAGAATTCACAAAAGCCTTCAAATAATATTATAATATATGAATAGCTTTATTTATTATTAAAAAGGAACTAGTAAACAAACTTCACTTTTAAATACAACTAAAACATGCTTGTGCTTTCATTAGAATCCAAACAGGTCTCCACGTTGAGTAATCGATCATTTCATTGAATGTTTTATTTAGGCTCACAAGCTTAAAGCCATGGCAATAACTAATCAAAACATTTGTCCTTGCCAAATGTTCTAATATCTATGTGTACTGAACTGTAGTAACACAATCCAAAATCCAGACTGTTAGTGTATGTAGTACAATATGCGCAGAGAGGCAGTCTGGCTCGGGGTTGTGTGAATTAATCTGCCTTGGCGTGTGAAGCCTGTTTTAATTTAATTTACTAGTTTGGCACAGAACGGAAGTGAAACCACAGCATTTATTCATAATTTAGCATGCATTCTGTTCCTTTCTTTTGCAGGTATGGCATTCAGAGGAAACCATTAGCCAGCTGAGGAGAGAGCTGCTGGTGTTTGGAAGTGCAAACCTGCAGAACCTGCAGCGGTGCCCTGGGTCGGAGAGTAAGTACTGCACTCAATGAGGGCTTGTGAAAAGAGTCAGAACAGTGCAGTGCTATCTTGAAGTTGGATCATAGATGTGGTGATCTACCAGTGTAAACCATAATAAAAGGCCCAGATTGTCATTTATTTTGGGTATATGTTTCTATTTGGTATCCTTGGACAGTTGTAGGGGATTTGTTATTTATTTTTGGCCTTCTGATTAACAACACAGAAAAGCATGTGCTTTGGTTTCCATCAGATTGATTGTGAGAAATATGTGCCTTCTGTAAACCAAGCATGTCTTGCCACCCCCCTCCCATCACCAAAAAGATGAGCTGTTTCATTATGTCCTGACACTCGCAACTACCTGGCACCCGGCCCAGAGAGGGAGGGGGTCCATTTACCGTAATGAATCCTAATGGTATATAATTTTAATCAGTGTGTAATTGTGCATAATTGCCTTGAATTCCTGCATAGGATTAGATTGTAATTACAGAGTTCAAACATTGTCAGTGTAAACCAAAAAAACACAGTTCAGGACTTTTTCATTTTAAGAGTAGTTATAATAATAAACAACAGTCTGTGCCAGGTGTTAAAAGAATACAGCCAAACTGTATTACATTGACCTAGTGGTTAGAACTGAGTTTTGGGAAGGCAGTGTGGGCAAGTAGTTAGAACTCAGCGATGGGGAGAGAAGGAATTGCCATGGCACTAAGGTTAGAGCTGAAGGACTGGGAGGGAGTGAGGCTGTGTGGCCTTGTAGTTGGAAATCAACGTCTGGGAGGAATGCATGGCTAATGCAGGGCTAGAAGTTTTTTTAAGACAGTAGTGAGGATTTTCTACCTGCCTGGAAAGTAGTTAGAAAAAAGGTCTTATTCTGTAGCGATTTAATCAACTAATATATATATATATATATATATATATATATATATATATATATATATATATATATATATATATATAAATATAATTTTAAAAAAAAACCTACCTGCTGTTTTAAATAGACTGAATAACCCAAACTATCACATAGCATTTCTATATTTAAATCAGAAAGTATTTATTGAAACCACCTTCAGCTCAACTAAGTAATGGAACTAATGCAATTCCTTATCAAAATGTATTTTGTTTTATCTTTAAGTTCTACAAGAATGCAACCATATCTGTCATCTAAGCATTTCATATGCCATCAGTACAGTTAACCAGGTTATGTTTCGTCGGTGCAAATTAAGTGGTACGACATTATCCTCATCTGTCGTCATGTTTTTTAGGCGTTTTTTAAGAATTTTTTTACAATCGTCCTCCACCAATGGGAGAATCAAACAAGCGAGCGAGACAAATAATCTTGTTCTGCTACAGTATTTGTACTCTACTGTCCATGGGCGGTACAAACCTCACTCTTCTACAAATCGGAAAGCTCTATTAGCAATGGTTTTCTGTTTTATGAAAGATACTAATAATGTATATGTTAAAAAAACTAGTACCAGTAATTGTGTACTTGTGCAGTCAGGGACGATCATATACTGCAGTGTAAGGTATCAGAAAAATACTACTACATAAACAAACCAGTTGCAAATTAAGAGTTTTGGGTAGCAAAATGCTACCAAGTATACGTTAACTTCGAGCCTTGCCTAATGGTTAGATCTGAGAGACTAGGATTGAAGCAGTGTGGTCTAATGGTTAGAGTTGAGATGCGCATGTCACCAGGTGCAGTGACAGGATGAGCGCCAGGTCAGTTATCTTCCCCTCCCTCCCCCATGACAATGGCTGTGCATTGGGAAGGAGAGGCAAAGTCACACAACATTAGTTTGGCAGTGGAGGCCAGAGCAGAGAGCCATTACTCTTGTGTGACAGTATCAAGAGGGCGGCAGGGCTGGGTGCTCCTGCCCAGCACTCCCGCTCGTCACGCGCCACTCAGAGGAGATTGCCTTATACTTCAGCAGGCAGGTAACATGCCCGTGACACCCACACGTGTCACTTTCAACAGCCTGGCCTAGATGGGAGAGTGATCCTGTGTCAGGGACAAGCTTGGGAAAGTCAGTATGTAGCGAAATAATAAATCCAGTACAAGGAAAAAGATGCAGGAAGATTGAGGGTTGTTTGGTTTTTGCTGGTACCACTGTGTGTTAATGTACTAATGTTGCACCCCTGGAGCTCTGTGTTCAAATCCAGCTTACTGTTTTGTAGGTCACCAATTAAAATAGTTTTTCTTTTCTCAACAATTAGGAACTGACAAGTACTGGACATAATAACAAGGAGCACTAAATAATATAGTCAGCTCAGATCAAAGTAGAAAATTATATATAACAAATTAAGTTAAGCACAGTGCAGTATTTTAATAATTGCAGTATGAACTACTAATAATGATACAAAAAGGTAAGGGAACAGTTAAGGATCAGGGTTATTGCGAGAAGAAAAGGGAGCTGGGAATTATGCATCTGTTTTGTGTTTCATACTAATGTCAGTTCTTTGATTTTTGTTCTGTGAAATGCGTATAACAAAAACATAATTTTTGTTTTGCTTCCTGAGCTCCAAACAGAATATAAGATGTCATTTTTAACAAGTTACTTGGTGATTGAGTGCCTTCATCTGCCCAGTTACATTGCAATGCAGCAAATGTGTTTTCCACAGCAGCAAAACAAAGTAGCCAAGTAACCTGCTCTTTTCTATGGAGAAAAAGGCGGTCACATGTATTATTTTAGTGTTGAACTCAACATGATTGTAAGAGACTGCAGCTTTAAGTAAACCTAAAAGTAAAAGGAAGGAAGGAAGGAAGGAAGGAAGGAAGGAAGGAAGGAAGGAAGCTGTAGATGACGTGTCGGCTCTGTGGGGAGTTCCACCCGTTTATCATCCCTCCTCTCCCCCAATTCATCCGTCTCCAGAAGACAAGTGTTTATTATTATTCAAAACCAGCCTTTGTTATGATTGTCTCTCCTTCTCTTGCTCGCTCTCTCTCTCGTTCCACTCTCTTTTCGGTTATGTACAAAGCGGGAGATCGCTGCTGCCCTGCGACGGTTTATGATTAGAAAGAGAGAGAGAGATTCTCGGCGGGGCTTTCTGTTTTATATTCATCAAAAGGGGTCGCTTTGATTTGCAGTTCCTTTGAATGTGGCTGAACAAAAAAGGAGTAAATTGTACACATAGTGCGCACACTCCCAACTATCACTGTCTTGTTTCGCTGCATGTTTTTATTAGTTTTTTAAAATTATTATTATAATGTGTGTTATTTGTTTTAAATATCTTGTTAATTGGTGTAATCTTAATGCCAATAATCTTGACCTGAACAACCATCTGAATTGCATGCATAAACTTACTGTGACTATTATACAAACTAGATGGATCCAATAATCAAATAATGAATGTACTTTTTTTTTTTTTTATGACATACCCAACCAGTATTCCTCCAGAAATAATTACACTCCTTTTACCTTTTAAAAACCTAACACACAGCCCTGTAAATAGATATATTGTAAGGCTGGTTAGCACATTTTTATGAAAACTGGGCACTATTGTATTGCACACAACATGCTAGGTTACCAGTGGTGTGAAATTTGGATAATCAAGGTTTTACTGTACTGTATAATCAGTAATAACTCATTGATCTATAGTGATGGACTGAACCAGAAAAGTATATCACACATGTGGTTATCCCTCTCTCAACATCTCAACACCTGCCGTGATTTTCCTACCCAAGCACTGGCTTCTGCTTGAAAGCAGGTGTGCAGGACCTTGCAGGTGGAAACGATTATTTTCCAATGAGAATGGTGCTCAACAAGAAGAGATGTGAGCGCAACAACACTAAACAATTGAAACCCAGCTTTAGAGTGCTTTCTAAGTGTTGCCCCCACTAGTGCTCAGGGTAGTTGGCATGTGCTGTGTTAATGGTAATAATCCAGCCCTCTGGAGAGCCAGCGCAGGCTATAAATACTGGAAGTCTCTCAGATTAGAGAAAGGGCAGCTAATATACGTGGTTCCACTTGTGCTGCAGTGGACACTCCCAGGGGTACTGTCTCAATGCAGTCCCTTTGTGTTGCATCTGCTCAAGTCTTTACAAGGTTGTTCTGAAAATGTTCCAGTTTAATAATATCGTAATAAACGATTATATTTTTTTAAATGGGATATACTATGTATTTTATTTGCTTTGTGTGTAGAAAGCACAAAGCAGGACCAATGGAAACTGCACTTAAGTTCAGGGAGAAAGCATTGAGCTTTAGAAACCTTTTGAAAAAATAGATAGAGTAACAGGTTCCTATATATTGAATAAAGCCGGGTTTTCTTTGCCTTTTAAGATAGTTATACAAAAATGTTTTGACCTATGTTAACACTGGGGGTTCTCTTCAAAAGTGGGCCAAGTGATCTGTATTTTCCACATGTAAGACCTGTTTAATGAGATGAAAATAAGAAGAAATCCATTGCTGTGTAGCAGCGTGAGCCATAATGGGTCCAGAGATGCATCCTCTTAGCTCTTCTTTGAAATGTCTGGAAATATTCTCATTGGACTTAATCAATAATACTTTTCTGTGTTTTTTGTTTTGTTTTTGCTAACACTTTTGTAGGGGATCCTGCAAATCTTTGCTGTGCATTTCTTTGTGTTGACCTAATGACATAAAGAAAGAACTACAGTATTTCACACACATACAGGGTAACAAACACAAGTTCTAACAATTTAAAGTCCTGTGTGAGAATAATGTGGGCCATATTTAGGTTAGTACTTTTATAGCCATTGGCTACAATATAATGTTGTTGTCTTGTGCCCCACGCCTGATTTCTTTGCCCTGTAGGATGTTTTTTTTTTTTTTTTCTGCAGCAGTAAAGCAAAATTGACCAAGTGAAAGATAAATTGCAAAGCTGTTGCTGGGATCTACAGAATTTAGTCATTCTAATGCAGCTGTAAATTAAAATGCCTAGTTGTTATTGCAACACATTTTTTCTTGTTAATGACAGCTGTTTTGTTTAGGTGCACAGTAGTGGACTAGCGCAAAAGCTTAGTAAATGTGTTTGAGTGTCCCTGATGCCCTTTTAGAGCTGTCTTTTCTAAACAATATGCTGGGGGCCACAGCAAACTGAACTAACACAGCACTGTTTGAACAGAGACGGTATGTAGAGGGGAGCAGAGAAGGAAATTAAGAGTGTAAATTATTAAAGCAATTCCAAGTTCTGCAAACATCCCCGAAAAAATGAAGAGACTGTCTGTGTGTTCGGAGCTACTCCACTGAGACACACTACTTCAGTATCAACAGCATTGGACCTGTGCCAAGGTGAGGCCAGTTACCAGGTAATCCAAAACATTTGAACTTGCTATATGCTACATATTCAACACAGTTTCATCTTTGCTTTTGCCTTCTTTTATTTATAATTTAGTATTTGATAAGACACGCTATTTTGGAACAAAGAAAAACACATTTTTAATTCCTGAAATGTTTTGATTGTAATGGTATTAAAAGGTTCATGTTCTTACTATATTAACGGTGAGACTGGCTGCTGATGTGCACTGGAAAGCAATGTAGATTATAATAGATCTGAACAGTAGTTTTTTTTTTTTTTTTCACACGGATGTTTGTTGAACCTCTTATCAGTATACTGAATATATTTTAAATATTCTGCAATAGATCAGTTTTACAAGGTTTAGGGCTGCAGTATTTAGATTTGTTGGTGTTTAGATCATTAACATCCTTTAGAAGTTTGTGGAATTTTTGCCAACTCCCTCCAGTTTATTTTCTGTCTGATTTCTCTGAATGATATGTGGAGTGCAGGAGATGAGTGATTTATTTTCCATTTTGAGGGCATTATTTTATGTGGCATGGTCAATGAATCCAGCAAAAGGGAATGTGAACAAATGGCAGGTAGAAACAGTAATGGATCTTCAGCTCACATCAGATCAGTTAACTACCAGTTCCCCAGTTTAATTTGTTCTGTTTACGAGCTCAACTAAGCATTGTGCATTCACCACTGATCTCTCTCTCTCTCTCTCTCTCTTTCTCTCTCTCTCTCTCTCTTTGTTCCAGACAGTGTCAAAGAAACCTTAATTCCAATCTTTGCAGCCAACACACTCAATTATTATGGTGTCAGAAATGTTAGAAACTTCCTCGGAAATGATGTGCAAAAGGCAACTCTCGTCTCTGTGCTATCGCAAAACTGCTGCAGAAATGCAGAGAATTTGCTTAATGTGGTGCTTCAAATTCCCTGTATTTGGGCTAGATTTAAGAAGCTATGGTGCAAAATTGGCAAAGCTTATTTAGCAGCTTGGAGATACCGAAATAAAAAGTTGCAAGTTCATTTTCTGGTATTGTCCTGTTTTGGGGGGAGTACCTTGTTGGTCCTTGATACACTGTACCTACTGGTGCAGATGTTTTAACAGTTCTTTGTGGGAATTTCTTTCACAGCTTTATCCTCAAATATGCAATCAAAACTTTCATATAATGGCCACATCAAACAAAGAGGGATCCAGGATAAAATACAGTAACATTTGTCTGTTTTATTACTATGACAGAGACAGAATGATTCTTGGTGATAAATCTTCGTCCTGACCTGCGAGGGCACTGTGTAAAGGGAAGAGAGTGCCCTGGACTGGATGGCCAGACCATTCATTCCCAGGGTTAGATGGAAGTCAGCTATCTAGAAAGGGGGCAGAGCTACGGCAGCTGGAGGAGTGATTGCAATCCTTAACCAAGGGGTCATGATTGATCGTATATAAGGGGACGTGGCAAGGTGATCTGTTCTTTTGTTATGGATAACACTAACCCGGAAGGAGAACTATTTTTCCCTTTTAAGCTGAAATGTTTTCCCCCCTTTTTCATCCAAGAAAAACTAAGAAAGAGAGACGGATTGGAAAATGGGAGGGAGCATTAATGAGACAAGGCTGGGGGCTGGTGGGAAAAAGGGAGTTGGAACGCAGTGTGACCAAGAGGGTGAGGTTACTGGGCCATCCAGGACAGAGGATGCTCCAGCCCCTCTCAGTATACTGGACCAGTGGGCCTCTAGCGCAAACCTAGTGTTCACGCTCGGGAACAGGCCGGCTCTATTGAAGGTAAGGGTGTTGATGGCGCTGGGGCGCTAGTATTTCCACACTTCATTATCAAGGGGCAATTGTTTTATAGGGTAAACCTTAGAACAGGCACAGGACAGCCTGTAACACGATGGTTCCCCTGTCTTGTCGACTTGAAGTCAAGAGGCTAGCTGGTGCATGATATCCCTTTTCCTGGCCACCTCAGAGCTGACAAAATGAAGGAATGGGTAGTGGCTTGATTTTATTGGGTAGGACTTCATAAGGATGTGTCGAAATATGTAGCCACATGCCCAGACTGCCAAAGAGTAGCGCCGGGTGGTGTGCGCCCTGCCCATTTGGTCCCACTGCCAGTTATTTCCACTCCCTTTGAACGCATTGCAATGAACATACTGGGCCCTTTGCTACCTTCTGATTCCAGGTATACGCATATATTAGTGGTGGTAGCTTATGCAACGCGATACTCTGAAGCAGTTCCATTGAGGTCCACTAGTGCAGTGCAGTAGCTAAAGAACTAGTGCAGAATATGGCTATAGTAGAGATCTCCAAGGAAATTTTGACTGATCATGGACCTAACTTTCTGTCTAATACATTGCAGCAAGTGTACAAAATCTTAAAAATATGTCCCATCGGGACATCTGATTATCATCCACAGACAGATGGTTTGGTGGAGCGTTTTAATCAGACCTTAAAGCAGATGCTGAGATGATTTGTGAACCAAGAGCAAAAACAAATCAAGAGCAAAAACATTGGGCTTCGCTTTTCCCTTACCTCATTTTTGCAGTGAGAGAGGTCCAGCAGAGTTCATTAGGGTTCACCCCCTTCGAGCTCTTGTACGGCAAACAACCTCAATCTGTTCAGGTAGATGGGTGGGAAGAGTACAAAGGTTTGTCCAAAAATGTATTGCAGCATGTGCTCCTACTTAGAGATTGCCTGAATTTGGTCAGTCATTTAGCCCAGGAAAATCTAAAATCAGCTCAGCACTGGCAACAGCAGCATTATAATCAAAAACAAAGGATTCTAACCTTTTGACCAGGAGACAAAGTAATACTGCTTCTCCCCTCGTCGTCAAAACTATGTGCTAAATGGCAGGGGCCATATGATGTGATTCAGGATCTAGGAAAGGTGAATTATGAAATTAGACAGCCCCATCGCCCTAATGAATGGGAAATTTATCACGTAAATTTATTAAATCCCTGGCAGGCAAGGGATGCCTTATTTATAGCCACGGCAAAGTAGAGGATGATTTAAGCCCCTGTCTAGAGACCTCTAGACATTTTGATGGGGGAACAGTTACTTCCAGATCAGCAACGAGAGCTGCGTAAGTTAATTGAGAAGTTCAGTGATGATGCCAGGTAGAACTAACCTTGTTGAATATGCCATTATCTCTCCCCCAGGTGTCATTGTGTCAGAGAGACCTTACCAGATCCCAGAAAGTCGATGAAGTCGTGTTAGCAAAGAGGTATGGGCGATGCTCGAACTTCGGGTGATTGAGCCTTCCAGGAGCAAGTGGTGTAGTCCGATTGTGAAAGTAGCCAAAAAGGACAGCACCAGCTGCTTCTGCGTTGATTTCTGTAAGGTAAACGCTATTGCCAAGTTCAATGCCTACCCCATGACTTGGGTCGACGAGCTTCTCGGTAGACTGGGAATGGCTACATTTATCGCCACTCTGGACCTGATGAAGGGATACTGGCAGATCCCCTTAACCTAGAGTTCTAGAGAGAAAAATGCATTTTTAACTCCTGAAGGGCTGTTCCATTTTATAACCATGCCGTTTGGGCTACATGGTGCGCCCACTGCCTTTCAGAGACTTATAGACCAGGTCTTAGGCCAACATCATGAATAGGTGGCACGTATATTGACGATGTAGTTATTTACAGCTCTACCTCGCGAGAGCATTTGGCTAGGTTTACAGCCGTCCTTCAGTCTCTAAGGGTAGCCTGGCTGACAGCCAACTTGAGAAAATGTGTGTTTGCCAAAACAGCGACTCAATATTTGGGATATATAATAGGGAATGGAAGGGTGAAACCTGTTATCACCAAAGTCCAGGCTTTGGTGGATGCGGCAATCCCCAAAACCAAGGCTCAGGTGAAGTCTCTACTGGGGTAAGCCTCTTATTACTGTAGACTTAACCCCCGAGTATGCCACAGTAGTCAATCCCTTGGTTGACCTCACCAAAAAGAGTCCACCAAATTTGACTAAGTGGTCAGTAAAATGTCAGGAGGCATTTGATACTATTAAGCAGAGACTCTGGCAGGCCCCCATTCTCATCACACCAGATTTCACCAAGAGATTCATCCTCCATACCGATGCATTGGATGTTGGTTTGGGTGCAGTTTTGTCCCAAAAGGTAGATAGAGTAGAACACTCTATACTGTACCTTGGCAAAAAGTTGCTCCCCCGGGAGCGCAACTGCTCCGTGGTCGAAAAGGAGGTTTGACCATTAAATAGGCTACTCTTTACGGTATTACAGCTGCTGGAACATTCATTCGATCTTCTCATAGACCATGCCCCACTCAAATGGTTAAGCACAATGAAGGACAGCAATGTATGTATAACTCGGTGGTGTCTGGCATTGCAGCCCTTCATGTATCAAATGGTACACCGTGCGGGGAAAGAACACCAAAATGCGGATTATTTTTCCCAGGAGGGGGGAGTAATGGGAAAGATAGATTCAGCCGAGTGTTTCTTCGGCTCCACTCTGAGCTGTGGGATATGTGACAGAGACAAAATGATTCTTGGTTGTAAATCTCCCTCCCGACCTGTGAGGGCACCATGTAAAGGGAACAGAGTGCCCTGAACTGGATGGCCAGGCAATTAATTCCCAGGGTTAGGTGGAAGTTGGCAATCTAGAAAGAGGACGGAGCTACAGTACACTAAATCATCAACCCGGAAGGGAAATGATGTGGTAGCTGCGGATTGGAGGCCTTGTGTACTACCATTCATTATTATTTACTGTTGTCAAGTGAGTTTTGGATTATAAATAAGACACCATTGCACCAGGATAATTGTTGTCTGTCTGTTATTGATCACCGCGTCATTCCTGCACCTGCACACTGCAAACCACTTTGCCACATACCTATTGTGATTTTTACACGCCATTAGGATGGCATTTTTTTAAGTCTACTGTTCAGATCTCCTGGTTTACCAGATGCTTGGCAGTTCTAGACTTCTTCTTTACTTCAATATTAGGGCAGAAATCTAAATGTTGCTTGCTTTGGTGCTGTAACTAAATTGAAACAAGTCCTTGTAAAACCAATTTCAATATCAATTGGTAAATAAGCTTTGTTAAGTCTTAATGTAGTTTATGGTTCAGAGCATTGAAACATGGCAGATCAAGGTACTAAATGATGGGAAACAAAGTTCTAGGACTATCGCCACTGCTCGTAAGCACTATACACAACTCCTGTAAGCATTATTGCATTGTCTGTATTACGTGGGCCACATCTGTCTCAAGAAGGGATTAAATTGTCTCAATCACATTAGAAAGAGCAGAATTGAGCAATTTCACAAGATTAAGTAGATGAAAATCTGGTGGATGATGGCATGTGTGTGAAGAGTTCTGGAGGGCTGTGGTCTGTTTCTAGTGCAGTAAATAAGAATGTATTCCTGAGTTCCTGCTAGTCTTTCAATTGTAGTGTGGCTGAATCTGAAGGTTACAAAGATTGGGCTGGTGTGGACTGGCGGATGTTTTCAATTTAAATGTAAAGCTTTATTTGCTATTATGAAAACTGCTTTATACAGTCAATGATTTTGGTCCTTTGTGAACGATTAGAAAATTGTAAATCTCCTTTCTTTATGAAGTCAGTGTTTGATAGTGCACTTGACACAGCCAGTTCTTGCCAACAGCTTGGCTTTGTTCTGTCAGGTAATCTCAGCAGCTGAATTTAAAAGCAATCAAAAGCCGCAAAAAGGCTTTGAATTCAATATCACTCATGAGAACAAGAATGGTGAAGCTAGCTTTCTGCTTACAAAACAAAGATAGCTTGCATCTGCAATACTTGTGGCAGTTCAAAAACAATGTCTTCACAAAAAATACACACTGGAAAATAATATATAGCCAGACTACACATTCATATCACACACACACACACACACACACACACACACACACACACACACAACCGATATGACACAGTGTTCTTTACGATGGTAGTCCATAAACACCCATCGTCCACAAACCCGTAAGTTTTACACCGTCAGACAGAGTCAAACTGGCGGACTATATGATTTGAGCAAAACAAAAAAAAAAAAACAAAGAAATGACTTCAATAATAATAGTCAAATGGGTGCAGTCTCATTATTTTCTATCATTTATTCATTTTTGTGACTACCAATCACAACTTAATGTTTACTATCTCAAAGTCAGCATCCCACTGTCCACTATGACTTGCTTAAATCATTGTTCCCCATTTTAGCACTGAGCTCTAAAAAATCTGTACCCAGGACTCTACACAGTAATCTGGTAATATCTAGGATAACACGGGATAACAGGGGCCCCTCAAATACAGATAGCTGAGTTTATGTCTATATGACTCGATATAAAATATATATATATATATTTGATATATATAAACTATAATAAATGACTCTATCTATATTAGCTCACATGTCTGACGAGAGAGAGAGAGAGAGAGAGAGAGAGAGAGAGAGAGAGAGAGAGAGAGAGAGAGAGATGAAAATGTGCTGGTGCAGAGCTGTCTTGCATTTCTGTTTTTGGATTTCTTTTTTTCCCCACCTCAGTCAGTGTGGACGTGGTTTTATTTTTATGAGGTGGCTGTGCTTGCTGCCACGTCTGTCTGCTTCCTGAGTTGCTGCTAGCTGCCTCGCATCCCGTTGCTTTCCCAATTTGACAGCTGATGGGATTTCAGATGAAATGTCTGCAAATCTGAATTGCCAGCGATAGATATAACAATCTCATTTCTCTCTCTTACTCTCCCTCTCTCTCCCACCCCCGGTATAGTTAACTGCATTTCTTTCGCCTGTGTGCACGTTTGTTTCCTGCTGTAATGTATTCAGTTGTAACAAAGCAGACACTGCAGCACAAATTCATAGGGCGGATATGAAGATTCCCACTGCTTCGCAGTAGTTTGAGTCTAGGTTTTCCTATACTATGCTTAATCAGATGCACAATGGGCCAGGTTAGAAAAGCTTTTGTTCTAGAGTAACATTTGCTTTTAATGTTACAAAATGTGTGGACACTTAGAAGTAATTTAGATAACACTTTGAGTTGTGCATTTCCAGTTACTTGACTTTCAATTTTGTGATCTGGTCAGATCTCAGATAATTAAGCTGGGTCAAACCACCCCAATAGTTTTTGGTATATGACCTCAGAAAGTAGGTTAGGCTATCTGGTTGTTGTCTGGTTAGGTCTGGGAATTGTAAATGGATGGGTCATGCCTTAAGTGTATTTTGAAATGAGATTGGGTCATATCTCAAAATGTTAAACAACAGAGGCCTGTGCTTGAATGGGAGACCTCCAGTGATCATCCGGTTCATTGTTGGATGCTGAACTGTGCTGAGCCTGTAATGGACTCTTTATCTGACTTAACGTCGTTATGTGGATCACTAAACACTTTATGAAGCTTTTCTACATGACTGTGGCAAAGTGCCCACCCCTGTGTGTATTTTGTGTGTTGTGTGTTTAATGTTGGTGTATAGTCATTGATACACAGGGTATAAACGGGTCTGTGTAACACGAGTGTTTAAAATGTATATTTGTATTTAGGCACGAGGATTGCACAGCACTTCACGTGCAAGTAAAACGTAATAATATGTGAGCACAGGGAATTGCACTTTATTAATTCACGCGCAGTTGTACCGCGACTCCAATTGAATGATTGATTAGCAATTGAGTCTCGATACAGCTGCATAAACGCTACAAGTTTTCACCCACTCGGGGTTATGTGTTCGGTGAGTGGAGAACGGGATTGGAGACGGAATAAATAATAATAAATAATAAAATAATAACGTAAAGTTAAAATATCTGCTCACCGTGTTTTGTGTAGTGTTAGTCTGTTTTGTTTGTCTCTTTTGTTTTGGCAAATGTGCCGTGTCCTGTGTTTTTTGTTTGTTACAACCTTTTTATTTTCTGTTCTGTTAATTCATTAAATGCTGAGCGAGACCATTCGCTCAGCTCCACCAAACTCCACCTCTCTCTGTTGTTTATTTCCTGGTTCCTGTTTCTGGTCTGATGTCCCCCAGTCCGGCCATCTTTGTGACAATGACAAAATAACTTTTTTTGCTTATTGTCATCATTAATACATTCATATTGTATGGTAGATTTCCATAAAATAAACATCTTGCTGGCTCTTAACAGTTCAATTATTAGATTACACATGTATTATGTAAATGAATAAGTGCTCTGTGTGCATATGTGTATATCTTCTTTTTTTTTTTTCTTTAAATAGAAATAAAATCGAATCCAATTAAAATATATCCAATAGTTTGGGTGTGTGCACTTATATGAGCAAGTGTATGGCAAGCCGTTTTAACATTTAATCCTCAATTGCTGATATCAAGAATGGCATTTTTGATATCAAGAATAGCATTTTTGATATCAAGAATGGCATTTTTGATATCAAGAATGGCATTTTTGATAACAGTATTGTAATCGTATTTTTGAGATCAAAAATACAATTCTTGATATCAAAAATGCCATTCTTGATGCATACTAATGAGCAACCGGTTTGAATTCTTGATATGAGAAATGCATATTAATTAGGTGATGAATTACACCCATTCTGTATGTCTGTTTTGTGTTTGGCAAAATGTCTGAGAATTCTTGTGACATGGACAATGTTTTAGGAGCAATTCATAGAAAATGCACTTCCAGGCAGGACTGGGACTCGCAAGGCTTATATAGTTTCAAATAATTAAGACAGTAGTAGTAATGTTCAGCTAAAACATTCTGAATGCAGAACGTTTTTTTTTTTTTTTAATATATAGGTTATATAATGTGTTATGACCATACAATAAATTGTTAAATCTCTTTTTCTTTGTCTTTGAATAGCCCTTCGTGTTAAAGTCACTAACTCTGATGCTTCGATATTGTTAGACATGTCCTTTCTGGCCCGTTCTATAGATGAAAAAATGTGCCTTAATACAGCAGAAGCATTATCAACATTATCGGCCATCTTGGCATACCCATGATAATGTGCTTACAAATGTGTCGACCAGAAGTCTCCGTCTTATTAGTACGCATTTTTTAAGTCTAAAATTGAATCCGGATGTTCATTAGCATTCATTTTTGATATCGGAAATGTAATTGTTGATATCAAAAATGCCATTCTTGATATCAAAAATACCATTCTTGATATCAAAAATAGAATTGTTGATATCAAAAATACAATTGTTGATATCAAAATAAAAGGTACTATTTTTGATATCAACAATTGTGTTTCCGATATCAACAATTCTATTTTTGATATCAAAAAATAACATTGAAAATTGTTGATATCAAAAATAGAATTGCTGATATCAGCAATACATTACTGATATCAGTATTAAAATTGCTAATATCAGCAATTGAGGATTAAATGTTAAAACAGCTTGCCATACAAATGTATGTGTATCTATATGCAACGGATATGTGTGTTCATATATAGTCACACACTCTTCTATGAAATAATAGCAGCTCCTCCAATTCTCTTGTGTGCTGGAGTTCGGTGACAACGGTATTCATTTTCAAAGGGCACGTTACTCTATCAGATGAGAAACAACAGTACTTCAGCTTTTATAATGAGCTTCTGCGGCAGACCTTGGTTTTAGTATGAAATTCACAGCCTTATGTTGAGGTAGTAAAGCATCAGAGAGCTCTGTGCAATTTATAAAACACTCTCATTACTTACATTTGCTGCATCCTGTGCTCTGAATATTTTAGCAATTTCTTTGTAAACCACAATCGCGATTGTTTTGATATCTAAGTGCATGGGTCATCAATCCACTGGTGCTTTGCTACTGAACATATTTCAGAAGACAGCATCTCTTCATTCTTGAGATAAACCACGGGTCTTGAGTGAATGTGTCAGAATAAAAGCCAGTTACATCCCTGTATGTTTGTTCACAAAACAGTAGTGGTTTCACAAGCCTTTTATTTTAACATAGGCACACAGAAATGTACTTCATGAAAACAGTTAATTGCATGCAGGATGGTTGTCTGCAAACC
Organism: Polyodon spathula; assembly: GCF_017654505.1. Classification (NCBI taxonomy): domain Eukaryota; kingdom Metazoa; phylum Chordata; class Actinopteri; order Acipenseriformes; family Polyodontidae; genus Polyodon; species Polyodon spathula. Next base: position 7,530,395 of record NC_054554.1, read on the forward strand.
TGGTAAAATAATAAAAGCGTAATCAAATCAAGCCAGATTTCTTTTCAAAGATTAAATGCATTGATTTGTAGCTGCTAATTTTACATTGTTGTTAATTAAATACAAATGAGAGGGTAATGGGGCTATCAATTTTTACTGCAATCAGCAGAATCCACACATGGCTGCTAAACAGCCACAGCAGGCTTTATGTATGTGATTTCGAACCTCTTACTGCTGTAAGTAATAGCAAGAGCATACTGTATGGAATAATGTAGTTTACAAATCCTATGGAATAGTAGTGTTGAACATGATTGTGAGACAATGCAGCTTTAAGATTAACACAAGGAAACAAAGACGAGGACAACAAAATAGAATCACCTGCCATAGCATTGTCAATAGGGTAAAAGGGCAACACAGGCAGTCATAACAGCATTGATTTGAGGTGTCCATTCTGCAAGGTGTATAAAGTGTTCTGGTGGTATGCTGTATGTGACTTGAATATCTCTTATTTACCAGAATGCTCTTCAGAGTCCACTTTTATACCGTTCCTTGTGAAACAGCAGTAATAGAGAAAACACCTACCAGCTGAGAACTCACCATCAGACCCCTATGACAGTCTATCAGATCTGTTGTCTTGTCCATTGAGACTGTCTTAGCAAGAAGCCGAATATTTCATTTATTACACAATCCGAGTTGCCATTAGAATAACTAATTTAATTGTATGAGGGGTAGACCATATTCTCAAAAGCAGCATCCAGAAAGCAGAGTCCTGGTTTCTCGTAAATCCAGTCGGAATGCTGGGTACTGATTTGAGCTAAATTCACAGTCATACACACTCATCACTCTAAATTAAAAAGTTCCTGTGATTCGAAGGACTCCAGTGTGGAAATCAATAAAGAAAGTCAATAGTGGGATCTTCCTCTCTCCACTAACATTACACCACACAGTCCCTCAGGCAAGCACAGCCTTACTTGGGAGTACCAATTAAAATAGCTCTCCAGTTGTTTTAATTATTCACAGAATTATTATTTAATGATGAGAGGGTCTATTTTAATTTTTGACACAGTAGTTCTGTTCTATCACAGACCTCCTTTTAGTGTGTTTGTATTGTATTTAGTGATGTGAATTAAAGGGTTAATCAATAAACCTTGGAGGAGAAACACCAGAAGGATTAATATAGTTAAAAAGGACGCTATTAAAGAGCAAATTGTTGTTTAGATTCACTTTGTATCATTTTGTGTTGTGCCAGCGCCAGCTTTTTGTTTTTAAAAGCTTTAAAGCTATTGGGTTCAAAAAGTGTTCATAAACAATATGTACATTTGGTTTAGGGTTAAGGGTGTGTTCATTTATGTATTTCTTTGTGTGCAGGGATGAAAGGGAGAGGTTGAGAGTAACTAATGAGAGTGCTTAAGTAATTTCTCTTTACCCAATTGAAAACCTACGAGATGATTGCCTGTATAACCTCATTACATGTTTTAACATGTAATCAAATTAAGACAGATTTATTTTGAAAAGATAAATCCATCAGTTTGTTGCTGACAGTTGCACATTGTTGTTGATGTAAATGTGGGGCTATTGAGGCGTATCTATTTTTACAGCAATTAACTGAATCCACACTGGGTTGTCAATGATACCCGAGCAAGGTATAAAACAGTCGATTTGAAAAAACTATTCAGAAACAATTTTTACAAGTGGACAGCAATGAAATTTGGCATCAAAACTGCAGTATGCTATCCCTGTTCTCATTGAAAAAAATAATACTGCTTTAAACATTTTTTAATTAACCATAGCTCTGTAAAAGGAGGATCTGCATTTGCGGTTCTCGCCACTCTTTTTATAAAGCAGCCATTTACAGTGGCTTGCGAAAGTATTGACCCCCCCTTGGCATTTTTCCTATTTTGTTGCCTTACAACCTGGAATTAAAATTGATTTTTTGGGGGTTTGTATCATTTGATTTACACAACATGCCTACCACTTTGAAGATGCAAAATATTTTTTATTGTGAAACAAACAAGAAATAAGACAAAAAAACAGAAAACTTGAGTGTGCATAAGTATTCACCCCCCCCCCCCCCCAACCCCAAAGTCATTACTTTGTAGAGCCACCTTTTGCAGCAATTACAGCTGCAAGTCTCTTGGGGTATGTATCTATAAGCTTGGCACATCTAGCCACTGGGATTTTTGCCCATTCTTCAAGGCAAAACTGCTCCAGCTCCTTCAAGTTGGATGGGTTCCGCTGGTGTACAGCAATCTTTAAGTCATACCACAGATTCTCAATTGGATTGAGGTCTGGGCTTTGACTAGGCCATTCCAAGACATTTAAATGTTTCCCCTCAAACCACTTGAGTGTTGCTTTAGCAGTATGCTTAGGGTCATTGTCCTGCTGGAAGGTGAACCTCTGTCCCAGTCTCAAATCTCTGGAAGACTGAAACAGGTTTCCCTCAATAATTTCCCAGTATTTAGCGCCATCCATCATTCCTTCAATTCTGACCAGTTTCCCAGTCCCTGCCGATGAAAAACATCCCCACAGTGAAGCAGGTGTTCTCGGGGTGATGAGAGGTGTTGGGTTTGCGCCAGACATAGCATTTTCCTTAATGGGCAAAAAGCTCAATTTTAGTCTCATCTGACCAGAGTACCTTCTTCCATGTTTGGGGAGTCTCCCACATGCCTTTTGGCAAACACCAAACGTGTTTGCTTATTTTTTTCTTTAAGCAATGGCTTTTTTCTGGCCACTCTTCCATAAAGCCCAGCTCTGTGGAGTGTACGGCTTAAAGTGGTCCTATGGACAGATACTCCAATCTCCGCTGTGGAGCTTTGCAGCTCCTTCAGGGTTATCTTTGGTCTCTTTGTTGCCTCTCTGATTAATGCCCTCCTTGCCTGGTCCTTGAGTTTTTGTGGGCGGCCCTCTCTTGCCAGGTTTGTTGTGGTGCCATATTCTTTCCATTTTTTAATAATTGCTTTAATGGTGCTCTGTGGGATGTTCAAAGTTTCGGATATTTTTTTATAACCCAACCCTGATCTGTACTTCTCCACAACTTTGTCCCTGACCTGTTTGGAGAGCTCCTTGGTCTTCATGGTGCCGCTTGCTTGGTGGTGCCCCATGCTTAGTGGTGTTGCAGACTCTGGGGCCTTTCAGAACAGGTGTATATATACTGACATCATGTGACAGATCATGTGACACACAGGTGGACTTTATTTAACTAATTATGTGACTTCTGAAGGTAATTGGTCGCACCAAATCTTATTTAGAGGCTTAATAGCAAAGGGGGTGAATACATATTTACACACCACTTTTCCGTTATTTATTTTTTAGAATTTTGTTAAACAAGTTATTTTTTTCATTTCACTTCACCAATGTGGACTATTTTGTGTATGTCCATTACATGAAATCCAAATAAAAATCAATTTTAATTCCAGGTTGTAAGGCAACAAAATAGGAAAAATGTCAAGGGGGGTCAATACTTTCGCAAGCCACTGTATATTCAAGTAACGCTACCAAGGCACTTGCATTCTGATTGAAATTGTAACACTTTTAGCACTGTCTCTAAACTATGGCTCCCCACTAGTGTTTTAATGAGGGTGCACTGTATGTAGTTGTATTTAATAGCTTCCTATATTTTCTAAGGAAATAGCTATCCAAAATGGTATTGTAAAAGGCAGCACACACAAAACATGATGCACTGAAGGAGACAAGTGTCAGAGTGTTCTCTTCTCTGCCTAAAAAAATAATGAAATTAAAAGAATTTTTATTGCATCGTGTCAGTTAAACACAAGCAGTCGACTGCCACTGAATAATCACCTTTCCTGGGGCTGCAGAGAGAGGAAGAGATGATATAGTGTACGTGTGTGAGCTGGTGCACCACATTCAAAACCCTCAGTCTCCCTTGGATAGGAAAAAAATAATGAAAAGCACCTTTCTTGACTCCTTGAAGTTACAATACAGCCTTTTTTTTAATATCCTTTCCGAAAACTGCACTATTGCAGAGTTGAGAATAATTCAAACAATAAACCTGGAATATTACACAACCTACATTTTGCTTGGCTTGGAGAGGTGTCTACTATATAGCTGCATATAATTATTTCATTAGAACTGGTTATTAAAAAGAGATTGTCAGGCATTCACTTTGTATAGGTGCCCGTTTGAAATAAGTATCTATGGTATGTACAGCATGCATGTTGCCACTTGAAGCACTCTGATATGGATCAAATGACTTTAAAATTTCTATGTACTTGTGGCTTAGTTTAAAATCATGTACACTCATTACTGAACAACACAGAGTGCTACGGAGCAGCTCAATAGCTACAGGAACTTTGACAAGAAAAAATCTTTGTGGAAGATGGCCTAGAAAAATGATTATATTAACTTTGGCATGCTCTCCATCTAGCTTTCAAATAACTGCAGGCATTATCTATTATATAGAAAACCACAGAAAAATGTGAATTTCAATAAAGAAAGAGAGGTGTCAAGGAGAATTGGTATATATTATAGATATTTTTGTCTCTTTATAGGTTTATGTGCAAGTTCAGTTTTAATTACCAGAACAGCTCTGCAATAAAGGAGAGAGATATGGGAGAGCAGAGAGGCAGTAAAGGATGCAGTAAGCAATTAAAGTTAGGCAGCGCAGAAATGAAATGATGCAGTGATTTTTCCAGTAATTGCCTTAGCTATCACTTGTGATCACAAGGGAGTGAGCAAGAGAGGGGAGGATGAAAGCAATAAGCTTTACATCAGCATTTTATACAGGCAGGCTCCTTTTAATACACACACGGTACATATGTAAAAATACAAGTTTGCACACACACAGATAAATGTTATGTGTGGATGAATATTTTATGTAAAACACTTCAGTTAACATACAGTGCAGTAGACATAGAGACAGAATGGCTGAAAGCTATAATATATGCTGTTTTAATTGTACATATCGTTAATGTACATTATTTTAAGTGTTGCTGACTAGCAATCAAAAAGTGTACTACTTTCTTTATAGAATAAATATGCAGGATTATCCACTGTCTGAATTCCAGATTTATCCATGCCTGCATTTGAGCAGAGAACATGCAGAACATTTTGCATGCATACCTATCTATAATGTATGTATGTATCATGCACAGTGCCATCTGTATGTATATTTATGCAGGTGTGCTTGTGCTAAATAGTTTGGGGTTGGGGCTCTTTAGATTGAAAACATCAGGAGTGTGAGGCTTGGGGGGATTATGTAACAGGCAGTGACCTAGAAAGTGCGCCTAGCAGACACCTCATTTAATTGAATACAATGCAGCGGCTGTGGAAAGCGCTAGAAAGAGGGAGATAATCAAACGCTCTGTTCCTTATAAATGTGTGCTGAGATGACATGGAAGAAATTGGATTTGAAAACAGCAAAGCAGAACAGAACACAATTGATTCCACTCAAGTGATCTCCGCTTGATAAGGGAAGAGTTTTCTTAAAGAAAGCAAGCTGATGAGTTTCCACAAATTTAATAGTAAGGGGGAGGGGGGGCATTTTTAGTCGTTTTTATTTCTTCTTCACGCACTGATCCCCCCCCCCCCCCCCCGCTCTATGAGAAAGCCATGCTTTTTGTATGAATCGGAATCAGTGAATCTGAATCAGATATATATTATTGACCCCCTCAGAGCTAGCCTGTAATTTCACACATATACACTTGGATTATAAAGTCAGTTGGTTGCTTTGCAATGCTTTTGTGAAAAAAAGCATTAGCCGCAGAGCAGTGCAAGTTGACAGGTAGAAACACCAAACGATTGGTTCAAATTACAATAATAACAAAGTAAAATCCTCTTTACATATTCAGTAAAGTGCATTGCTTCCTCCTGCTGTCTAAGCACATTTGCAGATATAATCCCAAATAAAAAAGGTTTACGTTATACCATCTACATGTTCTTAATGTTAATTTTATAGTCTGTTTATTATCCTATTTTGTTTTTCAAAGTTGTAAACTTAAAGTAACCTTGTAATCACCTGTGCATATACATTTGTCGGTCTGACTCTGTATGTGCGAAAGAGATACAGTACTCCCCCTTTAAGACACCAGGTAGCGTCAATCACAAAATGTTGCGGTTAGGAGGGGGCAAAAGTTGCCTGCCTGTCTGTCTACGTTTGTCTTGCTGTTAGCGAGATATAGACTGATACAAGAGCCTAATCCACAGTAACATAATCCCCTTGTGTTGTTTATTAATTACTGCTAACATTGTAATCTTGCTGATTCAGGGAGATGTTTTGCATTTGTGGTCTAATGCGAAACAACGCACTGTTCACCACAAATCCTTGAAACACATAAAAAGAAATGCATGTTATAATTTATTTAGCCCCTTGAATGCATTTTATCTAAAGGTGTTTGAAAATATCCCTCAAAAGAGCCATGGTGTTAACTAGCAATAAGGGCCATTTTTTGTGCACGTCAGGATTGAACGAAACAGTTCAGACATGTAGTGTCACGGGTACTATGAATGAAAATAATGTGTGTTACCTCACCAGGTGACCCAGTCCAAAATGATGCACAGGCCTAGCCATGATGGAGTGGACTGACGATCCCAACCATCAGGGGGATTGTTTAACCATCCTGGTCCAACCATCAAGTCTCACCAAGCATCAAGAACATGGTCTCCATGTGTTACAGTACAGGATGCAACATCCACCACCTGTTTTTTCCATCTGTGTCCTTTAATTTCACATGAGACAGCATAGGTAGACACTGCGGGAAATATGATACGAACTGTGGCAGAACTAAAAGTCAATTTTTCTATAGATTTTTTTTCTATTTTAATTTGTTTTTTTTGGAGTATGAGTATATTTCTGCATCATATACTGCTCCATGTCTAATAACCTATAGGATATTAGTTATTAAACTGTCAATTGTTTTTGATGGATTTAGGGTGTATTCTCAAATTCCTCTAAGTAAAAAATTCAACCCATTAATTTTTTATGGCTTTAAACAGCAACAGTAATAAGAGTAGGATTGCCCAAGCTTGCCTAGTTATTGTGTTTATTTCTGTTTCACATCACCACATATTTTAGTTGTTTGTATTTAAAAATACAATTTTACTATAAAGACTAGACCCAGATCTAAGCACCACATTTGTGAAATAAAGATACAATATGGCTTGACTCATCAAAACATTGGGTGTATATTATCAGTACCAGGACTTTAATCATCAGAATTTGGACTTGAGCATTAATAATCAGGGCTTGCATTTTTTTTAAATGCATCAGTAACCAGTAAGAGCTGCTTGAATAGGTCTGTTGGTTTAAATCAGTGCAATATATGAATTCACCCACTGAATAGGCAAGACAGATAGAAGGATATGCAGAGGGGGTGATGGAGTGAGAGGAGACAGGGAGGGAGATGAGTTGAGGCTGAACTGTGGTGTGTCAACTTGGGAGGGACGACCAACAGACTAGAGCTATCACACCTTATAGGGTATTTGTTTCAATAGAAAGGACACACCACGCATGTCTTATGCTGTACATTTCACAATATTAGTTGTTCTTTCTGATTGTGTAAAGTATGAAGATTTGACAGAAGCATAGCCTTTCTCTTAAATATTGGAGAGTGTGGTTTTGTGGCTGGAGCCGAGGGTCTTGTGTGAGTGTTTGTGTGTGTGTGTGGGAGTGTGTGTGCGTGTGTGTGAGTGTGTGTGTGTTTGTGTGCGTGCGTGCGTGTGTGTGTTTGTGGTGTGCATGATGTGTGTGTGTGTTTGTATGGGTGTATCGCGAGTGTGTGTGTTGCGTGCGTGTGAGTGTGTTGTTTTTAAAGGAAAAGTGTAGGTTTTCTAAGTAAGGTCTATAATACAAATCCCAAACTCAGCTGCATGTAATCTAAAACTGCAGGCAGAGTAATGATTACAGTGAAGCGGGACTCACAAGCTCTGAACTGTAATAGGACAGCACAAATACAGTAGAGTTCACTGCACAGTATCTGAACCCCCCAGCCCTTCAGCTCAGAAGTAAATGTGATGCTTCCACTCGTAGGCTCCTGTTATCACTGATAACTTCTCTTTTGTATTACTCACATCTGGACACTAAGATGCATTGTTACAGTAAAACTTTGTATGAATCCTATATTGCTGAAGTAAATAATCATTAAAAGAATAGATATGCTCTGACTACAGAAAGACCCCCAATTTAAACTCTGCCTATACTGCCTGGCTGACTGTGAAGTTCAGGTGAAGATTAATAAAGGCATTTTTATCTTTGTTTTAAACTAGGTAAAGTTCATAACTAACCATTATTATCTTTTTTATGAATTTATTTAGTTACACAATCTAGTTTTTCTGGTTGCAAGGGCTTTTTAAATACCACATTGAACCCAAGCACAGGGCTGATTAAACTAGACTGTTTGGTCTGTAAGTGCATTGCACTTTTTCCTAGAGGCTTTGATTACAGGACACTTTGGACCACAAGCAAACACAGCTCCCGAATGGATCTATATTAAGGTTTCCAGTCTCTCTTGCCTTGATAGAATATGCATGTGCGCTACAGATGTTGTACAAATAACAGCAGATCTTAGCGCTGGCACGTAAACATATCCTCCAGTACTTGCTAGGCTTTAATTATGCTCAGTATGACACCCACTCTTAAATCAAAGGGGCCCCACACTCATGAACGTTTACCATTCATATTGTAATAGTGTCTCTGCTGCTACCTAGCTGCAGGGCTGCAGAGCTGCTTGTGCAAACAGATTCAGCAGCACCTTTTCCTAGAGCTAGTCCTTAGGTTTCCAAGTGTGGTTCTGCTCCACTCTGTAGGGCAGCGGCTTTCTCAAGGGCAGTGAGGTGCATTGTGCTCGCTGTGTTCCTATCCATCAGAGAATGGCACATTCGAACTCCAGCAGTGCACCCAGATACTTCTGCTGGCGTTAGTAAACTGCTGAGTGAACAAGAGAAAGTGTGAATGAAGCCTGAAAAACCACTAAGAGTTTCTTTCAGTAACAACACTTTGGAGGAAATGTCATGACAATAGTTTTTTGTGTTTGTTTGTTTGTTTTTTGCCGGTAGCAGTTTGTTCATTGAACCGCCTACTAAAGTCAGAATGTTAACTCCAGCGGAGATCTTCAGAGTGAAAACATGTGTGGGTGCGGACGTCAGTTTATTTGTGTTCTTTGACCCCTGACCCCTAATGCCTGACGGTTTACTCTGTGCGTACCGCAGGGTTATAGGCAGCACAGAGACAGCGTTCAGCTCCTGCTGGCAGTGAAGTAGAGAATCCTTGTCATGATACATTGAACAAGTAGAAACAATGTCAAAGAGATTATATGAGCCATACCATGCCATAAATGAGCAGTACACAGCATAAACTAAACTGTGGAACACATCCTGATAAAAGAGCCGTACACAGCATAAACTAAACCGTGGAACACATTCTGATAAAAGAGCCGTACACAGCATAAACTAAACTGTGGAAAACATCCTGATAAAAGACAATTCATTGCAGATATTTACTGATGTGAACAAAGGTAGGGGAGACTATATATTAGAATAAATGATTAAAAAGCAGGGATTAAAAACAGAAGACATTAATTAGTGAACTGTAAATGGTATTATTTCAAAAGCAGCTGTCATTCCCTCATAGTGCTTGCGTACTCTTGAACTTCAAAACAACAGAGAACTTGTGCACTTTAATGCAGCTCTGAAGATAGGCTCGAAAGAATAATATAACATGCCTGTACAACGGATAAAACATAGGCTCACGTTTTAATCAGACACAAATCAGAAGCTGGAACATACATTTGATTTTTAACAACAATTCTTGTAGATGGATTATTCATTCAGGATCATATCTTTTTTTTTTTTCAGTGAAAGTACAATAATGAGCTAGAGATCAAATAAAACATGGTCATACAATGCTTAAACGCTCCATTCCGAAATATCAAGGTCTCAGGAATGTTAATTGAAAGCCGTGCTTTTCAATGTGGAAGCAAAGCAAAAAAGAACTTCCTCAGTATCAAACCTGGCTGTTCCACTTAATTTCCATCCTTCTGCGATGGATGCTGTGACTGGAAATAATAAATGTGCCCAACTATTGTTACCCGCGCGGCACCTTATTCATTGAAACATCACATCCACCTGTAATAACTCATTTGTTCTAATAATACAGAATATATATATATATAAAGAAAGACTGATTGCTACACTGAACCTACATTTTCCTCTCTGTGAATAGCTGAGGCCCTGGGGAGAAAGTTCTGTGCTGCTAACTAATAGGAAATCCTTTAGAAAATCATGTGCCATTATGATGGACAACTGAAGCAGGCGGTATTAAATAGAGTTTGGTGTAAGAACCTCTCACAAGAGAAAAACTGGGGGACTGTGCAGGCTCAGCAATGATTGACATCCCTCTGTCACAGCTGGACTGACTGACTAGCCAGAGGATTAGACAAGACTCAATTTGAAACAGGCCCACATAAAGCTAAGGAATGTAAAGGAGACGGCAGACGTGTGCTCTTTTCTTTTTTTTTTTTTTTTTCGAGATTTAGTATTTCATGGGCACATGTCATGATCATCATTAAAACTTTCACAGATTATTTGAACTTGAACAGTTTTAAAAGTCACCAGGTTGTGATGATTGTAACAGTAGTGACTCTAAATCTGCATAAAAAACAATACATTTGTTAGATTATCAATTTCAAACAGCACTGATATCTAACTCAAAGAGTTCACTAGAGAATGGACAGTAAAGTTACATTTATATTTGCATCATTCCAAACAAAGGCCCCAGTTTTGTATTTTTGTTTTTTTTTTTTTTTTTTATTTTTTTTTTATTTTGTTTTTTGTTTTTTTTTTTTGCTGTAGATTTTAGTAGATGCAACAGTACGTTGCCATGTCACAGGACTGCTTCTTCAGTTATCACCTTGTCAGAGCCAGACATGCAAAGATTTGCTTTTTGCTGGCAGCAGTGGATAGTTCTAGCACAGGCTGGCGTAACTGACGCCTCAATGTCTCATTGAGTAGGGTGAGGCCCAGCTGATGGATGGAGACATTACCTAAAGCACAGCATTGATTGGCTCCTGCCCAGACTCCCCCAAACACTAATGAACGTAGAAAACATTCCTAAATTCTGCCACAAAAAATGCACTTAACCCTACGCTGTGTTCTGCAGCTCTACAGACTGTGCACATTGCATGCTGTAATGAAATGAAAGAGGATGGGAGGATGGAAGAGTCAGGATGGGACTGTCCCATAGTGGTGGTGCTAGCCAGTTCAACGCTGTTATTGCATCTCCACTGGTTTTAGTCCTATTGAACAACAGCCTAAGCCTAAGAACTGCACTATCAGAATATCGTGCATTCAAGAACTACACCACTCTGAACCGATGAGCAGCAAGCTGACAGCAAGGTGGATTATAGTGGTCTGGTTATAACGGTTAATTCAAAGTGGAAGAAAAACAGCTGCTTCTGTGGTTTGTTTGTTTGTTTAAGTACTATATGGTCCTTATTGTGGTTAAGAAACATAAAAAATATATATTAAAACAAACACAAGATTAATTCAGAAAGTGAAACAGTACTTTGTTACTTTAAACCCACTGACAGTGAAACTTTAGCTGCTGCATACCTTTGCTTTAAGAACAGCTATTCTGATTTATGCAGACAGTTTTTGTAAATGGGTCTATGTTTGGCAGCTATGAATACTGGATTGTGTAAACTGTTTGTGGGGATTTGGAAAATATATCTATTAATTAAAGTGATCTATAGAGCAAAACCCAAGATTCAGATATCCTAAAAAGGAGCCTGTTAATAATACAGTCACTGCTACTGTTAATGTGCATGCCTCTGCTCAGACTGTGACGAGTGAAAAGCATTCTGAATCAGGGGCTTGTATAACTGCAGAGACACAGAACCCAAGCGTTCTGAATCAGGGGCTTGTATAACTGCAGAGACACAGAACCCAAGCGTTCTGAATCAGGGGCTTGTATAACTGCAGAGACACAGAACCCAAGCGTTCTGAATCAGGGGCTTGTATAACTGCAGAGACACAGAACCCATGCATTCTGAATCAGGGGCTTGTATAACTTCAGAGACACAGAACCCAAGCATTCTGAATCAGGGGCTTGTATAGCTGCAGAGACACAGAACCCAAGCATTCTGAATCAGGGGCTTGTATAGCTGCAGAGACACAGAACCCAAGCATTCTGAATCAGGGGCTTGTATAGCTGCAGAGACACAGAACCCAAGCATTCTGAATCAGGGGCTTGTATAACTGCAGAGACACAGAACCCAAGCATTCTGAATCAGGGGCTTGTATAACTGCAGAGGCACAGAACCCAAGCATTGTGTTTTTCCTCCCTGTGTTTAGTCCTGTTTCTGCTTCCTTGTTATTGTGCTCAAGTTGGTCAGACTTTGGCAGAAAGGGACTGGGCTAAACCCTTTTATTAAACTATATTACATTCCCTTGAATCTCTCTGTGGTGTCGGGCTGGTTTTGGGTATTACATGTTGGGTTCTTGTTGTCACGTACTCCTCCTGGAGTTCTGCAAACAAGATGCCCACATGCTGGCCGATCTCAGCAGGGCTGCAGTGTGTAGACTCGCTTCAAGACACGTCTGTATCTGCTGTGACAGAGTAACCCGCAGACCTTTGAAGTCATTGCCAAGTATGCACAGTTTGCATAACATGGAGCTACCCGACCAAACGAACAAGGGCTTGCAATCCTGGTTTCTAATATGCAGGCATGACAAACTACAATATATAGATTTTACTCACCTATTTTGTTGAAATCATTGCAGTCAGATTTATAATAAGTTATAATTAGGGCAAGCTGCACAGAATGTGCTGTGCTATTGCAACAGTTAAAATGTCTTCTATTTTTATAATACCTTAAGTTATTTATTTATCATTTCACGTCCAATAATAAAAAATAATAAAAACTCAAACAACTGGCAGGCCCGCGGAGGCACTTGGCACCGCATGAGATAGTGAGGCAGGGAAAGGAAAATGTTGCTTCAATCTCATATTTTGGAACATGTACATGCTTTTTGGATTTCCTGAAGGAGATATTACTGGTTTCTGGCTGAGCCTCTCAAACCACTTGTAGGCCACACAGAAGGTACAGAGCAAGCACATGGCAGGCCCTTGCAGCATCCTTGTCAGTGCCTGTGGAACCGAAGCATTCCCCTACAACACCGTGAGCAAAGGCTTGTCATTGTGAGGGACAATGAAGCTCCTTCACAGCAGTGCAGAGGAATAGCTGGGCTAAACTGGAGTTCAAAGCAGCAGAGATGCTTTAAGAGAGTCCAAACCCAAGCTGAACAGGTGAAGATGGAAGAAGTAAAGGCCAATCCCTCATGAAAGCTGACCACGTAGGATGACATTGCCTGGGGCTTTGTTTGAATTGTCAATCAGCATGACAATCTGTTTCTATGGTTTTATTCTATTACTGCTTGCCTCCTCCTCAGCCTTCACCTGCTTTTTGCCCCCATGCCCATGGCTTCCCTGCAATCAGCCTCTCCACTTATCTGCCAGCTAATTTATGGGCCCGTACTAGGGTTCTTCCATCACTGAAAATATGTATACGGAAGTACTGTTGTCTAGTCCAAGCTTTTAATAAATAATCTATCGCATGTGTTTCCTGACTGAAGTGAGAACCACACTTAGTGCCCAGTATCATTCCTGGTTTTTAACAAACACCTAATCAGTACCTATATCCAGGATCGAGTGCCAGCGTTTCAGTCAGCAGGTTGTCATTGCAGGACACACTCTCTTTCTCTGACTGCTGTATTCATCCAGTTGCACACATGATAATTAAACGCATGTCTTGGCTGTTGTGTTTAAGCTACAGTACTTAATCAGGATTACATCACCAACAGGCATTGGGAATTGTTTAAATACAATGAAGTCTGCTGAGCTTTGCTACAGGTGCCAGTAATTGAATAGCTTTGGGGGGCAGTGGTTTCCAGCTCTCAATAATTCAGTTAATTGCTGATAAATAATACTGTAAAGTGGACTGCATAACTAAAACAAGCTCAGCTCTGTAATTACCGGCAAATGAAGTCCCTGAAGGGTTTTGGAGCCGACAGAGATCCATTTTCTCACTGAACGTAACCAACAACACAATTAACCCTGCAGCTTTAAGAAAGACAGACAGGAGGATTACCTTCACATTACTTTATAACCTTTAATTGGCTTTATTTAAACCTTAAAGTCCCTCAGACTAGTTTACCACTGTATTTTTGCTTTTTTACTTTAGTATTTTGTTGCAGATTTCCAGTGCTTTTCCCATGGTGAAACTCTACATTTACCATAATGTGCCCTGGTTTTACATGTTTATTAATCTGCTTTACCATACCTCTCTATTCTTTACCAGACCTCCCTGTGCTTTACCATACCTCTCTATGCTTTACAATGCTTGCCTATGCTTTACCATACGACAGGTATTCTTTACAATGCTTGCCTATGGTTTACCATACCTCTCTATTCTTTACAATGCTTCCCTATGCTTTACCATACCTCTCTGTGCTTTACAATGCTTGCCTATGCTTTACCATACCTCTCTATGCTTTACAATGCTTGCCTGTGCTTTACCAGATCATGTGCTTTATTTTACTGTGCTTTGTTACACTTTGCTACCTAAACGGTCCGTTCGTGAAACGTATGATTTGCAAGGCAAGCACTTTTACAGTAGAGCCCCACACATGGATTCATCATGACATTGCCCTTATTTAACTATATTACCTGGACTTTCCAGTTCCACTTATTAAGTTGAAAACACCTTTACATATCCCAGACTATGAGGACATGCAAATGGAAATAAATGTGTTTCAAAGAGTAAAAGGAAAATATGAATCTGGTGTAATTATAGGAAGTGTCAGCTTACAGAATGAAATACAGTAAGTCAGGCAGCGTCACACAGTGTTGTGTGGTTTAAAAGTATACTGCTGTTCATGCGGGCGCTTCTAATCTTGCTTACACTACATCAGGTTTACCATTCCACCACACACAGGATAACAGTGCTTCCACTACTGGGAAACACAGGTGAATTTTCTAAGCCAGGGGTGTTCAAAGTTGACCCTTCCACTCCTGGTCTTTGATCCGACCCTGTTCTAAATTGTTTAATTCAACCAATTACAACCTCCATCCAGACCGTGTGGACTTCAAATTATATCCTAGTGTTATCTATAGTAGTGTGTCTGTGTGTCTCCTATTACTTGTGGGGTATTTAGACGTCGGTTCGGATTAATTTTCTGAGTGATCTACTGGAATTAAAGGGATCCGCTCGCATGTCTATCGGTTCTCCTACTGTCCGTTTGCCTCGCCATACTCTTGTGTAAGTGTTAGTTGTGTCTTGTTTGTATGGTCACCCTTCTTAGTTCCGGACCCCTCCTGCGGAAAACTGACCAGTCAGGGTGATTTGTTTGCCGGACAGGAACTCTTGGACGGACAGACTTACCACTAGTTTTGACCTGAACAACCCCGAATCTGTAACAAAACAGTGGGCACATACGTCGCCTTTTGGTAAGATTGATAGACTGTGTGTGCATACTGAAATCAATGTGATTGATAGATTGTGTATGCATGCTGAAATCAGTGTGATTGATAGACTGTGTATGCATGCTGAAATCAGTGTGATTGATAGACTGAGTATGCATGCTGAAATCAGTGTGATTGATAGACTGAGTATGCATGCTGAAATCAGTGTGATTGATAGACTGAGTATGCATGCTGAAATCAGTGTGATTGATAGACTGAGTATGCATGCTGAAATCAGTGTGATTGATAGACTGAGTATGCATGCTGAAATCAGTGTGATTGATAGACTGAGTATGCATGCTGAAATCAGTGTGATTGATAGACTGAGTATGCATGCTGAAATCAGTGTGATTGATAGATTGTGTATGCAACAATATCTAAGGAGCAAACATAAGGTTTCTATTGCAAATGAGAAACACAGTGAGTGTGTCTTAAAACACAAAGCCTCTTTAAAAAGACATGAGAAAAAATTGAACGAAGAGCAAACAATATTAAAAACGACTGTCTTTAAATAAAATAACAAAAAAAGTTTCTAAACTGTCCGCATAAATGTTTCCTTTTTTTCCAGTGGGTAAGACACTGTAACATCTGACCGTAAACTAACACTGTCAGTGACCGTAGCTGCTCCAAGCAATCCCGTCCCATCTGTCTGGCTCAAAACTTGCTGAAGATTCTTGGCACTCGCTGTGCTGTGCCAGACCCAGCTCTCCTTGTTTTTTCTACACAGCTGAAGACGCTGAGCTGGTGTAGATGCACATGTGGAGTGCGGTGGTGGGCAGAACTTTCAGAGGAACGAGACGGGGAAGGAAACAACTCAAATGAGAATCACCTTTTCGTCATTCCCAGTGCAGCTCTATAATGCGGAGGGGAGCTGCAGCAGCTGAAGTGACACTGCGCAAGGTTTCCTGAATCAGAAGTAAAAGCTACTCAAGCCAGTCTTCCTTCTGTGTCACTATATTTACTTTCCTCAGAGAGGTCGGACATCACCAGGAAGGCAGCCTGTTGTTCTTGGTCCCGGTAGATATGAACACCCCCAGCTTGGACACATTTATGTTTTCAGATGTTGCCCACCCCTAACTATACCCCTAACTTTGTACCTTTGAAGTCCAAAGTCATAGCAGAATGTTCCAAAAGCAACAAATAATATTAGCTCATGTTTTATTATTGTGTATCATTTCTTTTAATGCTGATATATATATATGCTCTATCTATCTATCTATCTATCTACACACACACTATCTATCTATCTATCTATCTATCTCAGCTATCTATATAAGATATATATATATATTATATATATATACTCTAGAATATATATATATATATATTATATATGAGATAATCAGAGAGATAGATAGAAGATGGGGGGGGAGAGTGGGGAATACATCCAACAAAAGAACATAAGAAAGTTTGCAAACGAGAGGCGGCCATTCGGCCCAGCTTGCTCATGCACACCCACACACACACACCACCATTATATATAGAGATATATAGTAAATAAGATATATATATATATATATAGATAATATATATATATATATATATATAAAGCTAAGGACTATAAAGATATTTTTGTTGTAAGCTAACACACATGGTTGCTCGATGAAATTCGCAGTTTACGTTTAAAAGCCTTTCAGACATTATCACTCAAGAGATCTGCTTTGTTATAACAATCAATTGAGGGTGATAATTAGTTCATAATACCTTTGTGTGATCTATAAGTAGTTTATTTCTTGGAAAGAATAACCTGCCTTCAAAGTTGAAATGCTACTTTCTTGAATATTGATTTCTGTGTCCTGTGTATCGGTTCCCACCCAGTGGATTCTATTTTGCTGTTCTCATATTTCAAATCTGATAAATAAATGTGTCCGTCGCTAGAGTCCATATGCCTTGTATCAGGCTATTATGACGATATGATTACCAGGTGTTGCAGAGCCCAGCTGTACCCTATTTAAACCAAACGTGACGGTGAATAAAATGTGATTTAAAGGTGTTAGGTTTAAATATTAGGCATTATACATTAAACATTACTTTTATAAGTCAATTTACCACATGTAGGTCATATTCCAGACATCATACAATCGCACCATATGCCATACCAGTGGTCGTTACATGAAGTAAATGCTGTTGAAAATATTTGTGTTGGACTAAATATTATCCTAAAATGAACAGTGTCCGAAAGCGAAACATATGGTAGGCTTTTATGTGCAACAAAAACAGCAATGGAATTTACTAACATGGACAGTAAGGTTGTAGTATGTGATTGTGGTTATGCGTATGGAAAAGGCAAAAACCGCAATCGCCTTGAGCACTACGCAGCATATCACTCACTAAGCATTATTGTGTAATGTTATTTTTTTTTTTTTTTAAATATACATTTTTGGGGCAATAAATGTTGGGGCGGGATCTTACATTCTTAACAAAGTATTTCATACAACAACATGTAGGCGAAACAAACAATGTGGGGTTCCACTCTTCTCGTTTTTTACACTTTAAACCAGCAACATACTGTACTGTTCCTTGTCCAGTCAGTTTACACAATAACTTATGAACTCAAGGAATTGTATATTTAGAGAGCCTGGGGACAAAATATTACTTCATTGTAACTCTTTGTTTTCAAATGTATTTTTTTGTTGTTGTGTTGTTGTTGTTGTTGTGTGTGTAAAAGCGTTGTTGTTTCTGACTCTACTAACGAGTTGTTAATTTTCTTGCAAAAAACGTTTATTTTTGTTTATCGAAGACCTGTAAAGTCTAATACTGATTATAATTTTTATGTCTTCGCGACATCTGCATTATATTATTATTATTATTATTATATTATTATTTTATTATTATTATTATTTTATGTTTTTTTTTTTTTTTATTTATTCTGTCTGATTTCAGAGCGAATCTTCCACTTCGCCAGCGGTGCATTCAGGACTGCTCTGTAAGCACAGCCTTTAGTGTCTGTTGTTTTGTGAGACAGCTTGTAGGTGATTGACCTCTCTTTCTTGTAAAACGTGACTCACAATTTCAGTAGCCAATTTAGCTTTACAAAATGTATTCATACAACCCCTGTGGTTTGCTTACAATCACCACTGAATCATACTCCTTTAGCAAAGCATATAATAAATCATACATACTTGGTTTGTTACATTTAAATGATAGCTATAAGAATAAATACCACTGTAGTTGCTGTAATAATAACTAAGACTTATGTTTGAAAGAAATTAGAAAAATGTGTGCAGTTGTGTTTCCTAAATGTAAATAAGCTCCTAGTTCAGCACCCAGATAATTTGACTTCACAATTCTGCTATGTGTTGAAATAACTGTCATTCCCACCTCTACTGTGTTGATGATTAAAGGTTTCTTTTAATGATTTTTAAATGGTTTAAATGCAGGGAAGGAAGAGTGTAGTGCCTCTGCATTGCAGGCTGTCTATATACTGTCTGTTGAGTGTGAGCGACTGTCTGTGCAGTATTGAATTAAAGGAGTGTGTGTGTCTTTTCATTCCTACAATCTTGGGGATAACGCAGTTCCTCTGCCATGGCTAGGCTTTGCTGTATCCCAGGCGTTGAGTGATACCTCTGGCTGCCGTGCTCGGTTTTGGCAAAATATAGATAAACAATTATTGTGTACTGTTGTTGCATGTCCACCTGTGTGTTTATCCGATCGTACAACCTCGCTTTGCTCACTTTGTGCTGTGGATTTAGCTCCAGTGTTAACACCTTAACACTGAAGACCTAACACGGGTGGGAGAGCCGCGAATTTATTAAGTCAAATTATGCGACAGCACCACTGACAGGGATAAAATGGACTATCAAACTTTAACACGTGCCCATACACGAAAAGAGGAAAACAGAAGAGAGACGGAACGTCAAATTTTTCGTGTATTTCGAGACCGAACGCAGGGCGACAAACTAAATTTAGTCGACCGGAGCACCGTTCGGTCGATGAGACCGTGCTTGGCAATAACAATAATAATACAATATTTGAGCTCACCCGCCTGGCGTGGTGACTGTGTTTCTCCCTTAGCTGAATTGCTGTGTGTGTGAGCCTGTATTTAAAAAGGATGATGCCCGAAACGTCAAGACGTTCTACCTTAAGGGAGAAACCAGACAGTACCACTTTCCTGGGTTCCCAGTTCAGGAGAGATTCGTCCCTTGACAAGGGGAAACCTAACACTGGGTTAGAGCTCACCAAAGGATTCGGTGGATAGAGTTGGGTCCCGCCCGTCGTGTGAAATGGTCGTACACCCGATGCAGTATCCGGAAAGACTCCTTGAACTAACTGTACTGTAAACCATCGACACCGACATGGAACTACAAACGTGAAGTGCATGCGATTGGGAACCCAAGACTACGAGGGAGTAGAGCGACGTAAGGAAGAGGGAGCGCTGAACGATGACCAGATGAAAGGTATTCATCAACCACAAGCAGAAATTTAACTTCCTTACAATGACTTTCGCTGTGCTGGTGGTTGGTCGTTCATCGTAGCTAGCGGGAGTGTCAAAGCTAGTTTTCTCTTTTTCTCTTTTACCAGGAGACCGCCCTCCTGACAAACTTAGGGCAAGCCATCCACCTCTGGTTCCTGGAGTTGGGGTCATTCACCGGATAGCCTTCCGGAGCACCTATATTTCTCGAGGCAATTGTGAATGGATTCCAGTCCGTCTAGTGTATATGTTTTGGTGGTCTCTTCTCTTTCAGGGAACTGGTCAAGGTATCATTGGATGGTCATGTTTCCAAAGTACACTACGAAAACCGAAAATTGTTGGACGATCGACTATTTTATATACTTGATGGTATCGCAAGTTTCTTAAACATTCTATCCCATAAATAAATAAATATTTATTATTCGTACTCCCTTTGAGCTGTTTTTTTACAAACCAGTTCCTAGAGGAAAAGAAACAACACACTTCACTTATTTAATTGGCCAGCCAGATATGTCAACACCCTCCACCTCTGTCATTTACACCATTTTAACTACCTTTTGACTTTACTCTTGAATGGGACATGCAAACAAAAATGCCAGTACATTATAATAACAAATCCTGCCACGTTGGGTAGTTATTGTTGACAATGACAATCATCTGTAGGCTGGCATTTTCAGTGATACATAGCACTCTACTTCAGTCTCAAATTGTGAACATATAGACATATTCACAAAACTTTAGTCAGTTTTAAGGGATGTTTTGTAAGTGATTATTTGCACCATTTAATCAAAGACAATTTACAAAAACAATTTAAAAAGTCATTTTTTATGATGTTCCTTTTTGGACAATTATACACATAGACTGGAAAATATAACAATTTCACAGTAAACCACAGGTAGGCTTCCTTGTCTCTACACTAACAGGTTCCAGGAAATAAAGAACAGTGACTCTTTATTAAAATCTGTACTCCAATAAATTCTGCTGTATGAACATCCCTGGCAAATAAACCCTTTTTTTTTCTTGAAAATTAATCAGACAGTTTTTCCAAGATCAATCTGTAAGCCTTATCCTGTTATACCAACAAGTTCTCCTACAATGGAGCATTGGTTTGCAATATCCCCAAATCTGGTACTGTAATCCAGACTTTCTTATATTTGTAAATCAAGAACATGTCACTGAGGATTTGCTAAGAAGTAAGCTTAATAACAGACAAGCTGCACCATATAATAATACAGAGTGTGACTGCATTAGGATGTAAAGTAGGCACATCTTAGTTAAAATAAGAGCTAATTAAAAAGACTGGAGTATGAAAATTTAACAATTTTGTGTGACTTGGCTCCAACTTCTTTTGATGGACTGTGGAGTACTGTATAGAAGTTTTTTTGGCTATATAACAAAGATGTATCAGATTTATGAGAGTTGAAGGCAAGATAGTGGGTGCCTGATGACCCGAGGCATATGTTTCCCAGACTGCAATTGCAACCGTGGTATTCTTCACAAATAATGCTGTTTTAAGCATTGCACTATATTAACAGATAGGATGGTGGCGCAGTGGGTTTAGGCTATATGCGTTCACATCTGAAGACTGGAATTTGAAAGCTGCTTAGGTTGCATAGGAAATTAGTTCTGTGATCTCAGCTTTGACGTCTGTGGACTGTTGTCCTCATCATAGAACCACCACAAGACTTGGTTGTGGTGCTGTTTTAGGCAGTCTAGGTACAAGGACTTTGTCTCAAGTACTAACAATCTAAAACCTTCATAGCACAAAACATTTAATATGATAAAAAAAAAGGCACACTGCTCCAAAAAACAACACTTGTATAGATGAAACACCAGTCTCCTGGACAGGGATTGAAATCTAATACCCCAGTAATAGTAATTGGTTAATTGCGAGGTTAGCGCAGGAATTTCCGTTGTTGCTGACTGTGTGTGAATTCAGAGGGTGGATTCTGGGCTGTCTGCTGCTCTGTTTTGGGGATGTGTGTTTGAATGAAGAAATTGGATTGAGGGCGTTCTTTTATATTCTGGAATTTGCACTTTTCTTCAACATGTTTAATTTGTCTGTTTTTAATTTTATCCGGGGATCCGCTCATCCAATTGCGATGGAAATTTGCATGGATAGTGCTTTTAACACTTGCTTTTGCATGTATTTTGACCTGTTTTCATCTTAGTTCAGTTGAAGGCTGTTGAGATTTTGTATTCACATTTGTGACAAGATGTTACTCCACATACTGTTGATTACATTTGTACTATGTTTTTAAAATACCAAGAAAAAAATAAAATCTTTCAGTAGATTCTGACCTTTTTAGCTCCAGAGAAACTATAATGTCAATAAAGCACAACATTATTTTTTTTGTACTTGAATTTGTTCTCATTTTATCTCAGAATTGATGGTGTTTAAAGTTTTGGAAGAAATTCTATACTTGTTCAATAAGCAAACAGTGAATTGTGTATAGGGTAACAGATACAGAGGGTTTTTTGATGAAGCATGATAATGGACGTTACAATTCCTCTGTTATTATTTATAATGTGTACTGTAATAAAACAACAAGTAAAAGGTAATATAAATGTTAATACAAGAAGTTTATTGCCATGATCAGGAAGTGAATTTGATGACAATGCAGCAAAACTCAGGAATCAGAATATACAGTACCTACAGTCCTGTTTGCTACAGGGATGTTGTATGAATAAAAACATTATGCAAAATTATTTCTGGTATAAGACACACAAAATATTAACTTATTATAAATCACAAAAATGTATGTTGTACTCTGTAACTACTGTACTGACAAACAGTGTTTATCTATAAGCAGGACAAGATGTACTGGAATTTTGACAAATTATTAAAAGTGATTGGTTGATTTTTCATACTTGATTTATAATTGAGAATTGAAATGACTCGTCCTTGTGCTTTACCAGAAACTATGAAGATTTTAAAACAAAAAAATTGCACCTTCTTTGTCAATATGCATTCAAATGTCATTTTGCAAACTTTAATCGATTGTCCTTGTGACGTTTTCCTAGGCGGTGACCCTGTTAACTCGACCATTCACCATGCAATACTCGACCTGTGGTTGAAATGGAAACCCCAGTCCCACTTGTAGCCAATTCACTTTGAATATCTTTGGCAGTCAATCTTGGATTGTTATTAACCTTCCTCATAATTCTTCTACTTGTTCTTGGTGAAATAACCTTCTTTCTTCCAGACCGAGGGATTGTTGTGACAGTACCATGATTATTGTACTTCTTGATTATGGAAACAATAGTATATAATAACAGTAAGTAATTTTTACTACCGCCCTTTCTCCCTTTTCCTTTTCTTTTTTTTGTTATCAATTGGGATATTCAAATGCTTGGAAATCTTCTTGTATCCTTCTCTAGCTTTATGACAATAAATAATGTTCTGCCTAAGGTCTTCAGATAGCTCTTTATTTTTTCCCATATTGACTTATTGGTAATGACAGCAACCATCCTATCCCTAGCCCTTTTATACTCGTTATGAATATTCACCTACAATCCAGCATTTTCCAAACATTTCTAGAATTAGGTTTTGCATTATCATATTTCAGTTTCTAGCACCTTGTAGACATTACATTTTTGGAGCTTTGCAAAACAAATTGCTGAAATAAATAATTGTAGACATCTATTTCTTTTAACTTTTTTTTTCCTCATCCACAAAAGCAAAACTTTTGCTACAAAAGATTTTTCTTAAAATTCTTTGTTTTCGAGAAATTTCCATTATGTACCAGTACATATTACAGATCACACACTAGATGTAGTGAGCAAGATTTATTTTCTTTCTTACAGTATGATTTGTATTAAGAGCTGAAAACATACCAGGTCACATGTGTGAACCAGGTAAGCACAGACTACAGGGAGAATCCAATCTTGAACTTTAAACTTAAATATGAGCATTGGGGGATTGGTCTTGAGACTAGTGCATCAGTGTATGATCACTCATCATTGCTTTGGGCTCCAAGTTCAAGGCATTCATATTTAAACCAGCAGGTATGTTAAACTTGATAGAATGTGGTGTTTACACTGTGGGTTGGTTCTGTATCCAGTAGGGCACATTGTTTAAGCTTTGTGCTTGTATCCTGTGTCATGTAAGAGGTACTGTTCTGAGCTGGTGGTTTTGTGCTGTGATTCGGTAGGGGGTGGTGTTTTGTTGCTGGTTGCAATTCTGTGTTTAACCAGTGATGTGTGCTCTTGTGTTTCAGGTTCAGGATCGGATCGTGAGTCAAAGATCCAGGAGCTTCAGGACACCATCACAGAGCCGCACCAGGAGATCTCGCTCAAAGACTCAGACAAAATGAGCCTGCTGCAGGAGCAGCACAAGCTGGAGAGCAGAATCAGTGAGCTGGGTCTAGAGGTAACTCACTGTGTTTAGGACGTGGCAGGCTTGCTGCGCCAGCAGGAGCCACAGAATTATTTTCTACATTGAGGTCCATACTAGCAACCCCCCGCATTTGCTCGCAATAGGTTTTTCCCTGAAGTTATAACATATAAGATACTGCAGGTGCAATAAATAGAATTCACAAAAGCCTTCAAATAATATTATAATATATGAATAGCTTTATTTATTATTAAAAAGGAACTAGTAAACAAACTTCACTTTTAAATACAACTAAAACATGCTTGTGCTTTCATTAGAATCCAAACAGGTCTCCACGTTGAGTAATCGATCATTTCATTGAATGTTTTATTTAGGCTCACAAGCTTAAAGCCATGGCAATAACTAATCAAAACATTTGTCCTTGCCAAATGTTCTAATATCTATGTGTACTGAACTGTAGTAACACAATCCAAAATCCAGACTGTTAGTGTATGTAGTACAATATGCGCAGAGAGGCAGTCTGGCTCGGGGTTGTGTGAATTAATCTGCCTTGGCGTGTGAAGCCTGTTTTAATTTAATTTACTAGTTTGGCACAGAACGGAAGTGAAACCACAGCATTTATTCATAATTTAGCATGCATTCTGTTCCTTTCTTTTGCAGGTATGGCATTCAGAGGAAACCATTAGCCAGCTGAGGAGAGAGCTGCTGGTGTTTGGAAGTGCAAACCTGCAGAACCTGCAGCGGTGCCCTGGGTCGGAGAGTAAGTACTGCACTCAATGAGGGCTTGTGAAAAGAGTCAGAACAGTGCAGTGCTATCTTGAAGTTGGATCATAGATGTGGTGATCTACCAGTGTAAACCATAATAAAAGGCCCAGATTGTCATTTATTTTGGGTATATGTTTCTATTTGGTATCCTTGGACAGTTGTAGGGGATTTGTTATTTATTTTTGGCCTTCTGATTAACAACACAGAAAAGCATGTGCTTTGGTTTCCATCAGATTGATTGTGAGAAATATGTGCCTTCTGTAAACCAAGCATGTCTTGCCACCCCCCTCCCATCACCAAAAAGATGAGCTGTTTCATTATGTCCTGACACTCGCAACTACCTGGCACCCGGCCCAGAGAGGGAGGGGGTCCATTTACCGTAATGAATCCTAATGGTATATAATTTTAATCAGTGTGTAATTGTGCATAATTGCCTTGAATTCCTGCATAGGATTAGATTGTAATTACAGAGTTCAAACATTGTCAGTGTAAACCAAAAAAACACAGTTCATAATAGTTATAATAATAAACAACAGTCTGTGCCAGGTGTTAAAAGAATACAGCCAAACTGTATTACATTGACCTAGTGGTTAGAACTGAGTTTTGGGAAGGCAGTGTGGGCAAGTAGTTAGAACTCAGCGATGGGGAGAGAAGGAATTGCCATGGCACTAAGGTTAGAGCTGAAGGACTGGGAGGGAGTGAGGCTGTGTGGCCTTGTAGTTGGATCAACGTCTGGGAGGAATGCATGGCTAATGCAGGGCTAGAAGTTTTTTTAAGACAGTAGTGAGGATTTTCTACCTGCCTGGAAAGTAGTTAGCAAAATGGTCTTATTCTGTAGCGATTTATTCACTATATATAACATATATATATATATATATATATATATATATATATATATATATATATATATATATATAAATAGATTTTTAAAAAAAAACCTACCTGCTGTTTTAAATATACTGAATAACCCAAACTATCACATAGCATTTCTATATTTAAATCAGAAAGTATTTATTGAAACCACCTTCAGCTCAACTAAGTAATGGAACTAATGCAATTCCTTATCAAAATGTATTTTGTTTTATCCTTAAGTTCTACAAGAATGCAACCATATCTGTCATCTAAGCATTTGATATTCTATCAGTACAGTTAACCAGGTTATGTTTCGTCGGTGCAAATTAAGTGGTACGACATTATCCTCATCTGTCGTCATGTTTTTTAGGCGTTTTTTAAGAATTTTTTTACAATCGTCCTCCACCAATGGGAGAATCAAACAAGCGAGCGAGACAAATAATCTTGTTCTGCTACAGTATTTGTACTCTACTGTCCATGGGCGGTACAAACCTCACTCTTCTACAAATCGGAAAGCTCTATTAGCAATGGTTTTCTGTTTTATGAAAGATACTAATAATGTATATGTTAAAAAAACTAGTACCAGTAATTGTGTACTTGTGCAGTCAGGGACGATCATATACTGCAGTGTAAGGTATCAGAAAAATACTACTACATAAACAAAAAACTAGTTGCAAATTAAGAGTTTTGGGTAGCAAAATGCTACCAAGTATACGTTAACTTCGAGCCTTGCCTAATGGTTAGATCTGAGAGACTAGGATTGAAGCAGTGTGGTCTAATGGTTAGAGTTGAGATGCGCATGTCACCAGGTGCAGTGACAGGATGAGCGCCAGGTCAGTTATCTTCCCCTCCCTCCCCCATGACAATGGCTGTGCATTGGGAAGGAGAGGCAAAGTCACACAACATTAGTTTGGCAGTGGAGGCCAGAGCAGAGAGCCATTACTCTTGTGTGACAGTATCAAGAGGGCGGCAGGGCTGGGTGCTCCTGCCCAGCACTCCCGCTCGTCACGCGCCACTCAGAGGAGATTGCCTTATACTTCAGCAGGCAGGTAACATGCCCGTGACACCCACACGTGTCACTTTCAACAGCCTGGCCTAGATGGGAGAGTGATCCTGTGTCAGGGACAAGCTTGGGAAAGTCAGTATGTAGCGAAATAATAAATCCAGTACAAGGAAAAAGATGCAGGAAGATTGAGGGTTGTTTGGTTTTTGCTGGTACCACTGTGTGTTAATGTACTAATGTTGCACCCCTGGAGCTCTGTGTTCAAATCCAGCTTACTGTTTTGTAGGTCACCAATTAAAATAGTTTTTCTTTTCTCAACAATTAGGAACTGACAAGTACTGGACATAATAACAAGGAGCACTAAATAATATAGTCAGCTCAGATCAAAGTAGAAAATTATATATAACAAATTAAGTTAAGCACAGTGCAGTATTTTAATAATTGCAGTATGAACTACTAATAATGATACAAAAAGGTAAGGGAACAGTTAAGGATCAGGGTTATTGCGAGAAGAAAAGGGAGCTGGGAATTATGCATCTGTTTTGTGTTTCATACTAATGTCAGTTCTTTGATTTTTGTTCTGTGAAATGCGTATAACAAAAACATAATTTTTGTTTTGCTTCCTGAGCTCCAAACAGAATATAAGATGTCATTTTTAACAAGTTACTTGGTGATTGAGTGCCTTCATCTGCCCAGTTACATTGCAATGCAGCAAATGTGTTTTCCACAGCAGCAAAACAAAGTAGCCAAGTAACCTGCTCTTTTCTATGGAGAAAAAGGCGGTCACATGTATTATTTTAGTGTTGAACTCAACATGATTGTAAGAGACTGCAGCTTTAAGTAAACCTAAAAGTAAAAGGAAGGAAGGAAGGAAGGAAGGAAGGAAGGAAGCTGTAGATGACGTGTCGGCTCTGTGGGGAGTTCCACCCGTTTATCATCCCTCCTCTCCCCCAATTCATCCGTCTCCAGAAGACAAGTGTTTATTATTATTCAAAACCAGCCTTTGTTATGATTGTCTCTCCTTCTCTTGCTCGCTCTCTCTCTCGTTCCACTCTCTTTTCGGTTATGTACAAAGCGGGAGATCGCTGCTGCCCTGCGACGGTTTATGATTAGAAAGAGAGAGAGAGATTCTCGGCGGGGCTTTCTGTTTTATATTCATCAAAAGGGGTCGCTTTGATTTGCAGTTCCTTTGAATGTGGCTGAACAAAAAAGGAGTAAATTGTACACATAGTGCGCACACTCCCAACTATCACTGTCTTGTTTCGCTGCATGTTTTTATTAGTTTTTTAAAATTATTATTATAATGTGTGTTATTTGTTTTAAATATCTTGTTAATTGGTGTAATCTTAATGCCAATAATCTTGACCTGAACAACCATCTGAATTGCATGCATAAACTTACTGTGACTATTATACAAACTAGATGGATCCAATAATCAAATAATGAATGTACTTTTTTTTTTTTTTATGACATACCCAACCAGTATTCCTCCAGAAATAATTACACTCCTTTTACCTTTTAAAAACCTAACACACAGCCCTGTAAATAGATATATTGTAAGGCTGGTTAGCACATTTTTATGAAAACTGGGCACTATTGTATTGCACACAACATGCTAGGTTACCAGTGGTGTGAAATTTGGATAATCAAGGTTTTACTGTACTGTATAATCAGTAATAACTCATTGATCTATAGTGATGGACTGAACCAGAAAAGTATATCACACATGTGGTTATCCCTCTCTCAACATCTCAACACCTGCCGTGATTTTCCTACCCAAGCACTGGCTTCTGCTTGAAAGCAGGTGTGCAGGACCTTGCAGGTGGAAACGATTATTTTCCAATGAGAATGGTGCTCAACAAGAAGAGATGTGAGCGCAACAACACTAAACAATTGAAACCCAGCTTTAGAGTGCTTTCTAAGTGTTGCCCCCACTAGTGCTCAGGGTAGTTGGCATGTGCTGTGTTAATGGTAATAATCCAGCCCTCTGGAGAGCCAGCGCAGGCTATAAATACTGGAAGTCTCTCAGATTAGAGAAAGGGCAGCTAATATACGTGGTTCCACTTGTGCTGCAGTGGACACTCCCAGGGGTACTGTCTCAATGCAGTCCCTTTGTGTTGCATCTGCTCAAGTCTTTACAAGGTTGTTCTGAAAATGTTCCAGTTTAATAATATCGTAATAAACGATTATATTTTTTTAAATGGGATATACTATGTATTTTATTTGCTTTGTGTGTAGAAAGCACAAAGCAGGACCAATGGAAACTGCACTTAAGTTCAGGGAGAAAGCATTGAGCTTTAGAAACCTTTTGAAAAAATAGATAGAGTAACAGGTTCCTATATATTGAATAAAGCCGGGTTTTCTTTGCCTTTTAAGATAGTTATACAAAAATGTTTTGACCTATGTTAACACTGGGGGTTCTCTTCAAAAGTGGGCCAAGTGATCTGTATTTTCCACATGTAAGACCTGTTTAATGAGATGAAAATAAGAAGAAATCCATTGCTGTGTAGCAGCGTGAGCCATAATGGGTCCAGAGATGCATCCTCTTAGCTCTTCTTTGAAATGTCTGGAAATATTCTCATTGGACTTAATCAATAATACTTTTCTGTGTTTTTTGTTTTGTTTTTGCTAACACTTTTGTAGGGGATCCTGCAAATCTTTGCTGTGCATTTCTTTGTGTTGACCTAATGACATAAAGAAAGAACTACAGTATTTCACACACATACAGGGTAACAAACACAAGTTCTAACAATTTAAAGTCCTGTGTGAGAATAATGTGGGCCATATTTAGGTTAGTACTTTTATAGCCATTGGCTACAATATAATGTTGTTGTCTTGTGCCCCACGCCTGATTTCTTTGCCCTGTAGGATGTTTTTTTTTTTTTCTGCAGCAGTAAAGCAAAATTGACCAAGTGAAAGATAAATTGCAAAGCTGTTGCTGGGATCTACAGAATTTAGTCATTCTAATGCAGCTGTAAATTAAAATGCCTAGTTGTTATTGCAACACATTTTTTCTTGTTAATGACAGCTGTTTTGTTTAGGTGCACAGTAGTGGACTAGCGCAAAAGCTTAGTAAATGTGTTTGAGTGTCCCTGATGCCCTTTTAGAGCTGTCTTTTCTAAACAATATGCTGGGGGCCACAGCAAACTGAACTAACACAGCACTGTTTGAACAGAGACGGTATGTAGAGGGGAGCAGAGAAGGAAATTAAGAGTGTAAATTATTAAAGCAATTCCAAGTTCTGCAAACATCCCCGAAAAAATGAAGAGACTGTCTGTGTGTTCGGAGCTACTCCACTGAGACACACTACTTCAGTATCAACAGCATTGGACCTGTGCCAAGGTGAGGCCAGTTACCAGGTAATCCAAAACATTTGAACTTGCTATATGCTACATATTCAACACAGTTTCATCTTTGCTTTTGCCTTCTTTTATTTATAATTTAGTATTTGATAAGACACGCTATTTTGGAACAAAGAAAAACACATTTTTAATTCCTGAAATGTTTTGATTGTAATGGTATTAAAAGGTTCATGTTCTTACTATATTAACGGTGAGACTGGCTGCTGATGTGCACTGGAAAGCAATGTAGATTATAATAGATCTGAACAGTAGTTTTTTTTTTTTTTTCACACGGATGTTTGTTGAACCTCTTATCAGTATACTGAATATATTTTAAATATTCTGCAATAGATCAGTTTTACAAGGTTTAGGGCTGCAGTATTTAGATTTGTTGGTGTTTAGATCATTAACATCCTTTAGAAGTTTGTGGAATTTTTGCCAACTCCCTCCAGTTTATTTTCTGTCTGATTTCTCTGAATGATATGTGGAGTGCAGGAGATGAGTGATTTATTTTCCATTTTGAGGGCATTATTTTATGTGGCATGGTCAATGAATCCAGCAAAAGGGAATGTGAACAAATGGCAGGTAGAAACAGTAATGGATCTTCAGCTCACATCAGATCAGTTAACTACCAGTTCCCCAGTTTAATTTGTTCTGTTTACGAGCTCAACTAAGCATTGTGCATTCTCCTCTCTCTCTCTCTCTCTCTCTCTCTCTCTCTCTCTCTCTCTCTCTCTCTGTTCTTTGGAATTTAAGGTTAGAAATTTTCCAATCTTTGCAGCCAACACACTCAATTATTATGGTGTCAGAAATGTTAGAAACTTCCTCGGAAATGATGTGCAAAAGGCAACTCTCGTCTCTGTGCTATCGCAAAACTGCTGCAGAAATGCAGAGAATTTGCTTAATGTGGTGCTTCAAATTCCCTGTATTTGGGCTAGATTTAAGAAGCTATGGTGCAAAATTGGCAAAGCTTATTTAGCAGCTTGGAGATACCGAAATAAAAAGTTGCAAGTTCATTTTCTGGTATTGTCCTGTTTTGGGGGGAGTACCTTGTTGGTCCTTGATACACTGTACCTACTGGTGCAGATGTTTTAACAGTTCTTTGTGGGAATTTCTTTCACAGCTTTATCCTCAAATATGCAATCAAAACTTTCATATAATGGCCACATCAAACAAAGAGGGATCCAGGATAAAATACAGTAACATTTGTCTGTTTTATTACTATGACAGAGACAGAATGATTCTTGGTGATAAATCTTCGTCCTGACCTGCGAGGGCACTGTGTAAAGGGAAGAGAGTGCCCTGGACTGGATGGCCAGACCATTCATTCCCAGGGTTAGATGGAAGTCAGCTATCTAGAAAGGGGGCAGAGCTACGGCAGCTGGAGGAGTGATTGCAATCCTTAACCAAGGGGTCATGATTGATCGTATATAAGGGGACGTGGCAAGGTGATCTGTTCTTTTGTTATGGATAACACTAACCCGGAAGGAGAACTATTTTTCCCTTTTAAGCTGAAATGTTTTCCCCCCTTTTTCATCCAAGAAAAACTAAGAAGGAGAGAAGGATTGGAAAATGGGTGGGGGAGCATTAATGAGACAAGGCTGGGGTCTGGTGGGAAAGGGAGTTGGTATGCAGTGTGACCAAGAGGGTGAGGTTACTGGGCCATCCAGGACAGAGGATGCTCCAGCCCCTCTCAGTATACTGGACCAGTGGGCCTCTAGCGCAAACCTAGTGTTCACGCTCGGGAACAGGCCGGCTCTATTGAAGGTAAGGGTGTTGATGGTGCTGGGGCGCTAGTATTTTCACACTTCATTATCAAGGGGCAATTGTTTTATAGGGTAAACCTTAGAACAGGCACAGGACAGCCTGTAACACGATGGTTCCCCTGTCTTGTCGACTTGAAGTCAAGAGGCTAGCTGGTGCATGATATCCCTTTTCCTGGCCACCTCAGAGCTGACAAAATGAAGGAATGGGTAGTGGCTTGATTTTATTGGGTAGGACTTCATAAGGGAATGTTGAAATATGTAGCCACATGCCCAGACTGCCAAAGAGTAGCGCCGGGTGGTGTGCGCCCTGCCCATTTGGTCCCACTGCCAGTTATTTCCACTCCCTTTGAACGCATTGCAATGAACATACTGGGCCCTTTGCTACCTTCTGATTCCAGGTATACGCATATATTAGTGGTGGTAGCTTATGCAACGCGATACTCTGAAGCAGTTCCATTGAGGTCCACTAGTGCAGTGCAGTAGCTAAAGAACTAGTGCAGAATATGGCTATAGTAGAGATCTCCAAGGAAATTTTGACTGATCATGGACCTTTCTGTCTAATACATTGCAGCAAGTGTACAAAATCTTAAAAATATGTCCCATCGGGACATCTGATTATCATCCACAGACAGATGGTTTGGTGGAGCGTTTTAATCGGACCCTAAAGCAGGTGCTGAGATGATTTGTGAACCAAGAGCAAAAACATTGGGCTTCGCTTTTCCCTTACCTCATTTTTGCAGTGAGAGAGGTCCAGCAGAGTTCATTAGGGTTCACCCCCTTCGAGCTCTTGTACGGCAAACAACCTCAATCTGTTCAGGTAGATGGGTGGGAAGAGTACAAAGGTTTGTCCAAAAATGTATTGCAGCATGTGCTCCTACTTAGAGATTGCCTGAATTTGGTCAGTCATTTAGCCCAGGAAAATCTAAAATCAGCTCAGCACTGGCAACAGCAGCATTATAACAAAAATGCACGGATTCTAACCTTTTGACCAGGAGACAAAGTAATACTGCTTCTCCCCTCGTCGTCAAAACTATGTGCTAAATGGCAGGGGCCATATGATGTGATTCAGGATCTAGGAAAGGTGAATTATGAAATTAGACAGCCCCATCGCCCTAATGAATGGGAAATTTATCACGTAAATTTATTAAATCCCTGGCAGGCAAGGGATGCCTTATTTATAGCCACGGCAAAGTAGAGGATGATTTAAGCCCCTGTCTAGAGACCTCTAGACATTTTGATGGGGGAACAGTTACTTCCAGATCAGCAACGAGAGCTGCGTAAGTTAATTGAGAAGTTCAGTGATGATGCCAGGTAGAACTAACCTTGTTGAATATGCCATTATCTCTCCCCCAGGTGTCATTGTGTCAGAGAGACCTTACCAGATCCCAGAAAGTCGATGAAGTCGTGTTAGCAAAGAGGTATGGGCGATGCTCGAACTTCGGGTGATTGAGCCTTCCAGGAGCAAGTGGTGTAGTCCGATTGTGAAAGTAGCCAAAAAGGACAGCACCAGCTGCTTCTGCGTTGATTTCTGTAAGGTAAACGCTATTGCCAAGTTCAATGCCTACCCCATGACTTGGGTCGACGAGCTTCTCGGTAGACTGGGAATGGCTACATTTATCGCCACTCTGGACCTGATGAAGGGATACTGGCAGATCCCCTTAACCTAGAGTTCTAGAGAGAAAAATGCATTTTTAACTCCTGAAGGGCTGTTCCATTTTATAACCATGCCGTTTGGGCTACATGGTGCGCCCACTGCCTTTCAGAGACTGATGGACCAGGTTTTACGCCCACATCATGAATATGCAGCAGCGTATATTGACGATGTAGTTATTTACAGCTCCACCTGGCGAGAGCATTTGGCTAGGGTTACAGCCGTCCTTCAGTCTCTAAGGGTAGCCTGGCTGACAGCCAACTTGAGAAAATGTGTGTTTGCCAAAACAGCGACTCAATATTTGGGATATATAATAGGGAATGGAAGGGTGAAACCTGTTATCACCAAAGTCCAGGCTTTGGTGGATGCGGCAATCCCCAAAACCAAGGCTCAGGTGAAGTCACTACTGGGGTTAGCCGGTTATTACTGTAGATTCATCCCTGAGTATGCCACAGTAGTCAATCCCTTGGTTGACCTCACCAAAAAGAGTCCACCAAATTTGACTAAGTGGTCAGTAAAATGTCAGGAGGCATTTGATACTATTAAGCAGAGACTCTGGCAGGCCCCCATTCTCATCACACCAGATTTCACCAAGAGATTCATCCTCCATACCGATGCATTGGATGTTGGTTTGGGTGCAGTTTTGTCCCAAAAGGTAGATAGAGTAGAACACTCTATACTGTACCTTGGCAAAAAGTTGCTCCCCCGGGAGCGCAACTGCTCCGTGGTCGAAAAGGAGGTTTGACCATTAAATAGGCTACTCTTTACGGTATTACAGCTGCTGGAACATTCATTCGATCTTCTCATAGACCATGCCCCACTCAAATGGTTAAGCACAATGAAGGACAGCAATGTATGTATAACTCGGTGGTGTCTGGCATTGCAGCCCTTCATGTATCATATGACTCACCGTGCAGGGAAAGAACACCAAAATGTGGATTATTTTTCCCAGGAGGGGGGAGTAATGGGAAAGATAGATTCAGCCGAGTGTTTCTTCGGCACCACTCTGAGCTGTGGGATATGTGACTGAGACAAAATGATTGTTGGTGATAAATCTCCCACCCGACCTCTGAGGGCACCATGTAAAGGGAACAGAGTGCCCTGAACTGGATGGCCAGGCAATTAATTCCCAGGGTTAGGTGGAAGTTGGCAATCTAGAAAGAGGACGGAGCTACAGTACACTAAATCATCAACCCGGAAGGGAAATGATGTGGTAGCTGCGGATTGGAGGCCTTGTGTACTACCATTCATTATTATTTACTGTTGTCAAGTGACTTTGGATTATAAATAAAACATCATTGCACCTGGATTATTGTTGTCTGTCTGTTATCTTGATCACCGCGTCATTCCTGCACCTGCACACTGCAAACCACTTTGCCACATACCTATTGTGATTTTTACACGCCATTAGGATGGCATTTTTTTAAGTCTACTGTTCAGATCTCCTGGTTTACCAGATGCTTGGCAGTTCTAGACTTCTTCTTTACTTCAATATTAGGGCAGAAATCTAAATGTTGCTTGCTTTGGTGCTGTAACTAAATTGAAACAAGTCCTTGTAAAACCAATTTCAATATCAATTGGTAAATAAGCTTTGTTAAGTCTTAATGTAGTTTATGGTTCAGAGCATTGAAACATGGCAGATCAAGGTACTAAATGATGGGAAACAAAGTTCTAGGACTATCGCCACTGCTCGTAAGCACTATACACAACTCCTGTAAGCATTATTGCATTGTCTGTATTACGTGGGCCACATCTGTCTCAAGAAGGGATTAAATTGTCTCAATCACATTAGAAAGAGCAGAATTGAGCAATTTCACAAGATTAAGTAGATGAAAATCTGGTGGATGATGGCATGTGTGTGAAGAGTTCTGGAGGGCTGTGGTCTGTTTCTAGTGCAGTAAATAAGAATGTATTCCTGAGTTCCTGCTAGTCTTTCAATTGTAGTGTGGCTGAATCTGAAGGTTACAAAGATTGGGCTGGTGTGGACTGGCGGATGTTTTCAATTTAAATGTAAAGCTTTATTTGCTATTATGAAAACTGCTTTATACAGTCAATGATTTTGGTCCTTTGTGAACGATTAGAAAATTGTAAATCTCCTTTCTTTATGAAGTCAGTGTTTGATAGTGCACTTGACACAGCCAGTTCTTGCCAACAGCTTGGCTTTGTTCTGTCAGGTAATCTCAGCAGCTGAATTTAAAAGCAATCAAAAGCCGCAAAAAGGCTTTGAATTCAATATCACTCATGAGAACAAGAATGGTGAAGCTAGCTTTCTGCTTACAAAACAAAGATAGCTTGCATCTGCAATACTTGTGGCAGTTCAAAAACAATGTCTTCACAAAAAATACACACTGGAAAATAATATATAGCCAGACTACACATTCATATCACACACACACACACACACACACACACACACACACACACACACACAAACCGTATACTGTGTCACAAGAAATGCTACCATCAGGTATTGTGGGGTAGCAGGTGTTGGGCATTTAAATGTGGCAGTCTGTCTCAGTTTGACTCGCTGATTATGATTTGAGCAAAACAAAAAAAAAAAAACAAAAAAAAGAAATGACTTCAATAATAATAGTCAAATGGGTGCAGTCTCATTATTTTCTATCATTTATTCATTTTTGTGACTACCAATCACAACTTAATGTTTACTATCTCAAAGTCAGCATCCCACTGTCCACTATGACTTGCTTAAATCATTGTTCCCCATTTTAGCACTGAGCTCTAAAAAATCTGTACCCAGGACTCTACACAGTAATCTGGTAATATCTAGGATAACACGGGATAACAGGGGCCCCTCAAATACAGATAGCTGAGGCGTCTAAATATATATATTATTATATTATAATATATATATATATATATATATATATATATATATATATATATATATATATATATAGAGAGAGAGAGAGAGAGAGAGAGAGAGAGAGAGAGAGAGAGAGAGAGAGAGAGAGAGAGATGAAAAGATGTGCTGGTGCAGAGCTGTCTTGCATTTCTGTTTTTGGATTTCTTTTTTTCCCCACCTCAGTCAGTGTGGACGTGGTTTTATTTTTATGAGGTGGCTGTGCTTGCTGCCACGTCTGTCTGCTTCCTGAGTTGCTGCTAGCTGCCTCGCATCCCGTTGCTTTCCCAATTTGACAGCTGATGGGATTTCAGATGAAATGTCTGCAAATCTGAATTGCCAGCGATAGATATAACAATCTCATTTCTCTCTCTTACTCTCCCTCTCTCTCCCACCCCCGGTATAGTTAACTGCATTTCTTTCGCCTGTGTGCACGTTTGTTTCCTGCTGTAATGTATTCAGTTGTAACAAAGCAGACACTGCAGCACAAATTCATAGGGCGGATATGAAGATTCCCACTGCTTCGCAGTAGTTTGAGTCTAGGTTTTCCTATACTATGCTTAATCAGATGCACAATGGGCCAGGTTAGAAAAGCTTTTGTTCTAGAGTAACATTTGCTTTTAATGTTACAAAATGTGTGGACACTTAGAAGTAATTTAGATAACACTTTGAGTTGTGCATTTCCAGTTACTTGACTTTCAATTTTGTGATCTGGTCAGATCTCAGATAATTAAGCTGGGTCAAACCACCCCAATAGTTTTTGGTATATGACCTCAGAAAGTAGGTTAGGCTATCTGGTTGTTGTCTGGTTAGGTCTGGGAATTGTAAATGGATGGGTCATGCCTTAAGTGTATTTTGAAATGAGATTGGGTCATATCTCAAAATGTTAAACAACAGAGGCCTGTGCTTGAATGGGAGACCTCCAGTGATCATCCGGTTCATTGTTGGATGCTGAACTGTGCTGAGCCTGTAATGGACTCTTTATCTGACTTAACGTCGTTATGTGGATCACTAAACACTTTATGAAGCTTTTCTACATGACTGTGGCAAAGTGCCCACCCCTGTGTGTATTTTATGTTGTGTGTTAATGTTGGTGTATAGTCATTGATACACAGGGTATAAACGGGTCTGTGTAACACGAGTGTTTAAAATGTATATTTGTATTAGGCACGAGGATTGCACAGCACTTCACGTGCAAGTAAAACGTAATAATATGTGAGCACAGGGAATTGCACTTTATTAATTCACGCGCAGTTGTACCGCGACTCCAATTGAATGATTGATTAGCAATTGAGTCTCGATACAGCTGCATAAACGCTACAAGTTTTCACCCACTCGGGGTTATGTGTTCGGTGAGTGGAGAACGGGATTGGAGACGGAGGTAATAAATAATAAAATAATAACGTAAAGTTAAAATATCTGCTCACCGTGTTTTGTGTAGTGTTAGTCTGTTTTGTTTGTCTCGCTTTGACAAATGTGCCGTGTTCTGTGTTTTTTGTTGGTTACAACCTTTTTATTTTCTGTTCTGTTAATTCATTAAATGCTGAGCGAGACCATTCGCCCAGCTCCACCAAACTCCACCTCTCTCTGTCATTTATTTCCTGGTTCCTGTTTCTGGTCTGATGTCCCCCAGTCCGGCCATCTTTGTGACAATGACAAAATAACTTTTTTTGCTTATTGTCATCATTAATACATTCATATTGTATGGTAGATTTCCATAAAATAAACATCTTGCTGGCTCTTAACAGTTCAATTATTAGATTACACATGTATTATGTAAATGAATAAGTGCTCTGTGTGCATATGTGTATATCTTCTTTTTTTTTTTTCTTTAAATAGAAATAAAATCGAATCCAATTAAAATATATCCAATAGTTTGGGTGTGTGCACTTATATGAGCAAGTGTATGGCAAGCCGTTTTAACATTTAATCCTCAATTGCTGATAACAAGAATGGCATTATTGATATCACGAATAGCATTTTTGATATCAAGAATGGCATTTTTGATATCAAGAATGGCATTTTTGATAACAGTATTGTAATCGTATTTTTGAGATCAAAAATACAATTCTTGATATCAAAAATGCCATTCTTGATGCATACTAATGAGCAACCGGTTTGAATTCTTGATATGAGAAATGCATATTAATTAGGTGATGAATTACACCCATTCTGTATGTCTGTTTTGTGTTTGGCAAAATGTCTGAGAATTCTTGTGACATGGACAATGTTTTAGGAGCAATTCATAGAAAATACACTTCCAGGCAGGACTGGGACTCGCAAGGCTTATATAGTTTCAAATAATTAAGACAGTAGTAGTAATGTTCAGCTAAAACATTCTGAATGCAGAACGTTTTTTTTTTTTTTTAATATATAGGTTATATAATGTGTTATGACCATACAATAAATTGTTAAATCTCTTTTTCTTTGTCTTTGAATAGCCCTTCGTGTTAAAGTCACTAACTCTGATGCTTCGATATTGTTAGACATGTCCTTTCTGGCCCGTTCTATAGATGAAAAAATGTGCCTTAATACAGCAGAAGCATTATCAACATTATCGGCCATCTTGGCATACCCATGATAATGTGCTTACAAATGTGTCGACCAGAAGTCTCCGTCTTATTAGTACGCATTTTTTAAGTCTAAAATTGAATCCGGATGTTCATTAGCATTCATTTTTGATATCGGAAATGTAATTGTTGATATCAAAAATGCCATTCTTGATATCAGAAATGCCGTTCTTGATATCAAAAATAGAATTGTTGATATCAGAAATACAATTGTTGATATCAAAATAAAAGGTACTATTTTTGATATTCACAATTGTGTTTCCGATAGCAACAATTCTATTTTTGATATCAAAAAATAACATTGAAAATTGTTGATATCAAAAATAGAATTGCTGATATCAGCAATACATTACTGATATCAGTATTAAAATTGCTAATATCAGCAATTGAGGATTAAATGTTAAAACAGCTTGCCATACAAATGTATGTGTATCTATATGCAACGGATATGTGTGTTCATATATAGTCACACACTCTTCTATGAAATAATAGCAGCTCCTCCAATTCTCTTGTGTGCTGGAGTTCGGTGACAACGGTATTCATTTTCAAAGGGCACGTTACTCTATCAGATGAGAAACAACAGTACTTCAGCTTTTATAATGAGCTTCTGCGGCAGACCTTGGTTTTAGTATGAAATTCACAGCCTTATGTTGAGGTAGTAAAGCATCAGAGAGCTCTGTGCAATTTATAAAACACTCTCATTACTTACATTTGCTGCATCCTGTGCTCTGAATATTTTAGCAATTTCTTTGTAAACCACAATCGCGATTGTTTTGATATCTAAGTGCATGGGTCATCAATCCACTGGTGCTTTGCTACTGAACATATTTCAGAAGACAGCATCTCTTCATTCTTGAGATAAACCACGGGTCTTGAGTGAATGTGTCAGAATAAAAGCCAGTTACATCCCTGTATGTTTGTTCACAAAACAGTAGTGGTTTCACAAGCCTTTTATTTTAACATAGGCACACAGAAATGTACTTCATGAAAACAGTTAATTGCATGCAGGATGGTTGTCTGCAAACCTGGTAAAATAATAAAAGCGTAATCAAATCAAGCCAGATTTCTTTTCAAAGATTAAATGCATTGATTTGTAGCTGCTAATTTTACATTGTTGTTAATTAAATACAAATGAGAGGGTAATGGGGCTATCAATTTTTACTGCAATCAGCAGAATCCACACATGGCTGCTAAACAGCCACAGCAGGCTTTATGTATGTGATTTCGAACCTCTTACTGCTGTAAGTAATAGCAAGAGCATACTGTATGGAATAATGTAGTTTACAAATCCTATGGAATAGTAGTGTTGAACATGATTGTGAGACAATGCAGCTTTAAGATTAACACAAGGAAACAAAGACGAGGACAACAAAATAGAATCACCTGCCATAGCATTGTCAATAGGGTAAAAGGGCAACACAGGCAGTCATAACAGCATTGATTTGAGGTGTCCATTCTGCAAGGTGTATAAAGTGTTCTGGTGGTATGCTGTATGTGACTTGAATATCTCTTATTTACCAGAATGCTCTTCAGAGTCCACTTTTATACCGTTCCTTGTGAAACAGCAGTAATAGAGAAAACACCTACCAGCTGAGAACTCACCATCAGACCCCTATGACAGTCTATCAGATCTGTTGTCTTGTCCATTGAGACTGTCTTAGCAAGAAGCCGAATATTTCATTTATTACACAATCCGAGTTGCCATTAGAATAACTAATTTAATTGTATGAGGGGTAGACCATATTCTCAAAAGCAGCATCCAGAAAGCAGAGTCCTGGTTTCTCGTAAATCCAGTCGGAATGCTGGGTACTGATTTGAGCTAAATTCACAGTCATACACACTCATCACTCTAAATTAAAAAGTTCCTGTGATTCGAAGGACTCCAGTGTGGAAATCAATAAAGAAAGTCAATAGTGGGATCTTCCTCTCTCCACTAACATTACACCACACAGTCCCTCAGGCAAGCACAGCCTTACTTGGGAGTACCAATTAAAATAGCTCTCCAGTTGTTTTAATTATTCACAGAATTATTATTTAATGATGAGAGGGTCTATTTTAATTTTTGACACAGTAGTTCTGTTCTATCACAGACCTCCTTTTAGTGTGTTTGTATTGTATTTAGTGATGTGAATTAAAGGGTTAATCAATAAACCTTGGAGGAGAAACACCAGAAGGATTAATATAGTTAAAAAGGACGCTATTAAAGAGCAAATTGTTGTTTAGATTCACTTTGTATCATTTTGTGTTGTGCCAGCGCCAGCTTTTTGTTTTTAAAAGCTTTAAAGCTATTGGGTTCAAAAAGTGTTCATAAACAATATGTACATTTGGTTTAGGGTTAAGGGTGTGTTCATTTATGTATTTCTTTGTGTGCAGGGATGAAAGGGAGAGGTTGAGAGTAACTAATGAGAGTGCTTAAGTAATTTCTCTTTACCCAATTGAAAACCTACGAGATGATTGCCTGTATAACCTCATTACATGTTTTAACATGTAATCAAATTAAGACAGATTTATTTTGAAAAGATAAATCCATCAGTTTGTTGCTGACAGTTGCACATTGTTGTTGATGTAAATGTGGGGCTATTGAGGCGTATCTATTTTTACAGCAATTAACTGAATCCACACTGGGTTGTCAATGATACCCGAGCAAGGTATAAAACAGTCGATTTGAAAAAACTATTCAGAAACAATTTTTACAAGTGGACAGCAATGAAATTTGGCATCAAAACTGCAGTATGCTATCCCTGTTC
Organism: Polyodon spathula; assembly: GCF_017654505.1. NCBI lineage: Eukaryota > Metazoa > Chordata > Actinopteri > Acipenseriformes > Polyodontidae > Polyodon > Polyodon spathula. Next base: position 7,572,148 of record NC_054554.1, read on the forward strand.
TCATTGAAAAAAATAATACTGCTTTAAACATTTTTTAATTAACCATAGCTCTGTAAAAGGAGGATCTGCATTTGCGGTTCTCGCCACTCTTTTTATAAAGCAGCCATTTACAGTGGCTTGCGAAAGTATTGACCCCCCCTTGGCATTTTTCCTGTTTTGTTGCCTTACAACCTGGAATTAAAATGAATTTTTGGGGGGTTTGTATCATTTGATTTACACAACATGCCTACTACTTTGAAGATGCAAAATATTTTTTATTGTGAAACAAACAAGACATAAAAAAAAAAACAGAAAACTTGACTGTGCATAAGTATTCACCCCCCCCCCCCCCCCAACCCCAAAGTCATTACTTTGTAGAGCCACCTTTTGCAGCAATTACAGCTGCAAGTCTCTTGGGGTATGTATCTATAAGCTTGGCACATCTAGCCACTGGGATTTTTGCCCATTCTTCAAGGCAAAACTGCTCCAGCTCCTTCAAGTTGGATGGGTTCCGCTGGTGTACAGCAATCTTTAAGTCATACCACAGATTCTCAATTGGATTGAGGTCTGGGCTTTGACTAGGCCATTCCAAGACATTTAAATGTTTCCCCTCAAACCACTTGAGTGTTGCTTTAGCAGTATGCTTAGGGTCATTGTCCTGCTGGAAGGTGAACCTCCGTCCCAGTCTCAAATCTCTGGAAGACTGAAACAGGTTTCCCTCAATAATTTCCCAGTATTTAGCGCCATCCATCATTCCTTCAATTCTGACCAGTTTCCCAGTCCCTGCCGATGAAAAACATCCCCACAGCAGGATGGTGTTCTTGGGGTGATGAGAGGTGTTGGGTTTGCGCCAGACATAGCATTTTCCTTGATGGCCAAAAAGCTCAATTTTAGTCTCATCTGACCAGAGTACCTTCTTCCATATGTTTGGGGAGTCTCCCACATGCCTTTTGGCAAACACCAAACGTGTTTGCTTATTTTTTTCTTTAAGCAATGGCTTTTTTCTGGCCACTCTTCCATAAAGCCCAGCTCTGTGGAGTGTACGGCTTAAAGTGGTCCTATGGACAGATACTCCAATCTCCGCTGTGGAGCTTTGCAGCTCCTTCAGGGTTATCTTTGGTCTCTTTGTTGCCTCTCTGATTAATGCCCTCCTTGCCTGGTCCGTGAGTTTTGGTGGGCGGCCCTCTCTTGCCAGGTTTGTTGTGGTGCCATATTCTTTCCATTTTTTAATAATTGCTTTAATGGTGCTCCGTGGGATGTTCAAAGTTTCGGATATTTTTTTATAACCCAACCCTGATCTGTACTTCTCCACAACTTTGTCCCTGACCTGTTTGGAGAGCTCCTTGGTCTTCATGGTGCCGCTTGCTTGGTGGTGCCCCTTGCTTAGTGGTGTTGCAGACTCTGGGGCCTTTCAGAACAGGTGTATATATACTGAGATCATGTGACAGATCATGTGACACACAGGTGGACTTTATTTAACTAATTATGTGACTTCTGAAGGTAATTGGTTGCACCAGATCTTATTTAGAGGCTTAATAGCAAAGGGGGTGAATACATATGCACACACCACTTTTCCGTTATTTATTTTTTAGAATTTTTTTAAACAAGTTATTTTTTTCATTTCACTTCACCAATTTGGACTATTTTGTTTATGTCCATTACATGAAATCCAAATAAAAATCAATTTTAATTCCAGGTTGTAAGGCAACAAAATAGGAAAAATGCCAAGGGGGGTCAATACTTTCGCAAGCCACTGTATATTCAAGTAACGCTACCAAGGCACTTGCATTCTGATTGAAATTGTAACACTTTTAGCACTGTCTCTAAACTATGGCTCCCCACTAGTGTTTTAATGAGGGTGCACTGTATGTAGTTGTATTTAATAGCTTCCTATATTTTCTAAGGAAATAGCTATCCAAAATGGTATTGTAAAAGGCAGCACACACAAAACATGATGCACTGAAGGAGACAAGTGTCAGAGTGTTCTCTTCTCTGCCTAAAAAAATAATGAAATTAAAAGAATTTTTATTGCATCGTGTCAGTTAAACACAAGCAGTCGACTGCCACTGAATAATCACCTTTCCTGGGGCTGCAGAGAGAGGAAGAGATGATATAGTGTACGTGTGTGAGCTGGTGCACCACATTCAAAACCCTCAGTCTCCCTTGGATAGGAAAAAAATAATGAAAAGCACCTTTCTTGACTCCTTGAAGTTACAATACAGCCTTTTTTTTAATATCCTTTCCGAAAACTGCACTATTGCAGAGTTGAGAATAATTCAAACAATAAACCTGGAATATTACACAACCTACATTTTGCTTGGCTTGGAGAGGTGTCTACTATATAGCTGCATATAATTATTTCATTAGAACTGGTTATTAAAAAGAGATTGTCAGGCATTCACTTTGTATAGGTGCCCGTTTGAAATAAGTATCTATGGTATGTACAGCATGCATGTTGCCACTTGAAGCACTCTGATATGGATCAAATGACTTTAAAATTTCTATGTACTTGTGGCTTAGTTTAAAATCATGTACACTCATTACTGAACAACACAGAGTGCTACGGAGCAGCTCAATAGCTACAGGAACTTTGACAAGAAAAAATCTTTGTGGAAGATGGCCTAGAAAAATGATTATATTAACTTTGGCATGCTCTCCATCTAGCTTTCAAATAACTGCAGGCATTATCTATTATATAGAAAACCACAGAAAAATGTGAATTTCAATAAAGAAAGAGAGGTGTCAAGGAGAATTGGTATATATTATAGATATTTTTGTCTCTTTATAGGTTTATGTGCAAGTTCAGTTTTAATTACCAGAACAGCTCTGCAATAAAGGAGAGAGATATGGGAGAGCAGAGAGGCAGTAAAGGATGCAGTAAGCAATTAAAGTTAGGCAGCGCAGAAATGAAATGATGCAGTGATTTTTCCAGTAATTGCCTTAGCTATCACTTGTGATCACAAGGGAGTGAGCAAGAGAGGGGAGGATGAAAGCAATAAGCTTTACATCAGCATTTTATACAGGCAGGTTCCTTTTAATACACACACGGTACATATGTAAAAATACAAGTTTGCACACACACAGATAAATGTTATGTGTGGATGAATATTTTATGTAAAACACTTCAGTTAACATACAGTGCAGTAGACATAGAGACAGAATGGCTGAAAGCTATAATATATGCTGTTTTAATTGTACATATCGTTAATGTACATTATTTTAAGTGTTGCTGACTAGCAATCAAAAAGTGTACTACTTTCTTTATAGAATAAATATGCAGGATTATCCACTGTCTGAATTCCAGATTTATCCATGCCTGCATTTGAGCAGAGAACATGCAGAACATTTTGCATGCATACCTATCTATAATGTATGTATGTATCATGCACAGTGCCATCTGTATGTATATTTATGCAGGTGTGCTTGTGCTAAATAGTTTGGGGTTGGGGCTCTTTAGATTGAAAACATCAGGAGTGTGAGGCTTGGGGGGATTATGTAACAGGCAGTGACCTAGAAAGTGCGCCTAGCAGACACCTCATTTAATTGAATACAATGCAGCGGCTGTGGAAAGCGCTAGAAAGAGGGAGATAATCAAACGCTCTGTTCCTTATAAATGTGTGCTGAGATGACATGGAAGAAATTGGATTTGAAAACAGCAAAGCAGAACAGAACACAATTGATTCCACTCAAGTGATCTCCGCTTGATAAGGGAAGAGTTTTCTTAAAGAAAGCAAGCTGATGAGTTTCCACAAATTTAATAGTAAGGGGGAGGGGGGGCATTTTTAGTCGTTTTTATTTCTTCTTCACCACTGATTCCCCCCCCCCCCCCCCCCCCCCCCCCCCGCTATGAGAAAGCCATGCTTTTTGTATTGAATCTGAATCAGATATATATTATTGACCCCCTCAGAGCTAGCCTGTAATTTCACACATATACACTTGGATTATAAAGTCAGTTGGTTGCTTTGCAAGGCTTTTGTGAAAAAAAGCATTAGCCGCAGAGCAGTGCAAGTTGACAGGTAGAAACACCAAACGATTGGTTCAAATTACAATAATAACAAAGTAAAATCCTCTTTACATATTCAGTAAAGTGCATTGCTTCCTCCTGCTGTCTAAGCACATTTGCAGATATAATCCCAAATAAAAAAGGTTTACGTTATACCATCTACATGTTCTTAATGTTAATTTTATAGTCTGTTTATTATCCTATTTTGTTTTTCAAAGTTGTAAACTTAAAGTAACCTTGTAATCACCTGTGCATATACATTTGTCGGTCTGACTCTGTATGTGCGAAAGAGATACAGTACTCCCCCTTTAAGACACCAGGTAGCGTCAATCACAAAATGTTGCGGTTAGGAGGGGGCAAAAGTTGCCTGCCTGTCTGTCTACGTTTGTCTTGCTGTTAGCGAGATATAGACTGATACAAGAGCCTAATCCACAGTAACATAATCCCCTTGTGTTGTTTATTAATTACTGCTAACATTGTAATCTTGCTGATTCAGGGAGATGTTTTGCATTTGTGGTCTAATGCGAAACAACGCACTGTTCACCACAAATCCTTGAAACACATAAAAAGAAATGCATGTTATAATTTATTTAGCCCCTTGAATGCATTTTATCTAAAGGTGTTTGAAAATATCCCTCAAAAGAGCCATGGTGTTAACTAGCAATAAGGGCCATTTTTTGTGCACGTCAGGATTGAACGAAACAGTTCAGACATGTAGTGTCACGGGTACTATGAATGAAAATAATGTGTGTTACCTCACCAGGTGACCCAGTCCAAAATGATGCACAGGCCTAGCCATGATGGAGTGGACTGACGATCCCAACCATCAGGGGGATTGTTTAACCATCCTGGTCCAACCATCAAGTCTCACCAAGCATCAAGAACATGGTCTCCATGTGTTACAGTACAGGATGCAACATCCACCACCTGTTTTTTCCATCTGTGTCCTTTAATTTCACATGAGACAGCATAGGTAGACACTGCGGGAAATATGATACGAACTGTGGCAGAACTAAAAGTCAATTTTTCTATAGATTTTTTTTCTATTTTAATTTGTTTTTTTTGGAGTATGAGTATATTTCTGCATCATATACTGCTCCATGTCTAATAACCTATAGGATATTAGTTATTAAACTGTCAATTGTTTTTGATGGATTTAGGGTGTATTCTCAAATTCCTCTAAGTAAAAAATTCAACCCATTAATTTTTTATGGCTTTAAACAGCAACAGTAATAAGAGTAGGATTGCCCAAGCTTGCCTAGTTATTGTGTTTATTTCTGTTTCACATCACCACATATTTTAGTTGTTTGTATTTAAAAATACAATTTTACTATAAAGACTAGACCCAGATCTAAGCACCACATTTGTGAAATAAAGATACAATATGGCTTGACTCATCAAAACATTGGGTGTATATTATCAGTACCAGGACTTTAATCATCAGAATTTGGACTTGAGCATTAATAATCAGGGCTTGCATTTTTTTTAAATGCATCAGTAACCAGTAAGAGCTGCTTGAATAGGTCTGTTGGTTTAAATCAGTGCAATATATGAATTCACCCACTGAATAGGCAAGACAGATAGAAGGATATGCAGAGGGGGTGATGGAGTGAGAGGAGACAGGGAGGGAGATGAGTTGAGGCTGAACTGTGGTGTGTCAACTTGGGAGGGACGACCAACAGACTAGAGCTATCACACCTTATAGGGTATTTGTTTCAATAGAAAGGACACACCACGCATGTCTTATGCTGTACATTTCACAATATTAGTTGTTCTTTCTGATTGTGTAAAGTATGAAGATTTGACAGAAGCATAGCCTTTCTCTTAAATATTGGAGAGTGTGGTTTTGTGGCTGGAGCCGAGGGTCTGAGGAGTCTACTGGTTAGAGATGTGGGACTGTGATGGGAAGCAGTGTGGCCTAACAGTTAGAGCTTGGGGGCTATCATACATTTCTGCCTAGTGGTTAATGGTTATTTTGGTCCTGGAAGTGTTTTTTGGTCTGCCTCTGATGTTTACGGAGGCTTAACATGAAGACAACATTTTATAAAGATGATTGAAATGTTTTCTTTTTTTTCTTTCCCCTTACTGGTGAGTGATGCTCAGGCCTTCAGTTTCCAGGAACTCCAGGGTACTTCTAGAGTGACAGAGCCTTTCAAAGTGAGCCACACACTGACCTGCCCACACTTGCTGACACACAGAACAATGACTCTTCTATACTGCCACAGAAACCAGTGCTTAGATCAAACTCTAAGGAAAAAGTATATCTAAGCCTTAAAAAATAAACTGTTAAAAAATTACAACAATTACTATTATTTTAAACAATTTTGAACACTGGTCAAACTGGCACTCTAATATATTTTTTAAATGGTTTTGAGTTGTCGTTTTTTTTTTTTTTTTAAATGTGCCCTTACTTGAGTCTTTCACAAATAGTAAAATGTGTTAATACACTTGTATTGTAATAGTTTGGTAGGTGGATGAAAAAGAACCTTATTCAAACATCTCACTTAAGTGTGTTTTCTAAAATTAACTTGGTACACTGAAGAGAGCACTAGCAATCAAGTGTTGTTTCTGAATATGGCTGAAACACTCACATTTAGTAGCAGTTTGAGGTATATCAGATACTCTGATATAAGGCATGTAAGCAATGCATGTTCTGTTTAAGCACAGTAAGACCAGCAAGTGTCTAAAGCTCATAGGAAAACCTGGAATATCTCAAACGGCTAGACAAAGGGAGTCTTGTTTCCCACCATCATGTGTGTGCGTCTGTGTTTGTTTGATCCGATCAGGACCTATGCTGTTTTGCAAAGAGATCAATGCAAGACTAAATGGTTACTGACCAGTTCCCTATTGAGCTCTGGGGGACTAGGGAGAAGCCTAGTAGGCTGTCCCCCCGTGTCCCCCCACCCCACCCCCATAACACAGTAGCAGACACAAAGATTCAGCCAGGCTAGTTGGCTTTAAAAACTAGATCAAACTTTAGTCTTGTTTTGCTAATTGCTCATTGGCTGACTTTGGCAGTGGAGGTTCTGCAAGTGGTTTCTATATTCTCACATTCTCTCTGTATCTTCTCTGTGTTGGAATGTAAAAAGAAAATAAATAAATTAATGAAAATCCACACGTTGCTGTGTGTGCTGTGCATATAAACATACAGACATGTAGTTTACGTGCATTGTTAGCACAAAGTGTGTATGTACATGGTTAGCAATCCATATGCTAGGTTAAGAAAACAAATACATAATCATTATTAAAAAAAAGCATTGTGGGGGTGTCTTTGTAATTTATTATCTTTTTATATTTAATAATACAGCACATTTTACTTCTTTCTTTCTTTCTTTCTTTCTTTCTTTCTTTCTTTCTTTCTTTCTTTCTTTCTTTCTTTTTTTTTTTTTTTCATTTTACAGTGTGCTAATGCCCTGATTTAAATTAGGTATTGATCAGTTTAGGGCTGGAGGGAGCAAGCTAAAAGAAGAAAGAAAAGCCGTGCTCATACTTTTACATGTTTGTGGGTTTGGGTTATTTCTATTGTTTTTTGTATAAGGCATTATTTTCTCCTTCCTCTCTCTCATAAAACAGTGGCATTTGTTTTTTGTTTGTTCGTTTTTTTCTTTCATTTCACTTGTAGTGTGCTAATGTCATGATTTAAATGAGGTATTGATCAGTTTAGGAGGGGAGAATAGACAGAGAGAGAAGGGGAGAGAGAAAGCAGGGTTATCATGTGGATCGTCTACAGAAAAGGGCGCTCTGGAAAAGGAGGAGGATTTATATACATATTGTATTTATTTATTATTTCACAAGTACAAATTGGCATTTCTTTTTTTTCTAAATGATTTTCATCATCTTTTCAGCATTAGTAAATGGGTGTCAGGTTGGGTTTCTTATTGTTGCAGCTGTTATTGGAATGGAATCAATGATGGAGGAAGGAAGTGTTCAGATGGGTCCAGGATATTTGAGGATTTGCAGATTTTTTTTCACTTGATTTGTTTTTGGACCATGTACGTTATGGGCTCCCTTCCTCGGCCTCTATTTTGCTCCCCCCTTTATCGCTCTTTTTTACACCAATGTGTTTGAACTCAAGAAGGTACGTAAGGGGTTTGTAGATCCAGAGGGTTAACCTGCAGTTTGGAGTTTGACTCTGTGGGCTATGTTTTAGTAGGTACATTTATCTTATTAATCAAATACATTTTATTGCCCCTGCTATGTTTTGTGGTTTTTTAGTTTGGTGTCTATAGGGTTAGCTGGGGTGTATATAGGCTGAGATCCAGTGCCAGCTGAGCAGCTTTGGGTTTAGCCTTTGCTGTTTTATTAGGCTGTGGAAGTAAAAAGCTCTTGATAATCTGTTTGAGTAGGTCCAGATCCAAATACCGTGGCTGTGGTGTAGTCATTGTTAGACTGTGGGTAGATCTTTGGACGATTTATTAGAGGGTCTGCCTGCCCTATCTGTATGGTATTTTATTAAGCTATGAATGTAAATGTCACTTATTAAGCGATTTGATTTTTCTTTCTTTTTTTTTTTCCAGCTGTGATATTTCAATAGTTTAGGTTGAGGTGTCGTGTTTAGCTGGAGAACATAACATGGGTGGAGGCTGATCTAGGGGCTGGTGGGGTGTTAGATCTCCGCAGCTTCTGTGGAGGTAAACGCCACTCTTGTTAGTCAATTGATTTTCCTTTTCCCTGTGCTCGGCTGTGTTTTTGCAGTTCGATAGCTCGATGTGCAAGAGCAAAGGATCTCTTTGCTTCAGACAGAGCTACAGGAGAGCCAGGCTGAACTCCTGCAAGGACAGGGCCGGATCCAGCAGCTAAACCAGGACCTACAGACAACAGGTACAACACTCACTGCCAAGCCCAGGCTTTCAGGCCTGCTCACTCAATTACTTAATTAATGTTTGCTCTTGGGATATAGGTCTGTCTGTAACTATGTGTGGGTCTGTTTAACTGTGTGTCTGTTCATTTGAAATGTTGTTTCCAGAATAGATGTCATGTGATAAAGCTGTCTCTTTTCCAATTGACAAAAGCCTAATTGACATATGATACTAATGGATACATTACTAAGAGGAAATTAAATAATTTGTATGGACTAGTGAGTATTAAGTATGAAGAAGAAAACTAATTGGCCGATTAGGTTATCAAGTAACATACTCTTAAAAATGTCAAATACACTACCACTATTTATGTTTACACCTGCCTAGTATTTGCCTTAAGAGCTGCATTACAAAAGCTTAAAATGTAATGGTGCACTGAACAGTTTATATATATATATATATATATATATATATATATATATACAATTATATATATATTATATATATATATCTATATATACGACATATCATCATCATTATTTCAAATTCGCTGCTGGATGGATTTTTCACTCTTAAGGATAATATTGCATACTTTTGTTTGCACTCTTATCCTTTCCTTCCTTTTACTGTCTCTTCATGTATTCCCAGCTTGCATCTTCCATACTTTCATATATATATATATATTATATATAATATATATTATATATAAAAGTATCTATATATATATATATATATAATAGATATATCAAACCCTTTCATCTGGTAACATTTTATGTATTATCAGCATCTTTCTTTGCACTCTTGAGCCAGTGAAACACACAACCCCTAGGTTACTTTTCATGCAGTTAGATGCAAGCTGTTGTCAATTTTCCACATATAGATGAGAAAGTTCTTCTTTATTTTAACGGTTGCCAGAAAGTCTCCCAATATTACTTGACCTTAAGGTCCATGCTCAAACTACATTCTAAATACCACTCTTCTGGTACACGAGCCCTTCTCTCAACCTTCTAAAGATGTCTGCCTGACCGACTCCTTACCCTTGGCAGTGGAAATTAGAAAAGATAAAGACACATACTGTTGCTTATTCAAGATATAAACCAACTACTGCAGTTGCATCCCTGATAAAATAAGTTAAAGGTTAAAACCTATTTTCTAATAAATCCCCTGTGCAAAACAACATTTTCTCAAGTTACTTTTAGATTTGATTTCCATTTTTCCTGAGATGAAGTCCATTCATTCTGCTGCAACACTGTTTGTTTCGTCTTCATTCACTTTTGGTGTTTCAGATAGCAGGGGCTTACCTGATCTTACAGTTTCCTTAGTGTAACACAGAATGAAAGATTTCATAAAAATAGTCCGGTAAATAAAACATGAGTGTGTTGGCAGGGCAACTTGACTTGGAAATCAACAAGTTTAGCATTATAACAATGAGATGTTTGTGCTGTTTTAATGTTAATGAGATTAAGTATGCTTATAGAAAAATATCTCTAAGATAATTTTGAATAGTTTCAGTGTATTCTAATGAAAAATACAAAATGTTTTTTTTTTTTTTATATGGGCATAAACAGTATTACAGCAATGGTCAAAGTTTTGCATCATTATAATTTTGACATACTAGAAAGTAAAACCAATATGAACATCATACATTACCTATATTAATATCCTGTAATCCAAAAAGCAATGAAATGACACAGTACAACATCGCGTCTCCAACTCCCTGTGGACTGGGGTAAAGGCGGATATGGGAAAAGTCTGATTTGCAAACATCTGTAGAAAAATAATGTACACATGCATAGACAGGTTAGTGAACAAAAACAACACGCAAACTGCTTTAATGGGGACATTTTTTGCTTTAAAAGTCATCTCCTCGCAAAGCTTTAAAAAAACAAAAAAAAACAAAGCAAACGGTAAATGTACAGTAACCTGCAACTGATGGCTTCTTTCTTAATTCTAGAAGTCCCTGCAAACTTGGTTCTGCTTTTTTAATATCTCTTGTCACTGTACTTTGCGTTCTTTCTTGATATTACCAACAGCGCTCGGTTTGAATATTGCTTCTGGCTATTTTAAACAAAAACGGCCGGTAAGCATTGTGTTTATGAAGGTTGCTTTGATTAATTCAAATGCATTTAAAAGCTACAACAACACACTAACAATGTCTGCAAGCATGTGCTCCATCATATAAACTCATTGCACACAAAAAAAAAAAAAAAAAAAACTTTCTCGAACTTTCTGGTATATTGAAACATCACTGCTACACGCAGCTGACTGACACACGCACACAGCCTGCCTCTCTTAAAGAGGAATGCACCAAAAGGCTGATTGCTATAACACTTTCTTTCTGTTTCCATCACAAAGCTATTTGCTATCAATGCCATTTTTCTCGTAGCCTACTTTCAATATTTATTTATTCAGCAAGGTGGTTAATTGATCAGGGCGGTTATGTGATGGTCGGATGTGTGACATACCACTCTCTTTCAAAAGTTTACCAGAAGCCATGAAGCCATGAAATACGGTAACAGTATTACAGTATTTCATGTTAGATTTCAAAGTGTCACATTTTTCAATTTTTATCAGTTTTTTGTTAAGTATATGGAAAACTACAAAGCAGTATGTAATTAAATATGTTAATGTAACATTATTCAGCAGGTTTCATTCAACTTCATGAAACAAAATTAGTTAATTCTATAGGGTGCCACACCCATGAATCTGGACAGCATCCCCAGGCAGGTAGACAGGCAGGCTGTCCTGTCACACACTCCCCCACCACAGGCAAGGTGATAACATAGCTGTTGAGGTGGTCTGTAAAGTTCCCTGGCTGTGATAGATGGATACATGCTCTCCTCTCCCCATTCTTTCCTGATGGGCAGGGATGAGATCTGTACTCTCTCCAGAATTTAATGTTAGTAATTTTATTTGCTGGAAAAGTTGCTGGCTATTTATCGTGCTGAAATCTGAGGGAGGGAGAGGAAGGCAGGAAGGGAGCATGTTTATAACCTGTGGGGGGATTAAGCTGTCAGATTGTCTTTCTAATCAGAAAGAGCTACAGTTTCCTTCTGCAGCATGTGGTTCAAGCCTTGAATAGCTAGTTGTTTCATTATCTCCCCTGTTTGCAGTTCTGTATCTCACGTACCATGGTGTGTTCTGGGCCTGCATCTCACATAACCTGCTATTACTCCCTTCAAGAGGTAATAACCAAGGCTTGTCTTTTCTCTCATAAGCATAACCACCTTCTGGAAAATTTGTGTTTTGCCTTTGATCTGTTTGTTTTCCAAACTTTATTTTCACTTGGTGAAGCCCATTTATTTGTAAATCTGTAACTTCCTGTGTTACGTGTACTAGGATCCCACCTGACCACCTTACGGTTTCTAGTAGCCTGCAAGGTTTGGAGGGGCTGTATTATGATTATACTGGAAGTGAACTACCTTGTGTTGTTGGTTCACCTGAAAAAGTCTGGTGAACAACAATACAATAAGAGGGTTGTGAGAATGTTGTTTATGATACCTAAGAACATGTTTTAAAGTCTTTGTTATTAACATTGAAAGAAGAAAAACAATTTCACTTTTTGCATCTTGATAAAATGTATGTTTGCACGGACTTAAACTCTTCTACCAGTCTCTGATTGTGTCTCTTGTAGTTGACAGAGGTGAAAGATCAGCTTGCTCACGGGGAGTGGGGGAATGAGGCTCTGCAGAACTGCAAGCTGGAGCTGACCACTGAGGTAGGCATGGAGGACAAGAATCCCAGTCATCACTGCACACTCCTGTACTTTATATATAATGTGTGTGTGTGCATGTCCAATCCTGGTGACAATGCTTTTAATTAGGCACATGCTTCTCCTGTGAAACTCTAATGTTCCTTATAAGTTGGGGCACCCATATCTGCATTCATATATCACCATTATATTTTTAATGAGTTGCAATTAAATTTGGTATAGTAATTCTTTAATTTTGCCATAATAAGGCCACATCTCACAATATACTTACTGTACTTGTCTGCATGTGAAAACTAAACACATTAAAAAAAAAAAAGTTTTATTATTAAACTGTGCATGAACATTTGTTGGGAGATGCTGTGGATGTAGGTCATGGTGATTTGCTATTTCATTATACAGACATCGCTAATCTTTGTCTTTGCTCAGAATGGGGTTTTCTTCCACAATGCCTTGTCTGCTGATTGCACACAATGATAGATCAGCTCTGTGCAAAGCTCTTATTCAATTGCTCATACTCCACTTTCTATCTCCATCCTAGAAAAAAAGAAAAATAACAAGAAATGAAGGCTGTTCAGTGGTGTGCATGTGGCTACCATGGACTACAGTTCAGTAGTAACTAATTGATTTCAGTTTTACAGGGTTTGTGAAGTGCTCTGGGATCCTGTGTTTGCATGTACTGTATGTATGTCGATATAAATGTGCTATATTAATGGAACTTTCATACCAGTTTCTATTCCATATCTCAAGGGTTCTCATCCTGGCTAAAGAAAGATGGATTGCTTGTCGAGAAACTGGCTGCAGCTCTGTCCTATCAGCATGATGCAGAATGTAACTAGCTCTCATTTAGTACAATGGGGATATTTCCACTCTATTGTCACCCTACTGGATAAAAGGCTATGTCTCCACAGAGCTATGAGTAGTTTTGAGATGGGAAATGTGAGTTAATAAATATAGTTGTCCCTTTATGCTATTGGTATAAAAATGTCTTCTCATTACCACTTATGAAAAATTCTGTTGGTCTTCCACACCGTAAAGATATTATTGTCTTATACTATAGGCTACAGGTTCAACTGTACATACTGTAGGAGCTTTATATGAATCATTAATCAAAACTGCACATAGATGCAGTGCATATTTCGTTAACAATTTGAATTTTATCTCTTTGAAAAACTGAATATTTCTCAAATGATTGAGAATAACATGCTCTAGTAGATTCCACTGCCATCAGCCCTTTTGGTTGAGCTTTGGCTTTTCACTTCCCTACAGGTTGAGAGGCTGTCTGCAAGAATGTGTTCTCTGAACCAGGAGGTGGGTGAAAGAGGCACAGTGCTGACTGGGCAGGCTGACCAGCGGTGCCAAGAGTTAGAGATCCAGCTCTTGGAGACCCGTGTCCAACTGAGGCAGTGCCAAGACACAGCCCAGGCCCTATGGGACCGAGCCCAGGACAACAGCCAGACGGTAGGGGACACAGGGGTGTTTACCAAGTCTAAGAATATCCATCTCTCTGATTTACAGCATATGTTGCCCTGACACTGTCTCTGATGTAATAAAGGGCTCCTCTTACACTGACTTAAGTAATAATGTATGCTTTCATGTGCTTTACTGGCAAATTGAGGATTGGCTTGTTGATTTTGTGACAAGACCAAAAGTAGATTCCTTTAATCCACAACAGCCATTTTTAATTTGCTGGTTTGTACATGCCTAGATACAATATTACTATTTGATTAGAGTATCCGTTTAATTTGTAGCCTCGTGTGGACATTTCTGTTCTTCGATACAGCACTGCCATCAAATTCTGGGCAGACTTAGAACTGTATTTAGCATTTTTGTTTTATTTCTTGGTTCACTTGTATCTAGCTGTACTCGGTCATGTCAAGATATCCTCAATAAATTTCAAACGTATAGCAGACAGCCAATCAGAAGGGGAGATTTTCACCAGTGATGATCAAATAACATATACCGTACAGCAGTGTACAAATTGAATCAATTCAGTTTCTCTGTTTTCCTGCTAAAAAGGGTTGCAAGTGATTGTAATGCATTTATCAGCCTCATGCTGGTGGTATTTTACTAAATATCTGCTTTCTAATATTCTATTAGGTTGCTTTTTTTATTTAACATGATATAATTTAAAAAATACTTACTTGTTTGGCAATGGAGCACTTTAATTTTTTTTTATATTATTATTTGACACACTGCTTGCTGTTTTCACCTTTGTAGTCTCTCTCTCTCTCTCTTTCTCTCTCTCTCTCTCTCTCTCTCTCTCTCTCTCTCTCTCTCTCTCTCTCTCTCCCGTGCGCTCCGCTCTCTGATTTAATGACGCATATATCTTGTCTCCAGTATTTAATCAAAATAGTGCTGGCTCAGCCACAGATTACATGCACCCCTTGCTGACATGATCAGAGTGCAGAGCAGGAGAGAAGAGCGAGTGAGAGCAAGGCTGCTTCCTTCATTAGGCAAAACCTGCAAAAGTACCTGACCTCCTAGACGTTACAGTAATCAAAACCAAAGGGTTTAAAATCCATCTTCTCGCCTTCTGTCGGTACCAGCAACATGGTCACATTAGTGCAGCTATAACAGATTATTATATCTTTTTTAAAGAACACTTTATAACTAAAATTGCTTCTTCTTGGTAACAAATTGATTCAGTCATGTATAATAAGAGATAAGACATTGGGTTACTGTCCTGGCTGAGCCCAGCAGTAAACATAAACATGGGAATATAGAAGTTATTAAAGCAAAGTAATTAAATTGAAAGTCATTCAGCATATATATTGGTTTCATTCTAAATTGCCATCATAAAAATGATCCAAGTTACACAGCTAAATTATTTAGTTTATTTCTCACTTTTAGTCTGTCTCTCCTTTCTTCTTCTCCCTGGTCACAGTTTCAAACCTCTCATTCTCTCTCTCTCTCTCTCTCTCTCTCTCTCTCTCTCTCTCTCTCTCTCTCTCTCTCTCTCTCTCTCTCTCTCTCTCCTACTGTCTTACTCTCTCACTAACTTACTCACACTCTTTTGGCAGGCGGTAGGCGGCCAGTCTTTGCTGCAAGTGGAGCTAGACAGCCTGAAAATCAAACTGAGTGCTATCTCCAAGCAGGTAAGAGCAGGCTGCAGGCTCCCTTTGAAACATTGCTGCCTCATTGCACCCTCACTGCACTGTGTTAAGCCATTAGAACCTCAAGCACCCATCTCTTTTGGGACCTTTTTATGATCATTAAATTAAAATAAACTTCAAACTACTTCTACAAAGTGGTTGGAATAACTTCCCCAGAACCTCCTTTAGGAAGTCCACGTATAAAAATTATGTTCATTTTGAGAATCTATTTAATTGTTTACACACTCCTACATTGAATGATTGCTAATATCATTCTTAATAATAATTTTCCAATATCTTATCATGCGCAAGAAATCCTAATCTCTCACGCAAAACCAAACATACATCCCAGCACTCACTAGAATATATTGTTACATGCTAACACTTGCACACGTTTTCTGTCTCACACACACTCCTAAGTTGAATGATGGCTAATAACACATTTCAGCGAATATAAAATAGAATAAAAACAGTAAACACGCAGGTGGCTGCGATTTAATTTTGGCTTCCCTGGAGAATTGATGCGCGGTGCATTTCGTTATGCAGCAGAGGGAGTCACTCGAGACAGTCAGCATGCTCCCCAAGACCCGAATCTGCCTACCCACCCTGCGCTGTAGCTGAGTGAGCACAGCCCTTATACCCTTAATAAAGGGGGAAATCATCTTGCAGGGAAACTAGCAAGCCCCAATCATACCAGTGGTTTTGAAAGAAAAACTCCCTGTGCTTTAGCCTGGTTTAGGGTAAAATAGAAAAATGTAGATTTTCATCACTAAATCATTTTTCCATGGGGCTGGGATATAAAATGGCAACCACCCCTTTTCATTTGTTCTAGGGCCTATTATTAATAACTAGCATGTATGATTTATAACAAAAACACCACCATCCATTTCACTGGACACAAAGAAAGATAATATTCACTATAGGTGTGACTGTGTTTGATTCTTTTTTTTTTTTTTTAAAGTGTGTTGTCGGTGTCTCTCTTAAAAATAACTAAAGAAACTCAACATAAATTATAGCAGTGGTTTTCAGTTTTGGTCCTCAAGTACCCTCAATGGCCCATGTTTTAATTTCAAAATGGTTCTGTGTAAGCCAAGTGTAGAAATCTTCTTGCTTGTGCCTTCATCAGTGTACGTATATCTTTGTAATTAGTTCAGAAACGGGGTCATGCCACTGTGTGTGAATTACATATGGTACATATTATTAAAATATATTTATTATAATATACAATTGTTATTTTAGAAATGTTGTGAGGTTCATTTTATATGGTTCTTACCATATGACATTGACAGATTGTTACTCTGACCAAATCAACTGGCACCTCTATTTAATTGCATGTGTGTGTTCAAGTGTGTTTATTAGTAACATTGTAGCCATCCTTAATTTTTTGTTCTGTGTGTGTGTGTTTAAATTCTTTTTAAGAATAGCTGTTTTTTAGTGTGTTAAAATTAAATTCCTTCCTGTTGTTGTGAAAAGAGCCACGCGTTAAAAATAATTGGATGTGGAGGAGAACAAAGGGCTGCCTCCCCTTCCTTTCCCTGTGCATCCTGATGAGGTGTTAATACCAAGCAAGCCGCATTGTTCTGCTGTCTGCAGCCATCCCCCTGCCAGACACTCAGCACAGGATAAGTCACTTTTAATGTCTGATAATCAAGGTGAATTTTCAAAAAGCTGCCATTTTCAAATGATGGCGTATATATTATCTGGAGATGGGGAATTGTGATGGGAGGGGGGGCTGTGGGGATTTACTGGAGCTGCAGGCATGTGCAGTGAAAGAGAGACACCTAATGGTGGAAGGTGGTACTGTACAATTTATACTATTATGGGTTGAGAAGCTTTCTTTTGGTTGTTTGTTGGTTTATAGACAATACATTTGATCCAGGCTTGTACTGTATTGTTTATTTGTTTAGTGTTTGGACAGGTAATTATTTTCAAAGTAATTGTGAAAAAAAATGTGTTTTCCACAGGAGAGATCATTTATTCAGCAGCACTACAAATAATGATGAAATAAACAAAATGCAATGCTTCTTTAGGTTGCACTAGATTTGGCTGGGTGCAGAGGATTCTTAGTTTAAATATGAATTTGAATCCAACAATAACAGGTTAATTTTAACGTTCGAATATTGTTTAAATCCATTTCTCGCCTTACGCACTAATGTAATGTCTTTTGAAAATACATGCCTCTGCAGAAGTGTTCTGGTTTTTTTTTGGCTTTTGCATTCCAGATCAACCTAGATGTACAGTCTTATTTTAACAAATTACCCTGTTTTACCTTTTTTTTATCAGAGCTCTCCACTGCTGTGTGAAATGTGCACCATTTTGTGAAGGGAAAATAAAACACGTAATGAAACACACTCTAGTACGATAAACCTGCACTAGACATAGACCCTGATTCTGGCTTCTGGGATCATTCACCACAGAAATGATTCAATGTGCCCATTGGGTTTAGAGAACACTTTACTCAACATTTTATTTCCTACAGCAACAAGACAAAGATAGCCTTTAAAATTGCAAATTAAAATTAACTGCCCCATTATTTTAACCTGTGGCAATATCAATGATACAGGTCACAGTTTTTTTTCACATAACCATTTTACTTCATGTGTACAAACCATTGTTTTACAAGCTCTAGTTACATTAATATTGGACAAAGTAAATTAGGCATTTCTAATGTTGAATGTGTCTATATATATATATATATATATATATATATATATATATATATATATATATATATATATATATATATACATATACACACATACATATATATATATATATATACATACACATATATATATCTATGTATATATATATATATATATATTACTACATATACATATATTATCTCTATATATATATATATATATATATATATAATATTGATAAACTATATAATGTTATATAGAACAGCCATATATGTTCATTTATACAGCATACAGTGGTATTCACACTACAGTGGTATTTATTATTTTGTATATATTTATTTGTAAAGGACAACATACGATTTATAACTTAAGGTTCAATGGTTTAGACAATGCCTAATTTCGTCAATAGTCCTATCGATTTACACCCGCCACTGTTACAATTGAATAGATTATGAGTATCAAAACATCATTACAAGCTTGTTATGTTACACAAATACACCAGAAAACAGACTTTTTCAAGTTGGTAATGCTAGTAAATATGAACATAGTGAAAATATCTCAATATTTTTGGATGGGTAAGTAGTTGGCTCTCTGTGAATGGTGCGGTGTTTAGAGATGACTATGGGAGTTCCAGGAAGTGGAGCTCAATTGGCCGAGCGTCGCTGGGGGGGGGGGGGGGGGGGGGGGGGGGGGTCTAGGTCGGCCAGGGTGTCCTCGGCTCACCGCGTACCAGCGACCCCTGTAATCTGGCCGGGTGCCTGCAGGCTTGCCTGTTAGCTGCCCGGGAGCTGCGTTGTCCTCTGACGCTGTAGCTCCTGGGTGGCTGCATGGTGAATCCGCAGTGTGTAAAGAAGCGGGCGGCTGACGGCACACGCCTCGGAGGACAGCATGCGTTCATCTTCGCCGCTCCCAAGTCAATGCAGGGGTGGTAGCGGTGAGCTGAGCCTAAATAATAATTGGGCATTTCAAATTGGGAGAAAATAAAAAATAATTGGCAATGACTAAATTTAAAAAAAAAAGAGATGACTTTATGATGACGACAATAAGTTGATAGTTCTCTATCCCTGTTCACTCGGTGTGCTGCAAATTTTAAGTATTCTGCATCGAATGTGCAGCATAGGATACGAGAGGCTCAACAAGAGCAGGACATGAATAGAAACAAATGCCCTGCGCTGTGGCTGGATAAAGGAGCTTCAATAAACAAGTGTTTATCCTCAAATGCCGTGCGCTGTGGCCGGATAGAGGAGCTTCAATAACTAAGTGTTTATCCTGAAACTCCCTGCACTGTGGCTGGATAAAGGAGCGTCAATAACCAAGTGTTTATCCTGAAATGCCGTGCGCTGTGGCCGGATAAAAGAGCTTCACTTAAAAATAAGCACTGGAAAATAAAAAATAAATAAATAAAAAAAAATTACCATTAGGGACTTGTGAGAATGTTGTATAGACAGTCACGTTGTGTGGTTTCAGGACATTGGCAGGTAATATAAACTGAGTCACTTTCTTAATGCAGCCTTTTGGTAGAGTGACAGAAAGCCTGGTTCCTTCCAACCTCCCCCTGGGACTTTGTCATGAAAACAATTAAGGATCACAGATTGCTCGTTAAACAGTTCCTTAAAACAGAAATCCTCTCATTGCTCATGTAGTCCAGTAGTCGAAACCTTCCACAGATCGATTGCTAAAGCCAGTCTGGTACCAGATCCTTTTCTATAGCTTAATATTTTTTGTACCATTTTTGTCAATGGAAAATTACTGCCATAGTTTTGCAAAAGTTTATTAAATCGCAATTTTAGGTTGGCTATGCTAGAATGAAGCTGCGTACATAATTAACTATTTGAGATAGCAGATGTTTTCCACTACAGCAATGATTTATATATTTTTTCAATAAAATACCTTATAAGAGACTGTACTTTGGTTATGGCATCATGAACCAAGCACAAAATATATTGCTTCCATACCAAGACAGGAGGGTCCACTCACAGAAGCATATTTAAACCAAACTTATTTGGACAGAGATCTGCCTTTAGGTAATGCATCGTGGGGTAAATGCATCGTATTGCAATGAAAAAAATGGTAACACTATTTTTTTGTTCAATAGTAATGCTAGAGAATTAAATGGAAATGTAGATCACTGCAGGCCTATATACAGGTCCAGGAAAGATAACTGCACTCAAAACTATAGAGAGTAGGTATATAGTAACGTGCTTATTGTTTATAAAAGACACACATGCAGTTATGCATGTGAAAAATTACATTGGCTGCAAATACAAGCATCATTTTTGCCCCCAAATACATTTCACTTGTTAATTAATGTAGCATGTGTGTCCCTGCTCTAATCAATTCTTCTTACAATGTAAATGATGCATTTTACCAGCTTGATCATGTTAGATGTTTTTTTCATCTTACATCCTCAACAATCACCACAATAAGGTGTA
Organism: Polyodon spathula; assembly: GCF_017654505.1. Taxonomy (NCBI): domain Eukaryota; kingdom Metazoa; phylum Chordata; class Actinopteri; order Acipenseriformes; family Polyodontidae; genus Polyodon; species Polyodon spathula. Next base: position 7,592,810 of record NC_054554.1, read on the forward strand.
CGGTGATGCAATGGGTATTATATATATATATATATATATATATATATATATATATATATATATATATATATATATATATATATATAAACCTCCCATTGCTTCCACTTTGTTCTCTGTAGATGCTGCTGGTTCAGTATATATTTTTTCCCCTGCTCTTTGTATCCTTAAAATATTCTACACATCTCGCTGCAGTTCCGCATGACAGACACCCCTAATATAATCTGTGTGTCTGAATTCTAATTTATACCGTCAGGATAAAATAAATAGTCTGCAGTTAATTCTAGGGAGCAGATCCTGGCCTTGCCGGGTGATTTATGAAGTGCGCAAAGGCATTGTGCAACACATTTTTCTTAATTTATTTTTAATCTGTCTTTCAATTAATTTTCCTGGAAACGTCTTTGTGATGTCAGAGGTGTGTGTTAATGAGACCTGGCTAGGCAAGTGTTGTATTTTTTTTTTGGGGGGGGGGGGGGGGGTGCACTCCCACTACTGTGTTGTTTTGTGTGTGTGTGTGTGTGTGTGTGTGTGTGTGTGTGTGTGTACGTGTTTAACCAGTTTATACACTGCCTCAGGATGCTTTCACTTGTACATCCACACTGTTTCTTTGAACAAGCACACACACAAAGATGGTATATTGTATTGCTTTCTTTTTTTGCTTCTAGTTAAATAGTGGGTACAGGTTTAGGATAGCATGCTAAAATCCATGCCAGATAAAATTGTAAATCTCATATAGTATGCTCTAAAATGCTTAATTCCATGCTGATAATATGTGGGGGGAAATTATTGTACAGCTTTCTGAACTTAATAGCCTAGAAGTAAGTGAGCGTGGTTAGTTGTGCAGTTGTACAGCCTTCTTCAAGAACACATTAGCTTAGAAATAAGACTGAGCTAATCTCTCTAAACCCCTCTCTCTTATTCACACACACACACACACACACACACACACACACACACACACACACACACACACACACACACACACACACACACACACACACACACACAGTGAACCTACACCCTTTACTTTAATGAATATTGTGTTCTGCCTGGAGAACACAGTGTTCGTAATAGGTCCTGCAGGTCTTGAAATAAATTTAAACATGCAGATACACTCCAAAAAGTAAAATAAAATAAAACTTTAATTGATGGAGTAGGCAGCCTAGGCCTTCATGTGGAGAATTAGTAATCAGATGAAACACCAAAGGCCAACCATTATATAAACTTACTACTCTTAACCTTTTGTTACATAGTTATATGTCCAGAAGCAGTCTTCTGTGTGTAGGTCAGGGTAATTTTATAGGGACCTGTGTACAGAAATCGCAGTGCATTAAAGAGATTTCTGATGCAAGAGGGGCACACTGCTGAAGGTATTAGAAATAGACAGTTCCAGAGGGACAGGGATTAATCTGATTATAGAAAGACATATACAGCTATGATCTACTGTACTCTGCCAGCACCGTTTGGAAATAGCCAAGACGTGTATGAAGGGTTCAATAAAAAGAAAGGAGACGATAGAAAGAGTCTTTTATTAAAGTTGTTTTATTAAAAACAAATGCAAATAAAGGGAAGACTGGATTGGAATGAAAGATGGAGGAGGCTGTGTGCCCTTTTTAATGTAATTTTGCACCATGTATTAACTAGATAGCTCCCAACTTCAATTGCCTTTGCAGCTACTTATTCACATCTGCCATCTACTCCTTCTCTCTCCCTCTTTCTCTTTCCCTGCCTCTCCTTATGTCTGTCTCTCGCCTTCACAAATGAAAGAGTGAGAGAGAGAGAGAGAGAGAGAGAGAGAGAGAGAGAGAGAGAGAGAGAGAGAGAGAGAGAGAGAGAGAGAGAGAGAGAGAAGCATAATTACTTATTTTAGTCGAGTGCGGCAGAATGACTTTTGCCAAATGATTCTAATTCCAAATGGTTAACAAGATTTTTCTCTTTAATAAAGCCGAATCCATGTGACAGCAAATTGCTTTCCCATTTGCAGCCTTAATGGCTTTTCATACTTTGCACTTCCAATAAGCAGTAAACTCGGAAATTAATATTGCACGCTGTGTTATGATGCAAATGGGAGCAGGGATAGTGGAGCAGTACCTTCATGCAGAAAGCCTTGATTAGATCAGTAATTGCTTCACTAGGATTTATTTATTTATTTTATGTATTTGTTTTAAATTATGCTATGTGGTACTCTTTCATGTAACAACATTTTTAAATTTAAAGGTAATCATTTCTGCGTTGTAAATAGCCTTCAAATTCCATTCTGTTCCTCATTGACACCAATTCTAGTGAGATCTGAGTTGCTGGGAAAGAGAGAGGCAATGTGGTTAAGTGTTAAAACCTGACTGACTGAGAAAAAGGGAGGTACAGCAGAGTGGTCAAGTGGTTAGACCTGAGGGTCTGGGAGGGAAGGCAGCAGTGTGGTATAATGGTTAAAGCTGAGGAACTGACAGGCAGCATTTGTGTAGTGATCAGAGGCAGTTTGACCTGCTGTTTTTTAACTGGTATTTTTACTTGGCCTGCAAAGTGGCACATAGCACAGGGCTGTGTCAGTGGAGCTTGGCTGTGCTCCATTGTAAACAGCTCAGATTACAGTAAATCAGTATAGATTGACAGAACAGGGGGGCAGGCAAACTTTTACATTGCTACTGCAGAGAGTGCAATTTGTTTTTTGTTTTTTTTACCACCTCACGCAACCCTCTAGTGCATTAAATGCTCATACATAGATGTGGACTGCCTGGTATTCAGACCACGGCCTCTCTGAAGTTGAGGCCTGTGCCAAACTGTTATGCAGTCTAATACCCACTAGTGGCTAGGAGGATATTTTACACGCAACCTGGTTTAAACTCAAATCTAAATACGTGTCATGAAAAGCTAATGAATTAGATTACTACAACAACTAGCTGTGTACTGCATATACAATTTGTTATACATAATGTACTAACATGCTGGAGACTACAACTTAAGAGGTGATTTACTGCCTGTGTCTCTAAGGATTAATATTTTAAATAAAAAAAGAATGCAAATAATTGCTCTTAGTAATAAATATGAAAAATCCCCCCCCCCCCATTCTCTTTAACACCTTTTTCATAAAAAGAACAGAGCGAAGAAAAAATATTACACACACAGCTTCTGTTTCCTTGCCTCAGATATACAGATAAAACAGCAGCAGTTGAGATATTGTTACTCTGACCTTGGACAAAAATTGCAAATAAATTCAATTGAATAGACGGCAATTGCTCGCAGCTATTGAGGTTAAGCGTCCTTTGGTCTACAGAGTGTTAGCCTTACTTTATGCAGCGGGTTGGGTCACATGACCGCATACAATCTGCTTCTCTCTCCAAGTCTCCATGGCAACCGCTGATTTCTTTTACAGTACATTCCCATTTCACCTGCCACTTTAGTAATTGGCTTGGAATTTTCCAGCATATAAAAAAAAGGAAAGAAAAGAAAGAGAAAATGTATTTATGAACTGAGCACAGAGTGAAATGGTAGATGAGCAAATTAAAATGGGATTGAATGACTGATTAAAAATATTTACATTTCAATATTTACATTTTATACATCGAATGTTAGCCAGTGTGCAGACCGACAAGGTTTCTTTATTATCTTTATTGTTGTTATAATTATTATAATTTTAAAGATTAACAGGGTTGTTAATTACGCTGTATATATATATATAGCGCAATTATATGTGTGTGTGTGTGTGTGTGTGTATGTGTGTGTGTGTGTACGTATATTGTGCCTTTTGTATTTTGGCAGCACAAAAATAAATACCAGCAACAGAAATCTATATTATTGTTATTTTCTTTTGTTTTTTTGTTAACTGTGGTTCCCAAGAGGTACCCAGAAATGTTATCCATTTACAAAGAACGACAAACAACTTGGGGTGGGACAGTTACTGCCCATTAACCCCACTTAGTTACCTTGTTTACTAAATGTACTGGAATCCCTGAATAGATATTCATCCCTGTTTTTGAATTATTCATTTAACATTCATGCATGCAAAGCCAACATAGCATGTATTTGGACAGATATTCGTTTGGCAACTATTCAGAATCCAGTTTGAATGCAAAAATCTAATTAACCTTGAATAAAGCTGAAGAATTTGAACTTGGGCAGGTTTCCAGCTGCATGCACAGGCTGTCACTCATCTGGTCAAGGTTTATTAAATCAAATTAGAAATTGAAGTGCTTAGTGCTTTATTTTTTAATTACATATTTTAAAAGGCACCTATGTTACTCCACCTTTAAAGAAAAACACATGAAAGCAGATGTATCGAATATAAACCTGTTTGCTGCAGTAATCCCTATCAATATAGCTTAATAAGAGGGACGCTGATATGTTGCTACACCTGCAATGTGTACCGCACACAAGTTTGTGTATAAGAGCTGTCCCTCGTCAGATTTATTTGTGCTGCAGATTGTATCACTGATTTGTTTTTGTTTTACTCATGATGAGAAGACAGCAGACAGACGCTGATAGAGGGCTGATAGGTGCTTGTTTGGCAGATGTTTCCATATCCCAAGACTGCAGCTGTTTAACAGGAAACAGATATAAAACCCCACTTATTACAAACTGCCATTGACTTTTTTTTTTTTTTTTTAACATATTGCTCCACCTCCATACTTTTAAAAACTCTTGTCGATAGTTTTTGTAATGATCTATAATCAAACTGATGTAAGTAAGCTGTTTTATCCCACTCATTAAAGCACTTTTTCATACAGGGCTAGGTTTGAATGGGGCTGCAGGAAAGCCAAGCTGACAGCAGACACGTTAAATAAATCACAGCTGCTTTCGCTCCAGAACAATGTCTCTCAGCATGAAACAGCAGGGCCCACACTTGCAGGGCAGTGCAGCTCCAGGAAAGCTCCTGGTTAAGTGGGTCTTGCTTGGTCCTTTATTTGTGAAGAACAGGCCTCAACAGGCTTTTAAGGACCTGCTGTTTTATTGAAGGAGTAAGACCCAACCCAGACCAGTGTTAATCTAAAAAGTTAATCTTCAAGGGACATAGCCAGGGTTGTATTGCTATTATATTATTATTGTATTCTTATACAATTGATCGAAATCCTAATTAGCTTTGGGTACTGGGATTAAGCAAACCAAATTGTTTGTGGGAGCTTATTTAGAATATTTTATGACATAATAATGTCTTAATTTAAAGCTTATTCACTACTATATAGAAACGTAATATAGACTAATAGAAACTACAATTTTAAATAACCACAATATTTGTGTGAGAAATATATTTAAAAATCATTGCTGGTGTGGCCTTCTCTCACTTTTCAAAAGAGTCTTTTTTATTTTTTATTTTTTTTAGCCATGCCACATGGTATTCTGTGCCTCGCAGTTCAAAGTTCATGCCCATATCATCGCATTTTAATGCATGTTACATTTGTTGTGCATTAAAACCAATGTTCACCACATGGTATTCTGTGCCTCGCAGTTCAAAGTTCATGCCCATATCATCGCATTTTAATGCATGTTACATTTGTTGTGCATTAAAACATACAATGTTCACCACATTCAAAAAATATTATTCAGACCTATCTCAATTAAATAAAAAAGCCCAGTTTCTCTCTGATAATAGTGCAGAAGAGCATTAAACAGAACATTCAGAAGAAAAAAAACATCTCGATGTAGCAAATACATTCTGCATTATTGCTGCTAATAACACACATCTTTTCTTTTAACCTTAACATCATGAATCAAATCTGATACATAATTCATACTTTGCTTATGCATCATAGTAGCATATTTTTTTGTTCCTGTTCCCAAGAGGACCCTTGTATTTTAAGTAAAGATCACTTAGAGGCTGTGGCATACCAGTCCCCCTTGACTCTAAATCAGGAATCACTGTCCCAGCACAAGAACAAGACAAAAAAAAAAAAAAAAAAAAAAAAAAGCATCTTGTCTCAAAAATTGAAAGAACAAGCCAAAAAAACACCCTGTTAATTGCAAGCATTGCAACAAGACCAAAGAACCTTATAGATGTTTTTCATGCTTATTGCTCTTGATGAGTTTTGTGATGTTGTCGTTGTACTGTTAAGGTTGTTATGTTAGCTACTCCTCATGCATGTGCACTGCAAAGGCTTGCTTATGGTGTCCTCTCACCATTAGACCTAAATGAAAATAGCCAACATGTTCCTTTCAGAAGACATTTGCTACATTTTAGATGAAAAAGGAAATTAATGGTAGTAGGAAAGTTACTCCTTTTGAACTGCTGTTGTGAATAAAATAACTAAAAAACACTTTATGTCTAAAGGAAGGGTTCCAAGATAAACAGTAATTGTTCTTTCCTTGTTCATTTATTCTACCTGCTATAAATGATGAGCAGTACATTTTTGATGCAGAAAACACAATAATAATTGAATAAGTGTTTCATTTGTAAGGAATTGGCGATTACTTCATTGGAACTCAGTTGAAAGCAATTGTGCTGTGGAGTGCGATCAGTGTGATCTAACAGCAAACAAACCAGTGACACGTAAATTACATATTGCACAGAAATAACAAAGATATTGTTGAGAGCCATGCCATCTCGGAGTCTGAGCCTGCCACATAAGAAGGGGTGTTACTGTCTCAGTTTGTATCCACTGTCCCTGGAGGTGTCATCCAATAGATGCAAAACCAGGTCCTGTCTAATCAGGGGACAACATAGTAATGGGTTAGTAATCCTCCCTTGGAGAAAACCCCACCAGATTACTAGAGTCACTACACAGCTGTATTTAGATCTGCTGTTCTTTAGAAGATTAAATTAAATGTAGTTATAAGATAAATAATAGTCATAGTAGCAGCAATGATACTAAATAAAATCCACCCTTGTTTTCACCCAACAAAACAGTTAGAAAAATACACTTAAAAAAACAAATGTGCTCAGTTGCAGATTTGCAAAGCTGCCTGTTGTGTATACAGCGTGATGAGTCTCACTTCTGACAGAAGGATAAAAATGACTTAAAATAACAAGAAAAAAAAAACTGAAATGGGGTTAATGATTAGATGTCTTGTCTAGTTCCTCGTCTGTGACAATGGATTTTGATCAGTAGCTACGAAAAAAAAATAAAAAAATGCTTTCATATTGCAATTTGCCATTTGTATAGAACTGCAATTTTAATATTTAACACAATCCTATTACAGAAAATAAGTAGGGGCTCATAGAGCCCAGAAATAACTGGAGTCTGGTTTAAATATTTAATGCCAGTTTGTGCATACAGCATTTATACTGTCTTATCGAGGAGAGGGGAAAAATGACTTGATTCCACACAGCCTGGTTAAAAAAACACCACTGGTTACAAAGTATGGATCAAGAGGATATTAGAATAAAATTACTTGATTTCCATACTCAATTCTCCTTAAAATATACAGCGCTGATAGGACTTCAGAATAAAAAATAGGATCATTAAGATAACGTAGTTTCGAGCACATGTGGGCATAACTAAAATCCGGACAGTCGGCACCAGATCGGCAGTGTAAGCCCAATCACACACACTCTTTATTGCTGCCGTGACCTTTTCTTTGCTTAATTGTGCAATAATGCCCATTACCAAACATTACTGACCAGTCTAAAATCCTAAAGCCTTATCCACTTGTCCATTAAATGTACAGTAGGCTCTTCCACTGACAGTGTCTAGCTGTGTGCATGACTAGCCGCCATGTCTGTTGGCCCCCAGCCTAAACGTTCAGAATAGATCTTTATTTACAGCACAGAACTCAGAAACAGCTGGTCAATCCATTTAGCCTTAGGCCACTGATTTGTTCGTATTTACTACAACACCAGAATGAAAAGCCAGGGTATTTTTCCTCTCTCTTTCCTATTGATCCAGCGCTTAGAAAATCTGCACTGCTGTCTAAACACTATTGATTCCTCTTCTCCACTGTGAGTTCCCGCAGAAGTGTATAAAGGGACTGGATGAATTGAAATTTCATTCCCGACAACTTGTTCCTGTTATTTTTACCTTTTTCCGATGGGGAAAAAACATGCGCTGGCTGGCCGCTGCTCAATTCTGCTCAATAGCAGGATGCCGGAGAAATCGCGAGACTCACTGTTCTGGAGCTAAGCATCATAGAAACCCTTTCTATTGGCTGAGCAGCTCTAGCTAGCCAAAACTGAGGAACTGTCTTTATGAATTCTATTGTCTATTATCTATTCTATTATTATTATTATTATTATTATTATTATTATTATTATTATTATTATTAGTCATAGTAGGAGGAGGAGGAGGAGGAATAGTTCCTTATTCCTTAAAATATTCCAAATTGATATAATCTTGAATACAGACACTTTCTATCTTTACCATGCTTACTATTCACAAGGCAGAATATCAGTATATATTATCATTGATAACCGGTGACTCTCGTGCATTATTCAGAGAATCATCTTTTAAAAGCTTGGGGTCACCAAGAACTGTAAACTGTGTGGTTCCTGGTGATTGTGAAACACCTGGCTTTTTATTTTATCGTTCTCATAATGGACTCTCAAGCTAATTATTTTCCCATATATTATCACATAAGAAGATATGTACAGTTAAGCCTGTCTCTTGTAGTATTGGATTGCTGGTTTAGTGAGAAGATGACTCAACTCCCAATGTCTGGGCAGCGAGATGGGTTCACTGTCTCAGTAGTAACAGAAACTTGGTTTATGTGCCTAAAATTTCGATAACATCATAATGGGACAGCTCTTACTCTCTCCAAAAAGCAACTTGCACCATTTTTGTGAAAGATGAATAAGTCAAGGATCTTCACTCCAAATTGTTTTTAGCGCAGTTTTATTTTGAAAGGAATCCTAGCCCTTAATGTTCATTTCAGAGGATTTCAGATTTTTCACTGTAATCCTCTCTTTAATGTTCTGTTTTTTTTTTTTTTGGTTTTTGTTTTTTTTTACATTTTGTAAGTATTGGAACTCTTCTCCACTCAGGCCTCAGAGAAGAACTCTCGGCTTCAGCGGCTACATGAAGAGCATCAGGCACAAGTGAGCCAGAAAGAGTGAGCGGTGACTGTGCTGGAGAGCCAGCTGCACAGAGCCAACTATAATCACAATAAAAACTTTTCTAATCCTGAAGGGTCTAATAGTGATTTGTTAACTTTGTGAACTATGATATACCATAGCCAGTACAAATCCAGCTATTTTTATTTTTAAAAAAATATATATGAAAAATAACCTAAAACATGTTCATAATTTAACTGGCCACAATCCAACCTTGCAATAGTCAGATCCACTTAGAGTTCCTGGGAATAAATAAATGAATAAATACAATTTTAAAAACCAATGCAGCTTGTAAAATATCCAATATGGGTGTTTCAAGGATGTTAATAGAAGACGTCTTCCTTTATCTAATACCTATGCTCTGTATTTATTTATAAATGACAAAGAAAAAGCTGCTTCTGCAGAATTTCATGAGAATGGGAAACATTTATTTTTCTGCCTTATTACAATTTTATCGACAAACCCACCCCCAGCCCCCCCTTCAAAAACACAGACAGAATTCTATTGAAGTCCCTGTAAACCTCTCAATCTGAATTGCATATCAGCCCCTGTACCGGTGAGCAATAAACGGCATTGAGACAAATTGAAGCACAGTTTGACAGAAATTGGGAAATGACATTCAGAAAATGTTGCTGGGGTGAAAATTACAGATATTAAAATATAAATCAGCGTCTGGGGCTCATGGGCAGAAAGGGAGGTGTCTGAACTGAGAGTTTACCATTTGAGTAGCTCTCTATCTTTATATCATAGCAATCCATGAGGCCTGGCAGCTAGCGATGTGTGGCATGGTGGTTAGATCTGAGGGAGTGGGGCAGAGTTGGGGAATCCCTATAAAATTCATAAAACTGCTTTGAATCAAATACAATTGAAGTTGTATTTGATTAGGTCTATTCAATGCAGAATAAAAATATGGTTAGCAATTGATGTTTGCCTTCATAAACAAAGCCTGGAATTATACATGCTCACTTGCTCTGAATTTGAAATATCGACTGCAGTACTGTTTAGACCTTGAATACCTAACCCTGGTTTGTGTGTGTGTATTTTGTGCAGTATGAGCAAACAGTGACAGAGTTGCGGGAGGAGAGACAGAGGCTGGAACAGCTCTGTGGAGAGTTGGAGGGGGGGGGGCTGGCCAACTGCAGGCACAGCTGGAAAGAAAGAGACTGGCTGTGCAGAGAGAGAAAGAGGAGCTACACAGGGAGGTGAGTCACTGGAGTGGGTACAAAGAAATCCCATGATAAATGAGAAACCACTCTCACTTTAAATGGGAAGCCAGGATTTTCTCTAGGCGACCTGGTATCTGTGAGACTTGTTAAAATCTGGTCCTTAACTTTTCATTAGCATTAGTGTCCATATTCAACCCCTTCCCTGACAGCAGTGAAGTTGAAATGTTCATTACTGATCAGTCCTAGAATATATGATTTGATATCTCTGATGGTCTCTGGTTTTGGCGGCTATACTGTGAGCCTGGTGATTTTGTGTTTTTATTTTTACTGCAGTTAAAGCAGAGAGGAGAAGTGATTGAGAAGCTGACAAAGAAAGAAGAGCCTGTAGGACAAAATTAAAGCTTCCGAACACAAGGTGTTTGTCAAGCTCATATTGATTTAGTGCTGTGTGCTGTTTGAAAACTGTCCCTGTAGATCTGTAGCTGTTGTTGAGAACTTATTTTTGGTAGCAGTGGTGGGATGCCTAGGGGATTTTATCTGAAAACAGTTCAGGAAAGTAGGAGGTTCTGTATTACAGGAGTTGATAGGGGGGGAGGGAAGTGTAACAACTAATATATGGAACTCCTACCAGCTTGGATAAAATAAGTGCTCCTTTGATCAACCTAGTAGAGTCCATGCTTTGGCGCTCGGGGGTCGTGAGTTTAAATATCTCGTGCAAGTAGTGGACCTCTTACAGATGACTAAACAGATGTTTTAGGGTATTGAGTAACACCTGTGTCATTTCTATTTATTGGCAACATTCATCAAAAGTACCACAGGTTCTATATATGTATTTTAAATACATAAATAACGACGGCATTCTCAGAGTGTGTTCTCCAATGTCTGTTTGAATGTATGGCATCAAAGAAAAGGGAAATGACTCGTAAAGTGCACATATTTTCCTAAAGGCTGTTTCTTCTCTGTGTGCATTTGGAGATAAGTTCTGGGAAGGTGACGCTATTTCAAAGGCAGCTGGGCTCAACGGGCCGGGCCCTAGAGCAGGAAAACAGCAAGCGGGACTGGGAACTGTGGGAGTGGAAAGAGCGACAAAGGGAGGCCAACCAGAATTTAGCCCTCCAAGACGAGGTGCTGGGAGAGCTGCGGGCTGAGCTAGCAGAGACTCAGCGTGCTCAGGACAATGCAGAGAGGAGAGTATGGCTTCAGGAGGACACAGCCAGGAGCCTGGGGGCTGAGAGCTAGAGCCTACAGGACAAACTGGGAGAGCTACAGGCCAAGGTGACTCTCACCACATCCAACACAGACCTGCCCAGAGAACCCCCACAGACTAAACAACCAGAATTTCAATTATGCCTCAAACATGCTTAGCCAAGGGGTTATTGCTTGGTCATTCGACAAGGTCACATTAATGTGACAGATAGGTTAGACAATTCAGGATTAACAAAAAAATTGCATTGTCTGTCCCTCGGTTGGTCTTAAATTCTATGGCTTTAAATTATCACACTTCTTCATAACTAGATGTTAAAACATGATATTTGGAAGTAATAGGAGTTAAGGGAACCTTTTTAACTTTAACTTACAGAACATGTGGATCATCTCATGACAAAAAGCCTCCATGACTGGATTCTAGTTCTATGAGTTATAGAGGGCTCACTGAGTCCAAGAAAGACAGTAGTCCAAGAAAAAACAAGAGAGACTAATTCTGTAAATAGTTAAGTAGTTTAAGTTTAATAAAGAATGCTATCTCTATATATTCTGAGTTTCCACCTATCATCCTCTTGATCCCCATTCCCTTAGCTGTCTCAGAGAGAGGGGAGTCTGACTGCCTCAGGTCTAGAAGCAAACTCACTGAGAGGGAGGCTGCAAACTCAGCTCAGCGAGACCTGAGAGAGGTAGATGAGCATATAGACACTGTCACGCCAACCACAGCGGCATCTAATATAGAGTAACAGAATTTTAGATACATTTTTCTTTCTTATACTGTACAAGCTGCCTTGAGAAGAGTGCATGTGACCATTACCTCTAACCCTATGTGACTGTCACATATGTCATATGACAACAATATGGCCAACACCAAACTCTTTGAGGTACAGTATTGCCTTTCTAAAATTGTACACAAAATTCTGTCTGTCAAGTGTATTTTATGGGTTTATGGGTATCCAACAATAAAAAATATCAGTGTGCTTGAACTTGGCCAAATGAGGTACAGAACTGTGTTTTATGATTTTCTGTGTCAAGTTAGATTCTGGGTAATGGTATAATTACTGGTACTAATTTCAGTTTTTCATTTTCATTTCTCAGAGAGAGGAAAAGATAGAAGAAATGCAGAGTGATCTGACTCTGCTTCATTAGTAGTATTCTACCTGCGACAACCAGGCAAGTTTGCTTCTCAGGACAAACCATACCAAAAGTATTTTGATTGAAAATGCAAAAATACTGTATAACAGCTAAATATTTTGGAAAATGCAATACAAATAAACAGAACAAATATAAACAATTTTTGGAAACAAGGTTTTAATAAGAGCTCCTGAGTGGCGTATCTAGTGAAGGCAGGATGCGCCTTATAGCTTGGAGATCGCCAGTTTGAATCCAGGCTATGCCACTGCTGACCATGGTCGGGAGTTTGCAGGGGGTATTGCACTATTGGCCAAGCACTGCCCGGCCGAGGAAGGTTTAGGTCAGCTGGGGAATGCTTGACTCACCGCACTAGTAGTATGAACTTGAAGGGTTTTTTCTGTGTTTAAGTTTTGTCCCCTTGGGAAAGCATGCATCTCAAGTTCCATTTTAGCACTTCTACTTTCAGTTGATGGAAGGCTTATTTTAAATAGTTATGAATTGATTCATATTCTGATATGGTGTTATCAAAAATGGGCTTAATTAAATTTTTTTGTGTAATTAATGTAATTAAAATGATTCGCTTATAGCACACTAAATACTAATTACAAATCCAACCGTTGTCTCTTGAGTGCTGCACTGCCCTTCTTAGAGTTTGACATGCCTCAGGCACACAGACTGCTTTTTTTTTTTTATGTGCGCATGAGAGCAGTGCAGATTTAAAATAAAAAGTTAGTTCTTGGTTGAATCAAAAACCTGAACTGCATCCTTGTGAAGTTGGAATGGGGAGTAGGTCATGAAACTACATCCCAGTGTCCACCACAATGTCTCAAAATTCTCTACGTAAAATGACATTGGGTTCATATCGCTGTCTGGAAAACTGTCCAGTTCAGTGAGGAAAGAGTTGCAGTGATAGTGTTTCTACTTCAGCTGACAGCTGGCAACCAGGCTGGGCTATTTAAACCACTTGTCAGAGTGTCAGGTAAGGGAGCACTGCCAAAAGTACATTAGAGTTGTCTAGACGTGTTGAAAAACCCATGGTGCTTTTCAATTGACAGAGCAGTGGAATCCTGCTTAACCCTTCTTTAATCTAGACGCCCCTTTGAGATGAAACTCACTTTTACAAAGCAGAAGGACCTTGTCATGCAAACAGAATACAGCACGTCTTCAACAGTACATATATAGGGGTCACAGTTAGCAACAACCACATGCCTGCCAGACATTTGAAAAAGGAGGTGACCTTGGTTCCCAGCTGTTTCTATATCCCTCAAAAGTCAAGTGCGCATCTGGACAACGGACATCAATGCAAATTTCCACCCCCAACTTTCCAGAAGGAATTAAGAGGCAGTGACCATTGATAATGGTCATGCATCCCTCCAATACATTTTTTTGTTTTGTTTTTTTTAACGTTCTTTTTCTGGTTTGTTAAAAAGCTAATTCTGGATTCTTGAAACATGTACCATAAGTCCTGGTGTTGGCTCGAGTAGTAACTCAGTAAATATACACACACACACACACGCCGCAGGTCCTGCTTGTGTGTTGAGTGAATGTCAGTCTTCACATGTAGAAACTTTCTTAGTTTTCCGGTGTGTAATTGAGCTTCCTCCTTCCCAGCTGATTGGAGTTTTCTAATTGGGTGTGCTTAACAGTTCAGTGTTTGTTTTCTTACTGAGTTTGCTGTGCAAGCCACACGTGCCTTGACAGCCGGGTTGATTGTTAATGAGTCTCCCTGTTCTCAGCTGGTACAGGAGGAGCAGAGCACTGCCAGAGTGAAGGCAGAGCTGTGTGAAGCAGGAGAGGAGCACGACAGTCTGTCAGGGCAGATATCACAACTCAGTGCAGAGAAACAGAGGCTGAGTGTTGAACTGAAGGTGCTCACTGAGAAACATAGGGCCGCACAGCAGCAGACAGCCTGACCACTATACACACACACACTACCGTGACCCTGACATATAGACAAACACAGACCCTTTATTTGTGCTAAATTGTACCCCTCACATAAAGTTCAAGCCATGAAAAAATTGATTTGAGCACATTGAGAAGGAAACATGGCAATATGTCACCTAAAATGAGTTGACTTCTTAATTTATACTGTCTGTTGTCTTCTAGAAGGCACTGTCTGTTGACTTCTAGAAGGGACTGTCCGGAGTTCTAGAAGGCATTGTCTCTAGAATTCTAGAAGGCAATGATAATCTTGTGCATCTCCCTTCCAGGTTGGCAGCAGGCACCAGACGGTCTTGAAACTCACAGCAGAACTGAAAACAGTCAAGGAAAAGTTGAGAGCATTCACAACATGAGGTGAGGGAGGCTTCTCCTTTATTCCTTTACTATTCACTTCACATCTTGAATGGCACTGATTTCAAAATATTGCCATCCTATAATTGCCTAGTCAGTTTACCACAATATAATACAAACTAAGAGCATTATCAATTTAAACATTCACAACTTGAGGATTGATGGATTTACAGCATTAAAGTACACAACCTGTCATCTGATATTCCTTATATAACACAATATTTGGTATTGCTAACTTCAGTAACCAGAAATTGGGTTTTTAGCAGTTAGCCCCAGTATTTTGGATTAGAAAGTAAGATGTCAATATTACAAAATATTAAACAATTGACTATACTGCTATGTTAACTTCCACAGTATATGCAGTAAACCTGCTTTTAACCTCACAAGAAAATAGTGTAAACTTTACACTGAGGTTAGCCAAAAAATAAGTGGTTTGAGGCTACTTTCACTGGATATAAAAGCAGAATGTCCTTGTCGGTTACTCTTTCTGTTTGAGAGGATCCTTGGTTTCAGTAAACAGGACAGCACAATCACTGCAATGCAGAAGGAATGTTTTAAGTTCCCTGAAAGTTTTTCTTTGGGAGGGGGTTGGGGGGGGGTTGGTGAATAATACATCTGAACCTGCTACAGTTGCTGTTTTTTTTTTTTTTTTAATCATTAGCATGCAGTTCCGTTATCTGCTGAATGCGTATGTGTGCTGGAGAAATGTTTGTCATGTTATTTATTTATGTCAGCCTCTCAATTATTAATTTGTTTATTTATTCATGGCAGAACTAACTGCAATTGGAAAATATATTTTTCTCTGAAGGGCATGTCTACCCCTCACATCCCACAAATGGAAGGGGGACGGCACATCAGACTTGTTAGTAATTGCGGCGCGGCGTTGGCGGTCGGGTGAGCGGCGGGCCTGTGGTTGGGGAATGAAATACATTGAACCTGCTACAGTTGTTGTTTTTTTTTTTTTTGTTTTTTTTATCATTAGCATGCAGTTCCGTATTGGCTGAAGCGTATTAGTCTATGTTGTGTGGGGCCGAGAAACGTCCCCTTGTCATGTTATTTATTTATGTCAGCCTCTCAATTATTAATTTGTTTATTTATTCATGGCAGAACTAACTGCAATTGGAAAATATATTTTTCTCTGAAGGGCATGTCTACCCCTCACATCCCACAAATGGAAGGGGGACGGCACATCAGACTTGTTAGTAATTGCTTTATGTGGCGTTTCCTTCAACTTACAGTGAGTTGTCAGTTTAATATGAGCAGATAAAAAAAATATTAGTTGATATTTTTAATTTAATTACATTCAAATGTTGTTGGTCTAATTATATTATATATAATATAAATTCGTAATATATTATCGCATAAATTTTTCCATTTAAAATTTTAATTTAAATATTTTTTTGGAAATATGAGGCGTTTCCTTCAAAAAATGTAATATAAAAAAAAAATAATTAAAAAAAAAAAAAAAAAAAAAAATATTTATAATATAAAAATTAAGTATTATATAATTATATTTTATAAAAATATAAATAATTTATTTAAAAATTATTAATTCGGAAATATAAATTCAATATATATAAATATTTAATATAATTTTATTAATATATTTGTAAATTAATTTATTAATTATATATAATTTTATAAATTTTATGTGGCGTTTCCTTCAACTTACAGTGAGTTGTCAGTTTAATATGAGCAGACGGGTAAAGAGAGAAAAGGAAAGAGAGATAAATACAACTCTGAGGGCTTTTCAAACACCTACACTTAGGAGAATCAATGCATTTGGTACTACTGGGCCCAATCCTAAATCCTGGTCCAGAAGATTCAAGCCCAAATATTTATGAATCAAGCTCAAGCTAAGATGTCTCGAGCCTGTGTCCCGGTGATTCAAATCCCATGTCTTGGCCCAGGATGTTGAGTCTAAATCAAGTGTTTCAGAATATATAGCAGCTATTTCTGAGCTGATGCTTGAGCTTCATTAGAACTACCCTGCCTTTTTTCAGTGTTTACTTCACACGTCTCTGCTAAGGATGATGTGTCTGTGTGTGTTAACTTTGCCATGTGTTTTGCAGCTGGGAGTGCAGGTTTCGGAGGTGCAGAGTCTGACGGGGAAGGTGAGAGCATTGCAGAGCGATCTCAGGAGCCTACAAGATATCCTGAGGGACAGAGAGACAGCCATGAGCGAGAAGGAGCAGAGAGTAACCCACCTTCAACAAGAGAGTCAGCTTCTGATTCAGCAGGTACAGGCAGTGGCTTTAAAAGTGGCAATCAAAACCACAGCAATACGTTCTGAAATTCTACTATATACACTTCCTTCCAATGGTTTTAGGAGTCAGTTCATGATATTCTATTATTTTGTCACTTGATTAAAGCTGAAGTTTCCCACAGTGGTGTGTTTTGCACTTAAATAAAATGTCTTCCTAAGTTTAGCCTTCTGTGCATGCTGCTGTATCAGAAACTCAATCAAGCTTGTTTATGCCCCAACCCACCCCTGCCAGCCTCCCCCTCCCATCCTTCCTCTCCTTGCTAACCTGCCTGCCTCACTTCCAGTAGGACTTTATAGACTGAATCTTAAAAGCTATGTTGCTTTGTTACAGTTCAGAAAGCAAAACACTGAGCCGATATTGTTAACCGTAAAGACAGCTATTTTTAAAACAGTCGGGCAGTTCATCTATATCGTGGAAACGTGGTTATAAAATAAGGGAAAAGTTTCAAAAAGATTTTGGAAAGACTCATCAAAACATCGGTGTAATTAAAATTTGTTAAAACCATCAGGGTCTCTACACCTTTACAATTGAGTTGGTTATAACATCTTTCGGGTTAAATACCCCAGAATGATTTAACTGCAATTTTAGCACAAGAGTCAGCTGCAATTTCATCCCTGTGTGTGTGTGTGTGTGTGTGTGTGTGTGTGTGTGTGTGTGTGTGTGTGTGTGTGTGTGTGTGTGTGTGTGTCTTAAAGGGAGGGGGTTCATAGGTTTTGATTAACGCTGTTTCATGCTGGCCAGAAAAACTCTTAATTTTGATTGATGACTCAGTTTATCATCACTACCCTTCCCGAAGCCCCCACCCCCATATTATGAAAATGATATTAGAAACAAAATGAGATTTGAAATTTCATGTTTGACAAGCGCGCTGATGAAAGGTTTTCATTGCAGGGCCTGATCCATGGAAATTGCATGCTAACAATATTGCTGGCCGAGCGATCTACTTGGAAATTAATCAGAGTGGCAGAGGGATAGAGAACTAGAGAGAGAGAGAGAGAGAGAGAGAGAGAGCAACTCCATCCCAGAATCTCATCAGAAATAGCCATGGGGTGTTTCTGTGTGATGAGGTTGTGCGAGAAACGGGAGTCAGAAAATTATACCGCACCTTATCTCTGATTGATGTAGTAATTTATGCAGCCGTGCAGAATGCAGCTTTAATACAGATTAGATTTTTTATTTTCCTGTATTTTTTCTGTAAGGAAGGTGCTGCTTTTTGTTTACAGTTAGATACTGTGCAAGTAATTTGCATTACCATGTGCAGTAATGTTGTAATACTGTGAAAATCTATTTTATTGCAGTCAAAGGATAAATGACGTACATTAAGTGTTTGTTGTCGATTTAAACCAAAAACAGCCTCAGTTTCCGGGCAGGGAAGTAATGGTCATGCTTTTTTTTTTAATCATGAATCAATATTAATGTAGCATACAGATTTAATAGGAGGTGTGGAATGTGTGACGGATACTGTATGTTTTCTTCAAATTAATTCAATTGCAACTCATGTCTTTCTACAGTTGTTTTACTGACACTTTTAATGAAGTCTTACCTTTAAAATAAACAGCCTTGGATTCGTGAGCCTCTCTTTAATAACGCATTACATACTGTAGCGCAATATGCTGAAATAGTCACACTTTTATAGTTTAGTCATTTTTAACAATCACTTAATAGACATTTTTTAACTTGTAAGCTAAAACTGTTCAGTAAGCAATTCATTACAACTCAAGGTCAATCATATTGAAATTGGGTTGACACATTTTTTTTTACTAAAGTAATGTTTTGCAAGTGACACTTTCTTTTATTGTATTATACTTTTCTGTTAAATAAATGTTCCTTAAGTTTTATGATATCTGCAGGTACAATATAGGGATAAACACCTCGGTAAGTTAATCAAAGAACCCTGAAATCTGTGGAAAACATTGCACTGTGGAGCAACCAGCTGTTATAAAAAGATCATGTATTAAGACAGAGTTATGCAAAATGCTGGAATATGGGTTAACCTCGGTTGTTTATTCTGTTTGTATTACAGGCAAAGTTCCAGTAGGGGGGGCGCATTGTCTCAGATAATCAGTAATCCAGAGTTACTGTGGCTTGGTTTGGTGTGTATTATCTGGTTGCTGGTGAGGAGTTTGTGTAACTGTGCTGTGTGAATGTGTGTGTTTTCAGACCGAGTGCCAGGAGGGGGTGCTGTCTCAGCTGTGCAGTGAGCTGCGGTGCTGCCAGTCTCAGCCGGAGGGGGAGGTCCAGCAGCTGGAAGTGGAGGTCTCTCGTCTGCAAGCTGAGCTGGATTTGTGTAGTCAGGAGCAGCAAGACACAATGGCCCGGCTGCAGCAGTATCGGGCCACTGTGGAGATGCTCAGCTCTGACCTGGAGGTGGCCCATCGGCTGCAACAGGAGATAGGGGAGGAGGTAAGTAGCACTGCATTCCCATCCCCTTGTCTGGCAAGATTCTCCATTTACTCAACACTCAACAGGAACAGTTGTTTTCATCGTATGAAACACATTTCTTTCTACAGTTGTATTACTGACACTTGTTATGAAGTACATATAACTCAGCACTCTGAATATGTGTTTTTATCAGTCAGCAACCCATTCTTATTCACTTTTCCTACCTCTGTATTCCCGAGATCTGTTTTTCTTTGTCTTGATATTGCCAAAACTTCTAGCAAACAAAGTCATGTAAACTAAGATTCTGGCTACTCAGTACACTGATGACAGCACTAGCCAAAGCATCTGTTACTTGACTTAGTTTATTATAGTTTTACCTTGAAGTATTCCTAGCCTCTAACTGTCCACATAGTCAGTATCATTTTAAATGAATCTTCCTCTTTCCTTCCTTGAACTTCATCACCACTCCAATAGCATTGTCATCCACATTCCCGAGGTGTTCCCACATGCTCTGGGTCAGTATTTCACTTGTTCCCATTCCCAGGTGGCGCAGTGTGAGTCCCGCTTGCACGCTCAGGATTTGGAGGTGGTGCGGCTGCGCAGAAGTCTGCAGGAGGCGGAGTCTCGGGGGGCAGCGGCTGAGGCGCACGGTCAGTCCCTCTCAGACTCGCTGGATGTTTACAAGCAGAAGTACCAGGCGTATGTGAGCAAGGTGTCCTCACTGGAGAGTGGGCTGCAGAGCAGGGAGGATGAGCTGAGGGAGGCCAGCGCACAGGTCAGCGCACACACTGGGGGTTCATGGAGGTTCAGAAACAAAGAAAATATATAAAATACCAGTATATTGGATTTCCTGCTAAGCAGTACATAAGTGTAATTGACCACAGGAAAGCTGCCCCAAACTTGTAATACCCTTTTAGAGTAGCAGGTGTTAGTTCCCTTCTTTCCTCTTCACCAATGACCATTTTTTCCTTCCCTCAGGTGTCAGAGCGTGACAATGAGATCCTGCGGCTACGCGCCGAGGCCCTAGTCTTGCGGAGGGATATGGAGTCACGCTGTGCCCAGCTGGAAAGTGGTGATGAGGCCATTGAGACATTGAGCCAGGAGCTGAGAGAGATGCAGAGTGAGCTGGAGAACAGCCAGAAACACGCAAGAGAGTGTGAGGAAGTGATCTCGACACTGAGAGAGAGGACTGCGGCGCTGCACGCACGGGTAAGAACACAGCCTGTTTATTAGAGCTGAGGTACAGGGAGGAACCTATATGGCCTAGCTGGTAAGAGCTGACTCACAAGCAAGATGGTGTGTGGTTTAGTAGTTAAAGCTGAGATATTGGGGCTTAGTGATTAGTAGACTGGCAGAGCAGTGCGGTTAGGTGTATTGAGAGGGAGGAGGAGTGTGGTCCAGTGGCTAGAGCAGAGGGACTGGGATAGAACAATGTGGTCTGCTAGGAGGGAGGCATTGTACATTATTTTACAGCTAAGCCACTGGATGGATGTGGTTGGGCCTCATGATCAAAAATGGCCTAATTGCCCCCAAAACGTCTTAACACTTCAAACAAGAAGACTCTTAGACTGGCAAAAACAACTCCCAAATTCTGAAATGATTTGAAGCTAGTCAGACTGATGATTTTGAGCAAAGTGCCATTCCGCTCGTCTACCTGCCTGCTGCCAGCTCACCCACTCACAGACACGTCGCTTTTCGACAGCAGGCTCCACTACAGGATCGGCGGCCCATTAGAGACATGAAGGCACTCAGTTGTAAACCAGCTATATTGATCCCCTTCCTGCCTGTCCTGTTAGCACAGCCAGGGGGCTGCACAAAGAAGGCTTGGTTTGTTTGTGTTTATTTTTTATATATTTCTAAATGGTGTGTTTTTTCAGAGTTAGCAGTTATGTAATATGCAAAGTGCAATTCTCATCTGTATTCCTCTGTAGTTCTGACTTAAAGAACAGAAGAAAGTCTGCCATTCTGCTCAATAGTGTGATTGTTGTGGTTTTGTGACCTACTGATACTTGTTGAGGTTTCCTGTTGCTGTACTTACCAGGAGCAGATTCAAACTCAGACCCACTGTGTAAAGTATTTCAACATTTCAACAGCAGCTAATTGTTTTGTTTGCTTGCATTCACCCCCCTGAATGACTGCATAAGGGGATAGCTTGTGGAGTGGCTAGCCCTGCATTTAAATTGCAGTATTTTCTGCAAAACTGTAAAAAAAATCATTTTTAAAACAAACATTGACTGAACTACCCCCTTACCCCTTGGGGGAAGCTCCCGTTGCCACTGTTTTGCTATCTGGTAATAAACATAGAGGACTGTTCTCAGACTGCAGTGATTTCATGGACAACAAAATTAATCACAAAGAAAGATTTTAAATGATACATGTTTATTTTAAAAAAAGGGTATGTGTAGATACCTCCCTGACAGAATCTGAAACACAGAAGCACATTGAGGTCAGGCAGATTGCTCAAGTGGAAGACAATCCCAGAAGATTAAACCTGTGGTTGATGGCTGACTGGTTTGGCTTAGTCCTCCAGGCAGATTTGGGCTTTTTTCTTTAATTGATTGATTGATTGATTGATTGATTGATTGATTGAAAAAACTTAGCAATGATTTTATGAAGAAATGTATTATCTGGGATGTCCAGTACTTTGTACAAACATAACAGTGTTAATACGTCAAACAGTTATGGTTATAACATATTTTGCCCTTGGGCTAGACATGCATAACGCTAAGAAACACCCACCACTAAACATAAAGCATCTAATATGTCGCTCTCTAGAGTTAAAATATAATTCCTCTCCCTATAGCCATGCTTC
Source organism: Polyodon spathula (assembly GCF_017654505.1). Lineage (NCBI taxonomy): Eukaryota > Metazoa > Chordata > Actinopteri > Acipenseriformes > Polyodontidae > Polyodon > Polyodon spathula. Next base: position 7,615,034 of record NC_054554.1, read on the forward strand.
AATATGAGATATAAATTCAGGATTATGCTTTCTTCCCAATATTTGGAAGTGCAGTGTAGAATATAATGTAAAGACCAGCTGTCTTCGAAGTCAGAGACTTCTGAAAACGTTCAAACAGCAACCAGCAGAGAATAGACCAAACAGCTTGAGGTAGCAAGTCAAATGATACTTGACTGGGGTCTTGCCTGGATTTTTATAGAACTTTTCTTCCTCTTTGTGCACCACGAGACTGAATTAAATGTAAATATTTGGTCTATTTTTTAGCAGCTCTTATCTTATCTCTTATCATAACATTATGTTTGTGTTTCAACAATCTGTTTACAACATCCAGTTAACATCAAGCAGATCAGCCTGGCTCCAGCAAGATGCAAGTTCTCTTTCTGGATATCACAAGTGTGGGTGACAGTCTTTAAAAGCCTGATACCTGCAAAAAACCTAACCCTGGTTAGTGGGGCTCCCATCTTTGCATTCTCATCAGTGGGGAAACTTCAAAGAAATTAAGCTGGTTCTATCAAAGAGCCATGCATCTCTGTCACATAGACCTTTCAAAAAGGTGCTCACATCTTGTACAAAGGAAGAAAGGTTTTTAGGGTCACACGTGACAAAATGTTATCCAGTACAATACTGACCTATCACCTTTTGAACTAAACAAGTGTGTACCTCCATCAATTTTAACCCCATAAATATCTAAACACTATAGTATTCTTAAAACTGCATGGGGCATCAACCTATAGGCCCCCAGTAAGTGGTGCTGACAGCTGTGTGTTTTTTGCAGGCAGAGGAGCAGAAGGAAGTCGCAGAGAAGCTCCAGGCTGATTTCTCAGTGTACCGAGCATCACATGCATGCTCTGACTCCGAGTACGACACACAGCTTTCACATAACGAGCAGCTCAAACAGGTACAGAGATTTTCAATTCCCTTCGCTGCTCTAATACAGGGGCTTTATGCGAGGCACGATGTTGCTACTTTTCACAGTGCAGCCCAGAGCTTTCTATCTCAAACCGTGGAGATAGTCAAACCCACTGCCTTCTTTACTAAAGCTCAGCGTTCTAATTATTCAGCACTTATGTGTTTCTGTGTATGTGTGTAAATATGTAGGTGGTGGAGGGGCCTGCCGTTATGTGCCCATGGCTAACAACAAAAATCTGCAATTTAAATAAAATAAATATCAGTTTTGCGCATTCACCATTACATGACGCAGAAAGATTGTTAATCAGACCAAATACTGTATGTCAATGTGCATGTGTGTGTGTGTGTGTGTGTGTGTGTGTGTGTGTGTGTGTGTGTGTGTGTGTGTGTGTGTGTGTGTGTGTGTGTGTGTGTGTGTGTTTTTTTTTTTTTAATAGAGTGTAGCAGACCAATCTGTCAATGTGTTGACAAGTAAAAGTGTCAGTTGAAGTGCCGGTTTCACAGCCAGGACGGCGGGCTGTGTGGCAGTGATTTACAGCCTTGCTCAGCATGCCGCCCGCTGCCCCGCAAGCCCCAGCTCTGTAAATCCGCAGATTGATTACCTGCAGCCCTCACCGCCGCCAAAACCGCCATGTTGTTGCAACCTTTTAACGTTGTTTTATAGACGGTTAGAGCAGCTCGTTTTGCTATTTATTCATTTGTAAGTGGTCATGAAATATAGATTCGTCTTGATGGTTTGTCAGCGTTGCAGCTGTGAAACAGCCACCTACTGACATCTCGTTATTTTAATGGCTGGAGGAGGAGGTGGAGGGGAGATTCATTGCTGGTTTTTATTTTCCATCACCTCCTGAAGCAGGCTGGGGTATCAGTTTTCCAATATTTTTACTTTGTTTTTATTTTAACTGTATTAGACAGAGTATTCTTTTTCCAAAAGAATAGGGCTATCTAGCGATTATCTCTGTCAAAGTTCACTTAAACTAAAATGATGTCTTGACGTGCCCGCTTAAGGCATTTCATTGAATGCTATGCTTCGTAATGCATTAGTATTCAAGTTTATACGACATCATCCTTTGATCTGTTGATTGATTTCAAATCTGTAGTTCAGCTTCAAGCCTACTCAAATTGCTGGGTGTCTGAGTGAGGCTTAAAAGAGATCCATAGCAGCCAACACCAAAAACTGAGAACACGCCCTCATTATTTTTCCTGATTCGATGATTCGTATGTTTGTTGATATGCCGCATTGACAAGGAACTGTACATGTACCATACTGTGTGTGGTCCCTCACTAATTCATAACCATCGATATTTTACTTTTTTATTACGCCAGATAGTGAAATAAAGAGCAAACACTGCGCTTTTGTAATAAGCTCATTTGAAATGTTTGATAAGCAAATATGGACTATCTCTACCAATTCAACAGTTGTTGAATTGGTAGAGATATTCCATATTTCTCATGCTCTGCAGATTTATTATCTCACAGATACAGCGCTGTCTAACCTCTACTTAATGCAACCTTAACATCTTTTCAACTTGCCCTGCCTGTTCTCAGGAGCTGTCCTGTGTGCTGGAGCAGTGCAGTGAGCGTGCTCAGCAGGTGTCTGATTACCAGGGGCTAGTCCGGGAGCTGAAGGAAGAGGTCAGCAGGGTCTCTGAGCAGAGAACCAGCAGCATGAGAGGTGAAATAGCACTGCAGTATTACCTGGGAGGGCTGGGAGGTACTGGAATATGGGCTGTATGTACTGTGCAGTACCAGATCTCAGTATAGCACTTCATCACTGTAATATCATAAATTTGAGAGGGGTTACTGTAATTTCACATGTGTATTCCAGTATATAACCGTGGGGACAAGGGGCACTACTTGTTAGTTAATTGTTGCTTGTTAATTGTTGTTGCTAATTGGCAGGCAAGAAACACTTTAGCATAAAAATATTGTACTTAAAGTATGATACTTAAAATTTATAGATAGGATGTTTAAGGTTAAAATACCTATCTCTGAGAATATTTTAGTTCATTTGTCAGAGAAATGGCAGCTATATTTAGATGTGGGAAGTTATATTAAACCACCTAGTTGAACATTAATTTGCTTCAAACCTTATTTTGCTGTTAAATTTTATCTATCCGTTTATTTTGTGATACAGAATGTTATTGTTTATTATATTGGTAGCAGATAAGGTGTAACACAGGTTTATTACCTTGATGATTGTCCATCATTTAGGGTCTTAATGATAACGAGAGGGTGGGTAAAACTCTCCATTCCCCTTGGTTTAAGAATCTCCATGGGCTATGAATACACATACATTTTTTTACACATACATTCATTTGACAAACCTGAGATTGTATATTTGAGCCCACAGTAAAGGCTGGATTGCCTTCAACTGTTCCTTTTCTGTTCGGTACTGTTAATACACATCTTCTAGAAGGCCACAGTTTTCAGACCCCATTTCAGACTTGTGGGGATGCTTTGTTTGTCTGTCCCTGGTGCCCCGTTCAATGCTGTCTGTTGCAGAGGTGCTCAGGCTGGAGGAGGATGTGAGGCAGCTACAGGGAGAGATGGGAGGCGAGGTTCAGAGGAGGCAGGGGGAGGTGGGGGCGCTGGAGCATCGAGTCTCGAGACTGGAAGATGACCTCAGGGAGGCACAAACACTGTGTGCTCTGAAAGAGCAGGTACTGTATAGACATTCCTAATAACAGGGCACTAAATTCCCAGTATATGTATCATGATGCAAGTGATTGTTCTGATGAATTGGCTCGTGTTATGTTTAATGATATAATTGATCAAATGATACACATGTAGGCCACCCAGAAGAGACACAACCTCTTGAGGAAGTCTGAGACGAACTTACTGGAGGTTTCTGAGGAAATCCGAAAGAAGTCAGTGGAGGCTAAGAGGCAGGCGACGACGGCACGCAGCCTCGAGTCAGATGTGCAGAGACTGCAGCGTGAGACCCGGAAGAAAGAGAATGGGAGCGCCGCCCTACAGGCTGAACTACATCGGATCAAAGAAGAGCTGAAGGAGGCACACGCGCAGTACCGGGAGACAGGTAGAGAGGCATTCACTGCCAAGAAGAAACTGCACAGCACCCAGTCAATTACAGAATGATCAATTCCATGCACACACTTAGATGTGCCCCCCTCTCCAAAAATAAAGAAAAACTAAAAGTTAATTCTAAAATATGAGCTTCCATAATTAGAAACTATTGTTATTTTAGCAATATTTGTATTATTCTCCATCATTCTTTGTATTAAGTTATGTATAGTATTGGTTCTATAAACCCCAAAGGCTGTCTTTTAATAACCTGTGTCATCTGGTTACCTGTTTGCGAGAGTCTGAAATGAGTCTGCCTCACTCTCCATCATCTCAAAACAGCACTGCCTTTCACTGAATGAACTCCGGCAACCCACAAAACATTCTAAACAAACAAACGCCTGTAAATACAAGCACAATAATTCCTGAGCTTTGAAACCACAGTTTTAAATCCTTCTTAGAAAAGAGGGGAACTCGATCCTGCTTGCACCATCTACCTGAACTCCTGACTGTTTTTTTTTATTATTTTTATTTATATATATATATATATATATATATATATATATATATATATATATATATATATATATATGTGTGTGTGTGTGTCTATGTGTGTATATATATATATGCAAATGACAAAAACTCCATGAAAAAGGAACAGACAGTCTTCAGTCTTTTTGGGTGATGGTTAATACAGGTTTTAATGTACTTATATTTATATACTAGTTATGTAAAGTAATTACTTACTACTTCATTAATTGAGAAATGATTAAATATGAATTAGAACCAGAATCCGAGCAGGTATGGGTGCGCATCAGTGTGAATGAAGAAGCATTATATAAATGTACAGCCATAACTTCAAACACAGTTAATTATAACATATTTTGTAATTTCTTATTTCTTTCGGTATTACTGTAAGTGTATAGTAAGGCCTTTGCCTCTTTCCTCCCTCTCTTAGCCCAGGAGCTGGCTCGGCAGGAGGAGAAGGTGGTCCTGGCGGAGAGTGGCCAGCAGAGGGCACAGGAGCAGTTGGGGGAGCGCGTGGCGGAGGTGGTGCGTCTGGAGCAGGGGGAGTGGAGACTGCAGTCCGAGCTGCGCGGGCTCCGGGAGCGAGTTGCCAGTGCAGACCAGGAGATTGAAGGATCCAGGTATCCAGGCCAGCAACGCTCCTCATTCCAACCAAACCACACTATCCAAGACTGACCAGGTCATCACACACCAGAGCCATTCTAATCATCAAAAACAGACCAACCCCAGTCTAATCCAACACAAACCTGCCAAACCCCATCAAAAAAATCCATTTGAATTTAAACTGGCTCACCAGCACTGGCCAGAAACCACCCAAAGACATTGGTCTAAATCCATCCAAGACTAAGGAAGATCCTCACAGGTATAAAACAATTATTTCAGTTTGAGTGGATCCACAATATATAAATTGAAGGCTGAAATAATCCCACAGACGTCACAAATTAAGTTTTAAAAGTTTGATATCTTAGAGCAGCAGGGTTGGCAAATTTAAAAACATTTGACGAGCCCCCTTCTGCCTTCCTAAAATGCTGTTCTATGTTGACTTATAATTTGCACAAAATTAGGTAACATTTCAGCTCCTCATCCCTTTTGACTGCCTGCCTTCTCTCCTTCCTGCTTGAATGCTGGCTGGTCGATGTTCAGATCATTTCAGGTCGAGGCCTAATCTAAAATCACTTCTTTTAAATGGCAAAGCAAAAGGAATTGGAACATCTTAAACAATGCCTTGCCAAAGGTCCCTTGTTCAGGCAGCTACCCCTGAACATTAAGCACACTTGCGGCCTGCCAATACGCATCAGGGGGGATTTAGTAATTAAGTGATCGGCTGAGGACTAAACTGGGCGTTTGCGGATTGTGAAACCACCCCCAGGTCCCAGCAGCCATGCAGACAGAGGATTCTAATTGCTGTGGATATTGATTAGGCTGGTAGGAGGGGGGGGGGGGGTGTTAAGGGAATTATTGGGCCATCGATTAGCTGTTACTGCGGTTGACTTGTCAATGCAAAGTGATCTGAGTGCTGATAAGGCTTGGGGCTTTCCCAAGGTTCTCAAACTGTTATTTTTGCTAAACGCCCGGCTAAAAAGTATGCTTCACCTGTTTTTATTTTCCATTCTGGGTCCCCTACCCCCAACTTCTGCAGCTTTCCAAAATTTGATTAGATTGTGCTTGAACGATAGTCTATCTGAATACCCTGTATAGACTGTGAATATGAATATTACATGGACTTGTTTGGTTTTAATGAAGCTGTACAGAAACAATTTCAATGAGATGCAATTATACATGCTGTGAATGAAGGTCGTGGTAATATTCTGTTTCTGAGAACACCAGTAAGGGGTTATTGATCTCCTTGGCAGAGGATCTGTATGTTGATGTCCTAGAAAAAACAATTCCATTTTCATAGCCTGTCCAGTATTCCAGGTTCTTTTCTATGAGTTTTAGAATTATTAGTCACGCTTGGCATATTTCTGGCTACATGCAATTTAGTTAGTCCAGTAAATCCTCGTGGGCTCACACTGCAGTGCTTCAACACTTCGGTGGGAATGTTGTTGTCTTGTAGGAGTCTGATTGAGAAGCTCAAGGCCGAGGTCACTCAGAGCAAGCAGAGCCACCAGAGCACACTGCAGGAGGGGCTGAGGCACCAGCAGGGGGCGCAGCGGCTCGAGATGGAGCTTGGCAGAAGCAAGGAGCAGGTAGACATAAGCAGCCATTCTACATACCCAGCACAGCCAGGGTGCCACGTTCTCTTAGGAGCTGAGACTGGCATTGAGTTAAGAGCATTTTCAAAGAAGCAGTGTCATTTATTATTATTATTATTATTATTATTATTATTATTATAATATTATTATAATTATTATTATTATAATAATAATACTAATAATAATAATAATAATAATAATAATAATAATAATAATAAGAATAAGAATCAATATATTTACTGATATCTACATTTTTCTTTAGTTTAGCCTGAATGCTGTTTCAAAAAAGAAGTGAGACCCAATGCTTATTTTAGCTGCTGGTACACAAGCATTCCTCCCCCTTTGAAACATGCAATAAGTGCTGTTAAAAATACCCTGATTTCACTGCTTATGTGATACTCTCCCTATCGCCCCCTAGCTGCAGGAGCAGGCAGAGATGAGCCGTCGTCTTCGGGCAGAGTTGAGCCAGGAGCAGGCTCAGCAACAAGACCAGCAGAAGCGTCTGGAGAGCGGGCGAGAGCGAATGAATGGGCTGGAGAGAGAGAACGGGGAGCTCCGAGCCAGGCTGCACTCCACAGAGCAGCTGGTGAGGCCTGTTTGCTGGGGTTTTCAATAGTAGTAATAGTAGTAGTATTTGAGGCTCCTTTCTGTTCCTGCCTCCTGTACATTATGTATTGTTGTAGCTCTGGAACTCAATTCCAAAAGGTATTAGGGACTTGGATTCTGTTCAATCTTTCAAAACTAACTGGAAGTTTGGCCTTTAAATTTGCTTAGACCTGTATCTAATTGTATGAGTGTAGTTTTATATTCAATATGTACAGTGTTCTGAGGTGTGTCACACAAAAAGTGCTTTGTAAATCTAGGTTCTAAATCTAAATCTAGCATGACAGCTATAGGAGCAAGTGGCGATACTAACTGCCATAATTTCTATAGGGCTTTTGCAGGCTATTCTATATAAAGCCGTGACTGCTGTGTATCTGTTTTGAAATGGTTTTGGTTTTAATGGTTGCTGTGTTTGTCTGTCTGCAGCTAAAGAATAAGGAAATGCAGATGTCCAATTTAAAGGACAGTGTTTCAGAGCTCCACAGCGCCTCCCAGCAGCAGCGAGAGGAGCATGCTGCTTGCCAGTCACAGCTACAGCTTTCCAAGAGAGACCTGGAGGAGGCACAGAGTCATAGCAAAAGGCACTGTGAAGAGGTGAGGCGAGGAGAGATGTTGAGACAGAAGCTCACGGAAGAGGTGAGGCGAGGAGAGATGTTGAGACAGGAGCTCATGGAAGAGGTGAGGCGAGGAGAAGATTTGAGGCAGGTGCTGAGTGAAGAGGTGAAGCAAGGAGAGGGTTTGAGGCAAAACCTCAGAGAAGACCAGATGCAAGGCGTAGAATTCAGGAAGAGCCTGAATAAGATCATAACCAAAGACGTGCCATTAAAACTAAACCATAAAAAAAGAACGTGCAAGAAACAGCAACCAGGAGAGGTTGCACAGCACAGCAAGGACCTGCTGACAGAGCACAGGCAGGAAGTGAGGTACAGTGAAGAGGTGAAACAAGGTCTCTGTGAGAGAGGACACAGCAATAGAGTGAAGAAAGGAGAGGACATTGAAGTTGAGCAAGAATATAGAGAGAGGCAACATAAGGCAATGAAGCCAGAAAAGAGACAGACAGAGAGAGAGCAGTATAACACAGGCAGAGAGAAGGGGATGGGTAACCTAAAATCTGCACAGAGCCAGAGAGTGCAGCCACACATGCAGTCAGAGGTGAAGCAAGAGCAAGGCATAGTGCATACTGAAAAAATCAGGCAGAATGTGAAGCAAGAAAATGAGAAGGATAGTGATTTCAGACAGGGGTGGGGATTCAGTGAGATGGAGAGACACCTGAGTCAGTTGGATAGCGAGGATGAGAGACAAGACCTGCAGTCAGAGCAGGGACAGATCTGGCAAGGCCTCGTCCCTGTGGAGGTAAAGCTAGAAGAGGAGACGGGGGGAGAGGGGCACCCCAGTGAGCAGGATGGCAGGGACAGGACAGAGAGACACAACGAGGAAATGAGGAGGCAGGACCCATGGTCTGCGCAGAAAGTGAGGCCAGAAATTAAATCAGAGCTGAGGGAGAAGAATAGTCAGGGCCTGCCAGTGGAAATGAGAGAGAAGCACAGTGAGAAAGTGAGCCAGGGAGGCAGCAAGCCACAGAGCTTCAAGCAGATGATGGAAGAAGTTAGACAGGAACTACAGAAAAGGAGGCCCAGTGAGGAGGTAAGGCAGGAAGCACTTAAACCAATAGACCAGAGGATAACAGAGGCTGTTTCTGAGTACCATAAGGGTATGGGTGCAAGTACTCTAAGGGATCAGTAATTGGAATGAAAACAGTGGGTAGTTTATGGGTGCAGTGACGCTGTCTTTGGGTTATGTGTAATAGACAGTGTTGGTTCTGTGCTCTTCCAGATTAGCAGGTTCAAGGAGTCTGTGTCAAGGCTGGAGACAGCCCAGAATAGGGCCAGGCATGGGGCTCGAGAGCTGGCCTCGGCAGAACAGGCAGTCCGAGAGCTGAGGATGGAGCTGACCTCTGCGCAGGGGGCTCACAAGGAGAGCATGGAGCAGGTGGGCATTTACATTTTTAATATGGAGGATTTTCAACTGAAACAACTGTTCAACAAAAAATAAAAGATATTCTATTAGTACATACAGTGATTAAATCAAGGTTAGAATATAATACGCGATATAAGACACTCTAAATATAATTGGTCTGTTTCCAATGTGAATGATTTATATATTATGCAAATAATATCTTTGATGTATGATACTAAAACAAGTCAGTGAAGCTCCTGCTAAAACTGATCTCAATGTAATATGAAGACATACTAGAGGAGGTGTACAAACCAGTAGTAAGTATCACCTTTGTAGAACTTGGTTACCAACTGGACAATAATAAAAAGGATGAAAACCGTTCACCATCACCAGTTCAGGGCAGATTTATCATGGGCCTGATTTTTAAATCATATCTATATCAAATATCAGCAGGTAGTTCTAAAGCCAGTCTGAGGGCTGGGAAAGTGAACTTGTCCAGGTGTGTCTAACAGAATTCTTTGTCATTTTCAAATGTGTCCATGCATTGCGAGAGAGCGTGTGTAGGACATTTCTAGTGTTTTGCCTTTGTTTCTTCCATGGCAACACCGTATGTTTGCTCCCCTCAGCTGAGCGAGCGGAGTTGGGAGGTGGCGAGCCTGCGCAAAGAGCTTGTCCGTTCCCAGCAGCGCAGTGTTCAGCTCGGGCAGGAGAATGCTGCATACGAGGAGAGAATGAGGCGTCTCAATGGGGAACTGAAGAGGCTGCAGAGCCTGAGCCAACACACACACAATGAGGTGAGCCTGGGACCATAAATACAGACCCCCAAGCACCTAGCCTGGACATCCTCTGTCTAACGCCACTCGACAATAACATCAAACCGTGCTTTTTACAATCTTACATCAATAATAAGCATAGGAAATTCCTAGACAAAAATCCCAGTAGAAATTAAAGACTGGTAATAACCGAGGTTAGTTCAAGGATTGAAGTAGCTATTGTAGTGAGAACACATAGTGGATTATTTAATGCAATCCCCAGTGCAGGTTTTATTTTATTAAAAGAAGCTCTAAATGGCAATCCTCACCATCTGGCAGCCCTGTATCTGTGTGAGAGAAGGATAAACAGAAAGCAATGCCGCTGCTAATCCACCGCCTCTCTCACACACAGACTGTGGTGGCCTGACTCCCTACACCAGACTTGCATTAAAGCAACAACACAGCAACTTCCCAAACTGCACCACTGCTGTTTGAAGAACAATCTGGAAGACTGAAGAACTAGCTTGTATTTTACCACGCTGCTATGCTGCTGTTTTACAGAACATTCTTACCATTTACCAAGCTGCACTGCTGTTACTGTTTTGTTTCAATCTGCAAGTTCAATCACCAGAGTCAAGTTTAAGTTTCACGCAAAATCAGCACTGGATATTAATTGTTTGTAAGCACTGTAATACATAAAAGTAGAAAATGCATATCTACTTATCGATGGACCTGTTTAATAGGCTTCCGCACACAACTGAATGCTAAATCATGTATAAGTTGTAAATTGTTTACAAAAAAAAAAAATAATCTAATAATGGTTTGATTTATATTTAACAAAAGCAGGGTCATAGTAAATGGTCAGTCTGTTGTGGTTTCAAATAAAAGAAAGATCAAAAGGGGTTTTTCCTGTTTCTGCAAAATCCACAAGTCACACAGGCTTTTTAAAGTGGAAGGAAGAAGAGATGACAAAAGTGCATTTCTGAGACCTTCGATTACTGTGTCTGTGTTAGGTTGTCCTTTCCTGTGGATTAGGCAAGAGATCTCAGAGAAAATGATAAAAAAAAAATAATCTGCAGACTTTGGTTACACTATGATCACAGAAGGATTAAGAGGGCTGTGAAGCTAATGCAGAGTTAAGCTGCGGGAAGTGAATTTCATCTCCGCTCATGTCTGGAGAGGACCTGTTTAATTGCTTTGGTTTCCTTCATTATATGTATTGCTTTTTGCTGAATTTAATTTGCTCTCCCCTTTTCTGAAGCACTTGAAAGCTCATACCAGACGAAATCCAGTGACTACAAGTGTGTCTAAAGGTGGAAGTGCAATACATAGTGCATGCACAGCTAATTAAAAGAAAATGATGTCCTAATGAAAAGATTGCATATTTTAAATCTTTTCCATGCTCTTTCAAAGTATTTTTTTTGTGCCCATGCCTAGTTAATATCTGTGTGTTGTGGTCACGCCGACAGGCCCGAATATACGAGAGCAGGCTGTTGGAGCTCAGTGCCCAGCTAGCAGTCATGCAGAGGAGGGGGCAGGAGCAGCTCGCAGGGCTGGAGTCGAGAGAGAAGGAGACAATAATTCTCAAAGTGGAGCTGGCATCCCTCAGGGAGAAATACCACACCTCAGTCCAGGAGGTATGAGACACACCCATTATTGTGCATGAAACACTGGCGGTGGTCCAGCAGGTATGAAACACAAACCCACTCGATGTGCAGCAAACTCTGTGCCAAAATCAAGGAGGTTTTGATGCACACTGATACACTAGCTAAGACAGAAATACCTAGCCTGGTTTACAGTGGCTCATCTGGTAGTGCCAAGTTGTCGGTCTTCACTTCCGCGAGTTATGAGAACAGGAACAGCTCCTCACCATGCTTCACCAGACCCCACTGGAAAGGTGTCCGGAGAGCTCCTCTGGTCACCTGCAGGGCTGTCCATCCACCCTGGGCCGTTGTCATGGTTGCAGGATCAGACAATGCCCACTGACCATCAGATCTCCTGAGCTGTTGTGAGGAGTCTTGGGAACATATATTTGGGACAAAAACAGGTAACGGGGTAACTAATAATTTACTCTAATAATATACACAACATTAAAATCTAGCATTGTCTGCCCTTCAGCGGCTATGGTGAAAAAGTGACATGACTCATGATTTGGTTAGAAATAAAATAATTTGAAGAGAGGCATATACATTTAAAAGTCATTGAATTTTTTTTTTAAAGTTTCAACTCAGTGAAAAGATCAGATTTGCCGTTTAATCACATCTTCTTGTCTCTTACAGGGAGATGTCTCACACTCAGAGCTGGACATGTTAAAGCAAAATTACATGGCTACCGCTAATGAGGTACAGTACAGCCTGACCATACTTCTCTCTTTCTACTCCCTAGAAAACAACTACTGACCACACACAATACCCTGAAGTCTTCTAACTGTGTGTCTGAAACAGTTCCCTGTGTCCTATACCTGTAGAGAGTGTGTGTAGACTGTAATGTGTAGCTTTGTTCTCTGGTGGTTTGTTATTCAGTGGGGGTGTATTCAGTTGATGATGTCTTTCTAGGTGTATTTGTATAGACAGTGGATCACTGTGTGCATTCTCTCTATCGCCAGGTTGAGCTGCTGCAGTGGTCAATGGTGTACTTTAATGCGCTATCTTTGTGTGTGTGTATTGTTAGACAGTTTGTCACTTTGTGTGTAGTGTGGATGGATCTCTGTAACTGTAGACAGTGTTTCACTGCATGTTCTCTCTGTCTCCAGGTGGAGGTGCTGCGGTGCTCTTTGGGTGCAGCACGCTCGGACAGCTCTCGTCTTCACCAGGAGAGCGAGCTGGTCGTGTCTAATGTCAACCAGTGGGTAAAGGAGCAGAAGTGAGTATCCCAGCAGCACTGCCATTCACTTCAACAACACGGTGACTAGGAGACAGCACTATAGCTAGTGAACAGCAGGGCAAACATTTTCAAAATGCCACAAGCACAATTTTAAACAGATGTATTGTATTAATGGAAGTTAGTCCAATGCTTTGCTGGTTATTACTGTAAACTCCCAGTTTTGGAAGATCGCCTCATATTCCAGACTCTATTTCAAGACCATTTTACTCCACCCCTTAGTTTGTGTGCTTTTCTTTCAGGCAAGGCAATGAGAAGCTGGGGAAAAGGATAAAGGAGCAAAGCAAACAGATAGTCCACCTGACAGCTGAAAAGGAGTAAGTCAGAGCACATTTACCACAAACTATGAGAAATCTTGTTGTTGATTCCAGAACTGTATAGATTTACTGTTCCAATGCATCACTGCAACCTAGTAGGGGGATAAAGTTAAAACATGAAGGGAATATGAGCTAGTCCTCACAAACCCTGTTCTGACAACTTCACAATGGCACTCATAAATGTATATACAAACACACACACACACACACAATGTAATTGTTTATAATATCCATAATTGCTTGGCACTATGGATAACAACACACTCTTACTATGTCAATGACAATGCTGCTCCTGTCAGTTACACTGTATCTTCCCTGTATGTTCTGCAGTAAGGAGAGGGGCGGGTCTTTTTTCCAGGACTAACCTGTTTCCCACTCGTAACAGCCGTCTAATGAAGATGATTGACAACCTGCAGAGAGAGAATAAGAAGCTCAAGACAGAGCTGGATGAGCGGAGAATCGAGATTGAGAGGGTTCGAGTAGGTGCCTCAGTTTATTTATTCCAGCAGATTCCAGTAGGTGCCTCAGTTTATTTATTCTAGAAGGTTTCAGTAGATGCCTCAGTTTATTTATTCTAGAGTGCTCCAGTAGGTGCCTCAGTTTATTTATTCCAGAGTGTTCCAGTAGGTGCCTCAGTTTATTTATTCCAGAGTGTTCCAGTAGGTGCCTCAGTTTATTTATTCCAGAGTGTTCCAGTAGGTGCCTCAGTTTATTTGTTCCAGAGTGTTCCAGTAGGTGTCTCAGTTTATTTGTTCCAGGGTGTTCCAGTAGGTGCCTCAGTTTTTGTTCCAGAGTGTTCCAGTAGGTGCCATCGTTTAATTATTCATTTAATTTACTGGAGCCTCATTTACCCAAAGTCATTTCAAACAGATCTCTTATATTAACATTAGCCCACATTCTTTTCTATTTAGATCAATTTCTTCTTTGTACTAGTAAGCATGGTGCAAGAGTGTCTTCTTTTCCAGTCTACCAGTCATCATCTGTCTTTGACCTTCCAGGCTCTCCACGCAAGCCAGTCAGAACACCTTGCTGTCATGACTCGACTACACAGCCAGCTACATGTCCCAGAGTAAGTACACAAACACGTATTATTTTCACTACCACAACGACTTCCATTCATGCAATACATTAAAACACTCTAACATTAAAAAAAAGCATTTCTTCATTAATGAAAATGTATAGTACATTATAGCAACGACTGCAAGCTACACATGGTATATTATTATTATTATTATTATTATTATTATTATTATTATTATTATTATTATTATTATTATTATAATAATAATATTATTATTACATTTAATTCTTGTTTTCCCTCAACATAATGACCACCCAGGTTTACAATGAATTTGCAAAAATTAACTGTTATCATAGAATTGTGAGGGATGGTGATTCTAAATGCAGAAACATGCCCACACACTTAGCTGAGTTTCTGCTATGTGGAATTCACCCAGGGTATAACCACTTAGGATGTGTTTAGTTAACTTAAGGAAAAGTACCAGTTTAAATAATAAAGTACAAATGGCTTACTTTGTTGTATAAGTAGTAGTTTCTGTATCTTGCGAGCTACAGTGTTATCAGTTGGTTTCTCAGGTAGCTTGTGACTTTAGTCAAAGAAAATCACTGGTACTGGCATTAAGCTGTAACACTTGAAACTGGCACAACAAAAGCTGTTGGGGATCTATTGTAGTCTACTCTGTTAAAATGCAGTTTTGCTTCTATTTGCGTCTATTTTTTAATGCATGTTACTGTCAAGGGTTTGTAGCAGAATTAATATACTCCTGTATTGTTGTTGTTTAATGGGCCATGTGGCTTGGTGGTTTGCAGAATGGGACTGGTAGCTGGGACGGCTTGCATATTCACGTTTCAAAACCCAGTTTTCATAGCAACTTTAGTGGGTTTTTTAATTTTTTTATTTCGGTCATCATTTTCATAAGAGAAGTTTAGAATATCGGCCTTAATGTAGTGAACCTTTTTCAAGCACGTTTGCCATTTCCCCAGATCCTCACCGAAAACGTCTGTTCTATAAAATCCCATTGCACTCTGGGGACAGCGTTTAAACCCTGTAGCTGTGTCGTTGCTCTGCTTGTGTGTGTTTGTGCTGGCCTCTTAACACGTTAAGGGAGCACATGCTGCTCTGGCCAGTTAAGATACAAGCCTGTGCTGTTGAAAAGAGCTGAGGTTGTTAACATTGCTTCTTCAGCCAAGCATCAAACCTCAGATGCAACCACAAAACAAGCCACTTAAATTTTGAAGCACAAAAAAACTTTTTCAACTCTTCTTTTATAAAGACCAAGGGGCACTGCTTCGGAGGTCAGACCACATCACAAAACTTCCAACACGGAATACCTGAGAATCTAGCCTCCACACCAGTACAAAACTACTAACCACTAATCCACTGGGTAAATAAACAAAGCTGAAATGTTGTGCTGTTGATCTGTTGGGACATCCTAAAAGCCTTTGCGGGTGCAAGGCACACATGTATTTTTAACTTGGCAATGAATAAGTAATACAAATAAATGAATAGCTGGATAAATAAAATGTTTATCACATCAAATTCAGGGGCCTGCCAATGGGAGCATGCAGCTATCATCTCCTTCTGCATCATTCATTTGTTTTCATTAACTGTCATTACTGGGGGCTTTTAGGAAAGAGGCTTGGATTTCAGCATGAAATCACAAGAGAAAAGCTGTGAACCCAGTAAACTTGCATCTCCCTCACATACATGAGTTTGCAAGAGATATACATTACCAGGCCAAAGGGGAAAGCAATAAAAAAAAGAGAAATGCATTCATGTTGTCTGAAGATGTAGTCTCTCACAATCACGTTCTGCTAAATTCGACCATAGTTTTCCCTCTGTACTTATTTTTAAATAAGGCATATTTCTCTTTCCTTTTAGAGAAAAGAAAAGCAGCGGCCACTTCTATTTGCAAAAGCCCTCTTCCCCTCCTCCCCTAAGATGTTGTTCTGTGTTTCTGAAAGCATGGGGTTCATTAGCTATTTCTTTTTTTCTTTTCCACTTCACTTCCAGCTAGAGGTTCACTGATTGATAGAAAGCCTGTGCTGTTTGTTTGGGAATCAAGGAATGAAATATTCATATTCTATGCTTTTCCGAGCAGAAGTTATCAAGATGCAGCGTAAATGGTACTTGGGATTAGATTTTCACAGAAGATTGAGGTTATTAAAAAAAAAAAAAAAAAAACATCATTCTGCAAGCCATCTTCCTGGGAGGCAATCTATTTGTTTGGTTTTTTTTTGAAGTAGAGTAATAGAGGCTGTCTTTAATGCAGTGTAGCAAAAGTGCTTTGGTCCGCAGCCTTTCATGCCTTCAACTCTTTTTAATGTGATTGAATAGTTAATAGCAGCAGCCCCCATGTAGAAATTGTAGACGCAGACAGACTCCAATGTCTTGGCATTAAAGGGGCAAGATTCAGGGGTATAGTGGTAGCTACTGTGTACAGGAATCTGTGGAGCAAGGTGGGAGGGTATGGATGTAGGTGTGGACTATATGAGTATTTAACTGTACAGGTCACTGCATAGTTGGCATTTATGGGGGCAAGGTAAAGATTAAGTGTCCTGTGGCAGGCTGGCGAGTGGATAGAGGCCCAGAGACAGACTGCAGTTCAAAAAAATAACTATTTTATTATAAATAAACAAAAATAAAGTGCACAAGGGCAAAATAACAGATACTCAAACACAAATAAAGCAAAAACAAAACTCACAAAAATAAAGTTTCCAGGCTGGGCAATGCCTTCACTGGATTTAGAAAATTCAAAAACCACAAAACAAACACCAACCTGCTTCCTCAGCTCCCTCTCCCCAAATGAGAAGCAGAGGCCTCCTTTTATATCAGGTGGCTGGGCGCTGATTGATCGTTAATCAACCTAATCAACTAATCAACCCCAGCCACCTGAACATAATAAACCCAGGCAGGTAGGGGAAGTTAACCCCATCCCTGCCAATTTCTAAAGAGCAGAGCTTTGCTCTGCCACAGTCCTGTTTGGTAAAACACAAGACAACAGGATGATCTTGCACTGATCGTGGACTATGGTAATTAAGGTAGCATTAGGTAGTTCAAAATTAGTGTTAATCATGATCTGTGAAAATGTAGGTATTAGGCAGGGTCAGTATTTATGAGAAATTGTTCTGTGGATATAGGCGTCAAGAGACTACAGTAACAAGGTGGGGTGCTATCAGGTTCTCATTTGTAAAGTGAAAGATTATTTTCATCCTGTTGCTGATACTTCTCTTGTAGCACTACTCTTGTCTAATTTCCTCCTTTTTCTCTCCATTACTGGATCTCAGACAAGAGCAGCTTGGTTTGTTAGGCTCTAGAACAGGTTATTGTCGAACTAAAAGGGATAAAACAAAAACAGTATCAGTGCAGCCAATAGACAGCCAGGTAGAGACTGGCTGTAGTCTGTCCTGCTTTGAAAATCTTGTATTACAGTAATTATATCCAGATATTTATTGATGTGTGCAGAACAGATCAAATACAAAAAGCATTGACTAGTGCCCAGCCTTTCTTCGCTTTCCAGGATCTGAGCAATCCAATATGTACTAGTACTTCGTGTTGTTTAGTTCTGCACCAATCCCATTCCAAGAAATATTGACCAACCCTGATCCTCCTCTTTTACTTTCTGAAAGGTTGACAACACCTGAGTGAAAATATTTTTTTTCTTTTTATTTCAACAGACCTCTACACTCTGAAAGACCAGCCCTAAACAACAGCGGTGAACCTAAAGAAGAAGAGGTATCTTGCTGCCGACCCAAACTGCAGTTAGACAATCAAAGAGGGGCCGTTGAGAAATGGACAGCCAAGACTTCGGGCCCAGCCTAGGCCAGGTGCAGCAGACAAATCGGTCACAAGACTCCTCTACACAAAGGACCTGCCAAGCACCGAGACCCTCAGACCTCACAGCCACACACAGCCCCCCTGCAGAAGTTTAAAACCTGCAATGAGATATACTGGCTGAGAGCAGAACCTCACCTGCAGAATACAAAACAATACTGGACAGAGAGGGTCAAAGACCTCAACAAAACACCACCCAATGCAGGATCCCAGTGGGGATACAAAACTCACATCTCGAATGTTAATGCCTTTTGGAGTGCTGACTGCTAAGGGTTCTTATTACCATGACTCCACTGCACTGGCATAGGAAAGAATTAGATGACTCCTGGACTGTTGTTTTTTGTACTCATAAGTGGTGGTCTAACTATAGAGAAAACAGATGAGATAGATTTTTAATGCTTCTTAAAAAAAAAAAAATAGAAGGTTTGTATATAAACTTTCAAATTAACATTGTGTTCTAAACATCATACTAAACGATACAAGCTGTTATTGCAATTAAAAACAAACCAATTCATGTCACGAGAGAATTTTTTATTTGAACCTATACTCCACCAGTAAAAGCCACAGCTAGATTTTGTTACAACATTTTACACAGCAGGAAATCAAACTGGATTATATTTACTGTACCATTTACAGTAAATCGGAAAACCATGGATAGGGTGATTATGCAATCCCGGGTGAATACCCAGTGCCGTAAGAAAAAGAAAAAAAAATCCAGCTACGATTTATCCTGGTCAAATCAACCCTCAAGGCACACAACTATGTCTTTAAATTAACCTCCAGGATTGTTGGTTACTTGCAGTTTGCACAAAAACCAAACCAAAAATCCCTTTAGAAAAAGGACCAAAGTGACAGGAAATACTTGTTTCAATACTGTAAAACACCAAAAGCAATATTGTAGATGTAGAATTGTAGATTTCAGGTCAATTTTAACAGGATTATGGCTTGAAAATATATAGAAATTAGCAGAGGCAGTTATAACAATGTTATATCTCATCATTTAATACAGTTGCTTGGTCTCACAACTGCTCAGATCTCAGAAAGCAAAAGAGGTGGATCAGGGGTGGTCAATACTTCTTGGAATAGGATTGGTGCAGTACATATTGGATTGCTCAGATCCTGGAAAGCGAAGAAAGGCTGGGCACTAAACAGTAAAATCAATTGGCAAAGCCTCGGACATCTCACCTTTCACACCCCTGTAGTTTTGTGCAGGTTCGCTATGCCATGCATTAATTATAATGGTTTTAAAGGGATAACCCAGATGCAAGGGGACACACTGGAAGTATTAGAATTAGACAGCTCTGGTGGTAAAGGGATGTTAACACAGGGCACACTGGATTGACTTGTTTGAATGGAAATGCCTTTTGAATTCAATTAGTTCCTCCCCCCATGGAAAGTCGTAAATTAAGTTTTGGAGTCTAGTTGCCCCTGAAATAGTAGTTGGTTCATGCAGTGCTGTAAAGTGCTGTAATAAATCCACAACGGCTTCCTGGTGGTATATGAATTGAGCAAATCAACCCTTACGTTGAAGTTTAACATGTAAGGCAATCAATCCCTTTTTTATACAGAGCCACTGGTGCGAAATTATGTATTTAATGTTTTTTAAATTAATTGTAATATTAGTTATCAGTGTTTGTTTCTGGTACAATCATGACAGTCAGATTCTTTTTTGATACATTGTGCCTTGTCAAATATAATTGAAGCCCTTCGAGGAGGAATTTGCCCATACTTAATTAAACAAACAATATTTTGCCATTGTTTGACATAATATTGTTGAATAATACAAAACATAGTAATTAAAGGATGTTTCCTAGGGTTCACACCGGACATTCATTAAAACATTATTTAACTACTGGGCTTTAATGTAAAGAAAAGAGGAATGTTAGCTGTGTTGTGCACTGAATGTATTTTTGTATTGATAGGTACTTATGCAATATTTGTGATTAACTGGCGCTGGATTCAACATTGAATAAGTGCTCTACCTTCCTGATTTGAGTGCTAATGTTTGAGATTTTCTACAAAGTATAAATCTATTTTTATGTCACCATAAAAAAAATATTATAATTTTGACTGTTACCCTGAGCTCTCTTTAGTATGTATTGAATTTGTAGTTCTTCATGCTGTATTTAATTGGCTGGCTCTCAGATCCCCAGTACAGAGCTATCTGCACTGTACTGACTTTGCTCTCTTTAACGTTTCTAGTATAACGTACATAAATTCCTGTGTGTTGTTGTGCTTGACAGACAGATTTCAATTCAAATGGCACTAATCCTGCTACTCTTGTTATTTTAAGTACAGTTATCCAGATTTGAACCCATGCTTGTAATGAAAGGAACAGAAATTTCGATATCTTTGTTTCATAGGGGAGGTAAAGTTTTTGAGCCTGTGAGAGCTGATGACACTGTGTAGTGTGTCTGCCTATGAGGGTTAATCCAGGTTTTATTGGCGGAAGCTACAATTCCTTTCTGGCTCCACCAGATCAATAGGCAACATTCTCCACAATACTCAAGTCAATTCACTACACTTTAGATGTCTGAGGGAACTAAAGAACTCCAATAATTGTTATTAATGATTTGGATTTCTACAACCACAGCGTTTAAGGGCAATTGTACTGTAGTTGACGTATCGCTTAGACAAAATACAATAATCATAGCCTGAAACAAAAATTTATTTGAGAAAAACAGAGTAAAGAAGAAGTATATGCTTTCTCCAATAAGATACTGAGTCCAACACATCAGTCAAGATATTCTGTGAGGCCCTGTGAAAACATTGCATTGTCTATTACCACACAAACACACACACACACACACACACACACACACACACGTGCGCGCACGCCCACACAGCCTAATGTCCATATTCACAGAACCCATTACAAGATGCAAGAAAAAATGTACCTTTACTATACATGCAACCCTTAAGACAGAAAAGATATCTTCAGATTATTAAATAAAATGTTCTGAAGTTTGCTCAGAATTGGACAAGTGGGACATACAGTACTTAAGCATGGACCTTCCACTACTCTCTATCGTCTTCATAGCTGACTCCCTCTCCCTCATCCCTGCTACTATACTTTGAATGGGTTTATCCAAACAATTCTGTGCATCTCTTGGTTAAATTCCTCAACTTGTAAAAATGCTTATTAATCGGGTTATTAACAGATACATCAGATTAAATGGCATTGTAATAAAAGGAAAACGTGATCAGTAACAATAGATTGTTAATGGGTACTGCTGTTTAAACCAACATTTATTGGTAACATATATTGCATACATTGCTCATTCAAACGCCACTTCTTGGCTGACTGCAATAATCCAGATCAAGATCTGAATCCTGTATTGTGAGCCAATTTTATGTTGTAGTACAGGCAATAATAAGAGTGTGTGTTCGAAGTGTTATTGGATGAACACATGCTAAATACATCACTTTTCCTACAATTTACTACAAATTAAAAAATATACCAAGAACAAAACAAAATAGTGCAATAAATAAATAAATGGAGTTGCACCACCACCACGGTGTATAAGAGTGTAGGATGAAGAAGGGCTGGCCTCTGTTGTAATTGGGTCCCAGAAGACTGTTCATTATTGGAAAGAGAGGCACTACAATAACAGAGGAAAAAGAAAACCTTTATACTGGGCTAAATAAAGTCACCCATCGCTTTGTGTGTGATTACTGGATTACAGTTAATTAAGACAGGAGCTGATGCTCCTGTTCACTTCATCAATCTCACTTCTTCTCTAATTAAATTTGAAAGGACAGTTATTCCTGCACCTCCTGTAGCATCCATTCAGAGAGATGGAAGGGAGAGGGGAGGATAATTTTTTTAAATTATTTTTTATTAGCCCCATAGAGGTTTTTAAACCACTAGTTTTGCTCTGTGTGTAGCCATATCACATATTGTTCTTTTCCACCATTCCCTGTGCATTAAAGTGATTCATTTAGGTTTGTTTACAGGAAGCGATATGTGAAACCCTTAAATCAACTGAATAGACAAATTGATTAGTATGTGATTGTACTCGGCAAGTCACAAATAAAGCATTTAAACTCAATGTAATGTCCAACATGCCTTTGCATTCATTGATGCTCCACTTAATCAAGAACAACATTTTTGTGTATAGTATATAGAATAGTAAAATCGTTCATTTAGTTTGAATATTATTGAGGGGACAATATATGTGTAAACACGGTCATTAAGTACTCATGTCTTATAATACATTTAAATTTGTCTGAAAAATGATTATATAAATATTATAAATGCATGCATCTCAAGTATAAATATTTAATACTGTTAGTGAGATTATGATCCATACACTATTGTAGCTCTTATTACTTAAGAGATTTAATCAAGATTACAGAAGCTAAGTGTCCATTTGATCTCTTAAGCACCTTCTGAAAAGTACAGCCTTGGGTGCACAGGTTTCTGCCATCAAAAGAAAATGTCTTAGTAAACTACAACTGGGATACTTTTACCGTGATAGTGCTTTTAACTGAAGCAAACAAGGGGATCAACTATTTGAATTGGGTACCAAAGGAAATAAGCTGATCAAAAAGTCCATCCTTTTCTATTATTGTGATAAACATTATCATGAATCAGCAAGATGAGGAAAGTGTTATTTGATATCTGGTGCCATACATGATTAAAGAAAAGTTGCCGATGGCACACCTGCATTTCAAGCAGTCTGCTACTCTGGCAAATCCAAGGTAAACTCATTTCCAAGGTCAGCTCACCTCAGCAGACTCATCAGGTTCAAAGCATGTCGCTGGCTGCAAAGCATTGGATTCATCATGGGGATGGTTGGTCAAGGCAGAAAGAGAATGTGAGCAGTTTCACTGACATGAACAAGGACATGGAAGACTACTTTAAAGTAAGGATGAAAGCATCTTTAACCTTGTGTGATTTCTTTTTTAAATGAAGATTATGCTTTCTATAATGTGTGCGTCTGTATGTAGCGGGTAGACGTGCCACAGGAGGTAAGAATTCTGAAATGAGTTCACATCTTCTGTAAAACCCTTTTAATTAAGAGAGGCATGATGGTGTGCTCTTTAAACCACACAAATATAAATTATGATACAATAAAACAAAAAGAATCTAGGGTCCATCGCTAGCAATAAAACTAAAACAGTACTATTAAGGCCTAATTGAAGAAATTAATTAAAAAAACAAAACAACGATAAGCTTTGATTTAGAGTATATTTTCTATTTTAGTAGGGTGGTGCCCACAACTCCATACATCTAATTTAGTAATGACATTTTTGTTACAGAAAGAGTGACCCAGGTTTCAGTGACATCTATTGGCCATCCTCTCCAAGCAACGTCTTCCCCATTTTAATGAAATGAAATTAAACCTGAGCTGAGACTGACACGGTTTTAAGACTTGGCAGTTTTTCAAACTAAATCAAAGCTGTGGAAAAAGCAATGAAATCCCTAAACACCCATTTCCAAAAAAAAAAAAAAAAAAAAAAATTGAAACCCACACACGTCGAGAGGAGAAAACAACATTAGGAATCAAGTATAAGACAGCGTTTTGTTTAGCAACAGAGGATCATCCATCATAATTATAATTAGAAAGTGTCACTTAACCTTTCGGTCTGATCAGTAGCTGATTAAATATTCTCTGGCAGAGGCGAGTAATTGAATTGTGCGAGGAACACAGGGCTGCTGTTCGAGGGGCATCCATTAGTCACAGGTCTCATCTGCTAATGAGTGAATCTGAGTAAGGATTTGCTTATTTTCAGGTATTTAATTATTTATATTTTATTGAACTCTATTTTTGTCTTCAATATATTGTCAGTGTAGATCCATAGAGATTAAACACACTGTGTGATATTTATCAACCACTTTTTGTACGGAAAAGATTGAATTGAATTTTGGGAATATTAAAGCTCACTTAAAAGGCTATATTCCTAATGAAATTAAATAAATAAATAAATAAAGATTCTGTAATGTATTCTTGCTTGCAAAGTCCAATATAGTATTTTTAAACTTGCATGTAGTTTTTTTTGACTGATCAACTGTTTTTATAGTATACACAAGAGCTTACCACAACAGTCTAAAATGATCTGTTTTTTTGTTTGGCATGAAAGAGGTTAAAAATCAAAGGACGGGTCCCTATTGACTGCTGCACCCTGATACATGCTGGTAACCTTTCTTGCATACTGTGGAATCAACTGCTTTATTGATCAGGCACTAATTAGAAAACAACTTAAATAAAACAATAGTCAATGCTGTTGCAACATTATGAAGATACAACAGCATTGGCTCATGTTGAAAAGAAGAGAATGCTTCCTCATTATTAAACAATGCTCATACAAAAAAAACTTGGCAAAACATCCAGTACAGCCCATGTGGAATTACCCATTTAGTATATTTTTTTTGTACAGAGCGTAAATGCAATGTCAGAGCAAGCAAGACCGTGTTCTGCTTCACATGCAAAGTTTACATGCAGTCATATTAGATCTTTTTTTTTTTTATTTATTTTTACATGGGATAGAAAAAACTTTTCATTCAAAATTTACAGTAACGTCAAAACTTTATAAAAATGGCCTTCTAAATACATAGGACGCATATTCTTTCTCTGTACTGTATCTGTGTCGATTTAATGTGTAAAGCACATGTATTTCATTTAATAAGTTAGTTTGTGGAAGAAGGAAGCCAAGCGAACAGTTTTGCTATTGTTTTGTAAAGATCTCCACGGCCTGAGCTTGTTAAACCAGGCGAATGCACCTCATTTATTATTATTCTGTGCAGCGGTTGGTTTTGGGTCAGTTTGCTACCGTTTCCTGAATGGCTCTTCATAATTTGCTTTATGAGCTCTGATCAGTAACTGTTCATCTGAATTGGTACAGTTGTGTATCTGCCTTGAAAGATGTGCTGTTACTGTCTGTCGGAGGGTTTTGAATTGCAGGTAACATGGATATTAAGTGCAAGCCTATTCTCAAGTATTGCTTCAGCACGGTTTGCCACTGTCACAGTGATGTCATGGTATATGATTGTTCAGTTTTTAGGGAATAATTATTAATACTCGATGCTCTGCTTGATACATTTATTAAAAGTAAAAAAAAATTTCATCCATTTTCATCATTCCAAATATATCTATTTAATGTCTCCATTTCTTATTGTCTAACTTACTGGATTTCTTTCTAAGTTACTAAACTTGGTTCTAAGTTACTTTAGTGGTTTCTCTTACTGTCAAAGTGACTTAATTTCTAACTCACTGATGTTGTTTCTAACTTCTAATTGTTTTTTTTAATTATTTTTAATGCATCTTATGACTTGTATCTTCCATTGTATTTGTTACCCTCCTCTCTGTAATTGTGTCGCTCACAGGCAGGGGCTTCCTTCTGTAAACCATTGCATTGGAAGGAGTTTTTTGGCTGGGGAGGGAGTCCTCGTCCAAAAAATATGCCCCTTTCACAGGGCAATGCCCAACTCTGGTTGCCATGACATCGAAAGAAATGCCATGACACAAAGACACAGCCACTGGTGTTCTCTGCTTAAGAGATTAAAAAAGAAAGACATTGATAAATAAACACCAGAGCTGTGGTTCAGGCCTTGTCTTGTGTGTTGAAAATATTCTCTCGTCTCAATCTGCCCCTACATATTGTACAAATAATGAATTGTACTAGTTGGCATTTTACAGCACTGTTAAGCAATTCTTTGTCTGGCTCAGTTGGTGGAGAATTGGACTCTGGTTTGCAGTGAAGTTGGTTCAAGTCCCACATGAAGTACAAGTATTAATCCCTCAAACTAAGTGGAGAATCACAGCTTATCTCCAGGTCCACATCTCAAAATCTAATAATGTGTTTCACATTGCAGGTGCACATGCTGGATTGCTAGCTCTGTTGGTAGAGCATGGGACTGATTCCCAGATCAGTGGGTTGTTAGGGGCATGTGTTTTCCTTTTGTTTTCAAAGAATTTATAATTTTTGATAGACTCAGTTTTACAAAATAGGACAAGGTGCCAGTGGTCAAGCATAAAAATAATAATATAAACAGGTTGATATAAGATCATAAATGCAATGCTCAACTCTCACATGGAGCCAGGTAGTGCAGTATGATCATTCATTAACATTCTGTGCTCTTCTTCCTTGGAGGAAGGTTCAAATCCAGCCACTTGTCCTTTATTTTCAAATACTTGGTTCATTTACCTTATGTTCAATGAAAACGCAAGCTTTTCCATGGAAGTAAGATGACACCATGGAATAATTCTCTAGCATGATGTTCCTCCTTGGAGTACTGGATTCAAATCAAATGGATTACTTCCTTTATTTTCAAAGAATTGATTAAGTTACCATATTTAGCCATTGTGAAACATAGCTTTCCTGTGGGAGCTGATGGTGTAGTGGACTAATCCCATGGCTTTCTCTACCTGACAATAGCAGTTTGAATCCAGATCAGGGAGGTGAGTTCCTGAGGTAAGCAATGGTGTTACTAATGATGTTGTTTGTGTTTCCACAGATGGAGGAGGAAGAGAAGTCCTGCCTGAAGAGGATAGAAAGAGGGGATCTTGCTTTATCATTGTCTATATAGGGAATTAGACAAGTCTTTGAAAAGAAGGATTCAGTTGGATTTGAACCCAGTACCCCGTGAAGAAGAGTATATCATGTTTATGAATTAGCCACTGTGCCATCTTACTACACTAGAAAAGCTTGCTTTACCATTGTCTTTATAAGACAGAATTGTCCAATTCTTTGAAAATAAAGGAAGGGATCCACTGGATTTGAGCCCACTTCTCCAAGGAGGAGCAGCACAGCATGCTACTGGATTATCACACTGCACCACTTGGCTTAAATGCCACAGTCTAGCAGTCTAAGCTTGAATACGAGATTAACTTCCCTTTTCAGAGAGCGCACACACCTGGAGTTGAAAAGCGTGGATCTTATTGGACGATTGCAGTTTCATACCACTAAAGGGAGGAGGGATAATCAAACCCAAACCTATTACACAGCAGGTCTATGAGGTAAATACCAGGGATAACAGGGCAAATGCTATGAGTGTTAATACATATCATTTATATATAATTCCACTTCTAGCAGGGTTGAATTTTTGCAAATCTTCTTAGTGCTGAAACAGTAGATGCTGGATGTTTCTCTTGCCATTACATTATAAAGTAAACTTTCATACACCTAACTATCTCCACTTTTAATTCATTATTACTGATGCAACAACATGAGCGACAGTCCTTCCTAGATAGGCAAAGTTAGTACTGCTGTTTAGGTATCAGCATGCCTTAACATTACGAACAACCACTGGGGCATTGGCTACCAAAGCAGGAAAATAACTTTGATTTATTGGCTTTGCGTGAGTGAGGTGAGCTCTAGTAACACTTTCTTTTCCTTTCTGCAGAAGTGGAACCAGGAGGAGACAAAGTGGATTGATAAAAGGGTTCTCAAGATTGAGGGAAATGGAAGATTATCATGGAAAGCTACCCTTTAGAGGAAGGAAAGCTGTTTCGATCAAGGACAGGTAAAGGACCATGAAAAGGCTTAAGATAGCTTAAAGTTGGATTTTTTTTTTTTTGACAGAGTATGTTTCTGTATTTGTACCTGCGACTATTGCTTGGTTATTTAGAATAAATAAGAGTAAGCACTTTAACGTGTAGTTGTTTATGTATATACAGCCTTATAGGGCTTGTTCTTGATATTAGTAATGCTATTGTTATATTAATAAATGTTTAAATAAATAGAATATGTCTTCATTGCTTTACATAGTTTAGTATTTGTTGAGAAAGGGTTTGTCTTACCAAATATATACAATGCTCCAGTACAAACTATTGAAGAATAGTCAGTAAATCTTTTGCATTATTGTGAAATGGCGTCCCTAGTGGTTAGGATCTTGGCTGTTACATCCCTTGCTCAGTAGGTGTATTGCTGGTAATGAACAGGAACGGTCAGCAGTTTTATTCTTTAAACACTGGTGGTGTACTTCTATTCTTTAACACAAAGACAGAGAGAGGGGAACAGGGGAGAGGGCAGCAGCAGTATTCCTCAGTCCAGGAAGGACAGCTCTATACCCTCCAGCCTCAGGGTGAAGCATGCGGGCCGCCAGTCATTCTATCATCCAGGCTCGACAAGCACCTGCTCCACTCGTAATCCTGAGAGGCAGAGGGAGAGACTGAACTGCAATTTCAGTGTCTGAACTGTAGATGTTATTGTGTTTCTGTGTGCTGCAGTTGGCACTGTTTGTGTGTATGTGCTGTATCTGTGCTGTAGCTGATATTGTGTGTATGTGCTGTTAGTTAGTATTGGGTTTTAATCATCCAGAAAACAAGTCAGATGACGAAAATATGGCAGCTATTGTAGGTCACAGGTCAAAGTGAAGGGTACATTTAGAATTGTCAAAAAGAGTTTCCATAACAGGTATACAGTTTATTACATAAAAGCTCCACACACAGGCTGTATATGCACTGTTATAATGCAGACATTGAACTGGAACATGGGTTACTGGAGTTATGGGTTATTTGTTATAAATTTTACTTTTATTTTATTTTATTTTTTTTTTTAAAGAAAACAAAAAAAACATTAAAATACATCATCATTTTAAGTTGATCCAACTCATCAGTTTTAATAAACACATATACTGCTGGTTTCACAGATCCTATTTTACTTGAATCGGAGTGCCTAATGTGACCTTAGGTAAAGTAATACAGCTTTAGCGTTAACCAGGTTCAGTAAAAGCAGACAATAACGAAACTAGAAAATGTAACTGATTGGTACAACCACTATCTCGGCTCCAATAATAACAACAAACTTCCTTTATCAAAAGAAAATACATTTATTAGTCTTAGGCTCTACAGGCCGGCACAAAAATGGTGCAAATGCATCCAGCACTTCCATTTCATACACTTCCATCTTTTACACAGATTCAAAACAAATACAGTAAAAAGGTTTCCGATCAGCAATTCCACATCATTAAATGATATATAATACTCTTCCACAAAGAAGGAAAGAGACTCAGAACAGGCATTAGCTGCAGCATACAACAGGTTGAACAGGTGTAGGGGTAGCATTGGAAGAGAAACATCCTAAGTGTCCATGCAACAGGAAATCCACATAAACCCATGATGCAGTTCTTAGAGAATTTTAAAGTTAGACCGACGATATCCTCAATAATAACTTGATGCATGTTGACATCTTTTTTTGTGCTTAAAACATGGCTCAGCTATGACGTAAACAACACATCAGTTCGATTTTTTTTTTTTTTTTTTAATTTGTGCCAAAGCATCTGTAGATGTACAACACAACCTGGCATCAAACAGCTTAAGCCACACTTTAAGCACAATGCTCCAGTAAAGAGCAGTGGAGACACATCAGTTGGTTATTTTAATGAATCAATTGATGGAAAATGTTTCCCAGAACGTGTCTTTGCACACGCCTTTTTAGTTCAAGGGAACTGGCCCCCACGTGGAGACCCCCTGAACTAAGTGCTTCTTAACTGCAGCGCCATGAGACCACCAACAGCCCAGGGTTCTGGTTCAACCAGGATCAAAAGAAGTATTTACATATGAACGGCTTGGTTTCCCGATATACTAAATATCAATGCATTATTTAGACAAAGAACCACACGTGTACTTCAAACACTGAGATGTTGATTTATTTTCAAATGTCCCAAGTTCCATTCTATGAATCATATGCATCTTTCAGTAGGTATGGTAGAGGCAGATATCTAACAGGTGTTATATGGACAAATAAGATGTTTCTAAGAAACAAGAAACTGAACATATATGGATTTTCATCTCAACAACTTAATGGGCAATGTGATAAAATATGGCGGAGGCCCCTTGTGATTCTCTCTTCAATGTTTGCTTGTAATTTCTACACTGATTCTTCAGTGCTGCGCACAACTCTTGAGCAAAGCAGTGAAACAGGAAACACAGGCAAGCCTGTCATTTCAGTTTTTTTGCCTTTAAACAGCTTTGAAAATTACGATTTAAATACAACTGTACGGATTTCCAGTGTACATTAAAACATCACTCACATTTAGTTATTCATTTATGTATGGTATTCACTTTTATGTACCAAGTTGAAACTAAACAACAGTACTGAAAATAGACACTACTTGGTGCAGCAACAGACTGACGGTATCAGAAATAAGACGATTCATGTGGCAGAGGAAATTGCTTGAGGTATCAGAATAATATTTTAATGCTGGCACTATTGAAACAGCCTAAACAGTTAACTTTGATGCAAAGACATTTTACTCAGGTTTTCTTACCAGCTCTAGATCTCCACAAAGTGAATTTAACAAAGGTTGTTCGTATACTTGTTCATAAGTTGTCATTGTCAACAACATTGAAAAGGAGATGTAGCAGTGGGTATGTCAATATTTATTCAGCTCAATAGTTGTTTTAAAGTAACACTATATAGCCCTGAAACTGACTGACAAAAGTGTTCTTTTAAAATATGAATGCCACTCAAGCAGTGTGCACTTCTACTTACTGTTTTTCCTCTCATTAGAAACACCAAACATTTTACCTGCAATGCTTACATGAGATGAGCATTACTAGAAAACACATCATACTTTACCAGCACAGGAAAAGGTCAGTGCTGAGGTAAAACCAAGTCGAGTAAAGATACATTTTGGATACTGTCTTGAGTGTAAGGTTTAGATTCAGCTCAGCTGTTCAAACTAAATACAGAAATATTTCTCTCACATAAAATATACCGACCTATCCCAAGGCTTATACACCCTGCCTTCACTTTCTTACTAAAATTACCAAAAAAAAAAAAAAAAAAAAAAAAACACAACACACAGCAAAGTTCATCTACTGATCCACTTTACTAGAGGAGACAGACCCAGAATTGTATGGTAACAGTTCAATACATGGGCTTTAGCACATGGCAAGCTTTATAAGGGCAAAATAAAAACACATGGCCACTGTTGAGAATATAGATAGCCTTTGCTGTTCCCTATATCAATATAGATATAGATAGCCTTTGTTGTTCCCTATAAAAAAAAAAAATAAATAAATAAAATAAAAAAATGTTTAAAAAAAAAAACCTCAAGAATAAGACAACCTGGAAAGTGTAGGTATTGGTTCTCTGACTCGCTGCTAATAAACACGTTTAGATTGTTTGCTTTGACCAGGAATAACATGGTCTTTAAAACAGTAAAAATCACAACAGACCTCCAGATAATTCCCAATTGAAAGGATCACAGTCTATATGGAGAGTTGGTCTTTTAAACAAGCTGGTTTGCAGGATGGAGTTTAATGTACTTAAAACGACACAGTAAGACATTTCTTCTAAACGATCTCGGGTGTACCACAGGTTAAAGCCACTCTGATCCCAACTTATCCACGTCTGCTGGACTGGGTCCCAAATACTCCACTAAAGAAACAAGGCAACAGATTGAACAGCACTGGTTTGTTCCAAAGCAGGGGCCAGGGGATAAAACTCTAACTCTCTCACACACACACAAAAAGTCTGGGTTGTATGTTTTTTCTCTTGGCAGGCTCTTCATCTCTGATACATGTACTCCCTCTGGTGGACTGTTCATGAAACTGCTTTTGGAAAACTAGTTGCTTTGTGTGTCAATTCACTGTTTAAAAACAAAGTTACAAAATGCTTTTTTTTTTTTTTTTTCCCTAATAGTACCCGGAAATAAACCCTGACATCATCTTTACCAAGGTGAAGGTTTTGCAAATTATTTGTAATTTTCTTTTTTTTTTTTATTGTAATGTTACATAATGAGTTCAGGAGTAAAGAAGATTTTCAAGTACAAATTTAAAGTCCAAATCTTGCCGGTGTTCGTCTTGGTGTCATGAGGGCAGCTTGTTCTTTTCTCCCTGGTGTGCAGATCTTAACTGACCTGTAAAATAAATATATACATAAAAACAGGATGGAAACAATAAACTAGATGGGATTAGACTGCAGTCCTGGCACTAAGGAAACACAAACCACAAAGAATCCCTCCCTGCCCCTCATATTTCACTGTATTTGAAATCCCCTTCCTGCATAATAGGGAAACATTGTACATTTAAAAAAC
The DNA here is from genome assembly GCF_017654505.1 of Polyodon spathula. Classification (NCBI taxonomy): domain Eukaryota; kingdom Metazoa; phylum Chordata; class Actinopteri; order Acipenseriformes; family Polyodontidae; genus Polyodon; species Polyodon spathula. The sequence continues at coordinate 7,647,043 of NC_054554.1, forward strand.
TGTTAACAGAATTTATAGCATACAAATTCAGATGGTTATTTAAAATTGAGAAAAAAAAGCTAAAACCTCTAGCTTTTGTCATCAGTATATAATCAATAACAACATTACAAAAAGCAAGCTGATGTAGGAGTAACAGGTAGGTTTTACAAAAGAGACATAGTATAAAGTATAATAAAATAAACATGCAGCCGAATTCCTAGCTGCATGGTGGACTTGCACTATGACTATGCTCCACAATAAACCCTCAGCTTAAAAGCTAATTGACAATATATGTGTAGCTCTGCTTCACAGAATTACCATCACTGCTTAACCTGGCCTAATTAGCCTTAACCCTACGTGATAGCTTAATCAAAAACAAACAAACAAAGACATTAAAACCGTTTTCCCACGCTCTGTTCTGTGAACTGCAGTGTAGAGAACAGTGCAGACAGTACAACCAATCATGTTTAATTACAGCTCTACGACACATCACTCTTACAGCTTGGCTTCACGATGCAATCCCACCAGGCAGCTACGAATTAGGCTGCATCTTAATTTGCCTCAGTTTATTTTATTATATATATTCTATCAATGATTGAACCTTCTTTATGGGATCGCTGGTGTAGAATCAGCTACCCAAGGGTCTCGTTTTCGTGTAAGTTATTATACACAGTTGACTATAGGGTACCTGACCTCACCAAAGTATTTTCAATTTCCTTTTTTAAAGGATCTGTGCTATTAAGGGCCTGACACGCAAGCAAGAATAAAGGGATCATCATCTAAAAAGCTATCCAACTGCAAAAGCAGCCAACTGACTGACAAAAAACATTAAAAAAAACACAGATTAAAAATACCCCAACCCAGTTCAATATCTGTAAAGAAATGTTGACATAACAGCTTTCAAAGAGAGGGGGCAAAATCGACCAAATTGTTAACCAAGCAATTTCTACAATCAAAACACATCTATCACTCATCAGCAATCACACCGACTCTAGATTAGTGTTTTATAATGAACACCTTGGATGGGCAAGATTATTCCATCATTATCCTGACAGGAATAAGAGACAGGGTCAACTGCTGATATTAAATTATTAGAAAACCAATCTTTCATTTAGGGTTAAATTTGTACACCACACTGTTATTGCACAATAGCATGTTCTGGGTTCTCTGGCTCATTTATCCATCAAAAGTAAAAGAGCAATCTGCAAACCCTAACCTCCACTTTTAGCAACAGGATTCAAATAGATAAATGACAGCGTGCAGTATCTGAAACGCACCCTGAAGGTATTGGAAATACAGGATTTCAGAAAGTACAACAGGTTAAAGTGCAATGAAATGTCATATTGTGCCCTGCTAGTCAGCGACAAAGACTAAAATGTTACTTCAGCTTTACAATGAAAATATCAACGATCTGTATTTACTATTAAGAAATAAAAGACCAACCACTTTGAGAAAGGGGCATTCCCTTAAGCAATGAAGGAGCTGGACAAATCAATGTATAACCTCCCACTGCTGCATGTAATCAAAGCATGCCGCTTTTTTTTTTTTTTTTTTTTTTTTTTTTTTACAGGAGAAACTTGTCTTATCAACCAATCTGACGAGTGCACAGCTGACTAACATTAGTCCAATGAGTTATATTTTAGGGTAAACTCAATCGTGACACAGCAGTGTTTTACAAATATGAATTTGTTAAAAAAATAAATAAATAAATAAATAAAGAAAAATAAAGAAAAATCAGGCCACACCTAGACCTTGACATGGACTTAGTTTTGAAATACCAGACTTCATGATCCCATCTCCAGTGTGTGCAGAAAGCTCTTAAATGTCTTCAAAATGTGTTGTAATAAAGTGTTGAACAGCACTGACACCGAATCAGACATTTACATGACAACAGGACATGCTAGAGTACAGAAAGGAACAGAACGTATTAATTATCACATTTCAAAGTCACAGAAATCCAAGTCCTAATCCCCCTGCTTCAATGAGATTATTGTCGAGATGTCTGACACGCAGGCTGGCAGACAAAGGTTCTAATACACAGATAAATTAGTTGATTAATTAATAATGAAAATATTTTTTCGAAACCCGCCTCGTCTTTGTGAAACTAGAAGCTGTGTGCTGAATTAATTTTTTAGTTTAATTTAAAAATTAAAGCAAGCTTTTTTTCTTCAAGAAATTTCAATTGCTACAGTAATAGGGGTCAGCCAGGGGTCAATATCATTTCTTTTGCTTTTGGCTCAGGGGAAGAGAGGGGAGGAGAGCTTGTCTCATATGGCAGGAGGGGGAAGGGGGAGAAAGAAAGAAAGAAGAATCCATTCGTGCAGCACAGTATATGGTCATGCGCCACCATCAAGGAATCATAGTGTTTCTTCTCAAATGTCTGCGGTTCATTTCCCTTGCACAAAACTACAAGGCGTTTTCTGTAAAACCTTACTGGTAAAAGTAATGTTTTTTTATTATGCAGAACAAATGGGTGCTCCTTCCCTACCTCACGCTGCCCAGGTTACTCTTCCTCTCCTGCTCTTCTCTCCGGGACCTCAGCTGCTGCTCAGCCAGGGACATCTCCTCCTCCATGGCCGATATCTCCTCCTTCGCTCGCCGGCGGTTCTCCTGCAGGGGGCAGTGCAGGGACAGAGAGACATAAGTCAGAGTATAGGAGAGAATGCCATTCCAGTGACAGCAAATGACCTGCAGCTGAATCAAAGTCCAGGTTTAAATGCAACCATCTTAAATGGTTTATTAATGTGTGTGCATATCAGAAAAGAACTTGTTTCCAAGGATACTCCAAACCCAATCAAAGGCACCAGCAAGATTCTTAACACTAGAACTGCCATGCAGGTCAGTTTGACCCATTTTTGCATTTAAAATGTTAATTACTCTTCCGTTGTAAATTTAATACGTATGTCTGTTTTTGACTTTTCCTAAATATATGAATTAAATATCCTAACCTTGTTCGACACGCAGAATCACAAAAATGATAAAGTTATAAACAGTTCTACCTAGAACCGCCACAGCAAACAAGACACACGCCTCCTCCTCCTAGCACACTTTTTTTTTTTTTATTTCAAGCCTTTCTTTGTTTGTAGACTGACTACGAGACTGAGACTGCTAAGATTGTGGATATGTCAAGATGCCAACTCAATAAAAGCCTAGTTGCTTATTTTTCAATGTACCTGGGAGATAACAATCCTTTGATTTGTTATAGAGCTGCAACTGGGAATATATCAGAAGGAAATGTTTAATCTTGAAAGTAGTCATTTTGGATTGGAATAGGGCAAGCTGCACTCAGATGCATATATCAAACTGAAATGACAGGTAGGATAACAACTTATGTGCCGAATATGAAACGTATGTTATACACCACCTACTCGATAAATCGCGGGTGTCCAATATAAATCTGCTATATATCGAGGGCCGCGATATTGCAAGAGACCCATAGAAAAATAAATAGGCTAATAACAAATACTGTACAACCACTCCCTCATTTTCTCTGGTGCGTCAGGGTCCAGTATAAATCCTCTACTTTCTCATTTTTCATGTAAAAAGCAGCACAGCATTCTAATTTGTACAGACAAGGGTAACTGCTTCTCATCAACTTCAGTCTCCAATTAATTTAATGCATCTTCCTCTCATTTCTCAAATGCACAAACCCGCTGCATTGAAATAACACAGTGTAACACTTTTTTTTTTTTTTGTTCCTGGGTAGTAAGTGTTATTTCCTAATTGATTATGCCTCAAACGTATAGAAAATGGCTATTATTCCCCACAAACTTTGCTTTTGTGACCAGGACAGTGATATTTAAAAATATCACTATTTCCAATGGGAAAACAGGCAAATGTGTGTCTTTTCGTTCACATAAAGTCAGAAAAAAACAACATATGAATCCAAATTAACATGTATTTATACTAAAGTAATACAAAAATAAGATTTAAGAAGTTTTAAGAAAGTTAAAAGAAGATTTAGAAGTGAGTAGTTTTGCGAGAGTTACGATTATACTGTATTTACCAGGAACAAAAATTGTGTTACATAGTGTAATCCATTCCCAACAACATAGGTGGCTGGTTGCTGCCTTGTGGCTTTTGCTAGTGAATTGCTGCCAGACATGAACACCTCATTGGCGAAAATAAAAACATCTCCAGCAAGTAGATACTTTGCTTTGTGTTATTATGCAATACGTGTGTATGCAATAACAGTACAATATTAATACTTTAATTATTTTCTATATTGTTGTTTGTGATGTGCAGTACTAAATAAAACAAATAGTCATTCTAACTGCTTATGTATATTACAGCTAAGGCATACACAGTTAGACAGTAAAAATGGCGAGCCAACTCCAGGACCGCGATATATCGGAATCCACAGTATAGCGAGGGGCGGATGTATATTTCTTTTTTTTATATATTATTTTCAGAAAAAAAAAATAATAATTTTGGTTTTAGGAGTACAATGCAGCCGTCATATTGGAAGTAGTGTTATATTTTCTTTTTATGTAGTATTAGAAACAAAGACACCTGTACACGGCTGTATGTACATACCCCGTTTCTTTTGAAATGTATATTTTATTATATTTTTTCACGGTTTGTAGTTGTACTGTATATGCGCTCATTTTGAAAATAAAGCCTTTTATGTTTAACTTGCTATTTAAATACAGTATTTCTGCGATGCAAACGTTAGATATGATGTTCATGAATAAAATGTTTCAGTTGTATCCGATAGTATTTTCATAACAAAGAAGTTTAAAAACGTACGGGTCAAAGTGAGCCATGTGGCTGTTCTAGGTAGTTCGAAAATCCGGCAGTTCTAGTGTTAACCCTTTGCGGTCCTATGTTGGACCAGGTCCAACATTACAAATTTTCCCTTTCCAGTCCGGTATCATCAAAAAGACGTAAAACACAAGTCTCTAGTCGTTTTTTTCTCCGGAAACAGCAGAGAAAACGTTTCAATGGCCAAGTGAGACCGATAGGAGCCAAATGAAAAAAAAAAAAGGGGCATATCTGAGCAATAGAGCTAGCAGCTGCACCACATAGGTAAAACGGACACAAACAAAAGAGATAGCTGCTTCCGCATCTGGCACTCAGAGAACGTCACGGACATTTGCAGAGCTTTTTGAAATGTTATAGACATAAAATAATGACTTGGATTGCATTACTGAGTTCGGTGATAAAACGAGTGACCAGGAGAGGATTTATCAGTATGCACGTCTATAAAGAGGTATGTGAAAAAAACAGTGAACGTGGGGTGGGGCATGGCTGGAGATGCAGTACTGAGTGTCCTTTTGGACTTCAGTGCCTTTTAAACCCGTTTTACTCTGAAAAAAAAATATTTTAAACATAAATTGAACCTGACACGCCTGACAAGCGCTGAATAAATGGACCACTAAGGGGTAAAGCACCTAAAACCCTAGGGAGTAGTGCAATTAACAATTAGATTGCACCTCACAGAATTAGATCCCTTTAGGATAGGCAAATGATGCGAAAGCAAGGGACGAGCCTCGAAGGGGCTTAACAGACTCTTCCCATCCACATTTTATTGAGGGAGTATCTGACTAAGAGAAATTGACAGGGTCTCAGACATAGACTTAGATCTAACTGAAAATCTTAATTACTTGCGTTCTCCAAGTCATCTCCTTCCCTAATGGGTTAAAACGGTTACCTGTCTGCTCTTGTTGGCTTGTTTGACGCTGTAGAACATGGGCCCCAGCTCAGCCAGCCACTCCCCGTCGACAGAGGAGACACACTGCATGTACTCCTGCGGGAGGCAAAGACACAGACACATCAGGGTCACGCAGTAACAACAAACAGGACGACAAACAGCAAGTGCACTTCACTAGGTAGGAATGGATAGGAGGGATACAGATACTACTGGAGACTCAGCAACTATCACAAAAATGTCAACATTTCAAAAATCAGCCAATTAAGATTCTCTGTATTTTAGTCAAATTCACTTACCTTTACGCTGTTGTATAATACTATTACATTTTATACAAACCATAAAGATTAAAAAACAAATTACACAAAATCAATTTTAGCAAAGTTAACTGCAGCTTTCCTCTTTAAGCAAGTGAGCAACCAGTCAATATAGTGCAGTGACCATTTGTCCCTATTTAAAGCATTTAATCCAGTGTGCAAATTACAGGAAAATGTTTAAAGGGGAACCGCTCATGTTTTTCTTTTTTTGTAACACTACTAGCATGTTTTCATATACAATTGTGAAAATTGCACTGCAGAGTGAAAGCAATACTTGGCTGCTTAAGAGTTCTGAAAATAGACCTTTGTAATGAGAAATGGTTTGCGTCTGTGTTGTAACCCTACCTTTGTGGTCATGACGAGCTCATGGTAGACAATGTAATCCGGTGTGTACCCCATTCCGAAGAGAGAGCTGGTGGGGTGCAGGTGACAGGGCATCCCCGTCCGCACGTTCACATACTCCCCGATACCCTGCAGAGAACACGCACAGGCACATATTATTAGACACGAATGGGAATAACAGTTTGATCCATTCCTGGTTTTACTACGAGTCAAATAAGACACACCACAGCTTGTTATATACAGACGGTGGCTAATCAAGCTTGTACTAAAACTTGGAATGGGTGAAACTGACATGCAACAGGAGTGTTATTTCCATCACTGTTAGAGATCATTGACCTGAAAACTTTAAAAAAAAATAGACAAAAGAGGTCATACATGACACATTGCATGCTTATATATTCACTAATCACCTGAATACCTTCATCCCTAATCCCTCTACAAATAGACCCTTATGGAAAGACCTACATCTTTGTAACCGCCTATAGCCTATTTTACCACACCTGCACCGTGTTCTTATCTGGGACAGTTGCCTCCCCTTCACTAACTAGAGCCAGTACCTTGAGTTTGGCAGCCTGGTGGAAGTAGGCAGCACAGATGCACTTCCTAATGACGTCCCAGTCCGACCCACAGGACACTAGACTGAGCCTCTGCTGGACCATGATATCCTTGAGCTGGGCCCGAACCTCACGAACCTGGGGAGGCAGAAACACAGTGAAAACCAACACACACACACACACAACCTCCTCCTCTGGGACGAACAAAGTGCTTATTACACAAGACTGTGGAGTAGCTGCGCCCTGACGTAGGGGGGGTGGGTGGGTGGAACCTTCCTTACTTCCTCATGGCCGTGGCATGTATGAGTAACGTGGTCATTGCACAGATAGTGGAGTAGTTGTTGTTCTTCCACTGCAGGTACACGTTCAGGTAGGTCAGGTGATCACTCTCAGGGACTGCAAACTTCTCACGCACCTGGTCACTCTCCTCCTCACGGCCCTGAAGACAACAATACAAACTTAGCATTTAAACGCATTACTAAGCACTGCTACAGCTCTTAGTTAACATTACAGGGAAATGTTACCACCAGCTAATAGTCATTTAAAGAAATGTCAAAAAATAATTCATTTATTTATAACATGTTTAAAACATAATCCAGTCTTAGGTATGCACCTATATGAATTTTTGTAGGATTTATTTCCATTTACACTGAAACTAGATAACACTATGTAACACAATTTATGTTCCTGGGTAGTAAGTGTCAATAGTCATTTTTGTATTACTTTAGTATAAATACATGTTAATTTGGATTCATGTTGTTTTTTTCTGACTTTATGTGAACGAAAAGACACACATTTGCCCGTTGTCCCATTGGAAATAGTGATATTTTTAAATATCACTGTCCTGGTCACAAAAGCAAAGTTTGTGGGGAATAATAGCCATTTTCTATACTTTACTCACTTACTACCCAGGAACAAAAAAAAAAAAAAAAAAATTGTTACACGGTGTAATTTTGTTACACGGTGTAATTAGTTTTAGTTGGATTATTGTTTTGCAAAGTAGTGCTAAAATAGTTGATGCTGGTTTTTGTAAGCTTGAATGGCAGCAAAGATGTTTGATCTCAAGTACTACCAGGTAGCTGTTTAAACAAACAAAACTTGTTTATGATGTACCTTTGGCCTGTAGAAGATGGCGGGTACAGACAGCATAGACACAATGATTAAGATGTCGGAGCTGCAGCCCATGTCACATGACACAATGAGCATCTTGGAAAGGGCGGGGTCCAGAGGGAACTCCACCATGAGACGACCAGTCGGGGTCAGTCCCCCTAAGAGAGAAGGTAAAGGACAGTCGAAACACAGAGTTATAAAGCTAGCTAAAACTCTAATCAAATGACAAGAACACATCAGACAAGGCTCGTCTCAAAATCACCAGCTCCTTGTCTTCTTTTCTGTAAATGTTTTGAAAAAAGACCAAATATATAAAAGTTTTGCTTCCTGAGCTACAACTGCACTTAAAAGGGATCATTTATAAACAGTTACTGTTGAAAGCAGTAGTCGTCGTCGTCATCATAGTAGGATGCTATTTGATAGAAATGACAAAGTATTTTCAAAAAGGTAGGGTCTTGTGTCCCTTTACAGCAGAAACTTGATGAACGCACAAAGAGCGGTCTGTTATTGATTTCACAGAAGGGTAATTATGTCAGAATGTACAAAACAAGACAAATTAATTGAAGCCATTAGACAGCATACTGGGCACAGGAGTGTATCAGATATTGTGTATCTGTATAAGTGTGGTTGTAACAAACACCATTAACGTTTTTGGGCTATAACAGTGCTTGTTGCCACATACATGAAAAAGGGCAAAAAAAGATTGATGCAGCCAAGGTAACAACCTATACATTACACACTGCTTTTTCATCTTTTAATTTCTTCCACTTTAGACTAGTTAGTTATACAGGCTGACCTGTTCAGATGTGACCTTCTGGAAATATGTGTCAAACCGCAAATTGCTCTCCTAATCATTAGTTCCACCCATCAGCCCTAGCATAAGTGTAACAAAGAAAGTGCAGTTTGGTAATGTGTGACATACGACCTTGAAATAAAGCTTTTTTTGTATTTGGTTTAATATGTTCTGATAAATATCAGAGAAACAAGCCCTGAGTGGGTTCCCAGTTCCATTATGAGGCTCTGACTTTTTGAACTGTATTCCACTATAGGATGTGTCCGTATTTGACGCATGGTCAAATACTTGCATACTTAGAAGAACTGAAGCGCTGAAGATGTTCTGCACGTGCACTGATGGCTTCCTTTAGATGAAGTGTTAAAATGAACAGGATACAGCAGACAGACTACACTGCAGTACCGGTGTTGTCCAGCGACCCCAGGATCCAGAGCTGGTACATGGAGTTCAGCATGTTGTCCTCAGGTGGGGGGTCCATGAAGTGAAACAGAAGCAGGTCCTGAACCCCCAAGGACTTCAGCAGCAGGACCACATTGGCCAGGTTGGTACGCTGGATCTCTGGGATAGTGGTGGTCAGCATCTCATTCTTGTAAGCACTCTGCGTGTACAGCCTAGGAAAAGAGGGATGGAGCAAATACAAGTAAATGACTTCCATTTAAAAATCACCCCCATTAAAACATTAAAAACTTCTAGAAAGAAAAAACATATGTCAGTTTAAAAATCTTAAAATTGCTGTGTGGTATTGAAAAGTAGCTTTCTGCTAAAAGGTGACATACTGGAGATGTAGAACAAAAGACAATTCCAAGAGTAAAAGGGTTAATCTGAGTAGAAGATTTTTTTTTTTTTTTTTTTGTAGCATGTACTTTCTGTACAAAAAGTACACTTCTGAGAAGCCAAAATTGATTATCCACCGATCTACATCAGTTGTGTCATATTAAAGAAAATGCTCCAGACACATTTGCATGAGGAAAATAACAATTACACATGTATCAGCGCTTCACTATGAACAGAATAATGGGTTTGTTTAGCTTTTGGTCACCTTGGAAGTCTGCAGATCTGACCACCGGCACTCAGCTCAGCAACGAAAGACCCCCTGGAAATATCTTATTTTTACCGTAATAGATTGGATTAAGTCCCATTAAGTGCTCCTTGGAATTTGATTACATTTTATATCTTCCCTTCAAATGCCCCTCAGATTAAAACTCAACAGCTTGCTGATCACAGAAAGGAAATATCAAGGGATAGAAATTACCAAAACAAATTCCTCATTGCAACAAGCAAGCAAGCTACCTTAATAAATAAAATATTTCTTTAATAAAAGACAGTCCAGGTCTTCCAAATGAGGCAGAAAAGTTAAGAGTTCCATATAAAAAACAGTTCAGTTCCATCAATAAAGATTTGAACTTTCATCTGTTTCATCTAGTGTAATGGCACACAATCTTATAATAAAAAGATTTTCTACCCAATTTGAAATGGCCTGTTCAAATGTTTCTCCTCCACTCTAGTGGACTTTTATTCTAAGTTTTACTTTGGAATATCTGAGGAGATGTTCGGAGTTATAATAGACCATAAAACCCAACATCTCCAAAGTAAATAGTTCAATGTATACTAGACAAGGTTTGCCAACGTAGGTGTGTTTACCTGAAGCACTGTCCAGGCCCAGTTCTTCCGGCTCGACCCGATCTCTGATTGGCATTGGCCTGGCTGATGGGGTACACCTGCAGGGCATCCATTCCAATCCGAGGGTTAAACACCTGGAGGCCAGAACACACAACAAGGGGCCATCAACAAAAACCTCACACTTTTTTTGGTTCTATTTTTTCTTTTTGCGAAAATATTATTTTTATTACTATTTGTTTTACATGCGAGTATTATATCATGTGTTGGTCTACAAACAAGTCTATTTCAACATACAGCGGGAGTAGCCAATGCAATTGCATTAGGAGCGACACAGAAACACAGTGCTGGTTTTTTAGAGAAGACACACCCCTACCTTCAGTTTGCAGTAGCCCGAGTCGATGACAAACATGATCCCGTCCACCGTCAGAGATGTCTCAGCGATGTTTGTGGCAACAATACACTTCCGCACACCATCCGGGGCCTACAGACACGAACACAGTCTGTTAAGAAAGGACCCACTGCACCAGAGAGGACATCACTGTGACCTTTTTCCAAGTGGGAAATCTCCTTATGACATCAAATTCCAGATTCAATATCATTTTCTAAAGAAAGAACTAATCAAGTTTCTTTACAATTAAATAAGCAATTCTCTTGAAATATTTTAAATCTGAAGTGTGACACTAATGCATACTGGCACCTCCACTATATCCCTGTTGCTGGGCATATAATAAAAATACAAAAATAAATACAAAAGAGCTGTAAGTACATAGCAAAGGCACAAGACCACTGGAACCAGGCAGGCAGAATGAGTCAGTGAGTGAGCGAGTGATATACCTTCTGGAAGATCTTGGCCTGCAGGTCTGAGGGCAGCTGGGAGTAGATGGGCAGCACTGCCAGCTGGGGAGCACTCTCCAGGTCCTCTAGTCTCTCCACAATCTGATCAGAAGTCACCTGGGGAACAATGGATCAATGGTAAGCCCGCTATTACAAAAACCCACCCACTATTAGCAGCTAGATATAAAAAAAAAAAAAAAAAAGAGAGGACTTACAATACAACATTTTTTGTGGTATTTTTGTTTTTAGTATTTCTGAAAATGATTCCCAAGCAATAATCTGTTCCCCAGTACCTCAATGTCCTCTTGTCCTGGCATGAAGATGAGGATATCGCCAGGCATGCCGCTGAGGTGCACCTGCAGAGCCTGCTTCACTGATGCCTCCACATAGTCCTCCTGAGGTGTCTAAAATAAAGTGCAACAACATACACGTTTTACCAAGGTTATGGGTCAATATCAATTAAACGTTTTATATCATAGCTACAAAGGCCACAAACATCCGTTAACCAGATGGTTCAACTGTTTTTTTCCTTCAGTGGTTATGTTTTGTTGTTTAGTTTTTTTGCGTTACTCATTTAGTCACGTATCCTCTATAGTGCTCACACTTAAGCATTTTAGGGCACTGAACAGTTGCAATGTTTAATCTAATGAAAGTGTACCTTGCTGAACAAGACATCCACAGGGAACGTCCTTCCTGGGATGTGAAAAATTGGGACATTCCCGAAGAACGCAGCAAACTTATCTGAATCCATCGTCGCCGACGTCACTATTAGTTTCAGATCTGAGCGTCTAGCAACGACCTGTAGGAATAAAGGTAAACGGTGAAGACTAAGGAGGAATCTCTCTCCATTCATTACTTTTCATCCCTTGTTTCTACACGCTCACTGCGTCCATCCACTTAGCAAGCCAGACAGCATGCCAGTATTAGTAAGAGTACGAACCAACAGAGAGTTCTGAGATTTCTTTATACCAACTAGAAATTATACGTATTCATCGTACAAGAGCTACAAGTAGTTGTTGAGTGCTTTGGTCAATTATCATAATGTTAAGGTTCATATACATTTAGATTAATTTCTGACCATTAATTTCTGAGCAATTCAAACTAGAGCTGTACAAAATGATTATTTGATTATGCTGTTCAAGTTCCCCTCAGGTGAGGGCCACTGGTATTGATTGGGCTAAAAACCATTCAAAGTGAAATAAGGAATGAAACAGCTGCTTGGATTTGTGTGGCTTGCTGTTCTCCGCAGAATCTAGGAAAAACAGCAATTATCATAAAACAAAGCAGCGGTTTCTTCACTTTTTTCACTTTGAATAGTAAAATTAGCCCAATCATGGCCCCTCACCTGATAGTCAGCACCTCAGCGATCTCTTGCAAAGGTCCATTTATCAAGTGCACACACCTCTCTGAGCAGTCCAAACAGCACGTCTGTGTTGAGTGACCTCTCGTGAGCCTCGTCCATAATAATGGCACTGTAGTGGTCCAAGTCAGACTCACGCAGGGACTCTCTCAGCAGGATTCCGTCTGTCATGTATTTGATAACTGTCTGCTCCGAGGTGCAATCCTCAAAACGGATAGCATAGCCCACCTGCCCAGGGGTAACACACATTGTAAAACACAGGCTCCCACAGCAACAGCAGCTGAAAACAGCACCTCTGTGATGAAGTGTAGGGTAAAAAATAAAAACAACATGGACACTGCAGTGACTTAAATGCTAACGAGCAACTGACTCTGCATCTGTATGCCATTGAATCAGTGCAACTGCTTTCTCGGTCCTGCTGAATGAGAATGTGCCTTAAAAGAAAAACAATTGATAATATATTTCAACTTAAAAAGCAGACATTTAATTTTTAAACCAGACATTTAGTGAGGGAGAGATTCTGGACCAGGAGAACTCTATGTTTATTGTCAGCCTGGATTTTCTGTTTGGAAACAGACACAGCAGACAATTCCAGTTCACATTTTAAAAGCCTTCAGGAAGGGAGATCCTAGCGCCTCTAAATGAAGCTATACGTGCTATTGACAAGAAGGAATACTTGATTCTCATCTTGTAACAGATGCCCGATGCCCTGCTGTGCTGGCCAAACACAGCAAATGCGCAAACAGTGTTTCAATTGGTGTTGCGTATCTCACTTCGGTAGCACAACAGAAAGTCAAGTGGGTTTTAACCTATACAGGTGTTTCTGTGTCTCACCTCCTCTCCGAGGTTGCCCCCGATCTCCTCGCTCACTCTTTTAGCCACACTCATGGCAGCGACTCTTCGTGGCTGTGTACAGCCCACCATGCCATACTGCGTGTAGCCGTCCTCATGAAGATACTGGGTCAACTGAGTAGTCTTTCCACTGCCAGTCTCGCCCACCACAATCACAATACTGTTATCCCTGCAACACAACACGGTTTCCAATGCGATTTCATAGTTTAGAAGAACAGCAATTAAAAGTGTCATTTCTCACAGTAATTGAATTGCTAGGAGGCGGCTATGTGTGTTTATAGCTATTTAATATCGCTACCTTTTTTTTTTCCTCCTTCTCGTTTACCTGATGATATTGAGCAGCTCCTGTCTCACTGCGAAGATAGGCAGGTACTGCCTCTGCTCCAGGAGGGTTTTCTTCTTGGCAAACTCGCTGCTTGCTTCACTCTTCTCTTTCATGTGATCTGCAAACTTCTGCTCCGTCCTGTGGAGGTGGGAAACGCCAGCATAATTTACCATCCAAATCCTACATTACTTAACTGTGGAAATCTCTGGTTTAGTTCTCTAGCTCATTGCCTTGGAATCAGATATGCAACTACAATGTAAGTTATACAAACTGGTTATTTAAATTCATGATTTATTTGATTTATTTTCTAATAAAAGAGCTGTACTTAAAGATGAACTCAATTATGCAGTTACTTTCAAATATAAATATCATTGCTTTTTTTTTTTTTTTTTTTACACTCAAACAAACTTTACAGTTAGTAATTAAAAATTACATTCAAATAAAAAGTATTTGAACATATGTAACTAGAGTTCAACTTAATTCTGAACTTGTTCCTTGGCTATCCAAATTAAGAGAATGTCTAATGAGATGGAAGCTAAACACTTAACACGTGCCCAGGCACTAAGGGCAGCTGTACCTGTAGTCCACAGTGCCGTCTTCACCCACAGGCTTGCCCGGAGTCTCCTCCTCCTTCTTCTCAATGCCCATGATGTCACCCAGCTTGGTGCCAGCCAACTCCCAGTGTTTGTGTTGAGCCTGCAAGGGGAGAGAGGGTACCGGAGGGGCACTAGCTAAAACACTGATAGTGGCAGGCAGTAAAACAACTTTGCATTTTAGCAACCCCCTAGTGCATACGAATATCAATCCAATTGCATTTAAAAAGCAATCTGGAACAATACGCAGTTCTCAGGAGGGAGCAACAGTATATGCTAGCAGCAACAATGCTATTGTCCAATAGAAAAGTACCTTCTTGCGCTCCTTCTGCTCCCGGTGCTTGCGGACAAGCTGGCTGCCCTTGCGCGAAATAATGGCCATGTCCGAGGTGCAGTCCTTCACTGGGATCACTGGCTCCGGCTGCAACCCAGGCAGGGAAACAAAGCACTTAGTGGAACAGCAAGGGGAGAAATGCATTGCTACCTGTATTTCCAGTATTGGGTTCTACTTTAGTTCAGGTCAAGAATCTTGTTTGGCCGTTCCAGACTTATTGCATTCTTGTGGATCAATTTTCTCTGACACTACCTACATTTGTCAATAACTTTAAACAATTGTAAAATCTGTTTGTTTTTTCAACTTAGATTTTCTTCATTCTTTAATGCAGAAAGCAGAAACATTTGTCAACTGGCCCATTACTCTGACGTAGCACCTGTCAATACCTGTTTAGTGAATACGATCCTACCGTCCAGGAACGGTGGGACCAGGTTGTGCACCAGAAGGTGAACTTTGGCTGCGTTGTCCTCCTCAAAGTCTTCATCCACCTCCAGCCGTTGCACCACTCCACTGGTCAGCATGCGGTTGGTCTCCCAGCGCTCATTATCCTGCATGACACACAAAGGGTCTGAACAGTTCATACTTTCAACATGCAATCACAGTAGATGAAATTAACTGCTGCAAAAGGTAATGTTAAAAAAAAAAAAAAAACTGAATGAAGGCTGGCTGGTGGTTTTACCTCGTTGATCTGTCTTTTCTTCGCAGAGATGCGTTTCTGAGTCTGTTTCTGCAGGAGCTGCTCCCTCTTCTTGACGTAGTCCTCAGAGCTTGAGGTCAGGGGGTTGTGGAACTCGTCAAAGCCCTCATCCATCATGTACCAGTCCCGGTCCGCTTGCTGCAAAACAACACAGTGTCAAATCCCATTCTGCTTGCATTTACACAACAAGAGCAAAGGGATACCATCATTCAAACTCCATATATGCATCACTGCAACCTGACACCACACACCCGCTCGCCACCATGCCAAAACAAAACAGCATGCAAAATACATTTCCATCTCCAGTGAGTTAAACATTACATATGACCATGACCGACCTCCGTAGCATATAGAATAGGAATTTGTATTTTAGTCAAAAACAGACCACAGGTTGCTGGTGCAAGTGGCAGTCAAGCAGCGAGCGGCAGTCACTACAGTAAAGAGGTCCAATGATCTGCATTACCATTTGATGAATAATTTCTTGTAACACATCCATGAGAAATTTCATCACATTTGGAAAAGTGGTTCTGCAGGTATTTTTACTTATTAATGTAACTAGTTTTACCAGCAGGGACGGCTTTAGCTAATAAGCGAAGTACGCTAATGCCTAGGACGGCAAAATTCAGAGGGCAGCGAAAAAAAATGCTTAAGGCGCCAACATTCAGAGAGCAACGGGGAAAAAAAAAAATCCAGTTTCAATTATACTGTGATGCCTGGTAAATATATAAAAATGTGTTACAATACTGTATGTTGTTTTTATTTTTAACACCATCAGTTTTGTATGAGTGCAGTGCCTTCTGTCATTCCAAAAACAACCAAGAGGTATTCAGATTTTTCAGATATATCAGGTTATTTGTTTTTTTTTGTTTTTTGTTTTTTACGCAGTCACTGGGTCGTTTGTTCCCTTTTTTCCTGAATGTAAACTTCTAAATCAAAAAAACTAAGTTAAACTTTCAACATGTCAGATGGAAGACGGTGGTTGTCAGGGGCAGAATACCACAAAAGAAAATTAAAAAAAAAAAAAAAAAAAAAAAAAAAAGAAGAGGCTTTTGTAATGAACCAAAAGGGGTCTCTCTTTCAATATTACTCTGTCAGTCAGTGCCCATGGACAGTAGCATCCTGCAGACAGACAGGGATGTTAACCAGCATGGAAACGACGAGGCAATCTGGAGTTATTGCATCTTCACCGACTCAAATGGCATCAGGTATGGAAACGGAGAATCACCAGGATGTAGATATAGAAGATAATTTGCATAGTAAACATGGATGAAAGCACAGCAGAAAGTTACAGCTCAGATGCTGCTGTTTTAAAGGATCCTGCAAAATGGCCTAAAGTGCACTGTACATTGACAATTGTAGAACCGGAACAAGTCAAAGCGTTTAATGTTCCTGAAGACAGCAGCAATAGAAGACTCGCTGATAAAGATTACAGTCGAGTGTTGGCAAACGGAGAGGAAGCAGGTAGGCTGAGGCTGGTTTATTCTATGAGCAAAAACGCAGAATTTTCCTTTTGCTACAAAATCTTTCTGCCAAATGCAAAATTTGCTCTTGCGTCTGACAGGACTCAAGATTGGAAAAATTTACATTCCATTTTAAAACAAGCACGAAAATTCTCCCGATTACCTAGAACTATTCCAAAAACTGGACACATGTAACTACTATTAATGATGCAAATCAACGCATTATTAAAGTGGAAAAGCAACACTGGCAGAATGTCTTGGAGAGACTAATTGCTTTGATAAGTACTGGGCACTCAAAATGTTGCACCGTGGGGGAGATCAGATAAACTGTTCAAGCACAACAATGAAAACTTACTAAAATGTGTCGAACTAATAGGGATGTTTGATGGTGTGATGAAGGAACATTGAGGTGTATCACATCACACGAGATCCACGACCACTACTTGGGCAAGAATATTCAAAATTAGGTCATCTAGTTATTGGCAACGGAGATTAAGGAAATGGTACTGTCGATGCTCAAAACAGCAAAATACTGCTCGTGGTTGTGGACTGCACATCTGAGAAGTAAAATCGAACAAATGACTCTGACAGTTAGATGTGTGTCAGTGAATGAAACCGGCGACAACGTGACAGAAGGTGTAAACATCCAAGAGCATTTTTTGGAATTCACTGAATTAAACAGAAGAAAGTTTACAAAGGTTTGGACTCTACTATTCAATCAGTGGAAGAATGTTCCTGAAGCTGTGAAAAACATAGTGCTGTCTAAACATCCGAGAGCATTTTTTGTTTATAGTTTGCCTGGGGCAGCACAATTTCTAAAGCCGGCACTGTTTACCAGGGCATTCCTCACCCTGTCCCATCTCACACAGCACTTACCTTCTGGTCTTCCTCCCACTGCTGTTTCTCTTCCTCATTATCGAAGGAGATCCCATCTTCACCCTCCTCCTTCCTTCCTGAAAACACAAAGCAGACAGCAGCTTATTGTACAGCATAGTGGTAGCAGAAACTGTCAAACAGCAACAGGATCCTTCATTTGGAAAATGTTGGCAACCACTGAGGATCACCAGAAAAAACAAAGCCATTTTCATTGTAATTTTTTTGCTCTCTCAGCTGATGCATTAATGCATTTCTAAGAAACATAAAATATAACATAAAAGGTGCTGTGAGGTTTACCTTTCCCACGGGAGAGCCGGGGAGTGGCTCCCAGGTGTCTTCTGTCATTGGCCCACTCGTTGTATTTGTAGGAGGGCGTTGGCAGGGGAGTATCATCAGGATATCTGCTCTTCACAGACCTGCAGACAGAGAAGTACAAGCACAGCGAGTCAGATAAAAGTGTGACACAACATCATACACACCCAGTTCTCGCTCTAACACCAGTTCTGGCAAACTGCTGAATGTCATTGTTGACATTTAAAAGCAATTTTTTACCTAACTGCTTTAAATCAGACCGCATAGATTTGTACATGGACTTTACGATCAAAAAATGCTTTAATAGGTCGCCTTAATAAATCCAACAGCTATATATATTTATACCTGTCGCGATCCCTCCTCTCGCTCTCCCGGCCTGATGAGCGCTGGCTCCGCTCTGAACGCTCCGATTCCCGGTGGGAAGAGGCAGGAGAAGGGGATTCCCAATGGGAGCGCCGGGAGCTCGCGTAGCCGCTGTCATCCTCGTCCCAGCTGGAACGAGAGGGTGTTGCACCATCTGCAAGGGAGAGCAGAAAAATAACTCAGAACACCATTTCAGGAAGGAAAAACTTTCAATATGCATCAAACCTTTTTGTGAAAATAAACTACCTCACATGACTGATACATCTGTCATGAGTATTCTGTAATATAAACCGACAGACTCATAAAGGAATGCTATTATGTGCATGTGCTGCTTTGTCAGTTAGTGATACTATTTCACAAGGAACAGACTCAAAAGTGCTGACTCTGTTCTGGAGAAGAGACTTCCACATTCAAGTTCAGTGAAGGACTTAGCTGTGCTAAACAATTACAGAATGGCCTTGTAGTCTTCCAAAACAATTTAATCACCTTGCAGATGAGTCAGTGCCATAAAACCAGGAGTGGTCAAAGTTCAGCTCTGTGTTACAGTCCTGAACAAATTAACCCTGGAGTGAAATTACATTGAGTGCTAATAATAATAATAATAATAATAATAATAAATAATATAACGCTTATAAATGTCCAAAACCACAAGCTTATAAATCAATTATTGCGGACCTTTGGGTCGGTGCCGGGGGCTTTCCGGCTCTTCTCTTCTGCCCCCCTCTCTCTGAGAGCGATCCCGCTCGCTCCGATCTCCTCGCTCCGAGCGCTCTGACCGGCTGCTGCTGCGGTGACCGCGCTCCCGATCGTCTGCCCAGACAAGAAACAAAACCATCATGAAAACAAAACACACCAGCGAGCAGGGCTTCTCAAACAACACTGAACTCTAAAAGGTTGCTGCTGTGTTGAATTGGCCCAGACAAAAATCACATCCATAGCAAAACATTAATTCATAAAAAATGACTATTTTGATTCAGTAAGAAGTGATCGAAAAGTGACCACAATAAATTCTACACATCCACTTTCTTATAATGCTTCTCCCCTCCCCCACCGGAAACACCTAATGTTTTACTGACTCCAGGGAGTACATATTACTATACAGTTCATTTGCCACTTTACTAAAGTCACTTTTGTTGAAAGACAGTTCTGAACCGGACACAACGTCCTTGATTTTTTTAGGGTTGCTGAGCAAGTCGCTTGACTGCGATTGTCATGGGTTAGTAACTCGGTTGTCTGTGTTCCTCTTAAAAAGTCAGTGAGTGCATCAGACACCAATGCCCATCAGACTCCCTGGAACTTGTAAAGATTTATTACCCAATACCTCTCTGACTCCGTCGGTCCCGGTCTCTGTCTCGGTCCCGGTCCCTCTCTCGTTTCTTGTCCTCCTTCGAAGAGGCGTACACTCCGTGCTCCCGACGGTCCCTCTCTCTCTGCTGGTGTTTCCGCCGGAACTCCTCGCTGACCCCTCCTGGATTTGAGGGTGTCTCCGACCCAGTCATGCGGTACTTCCTTGAACACATGGAAAAGATTGCAAACCTCCCGTACATCTCTCAGAAGAGCAATCCACTGAGAAGGATCAAGTTGGCTAATGTTGGGTACTGTGGACAATTAACCCAACATTAAAATAAGAAAACATGTTTTGTATTTGTTGAGACTCCAACTGCATATAGATATTAATATCATGAAAAAGTAGATTCCCTTGACCTACATCCACAAGATGCACAAACATGTACAGTACAGATTGTAATACTCTCAATAACTAATAGCTCCCTTAACTTCAAAGAGCAACTGCTATTTAATAGATGTTAAACAAGAAAGTGTCAATACTGACGAGAAACAGGTCTATAATTCCCTATGTGGGTTTTTTTGGTTAAAGATAATTGTATCCCCGATGATGGTCTCACTTACCTCTCTTTCTTGCTGGCACCCGCCTCCTTCTCGGCGCTCTCCTCATCTGAACCAGAGTCGTCGCGACCCTCCTCCCAGTCCTGGTAGGAGGACACCTTGGATTTCTTCTTTTCCTTCTCCTCATCCTCTTGCTTCTCCTTGTCCTCGCGCTCCTTGCGTTTCTGTGCTGCCAGCAGGTCCAGGCCCAGGAGGGAGGTGCGGGGTGTGGGGGCTCGGAACACGTGCTGCTCCGGCGCTGCGCTTTTCTTGCACACAATCAGTCCACCCACCTCCTTGGTCGGGTCACTGCCCTCCAGCCGGTGCAGCGAAGCATCAACGTCCATCCTCAAAACCAGCTCAGCACTTGACACAGTTTAAAGTAACAGCCAAGCCTTGACAGCACACAGCCCTTAAGCTTTCTGATCTTGGGAGGGGTATGCAGATAACAATCTAGCCAAGTGCCAAAGCCAATATTAAAAACACAACTTTAGATATTGTAGCTCAGAATTCCTACGATCTCCAGATATATACTTTGATATTCAGGTAAGGTCTTCACCCAGCATTTTATATACTTTAAGATCCAGATCTTTTTCCAACCCAGGTCATATGCAGTACACCTTCAAAACAACTCGTCTGGGGTGCAGGTCTATAAAACAAAAGGGTAAATATATTATCTATTAAATTCGCTGTCATTAAAACTGTAGGTACACAAGCCTAAATATAACTAGTTAAATCATTACAGGCAGCACGAGATTTCTGCATTGTCAAGCTATTTTTGAAACGCTAGTAACATTTAATAGGAAACACCTGTAGATTTATTTAAACATAGTATAACATCATTTCTAGCTAAATAGGCAATATGGCATTATAGCTGATGAAGGACTCATGTTCGAAACGTCCTAAAAATGTTTTTTATTTATGCTGTACTTTGTGCAACTTTGCTGTTACTTTAACTTGTTATTGTTTATTTTTACTATTCCACGGTGCATTTCATTGTAGGTAATATATTATATATAATGATTATATATATATATATATATATATATATATATATATATATATACACACACACACACACACACACACACACACACACACACACACACACCGGTACGGTGCACTACACATTTTAGTTTATAAACCTGCGACACAACAATTATGAGATCGATGTAAGACATTTACTGTAAAAAAAAAAATCTTATTACTATAGTGAGTGATTAAGTCCAACGCCGTTTATAAAAACAGTTGGTTGCTGAAACAAAATAAATTCGTCCCAATATTAACACTCTGTTAAGACAGGTGGCCTCGCTCTTTCCTGGCAAAACAATATCCCTTTGCACGCCAGCGAACGAACTCTGACGACTACTATGACTAACTGCAGACATTGAATAAAAATAAAATAAAAATCTTACTTTAGTACAGCGGAATAACGAGGGAAGTCAGCTTCGTAAAATTCTGAACTGTGTCTCGCTCTCACACCCCTCGTTTCTTTACTGTTTTAATCCACTGAAAACGACTTCAGAGCGCAGCCATTTCTATCCCAGAATCCCCGCATTCAATAACCAACTTTATTAGTCAACCGAAAGCAAGACAAATGACATTGAAAAGGAAGGGGAGTTGCCTATCGTAACAATCGCTGCGACATTTTCTTCCTGTTTGCTGGCAAAAAACGAGTCACCTTGATAAAATAACTAAATGCAAAAAAATACTATATATATATATATATATATATATATATATAATATATATATATGTATATGGTGATTATTGTTAAAGAGGGAATTGGTTTATATAGTTATACCAAGAATTGGTGGACAAAATGGGAAATTAACTAGTCTCTGTATTAATAGCTCTGTATTAATAGATTCCATTTGAATCTCCATTGCTCAATGTGAAATACTGGATCAAATCTCACAATTATCTTTTATATTCTGTGAGAACTTTGTCATCAATATTTTAGGAGACAAAATCCATATCAATTTTTTGATACAATGGACCCCCCCGTCAATATATATATATATATATATATATATATATATATATATATATATATATATATATATATATATATATAATGCATACAACACTATTAATCTGAAAAGCCACCTGCAATAACATTCACATCAAGTTTTGTACAGATTACTTATGTTTTACATTACATTTGTCACAATATCATAATCAGGAGAATATTCCTCTGTTGTTGCATGAGAAATAAAAAATTTCAAAAGCAGAGGGTTAATGACACAGAGAAAAAGAGAAATGACATGACACATGTAAGGCTCACCAGAGACTGAAATCATTTAATTTTCAGTATAAAATGTAGCAGTCACAGCATTTGAAAATATAATACAGTTTACACAACTATGCCATTGATTTTCAAAGATGTACAATATAACTGAACAACAGAAGGATGCAAAAGACAATAAAGACCATGCAAGTAGGGCAAACATGATGCAATTTCACTGTTTTCACCTATTTTGGAGTGTACCACTGTTGCATAGGGAACCTGAAGTAAGTTTAGAGATCCCTTGGAAAACATGGTTGATTTGCTATTGAAAGTACTTTTTTCTTCTCTTTGTAACGATTTGCTCATTTGGGTTACTTCAGTCAAGAAAGAAATACGCACATTATATATAAAAACATATTAATAGAAGAAATATAGTCTACTTAAATATATGAATTTGACAATAATGTCATTTATTATTAATTGACACTCATAAAAATAGATAAATCAACACATTAATAAGAGAAAAAGAAAGACAATATAAACCTGATATTTTCCATTTGAAAAATACATCAATCTTTTCATATTTGCATCTGTATGAAATCTCCCCCAGGTGACCAGGAGTGAATTATAATAATGTTCAAAGGTGATCAAACAGTGTCAGATCCTAATAGCTGACCTAAAATGCATACTCCAGAATGTCAGTAAATCTACCCTCTTAAAAATATAACAACAACAACTCCAGGGAGGTATGACAATGTTTATATAATTTAAAATTAGACTACAGTTTCTTTTATAAAAAAAAAACTATTTTTACAGCTATGGCTTTCATTGTATGATCAGTTTTGTTTTAAAATGAAAACTGCACTTAGTGAGCACGTATAGGTCACAGTTCTACATATAGCAACAGCAACAAAAATCAGCCCCAATATAATATATCCATCCAATGCAATTGCATGTTACAAATAAAATACATTCATAAAACAGAGTGCAAAATAAAGATCTGGCTAAAAACAAAACACACCAAATTGCTATTACATCTTTGAGGAAGCTACAGAAACAACCTGTCTACAAATACAGTATTTCTAAAGAGTGCTTGCACATTATAAGTACTGTAATGGGGGAGGTGAATACACTGATAGACAGCTGCCCTACTATCCCAAAATCGCTGCTCGGATGTGGTGTGCAGAAGGCTACGCCAGTGAGGAATGTTTCAATGGCGTAAACTTGCAAATGACTGTAGCGTGAAGTATAAGTGGGAGCCCCCATCCCACATATATTTTCCACTGCGAGTGATCCGAAAGGTCTTCTGTCCAAGATGTCAAGGCCTCTAGATAGACAGAGCTGGATGAGAAGATATGAGGGAGCTCAAGATGACTTGCTGTCCAGGGTGTAATAACGGTACATCACGCCCATAACAACAACAGCAAGAGCTGGGATGAGCCAGTTAGTCCACATACTGAAGGAAAGAAAAAAAATTTAAAAGCTGTGTGAATGACTATTGCCTTTGAGTATAAAACAAAACAAAAACACACACAAAAAACCAAAACACTTATGCATTAGTATATAGGCTGATCTATCACAGAACTCTTCCTTAAATCCAATACAAATGCTGCGGTTACCTGGATTGGCTTGAGGATGTTGTGATTAAGACACCCTACAAAGAGAATAAAGGGGGGTAAATGAGACACAGACAAAACGTGCATTTTTAACATCAGAGCACAATGCAAATTGACTTTTGCTTCTTGATGCAAGGGAAAGAGATATGCAAATATTATACTGTGTATTGTCACTGGGTGTCTCCATATGCAGGACAAGAACCAATAAGAAATGTACTTGTATCAGTTTATTTTTTATTCAGAAGACCAGTTTAGCCTCTTCTGGCTCAGTGTGTGGGATACATAAATAAAACAATTAAAACACAAGATGGGCCTTACCTTTGAGCTATCCTTCTTCCGATCATCCTACAAGAAACAAATAAATCAATTGTCATACTTTTTATGTTATTTAATACAACTGTAAATACATATGTGACCATTTTAATGTTATCAATAAAAATTAAATGAGGACCACAAGTACGCTGTGGAAGATTGCACTTCTTGTCTAATACTATCAGGGTACACACAAGCAACAAAAATATGCAGACTCAAGACTGTACCGGATGCAATTCTCCAATGAAATATTGTTTTAGCATCTCTCTGGCGTCGGTGGAGTGGCCAACATCTTCAAAGTTTTCCGTGGCATCTGCCGCGGCCTGTTCCAGCAATACCTCCTCCCCTCCCGGGTGCTACAGGGGCACAGACAGCAGACAGACATACTTAACCGAGGAAATAGGGTTTAAATCGCTTTACTAACACTTTGTTATGCCTGCCTGACGGAACTCAAACCCATAATCACATAACTGATACTAACCCGTGTATTAATGTATCACACTATCCTAGGTGTTATAAAACATGTTACGCTGACTGACTTATGTACCAGTTGCCTCCTCCAATGTCCTTTGCACGCTATGCTACGCCCTTCAGACTGCACGTTCACACAGCAAGTTATTGACCCCAGGCTTACTACAGACTGTTTAGTCATGAATGCTGATGTGTTAACATAAATGCGTGGCACTCCACCACGATTACGTGCACGCACATACTTCCATCGGCTATGCATGGTTTGCAATAGCTGTTTTCTTCTGCCATACATAGTTACCTGAGCAACAGTGTTGTCTGGTACCGGGCGTCGGTGTGGAGTTTATCTTGTTTTTACCCAGGCACGGTTCTTCAATAAACAGCCCCCTTCATTATTCAAACAGTTTTCAGTATAATGTTACGGGCTTATAATTGATGCAGGCACCGAGACTGTGGGACTATCTTTAAAATCTATCAACTAGTACATAACCCCAATCAAAACCTCAAAAAAAAAACCCTGAGCAGAGTGCAGTAATGAATGAGGGTTGTAGCCGGTCTTCCTTATTCAACTGCCCCAACATAACCGACTAAAGACCCGGCATTTTAGGACTTCTTTCCTACACCCCGAGCTAAGAAACAAGACATAAATCGGGTTTACCTCCTCCAGAAACCTGGTGACATCGTATACTTTTTCGTGGATTATGATCCAGACATCTTTGCTCGAGTTGTGCCGTGTTATTTCCTCTAGTGTGTAGTATTTAACCGGAGACTCCGAGTTTATCACCTCAGTGTTGTTTTCTTCTTTCATTGTTTTTTTCAACGCGAAGTTCTATGCACAAATAATAAAATATGATAAATATATTTTTATATATATAAAACACGGTTTAACTCCAACATCCGTAACACACACCAGCACGTTTCTTTGATTTACACACTCGTCTTATCATTCGATCCTCTGATTTATCGTCAAATAAACCTCCTGAATTTTAGCCAATCACAATACAGTTGGTGTGGACGCCAGCCAATAGAAACCTTAATATTCATTAACAATGTACGCGTTCTGCAGTCAGGCAACATGATTGACCAATTAAAACAGTGTACACGACGGCAACCCACATTCAGCGACGAAGATAGGTGAGAGAGAGAGAGAGATTTGAAATCATTAATTACAATGTCTATGGATGGCATAAATTACATAGTCATGTTCACTTCAGTATATGGACAGACTCTTGTTCTTGCCCAAATTGCTAATAGCATTTTTAGCTTAGATTTAGATTAGCTGGACCTCTACTGATGGTGCCAAATTATAAGAACAGTCCCATATGCCAGGTGGAAACACAACAAAAAAAAAAGCACAACATACACCCGCAACATTCCATGCCCCAGACCCTTACTATGCCTTGCTGAATAGGAAAAAGCAGTATTGTTAAATTGTAGAATTACCATAGAATTCCCCTTGTTTGTATGCTATTTCACTTAGGATTCATTTATTTAAGCATTTTATTTTACTGTGCTTTACATGTGATTTATGCCTCTAATATGCTTTAGTGGAGTACACTTTCCTGAGGGGTCACCTGAATTAAAGCGCTTGCAGATAGAGAAGAGGAAAAACATTCAAACAGCAGCATTCGTATGGGGTACGATTTTCAGAACAGGTTGAAAGGTAGCTAAAGCTATATGTGATGATTTTGCAAAGACATTTTTGTACCAAATCTGTCATTAGAATTGTGCAGTTTCCTGTGGTTGTCACAGTGTGTTGTATTCAGAAGGTGGCAATAGACGACAAACCTGCGTTGCAGGTATTTAAATATGGTTGTTCTGCAGGGATTATTGTGTTTACGCATTTTAGTTCCCTCGTATAAACAACATTGTATCTTGAATGCTGACTCTTGTTATTGCAGCTGACGGCCACCAGAGTGCACAATTGTACAACATGTATTATCGCTGTCATGTTGAAATATACTGACACCATTAGTTTTGACTGTTTTCCACAATGGCATTCCTTAGTCTAATTGCTAGCTTTCAATCCCAGTAGCCCTCCCCAGTCGTTGTACTATTGTTGAACTGTCCTGCCTAACACTAATGACTCTGATGGACAGGATTCCTACCCAATCAATACTTGCATTGTTCACACTTAACCCACATGCTCAGCATAGTGACAGCAGAGCAACTAAATAACATGGGACTCATTTAGCAAAGGAACCCTGCAAATTATTGACATGACAGTGTGTCCCCAGGCTGGTGTACTCCTGGTCCTTCAGTGAAAACTAGCTGCAGCCACACTGCCCATACGTAGACACTACATATTAAGAATTCTACACATGCCAGATTTTGGTTTTGCCTTTATAACCATACAGCCATAGAAGAAGAATCTGAAGCAAACCCATTATGTTTTCTGTTTATCCTATTAAAGCAGAAAAAAAATTGACCAGAGGTCAAGATCTTTCGAAAATTTTTTTATTGAAATGGACTTTATACCGTTTAGTTTCTATACGTTTTTTAAACATAATTCCAAGCAAAAATATTATATTTAAAATTGAATCAGATGTTCAGCGTAAGATTCCCTGTTGTAAAAGCCAATTGAATTTTAAGAGTGAACTCTCATTAGATTAAGGAGATGAAATAAAACTGCCCATGCTGATCATTTAAGCTACAGAATGTTTCAAAGGTTGTTTTCCTACAGAGAACCTAGAAATGAAGACCCGAGGGGCATAATTACAGTCTTTCGTCTACAAAGCAGCTACTGATTAAAGACCAGGCCAGAGCTCTGGGGACTTATCTAAATGAAATAAGCAGAAACAGTGTTACCTGGCTGCTGTTGATTTGAAACTGAAAATACAAACTGTTCCCAACAGTTTGTGAAAAACCAACTTATTCCACATTTTCATCTGGCAGATAAAACCAGCCTGAAAAACTCAAACTGATCTCATTCCAATATGAAACTGGGGCGGCAATCTGCAATCTATAATGTAATCTTTAACCAGACATTATACAAAGTCAACGATCACATGTATTTCTTGCGCTTTCGTATAATTGCTATTTATAAAATAATTTGCAAACCTCCAATATTTCCCTGACGGTATAATACATTCACAGCCTTCATGTTCAGGTTAATCATTTTCTGCATTCAGGGATTTGCAGATTGAAAAATGTATGACAAGTGGAACATATCTTCCCTTTACTTTCATTGGGACACGTCACAAAGTCTCCCATTTACAGTACAGCCTGCCATTGAATGAGAGGAAGCAGCACATAGCTGATCTCATATAAAAACCTCAAAAGAAAAGAAAATTTCAAAAAGATGTGAAGCGGCTAAAACCAGCTCTATTGGGTTGAATATGCCCCCCACAGAAAGGTAAAATAAAGGTTAACATTGCCAAGTCTTTGTGACTGGCTTTAGTAGCACAGCAGTTGTATAACAGCAGTAACTTGCAGGTACCTTCCTTTTTAGGAAGAACTTGCAGTTCCACCAGTGTATTCATCATCAGAGCCAGCAGGGCTAGAAAGGTAATGATCCTCCTGAGCTGTGATATTTTGTTAGTGCTATTTCCAGTCCCAGACGACCTTTTCCTCAAGCTTCTGCAGTTAAATTACGTAACTGTACTAAGCCAGCATTATTATGCTCTTGCTCTGGCCAATTTCATAGTTAAATGGACACTTCAGGCAAGCCTATCCCCAGCATGGAAGAGTGTGTTGCTATTTCCTTAGCACCAATCTGTATCAACCCTGTTGAAATGAAAAGCATAGTCTCACTTACATTTTATTAACCATTTTAGAAATACAATCATATCTATCTATCTATCAATCTATCTATCTAATATTTTTATATAACTACCTATCTGCCCTATTGAGGAGTTTTAGGAAAGCTGGGATGATATGATCATGTCAACGGTAGGACGGTTTCACAGTGGTAACATGTTCATATCTGAGCAATCCATTACAGCATCATGGTGCTTTTGAATAAGGACTGTACTTTATAAGGATCCTTTATGTTGCCGTTGCTGGCAATGCTGAGGTCCGCAATGGTTCTGGTAGGTGTTTCTATTTTCTACTATACGAAACAAGTAGACAGTCATTTAGGTTAATGCCTTATCGGGGTAGAGAGAGAGACTTTATATCATAAAGTATAAAATAATATAATGTAATATATAATATATTCATATCTTTGAATGTATACATTATATTTGGTTTATTTACAAAATGAGTATTGTGTACATAAATGGTACCTTTGTTAAACAATTATTTTGATGTCTACTAAGAAAATATACAGGCATATATATATATATATATATATATATATATATATATATATATATATATATATATATATATATATATAGATAAATAGATAGATAGATAGCTAGATAGATAGATAGACAGATGGATGTGGGTGTGTTTTTTAAATGGTGGTGCTAGACGGTATCTGAACTTACATGTGTTTTAGCTACAATAACTACCATCTCAAATTATTTTATTTTTTTAGGTTCGCTTTTTAATTGTGTCTTTATGTTACCTTTCAGATTTTTTTTTTTTTTTCGCTGTTGTTGTTGCGTAATGCTTGACTAGGCCGAAACGAGGGTGACAAAAACTATAAAAACTCACTTACAACGTTCGCTAAACCTGGGTATTTGTAGGTAAAAACCAGAAGGCGGCTGAAGTCAAACATCATTTTAACTCAAACCTGCTTGATTAGGCTGATGTCTGCTGTAGTGGTGAAAGGGTGATGAAAGGGTTCTCACACATCACACACAGCCAGGAACTCGATTCCTGTGATAAAGTGATGAAAAAGGTTGGTCACCACCAGGGCCACTGAGAGACTGAATTCAACATCAATGAAACAAACCATTCTCTTTAATGCCAGCTGAGTCGTTTTACCACTTCTTCTACCTAAAGGCTGAAAGAACATTTATTCTCATGAATAATTGTGCTTTCAGCACTAAAGACTGACTACCAAAGGGGTTGATGATCAAAAGACTTTCAAAAATCATTCTCTTCAAACTCTGACAATATTTTTTTTTTTCCAGAAACATTTTTATAGAGGAAAATATATACATTTGTCCCCCTAATCTCTTTCCTCTCTCCCGGTTCACTAACACAGCAGAGGACTAGTTCAAGATCTGTAACTTCAAAAGCAACTGATAATTGTACAATAATCATTTTAAACCACCAGATGGAGCTAGTCTTATAGTGAAGCCGTTGGATACTAAAAAGTGAAACTAATTGATCCAGGTTTCCTTACCTCCTTTACACACACTATATACAGCTTTTTAATTAAAATAACCATCCTTCAGTATAACTTGTGGATTTCATCTCATAACTGAGGAGGTGTCTGGATGATGACTCCAACTGAACACAGTTTTTATGTCTAATTGCCAGAACAGAGCAGCTTCAATAGGAAACAATGTTGCTTCCTCCTTGGTAAATGTTTATCGATTCAATCTGGAAGCAGTTTAATAATATGCAATACATTTTTAGTGGTGCAAAACCAGCCTTCTATTAAATGCATGCCAGGGATTAAAAACCGCCACTAATATTTGACATTGACCGTAACATTTCACACATAAAAACAGCCATCTTAAAATAAAGCGATTGTTCATTCAAAAGATGACCAACAATCTCCAGGACAGTCTGAGTTTTTTTTTTTTTTTTTTTTAACTTGCATTACAATGCATCTAAAACCTATTCCATACCCTTATAAACGTTTACCTTCTACATATTGCACAGTAATTTTGTAGATTTCCCAGGTGTTTTATGCTTTACAATGATTACCTGCTGTACCATGCTATGGCCATAATGGTAACTAGACATTTTCAAAAATATGTCTTAAATTCTAGAGTTCAAACTGCATTCCCCAGTTCACCTCAATCCCTACAAGTGTGCTACAAATGAGTTGCATGAGGATCAGTATTTGCTTCTTCAACATGGAGAGCTTGTAGGACACAAAGAACAAGGTAATTTTGTTTTTGAGTACAGAAACATACAGTAGTAGAATAGCATTTGAACAATTTGGATATTTGTGGCGATATGCCAGTTTTCCCATTAAGTTCTGTACGTATATTGAGAGTAACTGTAGATGTTCAATGCTTTTAGGTATAAACAGTGGTACGGAGAGTTGAATGAGTTCCTACAGTGTGTATAACAGTGTTATAGTGCTATGGTATCATCACAGGCATTTACCTCAGCATGTGAACCTCTAAGATGATTTTTGCTAAATACATTCAAGCAATATTGTTCCTGTCTCAACCTTTAAAACCCCTACTTCTTTGTCTCTGTCAAAATCTAGCCCCAAACAAATGATTAAACTTTTGACTTTGTTCAGCATACTGGCGTGCTTACTACAAATCTGAGGAAGATTTACACAGACACGTGTCACTCCCTGAGCTAAAACAAGCAGGTCAAACAAACACCCCCTGCCACGATTGTTAACTCAAAGGCCAGAGCTGAGTTCAGAAGACGTTCGGGTCAGAATGAAGGGGTAGCTCCTCTGAAAGCCTATTCACCCCCCTGGGGCAGCTAAATTGATATTTAGACAGCAAGAGCTACCCTTCATCACCCTCAACAGTGAGGTGCTTTAGTTTAATTACACTACCCATTTTTAATTAAATAATTGTTTCATTTCATTGCTCAAAACATTTAAATAGTTGTTTGTTTGGTAAACTCTGAAAAAGCTCTTAAGAATATCTGAAAAATACTATGTACTATTATAATACTATTATAATAAGTGTATTACCCTGAGGAAACCATTAACAGCAAAAGAAACACAGCATCTGTAAAATTTAATATGTGCTTCTTTTTCTAAACCTATAGCTATGACTTAAATGTAAATCAGTTGCTTTAATAGTTTGCCTCTAATTATCTCTCCCTGTAGCTGGTTCTGTATTTCATTCCAGTCAATTTTCTGTATGGATGTCAAAGTAATGAAGGTTATCCTGATGAACGACAAGTCCGGTTTCCAACGAGGTTCACATTGCTTTCTGAGTTCCACCAGGGATGTCCTGAGGGCCTGTTCAATTGGTGACAGAGACCTTCACCGCCTCCCAATCCATGCCTGCTTGTGTGGACTGAAACATCCCAGTTCTGGCACAGACAGACTGGGGAAGCGTCACTCCTTGGAAGGCCAAGTAACAGTAGATGTGTCAGCTTGGGTAATAATCAGCTGTACTCTGTGAATGGTGCTGGAGTGACAGCCAAAGAGACAATGCAATGATTCAGCAATGGTAGCACCAGGGCTACTACAGTGCGTTTTTAATATTTTGACATGCCAAAGTTATTCAATAGTATGAAGCAATCCATCACACTGGTAATCCAGCGCAATACCGTGGTGCCATGGTGAGCTAGCATATCAGGTCCTTGGTACAATATTATCATTGTGTTGCATTGCCAGTAAAGCTGTGGTCTGGTCTTGGAAGTTTCCATTATAACTGAATTCAACTGTATTTTCTATCAGGGTGACTGTCACTTTGCTACACTGCATGTGCCCTGGTGAAATATTTCAGTTAAGTTTTATATATATAGATAGATAGATAGATAGATAGATAGATAGATAGATAGATAGATACACACATACACACATACAGTACAGGGTGGTTTTAAAGTCCCTTTTAAAAAACTTTTAAATAATACAATTTATCTAAATTACAGTTCCCCTCCTCAAAATGTTAATGCTTCTGGACAAAATAGCAATTTAAAGTAAATCAAAATGCATTTGTGACTACTGTAAATATCATGGCATCATCAGAAAATAAATCATTGTGACTGACACTGGAATTCTTCTTCCTCAACGGACAGTCCTGTATATAGGTTAATTTAGTTTACAATAAACTAGATGTGTTTTCTTTATCAGGTTTTTGTTTAATAGTCCGGTATCTGCAGATCTCCCACCAAACAAAACATTTGTATCTCATACAGCTTTGACCATTGCTGTCTCTCAAAGCAGTCATTTGGGAAATATCAATGTAGAAAGCATGAGAGGAAAAAGACATTTTTATAATTCTCGTAATTAGATTTTATACTTTGCAGAAAGTATAAATTGCCAAAAACTATTTGCACCAAAAAAGGCACACAAGTTTTTCAGGAATAATAAAAAGAGGTGATGCACAGTATCAGTTCAAGGTTCTACCAATGACAGAGGTGAGCAGGTATTCCGTTTCTATGGGCTACTATAACCTGGATGACACTTAAGAGAAATCTTCAGTGTACAGCTATGGCCACCCTATAGAATTAACAAATCATGCTTCATAAAGTTGAATGAAACCTGCTGAATAATGTTACGTTAACATATTTAATTACACACCACTTTGTAGTTTTCCATATACTTAAACAACTGACAAAAATTGAAAAATGTGACATTTTGAAATCTAACATGGAATACTGTACTACTATTATGGCTTACAGTAGACTTTTGCGATATTTCTTTGATTGCACAATGTTAAATACAAGATCTGTTCGTATGTTTTTTTTTTAAGTCTTAAAATTGTTGCAAAACTTTTGGCCATAGCTGTAGATTAGTCCAGCAGAGGCAAAGAACATTATGCTCCGATAAATCATGTCTTACAGGTTTATTTCAATAGTCTGTGGTGTCTATTTTCCCCAGGCAGAAAACGTTCTTTTCATAAACAAAACCCCAGATAAAAAACAGCACTTAGTGAACAAGCATCAGGATTTCATTGTGGTTTCTCCTGACTGAGATCAGGGAGTGAATGAGTGAATGTAATTTTTAAGTTGCCAAGCAACACCAGGCTTTCCCAGGGTCCGCTGGAGATATGGTAGTAGCTGACAGCTCGCAGCAGTCTGACAGGCCCCAGCAGTAACCACTATCTTACTGCATAAGAAGATAGGTTTTTGTGAAATAAACCAATTGGGGCACATTTTTTAAATTGCATATGTATTAATTTACATGATTTTAGCAGATTAAGTTAATGCCATATTATTCAACTGCAATTCCTAAAAATCCTTCATTTCACATTGCAAGTGCTTGTTCTAACATGGACAAGGATATACAAATATGAAAAGTAATGACCTATTAAATAAAAACACAGCTTTTTTAGACTAAAGAAACCACATTCTTGGCTAAAGAAAGCCAAATTGAACATGTATTTTTGTTAAAGGTGTAAATATCAGTACTCATGAGAAATAATTAGTGGCATTTGTCTCATTAAAAACTGAGATTTGGGTGTGTTTGTATGTGTCTTTTTAATGAAGGAGGACAGTAGGAGAATTCTCATTACAGAAAGTCAGGTTTAGGCACGAGAAGAGAGAGACAGGCAATTACATTTGTAATATTCAAATCCCTGAGGGAACTTATGGCCAGGAATAGAACAGAAGTATTTCTTCTCTGAAAATAAGGACGAAGGGGGTTGAAAACGTATCTGCTTGGTCCAGCTTACACTCTAGACTTTTGCATAGCTGACATTCACAAGGTGCTTTTGCAGCCTGCTAGCTAATAAATGTTAACTGCATTGTCTTCTGAATTGCCAGTACTGTAAATTCAGTAATAGAGGTTGTTAAAGTGATGGCAATTGTCAGCACTATCTTCAAATGCAAACATAGAAACACCCATTCAAAGTTGTTCATTGTTACTGTTTGCATCACATACACTGTATGGTACAGTTTAAGCAGAAGAGCAGATTAAAATAATGTTTTTGCTTGACAGTTTAAAGAACAGCTGCTGGGAACAGGGTCAGCCCCTATCCTAGGGAACATAACTGAACAGAAAGCTGCGTAATCAGTACAATTCCCCAGTCATCAAGATTCTTTCATATTCCTGATCTGGGAATTTATATCTAAACAGTTTTTAGTACTGCAAACTGATAGATTTCAAAGTCCTAGGAGGCTGATAAAAAAATTAAATAAAATGTATTCTCATCCAACTCCAATAGCATCTACTCTTTAAACTTGTTTGGCAAAAAGTACCTTTATAGAAAGATAACAGATCCAGGGTTTCAGCCTGCAGTTCTCTTTCTTAGACTTTTTTGAAAGAGCTGTCACATTACCCCCTTTCTGCGGGAGGACTTATCAGAGCAGGGAAAGAACCTCCCCACGATCAGGTCTTGCAGAGCTCTGCTTCTATCTGTGAAGCTTCCAAGAGGAAAGTTGGTTACTTTCTGACCCTCCAGAGGAATGCAAAACTAATCCACACACCAAAGCAATAGAAAGCATGTGAGCAACACACATCCCCTTGCCATGAAGGTAAATACAAAAATCAGCACTATCAGTACAATAAAAAGTTGCTGTGCAACAGTACGTACAGAATAGAAATAAAGAAAGAAAAAGGTAATGAAATATTAAGCAGCTCTCCAGATATCTGCTAAAATGTAAATATGACATACAGGCTGATGGATGCGTGGACAGACAATGTGAATGGCAATTTTGTGACAATTGGAAAAGCGTTTTTTTTCAGGATATATGGAAAAAGTGATATGTCCAAACATAGGCATGACCACCTCCACTATATCCCGCTTTACAGGGATTTTATCTTCATAATAAGTCTGCCTACCAGGGCTTCAGTGGCTTTACATTCCCAGCCTGCAACAGCCAAATAAGGAAGAAACCTAGATAAAAAAAAAAAAAAAAAATCATTTACACACACCACCATTTACAATGAAGGGGCAAAGCTTTATTGTCTTAACAATTCAACTTTTTTTGCAAATACAAAACAAAAATAAGCACTTTCTTAAATCACACTTAAATTTTACAATCATTTTTTCTATTTTTTATAACAGTAAAACAAAACATTTAACACAATATGGTATGCTACACAATAAATATCTTTATTAATCAGTTTTTAATAAATTAAGTCAATATGTTTTTCATGCAATAAACAGACGTTTTCTTACTTGTATTGTTAATTACCCCCATAACACTGCAATACTAAGCCAATTTAATATTTTATGCTTTCATGGTAAAAATGTTTGACACATCAATTCTCCTTTTCTACAATAGAAGTCATTCGCCTTTGCCATACAGACAGACTGCGGCTGTAGTTTAGTGCCAAAACGTTAAACATTTCTGGTTTAAAATGATATACATTCAGTATTAACCTACACTTATGTAACATTCAGTAAACTAAGAATTTAGAACTGTGGCAACATTCGAACTATTGGCATTTGCTGGAAACTGGGGGGCCTTCCTGCATTTACCAATGACCTTAAAATTAGGCAATTTCAGTGGCAAAAAGATGGAAATGATTTTCCAGCTATCTAAAGCAACCGTTTGTATGCATCGATTTGTAAAGTAATATATTACTTGCTCCCCACAAACCAGCCAATTTACTAACCTTTAAAAAATTGTGGTAGTATACTTTTTTCTGCACATTTTTTCAGTTTTATCCCTTACACTTTTAGATGAAAAAAAGACCAAGATTACCTGCAATAGTGTTTCTTTGTTTGGGAAGATGAATTCCACATACCCTTATGTGGATTTCAGAATCCCCAGGTTAAAGAAAATGATTTACATTCAAAAGCAGCATTAACAAGGTATTTAAACCATTACAGAACATGGAGCATTTGTTGTTAATTCCATATATTAAAATTAGCATTTACAAAATGAATTAAAATGCACAGATTGTTTAAACCAGCTGCTATACTGCAACTATAACCTTCAGATGATAAATGAAATAAGGAGGATAGTAGGTGAAATTTATAAGTTAAGCTTATCTTTCAGATTTCTGAGCCTGATAAGTGCTGTGGACAGACAGATAGACACACACAAGTTTATTTGTCTTATGGGCTTTTCGACTTGGATTCTCTCCAGTTCTAGTTGCCTGGCATAGACAGGTAAAACATAGCCGAGATCAGCCAAGGTATCTATAAGGTAGTAAGCCTCACCACCATTTATTGCACAGCTGTGTATTGCCTGCAATACACAAGAGAAATTAGATATTTACCAGATTTCTATAGAAATCCAGCCTGATCCTTGTTAAGTCTGTGACAGGCAACTAGAATTGAAGACCATTTTATATACATATATAAACCAAAAAAAAAAAAAAAAAAACCAAAAAAAAAAAAGGGGGGGGCTTTCCGAGCAACAGCAGAGCTAGGATGACATTAAAATTGAACTTGGCTGAAAGCACCTTAACCGAGATAAACACTTGTGATGTATATATATTTAAAATAAATAATTTTGGAGCTACTTACTCGTTAAATATTCTCTATTAAATGGCCTCAAAAGGAGATGTTTGCAAACTTGAAAAAAGTGCAGATATAACAAAACATTACAATAAAACTTGCTGTGATACTAAAGTGAGAACTTAACCAGTGCAAAACTAAATGTTTCTATTACAAGTAACCTAGTTTGTTTATGACTTCTGTCAACGCAGAAATTAATGTGAATGGAGTAACAAACAGAAAACATTAAAACTGACAGATAGGTTTTTGCAGTTTATAGTGCAAGTACAGATGAGGAATCTTGAATCTTTTAGCATAGCTTCCTGTACAGTACTACCAACTGGGAGGCTAAATTGCACTCAATTATATGCTGCACATCCATATATTTTAACAGCAATTTAGGTATTTAATTTGAAAAGAGACTCCATTGCCCATGAAACTAGAATATAATGGAATAAAGAAATGCATGCAAACTGCATAGAAGAACTAGACAGCTTTTGACTTTTAAACTGACAATCCCATTAAAAAGGGCAGACTGGGCAGGATTCTAAATGTATGTGGATCTGCTTCAGAATCATGCCCATCGATATGCCCCCTTATTCCAGTCCCAGCTGACATGTCAGGTAACTCTTAAAAGTTTAAACAAACAATCTGCTTTTCACAAATGCAAGAATATTCTCATCTCAGTAGTGAATTAGGAATATGTATACTTCTCCATATTTGGGGATAGTATAATAGGGTAAAAAAAAAAAAAAAAAAAAAAAAAATTAAAAGGGGAAAATACCTGCAACAGTGGAACTGAAAAGATTTAATACCAATAAACGATGTTGCAGGGCAAATGTATGCAACGCTTAAAATCCATATGAATTCTTAAGGTTCATTATGCATTTTTGGCCATTACTGTTTTCTTTCAAAACATTTCTGTAAGATATTATAAAACATGATATTTAAATTTAACCTCAAAAGGACCCATGACTTGCAAGATGCAAGTCCAGATTGTGGCAGGTAAATAGTTCATGACCAAGACCCTGAAACACAAAGCACTGCTTTCTGGTAGCTGCTATTGCAGCAACTATTTGTAGTTAATAAATTTTCACTAATTCTTAAATATATTTTGTTGGTTAAACCTTGCACGTTGAGAAAATGTTGCAAACAGGTTTCTAGCTGCCCTAAACCTGCGTTGTGTTTCACGTGAAAACACTGTAATCAAGTTGCTCCAGGTATGATGGAGAGTTGACAGATGCACCCAACCAAGCAACTAGTTTTATCTTCTATGTGCAACAATGCAAGTACCTGGCTGAAGGGAAAAAGCATCATGCTTTTATAGGTAGCTCTCCATGGAATGATGAGGCAGCAGGGTGCAGCTGGATGACATGCTGCAAGAACGCTCTGGAACGGAATTGTTGTTCTCCCATGCTTGACTCACCACATTGATGGCACCTGGGCCCCCAATCCCCACGCCCATCTCAGGGCACACTGGCAGACACAGCCTCCGCCCCAGCAGCTGGAACTTCCTACGGAAGCTGCGGTTCAGCCAAAAGTAGACTATGCAGTTGAGAAAGCCGTTGGCACTGGGCAGCCACACTGCCACAAATTCTACCCACTCCGGAACTCTGTGCCGTGAAATTGCTAGTGAGGAAGAAAACGATAATAACAACAACAACAAATTTTATCCCAATTGTGTGTAATGCTATTCTTTGGAAGTTGATTTCCCATGCACACACTTTATTTGATACATTTTGACAACATTGTTCTATTTGAAATGTCACCTTACAACTGCAACCCACTAACCTTTGGGAGTCTGGCATGCCTTGACCTTGCCTTGAAGAAATTGACCAATAAGTGTTGCTGAATGAAGCGAACTATCCCCAGCTAATTTTCCTCTCAGGCTCCAAGGTAAACAGCCGACCGATACAAATTTCTGGGTTGTTGACTAACTACCTATGGTGGTTACAGGATGCAACTCCACAATAAGAAATAAAGATGAGTAACCCAGCTCCACTTATTAGCAATCTCTGAAAAACTAAATTCAATTGTAACCGTAATAAAACAAAATATGGTACATATATTAAATGCTAATCAACCATCTTTGGGAACAGTGTTTAGTTTGCTAACTTCAAGATTTGAAGCTGGTGGCTGAGGAGGGGTTTCCTTAAAATAAATGCACATGTTTGGCAGATAGGAAATGGAACTGCAGGACAAGTAAGTCAGCGTTTAAAACATGTTTTTAATTTAGAAATACCTTACAATCTTATCTTGTTAACAATTGGGGAAATATTAAACTGGAGAATAAAGTATTCACAATCAAATAAAGGTAAATCCTGAACATGATTGTGGGACCATGGTAAGATCTTTGACAACTTAATATTGCCTTAGGTAGTTCAGTGTTAACCGTGTATAAAAAATAATACACTTGCCTGTGTAGATGATGGTGATCATACAGGGTGTCCAGCACGTGTAGAACACAATCATAACGGGCACAAGGACCTTTGAGGCGGAGTCCGGGCTGCTGCGGACCCCCAGATCGTGATTTTTAAACTTATTTCTTTGTCTCCTGGCTGTAAACCACAGACGGAAATTGGCAAACGTCATGATGATTGAGCAGGGGAAAAAAATGAGGGCTGTCAGAGTGAGGGAATAAGCGACATTACTTGAGTAATCTGGGTTGCAAACTAAGGAGGCGCTGGAGAAGTACACTTTCACGATGCCACCAGGGATAGAAATCGGCAACAGCAGCACAGGTGGAAAGAACCAAGCTACCGCGATCAGAGCCCGGATTCTGTTTTTCGTCAACACGGTGGGGTACTTCAGAGGGTAGAACACAGAGATGTATCTCTCCAGGCTTATGGTGGCCAGCGAGTAGATACAAGAGGCGAAAATCGAAGAATTGAAAAATGCCACCACGTGGCAGTACGAGTCGGGCTCGTCTTTGTATTCCCGAACCAGGCTTCCGTAGAGGTTTAATGGCATCACGATGAGCGCCAAGGCTGCATCCGCCCCAGTAAGGGAAATCAAAAAGTACCGGGTATTTTTAGACCAGCCAGCTACCGAGGAAGCGATCACTAAGATGACGGCCAGGTTACCCAGAATGATCAATGTCCCGAGCACAGATATAATGCAGATTTTGGCAGACCGGTTGGATAGTTCTCCATATCTTCCATATGTAGAGTTGCTCACATTCCCAATGGGGCCGTCGTTCTCCAGCGCTAACGTTAAATTGTGGATATTAAACATAACTTCTTGTTTGTTGGTTACCAGTTATGGTTATTGTTGTATTTAAAATATGAGGCACTAAACATACCAAGACAAACAGACATACACAAACGTGTTTTTTTTTTTTTTTTTTTTGTTTTTTTCAAAGTTGAATTTTCATTATAAAGACAAACTCTACTCAATGCAACTCCACGAGTTTAAATAGATCAACTACCGCCGATGAGCTCTTGGGTCAGCTGACGACCCCAACTAATTAACGTTGCTTCTCATCTGGGGCCTAATTTAAAAAGACAGCTACTACAAATTTTGTGAAAGTCTACCTGCACTGGTTCCAAGTTTCCATTCTTCGTTTAACTTAATCACTGTTTATGTCACCTACCTCCAATATTAGCATTACAAAAACATGACAAAAAAGGCAACTCTAAAAACGCATCCGCAAAAGTTTCATGCACTGTATTGCGAACCTTGTGATCAAATAAAAAATACGGGTCTTTTATTATTAGTATGTAAAATGTTTTGGTCAGGTTTGAATAAAGGTTTTTTTTGTTTGTTTTTTGTAACAGGTGTAAGAATATGAACACACTGTAATGCACATTTTTATTCTAAAAGGCACTTTTGTACCCAAATGAATCATTAAGAGCAGCGTTGTGGACGACAGGACCTGAGTTGTCATGGCAACCTTTTCCAAACACATGCTATGGCATGCAGGTGTATCGTTGCCAGATGTATCACGTTCTAACACAACATCATAGGGTTTGCAAAATAAAATAAAATTCAGTATATTGAAAAGATACATCATTGTATTTTGTCCTTTAAAAAGTCTCATTTTGCTGTGTAATAAGCCCATGCACACAGTAGTCAGCTTTCCTGATTTTCTCTCCGATATATAGGAGAAGGACCTTCTACCCCTTCTGAGCCATGGAGTCTCCCCAGTCCTTCCCAAACCCTGAACCCCACCTCACTCCACTATTTAGCCCTGGGGTAAGTGTTGCTGGGAGATACACTGTTCCGAGGAAGCTGGGAAGCGGCAGCTTTGCTACTGTTTACTTGGTATTGGACAGCAAGTTCAAGAGTAAAGAGGACAAGTGAGTAATATCTTTGTCAACAAACTAAACATAATACAATATATTTCAATGGATAGGGATTAATCTATTGGACCGCCTTCCAATGCATGTTCAACTGCACGTTTTACACAGCATTGTCTACTAGGAACAAAATACATTGGAAACACCTGAAACATGTATCACACAGATTTTGTCCCTGGTGTTGTTTATTTGTCAATAATTGGACCCCTGCCATGCATTATGTACTACATACAAGCTGCAGCATCTCCCTATTGCAAGGCAAGACAGCTGGTGTGATTTTGATAGAGGGTTCATTGTAGAAAAACCTCAAAAGCAACAACTCTGCTGATTTACCTTCTAAAAGTTTGAAAAGTATTATGGGGAACTTTTATAAAGGCTGCCAACCCAAGTAAGCTTTCTTTAAGGAATTAAAGACGGTCAGGATTGAGGAATGGTCATGTTTCCCTCCAGAACACCTTGCAGATTTGTCATGTCGAATCAGTGCTAGCTTGACTGCCTGTGATGGCTGTCATCCTTAGTTACAAGGTGGTGGTTTTTTTTGTATTGTTTGTCTGTTTACTTGTTGTCTGTGTATCTGCCAGTGGTTTCTAAGAGATGTCTATATACACAGAAACCACATGGCTAAGCATACTGATGACAGCAACCGTTGTCTGAGTTGTGCAATCCCCCCCTGTAGACTGCTTCACACTTCCCTCTCTCAGCAAATTCTGTTTGTTCCTCTTTTGTTCACACTGCCAGGTTCTGTGACCTTGTGATTTGGGAGGCATTCAGGGTTCTTAAGCAGCTCAGGTTTCCCCTTTAGACAGCAATTTATAAATTTATACAGAATGAACAATTTGTAGCTTAGCGGTACTGGGCAGCTGTGCAGAATTGGATGCAAACAAAATAATGTGATTATTATAAGGAATTAACAGTTTGTAATAAAAAGGGGGGCACATATTGGTAAAACCCTTATAAGCTTGTAACTCTTCCTGAGTTCTTGGTTAAGATTCCCCCGTTGTAGCTCCTTGCACTCTGTTCAGGTCGATTCAGCTTGCTCATAACCTGCATTCAGTGTTTGGGTTAGTGTGAATATTGATTGAAGTCTTTCTGGTGTTTGGGTTGAGAGAGATGAAATATGTTTCTCAAAGTTCATGTTTTGTGTAATGATGGCAGACTTAACAGCCTATTGAAAGAAACTTCATTACAAAATTCTCTATTTATGAATGTAGATATTTTGAATTATAACCTTCTCTACAAAAGAGCACGGCCTACAGTATTTTCTGTAAATCCTTTTCACAATCTGATCTATTACAAGGCCACATTTAGGTTGACATCAGCTTTATGACCTGTGGTTCTGTGCTAAACAGAACAACATTTTGTTTGTATTATGTCTATGATTGACATAACAATTGTGTCATTGTATATTGTAGGAATTTTGGGTCTATATGATTTTATTTAAGGAAGAGCACTGTCATGTGACCTGCTGTAAATGTCTGGGATCATTTCTTCACTGGAAACATTGGCAGCCCGACTCTATCACAGATGGAGTTGAGGTTCAGTTGCAGTGTTGGTCTATTTACAACAACCAGTGCTAATTTCTTTATTTGATCCTTGGTAACTCAGAAGAGGAACAAACAACACAAAAAGCAACAACTTGGGTAGCATTGACCATTTTTTATACAGCCGCCTTTCATTATTAATCTGTGAAAAATGAGTCCCTGTTTTTCAGTTCTGGCTCTGAAATCCTGTTCATCTGCGTAGCGGGGTAGGCATTAATCAAACACAGATATCACAGTGTGTGCACAGTGTGCTTCACCATTACCTTAAGTGTCTTGCAAGTGCTTTCCCTGCTGAGTGGCACCTGATTAAAATACTGTACTTCAATTGCTGCTGTAAAAATGGGCTCACAATTTGGCTTTACACAAAGCCTGTCAGTTTTGATATAGACAGTTGACATGTCCATAGGACCAAAGCTAATTTACAGTTTATTAACATTTTGCCTAACTGCAGGTCGAACCAAACATTGATCTCTTACCTAAAATGGCTGCCAGATTGATTATTAATATTAATATGGTTGTTGAGTTGTTGGTGTTGTTGTTGATAATAAGAAATATAAGGGTGTGATATATAGTGAGTGGTTTCAGCAGTCATCATAAAAAATAAATTGACCTGAATGTATAGCATTATTCCACTGTATTTTATTTATTTTTTTAATTTTGGAATCCCCCTGGATTGCATTAACAGTCTGTGCTTATCTCAGGATAAACCCTAATACTAAGTGGTTGATGCAGTCCAGGTGAATTCCTTGGTATTGTTATCTGTTGAACTGCATATGACTGCAAACCCATTTTTCATCAGAGAGCTATTTACAAAGTAGGTTGTAATTCAGTATATCCATATATTAATACAATTGCTCAACACTGGTAATTTGTGCTTGACGTTAGACTGAAAGGGCGAATGTGCTTATTTTTATAACCGTTAAGATTTTTGTTTAAATGTGTGAAGAAAAACTGAGCCTTGATTTATCTTTGTCGTCCTATAGTGCTTTGGAATACCCATTAATCCTAGTGGCTTTTCTGCTCTCCTCCTTCTGCTAATGCTGTCAAGATGCACAAATTACCAGAAGATTGGTTGCTTCTCCTCTCTGACACTGCAAGCTCTACAAAGGCAGACAAAATGTTAGCAAACAGACCCTCTGTGCCACTACCATCATCACACTGCTCGAGCTATTTATAACAGCAACCTTCTCTTTCTTAGAAAAAGGCTTGTCGTGATTGCTACGATTCAGTACTGCATTTACTATTTAATAACTGTAATTTGAAAACTTGTATTTCATTTGATGATCTATTTTTTTTTTTTTTTTGCAGTTTAGAGTCAAATTTCCAGCTATAATCTTTGTTTTCAAATAACAGCGAAAACAAGAAATTTTTTAAGCCAGGCAGGAGGCAGCAGTCCTCTTCATACTGGGGCTCGGCCATTACAGAAACGTCAACATCACTATCTACTGCGATTGTATCTGGTAGCACTTTGACAGTAAAGGATATTGCAGTGTGAGGGTGCTATCATCATTCTAAGTTATCTGTGTGAATTGGTTGGTGGGTGGTTGACAGTGATTTATAAATAACTTTTTTTCACTGAAAAAATAAATGGTTTCATGAGTGGACACTTGCTAGATGTTGAGTGATAGAAAACTGACTAATAGAAGTGTGTTTGTTTATTCATTTAACAAGCTGTGTTATGTATTTAAACTGCCTGGCACTTTACCTGATAACAAGGATCTGTCAGACTGGACAAAACCCAGTTGACAGGTGCTCTTGACATGGGGATTTGCAGTGTCCTTTAATCCGTGTTCAAATCAAGGATGAGAACTACTGGTAGGCAACAATAAACAATCACACTGTTGCAAGTTAAAAAAAAAAAAAAGGAATGGTTAATATTACAATATAATTATAAGACATAAAATAACATCAGTGAAAAATGAGTTTTACTTGATAATGGTCCTTTTGTTTGGTCCATGGAGTCAACTGCAAAATTCTCAAGCAAGCAGGCAATTTGTTTGAAGAATGTGGGATTTGAAAAGCAAAAGCTTGCCTGATCCTGCTTTCTTCAGCGTGAGATTGGGGATAGAACTAGGATGTTTTCCAG
This sequence comes from Polyodon spathula, assembly GCF_017654505.1. Lineage (NCBI taxonomy): Eukaryota > Metazoa > Chordata > Actinopteri > Acipenseriformes > Polyodontidae > Polyodon > Polyodon spathula. The sequence continues at coordinate 7,691,953 of NC_054554.1, forward strand.
AGAACTAAATAAAACATACACCACACAATTGGAGGAGGAGAAGGAGGAGGAGGAGGAGATAAAAGATAATACCTCAATACAATCATTTCCACCTCATTTCAAGGAAGTTTAAGAAAAAAAGAAAAGAAAAGTTTCAAGAAAAGTGAGATAGTATAAATACAAGGAGACCATTTGCATAACTAATCTGTGAAATTTGACAGAGCGCAAAACTAACAACTTTCATAAATATATACAACAGTTGTTTGTTTTGTTTTTTTTTTTTTTACTGTACAGGGCAAGACAATTTGACATGTTATTTGCAATGTATGTTTTTAATTGTGCAATCTTTTTGTGCAGTGTATATGGACTGTATGTAACACATAATATTAAGTACTGTGAAATGTGCTTTCCAATGCAAAAACACATTGTGAATTAGAATGCGATATTGTGCATAAAGGAGCAGATAATAAGCGTTCGTTGAAAAACAAGAGGTGCTTGTAGAAAGTGCTCATCACAAGAATAAATTAACATTGTTTTTAAATGTGATGTATATAAAAAGTGTACAGAAAGCATTTTGGAATACAGCTGTGAAAGAGTTTGATATTGGCACCAAAAGTGTTAATTTGGAACCCCAAAATAAGTATATAAAAAAAGAAATCAAATCAATGAAGATCTTTTAGTGTGTTCGTATTAAGAGGGTTCAGTGGCATTCAGAGGAGGTTTTTAATTGCAAGCCTTCCATTTTTATCTGCATTAAGTACATTTACACAGTGACTACCTTGGTAGAACAAGGTCATCTTTTGACAATAAGGAAAACATGTGCAGCCAAATATGAGCACAGATGCTTTTTTATTAGTATTTCAAAGCAGGATGTTCATTTACCTTTGTGGTGCATGGTGGTGAATGCAGTGCTGTGACAGAAAATCTAACTGCATAAGATTTTAAGCTGTTCCCAAATTAATGTAGAATCCTCATTCTTTGTTCTTATGGGCTAAAAGATTATATAGAAATAAACATGCATGCATAATAAATATCCCTAAATCATTGTTTTTAATAATTCATTTCTGCTGGAAATGCGATTTAGTCTCATATATCCCCACAGCGAGTTGCTTGACAAGTGTAAAATATCTTAATTTTGGTAGACAGCATTCATTCAGTAAAGTAAAGCCCACTGCAACCCAGTAATTTAAAGTATTGTTTCCACTGAAAATGCACATTGCTAATATGAGGGTGCTGATTAAATAAACCGCTGTAAGTCATTTGTATATGGAAATTAAGATCTATTCTAATATACTGTGTAAATATTGCACATATCGTTTTTATGTGAGTTTATGAAGGCTTTTGCTGTGGCAATAATAGTCTTGTTTTATATCCATGAAACATGAAAATATCCCAGGTGGATATATAGGGTTCCCAATTTTTATCTGTGGCCGAGATCCTAACATAATGCCTCCCCGGGCCCTAACACTGCTACCACCAAAACGAACTACTGTGCTGCAATGCTCCATATGCTTTCCACGCAAAGTTTGTAACAGATTCATGTTACACATTAAGAACAGCATTTTCAAAGGGGCCAACGTGCAATATTGGCAGACGAAATAGACCAATTCCAAGTGGTGAAATATCTTTTCCATCTCACTGTTTTCCTGTCTTCTCTTAAAGTTCTGAAGTGAATCTTCGTGGGGGAGCTGAAAGGTGACGGTGTCCTCTGCTAAAGAAGCCCAACTTCTGTCCAGTCTGGACCACCCAGCCATCGGTCACTTCTACTGCAGCTTTGTGGAGCTCGATTCCTTCTGTATCGCTACGGAGTACTGCGAGGTACCTACCCAACACAGCATTTATACACTCAGTCATGTATTAAAGATTTCAGAAGTAAAACAAAATCAAGTAAATGGCTAATGTCTTTATTAGGGTGGTGATTGTTTAAAGTCCTCTATTTGATTGAACACACACACACACACTCTCCAATAGTCCAAAACCCACAGCGTCTCTTAAACACACACACACACCCATATAAATTTGTGCACCTATCAAAGTATGAGCTTCACACACATTTGACAGCTTTCACTAGCAATACGTTTTTAGTATAACTGTTTACCAGCACAGAATACTTATTTTATACTGTCCAGACAGACAGATATCCTAATTGCAGTGATCTTGTCCAGTGACTGAGTTTGCTAATTAAACCATGAGGAGATACAGTATATCAAAAATGTTCTGGATAACAAGATCGTAATAACATTAACGTAATAACGTTGTTCAAAGGAAATAAATTGTCAGTCGTTAGACTAGCACATCCAGAATGAGAATCCATTTCCATCTGTTTTGAAATAATATTGAAAAAGCAGACATTTCCTTTATGAATCGGAGACTGGCGCTTTGATGCTTGAGCTTTCCATGCAGTCTCTGAAGGGCATACTTAATCCATTCAGATGTCTGTAATTATAAAATAATTTTATTCTAGTGGCACAACATTAAGCACACTGGGCTCAGTGCAGTTCAAATGAATCAGGAATTGAAATGTAATTTTAATAGATTTTTGTTTAATCTCTCCATTTTCTTTTTTTTTTTTTTTTTTTAAGATGTTTGCAGTGATTTTGAGTGGGTCTGGGTTCTGATGCTGCAGTACTGAATTTTTTTACTGTGTTTGTTTTGAGCTTGCTGCAGAGCCAGGTTAAGACTGGAGAATATGGAGAAAATCATCATAAATGAAATTCATAACTAAAGTTCGGGAGGAGGGTCAGACCAATCTCCACTTTACCAAAATGATTAATTCAATTTACACATTAGCTAATTAAGATTGTTAGCACTATAAATACCCTCTTCACTTATCTCTTCACTTATCTTATCTTTCGTCGTACACGCACGCATCGTGGAAAACATTCTGGATTATTCTGTTTCGTCGGATGATGATCTGTTTGCCATTTCTCCGGAACTCCCAGTGGTCCTCCAAACGTAACCTTTTAGGTTACCCCAGCCCCCCTTACTGCAGGCATCCAGCAGGCCCCTGCAGTGACCTCCCTGGCCACTGTGAGCATCCAGCAGGCCCCAATAGTGGTCCCTTCTCTGTTAAATGCTTTTCTTCTTTCGGCTCATCAGCAGTTTTGAGCATTTGGATCCAGACACTGTTTTTACAGTTAGGAGTAGCTGCTCGCACGATCCATCCCAGGGTTTCAACACCCACCACTGTTGTCCAACAAGCAGCTGTAACCTTTCAGGTTACCACCCCCCGTCCTCACTGCAGGCATCCAGCATACCTCTGCAGTGACCTTTCTGGCGACTATGGCCATCCAGCAGGCTCCCATAGTGGTTCCCTCTATGTCTAATATTCCTTCTACCTTTTCAACTACAAGCTTTCAACAGGGCAACACAACCCCCTTCTATTCCTTACATCAAATGGCTGCCCAGCAGGGCCCCACTTTTCTGTCCACTCTTCCTTCCTTCCCAGGGGTACAGCAGGCCCCTGCTTTCTCTTTTCCGGGCTCACAGTAAGCACCTGCATTCCTTACTTCTACATTGGATTCCCAGCAAGCCCCATTAGCAGGTTCAGTGTTCCCACCTGTCCCCGTGGCTATGGGCGTCCAGCAGGCCCCCATAGCTGCTCCCTCCTCCTACCTGCCTTTTCTGCTGGCACTCCTCGAATTCCCCCCAGTGCTCCAGTTTTTACTTCCTCCCTCCACAGTGTCTGGTTTTTCCCTAAAAAATGCCGTGGCCCTGCCGCCTCCCGAAAGTGCACTAATTTACAACCCCAAACCCATGTCCCTTGGCCTACACAACCAGATTTTAACAGGTGCAGATATTAACCTTGCTTCACTACTCACTAACACACGAGATTCCATCAGTAACAGGGTGGTCCATGTATCCAATTAGCTTTCAGCTCTAGCGGAACTATAAAATATGAAATATTAAGGCTCTTTTGGTGCACAGAATCACAATTTCACATTTTCCCCAAATTGTGTTTTTGTTATACTGGTAACTTTTTTGTTGTATAGGTAACTCCTATATTTGCTATTTTGGCTGATATTTTCATTTGTTTTCCTCATTCCCCTTCATTTATCTGATTCTTAGACAAGTAAGAACAGCATTTTAAGGAAGTTGCACTCTATTAGGGATATTAACAAAGCAATTACCACTTTGCACAACATTGATATGTATTATGTTGATTGGTATTTGCTATCTTTTGTAAGGCTAGTGCATATTTTCAAGTTCAAACTGTACAGTAGCTGAAATGTTTAGAACAAATACTTTAAAAGATGTTGTTTACTCTCTTCTAGAAAAAGCTGTTTAATGGGGTTTAACTTCCCTGCCGTTTCTGTTTATGTATGGCAATGAAAACACTGCATGAATGTTGCATGTGTCCCAGCTGGCTTAGTGTCTTGTTGTGCATTTGCTCTCTGGAGCCTTGCTGATCCCACAGTATCTGTGTTTTTTTTTTTAACCTATACATTGCCTCTAGGACACCAGCATGAATATTTGATCACTGTTGGTTATAAAAGTGGTGTACGATCAGCCCATGTTCTCCAGAGAGAAACACTTTCCTATTTCAATTTCAGAAAATACTAATGGAATTCAAATGGGTCTGTTTCTTTTAAACTGTGAGGGGTGGTGGGGGTGGTGGTGTTATATTGTAAAATTATACAAGAGGGCTGTTAGAGTGTTAGAGTGAGCTTAACCTTTTGGAAATGCACATTCCACGTTTTCTCTGCTGAGCTAGGAGCTCGAGCTGAAAACTGCTAACAGCAGAAAACATATCAGAAAATACATCTCTCCTCTCACCCGCTCAGGTAGTGGATTAAGCTTTGCACCCTCGGAGCCAGACTCACACTTCACACAAAATGGTCAATTTGGAGCTCTGGTCACAGGAGAGTTCAATTAATTGTTTATTCACTGAATAACTGACAAAAAGGGTAATGCAAGCAACAATTACCCAGATTTAATCTAACATAACAAAGTATAAATTACATTATTTTGGAAAATGAGATCAGTACCATAACATGATTTATTAAAATGATTAGTTGACACTGATTTAGACATTCTTCTTTCAAACTGCATGCATCTGCTACTGTACATCAGATATTTTAAAAACACACACCTGTGCTTATTCTTAACTTCTTGTCATCTAAAGGACATTTCTATGAAGTACAGTGTCACCTGGCAGCAAAAAGTTTGCCCCAATAACAGGGTTTCATTCACACTCACTTGTCACATTCTGTGGATCTTTTCTTTTAACTGTCATGGACTGACTGGAGAGACAGGTGCAGGAATGGCTGATTCAGATTCTACTGGGAGTGCAGTACCTGCATGAAAAGTAAGCACTGGTGTTTTACAAGGCTATAGTCAAGGTGCCCATTGCTACAGCTGACACACTTCTTTAGCTGTATCTTGAGAACAGTACTGTATAGGTGGGGCCAACACAGTAACAGTCTCACATGATGGTCCTAGAATTAGGAAGCAAAGACAATGAATAAGCAACTAAAAACAAAACCAGAAAAATGGCGACAATTATTTAAAACAACTTGCAGGCTTACAATTGGCCTCCGATACACAACATAAGCCGAATCTGTTACTCGTCAATAGAGTAATAAAATCATACACTTCCCGATTCATTCAATGATCCTGCTAAGTTATTTCTCTCTGTGGATTTCAGAATGATACTACACAGCGATCTAAAGACCAAGAACATCTTTCTAAAGAACAGGATGATCAAGATTGATGAGTATCCTATTGGGAAGAGCTACTGTTGGAAAATAAACCAAGTTTAGGTAGCCTTGTAGTCACGAACAGCTCTTACCTGGACACATTGTATTTTGTCCAGGTGATTTTGGCGTGTCTCGAATCCTGTCTGGGTCCCTGGACTATGCCTTCAGAGGGACTCCCCACTCCGGAGATCTTTACCTGTAGCAGCTATGATACCAAGTCAGATATCTGGTAAGAAGCAAACAAAGTCACTTAATTTGTTTTAAAAATGTTCTTATGGGTATTGAACCATGAATAATGAGTGTATTCCAGTTGCAGACACAAATCACCCTTACAACAAAGCATTAAGTGGCCTTCATGGGACAAATTACAGTCAAACTAAAATAAGTGGTACATTTATTACTATGCATACAACTTCTCATTGACAGAAGTTTGTAATCTTAATGACAAGAATGGCAATTTGTGTTTACTTGCAAGGTTTTAGTGCGAAGTGGCCAACAGGCTATATGTGTGTCTGCTTTGGGTTCAGTGGCAGACTGCCTTTACAGGCGCAATATTTAGAAACTCTTCTTATATTCAGTATTTCGACTAGTCTTGCAGGACATTTCCATTTTTTACTGTACCTTTCCCTTCAGAGTGAAGTTTAAACATTTTAGCCGTACATCCAAGTGTAGTCTCTTAGGGAAGCCAATACATTTTCCACTGAGGAAACATACCTGTATTCATATCTTAGATAATAAGGATTGCATAAAAATAAATATATAAGATAATAATGAATTAAGTCTAAACGTGCCAACGTGATACATGCATACAACCTTACCGAAATACTAACATGTCTTAAAAGGTTTGTAGTTGTTCTGGTCCAGCTGAGCACATAAATTGACAAGGTTAGGCACTCGTTCTCTATAGAATAGCATGCATTGTGCCCTGTTAAATACATTGTAATCGCAATGTTCCACAGATTGCAGCAGAGTGAAAGCAGGACAGTTGCTTATCTGGAAGAACCTTGCTGTTCCAAGTGATTACAACATTTCCAACATTTCCACCTGCTCCGGCTTAGTAAAGCACTGCTTGTGCAATTCCTGTAAGGGGCAGTTTTTCTGTAATTAAATAAGCAATTTGAGATGCACAGGCAATTGCTTATCAAGGAGATAAGATGTCTGTCATCTAATTGCTGATATGTCATCAAATCTGAATATGAGCGTTATTATGCAAATTGTTCAGCCCATATCGAATGTCCTTAGGATTAAAGAAAAAAAAAACTATGTTAATTTTGTCAGTGTGTGAAATTACACTGTCAGTGTAGGCTTTAAAAATATAGCGTTACACGTCCCTAGGTGTTGCTACAACTGTTCAAATAACATACCTGTCATTTTTCTTTTCATTGTTAAAATCCTGACAACTTTTTACACTTATAACTTTAAAGTCTGTTTCAAAGCTCTTTTCAAAAGGTCCGATACAGTTGTAGCAAAAGTTTAATGCTATATTTTTCAGAATCCCGGTGTCACCTGTACTTAGTCTGTTATGTCCCCCTCAAAGCAAGGCATTATTTATCTCTTTCCACCTGGTTTAAATATATTAGATGCCAACTTGACATATTTTTTGTTTTTGTGTTGTTCTCTTGCTTTTAACAATTTGGAGGTGAAATGTCAAGGTATTGGTGAGTCATGATTATAGCTGTGCTTATAAATTGTCTCGCTGCACAGTGTTAATCTGTGTAGTAATAATGCTGGTTACCTGTCCTTCACTGTCTGTGTCTGTCTGTTGTAATTAGATAGTTTCCCAACATTTCTAGATGTGTCCTGTAACATTCTCATCAGCCCTCATTGTCATTGCTGCCAGAAACAGTGGCTCTGAGGGAATTCATTGGAAGAGGAAAGTGTACCATAGATAGGTGCCATGCTAACATCAATAAATAAATAAATGTAAATATCTCTGCCTCAGAACAGTAGCAGGGGTTCAATGAAGCACAGGAGAAAAACAGATGCCAGAGCCAGAATGCTGTGTCTGGCACAAAATAGCTGTGATTAAAATGTCATTTTTCAGCCAGTAATACTGAAAATACTCTTATTTCAGCTGCCCTCTGTTAAAACACACACACACACACACACACACAAGATGTGGAACTTGTATTATTGATGGATTGCAGATGCACGATCACAATCAGGATAAAGCAACTTGTTAAATCAAAGTGGACCGGGTGGTAATTAAACATTTGATTAGAAAGCATGGAAAATATAATTCCCTAATTCATCATATTGCCCCATAAAGATGTTTTACTTATTCAACAAGGAAAACAGGAAGATGAAAAGAGTAATGCATTTTCTGTTACACTTTTTGACTGCTTAATTATTTTTCTCTATCATCAGGTAGCAAAGTTTAGTGTTGAATAGAGTGTTTGAGTGTCTACATCTGTTTTGAAATAGCAGCTAATGACCTAGTTTTCACATAATGGCTGATTCTGTATAGAGAGTCATGGTAATTACTACATTTATTGTAACTTGGCAGCAGTAACTATCATGACTCTCAATTCTGCACAGCATGCATGGATGCCTTGCCTTTTTTAATGGGCCCAACAAAAGTGGTGCATTGCATTTGGATTTCTCCTTCTGTCTGAACTCCAAACAAGAACATGGGGAAGATTAAAAGCAGACAGGCCGTCTATTTGTAATCATCCTCCCAAGGTGGACTGTCTCTGCAAATAATGAGATATTACTAATTGGTTCTGTTCAACAGGAAGATAAATATTTTACATGTATTTCACATAACTCAAGTAGTGAAATGTTTTAGCTAATACATTAATTCATGTTATGTTGTGTATATACTAGCTTAATTTAGTTACAGTATGTTATGAAGGCATTAGCATTTGTTTGCTTGAGTTTTAAAATGTAGTGTTCTGCTGTAATTGTGTTCAACAATTTTTAAACATAACAACTTAGAAAGTGAGTTAGTTACATGTGCCAGTACTGCGGGATGGGGCAGTTGTCGTTCTTTAAATCCATTCTGCTGTAAGCTTAGGCTGGGACTGGGGGAGGGATCATTGGAGATTGCTCCTGCTGTCGATCCCTCCTCTCTAACATTCAAAAAAGGATGCCTACGCATTCCCAGTTGTAACTTCATCCTCTTCCCCCCCACCTACACTTTATATGCAGAAAGTCCTCTTCATCAGGGGAAGCGTGTCTTCAGAAGGGGGTGGCTTTCTTCCCCTTGAAATGTGGGACCAGCAGTCAAATCTAAAAGCCTCATCTTACCAGCAAGAGAAATATAATTTACAGCATAGTTTAAAAAAAAAATGTTGCTCAGGTTATTTGGATTGGGCCAAAAAGTTTTACTCCTGAAATTAAAATGAAAGACTATTGTCAGAAAATATAGGATTTGATTCTTCAGTTGCAATGGTATGGGCATTCTTGTGTGTGAGTTCTGTATAGGGTGTGTTTAGGAATTGTTTATCTTCAGGACTAACTCAATTTGATTAAACGTTTCATGGACATACAGTTCAAGAATGTATTAAACCTACTGTGAATGGGGGACACGATTGACATTTTTTGACACCCTATTGGATGAAAAGTAAAAGGCTGCATCTTGGGAACCGTGTGTTTGATTTTGATGGAACTGATGGTCCTGGTGATCTAGTTAACCAGAGTACTGATACCTGTATTGTGTTGCAAAGTATAGACTTGCATACTATGCTAATTAGATACAACTGTGCTCACCTCATTATAAAGATGCCCCCAGTCTTTTTCCCTGTATTCGCCTATAAAATGCAATTTTCAAAGCAGTTCTTGTACAAGCTTTTTGACAGAATTCATGAATACCTTCCTGAACTCCGATTTAGTTGATGCCACCGAGGATTAAAAGCTTCAATAGCATGGATGTAATGTGAACTGAATTAAACAGATTCATGCATACATATACACAGCCACCTTCAACCACATACGCAGTATATATAGCTCTATATATGATCTTATTTGACTTCATTAACTTTGTAGACGGGCATTAATTAGTTGGTTCATTCATTATTGAACACCATGGCTTTCATTTAGCATTTTGCTTATTTGTGCATTCCTTGTTCATTATTACAACAAAAAAGTAATGTATTGTTTGTTCACACATCACCTTTGTTTCCAGTTCCACAGACGCCCACACAGCATTCTGTACAGCTGCTCCCATTATTCATAACGTGATTCCCAGTGTTCAAACAACTTTTCTGTTTCCCTTTTGTGGAGCTTTTATTTAAATCATTTACACAGTTTAAATATTTCAAACGAATACCGGAATTACACTGATAAACAGTTCCAGAGTTCTACTGAGAGCTTCAAGTTTCATAATGACAGAAATACTTGAATTTTGTGTTGCAAGCTCTCAGTTAGACAGGGGCTCGAGTGAGAGTGTGTGTGTGTGTTATTACACAGTCAATGATAATGAGATTGCTGTCTTCTTTTTGTGTTTATTCACACTGCAGAGCTGTTTGTAGGGGGAGCAGCTATTGAAATGCAGAGAGACTTTCAAGGGGGTGCTCATGGTCTCTTTCCTACTAGTCTTTGATATATTTGGTAAGTGACTTTATTTCCATGCAAATTTGGAACACAAGTAGTTATCCCATCACAAAAGTGTGTTGCATTTTATGTGATCTCCGCGTTCCTGAATTGGGTAATATCTCGTCGTGTTTTAGATGCACCAGATGTGCTGAAATTACCCCATTAATGAATTTGAAAATGATTTAATAATAGTGGATTTTATAAGGGTTGCACAAAAAATATAGACACCTATCATCACAATGTCATTCAATAGGGTGCATGGCAGGGTGGCACGGATTCAACATGGTAGGTCTGCAAGGTGTTCTGAACTGGTACTTGATCATTCCTTAATGAAAACCAAACCCAATTACTTCAAGTTGTGGGTGCGTTTGTTCTCCAGAATGGCACATAGAGTAATTTCTTTTTAAAACATTTGTAGTTTGTGTGGTTTGGAATACAGAAGCACCTGTAAATATACAGCTGTGCTTGAAACAGATTGCTTATTTTATGTGTTTTAATTCATTGTCTACTCAGGGATATCAAAATAAGTATATAAGAGGTCTGAGTGTAATAACAAGCCCCCCAGGAAATGAGCATTATTAAACTGTCCTGATAATTGTTGGTAGATAGTGTATTTGATAGTAGAATTGTAATTTCACTTAAAAAGATATATTATTGCTGTCTTCATAAGTAAATAAATCTTGTTTTAATTTAAGACATGTTTCTAAAGGAAGGGAGAAAATCTCACCAGGATAAATTATTTTACCTCATTAGCAGATTTACTGTATTCATCTGTAGCTTTTCAAGCTGAAACACTTAAATCCAAAGCAGAATGTTGATTGGCAGACTTGTATTCAATATAATATGCCTGCTTGTAATATCGTGGACAACAAGAAACTAAACCTATATTTTTAGTTAGGTAACCAATTGTTCAAGCCCACCTTGGGCTGTAATCTCTAGTGTTTTATACCTGGGTCAGAATTAAAGATCTTCATTATGAAAGGTGGAATGTTGGCTCATAAACTCTCCCATACAATTGATTATTAGCTCCCCACAAGTTGAAAATACTTTTCCGGAGCACAGAAATTAAGACTCCCTCTGGGTCTCATTCAGTCTTTACTGTCTGCCCCAAGGCAGGAACTGAAACTGGCAGTCTGTCAATTCAGTTCAGAGCACCAGCTAATTGGAGCACATTGCAACCCCCTCTATTGTCATCCATCAGCCAACTACATACAAAATGACATGTTAGCGTGCTATTACATGTGATCTGAAATGGCAGTTTAGTTACAGTAAGCTTTCCTATGTGATGCCATTCACTGCAGCTGTTATCAAACAGGTTTAATGCAGGTTTGACATTTCTTACCTCTCCTACAATTATTAAATTCATTACTTTTTTTTTTTGTGGGGGGGGTTGTGAGTGTCCAGACTTTACAGTAAAATATTGAACTATGCAGTATATTTGGTCAACTGTAACCACATAATAAAGTGTGTATCTTTCAAATGTTTATAAAGTGTTGTAAATGTTGTTATTACAGTTTATAACTAATCCAGTGTAAAATTAAGATCTACCACTGTCTCGAAAACTGTGATTTTGTATAAAGATTTAGCATTTACTCACAGTTGCCACAGTTGCATAGGCAGCAGAAATGATAGCACCACACATTTAAAAAAATCTGCTTTTAGAATTTGTTAAAAAAGGACATTTTACTGGAAATTAATGATCTAAGCATAAAAAAAAACAATAGAGGATGAAAAAACATACATCATATTATATTTAAAATACTGTAATGAAAGTGTAGATGATAAACAATATCTTGTGATTGGAGTTACTTTGTTGAGTTTTAATCAGATTTAGGTGCACTGCATTATTGGTTTACCGGAAGAGTCATAAAGCACATCCAGTGTCTATACCATTTCTGATTCTCTTGTTTTAAAAAATAAACACATACAAATACCTATCCTGACTGTATTGACTACATAATTTCCAGACTATGACTTTTTAAAGCATTGTATTTTATTTTAATCTACTTGATGAGAATGAAGAGTAGTCAAATTGAAAGTGACACAGGCCAAAAGTGATTCAAACAATTTTTTTTTTTTTCTAGTAATGAAGTTTTCTGCCTTTTCAAGCTTATCACATTTACAAGCACATCTTCCATGAATTTTAGACTCAAAGGAAGTATTAGTTTGGCTGTAAAAATCCATTACATAAGTGATTTAAGTTTAATCAAAGGTACGTTTAGCAGTGTGTTCTGAGAATCAGAATTAGCTAATCTAATACAGAGCTCTTGGTAGAATAATTACAGGGTGCACCGAATGTACAACGAAGAGAAGATAAAATAAAAGACTATGCTATCTTTTGAAAAGTGCTTTGGTCTTTTCTTTTTGTGGATTCTGAATTTCAGAAAATAGTCAGCTATGTGCTGCTTTTGGTTTTAGTGAAATGCAGCTATGCAATGGAAGTTAATGACAGAGAGAGTCCACTTGTCACATCATTTAGTATGTCATAGAGAACTCAGTACTTAAATTCAGAGGGCCAGAAAATTCAGACTAGTATGGAAAACTCAGTTTTGTGAATCTAAGGGCCATTTGCTGGCAGCATAATAATATAATTACTCTGTACTGTGGATCTGAAAGCCAGCAAATGAAATATAGTACAGATGGTTCAGTTCTGGAGATCTAAGAGCTAGCAGTGTTATTATATCACAGCATAGAGAATGCAGTACTGCCAGGGATCAGAGGTACAGCAAATGTAATGCAGTGTATAAAGAACAGACACAGACAGCATGCACATTATAGAGAGTAGGGGCAGTTTGGGGAGATACCTTTTTGTGATATCTTGTTCCTTTGCCTAAGTGTGCTGCCTCTCTTATTCGTACTTTGCTGGCAAAGGAGTGAACATTGAAGAAGGGAGTTTGCGTGGCTGCTGTGTGAAGAAATCTCTGTAGCTGGGCTGCCAGAGGTGCTTGCTGTACGAAGCCAGAAAAAACTCTGCCAGTTACACAGATGGAGGAGTGGAATGAATGTAGTCTTTGAACAGCAGCCAGTTACAGCACAGGGGTGATGTTTTTTATGTGGAGCTTGACATATTTCAAGTTTATCACTTCTCTTGTCAAAATGTTACACTTGCTTGGAAGATGACTGTTAATTGCATTGACACTTCTTTGGTAGAGTTGATTGGCATTCAAGATTCAATGTATTCTCCCTGCTTTAGCCACTGAATGAAACAGGCATATCCTGCCAGTATCGCTTACTAATGTGAATTAAACAAATGGTGATTATATTATACTGGTAACATTGTGAGGAAAAGCTATGGTTCTGATATTTCCAACATGGCCTCTAAAATAACAAGCGTCATACAAAACGTAAAGATATGTCCAAATAAAACCATATGTTATGGGGCAGTGTAGCCTTAAATGGCACATTTCATATATAAATCAAACTGATGCATAATGCCTCTGACCAAAAATTAAATGGTACAGTCAAAGTATGCCACAGTGTTCATTTAGGTATTTTGGTCAATTTATTTTGGTAATACATTAAGACATGCCACCTTAAGTAGCTCACTGAAATATATCTATTAGATATTGATTTACAAGATTATTGTTGTATAATGTTGTTATTTGTTGTGACTGTTCAATACTTGTTTCAGTGAATTGATATTAATTGAGAGATTTATAAAGAGAGTATATTGTTACAGAATAATAATTCTCTTAAAGTTTCTAAAGAGTTGCAATTGACAGAAGTAAAGCATTGAGAAACATGTCTGTAGGCTAACTGTTTATTAACCGTGTGTGTGTGTGTGTCTGTTGATTGGGCAGCTTCTTTTTCAAAGTGTCTTGACTGTGGCAGACAGATTGATTTGCACACAGTGGATTGTGAAAAGCACCTGTGTGGTTAGGCAGCAGCTTGCTAAATGAAAAGCTGCTCTTTCCCTCTCCGTCTGCTGCTCCCCGCAGGGAAGGAAGAAAAGCAACAGCGGGGGTGTCAGCTGGCACCAGCACTTCACCCATTCAGAACTGCAGGTTTACCTTACAGCCTGCACAGCATTGAAATAATGTAATAAATCCTATCTGTGGTCCATTGCCATTCCCTATGTTCTGTACAGTTCTGTGTAAAAGTTGCACTTCTGTATAAGCAAAACCCACTTAAAACTATATATTTAAAAAATAATGTATCTCTATTTATTTATTTATTTCTATATGTAATTTTGCTAGTACAGCATTGAACTAGCAAAAAAACTAATCAGCATGTTAAATGCATTGGCTGCTTCTGGCACCTAAATTGTTTCTTGGTACTGTTGTACCATTAATATGTTTTATTCCTTCCAGAAAATGTGCCTTTGCTTTGCACCTGGGCTATACTTTCCACTGTGAGCAAACTGCTGCAGAATTAGTAATGCATGTGTTAAATGACTTCCTAAGAGTCTGATTGTTGAAGTTAAGGCTAGTTGTTGAATGCAATGAATAATTATTAAATTTATTGTAACAGACTGGTCAGATAGGCTGGCATTTGATTCTGTACACACTTAAAAATGACTTGGCGCCAGTGAAAGTTTCTACGTGAATTTAGACTAAGCAAATATAGTTTCTCATACATAACACAATAGTGTGCCATGGAATCACACTGCACATCTCCAAAGCCTGTTAAAAAGAGTGTTCTGTTTTTGCAGAGCATTTGCAAATTGATGAACAACTTCTCCATAATCCAAGCTCATATAAATGATTGTCTTTCCCATACAGGTCCCTGGGCTGTGTCTTCTATGAGATGGGAGCTCTCACTTGGGTCTTTGATAACCAGAGCTGGGTGAAACTGGTACACCACATTGTGCAGGGACCCTCCCCTGCATTACCTGACTGCTTCTCTTCGGAACTAAACGATATTTTACAGAGGTAGGACTGTAAAACTATAAATCCCTTAGTCACATAGGCTTAGAGGATAGCGTGTATCCAACCTCTCTCATCAACCCATTTAATGTCATAGCTTTAAACATAGTTAATGAAACACACTTGTTGTTACAATCTGTTGTGTTTTATAGTATTAGCAGTTGCCAGAGATGCTTATTTTCCTTGGTTTAAGAACTCCTGATAAAGTCAAGAGCTTTTGCAGGAACAAAAACCTGAATGCATGACCCTAAGCCATAAAGGTTTTCTCTGCTGAACTAAAGTTATGTTGGGGGATGTGTTTGGCATCATGCCTCCAGGTTATTTTTTGAAAAAAATACCAAAACTAGGACTTGGTGAGCAAGATACAGCAGTGAAACTGTATTAAAGTATTCACTGTTCAAATCCTAGGACAGTATTGGGACACCGGTTGTCCTATTAGATTCAGAAGGTGGCAATTGTTCGCGCAGTTGGAGACTGTGCAGGAGAATCCAAATCTATCAGTGAAGAAGACCTGCCCTGAGAACACATGGGAATCAATCCACTATAAAAACTATTTAGCTGCAGATTTCCCTGATGATGTGAGATTTCCCTTCCATTTTAAGGTGAGTGATTTGCAGTGAGCAGTGAAATTCAATCTGTTTTCTAAAATCATTCCAACATTATGAAGCGAGAGGGAAGCATTTCTAGCCAGGGCTGATTGATTGTGCTTCTGGCAGGCTTGCTTCTGTGCTTCTCAATCAATTCCATTAGGGTGTTACATTATAAGGCATTCAGGCAAACTAATATAATTTAGTAAAAATAAATACGCACTGATAATCTATTTGGCACATCCTGCTAAGGTTTCCTCAGGAAACACGGAAACTCAAAAGAGTACATCAGGATGGGCAAAAGGACTTCTTTACTCACCATTCCCTGAAACTGTAAATCGGCTGCAGTTTGTCTAATATGTAAAACATGGAGAACAGTAACAGGGGTTGCAGCCCTAAATAATAAAGACAGGTTATCCGCCCCACAATAATATTTGCCACGGTCACCCGTCCTGGTGTGTGAAGTAGTGCTGGTGGTGGGTGATAACACTTTCTTATATTTCGTGAAAGTTTAGTGCAGTGGTGATCCGGTTCTTGTGCCACCTCAAAGTGACAGTAAATACTGTGTAATGAGTGCAGTCTGCGGTGAAGGGAAGTCATTACTGTGGCAGGTGTTTTCCAAAGGTCGTGGGTGAAGCCGATACAATCTCTAATTGTGTCTCTGTGAAGTTCGCTGTTCATGTCTTATTATAAATATGATAGGTTTCGATTTAGTGCTGCAAATTATCCCCAAGGGAGACATGGTTTTGAATCTTACCTAACTGCTGCCTTATACAGTAAATCCGTTTATTTTTAAGGTTGCCACTTGGCCTAATTGAATCACTAATTGAAACAGTTATTTAAATAACACACAAGGTTATGGAAGAATGGAGGGGGCCGGGGCTTTGGTGGGCAAACAGTGCAATTCTTGAATTGCTTAATTACCTGTTTAAGTTAGCTGGAGATGGAGTTAGTTGTGAGATTGTCTAACGAACCTCATGAGAATAAAGACAGTGAGCTCTTACAGTTGCAAATACCAAGATAACAGTGCTAATGGTGTATGATCGGAACTTCTGTCCACTGAATTTAAGACCAACTAACCTATTTCTCTTGTGACCAAGCATAACTGAAGGTAAAGTAAGAAGGCAGAAAGTGATTAAAGCAAGCTGTTTAATAGTGTTCCTATTAATGTGTTCCAAAGACACATTGTAGAGGCATGAGTGAATGGTGAATGGTAAGTTGCCTGTAACTCATACTGATGAAAACAGCTTTTCCCTTCTCTTTGTAAATGCTTTGCTGCTATAAATTTCTGCGAGAGAGAGAGAGAGAGAGAGAGAGAGAGAGAGAGAGAGAGAGAGAGAGAGATTAATTGCAGAATTAAGGTATCATTAGCATTGCACTACATGTTTTCTGGGTCATTATGGGCCAAAAATGTGTCTATCAATCAAAAATAGATACACTATCATTTTTGTGGAAAGGCTGCATTAATTATTGTTAGATTAATGGTAAAGATTGTTAACCTAGTATCAACATGTTCTTCAGAGCAGAGTGTGAATTTGTTGCAAATTTGTATGTTTAGTGAATATAAATTGAATGACAATGGCTGGGTTTACATACACATGAAAATCAATTCTACAGTCTTGACTCTGTAATGTTGTCACGCGAATCTGTGACAATAGCAAAAGAATGTCCTTTGGTCAGCGCGACTTTAAGGGCAAGGTCAATCGCTTTCTCACGAAGTTTCAGCAGTTAAGATCCCATTTTTCTGACTTAATCTCCAGCTGAGAGTCCGTACAAAACATAGACACCCTCCAACACACACACACACTACTTCAACACTAGAACAGCCGCGCTTATACCAACAACCGCCAGTACATTTTAAACACAATCAATATTAGAATGAAAGACAAATTATCGGATACAACTCAAACGTTGTATTCAAGCACATCACATCAAACATCTTCACAGCCGAAACACCGTATTTAAATGAACAATTAAACATAAAAGGGTTTATTTTCTAACTTACCACATATAAAGCACTACTTTAAAAAAATGGAAAACTATAATAAAATAAACATTTCCACAGAAACTAGTGTGTAAACAGATATATGCACATACAAAACTGTAAAAACTAAAGTAACATTATGATTTATCTTGCATGTGTGTGTCACTCGCAGCACATAATCTTGAGCTGCTGCAGCCTGCAGCTTTGCAGTTTTGTGATCAAAATGTTTCCGAAGCGCTGAGGCTAGTTTCAAGATGAAATCTCTCCTACCTTGTACAAAATTAAGGAATTGATTGCTGCCAGGTCTAGTAGAGATAACAACAGGCTTTCAATGAAGTTCAATTTATCAAGTACATGGACTGATGACTTCAGTGTGTGTCTTCCTTTCTCTACAGGATGCTCGACAAAGACCCGAACCTAGTGCCATGGAGACTCTGAAAACGCCGCTCACTGGAGACTCTGAAAACCCTGCTCATTCAAGAGAATGTGAAGCTAAGTCCTGTCAAAACAGATGTTTTTATTTTCAGGTCCATTAAAGTAGTGACTGTAGGTTCATTTTGGTGAGCTACTAAACTGGGTTATTATTCAACTCGACTGGGTTAAATAATGTAGGTTGCTTCTGTACTCAATGACGAAAATGACTTTGTTAACACTTAACATTTGGGACATTTTGTCAGTTGGCAATAGCTGAAAATGTCACTGCTTGCCCTTACTGCAGAGAAATGTATTTAGAACTTATTAGCAATATAAGAACTTTCATCTCCAATAGATATTCTGTAGATGTTATTTTCCCCTTAAGGGTAGCTCAAAGTGGGACACAGCATCTAATTTCCGGACACAACAATAACTGGCAAAGTCTCCTGAATCTACCTCCCACACCAAGCTTCTGCAGCTGGCTGTATCAAAACCAGCCGATTCTTGATGTAGAGGGACACATGGCCAGAGTTATCAGAAATAGTTGACTAGAGAGGCAATGAAGTTAAAATGCATTCCACGTATCCTCTCAGGTTTTTAATAATAGTTTGATTGGGATTCAAAGCCAGTGAGCACACCACTGGTTCTGCTGAATTTTTAATTGGCATCTTGTAGTCAGTCTTTGTTTTCTTATTAAAAACATTAACAGAGGATGTTTCGTAGCCCGCAGCTTCATGCCACAGGTGATTGGTGATGTACAACTCAGGTTCTGTCCACAGGCTTGTTAAAAAGAAGAAAAAAAAAGACATGGATATATTGAACTTTCACTATATGGGGTTGATTGTCAGTCACAGCAGTAACCACGCCTTCGAGATGCAACCACTCCCCCAAAATATAATTCAACTCGATAAGTTAAAGAAGCAGATACTTTTCATGTCAATTCAGAGAGAAAATCTAACTTAATCCAACGCTGACTTAATATATTAAGCAACATTGTGCTGCTTCTAAATGCACGTATATTAGTGGTGACGTAAAAAATAAGATAGCTCCAGTTCTCTATATATATATATATATATATATTATATAATATATATATATATATATTATATCTATATATTTCTATATTGTATATTATATATAAACATTTTTATGTAATATTGGTAAAAAGAAAGATGTGAAGTACAATATTGTGTTTTTAAACAGAACAGGGAAATGTCTTATTTTCATCCTGTTTTATTTGTTTTCTTATAAAAGCTCCATACAGTAGAATGTGTTTTATTTTATACAGTCAATTCAGCAAGCAAATGTGTTTCTCAATGACTTCATTGGTTTGATGTCCACAAGTTTCTGCCTCTTATGAAGGAGATTTAACATCATGTATCACAATACATTCATTTATGGATGGCAATGGCAATACAGTGGGCACCACAATAGCAATGAAACAGTTTTGTACTAAAGGTTGGCATTATCACAAGGACAGCTACAATGCCATGACAATCACAAAGATGTAGATCACCTTTTCAGTGGTGACTGCGTCTAGATTACTCAGAGGGTACAGACTGCCTCAACATAACTGCAAAGGGCAAAGAATCATCGGATATTACAGTGGATGGAAATGAGCTATTAGCAGATGGAATCAGCTCCAAACAGTTACATCATGAGGCGGTATAATAGGATATCATTATAAATTGACCTTTTAAAGAAAACATTTAATTTCAGGCTTTGCTTCCAATTGATTAACCTTTACGTTTTAATCTGGGTATGTGTACAGTGACATTGTGGTTGTGTTTACATTGTGAGCAGCCTGTTCTGCATGAATAAGTTGGATGTCAATAGAACCAAGTCTCTATGATAGAAGGCATTACTCAATGCATGATGATTTCGCGACTTAGAATAATAGCGATAGTTGGGGCATATTTGCTTTACATGAAACTGTTTTGTGCCCTAAATGATATTCTTAGGCCTGGTTTGTCCAACATGACTAAATTAATTGGGATAGAGATTCTTGAATACAAATTCTCAACATTAGTTCTAACAAGAACTAATAAGCAAATGTTATCTTCCATTTCTTAGTTATTCAATGTCTAAACTTTTTTCTTGTCAAAATATCATACTTTCAGATATGAAAATTTTGTAAAAAAATATGTAAAAAAAAAAAAAAAAAAGAGAGAGTAACTATTTTTCATTGGAAAAGCAAATATACCACAATTTCAAAACCTGTGGTGCGGTATACTGTAGAATAAATGGCACCACTAAGAGCCAACAATGGCTTGGTTTACATGCATGTGAAAATCGACTCCACAGTCATGACTGCATGACGTTGTCACCTGAATACATTGTGAAACAGCACTAGGACTTAAAACTGGCACACGAATCGTGCGTGTGGCTCACAAGATTTCAGCAGTCAAGATCCAGTTCTTCTGACTTACTCTCATGTAATGTCCAGCAGAAAGGCCGTACAAACCCCCTCCCCCAAAAAACACACTCTCTCTCTCACAGACACACACACACACACACACACACACACAAAATGTACATTTATAGACTACTTCAACACTACAACTGCCACGGTTACTCTCATACCTACAACGGCAGATAGCAGTCATTATCACGGTACATTCTAAACAACATCAATGTTAAAATGAAAGACAAACTATCGGATACAACTCAAACGTTGTATTCAAGCACATCACATCAAACATCTGCACAGCCGAAACACTGTATTTAAATGAACAATTCAACATAAAAGGGTTTATTTTCTAACTTACCACATATAAAGCACTACTTCAAAAAATGAAAAACTATAATAAAATAAACATTTCAAAAGAAACTGGTGTGTAAACAGATATATGCACATACAAAACTGTAAAAACAAACGTAGTTTGTAATGTAAAGCGAAAGTAACATATGATTTATCTTGTGTGTGTGATACTCGCAGCACAGAATCCAGGTTGAGCTGCTGCAGCCTGCAGCTTTCCAGTTTTGTGATTGAAATGTTTCTGCAGAAGCGCGTGTAGCTAGCTTTAAGTTAAAATCTGATATTTTTCCCGGTGCATTTCTTGTACAAAATGAAGGAATAGATGGCTACTAGTTCAAGTGTATATATATATATATATATATATATATATATATATATATATATATATATATATATATATATATATATATATATATATATATATATAGTAGGTTATATTAAAAATAAAAACATGTATTGTAAAGGCTGTTCTAAGGTTAATGAAATTTAACTTTTAAATGTTCCACACACACACAAATATAAATTAGAAGTAGTAAAACTTGTACTTAGTAGAAATTATATTTTATATAATTGTGTGCATGTGTGTGTGTTTGTGTTTGTGTGTGTGTTTGTGTGTGTGTTTGTGTTTGTGTTTGTGTGTGTGTGTGTGTGTGTGTGTGCGTGTGTGCAGCTAATACTCAGCATAATTCAGAATGTGCACAGGAACACATGATTTAATTTCTCTGGTTAAATGTTTTCTTTTTATCTTCATGGCAACGCATAGAGCTCTCCTCACGATATTCAGAGTCGTTCTTTTCCTACTTAATAAGCAGACATGGGCATTTAAATATCCCCTCCCCTAAATGACTATGAATTGAGTAATCTGCATTGGTACGGCTGATTTTTTTTTCCTAAATCAGAACTGCATAACAACGCATTTCCTGAAAAGTAAGGCAAACACAGTGTTAGGAAAACTGTCATGACTTGTGCATGTAAATTGGGCTCAGACAGTCACTAATGGAGATAGTGATTAGAGAATAAACTTGTAACACTGCTGTCGCATGGCTGTATAAATATAGCTCAGAATAGCCCCTTAGAAAAAGTTAACCATTAATCCCTTTCTGACAGCTCTTCAAACCAGTATATACCTGCACTGTAAACTACATCGTAATTGCAGTTTGAGATCGCTATCATTTGAACCCTTTTTCATGGATAGCTCCTGTATTTGACACAGGAAATCATCTTTTGCTTGATCTCAGATTCCATTTTAATAGTTACAAAAAATGAAGTTCTTATTGGTTTCCAAAATACAAAAACATGTCTACTGCCATGGCACAAATTCACCAGGCCTTCTGTCACAGCAGGGATTAGCATTATAAATATAAATATTATTAGTACAAGCTGCATTCTGTCAGTAGGCAAAGCGGATCCAGTGACCCTGTTTGCCCAAAGCATATTTTCTAGCCCATAAAAGCATTGTAAAAGTCAATTTTACTTTCATTTCCACAGAGCCTGGCATTCCAGCTGGAAGATCTTCTTGTCAGAGACCTCGGGGAGTGTTTCAGAGGAATCATCCCAGATTGCTGCTGTCCTGTGAGTTCACCTGAACAAAACCTTAAAAACAGTGTGATTTAGTGGAAAGGAAAGGACTAAGGGAGGTGGTAGGGGGCTAGTAGCTAAATTGTCTATGTCAGGTTCACATTGGCTATATCTGTTTCAAATGAAGTCGGCCCAGGGCTAAATGGTGGAATCAGGTCAGGACCGAGTGGGCATTTCTCTGGTACTGAGCCTGGTTGTAGCCATTCTTGCTATAAAGTGATTTTTGTTGCCCTGTGAGCCTAACTGCTAGGTGCTGTATACTGGTATAATCAACCTGCTTATAATGACCAACTAAAAGTGGTGTGTTGAGACAAGTTGTCTTGATATACAGATGATTAACCGTGGAAAATGCATCGGCTCCTTTATAAAACCACATCACAACTAAATACATTCATATATCTGGTTGGAGTATCAAATCCATGTATACATGTGTGGATTAGATGAAAGTGTGAGTGGGCTGGTTCTGAATGAAAAGTAGCTTTTTTGGGCAAGAGTTCAGAAGGGGTCTGTGGTCCAGTTTTTAATGGGTGAGAGAGCATCTAATCTTCCTGAGGGGTCTGAATTATTACCAGTTTCTCCCATTGAATCTTCTGACTCCCAGACTGATCAGTACACGTATTGATCCAGTTTCTCAAAACTAGGCAGGTTATTATAACTCAGTGCTGTTATGAAATTGCTTACAACTTCAGGGTGCTATGCATTGTTTGTAGTCTGTACATAGAATCAGATTTTGATGCTTGGCCATTGCTCAATGATCACCACCTTAGTTTCTTATGGGAAGTTGGTACAGTGAAGTCTGGTCTTCGTGGCCTGTAAAGACATAACTTCGGAGACCATTTCTCATGAACCAGTAGTAATTATTTATCCTTTCATAAGGAAGCACCTGCCAACTGTTCGCCTATTATCAGTTTGATTGTTTGTCATGTTCATCATGACTGAATCTAAACACTGAATTGCATGTGTTTTGTCCAGGCTTTGCACATAGATACACACATTACTGCAGGTTTGCATATAACTAAGTAATTATTCTAATTTTGCAGCAGGTATATTGTGGATTTTTAATAAACACACCGTTTGTGAATAGATCTTGGTCACAAATGTTCTATTTTTCTAAAGTCTGAACCAGGGTTTCACTGGGCCTAGTGCGACTGTAAAATATTTGTAAAAAAAAAAAAAAAACTTTGGCTTCGTTGTAGTATGTTTATTGTTTGTCTGCAGGCTAAAATTTTTAGGTACATAAATCAATAATCTTAGTGTCAAAAAAAGGTCTGGAGGTTATTGATGAGAATGAGCTTTCCCATTGTCACTTTAAAGAGGATATGGTTAGCATCGATTTCCTACTTTGTGAGAATCACAACAGCCCACATAACCCATTTACTTGGCGAGAGAAAGCCTGACTCTGCCACCACCACTGGGAATGAAGTGGGAATGGTTTTTAAAAATAACTTAATGAGAATAATTCACACCCACGCCCCACCCCCCCCCCCCCGGTTAACTGGACCTAATATTTGCTGGAGTCATGACAAAACTGACCTAATATTTGACAGAGTCAGTAGGTGGCTGTAAATTATCACTGCTGAACACTTGCTTGATCATGGGAAATATAGGTGCAGCACGTGAAAGTGAATGTAGTCGAACGCTGCCCAATTCATAAGAGCAACGCACTCTCCGTAGGGGTGACAAAGGGAGGGTCATCGAAACCCAACGTGTGGAGTATTTTTTAATATTTCAGTCTTTCCCTCTTGCAGTAGTTTTAGTGTTACGGATCCCTTTCATTCTGGACATGTTTTGTTTGTTTTTTTTACTTCAACATTTTTGATTGACTGACGCTTATTGGTACTTCTATTTACTTCTCGTGCGTAGATCACATTGTCTGATTCCTGCTGTGCCTTTTAAATCAGCTCACACCTGATTCTGCCACTGCAGGAGCTCTCTGCAGTGATGGGATCTGGTGCTGCAGTGGGATTGTTAACAAGCTTTCAATTTGGCTCATTTCAATAAAAAAAATAGTGCCTGGGTGTACTCTTGTTGTTGTAGACATTAAAATCCATCGGAAACAATTGCATGCCCCGCCTACCCCTTAAATTGCATCTAGAAAATGTGATACTTGGGGTCCCCGAGTGGTCACCTGGTAAAAGCATGGCCACGTGGTGTGCAGGTTGAGTCATACAGTCAGGGGAGTGCAGGTTTGCATCCTGGCTGTGCAAAGTCGACGGTCTTAGCTGAGGATTCGGGAGGAGCGTCACATTGGCTCTAACAGCCCTTCTTCATAAATTATGGCAATGTTTAATGCAGGGGGCCTATAGATGCCTTTAATGTTTTTACTACTCATTTTGAATGTTGGGGATTCTGATGTTATTTCATGCGACAGGCCAGCAATGAAGGTGGAGAGCTGGGTTCACTAGCTGAGGTTGACCAGGAAAGCCTGCAACAAACCAGAGAGTAGCATTCTTTTGTGTGTGTAAGAAAGTCTGCCACATTAAATTAATGAAACCTAGTACAGTAGACTAATGCTTCATAGGTCACCTTTAGAAAAATGCATTTTTCAATACGCCTGCTGAAAAGTTTACCACTTTGCCACAGGGGGTGTCTTTATTTTTTTTTCGCAAAAAACAAATTTCTATTTCAAGGTAGTTCACCTCTTAAAACGTCTCATTGAGTTATCACATTGTATTAACCAGAGTTTACCAGTTGACGTGTTAGAGAGCCTGTAATAGCGCACACATATTCTCCTCTATCCTTCCTAACAATTGCAATATGATTATTTGGGTCACTGTTTCAAATTTAAAACAATTATTTCTCCTAATAAAATGCTTTTCCTTCCAGGGAGCCTCTTTAATTTGTAACTCCAGTTTTAGGTCACTGATTCCGTACTGGCCTTTTGCACGTCTTGCTGTTGGAACCTGTAAGGGATTATGTCATATCCCTGTCTGTCTGCACAGTGTAATAAGGAAGGCAGCACTGTGATGCTGAAAGGTGAAGACTGGAAGCCCAGATAGATTATGGTTTTAATTCCCAGCTTGGCAACAAACTGACACAGAGCATTTTTGGAAATGTAGCATATGGCTTGCCTCAACCTTTACATTTTACACCACCTGGATGCTACAATTAAGAACAGCCATGTGAAACTAGGATGGAAACAGTGTTAAGTTGGGGAGTAAAAAAATAATATTTAGCAAATATTGTTTTCTTATACAGTGTGTGTGTGTGTGTGTGTGTAGATATATATA
This sequence comes from Polyodon spathula, assembly GCF_017654505.1. NCBI lineage: Eukaryota > Metazoa > Chordata > Actinopteri > Acipenseriformes > Polyodontidae > Polyodon > Polyodon spathula. The sequence goes on from NC_054554.1 coordinate 7,717,583, forward strand.
TATATATAAATTTTTTTTTTTTTTTGTAGAGTTGTATAGAGCCTTCTGTTTTGATGGACCATGCCAATATTGCGCGAGCAATGCAGCAATTCTTATGAGAAATTAAAATGAGGTTGTAAAGCTTATACCATATAAAGTCAAATGTGAACAAGGAAGAGTTCTTATTAAGATTTAGAAAGCTCTAGAATAACTTGCAATAAAACTAGACACTCAGTTTTGGCTGACTGCTATATGCAATTGTACAGAAATTAGTAAAATAAGCTGTGCTTTCTTAAGTCCCAGAACAGAGAGATATGCTAACTTTCCAGGCTGCCATACAATCCTGACTTCTCCATCTGTGAGTGTCTGGGTTTCATTAAAGGGACAAACCTCAATATCTAATTGACACATGAAATATATTGTTACCAGTATAGGTTACTACATGGCAGGCTAGAGTTCATCAATGTGTTAAATTACGATTCTGAACTGAAAAGCCTGCCAGTACTTATTTGCCTTTTGAGGCTTATAGAATTGGCAGTGTGATGGAACCAATATGTTCAGTCTGTATCTTGGGACTTAGTTAATATGAAGCACAGTATTTGATTACATTTAATGAAGACATCTGGCACTGCTTTATTACTGCTTGGGTTGACAGGACAACTGGAAGGTAATATCACAATAATTATAAAGCTGTTTTTTTTTTTTTTTTTTGTTAAATCATAAAAACAGAGTAAATACCACAGACGTCTAAATGGTAAAACCCTCTGTACTGTTCGTGCTCTGTAATTTATTGTATTTACACAGTTAATTTACAGTACCATTGTGTATTTAATGTTATGGCTCCCACATCCCAGTATTTACAATTCTACACAATAAGCTTTAGTAAATATAACATTATGTCTGGGGAGAAATCAAGAAAACTGCCAATTATATGGAGAAATTCTGAAAAATATATTGTTTTTGGTTTGTATTATTATTATGGAACCAGTGACCTTTGAATCACTAAATCCTCTGCTACTCAACCTTGATTGCAGACCTTAGCAGCAAACTGCTTTTATAATAACCCTTTTCAACGCAAAGCAGCATTACCAGTGTACCTAACTGCTATTCAGTCTTTGGTCTCATAAGCAGAGAGAAAATGCCAATTGAATTGACTTTGGACAGATTATGCACTGTGGTGATGGTCACCTCAAACCTTAATGGGGACACCCTCTCTTATAAAATGCTTATTCCCCACCAACCCCCCCCCTCCCCATTTATTTTTGATTCCTCTTGAAATGTCTCTTGGTTACTAAAGATCAAATGTTTCGTGTGACATTTAAAATATGGAGCTGGGTCGCTGAATTTCACCTTTTTCAATGTCCCCTTCCCTGAAGGAGTAAGATGTTGTAATCACTGAGGAATTTGTATCCCTTTAGAACAATTTAAATACTGAAGCATTCAAGGGGCGATCTAGCGACCTACTTTACAGTGGATCTACACCCTATTGACAGTATTACGACACGTGGTTTAGGGTGGGATGCAACTGTAAAGTGAAGCTGCAGGCTGAAGTTCGGAAGGAGACTGATTTTGACAAGTTGGAAAGGACTGTGATTAGTTCAATATTCTCCAAGTGGAACTGGTCAGAAGTGTACTGCTAGAGGGATTTTGCCTGCCCTCCCCCAATCTGTCACAAACATTCTTGAAAAGTATAGCAGAAAGACAGATTTCTCCTGACAGGGCTGTGAATAACATAGTATAGTGAAAAAGCAGATCACTATGATGATCAGACAGGTGCTTCCTTATCCAATAGTCTAAATAACTGGTACTAAAGATTGTCCTTACCGAGTTGCACTGTAGTTCGATATGCGGTGTACAGGAGATATAAGCATAAATGACAAAATGACATAATTACAGAAGAGGATTCTGTCAGAATCTATATCTTTCAGGCTTCTGATGCATCATATCCCTTGAGATAGGATTTGAGATTTGTATTAGAATTTTTTAAAGCAACATAACTATCAGAGGAACCAAGTCGAAGAGAGACAATCAGATGACATTTTCTCTCTGTAAAAAAAAAAAAAAAAAAAAAAAAATTCTAATACGTTTACATTCTTTTACTCTCATGAAAATCTTTATTTAAAAAACAATAGGCCTGCAAAATTGAAGATTTAATATTATTTGCAGCTGGAGCCTGGAGGCAAGATATGATAATTATGTAATATTATTTATTTTTAATTTGTATTATTATTTGATGTATTTCCTGTTTAAATCTGCAGCGTTACACTATGGAATTCAATTTCTCCATAGTTTATTCTTCTGTGCACTACAAAAAGCAGGCCTTGTTGATAGTTTATTTTGTTTACATTTAACATTTGTTTTTACTGTATAGGTAACAAGTTCCCTCACTTTTGAAACCTGCTTATAGAAAAGACCAAGGCAAAAGCAGCAAATAATTTTTCAGGTACAACAGAAGAACACCACAATGTGTAATATCATAAAATGATAATAACCAAAATAACAAAAGAAAAAAAAAGGTATAGGCTTTAATAGTCTCCTAACTCCTGACCTACTTGTTCTGTAAAGGTCATGGTAATGTCCTGAAATATCTCATATTTCAGTGTACTTATTTTTGGAACAAGGTTTGTAACATTAAAAAATCTAGGATGAAAGTAGGTCAACAGGCATAAGCTGAAAGGACCATGTTCACCTGTTTTATGCAAATCAGTGGTCAGTGTCAATCCTCTGGGCATCTCTGTCTCAGACCTGTCATTGAGTGTAGTTGAGTCATTGACAACACAAAAGTTCCCCAACAGCACTGACTTTTTATCAAAGTCACACCCCATCAAAAACCTTAATAGCTGAAACTGTGCTATAAATCAGGCCCAGTCATTTTCTTTTAACATTTCAAGGCTACGGCTACCACCACCTCACACCTCCCTATAGGTAAGACTTATCTCCGTCATACAGACTCAGCCTTTTGTGATATTTCTCATTGGTAACCTGGACCTGCTATTCAGATAACTGGATTATAAGAAAATGAAAAAGCTTGATAGGTGAAACTGTTTTTGTGCCATTGCAATGATCCCTGTTATGCAGTAAAAAGACAAGTGATAAATAAGCATGTGATGCAATGATTCAATAAGCATGTACCTTAAAAGCATGGTGCCAAGGGTAAAAGCAACAATAAAGAAACACTTTGAGGCAATCATTTCCAACCATTACTATAAAAAAAAAATCTGTACATCTGTAGAAGCTATTCACTGATGCAGAATTTGATCTGTGCTTTAGGGAGAAATGTGAGAAAGAAGCCTTGTATAATATATAATGGTCTTTTGTTTGTCGGAGCGTATCTGGAGTAAGCATGGTGCTTAAAGCACTGCTGTCTCAGCAATGTGCTTTTTTCTTCTTGTTCTTCACATTGATTCACACTGACAGAGAAAAAGATAAGTAATGTAACAAAATAGGCCCCCCCCCCTACCAGAATACACTGGCGGTGACTAATCTCGGTGCTGAATTGCAGTGTAATGTTCTCTCACACAGAGAAACAAAAAAGAGAGCTTAAGAATTAGAAAGCATGGAAGCAATCCTTTGTAGTAATGCGAAGCCATTATGAAATGTGTCTGTCTAGCAACGAGAGCCGTTTACTCGACTCACAATTTCTTTTTGAATTATTCAAGTGATTTATTTAACTCAGTAATAACCAACAATTTCAAATCCTTCTTAGTACCTCATGTAAGCACTAGCAACATTATCACTGGGCACAGATAGTTTCATAAATATTACTAAAATTAAGATGTTTTTTTAAATTAAACATGATAGATTAAAAGTTTTCGTTGCCATACTTCTGAAAGGAGAATCTGCCCATTAATCAAATACGTCATCATCAAACTCGATATATAGCCCCCTTTTGTCTACACCCCTTTTTTTTTTTTTGTCTTGTCCCCCTTTACCTTGCTGCATGCCTCGTCTAGGGGGAAGGTGGCCTCCTGCCCGCTGACATTAGTTATTCATTTAATTAATTTACTTTATTCATCATATTTTGCCAGCATAGGGATGGCTAACGCACTCCAATGAGCCAAATTCAAATAACAATGTTTATCTTTCAGTTTCATAAATTGTTCGTTTTCATTTTCAGTCTCTGTGAGTTACCAGGCTTTCACTTTGCCTTAACTACACTTTACAATCATGTTGCTTGGTTACATTTGTATTAGTGTATTGTGTATGTGTAGTTGTATTATTGACTGTGATGTGTTTATCTGTGCTGCTTTAAGTATTATAGCTTAACATTAGCTGTTTGCTTTACCTGTAGATGAGGACCAATGTGATTACCTCACAGAAGCATCCCAAGATGTAAATATGAGCATGTCAAGTGAATCCAAAATATAGCACCTGCAACCCTGTCAACTGAAGAGAAAACAAAGTATAACAAATGCATGAGCTGAAATGCTTGTCTACTTTTCTCGCTTGTATAAACTCCAACCAAAATTAATTGGCTTCAGCACGGCAAACTGCATCTCACACAATTAAACCCACTTAAGACAAAAACTACAATGCAATTGCAATCGGCATATTCACTTTATTAACTGCACATTTAGGTGATAAAGCTTTTAGAATTTTCACTCAAAATATGCATTTGAACCACTTACAAAACAGTATATGTACACTTTGAATCAAACATGACCTTAGGAATTCATCCAGGAATTAAAGTACCCCTCTGATGTACGTTTAGTTATTCCATTGACTCTTGTTTAGATGTTGTTCAATACTGTATGGTAATCAATTGTGATGTTATAACCATGGCATTTAAAAACACACTTTCAGACTGTGCTATTGTGGAAATGAGGGATAAGAAATTGTATTAAGGCCAAGTTATTACTCCTATAAGCCAAGTGTGTTACTGGTACCTACATATATATATATAAAGTGTTTTCAACTAATTTTCACAGCAATGCCAGGGTTTCCATGGAAACATGCTTTATTAGATGGGTGAGATCAATGGTTGCAAATGAAAAGAACTCACAGAAAGTACTTTGGCCCTGCTTGTGGGTACAGACTCACTGGGGGGTGCTGCTACGAAGTACAACATTTGTTCGGAGCCTTCCTGAACATCCACTGCGTGGGGAAATTATTCAGGAAAAAATAAAGCATTCCTCACAGGAGGCCACTTTTACTTGATGGGTTATATCTTGAGGGTTTGAATAACAACTTATAAAAAGCGGATTTCATTGGATTTCACCATGAAATGCTGATTCTCCCATGATGACAGACAGTGCTGTATACCGAACAGCACCACTGGAGATGTTAAGGTGCAGTGCAGATGTTCTAGAACTGCAGTTTCAAGAAGGATGCAGAATTAAAGGCTTGATAACCATGTTTATTGTCTCTTTAGCACCAACTGCCTGAACATTAACACAGGTCACAGTTCTAGTTCTGAAGACCTATTTTTTTTGCATTATTTAAAACAGAGCGGTACTGTACAACAGATTACAAGTTGCTGTTGCTTCCTGAAAGCTTCATATATCATATATATATATATATATATATATATATATATATATATATATATATATATATATATATACACAGCTCTGGAAAAAATTAAGAGACCACTGCAAAATTATCAGTTTCTCTGGTTTTGCTATTTATAGGTATGTGTTTGGGTAAAATGAACATTTTTGTTTTATTCTATAAACTACTGACAACATTTCTCCCAAATTCCAAATAAAAATATTGTCATTTAGAGCATTTATTTGCAGAAAATGACAACTGGTCAAAATAACAAAAAAGATGCAGTGTTGTCAGACCTCGAATAATGCAAAGAAAATAAGTTCATATTCATTTTTAAACAACACAATACTAATGTTTTAACTTAGGAAGAGTTCAGAAATCAATATTTGGTGGAATAACCCTCATTTTCAAGCACAGCTTTCATGCGTTTTGGCATGCTCTCCACCAGTCTTTCACATTGATGTTGGGTGACTTTATGCCACTCCTGGCGCAAAAATTCAAGCAGCTCGGCTTTGTTTGATGGCTTGTGACCATCCATCTTCCTCTTGATCACATTCCAGAGGTTTTCAATGGGGTTCAGGTCTGGAGATTGGGCTGGCCATGACCGGGTCTTGATCTGGTGGTCCTCCATCCACACCTTGATTGACCTGGCTGTGTGGCATGGAGCATTGTCCTGCTGGAAAAACCAATCCTCAGAGTTGAGGAACATTGTCAGAGCAGAAGGAAGCAAGTTTTCTTCCAGGACAACCTTTTGCAGTGGTCTCTTAATTTTTTCCAGAGCTGTATATATCTTGGAGGCCCTTGTATCTCTTGTACCTCAGAAGGTGGCAACACTAGGTTCTACATGTTTTATAGGTTGAGGTGATGGTCTAGGTTGGTCTTACTGTGTACTGGGTATTAATCCCTCATAAAACCTTAAACAGGAGGGGTGTAATTAAAGTATACACAGTATGCTGGTTCATGAAGTGTTTATGTTCTCTTAGGCTTGTTTAGATCATCAGTTCTGTCCTAATTAGCAGCTCCACAATGGATTTATGAATGCAAATGTAAGTGATGAATGCTGCTATTTTAGTGCATCTCAATCCAATTATCCCTTGCTGTCTATCCCCTGGCAGCCTAAACACAGACTTAAAAAAGGGGGAGAGGCTATGAAAAACCTCTAAACTGGACTTTTAATTGTCTAGGTATTCATATATAAAATACAAATATATAAATATACTTTGTTTAGTGATTGTAGCCTGTGCTGGTTGCACCTAGGAAGGTTGCTAATGATAGAGGGGAAAAAAGCTTCTGTGACAGTGTAGTTAGATTGTAGTTACATAACAAACTTCACTGCAATTGTGAAATGATTTTCATGTGGTGGCCAATTCAGACAGGGTAGCTATGCAGACTCATATCGCCAGTAGCGTAACTAATCAATAAAACGGACTATGAAATTTTACACTGTGTCAAGTTTGGTTAATTTTAAACCATGGCTTCAGAGCAACACTCCCCTTTCGCACCCCCAGCTCTTTCTTCTTGTTCAGCCTAGATCGATTTAGAAATGGAGAGACCTGGTATAGAAGCAAGACAAAGCTTGCTCAGCCAAGGGTGGATAATTAAAATGCTAATTGCTTTAAAAAACAGAACAGTTAAAATGCATTGAAAACAGGAAAATAATTAATTTTCTGCACCCAACAGTAAATACAAACAATGATTTATATTTTAATTTTGGTTTGTATAATATCATCATTAGTTCACTTACAATTGGTAAAGATGTGGGTACGTACTGAAGCTATAAAAAAAGTTAGGCAAGGGATTTTAAATCTGTAATTACTTTAACTGACCCTCTCTCTCAGGATGTGTGTGTGGAGCAGCTTGGGGATGATGTGTTCCAGCAGGTCTACTCGTATTTAAACAGCTCCCCACAGCAGCAAGGAGGCCTCTCAGACTGCAAAGACAATGGGGTCCCTGAGCAGCTGCCGACCTGGGAAGACCCCCAGCACTGCATCATGGTCCAACAGATTCTGTTTCTAGAAGAGCAACTGAGAGAACCCACTGAGCTCAAACAAGCTGGCGTAGGACACCTTGGCACATACCGTTAAAGAGCTTACTGTAGAAGTCAAAGCTCCAATTTTAAAATTGTATCAGTTTCTCTCAATACTTACAGTGCATGGTTCAATTGCTAAGAAAAGGTGGAATTTTTAATAATTATCTGAGAAAATAATCCATTGTTTTTAAGTGTTGTCACGCGCAAGAAAGTGGACTATTTGAATTCTCCACTTTTGAGTCACATCCATTTTTCTCCTTAATTGTGGACATTAGTTGTCAACTGCTGTTCCAGATGTTTCTGGACTAACTAGGATTGTCAAGCAGTGGATTACTCCTATTGTTACTGGTTTATGATTCTCAGTGCTTTCTTAAAGAGGAAGTAACCTTTCTGAGTGGAAATGTCATCAACACACTTTCCCAGGCCTTACAAACAAGCTAAAAATAAACTAACCAACAACATACTCAGAACTACTAAAGAATAAACTGTTAAAATGTAATTGGAAGCCACTTACTCTTACATTATTAAATTAATCCCTATGAAACTTATACTATAGAGTGGGTTGAGCATGTATGACTATTTTTTTGTGCTGTAAAAATACATAAGAATCGTACTATTTTTGTACCGTTTAATAAAGTTAACATAACAGTAACTAATTAAAAACAATTATCAAACTGTTCTTTACTACCTTGGCTGTAGCGCACCCCAAACCACCATCACACACTTCACAAAAAGGAATTTAGATATAAGCCCCATACAGTACAAATGGTCTTTTCTATTCTAGTGGGCACATACAATGACAGTCTGTTGATGTCTTCTGTGCCATATACTGTCAAATCAGTAAGTAATACTTTTGAAAGTGGTGCTACAGCTGGAAGTTAATTTTGTTTCCTAAAAGCTTTTTAATAACTAAATTTAATCATGTTTTTCGCATACAAATATAGTGCACTGCATTTTATTTGCAATCATTTTTGTTTCTCTTTGCAAAGAGCATAATATTCATTGTCATTTGGAGGTACAGCGACTAGTAGGATTTAGTATTGAAGCGCAACGCTTTAATTAGGCACTACCATACTTGGGACTATGAATGTGGCTGGGTGAAATAACTTCACAATTTTCAGTGAAAAAAAATAAAAATAAATAAAAATAAAATAAATAAATAAAAACCTTACCAGGCTTCTGACTTGGCTTTGAATCTTTGCTAAGACTGTGCATTGAAATTGAAAATATTATTTTTAAATGCAAATAATTATTTTGCAATATGTTTGCTTTGCTCTAGCCCGATCAGCAATAAGAACAGTGGTAGCATTATATGTCACTATGTCGTTACGGAGAAGACTACTGATTTGATTGAAGGTAATTGACACTTGGTTGGCAGGTGCTTCCTTATCCAAGACGGCACAAATGACTGATATTTCACAAGGAGCAAGTCATAGCCCTATACAACGTCACTGTAGATTTCTACCCCCAACTATCTGAAGGTATTAGAGGTGATCATTAAAGAATGCTCACATGATCATTCTGGCTGTTGATGGCAGCCCTACAGTTATCACATCCTACTACTGTGCACTACCAAAATGTGTGCGTGTGTGTGTGAAAGGGATGAATGGGGTATAAAGAGTTCCATTGTGGATAGAACTTGAGAGAAACAAACAAAATGGCAATAAATACTAAATATTTAATGGGGTTTTGTTGTTAAACATAAAATGTACATTAGCTTTTATTTCCATACACAAATACAACACTGCCAACATTGTTTTTTTTTTTTTTTTTTAAACATGGTTTACCAAAATGCCAAGTAGTTAACATGTTACAATAATAATTATAATAGAAGAATGTGCATGCAATGCTCATACCCTCAGCATATAATGTTGAAAAGAATGGACAACACATATCAATCACAAGTAAGTTAGCATGCAATAAAATAGTTTTATCTGTACCATACAGCAATAACCCCTTCACATACTTTTGCTGGCATACAAATGTGTTTCTGAAATGTGTTTAAATTTCATTCTGGAGAAAGTGTATAAAAAGGATGTGCTGACCTTTCATCCTCAGAGACATTGAAGAAGTTTGACTCCTAGTTCTTGGTGAACAGTGCCCCATATATCGCAAAACCACTACACAGTTCACTACCACTTGGCAAATTAGGGCATCTTGTTTAGTGTATAACATTGTTTTGTTAAATTAAAAATGTAACCTAGAATGAAGATGAGTTTAACTGCATGTAACTTCTGTTTAACTAAAGTCCAATTAAACATGTGCATTGGAAATATAACCTCTCCCCCTTAAGAATCCTATATAGATTAGAAGGTTTTAGTTCATTGGAGGAGTTAGGAAGAGGAGCAGTGCAGTGTTGGAAGAACACTAATCAATCACAGTCTTTTTTTACCCAATTAGAACCAATATATATATGTATTTACAGAGGTAACATGGGGAAGGTGAAGTTTTAATGAACAGCTCCTCTTCAGACGAGTGCTATGGAATCTTGAAAGTCCATGTACTAGACAAGACCAAGGTCTCAACACTGACTGAGCTTTAGATTAGAGGAAGAATTGTCTGTTAATGAGCCACCAAAACCACAATATTCACTGTTGGCTTGGTCTTCCTGTTGGAAGTGCCCATCCAATACAAACCATGCACAACCTTGAAGCAGTATAATGAATCAGTTTTAGGCAAATACGTAATTGGAATTGCTGTAACTATTACATTTTGTTTGGAACTGAACCTGAACACCTACACAAAAGCAAACACATGGTGGGACCTCATTTGTGTGTGTAGTGCCTCCAAAGCTGATTTCACATTAGTAAAGAATCGCGCCTGAAGGGAACTGTAATTGCAACTGTGCTCACCGCAGTGGTCAAGTGGTGGGTCTGCTCATGACTGGCTGGAGTGGGCACAGGGAATGCGAGGTGCTGCGTGATTCAAAGCCCACTGCTGCATTAACACCTCAGAGAGTTCAGCTGGAAAGCCACACACAAGCCCGCCACTTTAAAAGCATTGGCATCCGCAAGCAGGAACTGACAAAGCAATTACTGCCACCTCCACACTGCAGAGGTAAAAAAAGCTGCACATAAGCACGGAAATTTAATTTTGTTTCATACTAAAACCTGGTATTCAACAGCAAAGTGCTCATTGTACCACACTGCTGAACGGCTTAAAAAAAAAAGTGCAACATCCTTGACATTCTAACGAATTGTATTCTTTGCCAACATTATATTGAATTACTTTGCTGTTGAATCTGTTTACTCAGCATGTTATTTGATGTGATACAGAGCAGCTATGTACACAGACTTTATCGGTTAAAATTTAAAATCGCCTGTTTGTGCTCTGTATCATATTAAACAATATGGAATCCCAATAAGGGCTCTGAATTATGCATACAAAAAAATGAATGACCTCCTCCATATGATAAAACACTATAGTGCCACAAAAATGATAGGAGATTGTGTTATTTGTAACAAAACTGCAGTTGCAACACAGTTCTGCTTGGAGTTACTATATCATTCTTATGTTTTCAAAGTTACAATTATTTCTAGTCTTAAAGTGAAATATTGTAAATCACAACTAGAGTTTTAAGACATGTATATATTTTTAGGATGTTTGAAAATTGCCTTTCTAAAGGACTCTTGAAATTCTTTCAGGTACATTATGTAACTGGCTGTAATGCTGATAATCAGATACCATACACCATATCCATAGGTAAGCTGGCTCTTTGTAGACCGAGAAACTATTTGTATATATATATATATATATATATATATATATATATATATATATATATATATATATATATAAACACACACTAGATTCTGAGGTATGATTTATCGCGTAAATTGCGGCAACCAAGCTTCCAGCATTTTGTTAAAACTCGGTAACCTCAATTTAAACATTCCAGCAACTTTGTTAAAAGGTTGTCTGTCAGTGGGAACTAAGTAACAGTTTTGTTTTATAATAAAATGACATTGTATTGTGCACCATGAGATAAAGCGAAAGTATTATTACAGTCTTTTTATATGCACTGATTAACAAGGATACGGTATGCAAAACGTTGGACAATGAACAAACCGAAGTACGAATTTGTATTTAAAAACAGAATTAGATCGACCATTGTTAAGAAGAAGAAGAAGAAGAAGAAGAAGAAGAAGAAGAAGAAGAAGAAGAAGAAGAAGAAGAATACAAACGTCTAAAATGTTTTTAAAAATGAACAATAAAATCAATAAGTATCATTAGCAAAAATAATGTATTGTTTAATCTCAAACTTGCACATTGTTAATACATCAAAACACGTTAAAATACACCAAGAGGTTTGTATCTGGCCTACTTTCAGCACCCTTAAAATTATCAAAACCTCTAATAACGTAATAACTGCATTAAACAGAAATGCTTTACATGTAGGCTTACCTTAAATTACGTTTTCTATTATTATTATTATTATTATTATTTATTATTATTATTATTATTATTATTATTATTATTATTATTATAATAATAATAATAATAATAATAATAATAATAATAATAATAATAATAATAATAATCATCGCTGTCACTTATTAGCAGCTCATTACGTTCAAACATTAGCTTAATAGCAATATTGACCGTAGTTGATAGCCTACTTATCATAGAGCATTACATCTTTTTTTTTTTTTTTTTTTTTTAAACGTATTTTCATTTTATTGATCAATAATGAACATTTCTGCACAGAGGGTGGTGTCGAATGATTGAAAACGAGAAATTCTGTGTTTGAATTGAAAGTGATGGTCTCGAGGAGTCGAATGGGTCAAAGTTCAAGTATATTTTCCTCTAGATAAATTTTCACTTTTTGACGTCACTACTGTGGTATGCAAATATAGCCTTCATCCATATATATATATATATATATATATATATATATATATATATATATATATATATATATATATATATAGATATATATACACACACACACACACACACACAAACACCACTTGAAAAAAAAAAACCAAAAAAAAAACATACAAACAATTATTTGATACAGAGGACAACAGTCCGGAAACCTATGGAAGGTGCACTGTGTTGTATTGTTGAGATTTACAAAGATGGTGTAAATATGTTGTGTATACCGCATTTAATTGGAGATTATATAGAATGAAATTTAAACAGATCAGAATATACCACCAATGTAGCCAATAAGAGAACTCCAATAACCTCTAAACATTTTTGCCACAGACATTAATGAAAGAACATCAGCCTACAAAAGACTCATGCATGTACCTTCCACATCAAGTTTTGTAAAGGTTATGGACAGCTGTCATGTAGCTTAGTGTCTCAGAAACAAACTCTTCAGGAGTTGAAGAGGTTCATTTCAAATGTTTCTGTCTGTGTATTCTTCTTCTGCCAGAGCTGACCTTCAGAGTTGAATTCAGTACACACCATGCCTCACCCCTTTGTAGGAGAATGTCAGCTTGAAAATAACTGAACAAGCTCTCTGGGAGTGGTTTTAAGACCAATACTTTTAAAGTCTTCATGCTATGCAGGCACACCCAGTTAGGATAACCAATACGGCTGTGTGTTATAGTATAGTTACACACACAAAAAGGTAACGTTTCCACCAGAATGTGGTGTCATGTAGAATGTAGACAGTTGTTTCCTGTTAGGTTGTAAACAGTTTTATGCAGTTCTGTCCATTTCTAATCTCCTCCATCCTTCTCCCAACCCTTCCAAGCTGTTTTCCAATAATCACATAGGGTTTTTTAGTGTGTATTCCTGCCAATTATTCGGGGGTGGTGGCAGGCGAAATTGGTGAATCCATCATTGGGCATTTAGGGGAGAAGGCCTTGTGGCTGTAATATTCCACTACCTGCTTGGGGACCTCTGCCAGCACACACTTTGCCAGGGCTGCGGGGGAGGCCTGCAAGACACAATACAGTATAATAGAGGTTTACTCTGGAGAATCACTGGCAGCATTATCATTAAATCGCAAAACAATGGATGTGATGTTGTGATACAATAGCACAATGGAACTGCAATGTATTACCAGCGTGCATTCGTTGTGATACATCAAAATATGAAAAAGATGTCGCTGTGTTACTATTCCGCCAGTGCCTTGTAGCATATCCTTGTTTGAGTTGCCCCTTCATCCATAACCACTGCATTGCCATTGCTTTTCCGATGACCTTAATTTGTTAAGGTCATGCATATTTAATATTTCCAAGGAACGTTTAACAATGTTTTGAAACTGTATTTAATCCAAATTGCACAGCTGGCTGAAGGAAAATTGTAGCTTTCAGCAAACAACTCCATAACTGTCAAATAACCCATCTCAGCTGTACATACTACTTTGGGGCAAATATTTCTTTCACGCAAGGTCACACTGCTGAAGGTAATGAATGTGAATATTATAATTATGAAACAAAAATGCCTTTTGAACTCAGTCACTTTCACTTGCAAGATTGTAAATTTTGTCCCTCCAGTACAATCAAGGATGCACACAGCTTTTTAAATGTGCCAGTGCACTAGAGAACAGTGAACCAGGAGGTAATGATTACACCTTTCACCCTCTCATAGGGTAGCACAGACAGTAAAACAACAATAAAGTGTAGATTATAATCTGTATTTACATTTATGTTGCATTGAAAAGACTACTAAACCTGTTCTAATAAGTATGTCATACCAGTTAACTCTCAAAGAGGTGTACACTTGTGCATATGTTGGTTATGTTAGTTCAATTGAAAATCTTCAGAAAGATATTATATCAATTTTACTTTCACTTTTTTAAATGTTCACCTGCCACTATTTTAGTAATGTCTTGCTTTGCATTCATCCCTGCCAAAGCATGCTTATGTCCATTGTAATGAATGTACACTGAAGTATGTCAATTTATTAAACCAAGGAAATCTATGTATATTCAAGTATTTGCACAATTATGCAAAACAGCCCATTAAAATGGCCTTCATTCTGGGCTCTTTGCATAAACTCACCGTCTTGAATTCTCTGAAGGGGACAAACTGGACGATGTCTCTGAGGACAGGTTCTCCCTTGGGGGCACGCAGGACCCCGTCATCGCCGTCCAGGATCTGCATGTCTGTGAAGTCTGCATTGCCCACGCCCACGATGATGATTGACATGGGCTGGTAGGAGGCCCGCACGATGGCTTCCCGTGTGTCCGCCATGTCAGTGACTACACCGTCCGTCAGGATCAGCAGGATGTGGTATTGCTGGAAACACACCAGTCAAAAACACTCCAACATACGTGGCTTACACTACGATACTCGTCTCACTAAATGTGTAGGGGTCAATCGAATTCATCTCAATACCACAGCTGTTTAAACTCCTTCAAATAGAGACATCTGTATACCAACAACATATCTAACAGTGCATGTGAGTCTGTTGTATTTACACACTGACAGTAACTAAAAGGCACTGTATTTAAAAAAAATTATAATAAGTGAACTTTTCACGGTTGAGTATTCTATAGAATAATGGCAGAACATCACATTTAATAATGAATGCTCTTCAATGTATTTATTTATTGAACAGCCCTTGCTATCCTGTAAGTAAAAGCATCTTCAGTCTGAAAACATACTAATACACCAGAAAAGATCCTATTTAAATGGTTTGATTTGACAGGGGTATTTAGATGTCTCTTGGTGAATTGAAGGAGGCAGGTACTCACAGATGCATCCTTGCTCTTCTCTTCCTCTGCTGCCAGTTTTGCCACCTTGTTGATGACAGGGGCCACGTTGGTTGGGCCATACAGCTGGATTTTGGGCAGGCAGCTCTGGTAGGCCTCCACAACTCCTTGGATTTCTATGGAAAAGGAAACAAAAACTGTAAGGCCCTAGGGATGGAAAAACTACAAATGAAATAGCGTTTCTTTGGGGTCAGATGGAAACAGGACTCAAGCATGTAAACATTAGAAAAAACACAGTGGACTTTTCACAACATTCCCACTGCTTACTACTGTTGTTTACAAAGACCTTGGCAATGGAAACCACCATTCACCATCACATCACCATGGCGGTAAACTTGGATATGAAGCATCAATGCCATTACTATTTGCAGCACAACCCACTTAGAATTTACTCTGCTATCTTACCTTCACATTCATCATCGTCTGGGTTGAAATTAATGGCAAAGTCATGAGAAACCTGAACAAGAAATGAAACACAATTACAAGGAGAGCTGAGCTCTGTGATGTATGCCCATCCAAATGTATTTAACCCAGCATTCAGTGGAACACCACAAGCCACTGGCTCTCTTACTGCACACACTCATACAGTGACTACAGCAGAGACTTGAACCCATTAATCATTATCTAACAGGTAATGGACAGACTGCTGCACTCCTAACTCCCCTGAAAGAAGAAACTAATCCTCAAAGATCATTCAAATGGTTGCTCCTTAAGAACAATTTAAAGTGATTAAAAAACATCTTGATAGAAACCTCTCCAAGTGAGTCAAGATTTCCTAATCCCAGTCCACGAGAGACGTCAGTGGCAACATCGCTAGACTTTTTCAGAGAGAAGCAGGTTTGCTTTATTTATTTATTTATTTATTTGCTTACCTCATAATTTGGAGGGATTCTAGCACCAAAGCCCAAAGCAGAAAACCTCTTGTCACTAGGATAGTAAATAAAATAAATACACATGAGTAAGGACAATCAGTATTTCGCAATTTAAAATAATTACCTGTTTACAAAGGTTTACAAAGTTTGTTTTCTATTCTCAATTAACTTCAGCACCATTTCCACAGCCCACCTCCATATAATTAGTTTATACTTTCAATGTATAATACGTGTTGAATACATGCCCGTACAGCCATCACTTTTGAAAAAACATCTTGTGAAACAGTAGTCATTATAGTCTTGGGTAAGAAAAAAGGCCCGAGGACACACCAACTATTCCTGTCAAAGTCTCTCAGATCCTTGTCTATTGTGATTTGCACTAGGGAGATAGAGCTTTTGCATACCACAGTTGCACTTAAACTAAAATTTGACACACAACTGACAAAGGAGAGCTAAAAATGAACATCTTTGCATTTATTGCCCGAGATAGTCATTCACTCTGCTGCGTTGTTTCTGAAGAGCTGAAGCTTCAATTAAACTGAGTGGATTATTTGCATAATTGGGCAATAACAAGCTTCTTTTTTTTTTTTTACTACGATGACTCTAATTAAGAGGTTCACTTTGTTTTCCCCCAGAGCACTGAATGTCAGCCATAAAATGTCAATTTATTTCTCCCAACTGGGCAGATTTCTTTTTTTTTTTAATTATTTTGTTTTATTGGTTTTTAACAGGGTTCAGGAGTATGATTTAATAAAAAAGGCATCGGGCTTGAATCAATTAAGTTTTTAGCTAAAGAGGAAACAGTTGTTGTCTGTGTCTACTTCTACTTGGGATTCTTCAGAGCAACACACTGGTATTATAATGTATCACAATGGTATTTTTGCTGTGAAGATTGGAAGAGGACAGCAAGGAAATAGGGAAATAACCTGATGGTCATGACGGACTCATGCTAGGCTCACTGAAGGCAGCAATACACAGGATTAAAAGAAACGGGAGAAAAAAAACAAAATAGATTCACTGGATAGTCAATACCAGAGGAAGAGTCTGCAGTTCACATAGGAGCTAAATCAGCCTTAATAGCCTAGAGATGAGAGGATCAAAACAAGCATTAATACTGACAGCACATTGCCTGAAGACTGTGGTCTTCAAATACGGCACCTAAATAAACAACAGTAGCCTCTAGATTTCAAATTCTCTTTGTAGAAGGTAAGAAAACTGTGGAGCAGAAAAAAGAAACACATACAAAACAAATGTAGAACATCTTTGGGGTTCTGTTCTGGTGACATGAATGACCCAGAACATCTCAATAAAATTACAACTTATGGATATACTATTTATATTGGAGATACTTATTGATATATAATATATAATAACTATATATATATATATATATATATATATATATATATATATATATATATATATATATATATATATATATATATAAAATCCCCCTGAAGGAAACACAACAAATTGTGCCACCCTGGACTACAGCAATACGAAACTGTTCCTAAGAGCAATGGTAGTCCTGCCTTTAATGAATTCCCTTGGGCCTCCATGGACTCAGAAAGGTTGGGAACAGCCTCATGCAAGCTGCAGGTGGGCTTTTGTGATATTGGCCACAATGCAGTGCATTCGCAAAAAACATTCCTGGCTATGCAGATCCTCTGGCTAATAAAATGGATCAATCAATAAACGTATAAATAAATAAATCATCTCACTGAGCTTTTCCACAAAAGGAATTTATTTTGTATCATTTCTGAAATGTGGATGAGTTACAGCTCCTAAGGGTAGATGTGATGCTGGATCAAGATTCTTCTCAACTTGTATTTTTGTTATCTGGACTGAACACATTGCATCAGTGCTTTCAATTTTCTGTATGGATTGATACAGCTTTCTTTCTGCTGGCATACATAAATTAGTGCATACATTAAAAAAAGTATATATTAAAGGTATATACAGTATTATATTCTTCTTCAGAACCTTCAAATAACAGACCTGAAATTGCGCAGTAAAGTGTAGTTGCCTTATGTTTCTTTGCAATTCAAGGTCCATTATCACAGACAGTCTCAATATTCTATCCTTTTAGAATCATCAGTAGAATGCCACATGATACCAAAAGCAAGACATATACAATTGAAATAAAACCCTCTATTAGCTTGCTGATGCTCAGTTCTTTATTAAGCTGCCTTCAGGTTAAATACCTGACGTTATAGCTTCTTTAAACAGTTCGTTTCATAACCAAGGCTGTAATAACATGTCTTACCTCTCAGCAGTATGACAACATTCTCACAAGCCCATTATGGGTTGACATTTTTTGTATCTAAGACTTCATTACTTTTGTCTTTGCTCTCTTAGGGAAAAAGTAAACTCTGCAGATTTATGCTCGGTCCCCTTGCAAGTATTATTAAAATGAATCTACTAATGTTTGTTCCATTATACAAAAAGCCGTTATGATAATATATTTGTAGATTTCGTATTACATACTGTATCTTCCCTGTTAAGGCCATAACCCTATGAATAATCCTTTCAATAACCCGCTTTCATTTCTGTTGATAGAGGTCTAAACCATGTGTATGTATATATTTTGAAATATATACAACACTATGATTTGTACAAGTACATGGCTTCCTTGCTTCTGAGTTACAGGTACAAGGACCCTAGGAGGCTGAGGTTTCAAAAACTGCAATTAGTATTTGTTTTTCATGTGATTGGCAGCTGCCTGGCAGTGATTGACATGGGGTACCTAAGGTTCTCGGTTTAATGAATGCATGTGGAATTTAAAGAGAAATATTTTTACTCTAACATTCTGTGAACTTGTGTGAATGCAGTTCTCATTGAAGGCACTAGGAATTAGCTGAAGTCAGGTGTTGAGCTGGCAGGTACCACAAGTGTATTTACATTCAGACCTGAACACCCCTGTCATTCAGCCCTGGCACTCCCCAGTGTTACTGGAGTATCCTGTGAGTCATTACTGAAGATGCGGTCAATAAAACATAGCTTGTTTTCATTTCCTTTGATTTTGTGACAGATGTCTAGTTCCCTATAAGCAGCACACTATATCCAACACCTCTCTCTCTCTCTCTCTCTCTCTCTCTCTCTCTCTCTCTCTCTCTCTCTCTCTCTCTCTCTCTCTCTCTCTCTCTCTCTCTCTCTCTCTCTCTCTCAACCTCAAAACAATATCTATAAATATCTCTTGTGAATTTGGCCACTTTATTTGAAAGCTCTGTGGCCATACCCTCAGTAAGTTTGTTTGTTTTTTTATGTCAAAATGATAGTAATGCCCATTTTACTGAGCGAGTGCTCTTCAAGAGGAAGAGATGGATTTATAACCCCAGGGTACATTGTTTCTGCCAACACAGCTTGCTCACTGCTTGTATTTTGTGCTTTCATTATAGAGTATATTGATTAAAATAAATGGGTGATTACACAATGTACTACAAAAAAAATCTATACTAAACAGCTCTTTAGAAGGTTTTTAATTGGAGTAGTTCAGTGTAAGTACACTGATGGAGTCACTTTTTTTAACTGTAATATTTATGACTGCATGTTTGTTTGAACTATTGATAATTGAGACCCAAACAAAGTAATGATAACAAGGAGTACAATATACACTATTAAAGGATACAGAGCTGCTTTATCCTCTTCCCTGTACTGGCACATGTTAGCGAACCCCTGCTATTGACAAAGCAATCAGCTTGACAGCGTATGGGGTGTTCCCATGCCCGGAGCTGAGACAGGATCTCACACAGCACTGCCGAGGACAGCAAGAGCAAGAGCCAGAGGCACCGCAACTGGGGCTACTGCTCTTCATGTAATCTGAGCAGAGCCGTGCTGTTTATTAACACTGGGCAAAACATTGGAAACAATCTGACTGAATGCTTTAGTGAAACTGAATGAAATAGGATATACTAGTAACATGGTGGGCAAGGATGATACAACAGTGCCGGGTTGCTTTAATGCTAAACTGTAACACTTGCTTGTAGATCAACTGTGATAAAAGGTATTAATTCAGATAAGATAATAAAAGAGGTAGGGAATGGGAACGCAGCACACTGGCACACATTGGTACAGCAGTGTGTGCTCCCAGGGCTCTTACATACACAACACGGATTAACAACCCTATTTGATGAATAAGAGATACCTGTCATAGTCCTGGCAGATCTCTCCCACTGCAACCAAGGCTTTCAGATACTCATTGGGCTGGTAGGGGTTGATGTAATGGAGTGAGCAGCTGTTACGAGGATCTCCATTGGAGGCAGTGAAATCAATAGCAACCTGAAACACACACAAAATACAGTGTACCATTCTGATGCTTCAATATGAAGTAACCTGGCAACTGGCATCCCCAAAATCATAGATAAGTTCAGGGCAAAGTTGTGAAGGAATGAACAAACACACTGGTAATCAATATGTATTGCAAATTGTGCTGCCTTGCCTATTTATGTTTTTAGCCTTCTAAAAGTTTACTGCATAGCATATCATTGTAATAAAAACAGCAAAAGCACAGTAGAGCATAGGCAAGCATGGTAAAGCAATAAACTTATCCCCAATATTAAGACAAATGTTAATACCTTCATAAGTGTAATAAGTTTACTGCAAAACAGTTCAACATTACACTGAAGGCCTGTACGGTATACTTGACTTCTTGTAGTTTACCTAAACACAGGTAAATGTACGTGCAGAACTGTGAAGTGGCAATGAAATATTACCATACAGTGGCGGTTTTGTGGTTCTATTCAGCACAGACATTTGCAGTTATATTCTGTGTGCCCGATTCATCCTGTAGTTTAGACAGAAGCTGTTTGGTGCTGCTGTGGGCACCAAAATAAACTATTGCAAATCAACATGCCTGTATTTCTGATTTAAAAATAATAATAATAATAATAATAATAATAATAATAATAATAATAATAATAATAATAATAATAATAATAAAAAACAGTTTCCTATGTGAGACAATTTCTGCAAATGTCTGTGTAGAATTGTGAATTCTGTAATAATTTCTGTGATCGCAGAACTGGGGAATCCTGGTAGGGTTAGTGATTAAACCTGTTCATTTATGATTATAAAATAGTGTAGTGTTGGATGTAAAGATGTACGCAAAATAAAAAAAAGTAGGCGAGTAGAACACGTTCTTATTGTGTACTGTTTCATACATGCTAACATTCTGACAATTAAATATAGCTCAGTAACACTTGATTTGGTGTGTTTGATGTTTATAAATAAGGGTTAAATTAACGTTTGGGGAGGGGGGCCCACAATAAGGTCCTGCAGTGGGGCCCATCTTCCTCTTCCTCCGCCACTGTTACCATAGCGGATTTTTCAAAAGCAAATGGCTTCTTTGGAAGGAATTCAAGAATACTACAGAGTCCTTATTGTAAGTGACAAGTGAACTAGTTTTAATGTTTTGTGTTAGCAACATGTATTATTGCACAAGCAATCACACAGAGAGAGTAAGGAAAGCTTAGGGGCATTCACTGGAATCAAATTTGAATTGGTTTAAAACTGTTGCCTTCAGCAACCCAGATCATTAACAACCTACTATCCAATTTGATTAATTGCAACTGTGTCTGTATCTCAAATGCACACAGGAGTGTAGCTTGGTAGAACTCACAACATTTGATCATTCTAAATCTACATATGCTGCAAATAGAAATATGAAGTGTAATAAAATCCACAGGGGAAAAAAATTAAAATTCCATAGTATGTCCTTCTCTTTACTGTACTCCCTCTATGCTCATTGACATTCCAGTTTGTTTTCATTACCAAAAACATATCCTAACTTACTGTGAAGTGTATCTGGCATCCGCCCATGATGAAATCCAAGAAAGAGTGCACTCTGTGGAGCTGCAGAAAAACAGTCAAGAAAGCATGGTTAAAAACACATGCATTTAAAAATGCCAGCCATTGTTTTTCAGCCTGAAAATAAGGATTGAAATAATTTAATGATCTCACATTTGCTTTTGCTATTGACACTAAAAGCGTCTGAAAAAAGCACTACAGTGTGAACTCTCACATAACAAAGAGCTGTATTTGCTTCTCCTGGTGCAGCCTTGCTGTGTATGTTTAATACTGGTTTGCTAACCTACTTTTAATCACCTATTAATAATTATAAAGGCCATTAGAATGACATTTCAATATTGGTGCTTATTAAAACCCTCATTAGCAGACACTGCTAGAATTTATTGCCATGCATACATCTTACTTTGAGTTCGGTCAGAATTACCACTCCAGAGTTCTTGTAATTCCTCTTCTTGATTTTGTACTTAGGGTTTACACAGTCCCAGCTGACCTTTGTATATGAAAAAAAATAAATGTGTATTTCAAAATTTCCATACAAAAATCAGGACTTCTTCACAATTGATAGAATCAGTTTGAGAAAGGCAGGCAGGAGGTGTTCAGGTTAGGATTGGGCTGCACTAGCAGAGCTGTGAGGAGAAGTTCCCTACCATTTCACTTTACCAGGATTGCCTTTTCACACCTCACAGAAATCCAAATGAGTGTGCATGCTTTAAAGAATGCCACTAACACTCTCACTGACCGTGTTGCCACCCACAATTTTCTGCATTTCTCCGAAAGTGGTGTAAAACTCCCCAATGAAGTCATGCTTTCCCCTGGAGTCGTAATCCCACACCAAACACTGTGGGAGAAGTGTGACAGAAACACACAGGCAGGTCAGCTGAGCATTACACTATCCATCCACAGAATAATGTCTATTTGTCAGATATGGCCTTGTCAAAGGCAACATTCTTATTGTAGCTCCCTACGTAACTGTCACAAATTTTGAAGCAATTCCACATATTTAATGCTTTACATATAAATGGAGATCTGTGACTGTGGGCATCAAAAAGACCATTTACCAGGTTCCAGCTGTGCTTTGCAGGCACTGAAACATCTGACAAGGCTTTACATAATTTAGCAGATCAGATGAGGTGACCACTGTAGGATAACATAGTATCTTATATGTGTAATTTATTATCGTATATTTCTGTGGTTTGCTAGGAGGGCCACCAAGTGCTAATTGTACCAAAACATATGTTAGCTTTGTGACTACAGGGGACAAAATTAGCACAAAAAAAAAAAAAACGCATTGTCGTTGGAGAAGTCGAAGTCAAACCCATTCTTAGAGCGTTGAAAGGCATGAGCTATGCACCTCTACAGTGCAGTCGTGTGCGTGCGACAGTGAGGAAGCAATTTCCTATTTAACCTGAAGCTGTATGTGGAATGTGGAGATTATTCACTAGCCACTAAGTCCCGGGACAGCTTCAGAAGGCTTACCTTCAATTTCTTGTTCTCGTCACAGCTGCACAGCGAGCTCAGCGAGACTTTAAAGGAGTCCCATACAGGGTTCAGGTTATTCTTGATAACCTGCAAACAGAACATGGCAACAGAGGAATGAGCCAGCACTTTCATGCTACTGACTGCAGTATACGAGACCGGCATCTGTTCATTAGTGTGGCTGGGGAGCTCACCTCAGTTCTGTGGACAAGCTGCTCACTCTCATCTTCATTGATCCGGTAAATCTCTAGGAACGGATCCGATTTACTGAAGAGATCCTGCAATACACACAAAGACATGTTCACACATCACTGAAAACTCTGGAATCAAGGAAAGACACACAGCACCCCCACAGTGAGCACTCTGCAGTTCCCATGCTTGTTCACTTCCCAGGGAGCAAGTATTAATCTCCAGTTGTGCATCACTTTTAATCCAGCACCTAAGACTGGGGATACCCGTACCGTTAAATTTACAGTTTTGGTAGGATAAATAGACTGGGAAATAAAACCTCAGCAGCTCAATAAAAGTTTTCTAAGATGACATGACTACATTTTCAATTTACCATGCAGTATTAATGTACACTTCTGTGCTTTTATCTCTCAAATGCAGCATTTAATTCATGAAGCCAAACTGAAGCTTAATCCTTAACGATATATAAGGGTTATACAAGTGCTTCTGCGTGTCAGAACTATGGTTTTAATAAAAGCCCTTTTAAAAGGCTCCATCTTAAAGTTCTTTAGTGTGATGCGTCTCCACAGGGGCATGACAGATGGAAACACAGGTAGCCCCTATCCTGTTGTCACGGCAACTACTTGCCAATGACATCACATCTGCCCAATTTAGACGTGTGATTGTTAACACCAGATCTCTGGCCTAGAACCATGGGAATATATTTATATTGAAATAAGTGCCTAATTTATACATGTGCTGCCTGTATAAAACAGTCTTGTATACAGTACTAGTACTTTGAGGAGTTTATAGAGGTTATTTATCTACAGTATCACTTGATTGCTCCTGTAAATAATCATTAACAAATTGTGTAAATGTGTATTCTATTTTAAAATGACATGGTGCAAGTTCTTTAAAAAGAGGTACATCTGACACCTCAAGCTTTTTAATTATTCTCCTAATGATATATGACAAGGCTTCTGTTATTTAAAAAATATTTAATGTTAATGTTAATGGTTAATGTGTGCCATGCTTTGAGAAGTACAATGCCAGTGGTTCCATTGAAATTGCTGTGTTTTAAATTATTCATGTTAGCAAACTAAGTTCCTCATCACTTGCATAATTGCTGTCTTGGCAAACCCTTTAAGTGGAGACTGTAGGGTGTAAGCAAACAGATGTAGAGCTCAGGGCAGCCATGTGGTTCAGGGTCTTCATCATGTGCGTGGGAGCATGCAGAAGCATGTGTGTGTGTGTGTGTGTGTGTGTGTGTGTGTGTGTGTGTTTGGATACAGTGTGTATATGTATTAAAGTGCAGGTGAACAGAGTGGATAAAGGCAAAGCTTCAGGGCAGCCATGTACAGTTTTACTTTCTTCACTGTGTACAATGTGGGTTTGCATGGATCTACGTATACAGTGTATATGTGATGAAGTCCTAATGCCATGGCTTTCATATTTATACAAGACCTCAACCCAGTACTAAGATTTAAATCCCAAGCATAATATTTTAATTATCAGGAGCCAGGAGTTAGAGCTCTCAGATCATTGTTAAAAACAAAAAAAGGTTTCACTTTTATAGCAGTGTGAATAAGTCATTTTAGTAAGCCTACAGACTCATGTGAGACTTGGCTGTGATAAGTGCAATTAGTTTAGAGCAGATTTAGTAGGGGCCCCGGTTGTTCCAACTCCTGACACATGGTCATTTTAATAATATACCTAAACAAGGGATATTCTCAAACTCCCTGGATGCAAGGCTTAGGAAATGTTCAATTCTTGTGGTTAAAGTTTATTTTAGTATTTCTAACTGTCATCATCATCATCATCATCATCATCATCATCATCATCATCATCATCATCATCATCAGAGATCTTTTTAGTGTGCTGAAGCTCTTTGGAGTCAGTCATGTAACGTGTCATTTCATTCGCACCCCACCCCCACAAAGAGCAATACAAACGTGTGTGTGTGTGTGTGTGTGTGTGTGTGTGTGTTTGTTTGTTCCTACATTAGGGTTTTAATTTGACTCTCATACCTCACTTTGACAAGAAAATAATGCACAAACCCAGAAAGGGAGAGCTTTGCATTAAAAGGAATAGGTTTGCTAACTCAGCTAGCCTCTTACCCCAGATTACAACAACACATACCTTATCATCCAGCTTCTTTGCACAGAAGGAAAGCTCAACGTAACCATTGTTTCCAGAAATTTCTTCTGCAATAATCTAGAGATGAACACAAAAGCCTCATAACAGCTGGCTAACACAGCCAGAGTCAGAATCTCTGCTATTGTAATATTACAAAAATAACAACAACAATAATAATAATAATAATAATAATAATAATAATAATAATAATAATAATAATAATAACATTCTTATTTTATTCTTATTGAAATAAGAATAAATAAGAGATTCTTATTGAAACAAGCTGTCAATCCTTACTGAAACCCCACCACCACCACAAACCGGAAATCAGTTCCAGCCCCACGATTAAATCTTTCTTTCCTTCATTCCTGACTTCAAACACTCAACTCAATCATTCATTCTAAGAAACGTTAACACTAACGGAAGGCTTGAGGAAAGCAGGCAATTTACTGGGAAAGTGATCAATCTATTGTTCTGACAAATATGCAAGAAACTGTCAAGAAGACAAACATTTCAGCGAATGTCTTTTTAGCTTGAAACTTTTTTTTCTGGAGGGTTTAAAGTCATGGATAGTCTTTTAAAACACACTGTTACAGGGAGATATTTTCAATATCCAAAAACATAGGCAGTATTTAGTGATTGGATTAGACTGAGACTGCTAGATCTTTTTACGAGCATAATGCTTTAAGAATCTCAGAGAAATATTCCAGATTCCCGTCCTGGCTCAGCTAACTGTCATCTTATCATCAAAGAGCAGATTTGAGCTTACACTTGACTCTCAGCATTGCTGTTCAAGCTCCTGCTTCTGCTTATCTTGTGGAGAACCTCACATGCACCACTTTACAGTCCTCCCACTGATTACATTGTCCCAATTCATTCTATAATAACACATATGATAAGAAGGAGTGCAGAGAGCAAGAGTCCTTGTACTTTAACGTGGTTCCCTCAGGATGAAATACCTGCCAATTTTTACTTTTGAATCAGAAACGCCTCAATTTTTACTTTTGAATCAGAAATGCCTCTGGATATATATATATATATATATATATATATATATATATATATATATATATATATATATATATATATATATAAAATAAAATAAAAGTGTTCCAGTATAACCAGAGAATCAGGAACCCACTGACCCTATCTTCTAGTTGAATCTTGGCTGGAGGGTTGAGAACCACATGAAAGTATGCTACCATGTTAAAGATTCATGCCTTACATTATGCCTCTGGTCTACAACCCAAACAAAAACACCATAAAATACAGGGTGCAGCCCATATATAGCAAGCAGAAATTCTTTATACTATGAAAATTACAATATATGCCAAGATATTTTTATCCAGCACTATAGAATACTTTCAGAATTTGGCTAGACATGTGTGAAATTGCAATTTTATTCCATCTACATAAACAACAATATGCCTACCGTTATAGTGGATTTCCCAGCGGGTTTCCCATATTTCAGAAAGAGGGGCTTTGTCATTCTCTTCTGGGCCACTATCTGCAGGGAAACAAATCACAAGTCATGATGGTACTGTGTTTTAGAAGTCTGGTTTAGAATTCACTTGACAATCATTAAATAATTAATGGAATATAATCGTTTGACAGAAGGGTCAAACAAGACAGTTTAAGTTCTCATCTGTTTGAAAATGATGGCCTCGTATTTCATTTCCAAGTGGCTAACAAATTCTAGAGACATCAGATTCTTCAGTGTTGCAGTGTCAACACCAACGACTGAACATCTAGCCGCAAAGTAGGACCATCAGAGTTTTCCTTCAGATGAGATCCAAGTTTGTAATTAACAAGCCATCTGTGGCATAGTGGCAGGCAGTCAAGGCTGGTCAACAGCAGAAATAGCACACCCAGGCTGCTCTGCTTTTTACTGTCTGTCGTGTTTCAGCGACTGCCTGTGCAGGATGAGAAATTGAATTTCCTCTGCCCAGTGAGGGCATTGAGATGCTATGTGGATAGGACAAGAGTTCTGCGTCAGTCTAACAAGCTCTTTGTCTGTCAGGGGACATGGACCCTAGGACAGCCCCTCTCAAAGCTGTGTCTGTCACATTGGATTGTGGACATAGTCTCGACTGCGTATGATGGTGCTGGCTTGCCCCCACCTAGGAGGGTAGCCGCACACTCCACTAGAGGGTTGGCAACATCTTAGGTCGTCTTCAGAGGGGCCTTACTGCAGCTAGCTGGGCTTCGTTGCATACTTTCTCCAAGTTCTACCACCTCAATGTGGTCGATCCTGCCCTGTCTTTATTAGTCCCGAGGCTCCTTGAGGGCATAAGCGCACACCACTAACTCTTGGGTTATGTGGTTCTGATGCGTCCCTCAGATGCTGCCATTCCTTCTCCCTCGCAACGGCTCTGATATACATTATTCCATACACAATGTCGTTGGTGGTGGACTTCGAATTGAAAAGGAACATTAGGTTACTTATCATAACCCTGATTCCCTGAAAGAGAAGACGACCACCGACTGCGCGGTCGCGTCTGTCGCCCTCACAGGTTCGATGGAAAAAGAGAAATGGCATGATGACGGTTTTAATCCCTCGGTGGGCGGGACCGAGTGCATCATCCCAGGAAGGAGCCTATCAGCAGCTCTGGTATAGAGAGCTCAACAATACCTACTCAATGGGCAGGCATATCATATACATAATGTTGTTGGTGGTCATCCTCTCTTTGAGGGAACCAGGGTTACGTTAAGTAACCTAACGTTTTGAATACTGCACATTGATCCCTTTAAAATGTACTTAATGCTTACCATCATAAATCTATACTCGCCAATAAACATATTGGTTTTTGACAGAGTAATAAGAAGCCAACTGCCTTATATAGTCAATAAATGTTGAGTGATCTATTGGTTCAGGTTTCATTGTAAATGTTGTGCGAAAAATTTAATTTCAGAAAAAGTTAACAAGCAATTAACTTGAACCCATCTTCCCCACTCACACTATCTCCTTGGCTTTCTCCTCTCTACTGAACAATATCACTTTCCACTTCTAACTTGAAGTTGAAAGCTAGTGTATTTTATATATCAATATTCAACGGATCCTGTTAAAAGATAACACCAAAAAACAGTACATCTCATATGAGGATCCCAAGGGTCTAAGCCGCAAAAGAAAAGCATACATTTAAATAGAATAGAGTGGAGCAGTGCCTAAACTACAGCATTCCTGAGTCCTTCAAAAGCAATTACTGTGATGACAGGCTTTCTGGTAGCTATCAGAGAACCTCAGAAGACTGATGGTCTCCCGTAGAGTAAGAAGTATGCTAATACTCTACAGTCAAAGCCTCTCAAAACACATTTTCCACCTAAATCAATCCTCCCGTCGGGAAAATAATTTTACACTAACCTGTGAAATAAATATCCACTCTCCCACAAAATATTTATCCCCCCCCCCAAAAAAAAAATATAAATCCTGCCCTATTCTTTTAAAGTTATTATGATTTAATTTAGAAGGTAACTTCAGTGCCTTAAGAGGAAAATGTATTTATTTAAAAGATGGGGAAAAATCTTATAATCTTCCTGGCAGCTAACTCTTTGTCAAATCATAAAGAATTCTGTAAGAAAACTGGTGGTGGAGAGAGGAACTGTTTTTAAGGGGGGCCAAATATAATTGCAGCTAGAAGACTAGGGGATAACGTATCACACATTATTATTGAATACAGGCTTACATTAAAAAACAGAAATACTAGTACATTGAGCTGCTCTGTGAAAATACTGTTCCATTTTAATGAAAATAATTTAAATAATGGTAAAACAAGAATTGAAAACAAACATTAATACCCATGAGCAAAAACAAAACATCCTCATCCCATAACCCAGGGTTACTTTGTTCAATTCAGCATGTGGGTATTCAATTAATTTGAATCTTTAGAACAAAGTTGAATGTAATTTGAATCAATGAATTGAATGATAAAACAGCATCAAATTACTTCAGGAATACAGGTAAAAACCTGAATGACTAGATTCTCCAACAAAAACCAAAACATGTCCAGAAAACTATGCACCACGATCTCTTTTATAGGTTGGTTAAAAATAGTCCACCAAGTATAGGTGACCGTTACCACATGGAATAGACAGGGTGACAGGAATGGTTATAAAGCAGAGCTGGATTTGATTACAGCAGAGACTGGCGCGGTCTCACCTGCCCGACAGTACACTCCATGCCTCCCAGGAAGTCGTCATCGCGGGTCCCAATGGCACACTGCCCGTGGATGTCATAGACTTCGAACCGCAGCTTCTGGACCTCTTCAAAGTAATAGTCCAGTGTAAAGACTTTGGAAAACACAGGGTGCAGGTTACTCTTGATAACTTCAGTCCTGTCGATCTGGAAAAAGAAGACAAGGCAAGGACAGTGCTATCACAATGCAGGTAGCTTACAGAAACAAACCTGCAGTGTGTAGCACACACTTTTTTGTGTAAATGGGTTACACCTAACATGACTGACTTATAAGTTATGCAAACTGTTATTCCTGACAGGGTTAAGTGGTATAGCCACATTTGCTTTGGCTTATCCAGCTAACACAGTCCTGAATATTCATATTGGCACAGAACCAGCCACGGGGAATACAATCATGCAATAAAACAAAGACCATAGGAGCCACTGCTGGAGCTCATATCACATAATTCATTAACGTGACAGAGTGATAGGAGGCAGAATGAATTAGCCGAGGCCTCAAAACAAAGAGCTTTTCAGCTGCTCAAGAGCAATGTGTTTATTGCGTCAATGTGTTCCTTATGACTTGTGTCAGTATCACAATTGAGAACTCTTGGTTAGATAAGTCACAGCACGTGTGGACACAACCAAAGAAAATAAACCTGGTGCCAGCCGTGTGTATCAGTCAGTTTCAAAATGGGGGAAACAGCAGATGAGGTAGACTTTTCAATGGAGCTGATAGAAAGTGTTTGGTTAAAAGGAGCACAAACATTATGTTGCATAACAAGAAACAAAATGCCACTGGCATTCAACTAAAGCATGTGACCAAACAGCAAAAACATGCAGTTTACAGCTTGGTTTTTGTTGTATTATTATTCTCTATGGGGAACAGTAGAGATAAATCAGGAGTTACTTCAGATATTCACAACAGCATGTGTGACGAGTCAGCACAGCAGGCTGTCAGATTGCCTCAGGCAGTGCGAAGCTGTGCGAGTCTCACTGCCTACCGCTGCTAAGACTGCATCTCAACCCCATTACTCAGCCTCAAAATGAATCTGTTCAAAAACAAAGCAGAAGACTTCCGAATAGAGGTGCAGCAATTACTGGACATAGAGAACGTGAAGCTCCTTTAAATAATAACAAAACAATTACAAGAGTCAGCCAGTGAGTGGCACTATTTACACTATATGTAAATATTCCAATGAATCAATGCTAAACATGAAATAGCTTCTAAACAGTTTTTTTTTTGTTTGTTTGTTTGTTTTACTATGCTCTTATCTTATAATATTTTCAAGACCTAGTGTTTTATAGAGTTGTATGCATTTTTTGAAGTTACTGTATTTTAAAGTGTACTGAGTTTTGCTTTCACATCCTTATTCTTCAAGGGTGGACAGCTCATGAATTATTCAAAGATATTGAAGACAGTCCATTTTAATGAATAAAATAAAGTTTGATATTCCCCAGACTTTTCTAGACTCTTGTTAAATAGGAGGTTTTGAACAGTTTCTTGAACATCATGTCTTATCTCTTAACTTAATGAGGTTGTGAATGCAGCAGGTCCCATTATAACGACTTGATTACTAAAGTGGCCACAGCCAATTACTTCAAGCTTTCTATAGTAATTGTTTCTTATTGTTATTAATACACAGTAGCTGTTGCTGTAATTGGTTCTCTCTAGCAGTACTGACATCAACATTCACATACTTAACCACTTCACTGTAGAGATAGATCTGTAGTTGTATGCTAAGATGTCTGTCTCCGAGCCATGAAGCTCTTGGCTCGCATCCAGCCCCTGCTTCTCCATTTAATTCAATGCAAATCGATTTGATCCTTTGATTGATCTTGTTCTTGTACAGTGCTGTATATTTATGTCTATTAGGCAAAATCAAATGACTGAGAAGAAAATACTGAACATCCAGTCTTGAATGCACCTTTAAAAAAATGAATAAAAAACAGAGAACCACTCAAATGTACTGCAAGTATGCGAAATTATTTGATAACCTGCAAGATGTGATTTCACAACCACCCCCTGGCCCATGTTAAAGGGATGTTCGTAATGAAAATGACAATATTGAGCATTATGAAAAGTGTAAAAGTTGCTGTGGCAAAGCGGAAAATAGGTGCAATAATTTGAATTCAGAGAACTCTTTAAAGCTAAATGGTATGATTAAAAAAAAGATGTACATACATTTGTAAACTGAAGCGATATTAACATCTAAACCCATTTTGAACAGCATATAAAGGCATATTTTAAGAGCTCTTCAAAGTTAATTGCTATAAAACATTTTCTGTGTTTCCATTTTTAAATATTGTCAACTGCATGCTGCTACAGAGGCCACATGAAATGGCTGCATGACAGACAGACTCACAATCCGAATCCAGGCTCTCGCTAGGTGTTTTCACAGCTGAGCTCTCCTGCTCTTGTTATTTCCTGCTGTCAGTCTCCCAACTTAACTACTACATCAAACGTAGGCTTTTCAAACATCACACCGTCAACTAAACGTGTCCTGAAGATTTTAAGAAGGAAAACTGACAGCTGTTTGGCAAGGAAAGCAGAGTTTACGTTTCTAGTTGTGATTGTTGTTTAATTTTGCCAAATTCCAAGTGTCTGATGACAGAATGCAGTTTCTGTGCTTGTTTTTTTTTTTTTTTCGATATCCAACACAATAAAACAGCTGTATCAAATAAAGCAGCAACTGCACAAACCTGATTACATTCCACCCATGTTCGGCCAGCTGCTGTGACAGTCTGACTAACACCATATTGCACATGTTTATCTGCTAGAATCGTCTCAACGTAGGAGTTGTGAGGATTTGCCTTGTCAGCTCATATTTAGTACTGCTTAACCAGTACAGTGCTGTCACTTGCCAGTCACAGAGTGAGGTGTCTTATCCCTGAAGCAATAAGAGCAAGGAGGCTGACTTTGTCTTTTATTCTTACAGTGTATTTGATGTTGGAAACAATAGTGCAATTTCAAAAGTCTTGCACTGAAAAACTATCATAGGAGCATCATTATAATATCACTGTATTACCAGTAGTGGCAACACAGTGACTGTAAACAAACATTTCACAATGGTTCTTCTTATTTTATCACACTAGAAGAGAGAAGATAATCTGGTATTGCAATGGATTGTATTGGTGCATACCATTGCGATACCACTGGAATGTCCAAACATTCTGTTAAGATTGCAGTAGCATTTTATCAAGTTCATGCCATTGTGGATACCTTTGTGCATTTCCCCATAGTTATTACAGAACCAATGCATTGCCGCTGAACATGGGGTGAGGGTTGATTTATGAACTCGCATCTCTACAGCATCGCTGTATTTGGGATTGTTTTATGTTGCTGCACATTGAGTTTTAAAGCCAAGGCAATTCAAGCATCAGAGGAAAACAATTTCAAAAACAGATAACTTTTATAGCAGCACTTATAACGCTTGGCTATGAAAGAAACAAGCATCATAAATATGCTATTTTATACTAATGTTTTTTAAACATTAGCAGCTTCATATTTTAAGCATCCCCATGCTGTGTTGCCTGTATGGTGTAACAGATGGTGGAGAGTATAGGGGATGTGTGTGCTCTGTCGCCACAGACCATTTAACTAAGACCACATTATTAAGAAGCCTGTTAGGCCCCTATGAGCATACTGTATCAGTTCTATGCATTGCATGCAGTATATTTACTCAATAACAGCTTAGACTTAAAAAGGAAAATTCTATATGCAACCTTGGATTCCTGTTGGTGAATAAACTCAACTTTCTGGCCAAAAACCTGTGTTTGGCCTTTTATTTACCCTCTTCAACAACGTACAATTAGCAGCTCAAGATGATGAGAGCAATGTTTTCACAATGTTGGTTTGGTCCAATACCTCCAATGGCGTGATTTAGCAATCACTCAGACAAAGTGCACAAACCAACCTATTCTGTAGTCTGAACAACAAATTGTCTATTTCAAGTACTGAGGAGCAGCTGCTTTTTGATAATGATCTTGACAGCTAACTGACCACTTTCAGCACAGATTTGCAGGTAATCCTGAACACACAGTTCTACCACAGAGTACACCAGACAGTACATCTCATTACTCATAACACTAGAATCATTCTTTGCATCACAGAAACAAGCAGATAAGGGTGTTCATTTTAGTCATACAAAAGAAGCAAGGAGGTAATTGCGGCTTGCAGGTCTACCAGCTGCTGGATCTCACATGTGATATGGATAAATTTAGCATCTTCTGAAGGCTTGATATTAGTAGGAGCAAAGAGATGCGTATTTTAAAACATATCTGGTACTACATTTGGCTAAGAAATAATATGCATTAAAACCATTAAAATCGTAAATGTTTTCACAAACATTGCAGACAGTTTCAGAGCCTGTAAACCAGTGTAAGTTACAACACATTGCTATTACACTGTTTTTTAAGGTATATTATAGATATATTAATAAATAGCCATCTGACACTAGTTGTATCAGATAGATATGGTATCACAGTTGTAGCTGAAGAAAGTAACAAATTAAAAGGAAAAAATACCACTAAACTGATACGAAATTTTACAAAAAGCATATTGAGGAGTGCTAAGGGCATTCTAGAATAAATTAAATAATGTTTTTAATAAGAAACACACACATAAAATGCAGCGCTCAGAAAACACACTGATGCAGTATTATAAGAACATGTAATAACCCTGTATTAGACAAATGACAAAATAGCAGATCTCCCGCAATGAAAATGTAATTCTGAGAAAATTAGCTATAACTGCATGGAAAGTTTTACTCCCAACGTGGGACTAAACAACAGGAGCCACACCATCTCTTAGCACTGATCAGAAAACTGGCTGAGCCGTCCATGTTTCTCTGTATCATGTTCTGCACTCTTTCCTTTATTTTACACCTCTAGATTTTTTTATAGAGCTGTTGGTATTTTCCTACTCACAGCTGGTACCAGTATATCCTAAGAAACAAAGCTAAAAAAAACATGTGTGACACACAGCATCTTTATTGTATGGGAAAAAGAACATCGACAGCTTGTTTGTAAAGACACAGGACCAATTTTCCAATGGTAATATTTAATGCAATAATACTTTTTAATTGGTTTGTGTTTATGGATCAAAGATTCAATTTAATAATGCAAATGTATACAGTTGATGGCACAGTTAACATCTGTTATGAATTTTAAATCTGCCTGAATCTTTATTTACATTTTAAATTTGCATGTTGACACTATTATGAATTGCAGATAAATAATTCAGAAGTCACAGAACGGACACATTTTGTGCCATCAGTGAACTTAAGGATTAATGTCTTTATAAAAATAATAATATTATAATAATAATAACTTTCTATTCCTGTTGCATTATTATAATATTTCAAATATGTTTGTTATGTTATGTTTTTGTTTGAGGGATCTAATTAATAATCTCAATATGACAAGTGCAATATGACAGTGACAAATATTTCTTCCTAAATCACAGTACAGAAATTACAAAAGCAAACATTTTTATACCTAGGAAATTCAGTACATTATAGTGCAATGATCCAAAACCATATATTTCCAAATACAGGGTGATTAGACAGCACGTTTACCACTTCAATGATATGGTGCGTTGATGTGGTAAACTTACTTTCTAATCACCTTGTATTTGGCTGTTCCAACAGGAATATAAATAGGGATTCTGTTTTTTTTAAAACACAACAAGGCACGAGTCGAAACGTCTGGCATTGAATGTTCTATTGGTTTTATTACATATGCCACCCTAGAGGCAAAGCGAAGGTTTCTTAAAAGAGCAAACACATAATTAAGGGCTGTGTAATTCAAAAAGAAATGAAAAGCTGCCAAATGAGCAACCTCTCAAGAGCTATCAGTGACCCTTGCATCTTATTGTTCTTGACATGTTAGAGCCTATTAGCCCAGTCCTATTGACAGTATGTCAAACCAGCACTTAGAGAAACCGAGTATTCCTTTCAATCATTGGTGACAGCCAGCAACACTCCTGCTGCACCTCCCTGAGAAGAGACAGCCCCGACTCTGCAGAGCTTTTCAAAATCAATCATTGAACAGCAAAGAGTTATTACATCTTTATAAGAAACCTTCAGTAACAGTCAAATAATATTCAATGCAGTGGCACGAAGATGGCAATGTAATTACTCTGTACATTCGGTCAACTGGGGAGAAAGTAGCACAAGGGCAACTACACTGGTATCAGCCATTGATAGAATCATACAGTAATGGAGATTTTTTCATATTGTGTTTTGATTGCAGTACTTAAGATCCCATATTAGAATGCATGCACTATTGCGTGAGGAACACTGTGCAATATTTGTTACAGGTCATGCTGGGATTCAGTTAGACAAAGACACTGATATTATGCATGTGCAGTAGAAGAGTCTGAGTGACTCCAAGTTGAGGTATATATATCTACATATATATATATATATATATACACATATCTATATATAATATATATTATATCATTATATATATATTATATATTATTATATATATCTAAAAACAAACATATTTTTTTTCCAAAATAAAAGAAGATTCCAGTCTAAGTCATCATACGCTACAGACCAGTAGTAGCATTGCTTTCAATCGAACAAAACAATGTAGTTTAACAAAAAAAGAGAATAACTTGTATGTCCTTTTACTTCTTTTTGTGCTTTCTTTTGTAGTGAGAAATACAAACACTATGGACTTAAACCGTTCTTGCCAGCTGCAGACATCCGCGTTTGAATTTCCTCCAGCCTCCCGCATTGTGCACGTTTACCTTTACCTGTTTTTTTTTTCTTCTAAAATTCCAACTCCCAAATGAAAAAGGAACATTTCTTAAATGTGAAGAGGCATACAGCATCAGTTTCCAAAGGGGCTAAATAAGAACAAGGTCGCAGAGTGATTTCTAACAGCTGTTTTGGGTCACTAAGTATATGGCTATCAAAAGGTTTAGATATATTCACTTGTTGACACTGTAACAATATAAATTAAGTGACATAGTTACATTAATCAGGTTTTAAAAATAATTGTGCGACCTAGTTCTTATTTTGCCCCTTTTCTTAATCATGCTGATACTGTGCACATTTGAGACAGGACAGGTTTTTAAATTGGCATTAAAACTGAAATAAATTAATTTGTTATTGTAATTAATAGGAAGCTGTTAACATGAGTGACAAAGAGGCCAGTTATAATCGAAAAAGAAAATGCATAGCCGTCAAAAAATAACAAAATTAAACAAAAGCAAATTTTTTGTGCCTCTCTTCCTGTGTGTGTGGGCCCGTCTGCCAGCGTACAGGTTTTTATAAAACATCCCAAACAAACAGCGACCTCACAGGGGCCCCAGTTCTGCTGGGGCCCCTACGCTATAGCATAATTTGCGTATAGGTTAATCTGGCCCTGTAGATAACTCAGAACTAGGGGGTGTGAAAGCCAGCAAATTCAATACAGTTTAGTTTTAAGCACTCATTCTTGGGGATCTGAGCAGCAGTAAATTATATACAGAATAGTATAGAGAACACAGTAGTGGGAATCAGAGAGCCACCACATAAGACAGCAAATTCAATACAGTTTCAGTACAGCTCTTACAGCGCTGTGATTTCAATGGCATATTTAGCCTTGGCTGGTTAATGCATGGGGAATCCTCTGGGCTTTCACTTTTTTTGTGTTCAATCTGCTTTGGGGCTGAAAATGAGGCTGGACTGACAGGCAATGGTGCTGAAAGAAAGGGTGACCGCACTCCACAGTTCTCTGACCTTGTGAGCACTTTGCAGAAGCTGTCTGCAGCTGGAAAAACAGCTGGAACTACAGCTGGAATGTTCCAGCCTTCGGCTTCCAAATATAAATGATTCTTCTTCTTAAGAAGACTGTTTTTTTATATATCTAGTTCTGAATTGATTTAGGTACACTGCTGTCATAATGATCTGAAAGATAATGAGCTCCTAATGGTATTTCTTCTGTAGTACAGGACAGCATTGAAAGCATTTCCAAATTACATTTGCATACATTGCATCTTATTTCCCCAGTGATCGGTAATCTTTACCAACCAGATGGCATCAGCCTAGTGGTTCGTATTATTTTAATATATAAAGCATCTCTTTTTATGATAGTCAAGGTCAATTTCCCATTGATAAAAATGGGCTACAATTAGGTACACCATTTTACTTGTTCATATGGGAGTGAAAAAAAACAATGCTTTATGCCATGCATCCACTCCCTTCTTCTATAGTGTTATTCAATCATACTCTACTTAAAACTCTTAAAACATAACCACAGAACAGTTGAACTCTCCACATTCAATAAGCCCAAAAATAGAGTTTATGACCTCTATCCCGACCCATAGAAAAACTTCCTTTTCCAAAATATAAAGTTTAATTTGATAGAGGTTAAGTTCAGGTGGTTCGATTATGTAAGCCATATTTAGAAGAAGAAACAGGTTTCCTAGGCCGTTCACGGGAATCAGTTCCATTGAAAATACATATACCATATAGAAGTCTCTGGGATGGTTTGCCATTAAAGGCAGAGTAAAATGTAATCTTCATGTTGTTTTTAATTTCAGTAAATGGCATACAATTAAATCTCAATTAATGTGAATATTTCAGCTTTTCCTCAGCCAATTGTTTTCCCCACTAAAAAATAACACCTACACCCCCTTATAATAACAATAATCTTTATATACTGCCTTTCATAGTGGACCACCATCACAAAGCGCTTTACAAGCTATGAGACTAGGGTGTGTGAACTATGCATCAGTTGCAGAGTCACTTACAACGTCTCACCCAAAAGACGGAGCACAAGGAGGTTAAGTGACTTGCTCAGGGTCACAGAGTGAGTCAGTGGCTGAGCTGGGATTAGAACCGCGTACATGCAAGATACAAGCTTGTTTCATTAACCACTGGACCAGACTGCCTCCTCTCCTTATTATACTGTGTTAGATTGTGTCTTCTTCAATTAAATCCCTTGACAATCACCCCTATAAAGACACATGCATTTATCACCTTCAGAAATTCATGAATTAATCTATTGTCATACAAATCAAATCAGAGCCCATGTAAAAATATTCAGCCTCTGAGAGGCAGCGGTTAAAAGGAATATGGAACTCTTTTGAGACAATCCTTCATATGAAGGCATCTGGAAACTGAGAGCCTAACATTATCCGTCTCTATCAATGTCAGTCAGATCTCATCTCTGTCCATTGTGACTGGAACTGGCAATAAGGAGATTGATCTTTCATATATTACACAATACAGGTCAGGGATAACGTTTGCCTAGTAAATCAGTGTGTGAGATGTTGTGATTGCACTACATGTCACTGTATAGGTGTAAAAATAACTCTTAGGTTGTTTCTGTGGAAGGACTTACCTCGGTCCACTGTCCCTGTGCCTGCACCAAAAGGACCACACTGGGGTCGGATTTGTTTAATGTGTCCCGATCCAGAAGAGCTTTGCAGGACACCCGGAGCTCTACTTTGGAGACACAGGCTGTGGGGACCATGGAAAGGGCAGCCGCTGGAGACGCTAGGTCCTGGATTTCATTCATCTTGGTATTTGATGTCATTAGCTTGGGATAGCTTTGATTTGGGAGGTGATCCTATTTGTAAGGGTCCAGATTCAGAAAGCAAAAAAGTACCTCTCTGTAGTTGGAGTCATCCACAAAAAAGGAGGATAATATTATACTGGGAATGATACACTATGACATGTAATCTTGAATTTCAAACAAAATACTTCCTATCTTCAAGACAAACACTTTAAAAAAGGTGTAGTAGGCATACAATACGTCAGCTTTTCCCAGAGGAATGATATGGTGTGTCTGAGTGGTCGATAAGTATATCTAAAAGGTAAAGTCCAATTCATTACCTTCCCTGTTGGAAGTAAAATATAAGGTATGGTAGCAAAGGGCAGTATCCAAATTCTAAAATGGTTATATAAAAAAAAATAAGTTTTATAGGTCCTAAAACTTTAAATGCAATGGTAAAAGAAAAGGCAAGTCTTTTAAAAATAAATTCCGTCTACGAGATTCACTGACGACTGTCTGGTTAGAAGCATTGTTGATGAAAACCTGTCCCACAGAGAAGATCTAAATTAAGAAAGAACAAAAAGACTGTTAAGAATTGTTTCCAGCTGACTTATCACAAAGAGGATACCCTGAACGATTAAAAGTGAACTGTACAGTTCAAATCAACAAAGACATCATTAAAT
Organism: Polyodon spathula; assembly: GCF_017654505.1. Classification (NCBI taxonomy): domain Eukaryota; kingdom Metazoa; phylum Chordata; class Actinopteri; order Acipenseriformes; family Polyodontidae; genus Polyodon; species Polyodon spathula. The sequence goes on from NC_054554.1 coordinate 7,757,565, forward strand.
CATTAAAAAGACTGTTGCTCTACAAAACACTACTAGGAAACCACAACCACGTTTTTAATCATTGTGTAGAAATTTTCATTTCACATAAATCTAACACAATCAATAGCGCCTAGAAATCAGTTACTATATATATATAATATATATATATATATATATATATATATATATATATATATATATATATATATATATACCGCTTTTTTGCTTAGGATTACCACCCACTGTTAAAATTAAATGCGTTAACTACTGATTCACATTTACGCTTAACTGCGTGTGTATGTGTGAGTGAGTATACAGTATATGACATCTCTACCGATCCTGACAATTACCTAGATATGACCACAATATGGTGATTAATTTGTCTCGCATGCAACAAAACATATTACTGTATCCATCTGTGCCACTAATTATAGCACGGGGAAGGGTTGTATAGCATTCATTCATTCTCCGAGGGCTGTAGCCAGCCATAAGAAATCACCGCGGAACTTGGCAACTAAATGCATAAGGGGAACGTTTATCTTGACAGCTAATTGCGAAACTACTGCATGTGTTAACAAAGTAATTAGTTTAATTTACGCAAGACTAGACGCGTGATGATGTGTCAATCCTAGCGCGAACCTGCATCTGGTTCAGAACTCACTTTCAGCACCCAATCTAGAGGACAGCTCCCACGTCACTGTTCTAAAAGCTTTCTAACACCTGATGACGCCCCAGTTCTGAGTGACAGCGTTCACAATTCGACAGCACAGATTACCCCATGTGGGGTTATCGGATTCCCCAGTGTACTAACCGATCGCTCTTAGTCATTCCTGTCTGTGCGAAATACATTTCGAAGTTGTTTACATCCTATACAAATCTATACTAATGAGTACCGTACACAATCTGCATTTTAAATTAACATTACAAATTTCTATTGACAAGGAATTCTATAAAGGATTGGATAAGTCATAAGCGTTACATAAATGACAATAAAATAGCAACGCGTGATTTTGAAACCAAATAGAGGGCACCCAATTAATCTTGGCTACTGTTAATTGCACATGTAACATTGCTGTTGAAAAAAAAAATGAAGATGAATTACACGAGTTGTTTCGGTTCAAGTCACAATACATTAAAGGGGGATCATAATGCTAATTGAACACACAGCTGCATTTAAAAAAAAAAGAAAAAAAACAGGTAAAAAGGTTTGAGCCACTTGCTCTAATACTCTGCCCCCAGTCGTGCTCAAAATAGCAACAGTCTATGAACATATCAAATGTGATTGTACTCCCTTAGCTAAGACTTTCTGTCCTTCCGTGTTGCATTCCACAGAAACTTTTCGAAATGCAATATTTAAAAAGAATGATCAATAATAAAACCACGTCATTAAAGTTTTAAACTTGAATTCCAAATACTCTTTAGTGTCAATACACCAACTCGACAAGATATTCAGTTACATTATATAGTATTTGGTCCATAAATAAACCATTTAAAACAACCGTAATGATGCAAATTTTTGTGTTCTCTTTTTCTAATGATGCCCTCAGAGTACTCTTCGAAAATATATTGTCATTTATAAAACAAGACGGGGAAGGGTATTAAAACACAGATTACTGTGGTACATGCATGTATCCAGGGCACGATGTCCTGGTAAATAAATAAAAAAGGTATAATATCACTAACCAATTATAATATAGTAATCGCTAAAGTTCTGATCTGTAGCACAGTAACGTTGTGAATAGATAGTGTACGTCGAACAACAATAGAGAAAACGAATCGCACACAAATCGTTTCCGATGGCAACAACATAAAATACTGTTTTCATTTTATAATACCAACATCCTGACTACCAAAATCGGTCTATTTCAATTCATTGTTCAACAAAACTGTGGCACAGGCAGAAGGCGGAGTAGACTCTGACGTGTTGGGAAGAGTTATCTCCTAAATTCTACATTATTGTTGCCTTTATGAAAGGGCATCCTAATAAACACAGGAACGGGCATAAAATATCAATATGTGTTTTCTGCATTCCTCTTTGATTTTCAGCAATTGAACTTGACATTAAAACTGACAAATTCGATAATAACACCACTTACTGTAGTCAAACAGTCAAATCTAATAAAGACTAAAGAAATAAAAAGGACAGAGACTATACAGGATAAGACAAAGCTCGATTGGAGTTACACTTACCCAAAACTATAAAACATTAGTGCTACAGTTTGTTAAAATAACATACTTCAGAACCAGAAAGTCAAAATCAATAAAGAAACAGTACTGTTTATTATTATTACACACGGTCTATTTAAAAGTGTGTTCAACATTCGAGGAAAAATAAATTCGATTCTGGTACCACCAATTCACTCAAGCACTTTTCTTTATCCAAGCAATATTCGTAATTTTCTTTTTCATTATTTTGAAATGTAATGCTCACCTGATGTAATCTCTCGAATTGGTTGTTTAAACTCTTCGTCCACCAGCTCCTAGTTTTCCCAAACTCTCAAGTGAGAGCAAGAGAGCGAGTGTATGTATGGGAGAGGGAGAGAGAGAGAGAGAGGCGAGGAGGAAATCTCTGCTCAGTTACTTCAAAAGCTTCCGTTCCAACAGTAACCACTAGAGGGAAGCACTAATGTAGATACATGCACTGACCACACAGTTGCTGGACAGGTTGCGATATCGGCAGACAGAAAGTATTGCTGTGCTACAGTGCGAACAGAACTGCTAACGCGATGACGCAACTTGAAGTTTTCACTACAAATCGTCAGCAGCACGATGTTTTCAGATGGAAAAATCGCACCCGATAAATCAGGGCCAAGATATTGCATGCGGGCTCAATACTCTCAATTAAATGTTTGGGAATTAATCATAAGTGTTATAAAACAGAGTACAAACGCCTTTTCGTATTGATGTTTATTTTAGTGTTTTGTGCACATAACCTATTAAAGAAATGCATCAATGTGTTTATAATCTGTTTCAAAATATCAAACTTTAAACACTTCGACTGGCACCATTCACACAAAAATGTTTACAAAGTGCAATATGCATTTATTAATCGCTACAGACACAGCAGGGTGCAGTCAACGGCGTCCTCTGCATTTGGAATGATACTGCGGCAGCAAGTGCGTTCTACAATGTATACTGCAGCATTCTGCTATTATTTTATCTATTTCAAATGCCCCATACACTTTCAAAGTTGTTAATCTGAAGATGTCAATCTTATGAAACGGAGTCAATACTGTATAAACACAGGCAGCTAATTTACTCCAGTCCAACTCAGCTCCATTTTCTTGAAACGATTTTACTTTTAGCACAATCTTCAAAACCCATAGTGGTTGCTGAAGACCGTTACCACCATGGGGTGTGACGCAGTCAAGCCTTTCACAATAATCCCGTTAACACAAAACTGGCATGCTGTTATGTGTCAGCGTTTTAGAGGAATGCTTTTTTTTTTAACTTTTATTTTTTTTGCCTAATATTATTATTATTCCCCATGGTGAAAGCATTTCACAAAATAAAAAAGTTGTCCTTTCCTAATTTTACCCGATTGGATTATAATGTTGGTATAATTAATATATCCTATATATTTTGTGGTTTCACTAATCTCGATAGTGGTCACGCTAATAAATTATTGAAATGGATAAACAATATCACATACTGTACTATTTGAAACAAAAAGGTAAATTATGGTTAATTTTGTGATCTGCGTTCAAACAAGGCGCTGTCCACATTTCAAGTGGTTCTGAACGCCGTTTTCAACCATCGCTTTCTTTAGATTTTTCTCCTAGTGTAAAACCAATGCGGTTGTTGAATTGTAAAACTTCTACTGTTTACTGGTTAGAATGTTTTACCGCTAACCAATCACTTAAACAAAATATCGCCTTCTTATCTAGGCAATTTAATATAGCCTAGTTACCCTAGTACACCAGTTCTTATACTATAAGATGTTATTACCTCGTTACTAAACCCCAAATCTACATGCATACTACATGAAGTTTCAAGTGCAATAGCAGAGATAAATGTATAAAAAATAACTGTATGACTGATCGGAGGAGCCCCCTCATTCTCCTTCTTCGGGCGTTGCACAGCAATGTAAGAACAGCCATTTGGATACGATTCAAACTTATAGCTTCATTAGAGAAGATTTTTAGACAGCCAAAATAATTGAAAAGCCCTCCACGTCCATTGTGAGAAAAATGTTGATTGTATTTCCTTTTACAGCCTGCTCAAACGCTTCCATGGAGAGTTTGTTCGTGAATTAAAAGCATTGGAGCTTATTAAATAGAATAGTTCACTCTTCAACAGTTACGACACATCTTGTTAATTGCCTTTTCTTTATCTGTTACGAACTTCATAAAGCGGGCTTGGAATGTTAAACTATAACCGAATTAAACGATCGCCTATGTTTGCCTTGTGTTTAATACACAGTTTATCGTTTATAATTAAAAGCAGCACATTAAGTTTTAGTTACTTTCTTAAATCCTTCATAAACACTATTTGCGTGTGTAGTATTAGGCGAAATGTTTTTCTTCTTGGTATTCTGCACCCGCTATCAAATTAGCATTTTGCCATCATTCATCTATTTAAATGATACTGAAATGTATTTGAATGAAGAAAAGCGCATGGAATTGGGCTGGGATCTGGAATCCTAAGCGCGGGTGCAAACGTTATAATGAGATGTAAGGATTGTGACTTGCACTTGGACAGTTGCTGACCCTCCAAAAACTTTACACCTCCACTTACAAGGTGCTGTATAAAACCACACATCTTCAGAGACCTGTCTTTGGTCTCAGGATGACAGCTGTAGTTCACTTCTTGATGCAGCGAAGCTTGGATCTTAAAGGCAGGAAAACCTTCAGAGGAGAAAGGCAAGACCGAGAAGACCCTGCAAATTCAAGCTCAGGGACACTTTGTTTGGGGTGCTGGAAGATGCGGTGGTAGGATTATCGTTTCACTCCGCAGGTCATCCTAGACCTTAGAACTGAAATTCACCTTTTCATCACCTGGTTGTCTGTCTTGGTAACACCGACGGCATTGACTTTCTCCACTATAGAGGACCATATGGCCTCTTTGGTAGCCTAACTGATATTGGCTGAGGCTTTTCCAAATAACTTAATTTCATGCTGAGTGATCTCAGCCTTAAGGACTCGCCGCTCCTCCGCGGAAAATGTTTCTTTTCTTTTGGACTTTGCTACCCTTTTTGTGCTCCACAAATCATATACAGCGCCTACTGTTCCACTAAATATCCCGATGCACAGGCGGCGCTGACTGAGATCCACATTATCATGATTGCAGCTCATGTTTGTGCCTCTTGAGTAATTGGCATTGCTCTTAAGCCTAAACGAAGTAATTGCCTGGCCGCTAGGCAATTTGTATTTTGCAGCCGCAATTAGTTGCACTGCACCTATCCTTATGTCAGCCCCCTTAATTTCAATAATATTAATAGATTTAGGCCAGGTCACATCAATGCACAGGATGCTTGAAAAGTACCACAGGTTGGTAGCTGTTTTTTTTTTTTTTTTTTTTTTTTTTACTGCAATAAAATTGAAAATTTAGCACGCTGAGGCAGCGAATTATGTGCGACTAGATTATATGATACCATCATGGGGCTGAAGCTAGCCTCACCTCATCGCTCAACTTAGAGGCCACCAAACACATTTCACTCTTGACCTTTTCCTGGCAAAGCCTTCTGGGGGCAATGGCATCAGCGGTTAGAGATTTGTTGACATGCATAATCGGAGTCAACAGCGGGACTTTGAAGGGAGATACCCGAAGGAAATCAGGTGCTGCGATACAAAGGTGACTTTAGTGGCTTAGTAAGGGGTACTCGTGCCCCTGGTTAAGATCTTAATTAAAGGCACTGGAAGTCATGGAAGTAAAGTGGTCCTTTCTTAAACCCTGAGACTCTACATTTGTTTACCGTATAGTTTAGAAAATTTCACAACATAAAAGTAATTATAACCAAGGTAGTACATACCTGCTATCTTCTCTTGATCTTTCCCTTGGATTCTCTATATTTCCATGTATATAGATCTATATATATATATATATATATATATATATATAATATATATATTAATCATATACCCACTACACTCCGAACAACGAACCCGTTATATATATATATATGTATTATGCATTTCTTTGTATTTAAAGTATTATGGATTTTCTTGTTGTTAATGCATTCTGTAAAGCGCTTTGTGATGGTGGTCCACAATGAAAGACGTTATATAGAATAAAGATTGATTGATTGATTGATTGATTGAATTGGTTGATCGCATTACATTAGCTTAACTGTAAGAAGATTCAGTTTGTGATTTTATTTTAAACGGTTGTCGTAGTTACTTTTTATAATTTAACATCGCTATTCTGTGTCAGTTGTAAAAGATGACGCCACTGGGAATTTCAGGCTAATGGCTACGAACTCTGAGGGCCACACAAAGGGTATTCATCTTGATGACTCTTTTAATCAAATGAATCCATTTTAAAACAACACAGTCGTTTTTTTTTTTTCCTAATTTGCATATTCCACACAATCTGCAGCAATTCTATTTGAAGGTGTTAAGTAATGTTAAAAAAAAAACCTTACACTGTCTATAGTGTATTGACTAGAAGTGTATTCATACAGTACTGGCAGAAAATATAGAAACATTTGTATAAGTATAGTAATATAAATGATGCCTCAAATAGAAATGTGTTACCATAAAAACAACGTTTCAACTGGAATTCATATGAATTTGCAATTGCCAGTCTTAAAATAATAAAGACATCAGGACTTTCTGCATTTATCCTATTAAATATTTAGTAGCACATTGCAACTGTCTAGTTTATAACAAAACCTAGTATATATGGTTATTACCCCACTAAGAGTGATCTAAATGTATTCTTAAATATGGACATAATTACAGAGAGAACAGACCAGTGTCTGAAGCAGAAGAGCAGTTGGCCTCTTTGCCTTTTAACTAGTAAGCTGGGAGTTTCTTCTTAGTACCGTGCCTGCATTTCCTTGTCTTTTGCATGTGTTGCTTTCATGAGGCTTTGTCTGCTGCATTCAGAATCCTCTTTCAAAGGTCTCCCCTGAAATAATTTTTCAAAAAAAAAAATTATAACAATCAACAACAAAACAGCTTAATCCCTAAAACAAATATATAGCCTCATTCTGCACTGTGTGTGTGTGTGTGTGTGTGTGTGTGTGTGTGTGTGTGTGTGTGTGTGTTTAATAGATTATCTTGTAATCAAAGTCAGTACAACATCTGGTTTCATAAACCCTGATTAGCCGTGATCTTTGTCTGCCTTATAACATTATGTAGTCCAAGATTAGTGCTACCAGCTGTTAATGTGTCAGTATTACATTTATCATCACTTATCTAAACGGGTTCAGTGTCCTACAACTACTTTTTTTTTTCAATGAAGATGAAGCGAGTGAAATTAATCAAGACAGGCAGAACAGTCTTGGAACCATTAGTTCCAGGTTGTTTTTTGTCAGAGGCTAATATCATTGCAACAAGAGAAAGTGGGTCAGTTAAGAGTGAACACTGACGAATGAACATCACAAAAATTAAGCTCTTGGGTTTGCCTTTTATTTAGGGAATGCATGTCTGCTTAAACCTGACCCTGGGATCAGTATCGTATCTTGTTATGTCCCATAGAGAACGACAGAGGGCTTTTATTTTCTTTTAAATTATCGATTAAATGGTTGGGGTTTTTTTGCTGGGTAAAATATGTAGCTTTAGCATGAAGGAATTATTGTTGTTGTACAGTATGTCTATTATTTTCTCATATTTTTTCATATCGTGTTAAAAAATCTGCACATGTTTGTAATATAATTTTACCACATTATTATTGTTTTGTATTATAATTGTACCTGAAAAGTTAAAATATTTGTACAAAAACGAGTTTCTTGTATTATAGCCAAATGCAATTGGTAACTTTTTTAGCAAGGTTAGGTGTAAATAATAAAAGTTTGTTGAAGATACAAAATCAATCCGTTATCGTTCACAAGTAGAGAATGAGAGACAGACAAGATTATTAGACTCCTGTATTTTGCTTCCAAGTCAAGTTTTTTTAACTATGCAGAAAAATTAAAAGAAACTATTCTTTATCAAATTCTTTATAAAATGTATTCAATGTCCTCAATGCTATAACAAGATTTGCAAATACTGTTAACGCTGGCCTGCACATTGTGACCACTGTGAACAACAAAATTCAGTACAGCTGGAAAAGAAGAGAAAGGTAAAGACAACAAAGATGTTAGCAGTGAAAAGTGTGACAGATTGTCAGGAATACAGTTATTTTGTTTATCCCTTCATCTTTCAAATATGATCAAGGCTGATGGGCGAGAACTCTATTTATCTTGTTTTATTAAGTTAGTCACTGTTATGCTTGCCAGCAAAAGAACAACTTGGATCAATTGGCAACAATCGAAAACATTCTTCAATGTTTTCCTGGGATTTTGTAATACTGAGTGGGGTGATATGAGATCAACACATCATTTAAAACCTCCAGATCTGAGGAGACTTTTGACTTCACAGTGAAACTTTCCTTCAGAAGTGGCCACTTTATTTCAAAGCAAAAGCTGTTTCAATTCCAGCCTGATGGATAATTCTAGCTGGTAAACAGGAGATCAAGGAGAGGACACGCTCTCTTGACTGGACATCAGTCATGGGTCAAGAATCCTTGGGTTAATGCACGCTCGCTTTCCTGAAGAAAAGCCCTATCAGATTGTAGCAATTGAAATAAGGGGGCAAAGAAAAGGCTAACCCTATTGAAACAGTGCTTGAGTTAATACCTCTAGGTTCCAAGTCAGTCCTTTAATTATTCACTTTATAGACCTCTTATCCACTCAATGCTGGCATGGAATAGCATTGTTTTTAGGTGTTTTTTTTTATCATTGCTTTATTTACTCAATCAACGTGTAGAACAATTTACCCTACAGCCCACAGGAAGTAAATGTATAATGAAGTGGCAGGATACATTATCTTCCCTAGAGTGAAAATAAAGAAATCTTAACAAAAAAGATAATTAAAGAGGTTATTTAGTTTTGAGTTTTGAATATGCCATTGGGTCTTCCCTTTAATTCAATACGAGTTTATTTCCCTGAATCAACCTTAGCAGTGAACAGCCTTTTCTATAATGCCAGCACAATGGCTTTAGAATATTCTACTATGATTCTATTTAGGTAGCCCACTGTCTGGTACTAATATATACTATGGTAGTGCAATGGATTACCAGTGGGTATTAGTTAATACCATTTTGAATATGCTAACACTGGGTTGCCTTTCTACAGTGCCTTTGGCTTGCTATTGTAGTTTCACTGACAGTCATTTGTTAAAAGATATCATTCTGTTCCAGGGTACCATTATCCTGTCCACTGGAAAGGTAACTGGGAATGCGCCTGATCGAGCATGTATGTTAGGCTGTTCCATGCGGTCTTTCTGCATTTAAGACTACTAAAGCATAACTGTTGCTCTTTCTTCTGTCTTTCTGCTAGTAAAGATGTGCTTTGAGTTTCATGAGCTGATTGGTAAGTTAACGCACAGTTCCAAAGCTCTGTTTACCATAAGGGAATGTTTATAAACTCTCTTCAAAAACACAACTGAAAAAAAAAATCTGTGAATAGGGTACATTTTAACTTGCCCCCATGTTAAATTTGCCTTGGCCAGAAGCCCCATCACAATATGATGAACCAGCATGCCTGCAGTTATATCAACCTGCTATAAATATCTTCTCTATCAAACATACCCAGCATGTAGATAAGCTTTCCAGCATAGACCACAGGACTGAGTGACCATGGATAGAATTCTGATATCAGTACTGTACATGTTTTATTGAGTCTGCTTAAAAATAAATATTTGGGTAGCTTTAGATATTAAAGTATTTTCCTCCTTCCCATTAACAGAACATGCTTCTTGCAAGTCTATTCTCATATTCTGTTTGTTGTTTAGTTGTTTAGTTGTCCAGTCTTTATTTTCACCTTGACTGTGCAACAGTATGAGGCTGAAGCTCAGACTGGATGAAGCTCCCCAAAACTTGAAAAACGAAATGAACCTCAGAACAATAATACAGAATGATCACTTTGCTGTATTCTCCAAGGATTCTCTGTTAATAAGACAAGGGTACTGGTGCAATTAGGGAGGACAAATAACAAGCCAAGTCTGCACAGAAACTAATTATTGCAGGAAAAGGAGAGGATCCTGTCCTTGCTCCAGGATATCAAAACTAACAACCTTCCCTTCATTAGGAAGCCTCCGAGCTGCCTGGCACTGCCGGAGGAGAAAGAGAAAGGCGTACAATTGGCGACCATTTATAATTTATCAATGTATCAAGGTGCTCCATGGCTATTGGTCGCTAAAAACATTCTCCCATAGTGCCGCCAAATTAACAGCACCTCTTTATCAGAGGGCCAGGTGGATTGGGAAAATGCCATTTATCTTTTAAATTGCTCCCATAACAGAGAGAAATAAAAAAAAAAACGATGCGATTGATGTTTTAATTGGTGTTTTATATAAATGAATGTGCTGTAAAAAAAAAAAAAAAAAAAAAACTTTTCAAGGAGACACTGGGGTTATTTCCTCTAGTCTTGTAGAGTTTCAATATGACAAGAATTTGCTGTTTGTAGAGCAAGAAACCTAAATGTGGCATTCTTGTCCGCAAAGCTAACAGAATCGTTAAATCTCAGATTGTCGGGTTTGACAGCAACACACGTCATGCAAGCAGGTTTGATTTTGACACTAGCAAAACCACCATATTCATCGCAATGGATTTGGAAGAAATCAGTCTGGGACTGATAAAGAACCAGCTTTGTATTATTGCAGATACCTGTTTTACTGAAGATCCATCGCATCGCTGATGAATTATCATTGAAGATCCTGTGAAAAGTGATTCCAAGTTAACACAGAACAAGAACTTACAGCAGTCTGCAGACTAAATTAAGAAACCATCTAGACTGGGGGTTCATATTGAGTGCCACTGTTCACGTTTAGGTAACCATTCTGTCACTGTTTTTGTCAAGATGGATGGGTGATTTTTCTCCTAAATTAAAAAGTATTTTTAGCAGATGAGTCAATTTCTCACAGCAGAGTACATAAGCATGTATCTTAAAGAATGGATGACACATTCTGGAGTTGATTAATATACCTTGGAATGGGAGAATGGGGATATTAGGGATCTCGTTGTGAGGTAATGATGTCTGCTCAACAGTACTGGGAATAGCTTTTGATAGACAGTTGGAAGGGTTTGTGAGTCAGTTATAGATGTGTTTTTTTCTGCAAATTTAATCTTATAGTAGTAATACCCATTTATATTCAAAATTATATTAAGCCTAAAACAATATCCAAATCTGTGAATAGTAAAAATATTGTATTGTTGATATAAATATATTCTACAGCTACAATATATTTTATGTATGGAAGGGTAAATGTGTACTTTATTAGCACATTTCTTAAATAAATACAATAAATACAACTACAACAAATGTATTTCATTATGGGTCCTATTCACACAGCTTTAACTCCTGTGTTATTGAATGTCTGTTTTGGGTTTGATTTATATGAAATTCTCTAAGAATGTCCAAAGATCCAATTACAGTGCATGTCAGTTTTTAAAGACTGGTATGACTGCTGGCATTTTAACACAAAGCAAAGCAAGCTAAGTTGTTCAGTAGAAACTAAAACATATTTTGCTCTGGGGTCAGACTAATAACACTGCATTACCCCGAAGAAACACTAGCACACCATTACATATCCAGAGCCATTTTCAGAGCACAGATATACTTGTGTATTACCTGACATGGCAGAATGATGCTTGATGTCTTCTTTATTACAGAACAAATAAGATCTTTGAGGTAAGTAAAGAAAATACCTTCTTGATTAGTAACATTACATATTATGTTTTAACATTATAAGGGAATTAAACAAAGTAGATAAAATAGAAAAGGTCATAGACAGGATAACTAATGCCTTAGGAAAGTAATAGAATAACTTAGCCTTTTTGTCTTGTGGTTTATATTGTCTCTGTTAAGTGTCTCCAAGCCACATATTATCCTGAATCTACTTTTGGTTGAGAAAACACATTGGTATGCCATTAAAATACTATGCAGAAATCCTAGCGGAAACATTAGTAAACCACAGGGATTTTGTAACACAAAAATTAAGAAGATAAATGTAGCTTTCTGAAGGATGGTACGCACCTAATATCACAGACCATTTAATCTGACAGGGGATGAATACTCAACTCTTTAGCTGGGTAATAAACATTACATAATGCAATTAGTACAACAAATTGATCTACAATTACAACTCCATAAAACTCTTTCTAAATGGCCTGCAAGTTACAGTTTTGCTCATCTGAGAATAATGTTTTTTTTATTTGACTCGTTTATGGGTTCTGTGCCACTGACTCGGGAAGCAACTTCTTAGTTTGTTGACAAAAAGAAAGATGAAACATAAACACAAGGTTAAGCTAGGCTGACCGTTACTGTTTTATTTCATCCATAACTATAAAATAATATTTGAATATATATTAACACTAAAAGTAAGTGTTCTTTCTCAATGTTAAAAAAAAAAAAAATTATAATATGGTATAATAATAGATGATTTGGAGTGCTTAAGAGATTAAAAAGGCAAGGGTTACATTAACATGCTGTACAGAAATGTCAGCAAATCAAGCTTTTTGATTAGTAGAGCAGGATACTGGGAGTTACAATCCAATTTTATTGTATTGTGAATATAACTTTATATCCCATATTATATGTGCAGTTTTGAATGAAACAAAGTATAGCACATTTCCATTTAAAAAAATATGATTCTGTAGTAGCTTATATATTCCCTTGCGTTCCTTTCTTTCAGGTAGTCTTGTACTTCCTGGGCTGTTGTACACTTCTGTTCAACTCCTTCTCTCTTGTCATTAAGCAACCAACTGCTGCCCCTTATGTATTGATATCACTGTATCCCACTGGTACTTTTTAAATGTCTCAGCACTGGAAGAAATAAACATTTCTCGGAACGGAATTGTTCCAAAAGGATGTAGTGACTTAAAGAAAGAAAAACATTTAGTCACCCTTAATTTCCTTGCTACCTTTCACACTGACTGTCACATTATAAAGACTTTTAATTTACCTGTCGATACCAGTGAAGCACTGAGGCTTTGAAATATGCAATAGTGCATTAGATTTCCTTCACAACCCAACCTTTCACCTTGAGAGATGTTGACTGCCAATCAGTCTAACGTGACTGTCGGAAGCCATTGATGAAGTCACCCACAGAATCATGAATGCGCACATAGACATGCATATGTTCTTGTGAGTCAGTGACACATTCAGACAAAGGTGCTTTGAAATGAATTGCTGCCTGGATCAACATTGGTGGCTGTGATGTATGTAAGTAGCTAACCAGGAGATGAACTAGTACTGTCCAGTGAGACTCCAAGCTGATGCAGCAGAGTGGAATCACACGGTTCCAGTCTTCTTAAAGAGGAAATCAATGCTTAGCTTCAATGTTTTGACTGGCTCAATACAATTATTTTAACTAATGCCAAACTCCCAGTAAAAATACATTTTACATTATCTGGCCAGAAAATGCAAGGGTCCTTGATAAGATCTTATTAATCAATAGTAAAAGAGAAGTTAATTTTAAACACAACATTCATATTTTAAAACATGTTGTTATAAAGCCATTGAGACTTTGGTGAAGCCATATGTTCCTACTTCCTGAATTACAACCATTACACAGGAAGTGAAGGGTAGAGTACTTCCATGAGATGTATAGCATTGTGTCTGAATAACCCTGGTAACCATGGTAAATTTTCTTATGCATTTCCCATGGTTTGCCTTGTTTTTGTATTATGTACCAGGCTTTCTGGGCAACATGAAAATAATGGGAGGGCATCTTATAATATCTACATAGGTTATTCAAATGAGACTCTGTAATCACTAGTTATGTCATCTGAACTTTCAGAATATTTTTAGTTAAAATAATTCTCAATTTCTCTCAACCATTGTATTTTATTATTTGCTGTATTTATATCATTTAACACATTTAAGCTAGCTTTAATTAAGATCATTTTTAATGCTGATGATTTCTCTTGTGGATTGCTCAATCAGTAAGGAATACTCTTTTGTGTGTGTTTCTATGGCTTTAACAACTTGAACTGAATTAATAAGTATTGAAGGCATGTGTGTGAGTGGATGCTGTTTGAAGCTGTATGTACCGGTCAGATTAGCACTTGTTTTGCCCACTGCCTCTGTGTGTGTGTGTTCTTTATTTCAGCCCTGACCCAGAGCCTGTGACGCAAATCATGCTATTGTTGAAAATTCCCAGAAAATAAAAACACTCTGAAATTATTTCAGCTTTAATTAGTTTGGGCCCTAACGTACCCTGCATTATCCTGACATTTGTTTTTACTCATCAGTGTTGAGCACCCTTGAGCTGCTGTGGTGATTGGAGAATGTCAAAGCTGCTCGCATTTCAGTGTTTTTTTTTTGTTTTGTTTTTTTAATATCCTGATTCCAATCATGCCTTTTACTTTGAGACATGATTACAGCAATGCTTTAAAAACGAGTGTTCTATCCTGTATATTATGTGGTATCCATAGTAAAACCATAGCTAAGTGTAGTAAAGGACAGACAAAAACAATAATACCATCCTAAGAAAAATCAGTGAAATAGGGTACATATTTAAAAAGGATAGGAGGTGTTAGTCTGCTTGAGTAGGTAATCTACAACAAGTTGGGTTGCCTTTACCTAGCACCAGTAATCCATAACATAAAACCACAATTATACACCATTATGCACCAAGCACTGAATGGCAGGGTGTTTTCAAGTCAGGATTAAGGAGTGCTAAACTCTAAGAAGCTAAAAAAAATAAACCAGTTTTTGTCACACCTTCCTTATTTATTACAGATACAAGTTGTTTTGCTTAGGAAAAAAAAAAAAAAAAAAAAAAACAGTATAAAAATGAAGGCAGCAAAAAGCTAGTTCATAAACTTGTGAGACTTTTCAGTTTTCTCCAAACAGATTTATCATACTTATTCTAATAACTGACAAAGTAAAATGTATTTCCTGACACACCAAGAGCTATCCGAGTGCACTGAAGCAGCTAGAGCCTTGCACAGCATGAATCTCAGAGCCAAAAGCAATCATCTCCAGAAACACTTAAGGAGCAACTCCAACTGCAAGCTGCAAAGTGCTGCTGCCACCCAGTGGTGAAATAAAAGGTGCAAGTAAACAGCCTATGCACAGAAGAGGAAAGCATACTCATGTAGGCAATATTGCAACAAACTTGTTGGTTATTTATACTGCAGCAATACAATAAAAAAACATAATAAAATGACTGCCATGATCAACTTAAATGTAAAAGAGCTGGCTCAGCCTCTGATCATGAAGATGTTAAAGTATGAAAGCATTTTTATTTGCAATTAAAAATACCTCCATTGCTCCTTCGGGCATACTGTGCAAAAACCACATTAAAAACAAGTTTTAAAAATTCTTTAAAAATATTATTCTTTGTAAAGGTACTTTTTACTCAACTTAAATATGTGTTCCTGTAGTAATATACACACACATCCACCTTTCTATATTTAAAAATTAATAAATAAATAAATGTTTTCAGTGTAGAATAAGGCTATTGTGGCAACAGGAATAGATTATGCAGAATATTCATTTTCCCCTTATTTACTGTGCCTTCCCATTGTCACTGTGTTGAGTTAATCAACAGGATTTCCATTTTTTCTGCACTATCTGAATCACATTCATTTTAGACAATCATCACATTTATGTTTCACTTCAGTTTATTTACCAGGAGTCTGCTTCGCTGAACAGAAGGCACATTACTTACTCCAATTTTAGGGCTGCAAATGCAATATGCCTGCTGTATGAGAGGCTTGTGACATCCAATTCAATACCCCCAACGTGATATTTGTGTGTATCCATGTGTACATCACCTTGTAATACGTCTGCCGATAGCAAGTCAAGGTAAAAGGTTAGTTCAGCAGACTAACATTTCAGCTAGTGCCTTCATCAATGCATACATGGAATACAAAATTGGTTTAAACACCTAGTAGATATGTATGCAATTGTACTGCCTTCTAGTACTTTTAGTTAAGTACCTAACTAAACCATTCACAATGCATTAGGACTGATGAAGCCAGTAACCAAACCTTTACACTGCTTGACTTCGTTTCTTACAACATACCTAATAATTATGTCTTTAATGCATGACTCGATAAAATCTTTGTTCTACCAATAGGAGTAGCTTTATCGCAGTTTGAAAACATCCGTATCTGATGAAATTCGACATCCCTACCCTCCGAGAGTGGTATAGAAAGTAAGTCAAGTCACACACAGCTTTCATTTCACAGACTTTTATTAAAAGTTCCATAGAAACTAAAGAGTTTATTTCTTCTTCTCCACGTCCTGATCGGCAGCTTCCTTTGCTCTCTTGGCGCGGATGCCAAAGAGACGGGCGTTGGATCGGGCCATACGCAGGCTGGCGAAGGCCTTGAAGTTTTTCTCTTCCTCCGAGATCACTCGGGCCTTCTCCTTCTTGTATATCTGCACACAGAATAACACATCGATTTGACAACTTACAAGAAAAAGAAATGCTGTTCACTTATTTCAATGCAGTGCTTTCAGGTTACTCTTTAAAAGATACAGATCTCCACTGGGGTTAGCTACATTAAAACAGGCAGTTTTTGTAAAGTAAACAGGCATGAGGTCTACAGTCATCAGAATAAAAGGGTTCAGGGGAATCATCAATGCAATTACAGAGATTCCGGAGAATTATCATCATCTGACTGGGACAAGAATCTTTACAAGAAAATGAGAATTGAGAAATGTGTAGCTTTTGCATGTATATGGTACAGCACGGTAACCATTGCTGGAACTTAACATAAAAAATCTGGCAAGCCAACAAATTCAGGGTACTTTCTGATGAACCAGAAAATACAAAAAGTTAACTAAAGGACCTGACTTTGGTACTATGCAGGTTTCTACCTGCAGATCCTTCTGGCTGGCTAAACAAAGTAATTTGATAATTTATGGATAAAGAAAAAAAAAAAAAACACCACTTATTTCAATGCAGTGCTTTTAGGTTGATCTTTAAATGACATAGATCTGTAAGTATCAAAACATGCGTCTTAATCCTTCAGGCATTAATTGAGATTAGTATTTCCTGTTGAGCTAGTATTTAAAAAGGAGACAAAAACACCTATATTGTACATTACACGAAATGCTTAAGCCAGTCAGCAGGGGTGAAGCATATTTGCATAAAAAGCTAGTCTTACTCCTAGCAAAGGGAAATGGTCTACTTGGTGAAGATCTGAAAAACAGCAGTGACTTACATTCTTAATTGGCATGACTGGCCCAGCAAGTTGTGTGGCCATCTTGACCTCTTCAGCCTGTGTAAATAAACAGAACAGTTAGAATTGTAGTGAATGCTACAAAAAAAAAAAAAAAAAAAAAAAACTAAATACTTGCTCTTAAAATTAAATGTCACTATTTTACAGGTTACCAACATTACATATTCAAAATATTACTACGTCTACGTTGTCAGACCTAGCAACACATTTCTCTCACCCTTACTGCCACTATTAGCAAGAATCAATCAAATCTGTCAAGACTATGGACGTCTTCTACCCCCCCCCCCCCCCGCCCCCGCCCCAACAGATACTCACAGAGCTGTCTCCCTTCTTGGGCGCAGAAGCCTTCCTAGGGAATAGGATGAGTTTGGAGCGGTACTCCTTCAGCCGCTGCACGTTGGTCTGCAGGGACTCTGTGGATCTGTTGCGACGACGAGCGTCCACCGCGATACCGATGGTGCGGGCCACCTTCTTATGGATACCAGCAGCCTGGAGACACACACATATCACATTAAACATATGAGCGTTGGAGACTTATATAGCAACTTCATGAACAAGCTCAGCAAAGCTAGTTTGCATCTACATCTGAGAACAGCCAACCAAAACAGGCTTTGGCTAAATACATCTATTGGTAGCAGGGAAGAGGCTCTGCATTCACCCAAGGGTGTCAGACCATGAAAGCATGAAACTAAAATTTCCAATGATCACACCATTGAAGTTTAAATAAAATTAAATGCCCAACCACAAATGGTTTATTTTCTCTTTCCAAACTTATGTAATGGACTATATCACCACACAGTCATTAGACTGAAAAGGGTTCAACGGAAGTCAACAATGTACAGAGACTCCAGACAAAATGTTATCTTACCGACAGGTGGTGCCTAAAACCTACTGACAGTTTGTGACACAAGTATAAAGGTATACCTTACTAGAAATATTTATTCATTGAAGGGATACATTAGCAGAAATATTTATTCATTGTTAGCCACACTAGAAGTCCTTTAATAGTCTGACAACTGGCAGTGTGTACTAACAGACAAGTGCAACTGATAAAAGGCGTGAAACCTAACATACCTTCAGCTCCTCAAGGGTGAAACCACGTCCGGAACGCACTCTAGTGTGGTACCTCACTGTGGGACACCTCACTGATGGTCTGAGGGGGCCTGCAATGGGACGGGGGGCAATTCGGCGGGCTTTAGCCTGGCGCGCCTTTCGTCTACAGAGAAGAAAACATGATTGAGAAATAATGCATTTAAGAAACTCAAACTTTAGGCATGCCAGAAGTCCTGTGCACAGCCATCCCGTCAACTTTATTAAATGTAACCTTAAATAGTTCAGTAACATTTGACACTTTAGACTAGTTTCAGATACATTAAAACTGATTGTTCACCTTGTTAGTTTCTAAAGCAAACAGGCATGAGGTCTACAGTCATCAGAATAAAAGGGTTCAGGGGAATCATCAATGCAATTACAGAGATTCCGGAGAATTATCATCATCTGACTGGGACAAGAATCCTTACAAGAGAATAAGAATTGAGAAATGTGTAGCTTTTGCATGTATAAAGTCTATGGTATCTCAAGGTATCCATTTCCAGAACCAATCAACATATACAAACCTGGTAAACCAACAAATTCTGGGTACTGATGAAGCAGAGAGCACAAAGTTAGTACTCTGCAGCCAAGTGTTTTAAATTATACAAGGAGAGGTTTCTACCTGCGGATCTTCCTGGCTGGCTGGTTAAACCAGGTGCGGACTCTTCTCTGCCAGTCTTTATGGAAATGTGGGTTCAAAAGCATGCCATTCCGACTGGGGGCCATGGTTACTTATTTCCCTGATTAAAAAAAAAAAGTGTTAGTTTTATATTAAATCATATTATACATTTTGGTTTTACCTTAACACAGATATTCCTATATTTTACTTTATATAAACATAGCTTTTGAGGTAACACAGTATCACCCCAATCCTTCATAAAACTGTAAAACATTTTTGGTCAGTCATCAGAATAAAAAGGGTTCAGGGGAATCATCAATGCCATTACAGAGATTCTGGAGAATTTTCATCACCTGACTGGGACACAAATGCTCTTAGGAGGGTAAAAAAAATGCTGATTTTTTTTTTGGTATTATTGCATTCAATTATGTATTCCTGCCCACAATATTTGATAGTTTTAACACTGTACCAATGTTACACCAAATGAGTACAACACTTTGGTCTCTACTTTAAAGTACGTATTTACGGTAGTTACCATCTCACTTAGAGTAAACCTGCATCAGTTGAAACGGACACAATTCTAACTTAAGCGTTAACAACCAAATGTACCACATTTACCCTTGCCGACTAATATACCCTCGATGTCGATACTCGCAATACAAAAACATTACAAAAAACTCTGATAAACGTGAGATACCTGTATTCAATTTGTATTGCTTACAGTTTAGCACACAACTTTTAGGCAGAGAACAACTTTACTTGCATCGAAACAAATGGTTCTTCAAACGGTTTAATCCTGACACGCACAGCCACGGCTGTGTATAATACTAATTCAGTCACTATGTTTTAAAACAGTACCGTACCGTGACAACAGTGCAGCATTAATGGGGGCCAGCCTTAGGTCTCATGTAACCCTACCGCCCGTGAAGTCTAAGAATACACCTACAGTTCAAGACAACACAGATCAACTACATTCACCATGTACCCCAAAACATGGCTTTATAGGGTACACTTCAATAATGCCACAAGCAATCCAGTCTCACAGAGACGCATGTTATGTTACACTTGGATAAACACCGATGTGGCACAGTCCCCTGCAGACGCTTTCATGCAGCATTTAAAGCAATAACTGCAACAATATTCACAGATTCCAACTGTTAACATACTATTGTATTTAGTCCACCCGTTTGAAGCGGTACACTTGCAACAAAATGAAGGATTCGTTTAGATTTTATTCTCAGTTTAACAAATCCATTCTCACATACCGTGCAGGGAGAAAATGGCCGAAACGAAAAAGGAAGTTGAAGCACGGCGAATGTTGGGATATCTGCACCTCTAGCCAATGGGAAGCCTTTGGCGTTGTGACGAATCGGAAGCGATCTGGTGATGGAACAATATGGCATCACTGCAGGATAAAAGCTATAGGTTGTGCCCTTATCAAAGATGTCTGATATTTTGGGGTTGTTTCATTGCTGTGTTTTGAATTGTGTTCCACATACCGCCGCAGGTGCAAAAGCCAGACCATATAGACTTTTTCTGTTATTTATTTTACCAGTCTAAAATTGGAAAGGATCTTATTTAAAAGAACGACATAATTTTAAAACTATAAAATCAGCAGTCACTTCTTTAAAAACAGTATGACATTTATTTATTTTTTGTATATAGGCCGGAGTGTAATATATCTCTATTATATATATTATATCTATATATATATATATATATATTAATATATATATATAGTTCTCCCCCCTTTTATAATTTTGTATTGTCAAGATAAATAAAAAAGCTAGACATTATTATCTTTGTATATTAAAATTAATTCAATTATATTTATTATTATTAAGTATATTATATATAATATAAATATATTAGAAAAAGTATAACCGGGGAGTCATTATATTCCCCTATATTCCCAAAAAATATATTAAATCCCTCCTTTCAGAAGGTTCCTCGTACCCCGCTAAATTATTCCAACCAATCTTTGCTTTTCCTATAAACTGAAACGCTTTCAAGATCATCCACATGTAAATGCAATTTAAAAAGTAATGCGGAAGTATTTCATGTTATACGAGACCTGTAATTTGCCCACAGTGGAAAATACTTTTAGTTATGACAGTAGGGTGTGCCATCTAGAAGTAAACAGAAAGCATTGTAATCATTGTTTCCCTATGAGAAGGAGTGGTGTTACGCGGACTCCCCCAACACCAGCAACCTCTCCCCCTACCTCCACTTCGGGCTGCTCATCCCTCATACTTTGCTCTGGGAGATGCAGTGTGTCCAAGTTTAAGCGCAAATTGCCATGGAGGGACTTATGACAGCTCTATGACAGTGTCTTGTTTTTAAACTCACATCTCTACCCTAATGTATTTAAGTTCTGTACCTTTTACCTGCCTGACTACAGGTACAAGCATGCACATAAGAGAGTCCTTTACCTTTTAAGGGTCATACAGTATTCACTTTTGACTAATTATTAATATCTTGACTAGCTGCCAGTGTGTTAAAAATGCTAAGTACAAATTCAATGTGAGATCTGCTTTTATTTGAAGCTTTTTTTTTTTTTTTTTGGTAAACCAAACCAATGTAAAATGTATTCATTTTACTTCCAAGAGACTTTGTTATAAAGTAAAACATTTTAACAGTAAACATTTATATTAAAAAAAATAATTAAAAATTGGCAGAAATGTGCATCCAATGTCAAAATCCTTTTTAGTACTAATATTATGATGTGTAACGTATACATTCAACATGCTAGTACTACAGAAAGCAATAGTTAATGTAATACATTAAGGGAATTGTATCTCCTCAGCAGATGTGCTGGAGTTCAAACCGTGCCCACTTGTGAGCCTGGCAGAAGGGCAGGATGGGGTACCCCCTGGTAGACGCTGTTATGAGGCAGCTGTGGCTCACTGGCTGGATGAAAAACTACGTGCAGCATGTGGTGGCTTCCTTCCTCGTCGCTTACCTGCACCTTCCCTGGCAAGAGGGCTATCGCTGGTTCCAGATGAGGAGTTAATACCAACTTGTCCATTGAGATGCAAAGCTTTCCAATAGAAACGTATATTATTTAATTCAGAGACGCTTTGTAATATGAGTAAAGGTACTGGAGTCTGGAGAGTGAACCCGAGTGTATACAGCAAAATGATTGTTTTAGACAATTCTGTATTTTTACTAAATAATCTATCTTCTTATTCCCTCTCCCTGCAGGACACACTTTTTGGATGTTGCTATAGATGCCATGAAAGGTGGCATGTGTAGCCTAGAACTTTGTCATGCATCCTGTCTCTGCGGCGATGACCTGCGACCCCTTCGGAGCGTTTGTGTGAAAGTGGTGTCCAGAGCGGTCAGGGCTGCTGATGAAGTCATCCACACAGGCAGTGCCCCACCTCACTACTGCACAGAGCTGAGGAGGGTTATTAAATCACACAATAATAAAGTAATACTTGTGCTTACTAATACTACCTCACAGTTACTAGACAGAAAATGTTTTCTTTTGATGACCAGTTCATTCAAATTTCCAGCCAAGGATCAAAATGCCACATCATCATACATGTGCAGTAGTGGATTATCTTGGTGTAATAAAAAATGTGTTTAACTTTATTGAGCTTCAATTCTGTATTTGCCATCTTTGCTACACCCACAAAACCACTGCACATGTGCAAAGCAATGACATTTTGGCAAGGATCCTGAAAAGAAAAAAAAAAAAAAAGACAGATGCAACAATTACCTTCTCTCTGTTGTCCCACAGGTGTGGTCCTGGATCAGAACTACCCAGCATAGATTGTGACTGACCTGCGGGCCCAGCCTCTGCAGTACTTTGCTCTAGTGTGGCAGCAGTTTGCTCTGGATTATGTTGACAAGCGGTCAGGCTGTGATCTGGTGCCAGTCCCTAAGCAGCTGGTGGGGCAGGCTCTGGGAGGGGGAGAGCTGGTGAAGAGTAGGGGGGCGCTTCCTCCTGCCTGTCACCACACGTAAAAAGTTCCAGTACCAGGTTCTGGACCCGGCCAAGATCAACCTCTTCAACTCAGTGCTGAAGGGCTAAGTCAGCCACAATAAGGACGAGACTGTGGCATTCATGTACGAGCGAGACTGCATGGCCAGCGGGCTGAGTGAAAGTACCCACAGGCTAGAGGGATAGGAGAGGGACCAGCGCGCCCTGGAGGGGCTGCCTCGCCCCAGAGAGCCAAGAGGAAGAGGAGGACCTCCAGGCAGGACCCCTTCAACATGGACATGGTTGTCCAGCCGGGCTCACCCACTTCAACAGTTGAGACAGGAGAATACCTACTTTTGTTTTTCCACTTTTTATAAGCGGTGTACAGAGCACTCAGATTTGACATAAAATACCCCATTCAAAGAAAACTGCATTTACAACCTTTGGTCAATAGCATTACATTTAAAGGGGAATGGTTTTTAATCAGCTATATTCCTTTTTATGAATTAAAAACTCACATAATTAAACTTACAGAACTGGCAACCTATGGTTATAGTCTGGGTAGGACTGTTGCTCAACTTCTACACAAAGCCTCACTAGTTAATGAACCTCAATAATCTTCTGAAGGCCACATCATCTCTAATATTGAGTCCTGATATTGTAACAAACTGTGTGATGTGGACTTAAAAAACAAAACAAAAAAGCAGTTTCTAAAAATGAAGGGGGAATAAATCAATTCCTCTGCTTTTGGGGAAGTATTGATATACACCATTAGAGGGAAGTCTAACCTAAACTGTGACAGACAAGGCACAGAGGAGGGACCACATTCTGATTGGGACAAAAATAAAATGTACTTGTTATAACAAAAAATTGATGAAAATGTACGTAAGACAGTGAGCAAGTTCTTATTTGATGGCTATAAGAGAGAATTCAAAAACGCTTGTGGAAGACACACACATTAAAGCTATAGTAAGGTTTACAGCCTGCTTGGTTGGTGTCACAAAGAAAATTGGGGCACATTTTGGGAAATGTAGAAGAGCAGTCAAGCCATATGTGTCACCACTTTCCCAGCTCTGGGATCTGAACACCAGCCCTAGAGATGGTGCAAATCCCCCAGTCACAGTCCTGGTATTAAAGGTTAGAGGAAAAACAAGCCAGACTCTACAGATTCCAAGGTTGTCTATTTAGAAAATCTTGTGTTTTATTTGCAGTTTTCCATTGACTCTACAACTGGTGCGCAGCTGTAGTTGGTCAGGGGGAGGAGGGGGTTAGTGTGGAAGAGTTCTAGTTGTCATTAATGAGAGAAACTGGATTACTGCCTCTTGAATTGTCCTCAGTCCTCAATGGATTTTATATACTTTTCATAAGCATCTTCATCCAGCAGCTCCTCCAACTCACTGGGGTTATCAAGCGTCATCTTTATAAGCCAACCTAGAAGGACAAGGAGGTATTTTATATCACTTTTAATAAATAAAGGGAGGTATGTATATTAAAACGTTAAAATAATTGTCCTAATGTTTAATTTCTTACACATAGATCCTATTATATGTTCCATATGATCCTCAAAATGTGGCTTCTGCTTAGATCATTATTTGCCACTCTTCCCCCAGAAGAAAATGCTTCAGAAAAAAAAAAAAAACTTCAAGGCTGACTGTAGGGATGCATATTATGGTTGCACAGGATTCTGTGAAATTCATGTTATCCAGGAACACGAGAATTTAAAAGATAAAAATAAAAACCATCTGCCATGACTTGCTGATTTACAATATAAATCTAAACTTCCAAATACAAACTGTATACAGTTGTAGTCAAAAGTTTACATACCCCAGTGGAGATTTCTCAAAAAGGATTTAGGAAAAATCTTTTGTAGCAAAAGTTTTGCTTTTGTGGAAAAAAAAAAAAAAAAAAGTTACAAGAAATAGCTGTCTACAATTATTTATTTCAGCATTTTTATTTCTTTTGCAAAACTCCAAAAATGCCAATTCATAACCTTTTATGCTATGATAGTATTGTCTACAAGGTGCTAGAAATTTCAATGTGATAATGCAGAACCTAATTCTATTAAAGTCTTAAATGCTGGATTGTAGGTAAACATTCTTACAGAGTACAAAAGGGTTAGGTATAGGACTGCTGTCATTACCAATAAGTCAATATGGGAGAAAAGAAGAAAAGATATCTCCCAATTGAAACAGACTGACCATACAACATTTTAATTTGGCCATGTGCTGTACTACTGAAAAACACACCCAGGTATTGTGAAATTCTCCAGACTGGGTTGGTGGTACAGTGCTGAACTCACCGTCTTTGTAGCAGGATTTGTTGACGAGTCCAGGGTTGTCTGCCAGCGCTGTGTTTATTTCAGTCACCTCTCCAGTTAGTGGGGAGTACAGTTCACTGGCAGCTTTCACACTTTCCAAAGCGCCAAACTCGTCTGGAACACAGATGATGTTAACATTTACAGTTGGCCCTGTCTTCTGTGGTACAAAACTGCTTTCTTGTGAGCAATACTGGTGTGATTGAGAAGACTGGCAAGTGGCTAGAATATATAACAAAATAAAAAATGTCCAGGATTGTTTGCCCTTAAGATTCTTTAATTGCACTGCCACTTGAGAGACATTGCAGAGCAAGACAGCAGTCTTGTTCCAAACACTGGGACGTTTGGGGGTAAATGAGGAGAGACAAAACTTACCCATTTTCTTTAGTTTTGTGCCAACTTCTGGAAGACCACAGTATACTACATCCCCTAATGCTTCCTGTGTCAAAAAAGATGCATAATATATATAAAGAATGTTTATAAAGAATGCATTTAAAATCAAAAAGTGACTGTAAAGATGTGGTTCTGTCAGATATAAAATCACCTGTAGCTCTGAGGTAGCCTCCCACACTACAGACTAAAAACACAAATTAAATTCATTATTTTTAATGCATACTTTGTAAATACATAAATGCAGTCTTAGGTATGTGGGACTTTAACTTTAAATAATCCTTGAGCAATTTTAATAAGCGCTGTAATACACTTAAACAGGACAATCCAGTTCAGATACAGCTACAGGTATAATCAAAAACCAGATTGTCAGCATGTGAGCTTGTCCCACAATTCCACACCTTATTCAGAAAGTATTGTGGGAAATTAATTGATATCCTAACACCAATAAAGATGATTTGATAATCAACTGTTTAATCAAAACAATAAAAAATAATGCCATAAAACACAAATAGTTTGAACAGTTTGTGTTCCTCAGGATAGGTGAAAGGGCTATCTGGAAAAAATAAATAAGGGAGGGTAATAAAAATATTAGATGTGAGCAAAGGCCACAAAGGAAGAGAGCACACAGTTGAACTGTGATTGAGCAAGCCTTACTGGAAAGGACTGCATACCTGTGCAAAATTGCTGATGCCAACTATACCGGTCCCTCCCTCCACTCGCACCCATTCGTGCTTGTCTGTGAATTTAAGAGCTACAGAAAAAAATAAAGCATTAGTAAATTGCACATATTGGGGTCTATTCATTATCCATCATCAGTTTTAAGATGCACTAGAACAGGGGTCTCCAACCCTGGCCTTGTAGAGCCCCTATCCAGCAGGTTGTATAGGTGTCTTTACATCATCAGTGGCTAAAGATCTGGAACACCTGTTAATCTTGACTAGTTAAGCCAATAATTGGTGCAATTAAGTAACTAAGAACTTGATTGAAACGAAAACCAGCAGACCAAGTAGCTCTCCAGGACAGGGGCGAGCAATAAACAATAGAACAGACGCCACTGCCGAGAATGGTCTCCATCTAGAATTGCTTGCAACACACACTTGGTTCTATAAAATAGCTTTACTCGAGAGTCCATAGTTATGGAGGAGAACATTGCAACAGCAGGCTGAGAAGAGTATACACTTGCAGAGTAACAAGTCAAAATGAGGCTCTGCAAAAGACTTTTGCTGTTACAATAGACTCATTAATAGGCGAGGTGAAGCAAGTTGAGAAATAGTACCTCCCAAGCAACAGGCATGCAGACACAAGCACGCACACCACTGAACTCTTCTATACAGCGCTGGATTTTGGTACTAACAGTGTAGAACCTGAATGTTGCTGCATTCAGGATAGAGGCTACGATCTGTTCCACATTCTTTGGAATCAAATCCAGGTGGGGGTTGTCCAATGCCAGAAAGAGTTAACAGCAACAGTACACTGTCCAGTAGAATTTCCACGTGAGAGGAGTTGCAATCATCTACCCCCTGAAGAATGTGAGGACACGGAGGTGTGATCTGCATGGACATACTGCTGACTTTAGATAGGCTGAGAGGAGAGGGAGGATAAATGTATTTATACAACAAACTATACCGGTATTAATACATAGCAGTAGATATGCATTGAAAAATATTAACAAACTTAAACTTGTGGAAAAACTTGTGGAAGAGACACACAACTTCAGTGACCACTGGGATTTGCTCATAGGAATCTTATTTTTTGCAATTCATATTTTATTGGAATCTGTGTTCCAGATTTACAGATGGAGTGGGCTTTCTTTAAATGGTACAGTCCCTACTCATCATACTGGAGAGCAGACAGAAGGAGAAGCATCCCTCCACACACTTTCAGTGAATGCAAGAAAGTCAGTTTATTTTTAAATTATTTTCATTAAAAGATAATTATGTAGAAATAACCCAGTTAGCACAATATGGCTTTATGGAATACCCCATCCCCAAATCTCAGCACGGTCTCGATTACCCCATTTCTCTTATGTTGTCATACCTCGAGGGGCAATTAAAATGCATCAACAGTTTCAAATGCTAGCATTAGACCACGCAGAAAAATACCTTCTTTCTTTCTTCATTCTTTACCAGCGCTACTAGATGAAATTAAATGTAGGCTAAAATGCACTTGTATACAGCTGCTTTCACAGAGCTTGATTTGCCCTTGTCTTGGCACCCTGTGGCCCGCAATAAAAAGTTGAATGCTCCACTTCTAGTTGGACCATTAAAACAGACATCACTGTCCCACAGTGTTTTTTTTTTTTTTTTTTAATTCTGGAATGTTAATCCTCATCTTGCTTGAAAGGGCACACTTTTTGATCCTACTGGAAGCAAATTATGCAGACCTCTGCTCATGGATGGGGCAGTACGGCTCGCACAGTTACCATTTTTGTACTTTTTATTTTATTTTTTTTTACAATTGTGTTGGTGCAGGGCCACAATAGACAGCCAGGATGACACTGATTACACGCAACCAGTCTGTAAGGTGTTTAAATTGTTCTGGAGAGATACACACATGACCAGCCATGTTATGTCATTGTTAGCGACTGCTGTAGCCCTTGTTTTCTTGAGATATCGCACCAGTATAAAATGTTGAGATGTTTATTACATTGTTATCCTGATCCTTAAATTAACCAGATCTTGTTTAAAATTGAAACATCATCACAAGTACTGTAGTGCCAATTTGCAGCCCCTTCTTTATGTCCACACACAACAGTTTATGCAAAAATACAGTTTGTGGATAAAAAGCTGTGGAAAGAATAGTGCCAAAAAAGGGGATTAGTAATGTAATCTTAGTCGCGATTTTGAAAAATTAAAGCTCGCAATTCTGGTTAATATTAAGTGAGAAATGCCGAACAATAAAATTATACATAAACAAATCTCCGCACTGAAACACTTTGTATTAAGTACAAAACTCTTTAAAGATGTGTGCTACTTCCTGAGAACAGGGGACCCGCTGCACAAGTTCTTGTTCGCTTTTTTAAAGACCTAAAATACCACTGACTTAAAAATTAACAGCAATGGATAACATTTTTTGAAAAAATAAAAATAAAAAAAAATTCGCTACCCAGTTTTTTATCAAGTAATCTGTGCACTTGCATTAAGGTCATAGCGAGTTTTTTTTTTTTTTGCAATGATACAGTCACTCAGGATAAACTGCAACGTCAGTTTGGAAACATGCTGGAAATTCGTACCTGAGGATAGTCTGGAGGCGGTGGCGAAGGACCGTGGAACACAAGGCTTCCATGCCAGCCAGTAGGCAGGTCTCTGTGCAGCTCGGGGCAGCAGGGACAGTGTTTTAGGAAAGTTTGCATACACACATCGAAGCGCTGTTCCCATCGCCATCTTCGCAGCAGCTCTGTCTGTGACGTTATGTGGTGTGGAGCAGCTCACCAAACCTCGAATGCGCGCCCCCTGCGCAGCAGAAGAGCCGGTTTGGGTACGCGCACCGCGGACGAAAGCAATAACGTAAGACAGGGTGCTCAAATATGGTCCAACATCCGCAAAAATGGGGTGCTGTCCTACAACTTAGACGTGCCGTGCAGATATTGGACCACACGAACATGTCATGTGTTATTGTGCTGCAAAATGGCATCCCGCACACAGTACTACAGCCAAAGTAAATTTGTTGTCAAGTGACTATCTGTTTGGTTCTTAAAGTTAAAAACTACGCTTTCAGATAGTGTTGTTTCCTTGGTAATTTTTTTGGAGTAAAATTGTCCCCATCCTTTCAAAAGCTCCTTCCCCTGTTGACTGAGGTGCTTTTCAGCCAGCAACATGCTTTTCCCAGAAGACACTGCTGATGTGCAATTTGGACATTCAAAGGTAACAGGTTTCCTGGAAGCGAGGCATGGAAAAATAACCTGCTTCAACCTAATGTGGTAGTACCAGATGTTAAATGAAAGTAAATGTTTTCTATAAAATATTTATTTAAAAACTGCACATTTGAGACCTCTCCTAGCTAATGGGAGCTTTTGGTAACTGCCATCATATTAAGGTTTCCCACAGCTCCCCCCCCCCCCCCCCCCCCCCCCCTTTTAATAAAGAAAATCTAAAAAATATTGAACTCTGTTTCCTTTACCTGCCCAACCAAGTTAAACAAACACATATTCAACAGAAAAGTTAATAAACAATGTATTGATTACAGCGATGACATATTTGTTTTACTGCATCATTATCAGGAGCTTTATTACGTGACTCTCTTTAACTCACTACTGTGCGCATTTGAGCGAGGCTGGGGTATAAATTCAGCATCTGGGAATGTTTAGATCAGGATTGAGATGTTCTTACTGAGCTGTGAGTGGAGGTCCTGACAGTAACATGTATCACGGTCCCTAATTTTTCATGCAAGTTTGATGCTACAGCTGCTCTGGCGTTTCTCTGCTGACAGGGTTATGGTAGGAAAACTAAATGTCTTCTCCTGTGAAAATTAAGTCAGAGAAACAGATCAGCTGTCAACGAATGAGTCTGTTGAGAATGTTTTTAATCATGCCTCACAGTCCTTTATAGCCAATTCTCTTTATGCCCTTGTTATTCAAAAACATGAAATGGGGCATAAGCACAAATTCTGTGTTAAACTCGTATATTTTCCAGATGATTGGACGAATATACGTCGAAGTGAACCTATTTTCTTTTTTCCCAGCCGCTTTTCCCTATTTACCTAAAATAGGGCCTCCTGGCTTTTTGTTTTATTTCAGTTAAATTAATTTAGTCATGTTCCATTTTATATTTTAAAACCCCTTTATGACTGTTAACAACAATCAAATTTGTTGCAATTAAAAGCAGATTTTTAGGGCGGTTTTAAAAACTTAAACATGTTAACTGTTTGAAGGATTTTTTTTTCACATCACATTTTCACTACTTACATAGTTTACAGTTCATAAAACATTTTCTGAATTGTTTGACAGGGGGTTGTAAGTTCCTTTTCACTTTTCAAAGTACTTTTTAATGTAAGAGAATGTTTATAAAACATAAACTAACTGAATGTGTAGGACAGGAAATTACACAAACACCTTTATAAACAGTTTATAAGCAATATCAAATTTTAAAAAGGTAAGATCAAAAACTATATTTGAATACTCCTCATTGTCCCCTTTAGCGTGACCAATGCCATTATATATATATATATGTGTGTGTGTGTGTGTGTGTAGGGTAAGGCAACCAATAAATAGATAATGCCAATTTTGATACTGCTTATTATCTTTTAACAAAAAAATAACATACTAGAAATATTTAATATATATATATATATATTATATATATAATATATATATATACTTATGCATATATATATATATATATATATATATATATAGCTGTACATATTCAAGAAGAAAGCTAATTTCATTGTAATTGTGTATTATCTGTAAAGGGCAAAGGGGAAATGCTTAATACATTTTTTTTTTTTGTGGTTTATGTACCGTATGTACTTATTTGTGTAAAAACACTTTAGCAAATCCATACTGGAGTTGCCTATGCTTTAGTCCCTGCCCTATTGTTTTGTATTTTCAGAGATTTTTAAAGTGAAGAAAAACGTGTTGGAAACAAGGAGCTAATAAAGAGTAGAAAATGGATTTTAAAACCTTAGCTAATACACAGCATACAGGAACCTGCAAATACAAGTTAATAAACATGTCCTCTACTACTGTTGACCAGCAATTCTCAAATGGTGGCCATAAATTAAAAAAAAAACAAAAAAAAAACAGCTTTCCATCAATGCTGACAAAATGTTATCCCATCTTAGTCAACTGCACCCCCTGCAGGAACTAAAAACACACAGCAGATTGTTATTTACAGTCCTCCATTACTATGCCTGTTCAGTGCCACCTGTATTTAATCGTGTAGATTTCTGCATTATATAAAAAAAAAAAAAAATGTAAAACTACAGCAATGCTTTAGAGAGAAAATGAAAGGCAACATGTGCAGTGCAGAGGGTTTACAGTAGGTATGGCTCAACTCTGTCAGCAGTGTTTCCATACATATTTATTACATATATTATAAATTATGGACACTCCATTCCTTTCTGAGCAGAGTTAATTAAAGAACTTGATATATAAGAACACCATACGGAACACCATCTTTTATTCATTCACGGTTTCCAAAACAATGTAAAAAGTAGCCCTTCCCTTAAACTCCAAAAACCTTCCACCACCCTTTGAACACCAGATGATTTGTGTCCACGCACAATAAAATAGACTAGCCCAGGCCTATAGCCAATCCCTGCAGCGATTCATCTCCAGCAGGCAGAGGTCAGGTAACCCTGTTATACCGATGTTCCGTCAGCAGGGGGCGCTGTCTTGTTGTCATCAGGTTTCATGGCTGGGAAGAGCAGCACCTCCTGTGAAACACAGACAATAACCAGGCCTTTAGAGGGAAGCAGAATACTTTCAAAAGTCTTGTGGTTATATCAAACTATATAAAAGGTGTTGGGTTGTAGCAAATGGATTTCTCATATTTTACTATGAAATGGAAGGCTATTGTTTTTAATGTACTTTTTACATCCCTATATTTGAACAAACTTCATAAAACCTCAAACAAGGATCCCACAACTAGTCAGAAGGATTGTCATCCTTACAATGAGATATAAAACTAAGATACAAAGCATAACTTTAAAATGGCTGCAAGAGGAACTAACACACAGGAAAAGGAAATACTACAAGACAGAATGTGCACCAGAAAGAGTGGGTAGTTTCCCCCCCAGTCTGATGTCGTTGGAACACAGGGCTTATACAGTGTTCCTACCTTGATGTTGTTGGAGTTGGTGATGAACATGGTGAGACGGTCGATGCCTATGCCACAGCCCGCGGTGGGGGGGAGCCCATATTCAAGGGCAGTGCAGAATGTCTCGTCAATGAACATGGCCTCAATATCGCCCTCTGCCTTTGCCTGGAACACAAACACAGGACTGTGCGATAGCAAGAGGATACATAGCCAACATACTCGAACCAGTAAAGCTTCTTTGGCACAGACATATACAAGTTTCACCTTTTTTTCTGCTTGAATCAAAAGATACCTGGTAAATTTAAAAATAATATTTTTGTGGACAGTAACTCTTCCCCTCCAGCAGGGGTCAGCACCCACCTTGGCCTGCTGCTCAAAGAGCTCCCTCTGCTTGACGGGATCGTTCAGCTCAGTGTAGCCGTTGCAAACTTCCTTCTTCATTACAAAGAGCTCGAATCGTTCTGTCAGACCCTTCTGCGATCTATGCCTGTGTGAAGAGAGCAAAACAATTTGTTTGCACATAGTTTTCTGGCAAGAAGTGACATAAAAAAATGTAATGAAAGCATTAACTTACTTTGACCTTGATGTAAAAATTCATTCACAAAGCTTTAGTTATTAGCTGAGCAGAAGGGGGCTTAATGATTAAGATCAGTCCTGTGAGATAGTGTGTATTTTTTTTTTGCATAACCAATAATATGGTACTTAAATTGAAAACAATATGAAACAACAACAACAACAAAAAAAAAAAACACAAAAACTCCAATCCGCCTTTAACAATCCAATTCTTACAAAAATTTGTATGCCTTACTGTACAAGGATCCTCTTCCAGGCATGGATCAAACAAATATTAATAAGCATCCCTGCCTACACCTTCTGCTGCTCTCTCCTCACAGCACAGAGGCTGGGCCTGCATAATGAAGTTTCAAAAAGGTACAGAGAGCTGCTCACCATTTAGCCAGAGGGCTCATGATTTGGGGATGATCGCAGATGAAGGTGGGGTTGATGCAGGTCACCTCCAGGAAATCACCAACCAGCTGGAAAAAAGAACAAAAAACACGACTTAAATAACCCTGCGGTCTAGCTCTGGGAATGCAGTGTGCAGCAAACACAGACACAACAGTAAAATACAGGTAGGACTGTATAAAGAATATCATATATTCAGGTATGTAGCACTATAACGAATGTGCAACTGTGCAAGTAATGTTACAATACAGACATGAAGAGTGTGGTGCCAGGTGTTATTCAGTGTAACAGGTTGTGTGACTCTGGGCCTGTACCTTGTCGAGCAGACGGGCTGTGGTTCTGGGAGGTGGACACTCTACTCCTTTCTGAACACAGAGATCATCAAAGAACTTACGGGCCTCTGCAGGGTGAAGGAGATATCAGTCACACATTAAATAAACCTGATATAAAACGCATGTGGTCCGTTTCTATAATCACCATCTTTAACAAACCCTGATTACCAATGAGCCTGTGCCAAGTGTTGGTGATCGGTCTAAACTGCCTACTTGTATGTGTAGCAAGACGTAGCCATAGAAGCCAGCAACCAGCTTATACAACGTGATGCTCATAAAAATACAATTCATACCATCCTACCAGAGTAGTGCAAAATCACTGCCAAGCAGTTTGAGCAATTCCAGTTTTACTGCGAGCCTAGCCTAAGTTAGGACTGTTAATCTCCCAGTAAAACAGAACAGTTTAAACCTCAGAAGTCTTATTGTACAGAGAGGCCAGTAAGGGATCAACATACAAGATTCCTGAGACACAGCAGTTTCAGACATTTCAGGCCACAAGCTTTACTAAACCCAGGTTCAGATCACAGGAATGCGTGACAGTGAACAGCAAGGTACAGTAGTAATGTGTAGTAGGTAGTCTGTGTGCCTCACCGTTGGAATCGTAAGTGTCGGGTGGGGGGAATTTGACCCCCATCTCTTTCTCCAGGTCGTACACCATGCTGACCCGTCTGAAGGGAGGGGTGAAGTCGATCTCAAAGGCTGGCCCCTCCGGACCCTCCGGGTGATACTGAACCTTGTACCCACCAGTGATGTACTTCACCATGCCTGCAGGAGAGAGGAAAGTCTTATGCGCTGTTTGGAAACACTGATACCTCAGGAAGAATGTGATGGGCCTGCCGGACTGTTTATTTAAGACAACACTATCATTATTAACTGAATATATCGTACTGCACTACATATTAACTGAGATAACTGTGTGGCTTTCACCTCTTGTAGGCCCAAGTTCAAATACACTTAATTGAATTTAGACCACAATGGACATTAACCACATTTCAACGCCATCACACAGGTCGCTATAGACAGTGGTGAAACAATTAGCTGTAGACAGAGACATCTCTGACAATATTTTCCTGCTCCTAATTACCAAGCCCCAGAATTAAAATATAAAACATTTTGAAAATAACAAGCAGCTGCGTTATCGCAATACATAACCACAGTATTACGATACTTCTCACCTATACAAAATCATTCACAATCCCAACAGGGCCAGCGCAACAAACACTGCTTCACCCCTGCAGAGGAAAATAAAGAGTATTGCGTTCCACTCAGGTGGCACTGACCTGACAGCAGCTTCTCTGTGATCTCCATGAAGTCGTGGTAATCAGCGTACGCCATGTAGAACTCGCATGTTGTGAACTCGGGATTGTGGGTAAGATCGATGCCCTCGTTTCTGAACTGCCGCCCAACCTCATACACCCGGTCAATCCCTCCAACCACCAGCATCTGAGGACAGGCAGAGCAGGGCAGGGGTTAGAGGGCAAAGGTCTAAAAACACACTCCACTAGTAGCCACCTCATTACCAGAAGCTGAATGGAATAGCCCTAGCAATAGTTTTCTAGGTCTTGAAGCTGCGTCTCAGTTGTCTCGGAGAGTGACGTGTGAAATGTTTTGTTTTGCTTGCTCCTGGCTCCGCAGCCTGTGGCTTCTGGTCCTACCTTGTGGTACAGCTCTGGTGCGATCCTCATGTATAGGTTCATGTCCAGGTCATTGTGATAAGTGACGAAAGGTCGGGCCACAGCGCCCCCTGGGATCAGGTTCATCAAGGGGGTCTCAATCTGTCAGGAACAAAAGCAGGGGAACTCTTACTGCTGGGTACACACTTACCTGACTTGCATCAACCTGCCTCATCCACAGCTTACACAACTCAATCATAAGACACTGTATACAGCGGATATTTCAAGTAGAAATCAAAGAGCTCTACCAAAAGATGCTTTTTGTACAAGTCCCTAAAGTGTTAAGTTTAAAAGAAATGCATTCTATTACCTTTTCTCTGTTCCTTATTGTCCTTATCTCAGTTCTGGCACTTTTTAATCCGAAGGAGCATTATTTACTTGCAATGCAGTAACCACTCCATTTTACATAATGGAAATAGATATGGTGATGTTGCATTTTTAGGTACACTACTGTTTAGATTAGGTTACATTTCTTAAAGTTCAGGAATAAACAAAGTCAGTAACGTATCTACATGAAGAGATTTGAATTAATCAGTGAGAAAAACTTCCTATAAGCCTCAATTAAACCCTGTACTTCCCACTGGTTTTCCATGAATCAACTTAGCACGGTAAAACTTGAAAAACAGCACCCCCTGCTGGAACCGGTCTCACCTCCAGGAAGCCTTGCTGGTCCAGGAAGCTGCGCAGGTAGGTGATGATCTTGGCCCGAATGATGAATTTCTGCCTCACATGATCATTAAGGATCAGGTCCAGGTAACGCTGTCGAAACCGGGTTTCCTGTGAGTGGAGAGGCCGGGGACAGGTTAGAGGAGCGAGACTGGAAGGAAACAGGTTGTTCAGGTTGCCCGATCACTGGATGAAACGGGAGGATGGTTCGTTAAACAGCATATCATTCTCTCTCACCTTGTCCTTGAGTCCAAAGTGCAGGTGAGGCAGCATGTGCAGACAGGGCGACAGCAGGGTCATCTCCTTGGGGATGATGCTCAGCTCGCCCTTCTTCGTTTTCCCTGGGTTCCCGTGCACCCCAATGATGTCACCCCGCCGCAGCTTTGAGTTGATGCGAACAAAGTCCTCCTCCGACTTGTAGTTCCTGCAACATAAGAACAGTCACATGTAGCTCCACTCCATAGGTAGAATGTGTATCCTGTCAGCTGGTGCGTACCAGCTTCTGTAATTCTGTTTTCAGTCATACCTGGAGTTGGCCATGACCTGCAGCTTGACCCCTTCGCCTCGCAGGTCATAGAACAGTAGCTTAGCTCCCGAGGCGCGCTTGGCGTGGACACGGCCTGGAGATCAGAGGACAAAGTCAGAGTCCTGCCGAGAGCACCACGCAGCTACTTCACACAGAACGATGAATACATGTGAATTATAGTTTATGAAACAGTCAGGCCTGCACTCTCTACATCCTTTTCAAACTGTAGCACATTATCAGTGCTTCTACATCTTTCTCTCAGCCACTGGCAGGCTCACTCTACTAAGCATACATTTAAAGTGGCTCATTCTACTTACCGGACACATTTAGAGTGATGTCTGTCAGATGGTCCCCCGGTTGCAGGTGGCTGTATTTTTCAATGAACTCGCTCAGAGACAAGTCCACGTGGAATTTGTGAGGATAGGGATCCTCTGAGGTGCCCTTGAGGTCCTGGATTGCCTGGGTGCGAATCTTAAAGTATTGCTGCAGAGAGACAATGACATTAGATCAGACAGCCATCTTATATCTTACACATTTCCACTGCTGGAAACCTGCCTGAAATCATTCCCAACAGCACTGTGCTGATCCACAGCTTGCCTTCCCCGATCTACTTCTACGTGCAGAGACAGCGTATAAGCCAATGTTGTGCAAGTCAAGACAGCTACACCAGAGCTCAACTTAATTTTATACTACAACTCAAGACTAGAGGGCCCTTAGTAGTGGTAGTATTAAAATCATGTCACCCATAATTTGGTGCCTCCACCTGTCAAGATGTATTGCTCTGCTGTTCCCCCAACCTCAAAGCTCTCCATTGCCCATCTATCCAGAAAACCCCTCCACTCACATTGGGGTCCAGCGTCTCATCCTCAGCTCCGTACAGATTCTGATCTCCCGTCTCTCCCGCCTTCTTCTTTTGCTCAATGAGTTCTTTGACTCGAGCCTCCTTCTCTATAGCCTTCTTCTCAGCCTTCATCTGCCGCTTCAGCTCACTGGAGGAGAGAGCAAGAGAGAGAGGGGGGAGAGGTTAGGAAAAGATGACATACTACTGGATCACTGAGAATTGAACTGTAGCCCTGTAGACCACATTTTTAAGTATCGGTTATTAAATTAAACAATTTGACTGCTTAAAAACTAGAACGGGGTAACACTGTATTTGTCATTACCTGCAACCAAGTTGTTTCTCTACTCTTTGACATACTTCAGTAAGGCATTTTAACAACCTTTAAAATGATTGTTATGTAATTAGAACACCTAGGTCACGATAAAGACATGAGGTCATCACTTCCAGACACATTCTCACCCTGTCGGGGGCATGAGATACACAGCTCATCTTTTAACATGTACACTAAACAAGATTTTTTTTCAAAAATTACTGTGCTGTCACTCCAAGTATAGGTTCATTACCACACTTTTTTTTTCCAGGTAGTTAAACGACTTTCACATATATGTACTCATGCGCAGGGATGGTATAAAATTCCTTATTCATGGTAAGCAGATTAAGCCTGTAAAATGTCAACTGTTTACAATAGCGATTCTGTGGGTTATTTTACCTAAAGGGACTTGCTGTTTTAAGGGGAAAGAGCTGTATGTTGACAGACTGCTGAACAGACCTCAAAGTGAATGCTCTCAGTTTGACTGTCGAGGATGAGAAAAGGTTGGTTGTTTTCACAGAAATATAGGAAAGGACACCAACCTTTTGTCACCTCGCCAACGATTCCCCTGGAGGAATGGGAAGGTGGCCAAGCCAGGGAGCACATACTTCGCCCTTTGACCCCTGACCCCAAACATTTGGATAAACTGCTGCTTGGCAGCTCTAACCACAGAGAGCATGCTGAACACAAGAGTGCTACTCCCTTTGCAGCTTGGACCTGGAGAGATAGACACACACAGTCAGCACAGCGCCCCCTGCAGGAAGGTGGGAGACAGCCTCATGAAAACGGTGTTATGAGGCATGGTACTGTAACTTGAGGAATTAAGACTTATACTTCTCTTCCACTGTGCTCAGACACTTTCTTGTTCAGCACCCTGCTCATTGAGCCCATAATCAAATCTAGAACAGACCTGAATTTACACTTGGTATGGACTTCCAAAATTACTTGATTGGTTTGTGCACTCTGGCGCCTGGACATTTGGCAGAAAACTTGATTTGCATCCTGAATGCAAGCCTGGTTGTGATTTTGAGGTTTGGCTTCATTACAGTACAACAATATTCTTTTGAATTCAAACATCTATTGAGTTTTTTTTTTTTTTTTTTTTTTGTGCTGTCAAGGTCAAAAAAAAGTTAAGTGGAAATTATCTAGCTACCACTAATGTCAAAATGTCACGTGACTGCTATTTCTGGTTTCACAATGGTTCCAGACTATTGTCATTCTGTTCATCTGGCAGCTGCTTGCTCTAAAATTAGGCACAGGAAGATGGCCAACAATATACTCATCATCACCATTCATTGTTCATGCAACCACCACCTGGTGGAACAGCGTGTATTGTCAAAACAATACAGTGTGAAAACGGAAGCCTAATTCCTGTATCAAATATTTTAATAAGTTTTGACACAATACCTGTGTTCAAATTCAATACCATACCGAGCCGGTTATTGTCCCCATAGCACCGTGCAGAACTGAAACTCATGCTTCCACTAGGCCGCCGGCGATCTGTGGCCTTTCTTTCCCATTTAAAACTACAGGGCTACTGTTTTGATCAATGTTTCTACCGCAGTGTCGATAAGGTATTGTAGTTTTGCTTCATCTTAGGACTTATTTTATTCACGTACATATCTGAACAAAGATAACTACCCCTATCACTGACAGATCAGGTACAGACGCGTTGGGTACTGTGAAGATGAACTGCAAATCCCAGCATCCACAGCGCGTGTCTGATGTAACGTTTCGGCAACTTCGTGCCAGGCGCTATCCGTAACATGTAACTCATTCAAATGTTACATAGGCTGGAAAAGCAACCACTAGCTGCTTTCCAAATGGTAACGGAAACGCGTATCATATAAAATAGACAAGATAAATCGTCACGCTTACTTTTTGCTGGGTTTGTTTTCTCCGTCCACCGCAGCAGCGTCCGCCATCTTCTCTACCGGGTAAGTCGAAAATGCTAGTTTCCGGGCCGACTTGGAAGTGACGTTAAACAAGGCGGGGCTAGTCCATCTGAAACGCTACCAACAAATACAATGACCGTTTTTTCTTTTTGTTTGTTTTGTTGTTGTTTTGTTTTTTGTTTTTGTTTTTTTGACGCCTTCCTGATTTGTTCCACAGCACAATGTCAGCATTTGTTTATTACGTCGCTCTATAGTTAATGGTTATATTCACTTCAAAATACACCGTTTTGCATTCCCTAAAAACGTAGAGTACATTGTAGGGACAAAAGCTTCCATATGTTACGCAATGGGATACAAAATAATACTACAAAAAACAATAGTTAAATAAAACAATCCCATCATGAGTAAATATGATGGGTAAAATAATACATCATTTCACTTCAATCACTAGAGGGAGGCAGTTACAACACAATGCAAACGCTATAGCCACTATGCCTATTTGGAACAGGGCGCAAAATGGCTTCTGAATCACACCGAGATTTGTATTTGCGCTGTCTGCAAGGTAATAGTGATAAAAGACTTAAAATATGTGATATTCTTAATTACATTAACTATGATTGAAAAGCACTAGCTTTGAAAACATCAAAAGTATCTTCGTTGGGTATATGGAGAAATGTAATGAAATTGGGTGTTAATGTTAACACATATACTGAAATATTAATGACACTGAAGTTGAACAATTGTTGACAGTTTTTGCACTTCCCCAAAGTTCAACAGCCAACTATTCATTACAGTACAGTGAAATATTATATATTCATCTTTGCAGCATTTTTCATATTTTATTAAATGCATGTGGGATTTCGCAGTGGGAAAAACATTCTTCACCCAGATTACATTCCTTGAGGAAATCCTGTCAAACTGCTAATGCTTTAAATGTTAACTGAGGGAAACCCCAGTCCATGGGCGTAGCTAGACTCTGCACACCCATTGGTGCCTCTATCTCTCCACCTGCCATTTTCATTGCTCAACAGTTAATCTTTAGTCTGTCTGTCAAGTCTGTCTAGTGTGCATTCAGTCTGAGACATAAAGCACTGAGTACATCTACCCCGAACTCCTTACAGTATCTGGGCTTCCTTCCTATATCCATGCTATGCAATTAGATTTTTATGTGTAAAGCATAAAGAGTAATGGGCAGAAATACAAACAAGTGAGCATCCAAGATCTTTATTTTACAATATGAATCCACAATAAAGGGCACATTGTAATCTGAATGGATTACACCAATGCAGTGTTTCTATTTGCACCATGAGACCCAATTTCATCTTGATCCAATATCATCTGCAGTCTATAATCCAATCCTGCCTGTACTGTATGTATCACATTTTGTATAATTCCCCGTTTATAGGCTTCACCTACCACCAATAATTACACACTAGTATATAAGTCTTCCGTTGTAGCTCCCTGTATACTTCATGGATTTTGTTATGTAACCCCTTGGATTGGACACTCACTGGGTGGCATATTCCATCAGAGAGTCCTAGTTGGGGATGATAATTCCAGTTTCATTTCATTGCTGCCAACAGAAACAAACAGGACATTTAAAAAGAAAAATCATAATGCTGATCATAAATCTTACCGGCAGCACTTGAAGGAACAGAGATATATATATATATATTTATATATATATATATATATATATATATATATATATATATATATATATATACTATATGGGGAAATAGCAGCATGAATTGAGCTATTTAATCTATGGTCTGTTGGCGCATGTGCAGGCAATACAATACACTCCAGAAATTCAAACATTTTAATTATACAATTTTTAAATAATTGTTTAACTAAATGCTATAATAGTATGTGGAGTATTGTGGGCTGTGTTGGAATTATGCACTTAAAGTAAATGGCAAAACAAAAGTAAAGTAAAACTTGAAAACTATTTTATTGATATAGATAGCAGCAAGTTTACAGAAATATAATTGCAAGAGTATACAAACGCCCAGACAAAAGCAAAA
The DNA here is from genome assembly GCF_017654505.1 of Polyodon spathula. Taxonomy (NCBI): domain Eukaryota; kingdom Metazoa; phylum Chordata; class Actinopteri; order Acipenseriformes; family Polyodontidae; genus Polyodon; species Polyodon spathula. The sequence continues at coordinate 7,799,227 of NC_054554.1, forward strand.
TAATTATTTTCCATTTCATATTTAAGTTGTTCACATGGTAGCTAAAAACATGTACGCAAACTGCACTCCCCTAAGCCAGTGCTATATGTCAACTACTGAAACCATATACAGATTACAAAACCCAGCACTAAGTTCATATCGACAGATAAAAAGGGAAATTCAGTGAAAAAAATATATATATCTCAATGACATTAAAATTAGTTCTGAAGACAGATCAAAAGAGCCCAATGTACAACTACCTTTTTTTTTTTTTTTTTTTTTTTTTATCATGCAGAACAGCCGAACAAATACATTTTATATTAAAAAAAGTATCAGCCCTTCTGGGCACATCACAACACAAAAATAACAAAGCTTTTTATTAATTCGAACACAGATTAGGGATAGATTTAACCAAGCTGCACTGAAGTTAAACTAGTAAGGATTACATTTTACTTCCTTGGTCTGACCTACATAACCTACAAAAAAAAACAAACAAAAACAAAAAAACTGCCAAAGAACACACAAAGGGCTGAAATTATATACAATGTATTTGGTAAAACAGATCAGTTGTCTTTTTTATGTGTTGGTATAAAAAGAAATAACTTCTTTGGGAGAGAAAAAAAAACAAAAAAAAACAAAATGGAGGTCTAAATTTTTCATCAGATATTGTGCCCAATTTTTTTTTTTGTCAATTCTGTTGGCCCCAGAAATATAGCAGCAGAACCGAAGTTCAGTTTTAGGAAGTTCTGTCAAAATTCAATGTGTGGTAACAAACAATTAAAAGGCCCTTTGTGCAAGTTCATATTCAAGAGGTGATTTTCCTTTGTATTTATTTTTCTAACCAGTAAGGTGAACTGTTGCAAAGAGAGGGAACTGGACTTCACAAACCGTATCTCATTTCAAATAACACCTGCTTGTCCCCATGGGGACCCACAGGCAATACAAGTAAATAGAAAAAACCCTCCAATACATTCTTGCAAACAAAACCAGATTTGCCCAAACAAGACAAGACAGAGAATGGTGATGCACGGTACAAGATAGTATTTTGAAAAGAAGATATCAGCTGTAAATTCAGCTAATTATTAAAATACTGACACACACACACATATTATATAGACGTATACTAATATAATATATATATAACATATATATATATATATATATATATATATATATATATATATATATATATACATACATATATACACACATACACACAGTAAACGAGGGGTGGGATATCCATATTACAATTAAAAGACTTCTGAATAATTTCTAAAAATATTGCCATAAATAGCTGACTAACAGATTTATGGAAAGGTTAACAGGTAGATCCGGGTCATAAATTAAAGCGTTATAAAGTGCTGAAGATATTACGTCAAAGGCATTTTACAAAAGTGTTTTCTGTTTTTAAAGTATCTTCTTTAAAAAAAAAAAAAGCAATAAAAGCAATGCTATACAAACAGTTGTACTGCACGTTTATTCATTTGTAGTTCGGAAAAAAGTCAGCTGAAAGAAAAATAATGTAGCTATCAGAATTGATGAAAATCAGCACAGAGCTTATGAATAATTTAGATTCATTCCCAAAAGTGGAAGTACTTTACAAAATCAGAACTTTACAAAAACAAATTTGCACTATGTACACATATTTATGTGTTGAGATATTTCAGAAGTTTATCAAATTTGAGATCAGCTACATGATATGCTTTCTCTATAGCAACAGCTGAATAGCAAAGCTGCGCTGGAATAATCCAGACAACTGTGGGTAACCGTTCAGATATTATATTTTTGTACACTGTCACAAGTTTGACTAAAACCCCCCCAAAACAGTTCTAGCCATAGATGGTGAGATATAAAATCACATTTAAAAAATAGATGCAAAAACAATGCACTTCTGAGATCTTGATGCCAAGTATTCCTTCATGGGGACACTCTTGGTAAGCAAATCCTACTTTCAGCTTCTTTCCTTTCTGTCTCCAAGCTGGGCTTCTCATGGGTCCTACAGGCAAACAGAGATGGTGTCATGAGGATGGTCTGTAAGAAAATAGGTGCTGCCTTAGCACTTGGGTTATAGATCTACTTTTCAATAAGGTACTGCATGTAGTCAGTACAATCCTGCTGCCATTGAAGATTATAGAAATCAAGTTTGTAGCTAATTTACAGTAGAGTCAACTGCAAACATTTTTTAAACCATGTAATGATTAAAATGCAAATTATTGATTTAGATATATTTACATGTGTGTATGCACATAGGTGTATGCTTGTGAGTGTATGCACATATGCAAGTGCCTCACCTGCATCAGGCTCTAGAAGGAATGGGTCATGTTGCTCTGGTCCTGCAAGCTCACAAGCAGGTCATCAATCTTTTCCATGTTCTGAGAGGAAGTCATGGCATTGGGGATTGTTCCTGGCTCTGATATCGTCTGTGTTAACAGAGACTGGATGCTGGCCTCTTTCTCACGCTGATTCTGACCCAACTGACTGATGGCAATTAATTGATCTGACAAAGTGGAACCTCCTGAGGTGATTAACTGGCCGCAATCTGCTGGAAAAAGAATAAACATTGTTTCTTATAGTATGAATAGTCCTATAATATACAAAAGGAAAGTTATATGCATTTAGGTTGCCTGTAACAGTAATGCAATTCAAGAAGTACAGATGTACCTTCCTTAAACTACTTTATTAGATGGAGGAAAAATAAAAAACTAAACTAGCACTGCACTGGCCTTTGCACGCCTATAACTAGAGCATTTTGTTTTTATTCAAAATTTAATTACGGGATTAGGAGGATACATTTAAGATTTGGACATTGAACTCTCTCCTGAAATAGAAGGCTACAAAAAAAAAAAAAAAAGAGCTTACCATTCTGAATACCAAAGAGGAACAGACCTGATGTCTGCTGAGGTTGGCCAGGCTGGTTCATTGTTCTGGTCGCAGGTGTGTGAAACAGCACACCCTGTGGCTGAACTGGGGAGGGGGAGCTCGTCTGCGAGCTAAAGATGGTTGCCTGGGGCAGCTCCTGTTGGCTCACGTTACCCTGAAGGGCAGACAGGGAGGCGTGAGACATGAAGATGGTGACATGAGACTCAGCAGCACTGCTGGATCCCTGCACTAACTGCATTTGCTGAGGGTTGTGGAAAAGGGCCTCTTGAGACTGCTCACTCTGTGGCGTCCCTCCTGCCACCGAGCTTTGGTTTTGGAAAGACATCGGCTGTGGCTCCTCCTGTGGACTGACAGACACCAAGTTGGACTGGGTCAAGAACATGGTCTGGTTCTGCGGCTCCTGGGAAGGGAGACTGCTGTTTAACTGCATCTGATTCTGTCCACTGAAGAGAAGAAGCCCTGCCTGTTGCTGCTGCTCCTGAGAGGAGCCCATGGAATGCTGGGACTGAAAGAATGCCCCTTGCTGACTCGGCGACAGCCCATTTGCTGAAGAAGACATGGTCTGAAACACTGCATCTTGCTGTGGCTGCTGATCCATGGGGGTGCTCTCTTGCAGGAGGGAGCTCTTATCCTGGGGCTGGAAAACAGACACAGACTGCTGTTCAGTTGAGCCTGAACTCTGGAGAGAGGTCAAGAAAGCAAGCTGCTGTTGTTGCTGCTGCTGCTGCTGCTGCTGCTTGCTGTCTTGGGTGATCTGGCCAGACTGCAGTGTGGTCACATTATTCTGTGACAGGAAGAGGCCCGAGCCATGCTGTTGCTGGTCTGGTTGTAGTGGGGAGTTGGTCAAGACTGTCAGAGAGCTCTGAAACATGGCAGCTTGAACCTGCTCCTGAGTGGGGGAATGTTCCTGATTTTGAAACAAGGTTGTCAGAGGGTCTTGGGCATCGCTCATGGGGCTCTGGGAGTGAAACAGCTGAGAAGGAGGAGAAGGGTGTGAGGGAGGCTGCTGGAGAAAGTCAGGGACCTGGATGGAAAGCATCTCCTCTTCTTGCTGGAACAATGACCCTTGCTGCTGGGAGCCACTGTGGATCATGCTCTCAGATGTCCGAAAGAGGGTCCCAACCTGCCCCTGGGTTTGCACCATGTTCTGAAATACACTGGTCTGCATTTGCTTGGGCTGAGACCCACCATCTTCACTAGGAGCCCCTATGCTTTGGGGCTGGAACAAACCCTGTGGAGAGAGCTGCTGCTGGGAATTTTCATTCCCCGAGCCTCCCTGGAACACCCCACACTGCATGGGTATCTGGCCAGTCATAGCTCCCTGGTCCTGGGAGGGAAAAAGATCTGACTGCAGCTGCTGTTGGAGGCTTAAGTTTTCCAGAGCCTGTTGCTGTTGTTGGCTAGCTAGTGACCCATCAGAAGTCTGCATCTCAGTGTTCTCCAGATTCTTGGTGGAGTCAGAAGACGAGAACATGGAAGAAGAATTAATATGCTGGAAGATGTTGTTCTCTTGTTGTTGCATGCTCCCTGGTCCGGAGCTGGGAATGAAAAGAACAGAGTTCAGCTGCTGTTGCTGCTGCTGCTGCTGAACGGCTACCTCCAGGACCTGCTGTACAAGACTAGCTTCACTACCTTGAGAAAAACTAGCCTGAAGCTGACGCACAGCTCTTTCCAGCTGCTCCACCCCATCTGCTGGAAAGAGGTCAGACGAGAGTTGTTGCAGGGATTGCTGCTGTTGTTGCTGTATAGATTGCTGCTGCATGGATTGTTTCTGCTGCTGCTGCATGGATTCTTGCTGCTGCTGCATGGTTTGCTGCTGCTGCATGGTTTGCTGCTGCTGCTGCTGCTGCTGCTGCATGGTTTGCTGCTGCTGCTGCTGCATGGTTTGCTGCTGCTGCATGGTTTGCTGCTGCTGCTGCTGCTGCATGGTTTGCTGCTGCTGCTGGTTTGCTGCTGCTGCATGGTTTGCTGCTGCTGCTGCATGGTTTGCTGCTGCTGCTGCTGCATGGTTTGCTGCTGCTGCTGCTTGCATGGTTTGCTGCTGCTGCTGCTGCATGGTTTGCTGCTGCTGCTGCATGGTTTGCTGCTGCTGCTGCTGCTGCATGGTTTGCTGCTGCTGCTGCTGCTGCATGGTTTGCTGCTGCTGCTGCATGGTTTGCTGCTGCTGCTGCTCTATGGATTGCTGTTGAGGTGTCTTGCCAGTCTGCTGCATTTCCATCACACTCTCTCCGTTCGGCACCCTCTTCTGGGACAGGGCATCTCTGTGATCCAGCAGTAGATCGGGTCTCTGATATTGCTGTGTGACCTGCTGGAGCAGGGGGCTGGTTGGCGCAATATCTTGTTTATGGATAGTGGTCAGAGGCTCAATGCTGGAAAAGCTTGTGGACTGGACTTCCTGGTGCTGCTCTGGCTCCCCTAACTGGTGAGACACAGAGTTGGGAAAAGGGATGCTGCTCAAGGACATGTTCAAACTCATGTCCAAGGTTTGCTGTGCTGATCCAATAACATCAGAAGTCTGTTCAGTATTACAAAAATAAATATTAGAAAAAAGCATTATACAGTTTAACCACATACAGTTTTAAAATCTTATTTGATCTTTTTAATATGTTCAGGTTTCACAATACCTATACTGCCAGTCAATGCTGTGTAAATCATCAATGCTGTGGGCAAATAACAAATGGTTACCCAAGCTATTAATACAACAATGAGACGGGTGGTTGTAGTTGTATAATCTTATATATGATGGTTCCTACACCTGCAAAGTCCATAGCAGCAACAAAATAAAACAACCTTATAAATCAACTCACAAAACAGTATGTACTTCTAAGATAGTGATTATGATCTGTGATGAACAAGCTTTAAATCCCACACACAAACCGGAGCCCGTTACAGATTAACATATAGATTTATGTGATCCCTACCTTGAAAACGTTAGGTGTATTCTGGTTGGATGACACCTCCATGGGGACGACCTCTTCATTTTTGACCAGGGGCAGAAGTGGGGTCATCAAGGCACTGGGGAGCAGACTGGCCTTGTCCAGAGTACAGCTTGGGGTTTTCATACCTGCAGATGCCAGGGGAAAACACACCCTACATGTCACTAGATGTAATGTGGAATGTGTGTGCTGAGGCTGATTCAAGGAAACGTATGTCACTGCTTTAAAGATGTTAAATTTCTAGTCAGGTTATGCTGTGCAGTATTCTTAGTAATCTCAAATACAGAAAATTATTAACAAGAAATATGGAAGTAAAGAATAGCCAAGATCAAATCATAACAGTTCATTTTAAGGCCTGGGTAACTTTAAATGTTTAGTGTTTTGTGTTCTGAAGCAGTTTAAATGCCAAGCTTGTTAAAGCATGCTTTTCTTAGCTCTGTGTCTCGAAACATCTATTTACAAGAGTGCCTTTCACTGTCATCTGTGATGAGTCACAAAGCTCTTTAATTATTCACAAACATGCAACCAGCAACAAAACTAGAAGTCAATTCAACAATCATTGTTACACTGACTTCAATTTGATGAAGACTGCAGTAGGCTATAATTAAGACTGAAATGGCCTACCACTTAAAATAATACATGTAATGTTTATTATGTTCATACATTACATTCTTCTGCTCTGGTTTTTAAAGTCATTGTTTTCTTATTACTAAATGTGATACATCTCAAAAGAAAAAAAACAAACAAACAAACAAGCATCATGTTGTAAAACCTCAGAATTTGATTGCAAGCTTATAGCCCTTCTAAATTTAGATGTCTGAACATATGCTGCATAACAGTTATAACCAACAGCAGCTGCTAGAAAAGTGGTTCAGCTTGTCATGTTTCTTTCTGTGGAAGAAGTTCCTGGTAGCATTGACAGGTGTCAATCTTAAAAAAAACAATACCTTTAGCCGATTCTTCGAAGGAGCAGGACTGGGCTGGGGATGGCACCTCTTTCTTCACATTGACCTCCACAATGTTAGCTATAAAACAAATTCAGCTGGACAGTGACTTTAAATAAAACAAATTATTAGGAAGTTTGTATGACAGGACTATAAAAATGGGGCCCACATTGAAATCAGTATTACAACAGGCATTGGCTTTCAGAATGCTTTTATTAATCTGATTTAATAAAATGTACTAAAACATGTTTTAAAAGATGATTTTGCTGTATCATACTTAAACCAATAATATGCTGTCAAAAGGTAACCAAGTAAACACCAATTTAATTCAAATGTACCATTCGCTCCATTGCTAATATTTTAGACAGGTGATACACTTTCTCACTGTAAAAATATTAGTTGAACAGCAGCATGTCACTAGGTATATCACTGCAAATGAACACAAAGAAACAGAAGTTACCCAGTTAATTTATTGTCCACTTATTTGAATCACTCACAATAGACCTCCAGTTTAGTTAAGAACAACATGCACTAACCTGGTTCTGGAGTGTATGTGAAAGCCTGTACTTCGTGCGATCTCCCGGCATTTGTTACTACATATATCCCAACACAAACTGGTGAGCTTATTTTTGGATTATGGTATGGAGGAACTTTAACAACTAAATGATTCTGAAAGAGAAAAACATCAATTCATATTTATATGGCAGTATAATTCTGTCCACTGCTGTGTTCTATGCCTTTAGATTTTACACACATCATATTATATATATATATAATATATATATATATATATATATATATATATTATATATATATATATATATATATATATTTTTTTTTTTTTAAATCAAGCTTGTTGTGTTTTGATGCTATTTTGTTTCTAGGATTGCATATGTTCTCTGTTGCATGCTACTAAGCTAAATAAAAAGGGCTGGAAATCAGTCATTTCACAAATAAATGAACATTACATTTTCAACAATCACATAATATAGGTTCTGAACTGTCTGTAAAAAGCCTGCTCAGCAAAAGACTAAAAGCTTTGTATAATTAGTTGTCACAAACATATTTTAATCAACTGAAAGGATCCCCAGTACCATCATGACATTTTTTTTTCAGTTTTTTTTAGTTTTGGTCTTAAATAAGATCAACATGAATGTTCCACAATATATTGAGATGGCCACGCTGTTGCACGGATATTTGAGGACTTTTTTTTTTTTTTTTTTTTTTTTTTTTTTTTTAAAAGCCTTACATTTCTTCTCAAGTGAAATTACTATATATCAACACCTGCTACAAGACCAGCTCCCTGATTTTAGATATTTTGTACTGATTTTCTTGTGTCAAATGGAGAATATGCATAATTGATGACTTAAAATACATTTTTGGTTAATGTTATTTACCTGATGAAACAGCTCCATATCAATTTCTGCTTCCCCTTTCCAAGAATTTTCATCTTTAAATGAAAAAAACGAAATCTTATTGGTAGACAGAACATACATTTTTAAATCATTCCCACAGTACTTGGTATTATATATACCGTTCAACAGCAACAAACCAGAACACAAGAACAAAAAAAACACTATTGATATAAACTGTACATCTACTCCTTAAATGTTGAAATAATAATATTAGTCTAAAAGCCAACAGGACCTCTTCAAATCCAGTTAGGGACCCATGAATAACTTCCACCACCCCATTCATCAGCCTCCTCAGCACAGGGGTCGCTCACCCCATCTTTTCTGAACTATTTCCTGCCTGTAGGTCATTGAAACAAAAAACGAACTCATCAGTAAAATGGGTCCCTTCACATGTAAAATCTGATCACAGTGTGTTCCTGGGCCAACAGCAAATATCTTATTTTATTCAGTAGATGTCACATAATACCTCTAAAATGCCACACTGTTTACCTGGATCACTCAATTAGATGCGCACTGTATTCGTGTAGGGTTCGAGCTATTTGTCTTTTTTACTGTTGCTAGATTTGTGCCTCATAACTTTGTGCCTATAACTCATAACTATAAAAGATTACAGGTAGGCTACATGCATACATGAAATGAATGTGCACACACTAGGCCTCCATAAAACAAAAAAGGTTAAATAGTCTGAGACACCCTGTTTTCGGAAGAAAACAAAATGAGTTCATAAAATGTATTTTTGCCAGCTCAAATCTTGGGAACATTATGGGAGGCTGTATGGTCCAGTGGTTAAGAAACAGGCTTGTCCCCGGTTCAAATCCCAGCTCAGCCACCGACTCATTGTGCGACTCTGAGACAGTGTGCATTGTTAGGCAGAAATCACTCTACAAACATTCACTACGTATGTATCCGTGTGTGGGATCAGGAACATTTTGCGAACCACTACCCGCCTGGTGATAGTTCACAGTGATAGTTTTTATTTCTAATTGTAATAATCAGGACTTTTTTGGAAAAAAACTATGTTTAACCTATATTATGTATTAACTACCCGAAAACGCTTTTTTTTCGAACAAAATGGATAATACATGGTATGTAGTTACGATGCGATGAAGCTTATTTATCTGCGGATATAAACCCGACAAGGGTGGCAACCTAACACGTAGACTGACTAGGTGTTGGATTCATGGGATGATCCACAAACAACACAAAAAAGAAATGGAAAACAATATATAATATATATATATATATATATATATATATATATATATATATATATATATATATATATATATATATATATATATATATCAGAAAATAGGTCCTTGTGTCTTCGATGTTGCCATTTCTCTTTTGTAAAGACTGTCTGAAAATGTTTGTTCACGGCACGAGATAGGTCTGTCTTGCAGCACAGCAGTAACGTTGCAAAATGCACGCATTCACGGTTCTCTCTCTTAACATGGTCCAATGCCAGAAATACACGAATACTTTGCTCTTTCGAACGGTGCTCTGCCAGCAGGTCTGTAATATAGTGCTTCAGTAAAAAGATTTAAAAAGGACCAGGTCACCAGCAGGAATTTTAACATTACGTGGACTCTAAAGTGTTGTTGTGTGAGGAACAAGTGTTGCTGTTCTTAACCAGCAGGTGAAGATGAGGAGACTGAAACTGTGCTGTTATTACTCTAGGATAGTGGTTTCTAACCTGTGGAACGTGAGTAAACTCCAGATGGTCTGCAAACAACTCCCAAAATCAGTTACACAGTTCTTGCAAAAAACTATTTCTACAAAATCACATGTTGCGCTACTAATACTAAATAACACAACAAATAGCTTTAACCACGTGATACATAATAGTAAGATACTGTAGCGTGCACGGGGGTGGGGGAGTCACGGTTCGTAGGTGACGCAATCAAATATGAAGACATAAGCCCGATACCAGCTCCTGCAAGGGAGCCAGCTCTTTTGTACAGTGGTATCGACGCTATGCTTTTTAGCCAGCACTATGTAAAAAAAAAAAAAACACATCTACATTTAGCATGCATATAAATGCTGTGCTTTCTAATCTGTGCCATTTTACTGCTTGTGTTCCCTGAACTTCAGAACAAAAAAAAAAAAATCTGGCTGTCCCAGCCTTTTCGCTTGGCATAAAAGTATAGCACACTGCATTGAATATTCCTAACTGTTCAAATAACTAACCACAGTTTTAGTACTTTTCCTTTTCAACACTATGTGCTACAGTCTTGCAAGGGGTATAGGAATACAGTATACCATTATTTCAATACATTTTTGGAGAGGTTAGCTGCATATAGTAACAGAAGTTAACGAGAAACAAAATAGGCTATATTTGTAATTTGTAAGATTCAAGCCCAGGAATCTCATTATGTTATGTTATATAAATACTTGACTTTCTACATGTACTTATACACATACAAATTTGTTTAAAAATACTGTTGTTAAAAACTGCTGGTCCGTGAGGAAAAATCCAAACACCAAGGTGGTCCGTACATTTAAAAAGGTTGGGAACCACTGCTCTAGGATTACTCTGCTATGAGTCTTACAACTGTGGCGTGACTGCCATTGAATTTTTGTTTTTTTTAAATGGAGAACTCATGCCACTTCTCAACACCTCAATTATCTGGAGTTGCACTCCCTGGTGACAGGAGGTGCATTTCAGACACCAAACAAAAAAAAAAAAAAACTTAACCTCAAGACTGAACTTTCTGTGAAACTAGGGATAGGTTCTTAAATCACACACAGCTGGTTTACAAACCCCGATTTGCACCAATGGGGTCTGCGAAACCAGACAATTTTTTATTGCAGGAAAACACGCCTAACTGTAACCAACTTGACATCTATCGATGCAGTCGATTGATTCCAGGGTTGGTACTTTTATTATTATTATTATTATTATTGTTATTATTATTAAAATAAATTTTGACATGTGGGTATTGACCTTGTTCAATTAAGCCTGTAACTGCCAGCACATCGTATGATTTATCCAGGCTGCCATAGGTCTGCAATTTGTGTTTCTAGTGGAAGGGGATGAGGTTCAGCTTTGAAAAGCAAGGTTTTTTTTTTTGTTTTTTTTTGTTTTTTTAACCGTGCCAGTCAGTTTGAAAGACAGAATTAATTAATGCTAAAAAACAGAATACAAAAGAACAAGCCAAAAAAATGCCATCTAATTTACACACCTGACACATTTTCTTGGAAAATGACTTTTGTTCCCTTAAGAAAGTTCTTTCCGATTATAAACACCTCTTCTCCCCCCATCACTGAGCAGCTGTGAAGACTTTTCTTCAGAATTTCAGGCACGCCAGCGGGCTGAGCTGCAGTGAAAAAAGAACACCAGCAAACTTACTCACAGACCAACATACACTATACATTCTGTAACGTAGTGACCGGAGGTACACACAGAAACAAAACCATAAATAGCCCACAGTTGCCTTATTTAGTTGCTCATAGCCAACAACTGTTGGCTTAAATGTGTGGTTCCCTGTACACAGACAACTCCCCTAAAAACAAGCAGGAAACTAGTTCTACATTCCCTTAAACACATTACCCAGGAACTAAAAACAACATTCACTTATAAAGGGGTAAGGGTTTCATTACACATACACACATAGCCCTAACTAAAACTTTAACAGTTAACCCACTTCCAATTAAAGAAAAGCAAACACTCAGAAGTATTTACTGAAGTATTACTTTTACACACGCATTGTTAGTGTCTAACACAATCAATGAAAACAGGTTGAACACCGTAACATTGGACTGTAGATCAAATTTCCATTCTTTATGATTTATTATATTATTTTGAAATAATATCAATGTTGGGAAATTGATCCAGGAGGTAGCACCCAGTAATGGAAATCAGTGTATTATAAAATAGTCAGTGCACGACATTAATTACATGATTCAGCCTTAGGGTTCAACAGGGAAAAATAACAATCATTTAGCTGTCTGCAATGTTTTAGTTATACTGTCCTGAAAATATTCTTCTTTAATTTAGGCATGATGGGCTATCTTTGTAGATTGCTTAGGCTGAGAGGATGGGGCTGGGACACAGACACATACTTAACAGCAATTGTCACAGTCACAGCTAGTTTGACTGTTGAAAGTAACACTCAGACACAGAGGTAAACTCTATAATGGGCTCTACTAAAACTCCCTGAACTGGAGGAGGAAGAACACAAAAACTTTTAAAAAGTTTTCATAAAAAACCAAAATGTTTGTGATACAAAGCCCTCTATGCTCATTTTGAGACACTTTTTTTTTTTTTTTCTTTTTGGAGTACTTTAATTAAACTGGGATTTGAAAAATGTAGCTTCTAATCCTCTAACTTTTGCGGTCTGTGGGCATGGACTGTTTCCCCAGATACCAGTAACATAAGAAGCTATAACCATGAGCCATATTGATTTCAGATTTACTGGTGTGGCATGAAGAACCCACATGTTTTGCTTATTTCCTAGAATGATACTGCAGTAAAATTCCAAGAAATTAAATGTACTCACTGCACAGAATAGGAGACGACGGAGTCTGCAATGTTAGTATCGACCCGTCAGGGCGACTGATACAGACTCTGAAAACCAGTCTGGCTCGCGTGCTTTTCTTCTTGGAACCAGCAACTCCAATCCGAGCCTCAACGTCAGCATTCCGGAGCTTCAAAATCCCCACGCAATCCACGCTGCACAATGAGAAAACTGTTCACTTAGATTAACTTAACTAGTTTCTCTCCTTCGATCACTTATCCCCAAGTTAAAACTGAATATAAATATAAAATTGCAATAGGCTTGTTTTTAAATATTAAAGATTAGGCACAAACAATATGGAAGCTACTTCTACCTAGCTTTCACCTGCTGAAAAACTGTCAGAACCCAGCAGCAAATTCAAACTAATATGCAGTTGGTCCTTTAGGTCAAGTAACACTCCAAGTATGTGTGCAGGTACACTAGGAAGATTGTGCTGGTTTTAAAAGACAATGAAACCTATGGGAATTTTACATAGGTACAGTAGTTCATGGACAGTGAATTATGACAGTCATTTGTCATGAGCAGCCTGGTTGGGTTCTGTTATTTAAAAACAAAAAACGGAAAATGAGCAACAAAAGAAATAAATTCTCCTTACGCCAAAGTCATGTTGTTGGCAGGCTCCAGGCACACCTCAATGACTGTTGTGCCCTCAATGTCTACCTCCTTACAAGGTGTTGTATTGCGGCCAGTCACTCTGCAGGCCTGGTAAAAGCCATGGGGCTTTATACGGCCAGAGTCGCTACCCACAAAAATCTGCAGCACCACAGTCTCACTTACACCTTCCAGCTAGGGACACAAAAAAAGGAAACAGATTAGAAAATTAGTTGAAAGCAAGGTTTAAACCTGTTTGTCTAAAAGAAAAAAAAAGCCTAAACAAAAACAAAGCATCCCCCCCTGGGCATACTGTAAGGGGACTGACATCTCTGATTAAACTGTTGGGTTAGAATGATGTGGCAGTAAAATGGATAATTTTTTCTTGGACAAAACCCTAATGAAACTTGACAGAAAAAAGTGCGCAATTAAAACCCAAGGGTTGAAGTTTCGGTCTTGTTCACTAGCAGACAAGTCAGAAGGTGAACCTCTGCTTGCTTGCTTGCTTGCTTGCTTGCTTACTTACTTTAATGGTGGGAAAGCCTTGCTGTGTTCGGTCCTTGACAGAGCCCCGACTGCCCTCAGTGAGGTATCTCGCCCTGTGCTGTGTCTCTGGCTGCACTACAATCTTCAGCTCTTTGCCCTCACTTTTACTGGGATACTGGCCAGACAGGGTGGGACCCTTCTGTGCCAACAACTGTGACCCCTCTGCAGGGCTATAAAACAAACACAGAAATAAGCACTTCTATTTATAGGAAACAACAATATAAAACATCCTTCAGTGCTAGCATCCCTCATTATTTTACAGGATCACGGGATAGATAACCCCTTTGACATTTTTTTTACATTATCAAAATTATTTATTAATGCAAAGCAGGCACATAACTCAATGCACTTAATATTCAGACCCACCCTGGAGTCTATTCTAAAATAAACAAAATGGTAGAAGTAACCTTTTTTATCCTTTTGTAACCATCATGGTTTAAGTACAGGTTAACCAAAGAAACCAAAAACTATTAATTCAATTTAACAATAAACATAATGCATATATACCTTTTTTTAATAAAATTTTGATATTATTATAGGCGAAAAAGAGTTAAATTGTTCATATATATATATATTATATATATATATATATATATATATATATATATATATATATATATATATATATATATATATATAAAAAAAAAAAACGTGTATTATATATTTCAAAGTTCATCTGTTTCCTAGCCCTTAGACGAAAGGCGTGTATAACTCGAATGAGAGCTTCCTAGCCCTCCACCTATGCAAAGATATAACTTGAAAGGAAGTCAAGCAGAAGTGTATTTCAAACAACTTCATTACTATTGACAAAGAGGAGCGCTTTGTTTTTGAGAACTCTTACACCCTTTCACATTTTAAAATGTTTATTAAGTTACTCCATTCATATTCTGCTCTTCTCTTCAGTAATTCATTTGTTTTGGATCGACTCTTCACAAGTACAACACATGGCCTTTTAATACTAAATCTCTGTAACACGTATTGCACCATCGCAGTTTGGGTTTTACAGCTACTTATAGATCTGGTTAATTCAGCCTGCATTATGCCAACGAAGTACGTCACTGCTAGAGACCAATGTGGACAGATAAATACACCATGGCTGTTTAGATGGACAGTGACTTTTGTATGGGGTAAAGCTCTGATAGTTAACCAACTTGTACACTGAAAGCACAGAAACAAAAACTTTCCACATGACCACACATCTGTTTGGCAGACCTCAGAGAAGATAAGAAGAAAGTGTATGTGAAATAAAAAAAATTCATAAATAAAAAAAAAATTTAAATAAAAAACAGAAGAGGAGGCAGTACGCACCCTCCCTTGGAGCAATTCTTGCTGTCAGATCCCAGCTGTGAGAGAACAAAGTGAGGTCCCTTTGCACTGTCTGCATCAAACACATCCAGGCTGGCCCCATTCACTGTAATGGGCTTCGGACCGGGCCGCTGCCGTGGTGTACGCTTCCGAGACTTGCGCGGAACCTCTGTGTTGTCATTGTAGGAGCTGGAGCTCACAATGCTGAAGTTGGAGGCAGAGTCTTCCATCCAAATGCTGTTGCTCAGTTCCGAGTCGGGACAACCATCATCCCTGCATGACATCCGGCTGTTGTCCAGCAGATCCTCAGGGGGCGGAGAGATGTTCAGGACTGTCCGCCTCTTGGAAGAAGTCATCTGGTGCTGCTGGGCTCCTCCTCCGCCACTGCCACCACCACCACTACAACCACCATCAGTCAGTGTCTCTACACAGAGGACCTCAGTCATCCCTTGGCTACTTACCCCCTCGCTCGGAACGCAGCTGTCAACCCGAAGAGCTGCGCAATCAGTGACTGAGGTAGAGGAGTGCATGGTGGGGCTAGAAGATGCGGTAAAAGAACTGCGAGGACCACCCATGGAGATAGAAGAGGTGGAAGTGGCATCTGCAGTGTGCACAATTTTAGAATAAATAAAGGCATTTCCACTTACATTGGCTAGCAGTCCCATTCAAGCAGCAAAATGTGTGCATTCTTTTTCTTTTCGTTTTTGGTATTTGAAACTAAAATTTTGTATGTTTGTTTGTTTGTTTTTTTGCATCGTAGCCTGACTTTAAATGTGTTTATTTAATTATAAAAAAATACATTAAATATTGCTGGATTTAAAAAATGAAGCAAACAATATCTGTATGCAATGCTTTGTTTTAACTTAAAATTAGCAAACTGCTGATTTATAGTGTAAATGTTTTCTTACAGGATTTAACAATAATTTATTTTTTGTTTTTGAGATGTAAAGTATTTAACAAACCAAAAAAAATCTGAAAAAAGAAAAAAGAAAAATTTAATTTAAAATTGAGCCAACCAAATGGGGGGGGGGGGGGGGGGGGGGGGGGAATTAAATTATTACTACGATGCGTTAATTAAATTTTCTTTGTAAAAAAAAAAATTGCTGGGACTGAGCGTAGCCACATAAAATAGTCAAGTTTCTGACCTATGAAGCAGAGAACTGCAGATCATTTTATATGCAGACACTCCCTGTTTCAGAGGGAATTTCCTGGAACAAAAACAAGGCCATGAATGAGCAACAAATGCTGATCATTCAAGATTTAGGTTTTAGAAAATGAAACAGAATAAAATGAAATAAATAACTGAACAAAAAAATGAAGAGAAGTGTGTTTTAATCAATTACATGTTGGTTCAAAGGTCACTGGGGGGGGGGGGTAGTAGGCACCATAGAGCAATGAAACTTGAAGACAATATGGTTGACACTTGCATTTACCTAGGTCTTTATAGGAAAGTGTGCTTTGCACTTTTCTTTATGAAAGGAAATTTTATTTTATTTATTTATTTATTAAATCAGGAGGAACACAAATCTCATGACAATATTTTCCTTCCCAAAAAATTGGAATAAAGACTTGATACATACAGCCCCTTGCTAATAAGGGGCCTTGCCTTATTCATGATGTTAAGCTTGCAATTCTTGTGGATTTGCTGCATGGGATACTACGTAAGGATGTGTGGTGGAAACCGTGGTCATTTTGAGCAGTTATAGACATGCTAGGACAGTGCCCCCAATGTGCTAACCATATGACCCACCCCCAATAGTCTTCAGCAATGCTACATGAATGCAAAGCTTCCTTGCTCTATGGCACATGCTATCCCACCCATTACATCCATCAATAGCTCAAGTGACTTCAGCTGAACCATCCTTAAATGTGAAAATGGAACCAATATCCCAAATTGTACAAATGTGTTTCTTTAAATGTGCCACACTGATGGCAGTAAATAAAACATTTGGGCAAGGGTTTACAACATTTCAAAAGCATTCCATTATGAATTTGAATTTGTTATCCCAAGCAAGGCAGTGTCTGCATCAAAACTTCAGCTCCATCAGTCTTGGGGAATACGTTATAAGAAAATAAGGTGCTAAAGATTTATCATTCATACATTCAGAACAATAATAAAATATTCTTTAGGCAAGCTCATTAAATTCTGTTAAGGTAAAACCTGTAATAAAAGTACAGTCGTAATCTGAAACCTTAAATAAAATGTTACTTATTTTAACACCTTAACTTTATTGGTATTTGCTTATTAACAGTCCTGTTTCATACAAATCTTAATTCTTCCTAAAACAAATTAACTTATTTCTTTAAAACTATGGTGTTGCAACTAAAATGAAGTGTAACATAATATGCTAGTTTAAGGTTAGTATCCTGGATTTAGCAGGGT
Source organism: Polyodon spathula (assembly GCF_017654505.1). Lineage (NCBI taxonomy): Eukaryota > Metazoa > Chordata > Actinopteri > Acipenseriformes > Polyodontidae > Polyodon > Polyodon spathula. The sequence continues at coordinate 7,816,726 of NC_054554.1, forward strand.
CTCTTAATTCTGTGATACAGTAGTTAAATGAATGTCTGCAGTCTGATCTGTAAGTAGTGTTGTCTTTGAAGCTACTATTACAATTTTCAAAATGTTTTCTCCAAGTAACAAGAGATTAATCAGATCAAGATTTACAGTATTTATTTATTTATTTTTTATTTGCAAGGTCAGCTGCTGCTGTTGTCTTGCCTCACAAAGATAGGGAATTTACTTTTCTGTGTGATGATAAGAACCAAAGACTTCAGGTCTGTAAACGGATGACAGCAGAACAGCAAGATGGTAAATGCAATGCTGTACTGCTTAAAATAAAACCACAAATTCAAACTGTAAACAGATTTTAAACATTATGTAAATCCTTTAATATGAATGTATATGTTAAATACATCAGGATATTAATCTTTCAATATCTGCTGTGCTATTAGAGATTCAGTCAAAAAAAAAAAAAAAAAAAAACACACCAGCATAATTTAAAAACAAAAACACCTATATAAATTAAAATTGTTCATTGACTTGGGAATGTCATGGCTCCAGATTTAATGATTCAGGAAAAAAAAAAACCAAAATAAAACACTAATCTCATTATTGTTGTTTTTCCCAGGAGTGTTAAATCCCATGATCCATTAACCTGGACATGGCAACTAGAATCTCAAGTAGGACCAACAACATATGGCACACCATCCAGATCTTGGCCCAGCTTTACAGCTCTAAACTATGTGTGAACTTTGAATTCCTTTGCAGCAGGGGTTCAGATGCTGGCTTTTGGACCTTACCAGTAGCTCAATGTTCTACTCACCCACACTGGCTGTTCTGCATAGGTATACAAGGTAAACGCAAGGCAAAATTTTAAAAGTACCGTATTTTACCTAGCTTTTAAAATGTCTCCGGATGCCTTGGCAGGATTTCGCTGAACTGAACTTAATTGTATTGCAATTCCATCAACACAACACACAATAACATTGCATTTTAGAAGTATTGTCACTAATCTGCAGGACAGTGGTTTAAATGCAGCTCTTGTTTGAAACAAATCTGACAATTTAAAGCAAAGCATATTAGCGATAAATCTCAGTACAATCACAAGAAAAATTAAGTAGTAATAGCCTATCTAGTAAATGTTTAATACAGAAGAATTCAGTCTAAATCCAGAAAGAGGGGCCGAACAGTATCCAAAGCAAAGGTAATTTCAGGTCACTCCAATCTGAGTTTTGCTGGGGGTGTCGGAGTTAGTTAAAGTGAAGAGAGGGGTACCACACACCCTTTCTACAGCCACAATAAATTTGCTGTTTTGCTGTATTATTTGGTTTGCTGCGATTACTTTTCTCCTCCTACATGAGCCCAATGGTCTAGAACAGGATTCTGTCTTCACACCCCCCCACCCACCAATTTTATTTTAAAGTTGTTGTTATTTTAAACATGAACTTAAGTGGTTTATTTAAAAATCTAGGTGCTGGAAAAGCACTGAATGAAAGCACAGCAGACACTTCAAAAGCAGCTGAACAACAAACAGGCCTACAAGTAGTCTGTGGTCTCCAAGTGGCTCACCTGGTAAAAGTGTGCTGGGCGAGTCTCCCAACAAGTCTGCTTTAGTGAGGGACTACTATATTAAATTGGGTATTGCAGTGAATTTTTTATTTATTGAAAACAGATAACTAGTCATGATTTCTGTTTATTTGGCTAACTATGTCGCTGCTTTAATAAAATCTGCCTTAAGTTTTTTTTTGTTTTGTTTGTTTACATCTGTACATGCTGCTGCAAAACAAAATAAAACATGCAAAACTGTTTTTTTTTTTTTTTTTTAGTCATTGCCAATTATTTTTTATTTTCTCCCAATTTGAAATGCCCAATTATTATTTAGGCTCAGCTCACCGCTACCACCCCTGCACTGACTTGGGAGCGGCGAAGATAAACGCATGCTGTCCTCCGAGGCGTGTGCCGTCAGCCGCTCGCTTCTTTACACACTGCGGATTCACCATGCAGCCACCCAGGAGCTACAGCGTCAGAGGACAACGCAGCTCCCGGGCAGCTAACAGGCAAGCCTGCAGGCACCCGGCCAGATTACAGGGGTCGCTGGTGCGCGGTGAGCCGAGGACACCCTGGCCGACCTAAACCCTTAAAAAAGGAGTTAGAAATAAATCTATATTTAAAATAAATAAATGAAAACTTAAAATACAAGTCTAAAAGTTAGACCGACCTATAGCCTGGGAGAGATTTAATGGGTTAAGCGTCTCCGCCACCAAAAGTCTTCACTACTGACAGATACAGACACTGTCACACCACCCACCACGATGCCTGTCTTTGAAAGGTGGAGCTAGAATGCAAGTTAAGTGTATTAATAGCAAAAACAACTAGCATTCCAGCAAATAAAATAATTGTTACTTTGTTCGTTTGCAGAAAACAAGGTTACATTTGTCAAGATTGAAAGAAAACAAATGTAATTAAACCAATTTAGAATATTGTGATATAAAATACACTTTAAAAATAAAAGGCGAATCAAGTAATTATAATTTCAATCAATTACTTTTAATGTATAACATGTATACATGTTGTGAAAAAGTACTGCAATAACACTTCCAATGAAAAATGATTAGATTTGGACCTTGCAAGACAGGTATTCACTTGGAACTCATGCAACAAACCTTTCCTGGCAGAATTAAAAGTCTGACACCAGCCAATCCCGTCCTTCAAAAAGTATGGAAGAGATGGCTGCATCGGGCGACAGGATTTGCATTCACCCTGACTAACGTACAGACCACCACGTCAATCAAGAGAAGCTTCTGTTGCACACAGCAACTCGATCCTGCTCACAAACCACACGTTCCCAAGACGGAGTCCATGAACAGACTCACTCCTGCATCTGCAGGGGGGGGGGGGACACCAGCAATCTCACTTGCAATCTGCACAGTGAAATTATCAGTCCAACTTGCTGTTTCATGAGAAACCCATACGGATTGTCCGTCTTCATTGGGAACAATATCAGCTCACATATAGTCTCACTCTTTCTCCTGAACTGGATTCTGGACTGATGGGGAAACTGTCATACTATATATTTAATTAGTTGTACTGAAATGTAAAGATAAGAGTTAAAAAGTGATATTGATTCACTCCAAGATCAAAACAAAGACCTTTCAAAAAAGCAATCATAGCAATGCAATAGGCGGTGTAAAAGACATACAAAATGAATTTGGACATTTCAAAGTACCTTTACTCAAGTATTACTACAAAGAAAGTTTAATGAAGTGCCAAGAATGTACTGAGGAATATTTAACTTGGATTAAAAACAGAGATCTTTAAAATTTTGGTATCATGTGCAGTATGTATTGAAACAATTGTTAAAGCTGAAGCTTAGCATAAACACAGAACAGTAAAATGAAGTGTAGCTTTAAAGCATTAATAAAATAGAGCAAGGAGCACACAGCAGCTTTATATCAGAGATGGTGTTTGAGCAGAGATATAGGCTAGAGTCTGGGTGGAGGAATAGGCAGCAGCTTCTGGGTAGGGAATGGTCACACACACACACACACAAAAATTTAACTGAAAGAGCCAGCTGCCCAACGTTTCGATATGTTGTACATATCTTTCTCAAGGGAGCCTATGTTTGAATCAAAACATTGGAGGTATTTATAGGTGTTTGACGGCATGACAACTACTTGTTATTGTTTATGTTCAAATCCATGATTTATGCTTACATGATGTAATTATGTTCTATATATTGTGACATCATTTTTACTTATATCTTTAAATCTATATTAATTCTAATTAACATTATTTTATATAAACTTATATTTATATTATCATGCAATGCTGACTCTGAGGATCAGCCTTGATTTGGCCTCCCCAGCACATCAGCATGCACAACTTTTGAATTAATTTTGTTTATTTAATTATTTTTAACTTTATATTTATTGGAATTAATTAGTTCATTCTTTTCTGTTGAGTCCCACTGGTATAGTCGTGTTCAGTCTACTTATCCATTAACTTTCTTTTATTCTTCTATATGTCACATTGTCTAATTTTAGCTGTTCCAGTACTACAAAATTTACATCATTTATGTCATGTCCTTGACTGGTGAAGTGCTGTACTATTTGTTCATTCATTTTTTTAATTTCTAATTAATGAAAGGTGGTTCTGAATTATTTCATAAAAAGTTGTTCCAGTCTCTCCAACATATTTTATTTCATCACATTTTTCACAGGCTATTCCATAAACATTGGGGGTTTTTTTGTATTTTTTTTTACAGCAGATATTAGTTTTTAGTGGATATGTGTTGTTCTTATGTTTAATTATATTTTTACTTTTGTCAATGTATTTACAACCTTTACAAATGTTTCCAAACTATCAGCAATATTGGGCAAAAGTTTTCTTTTTGTATCCTTTAAGATTTGTTTTTAAAACATTTTTTGTTTTACAGTCACTTTCTTTTGAGCATATTTTATATATATATATATATATATATATATATATATATATATATATATATATATATATATATATATATAGACACACACACACACACACATAGAGACACAGAACAAAGGTGGAGGAGTATATAGCAGCAGAATAGAGCGAGTGCAGAGTGTAGCATAGCCTTTATGTCTGAACCAATGTGAAAGCAGATCGCCTTAGAGTGCAGCGGATAAGAATCAAATAGCTTAACAGTCCAGAACCTAAATGGTATCTTGTTCAACAAATGAAAACGTGATAGCATTCTCAATGAACTGAAGCAGCAAGTTTCAGACCAGTAATGACTCGAGTACTGGTGCAATGCACCCTAGGGGTTCCAACTTAGTCATTGTCACCACCCCCACCCCCATCCAAAACTATCAAAAATTAAGTTAAGATTAAATAAAGCTTCCTGTTTTTAGAATATATTCGCCAACCAACTGTCACAACATAAAAAAAAATCAGCTGGGACAGCAACTACAAAGAAAACGTATCCAATTCAAGGGCTTTTATAAAAAGAAGAAAGAAAGCAGCCAATAAGAGGCAAGGCCAATTTGTAGAAATACCTGCAGTCCCTACAAATTCATTTAAACTTAAAAATACTTCACCTTTCATCTGCTGCAGCCAGTATGTCCCGCCTCCTCAGAGGGATGCAATTGGCTGCAGTTAGGTATTGATGTCCAAAGGCAACAGACTTCTCGTTCTACTGAAACTCCCTCTAAACCTGGGCACTTTAATACGGGGCAAAGTAAAAAACTAAGTGAATTGCATTTTTAATAGAAAAAGAAACAAGTAGGAATTTGATAGTCTGTTTGTGTGTTTTTGAAAAACAAACACATTAAAATCAAGTTCAAATTTACTTAATAAAATGTAACAAACGTATGACTGCAATTCATATTGTAATGGCTGGATTTAAAAGCATCAGATTAATTAATTTAGTTTTGCAATAATCCATCTTAAAACTTTCCCAATTCAGTCTGATGCTAAATAACGAGGTTCAAAACAACAACAGTGCATTGGTGCAGTAGGGCCAAGTGCCACCAAGGTTTGGACAAATTGTATTAAAGACTGTGCTTTGATTAAACAGTCCCCCAGGTCTTATTTGACAGCATTGTTTTAATGATATAATGAAGTTTTCAAATTAAAAAACCTAAACTGTTTATGACTGGATAGTTGGTAAATTGGATTCTTGAGCTCCACATTTCTACAGAGCAGGCCTGTAAGCTTCCAGTAAACATATACATACTAGCAGTACATGGTTTCCTTAGACTCCAACTGCAAGGCACAGTGTTCTCACCAGGATATATACAAGCAAGGAGCTACTACAGTAAGCCTCAGGAAAGGAGACTATGGAAAGGGGCAATTGCAATGTTTAGATAAAAACAGGGGACAGGAGGTAGGGGCAAAAAAGGGGTGTCTGATAGTTCAAAACATTTTATCAATCCCAAATAAAAAAGAAAGAAAGAAAAGGAATCAGCGCCTTGGGACCCTGATGAGAACACTGATAGTAAACTACTGATGTAATCTGCCTTTGGTACCTGAACAAGGATTTCAAATCTGCATTCGGCAGAATAACCATTTTCAAGAATTACCACTTTCACAAAGCTTAAAACTAAGCAGCAGCCTCTGGGCTGGAATTAGGTACAGACATATTAAAGACAAAAAGACCAAAAAGGAGGACAGGTGCTGTATAACCTGCAATAAAAATACAGGGCGATTAGAAAGTAAGTTTACCACATCAATGATATAGTGTGTTGATGTGGTAAACTTACTTTCTAATCACCCTGTATATTTCATATATGTTTTAAAAGGAAAAGTTTATATAGTCAAACCTCCTTAATACAAACTTAGCAGGAACCAAATTCATATAGTATTACTACTCAAACTTTGTATAGTGGGGGTTGTTGAACGTAAACACATTGCTCATCTAACCACAGTTCCTACCAAAAAAAACAAACAAACAAACAAAAAAAATTTAAAAAAACCACAAAACCAGACACAAAACTGTTAAATCAGCAGAACAGATAGCAAAGTAAAAATAAAGGCTGTCATTGGCTGGTTTTGTCTGGTTGATATTTACAGAGTAGAATGCTGGAAGATGACAGCAGAAATGTAAACTTGCTTTTTTTGCCATCAGCAGTTTGTGATGCCTTTTTTTAAATACTTTGCTAGTGGTTCTGCTGTCAGGTACAGCCGAGTTCTGATGTCTATCCTTGCAGGTAGCCTAAAGAAGGGTGTGGTCCTGTAAACAGGCCTAGGACCATTATAAGCACTGCTTACAGATATCAGAGAATGGAACAAGTGCATACCTGCTGCAAGGGGAGCCAGGGGAGGCGGGCCAGCCTCTCCACCACTCTTCTGGCTCATTGTTACTGGATTGCACTCTGTTGAGGACGGCAGCTGCAGCTCCTTTGGGAGAAGGTCATAGACTGACTCTGGAAAGAAACACAGTGAATGCAGTTTAAATACGGATTACAGAGCTTAGAATAACTGAAATCAACCTGTATTCCAGCAACACTCCATGATCTAACAAGACACTGATGTGCCAGGAACCCATCACTGTTCCACCTCCCCAGATGGCAGCAAGTTATTTTAGAGAACCAAGAGCACAATGCCCTCTAGCCAAGTTTGATATGCTGAACACTTCAGAGTCGGAGCACTGATATTCACGAGTCAACATGAAAGCAATCAGGGTAGCTTCACTCTTTATACGATGTGCAGGTTTTCATTTCAGTAAATCGCAGGCATTCAAGTTATTTTAATACTACATTTTTCATAGGAACATAAGCATCTAAGATTTCATAAAATACATAAATATATAAATAAAAGGTCAGACAGAAAAGAAAAAACACATTTCTAAAATCACCTTTCCTGGATATTGATAGGTCGATTTTATTCCAGAGTTCGCAGGTTTATTTATTTATTTATTTATTTTTTAATTTATTCACAAGCCGAATACAAATCAAGAATTTACGAGTGTGAGAGGTGGTTATTGGTATGGTGTAGTGTGCACCAGTTTGACACTGTGCCATTGCTTGGAATGCTAGCTTTGGTTTTAACATTCAAAAAACGGCCCAGCTCCAATTTTCTGCATGAAAGACGACAGTCATCATGTTTATAATTATTGCCCAATTTCTACTGAATGAAATAACTTTCCAGTGCATCTGGTTAACCACTGGCTCTCTTTCAAAATGTGGGTGTCCCTTTCAACATCTCCCCTCCACCTTATTAACTGGAAAGTTTCCATAACACCCAACGCTGAGTGAGCCAATAGTCCAAGGAGGAGTGAGTGAGCAAAAAATACACTTTCTGTACAATACCTAGATTAGTACGGTATGTCATAGTACTGCATACAACTTATGATATACACAGACCAACCATGGCTAGAGCCCAAAAACAAAGCAAGTAGTAAATGCACAGCAGTAATATAAAATTAGAACCAACAGTAAAAAAGTTTATAATCATGTCCAACATCCATGTAATAATGCAAATGTGACATACAGGCAAGATATCCTAAGTTGAATTGGCTTCTCTATCGCTGAGAAACTGCCTCCAGTATATCCAAATTCTCTATCAAAGTACAGTAATGTGCTAATTTCATCATTAGACAAACGTACAGTATTTAGTTAGTATTGCAGTTACAGTACACCTTAACACCACACACCATCCATTAAATCTTCTTCCACATGTTTTAAATCCACTTTTTCAGGAAACAAGTGGGTGTCAAACTCCAATCTATACTGATACCAATCCAGTTTACAGACTCCTTTAAAATTATCCTTACCCTGTATAGTGTTTTACATTATAGTTTGATGTTCTGTAAAAGGTAGCACTTTCTATACATTTTGTAGATTGAACTTTGAGATACAGTAAGTAATGTATAGCTCTGTAACAGAAAACAAAAATAAAAAAAAACAACGCTTTCCATTCCAGACACCTTCTCACTCCCCCTCCCCTGCTATCTGCACAAGCATGTAAACGTGAACACAGGCCCTTCTAATGAGCAGACTGGCAAAATGCAGACAGGCAGAAATCTTTTACTTAAAGAGAGGTCCTTATTGAAGCAGTGGCTGGTGCATTTAAACTATTTTCCCCAGCACTGGGCACTGAAAAATTCCTATTCTGCTGAATCTTTTCCTCCGTTGTAAACAAAAACACAATACTTGCTTTTTTACTGCAATACACTATTTCATTCAAAAAAGGATTCAAAAGGTTGAATAATATTAACTGAAAAACACCTAGTGATTTAAAATGTAATTTGGTTAAGATGTGAATCCAGGAATTAGGTCTACTGCCTGAAACAACACTGTAGCCTTTAATGTGAATTTTGAACAGCAGTCAGTGTAACCATGGCCACTGCACCACACTAACCATTATCCACTCTCAATACACTAAAAGTTTCCCAGCATGCTTCTACAGCACATGCATTACTACACAATTCTTGTAATATAGGCAACAAACCAAATTTGTATTGCACAGTTCACTGTTACTGATCTGCTGATGAGCAGAAATACAATTTTGATTCAGTGCCTATTAAAATGTTGCCTATTAAAAAGTAATTATTTTCTGTTATGCAAAATGTTATAGGATACAAGATTAGAATGCATTTGGTTCCATTTAGCCCAGAGCATGAAGTCAGGTCCTGGCTTTGCAGAACCTGTTGACACGAGGCAGTGCCTATGAAATTCATATGAAAGGCAGCGGCTAGCATTAAGCTGCTTAATGTACTTTCTTGTTTGGCGAGAAACTTTAGCACTGTCTTTGGGTTATGGGGTAGTCCTATCTAGAAGGACCATCACATTGAAGCACTTTTCTATATTTCAAAAAATGCCTTCATGATGAGGTGAGAAAGGGCTAAACATTGCATGACTAAATGGGGTTTAAAGCAAACTGTAGCAAGACTGGCTCCAAAAATAGGTCACCAAAAGATATTTACTGTATCTGGAAAAAGTACAGTATACGGTAAATAAAAAAAAAGGACTTTACCTTCATGCAAGACTAAAGTCTTCCATGTCTTACATATTCTTAAAATGTCCCGAAATTTCTAGCAGCTCACTGTTAATTCCTAGAGAATAACACATCTTAATTTTAGAAGCAGTAACTTATTACAGATGAACTTATTTGTATTTGTTTACTGGCTTTTCAAAACCACATACCTACTGATGCAATAACGTATTTTTTTGGTGGGAAATATATAAATTGACCTTGGTTTCAAGCCTGTTGCTATGTACTTATTTTCAGAAACCTTATCTTAACATTGTTAACATTGATCTTATCAGCTTGCCTTGTCCTTGCATCTGTTTCAACAAAGGATACTTTGAAAACAATAACATGGGAACTAACTCTTCCAACCCTGTAGACCGGTAGAGGTCTAGTATAGATAACTAAAGAAATAACCATTGCTGCAGTCTAGGAAAAATTGGATGTGGCCAGACCAGGATACAAAAACTATTTAATACGTTTCTGCAATTATCTTATTTTTGGGTTAAATGTGATAACATGCCAATATGTCAAAATCTCTCAAACAGCACCAAGCGAAATACTATTTTCAGTGAGATTGTGTATTCAAGTGAATGTATAGAGGAGCAAAGTACTCATACAATTAGCTTATTATGCAATTTTTTTTTTCTTCTGTTTTGAGAAGCATCCAAACCAAAAAAAATTTTGGTCACTTGAACATAGAAAACCTAACAAGGTCACTTGTTCTAACAATTTTCATTTTAAGCTGTTGTGAATTTAATACCCACATAATTAAGTTCTCAAAGTTTTCAGTAGTTCAGTGTAAAAGTTTTGGACTTTGAGGTTACAACCAGGGTGCAATTTGGTGGGGGCGGGGTTCCCTGGCGTTTTCTTTTTTTTTAAATCGCTGCCTCTGACTTTCGGTTGTCATCCCGATAAAAGATTCAGAATTAAATTTGATAAATGTTTGCTGCAGAATTTTTACGCAAACTGACTTAAAAAACGATCATAAGATCAGTAGTGCATTGTATTAACATGACTTCTATTTATATTTTAAAAAAAAAGGGGGGGAGGAATGGAGTTTTGTTTTTTTTGGAGCCGGATCATAAAGTTCGGCTGTATAAAGTGGATCAGTCTCAGATTCCACTTACCCGTCATTGTCATCCAACAGTAGAGCTGTATGCACTGCTGCAAGGTAAATTTACCAATGACTATGTCAATGTCATTCAGTTGCTGTATTTCAAACTGTTATTTTTTATTATTATCGGAAGAGCATAGTATACTAATGAAAAAATAAATGAAAACAGGACACTAAAAATCCACATTAGCTTTTTTTTTTTTTTTTTTAAAAAACAACCCCAGAGCCAAAGACTGGAACTTTTACCTGCCGAGTCACCTGCTGAGCAGCGTGGAAAAAAGGCCAATATTAACCACAATTAACTCCTGCAGATTAAGCTGTTAAAATATGTATGTTGTATTGTGTTCCACTTATTGTTGTTACACTGTGCAGTTATCAATGAGGTTATGTGCAACAATGCAAGTACTTGTCATGAGTGTGATTTAACATTATTTTAGTTGCTGTAACAGGTATTTTTTGTCATTGCCTTTTGATACCGTACGCACATGCCAACAGTCCCTATATGGTCGGGGCAGTCCCGATTTCCTAGCAAATGACCCACATCCCGATGCATAGGAAGAAAGTCCCAATATTTACCCATAGAAAAAAATGCATTTATTCTGCACAGTAGTTAGTGAAAACCACACGCTGTGCTTGTGCTCTTTGTGCAGCCGACACATCTGCTGATCATTAACTTATACAAAGGTAAGAATGCTTCATTATGTCTATTTTCACTGTCATGATGGTTATGTGGTAATGAGTTGGGGGATACGTCTATTATATGATAATATATATGATCAGCGTCCCATTAAACAGTTTCCAAATGTTGGCAAGTATGACCATATCAATAAAAAATAACTGCATTTATCCTGCATGATGGCAGATTTGGCAAATGTGTGATTCCTAAAGATTTTTTAGCAGTTGATTCGCTATAATAAATAAGCAACTTAGTGAAAGTCTTAACTGTTTAAATTGCGTACTACAGTCGTATAAAGGCTTGCCATGATGTTTTGTTGTTTGTCTATTTTATTTTATTTGACAAATCACACCCTGGTTCCAGCAGACTGAAAATGATTCTGTATTACTACACAGACTGCACAATCTTAAGTTACCACTACTTCTAATACAAAACCCAATATATCTGAGGTAACAAGCCATCTTATTACCAAGGTTCTCTAGTGCGTTCTTGCAACAAAAGCACCAAAGAAAGGAACTCTCTTCTTTAAAGAAATTCAACATCTGCTGCTAGTTAGATTAAATTGCTTAACTCCATAACTCCCCAGAGTTTTAAACTTCATATTACACCTACAGAGTCTCTCTCAACACAAACATCTTATATATAATACACACATATATATATATATATATATATATATACACACACACACACACACACACACACACACACACACACACACACAGATTGAGTCTTTTTACTGTGTGACTACATAAAGGTTATCTGATCCCATTCCACTACAAGCAATTCAGTGTTTAATGAATGTTTAATGAGCATATGACCCAAAATAATTCAATCCCAGACTCCTTGGAGATACAAACACAGTACTGGAAAACAAATGTTGGAAGGATTTTCAAGTTATGTATTTTATAATAAAAGATCAAAAGGAAGCTCTGAAGGCTGAGCAGATCCAATAAACAGACTGAAAGCAAACAATTTTCAAAGCTCCTCGCCCCACCATTTTGTTTAAGAAGGAGATAAGACCGGTTCATGCAGATACAGGTCACTAGGCTAGATAATGACTTAAAAATGAATGTTGCCTCTGTACCAAAATCCCTTTTGTGCTTACTGTTGTAATTCAGAAAAAAAATCAGAATCCTTAGACCAGACTCTTTAAAAGGGTCCAGACTGCCTTGAAATCAAAGGATTGATATTGGGCCTACATGATAACTCTACAACACATTTAATTGAGGATGGTAGGGTGTCAGAGCCAGGTGTAAGCTTACTTCTATACTTTTAGTGAGGTGGTCAATTTAGAGATTACAAATGATATTCCATAAACCCACAGCCCACTATTTCATTTAAAGCAGGCACCACAGTGCAATAATTGTCAGTTATCACTGCCAAAACTGTCAGGAATGTGAAATTGTGGGAAGCCCCTTGGCAGACAGGAAATGGACTAGGACAAGTTATTTATCCTCCATGCTGGCAGAAAAGACCAGTAGGCCCAGATAACTGAAAAACTAATAATGTTCCTGACTGGGATAACTGGAATCCCAATAACAAGATTACTAATTGTGGAAATTGTCCAGCAGTCTTTAGTAAGGAATTTAATAAATGTGCAAATTGCAGAATAGTTATTTTTTTAATTTCTTGTGCTTAACCTGCTTCATTGCTTTAGGACACTATTTCGACAGCACACTTTAAACAGTAGCAAAATAATATCCCTAAAAATACCCCTACATTTACAGTTATGTTGAATGACTTAACAAAATTCAGCGCACCAGGTTCAAAAATATCACAAGCCAGGATGTTCAATAAACATGAATGTTAGATTCCAAAATATATGCCAACCTTCAAAAACTACAAGTTAAGTTTATAAGGATGTGGAAACTGAATAAAATGCTTTCCACCACCTGAAATTGATTGAATCTCTACCTTTGCGATTACTACAGTAGGTTCAAATACTGTAGTGCTTGACATTTTATCATTACATTTGACTCCGCTTATCTAAACAGTATTCTCTTCAATTTACATCAGTAAAGAAACACAACAATCACTGATTTAATGTACACATTTTAAAGCTAAAATGTTACTGTCTAAATACAGTGCACATTTCTAGTGTGGTTAAAAAATGAACTTAATTCCTAGAATAAAGCTAAAGACAAGCTGTTGATAATTTGCATTGGACATCTAGCATTGTTATGGGTTAAATGTTTTCTTTACGTACAACAGCCTTTTATAGAAACTAGGAACAAGGGAGTTTGTGAACTTAACGGAGAATGCTCACATCAGACCAAATGGTTTTGGACATGAGGTAAAATAGATATGAAAGAGATCTGTAACCGGTATAGGTTGAAACAGTGGTTCTTTCTACAGAATAATACCTGAAACAGAACTTTATTGACATAATTACACAATTCAAGCTGTTTAACAACTAAAAACCCACCATGTCACAGAACATGGTTTGTATCATCGATGTGGCCACAGATTAAAGTGAAGTAATTAATATTTACTGGACAACATATGTATCAGAACTGGTGACCTTCTGGTTACAAGCCCTGGACTTTAACCACTGGACCACACTGCCTTAAAACAGAATTTTTTTTTTTTTGCGGCAACTTAATTTTGCTAATGGCCCTCGACAGATTATTGCGGGAACAAATGTTTGTGCTTTTCATGGCACATTAAATTTTGCAGATTTTTAATAAACATGAAATTCGTGCTCGTGAAATGTTTTTGTTTTACAGTAACTGCCACAAAAGGGTTCATTCTTCTTGAACCCACAACGGAACTTGACCAAGACAAATCACAGAATAATGCTGTGTACGGAATGTAAAACCATTTTCTCAAAGCAATCTTTATCTGTCTTTACGGTTTAAAATATATTAACCATTGTCGGTGCATAAGTGGATTTGCAAAATCACACAGGCTCCCCAGTGTCGATATTTTTAAAAATCTGTTCTTGTCTGGGGAATGCACAACACACAAATCGTGGTTCTTAAAAATCATATTTTGCTCTTCACGCAAAGAGTTAAACTATATGGGCTTCTGCCTACAGTACCATCATGCATTCCTTGTTGTGGACACTGTTTGTGATTTAAATCTAATGAAATGAGTGGGCCACTACAGCTTACAGATCACCTTTAACATTCTGAGTATGCAGCCCCTGGCAGAAAGCCATCAAGCTGACAAACATTACCCTACAACAGTGTAAGGGAAAGTCAATTTTCAGCCTGTGCACATACCAGTGGTTTAAAAGCTGGAGCCTATTGGGAGAAAGGAGGGGGTGGCGAGGGTTGCTGTATACTGCATAACTTTGAAAACAGCTTTTAATTTTAACCTCATTTACTATAACTGCCATCTTGTGTTCTCTATTCAGTGTAATCTGTTCCAACAACTACCATTACTCGTTTTGAAGTTCAGTTACAGATCTTACTCATCCATTTCAGATTTCAGTACATTTTATGAGTTGAATTTTAAACCGAGTCATTCCTTGTTAAAAGTTGTTTTCATCCTATTAAATCACTATTAGAAATCAGACATTTCCTTTAACCTAACTGGTCAATACGAGGACCTTAATCTCTTAAACGTTATCTTTTACAGTATGTTTAATTTCTGTTCAAAATCATGTAAATACAGTATTCATTTCTGTAATTTAACTTTTCTGCTTGAAAGAAAATCTCTGTTCTAGAACACACCCTGTAAATACTAGAGCCTAAAGGCTGCTTTCTCAGTGTCCTATACGTTCAGCCATACGTTAGCATAGCAAATAAAGTTTAAAAGAAGAAAGAATGTGTTTTCTGTCAGTAAAACTACTGAGTAACTCCCTTTTAATATTGTAAAAGCTTCAATTAACCATTTCAATTGGGATAATGAAGGGAAGGGAAAATGTTTGTGGTCATTAACAACTAAAACTAGTGCTTCATAAAAATTAAAAATTAAAATTAAAAAAAAAAAAAAAAAAAAAAAAAAAAAAAACAGACCTGAAATGTTAACTTTAACACAACCATTTTGTAAAAGTAATAGAACCCTCATAAGACAGCTTTGACTTCTGGTAAGGTCCTTCTCATTGTGATAAATACGCCTGCTTTCAGTTCGGGACATTCAACTGCATAAGGCGGCCTTACCAAGCCCTCGTCTTCAGGTTTTACTGTTTATTTGTAACCACGAGAAATAGCTAGCATTTGAATCAAGACACACTCTGAGATACAGCCACTCAAGCATTAACATTTTTCATTTATTTTAATTTTGTTGTATCCCTCCCAACTATCCAATTTATTATATTGTAGAGGGACACTTTAAAACCAACTACAATTTCAGAAATACTACATTTCTCACCTGTATTTAGTTTGTTCTGTATAATTATGTATAACAGTAGTATGGCAATGGAAATCAGAAGAAACTAAACTGTGGAACAAGACAATTATAAAATCGGCATTCCATTTACATACAGGAATTTGAGCCTTTGGGAGCTACTATCTAAAAGAAGGGTCCTCAAAGCAGAATATTGACTAATTCCTTTCTGTGCTTTCCAGTTGGAGTCTACTGTAAATCAAAACATGTTTGATCCAACAAAAACTTATTGCCAAGTATATCTACATGAATACATAGTTCATCCATTTTTTTCACTCCTTTTGGGAGTCCAAGTTCTCAAATTTGTATGTATGTATTTTACTGTTAATCCCCATCTGGACAGTTAGAAAGTTGTCAATAATTTTAAAAATGGTTTTATAGAAGTTACACCTGCCCAGCACTACACCTTAAGGTAATATAAGCCACTGAAACCAGATTTCTCATCTAAATATTTCATAGGGGTACTGTAGCAATTTCAGGTGGCATATCTTTTGGGACCCCACAGGACCAAGATGATGAATTCAGAATTGTAACATACCAGCTTCCCTAATTCTACATGAAATCAATCTGATAGTTTGTAGGACCAGGGGAAAAACTAAAAAAAAGAAAAAACAGTGCCCTCATATCACTCTCAGTATAGGCCCCATCCATTATTCTTGTTTAACTACAAAACTTGATGTCAAAGCAGATGAATACAATACTAGTTGCAGCTAATGAAATCTTAAAGCAGGCATTTTAGACTATTTAAAATACTTAAATGTACTATAACAGGTTTAAAACATAAAATCAACCACATCCATGCCCTTCTTTCATATCATCTGCATTATTACATGTAGTATGGCACCCTTATACAGACAATGGCCATCCAATCTTTTGGGACAAAAATACTTTGTACAAAAACTATTTTTGCCTTTATAAACCTATAATCTGGCTACCGTAGATGTGTTGTACCCAGAAGTGCTTGCCTGGTTTGCCACTTTCTACGTACAGTAGTTATTTTTAACTGGCTTGTTGCAATTTCAGTCAATGTAGAATGCCGGTGCTTAGATCTTGGCAATATAAATCTGAGGAAGCCACATGACTAGATTCTTGAACACGATATCCACAGAAATCTATTTCAGCAGTGAATTACTTGGCAGTGTTGCAAGTAGTTATGCTCACTGTGTGCTCGACATGCCTTATAGTACCACATAACATGCCTTACAGTACCACATACAGTAAAACCATCCCCTTTCTGGTTCATAGCAGGCAGCCTAGAAACTGCAGCTCACGATGCAGTTACTATTACAAAAAAAGGGCAGACACCAGTTTTTGTATTTTACAAGGTTAAAACTAAATTGTGAAATTACAGTATACAACACACCTAATGTTAACTATCAGTTGGTAGCACATCCTCAATGCCACAATGCACCTTTAAGGGAATTGTGGATAGCTTTTGACAGTTCTGCATGCAAGAGGTCAGAGTTCTAATCATAAGTAGATTCTCTGGTGTAGTTATGTTGCCTTTAGCAGGGTTAAATCTGTAAACAAAGGAACAAGGCAAAGCCACAGTTGAAATTATTTTGAGGAACCAGACGAGAAAACCGTGGTATGTAAATAATTATGCTAAACAAAAAATTGTCGTACCACAAAAACACAATTTCAAAGCCTCATCATTTGAAATAAACATTCACCATTACTGTGGATGGAGTTACTGAATGCAGTAAAAAGCAAACATCCATAGTAAACAGAACGCTCTAGAAGGCGACTGCGAATACATATAACACAATTCTAAAAAGGAAGGGTTTTTTTTCAATATTAATTCAGAGAACACTTAAGTGTAAATTAATTATGTATATGTTTCAATTTACAAGTACATTTTCACACAAATTATGTCTTAAAAAAAAAGAAAGAAAAAAGTCCTTGTTATCTATGCAATTTGTCAACATGCAGGGATATTTAAAAAACAAAAAAAATTTAAATGGATTTCCCATTTGTTGCACCGATCCCTGAAAAGTAGAGGTAATATAACAATGTATTGGAATCTGTGCATTTGATAGATTCTATAACATATGTAAGCTGTGTTTATTATTATTATTATAAATGTAAAAAAAAAAGTTTAGTTTATTCACAAGTACATCTCAATACAAATACAAATAAATAGAGACATTCACCAAGATAATAATAACACCAATGCTTTTAAAAAGACTAAATTACCCATTGGGATTATTTATTTATTTTTCAGATTCTATTGATTTTGTAGTCTTACATCCAGGATAGTCGCTATAAGACCATTACCTTTATTAAAAATGTGCACGGATGAATCTACCGGTTAATCAACTAATGCCCATAAATTAACTGATCAAAAAAATGAGTGGCAGCATTAATTTCAATATATACTTTGGTGCAACATGTTTTTTTTTTTTGTTTTTTTTTTAAACTTTGTAGTTAAGTCTTTGCAATGTTAAAACCTGATTTGCTTATTTAAGGGTTCTTTGTTTGGAAAATACTAACCAGGGCTGTTAGTAAACACCAGAATGTAATATAAAGAGTGTGTGTGTATGTAGATATGGTTTAAACGATTACACCCGCATAGCATTTAAACATTCATAAAAACGTGACCATTACAAGGATCTAGGGGCAAAACTATATCTATTTTTTAATAAGACCGACTAATAATATGTGCACTCCTGTTCCGTATTCTGTGAAATATTGTAAAGCAGTTACTGGAACTTTGGCTGGTTCACAACTAGCATGCAAAAACTAAATTGCCTGCTACAATACACATAAAATCCAAAGAAATCATTCCTATCAAAATCCAGATGCTGTGGTCAACAACTGTCAAAGACTATTTTGGCTACTGCTACACAATGAAAGGTATAGTTTTGGTTCTGCGCTAATTACAGTACATTCTACTTTAGGCCCCTTTATTGGCAGGGGCTTGTGAAGTGGAAGTTCAGATTTTTGAGGTAAAACAATACTGAGCTGCTTAATGATGGACCCCAATATCATTCAATCAATTTGGGATTGAAACACATTACAAAAAACATTTGCTGATTTCTTAAACTCTTAGAAACCATGATCTAACCTACTGCAAGTCAGAAATCCAATCAACAACAACTATGCTGCTCACCTCGAAAAACTCTCTGCTCTGCACAGATTAAAATAGTCAGTCTGTCATTTGTTTCAGACAACAGAGTATTAAGGACTCGGCAACAGCCTCCCTAGCTGAATCGTTAACATACAAACCTCCAGCTGCAGAACTGGATAATATAACCTCCAAATAGTACACATTCACTATTACCTTATTGGGGTATTACAATATTGCTCAAAAAGTAGGAGACTGGATGAACATTTTGAACACGTGAATTGATCCTTTATGCATCCCAAATGCCTGGGTATACAATTATTGGGTGTCCTAGGCATGTAAAGGAAGTATTTTGAACAGCAATGCCCTGCAAGAAGTGGTGTGCTCCCACTGAAAGATCAACGCACAGCAAATTTACCGCATTGGCCAATTTCTTGCCAACACAAACCAACAAGGTACTCCAAAAAAACGCCCCCCTATTTTAGCCAATGTACATGCTCTTCAATACTGCACTTCTAATAATCACAATAATGCAGACATGGTAAATGTACAATAGGTGTCATAGTGACTTGTATTATATATGCAAAGATTACTGTCACAAATAATCCTGTAAATATGATGACTAGAACAGACGTGCACACCATCACTAATCCTGAGGGCACTGAACTGAAATGGGACAATCTCTAACGCAATCAATTCAGAAGCTTACCTTCATGTTAAAGCAAACACAAAGCACAGTCTGGGAATTGTCTGCTTATTTGTTTTTTATTTGTAAGTAGCACTATTCTGAAAATGTATCCTTGCTAAGAAATTGTACCTTGGATTTCATGTTTTATGCCAGAATAAAGTGTGTTGCAATACAGTAAGAGTACCAAAGCACAGAATGGATTTTCAAATAATTTACATTTTATTAAAATGTTGAACCCTTTTGTATCCTCTGTATCATCCAGCTATAGCAATATTGGGACTCTCTTCACCTCTGTTCCAGCAGGCAAGGAAAAGTTTTTTTGGAATTTATTTGAGTATAGGAAACTAACACAATTCACATTACACAAATCATGCTAGCATTAAATTACAAATGCAATTCTGAAAAAGATGACACTACGTTTATATTTAATAAGGATACAGAAATGCCTGCAGTAGAGTAGGCTAATCCAGACTAGGTTTACTTGTTTAGTTTTTTTTAACAAGAGCAGTATGACCACTCTGAAAGTGGTTTGTAATACGCCTACTTTTAGTACCTGGGCAACTCAACTTTGTCAAATAACAGGAGTAATAAAGAGGAGACGGACATGGACAAAAGGTGTATGGACAAAGGGGTTGGATGCATTTTCCATTTGAAGTTGTATAAAGTATAACTATAACATACGCAGATTGTTAGGTTTGCATGGTTGCAGCATGTGCTTAAAAGAACATGTTTATTTTTATCCCTGTAGGTACACAGTTAATTTCTGCTGGCAGCTGGGAGACATAATGATTGTTCAAAAGTACCTCCGTTTGCATCACCTTTAAATACCGCCATGTGTTATACTGCAGCTTAATTCATGGACTGAGGTTTTGGAAAAAGGTTCGTATAGCCCTAAAAATCTGATATTGGAGATTGTTAGTTAACAAAACCATCTTGTCTGATGTAACTTTTTCAATACTACAATAACATTACAGGATGCCACAGGGTGCCATGATACCACTTTATAGTTACTCAGTCAACAATCAACAATCAATTTAAACTATTTGAATAGGAAAACAGACATTTACATTTTTTGTCATCGCTGTCTGTAAATAGCAAATTCTATTTCAATGCAATCCCGAAAAATATTTGATTCACAAAATTCTTATTTGGTAGTTCAATCCCAGTCGAAGTGTTAAGAACTGTACTTCGACTGTTTTAAACACACGGACAAACTATGCAAATGTATTCTTAAATTCCACCAAAAATTATCCAGCAGTTTTAACAAATTCATGTAGGTTCCCAATACAGTTCAGCGAATCTGGCATCCAGAACAAAGCAACATGAAAAAGTATGTATCATTGATCATTTTGAATTCGCAGTTGACCCAAAGCAGCGTTTTTGCACCCAAATATTCAGCTACTGGAATTGAGTTTTTCATGAACATATACAGTACAACAATAAACTAGGCTGATTCCTTACTTATCTGCAGTATACCATAGAAGCAGAAACATATGACAAATCTTAAATAACCTTTTGTAAAGGGTTAAACATGAATTCAAATTATGCAAAGGAGAAACATCTTTTAAGCATTAGAAGGGTCAAAGAGTAATTTCCTGCTAGAATCACAAGATGTTACAGTTTTTGTATGAAAACTAATTCAACACTGTTAAATCATACACTCTTGTGGTTTTGCAGCTTAACTTCCAACACAGCCACAGATTACAGTTCTACTTCTAAAGTTAAGGATAGAGTTCCAAGCATTTTTATATAAAACCCTTTTACCAATTATTTTAAGCAACCATCTCCTCCTGTATGTTAAACTTCCAGTTAGTATGTGGGGAAAAACTATACATTTCTTCTGAGAACAATGCAGAGTGTGCACAATATCACAGGTAATATTCTATTGCCTACTACTACTGTCTCTCTGAAAAAAGGGGAACAAAAC
Organism: Polyodon spathula; assembly: GCF_017654505.1. Lineage (NCBI taxonomy): Eukaryota > Metazoa > Chordata > Actinopteri > Acipenseriformes > Polyodontidae > Polyodon > Polyodon spathula. Next base: position 7,837,953 of record NC_054554.1, read on the forward strand.
TGTGGCTCAGGAAAGCGTTTAACAACCGCCTTGGTTGAAGGGGTCTCTTAATTTTGTTAAAAACAATACAGTAACTTTAAGTAACTTTAAGGTGGGTTAATTATTAATCAGCTATATGTAATTATTATGTTTTCTGTTTGGCATCAAACTTGTAATGAGTTTGAATTTGAAAAAGTTGGGTCAAATACAATAAAGCACTGTTTGTCTTGAAGTTCATGTCTCACGTCTCACACCTAAAGCATAAATACATCTTTTATATATAAATATACATATGAAAAAGATCCAAGAAACCTATTTAGCCTTGATCTAAATATAATATAATGAACAAACCACTGTAGTTATAATAACAGCAAACTAGCTTTAAAAAGTCCAAACATGAATTCATTAAACAAATCCAGCTTATTCAGTTAGTGGCTGCACAAAGCCCATGGTTAGGTGTATTGCTGTGTGCAACTAGGCCTCACCCCTAAGAGACTGTGGGTTTTAAGAAAATAAAAAAAAAAAAAAAAAAAAATCAGTAAGGGCCAATAAAATTATCATTCATTCATAACTTGTTTCGAAAAATGAAATTGCATTTTTTTTTTTTTTTTTTTTTTTTTTTTACAAATATAAGAAACAGACATTTGCACTGAAATTAACATGAAAATGATCTTGCAAATGAAGTAGCAATACAACTATAAAGGACGGCTTACAATAAGTAATAGATTTAGCCCTTCTCCACCAAAAGAAAAAAAAAAATTCTATCCAAAGAATGTTATGTTTCAATGCACGTCAACACAATGATTTATGACACTGCCACACAAATGATGCTGTACATCACATTTACTATGGGGCCAATGTGTTGCCATTTCTTAATATATGTAATGTAAAGTGTGCACAAGAGCAGACATGTATAGGGTAAGATATGATCAATGAACTCAGCTGCAGGCACAACGCAAAAAAAAAAAAAACCCACACAACAACCCGCAAATGTTCAAATGTGGCACCAAGGAGCTTAAGGTGGTATGGACAAAGGGGTCATATACTACACATGCTTGCTCAAACTTTCCACTTGCATTAGTGTGGGTTCAAAGATTCACAATAGAGAGGCTGTCAAACAGTTGCACACATCTAACCACATGCAGCTTAGTATAGAAAGAGATAATCTCCTCACAAAATTGTCACCATGGGTGTCAATGGATGACACCGTAGCTTGCTGGTCTTACCAAATAAGTCGGATAAGAAGTTGAAGGACATTTCCCAAGGTGTTTACCAACTGAAGCAAACAAGGGTGTACGCTCCTGGTGGCAAGTATAAACTCCTGAGGCACAAATACAACAATGGTGCCTCTAATGTCAGGTAGCCAATAACATGGTACTGCACATGCAGGTCTGGAGCCAGGATGGTGGATGTTGTGCCCACAATGCCTGTATCCTGTGGCATGTGCTGTAACACATGGAGACCATGTTCTTGATGCTTGTTGGGACTTGGTGGCTAGACCAGGATGGTTAAACAATCCCCCTGATGGGTGGGATCATCAGTCCGGCATCACTGCTAGGCCTGTGTGCCATCTCAGACTAGGTCACATGGTAAAGTAACGCACATTATTTGTATTCTTAGTACACGACGACAGTAAACATCTGCAAAGTTTTGTTCAATTCGGGAGTGGACAAAAAAGAAATTCCAGGCTATTCCACTGCCGACCATGGATGGGAGTTCCCAGGGGTCAGCACTCAATTAGCCGAGCGCCATTCAGGGTAGAGGGCCTAGGTTGGTCAGGGTGTCCTCAACTCACTGCGCACCAGCGACATCTGTAGACTGGCCATGCGCATGTGGGCTTGCCTGCAAGCTGCTCAGAGCTGCGTTGTCCTCCGAAACTGCAGCTCTGGGCTGGCTGCATGGCGGGCCGGCAGATTGAAGAGAAGCGGTCGGCTGATGGACAGCACGTGTTCGTCTTCGCCGCTCCAGAGTGAGCATGGGGGTGGTAGCGGTAAGCTGAGCCTAAAATACAACTGGCTATTTCAAATTGGGAGAAAAACTTGGTAAAATCAATTGCCAACTGCTAAATTGAAAAAAAATACACCTGTTGTCATCCTCAGGTTGGATCAGAGGTGTAACAATTGACTGGCCCATATTGTAATCTTATACAAGACCACCCTTTTCTGCCTTTGAAAAAGTAAGGGTGTAGCTATGCATCCATATTCAGCACAGTCATTGATCACTTGCATGTGCACAGATATGTGCTCAAAGTCAGCCCTTTTGAAAATACAAAAATAATGAGTTCATTGATAAAACAATGAACCAAATGTACTTTTGTCTGAAGTGTAAAATATAAAATGTTTTACAAGATGATTTAGAAGTGCAAACTGATACCAATGCCAGAGTAAAAGGGTCCAAGTGTTTTGAAACTGTAAAGAGAAGGAAGGTATTTGTTCTAATTAATGTGCAACCACTGTAGTTACTGTATTAATGGATTGTATCTTGGCACCATGTCCACATGACCTTTTTGAGAACAGCAACAAACATTTGCACTTCAAATACATTCTGGCAGCAAATGTGTGTTGTTGGAAGCCTTGTCAAATCAAGGGCCAGTGGACCCTGAACCATAGCTTGCTGGTTTAAGTGAGGTTAGCAAAGGCACTATTACAGTAGCAGCCATGGCAAATCCCACTCCCCTTCCTGTACTGTTAACTTTTCTCCTTCCTCGAAGGTCATATTCACGGTATTAAAACCAGTTAATCATAAGTATCATTCATATACATTGTATTCTGCACTTATTTGATTTATTTTAAACTCGGAAGGTAACACGACACAAACACAGTATCTATGCAACAGTGGGAATTCGAGATAAAAAAAATAACAACAATAGTAAATAACAGAATCTCACATCACCTAAACATAAGACTTTTTAAATTATCCTACAGTAAACGCTAAGTATATAATACACATTAGATATTGTGTCTGAAGAGTGGAACCGTATCTTGAGTGTTTTCCTATCACCAGCCGCTAAGTTATATAAATTCAATGAATATCATCCATGTGTATCGCGTTTTTAATAAAGTACATTACACGATATATTTAAAATTACAACGTAAACACCTCTCAATAAGTACCAGTAGAACCCAGTCAAATAACGTATTAGCATTGTGAAATTAACCTTACAATTGGTTAAATACTTTTTTTAGCATAAAGTTTGATATGCCACACAAGCACAGAAATCACTGGTGACATGTTAAATAAATACGTCATTAAAGAAATACGTACATTTCCAACATTTGCGTGAAAGAAAAGTAATGACATGACCCACCCCTCAAGTTCAGAGACCCCCAACTTGTTTATCAATATACAGTAGTATAACTAGAAACACTGACGGCACTAAAAAACTAAGCCTTGTAAAAAAAAAAAAAAAAAAAAAGAAGAAAACAACCATTTAGTCAACTGGACTTTAAAACATAACTGAAATACACGTCTCAGAAATACTGCTTTAACCAAGTAAAGAAAGAAGTGTGGCCTTGGTAGCGTCAAACGGCTGTGCCAAGGCACCACGGCAAGCAAAACACACCGCGCACTTTCAATAAAAACAGTACAAGTTCACAATGGAAGACAGCAGCACACGATGCAAATAAATAAAGCGTTACCTTTGGAATAGAGAGATTTAGGAGAATCAATGTCGAGATCACCGCTGAGCAGAGAGATGAAATCAGAGGGCATCGCAATGCCTCTGGGACTGAGCGAAACACGAACGCCCCCAAAACAGTAACACAAAAACTGGAATAAGCTAATTAAAACCGTTTAAAATAAACTACACGAGGAGTTTAAGTTTGTTAGTTGGTTTGTGAAGTGTTTTTTCCCCCTCTACAGCAGTTGGTTGTATCAGCTCTACAGCTCCAGTCCTCTCTCCTCCGTTTCTGTATTTCCTTTAGTCACCTCCACCCCCGCGACACAGCGCCTTTGCGCAGCCGCGAGTAGCAGGAGACAACAGCAGAAAGTCACGTGGAGCACGAAGGATTAGTGTTTTTTGTTTGTTTGTTTGTTTGTTTTTTAATTTAGCCAAGGATAACAATAGCACTGCCACATTTCTTTTGGATGGGTTCCCTCATTTAAAAATACTTGACATATTTTGTTTTGATCATATCCACAGCTTTCTGGTAAGAGTATATATATAATATATATATATATATATATATATATATATATATATATATATATATATATATATATATATATATATATAAGCAGATTGCAGATCTGAGATACCAAAAAGGTGGTGATATGCTCAAAACAAAATATGTCAAGTATATATATATACCCGGTCGCAGGTTGCAGGGTTATAGCTTAAATTATTTTCCAGCCAGAGTAGTTTATTCAGCTTTCATTTGGTTGAATGACTTACTAGTTTATTCAACTTTCATTTGGTTGAATGACTATTCACCACTACATTGGCAGATTTAAAGTGTTATTTTTGTACATTAAACATTGTAAAGGAGTTAAACAATTTACAGCATCAGATGGCATCTGCAGAATCCTGTCAATCAATATATCTTATCAGGTGCTCCCCTAATATCTCCCAGTTGCCTAGTAATAATAATAATAATAATATGTATTACAGTTTGATATAGGCATATGGTATATTAGTGGTAATGCCTATGAAAGATTAACAAAAAAAGAGATAATATGCATTGTGACTATCAAAAAAGATTATAAGTTTCAAGGCCACTCACCTTATAGATCTATACAGTTTCATATTGTTTTCTAAGTGTTTACAGATAGCGTGGGGTCTAACATAAGTAGGAACATGCACAAACAGACGTTGCCTTTCCTTGTGTGTCTATGCTCCTAAACAGTATGGCAGCGACTTTTGGCATAAAGGGTGCATGGTCTGTGGACCCAGTCACTGTAATGTCAAAATGTAAAGACACAGGTGTACCTTCCCAGCAGTTCCTTATACCACTATCAATAAGGTTGTAGTTTGGGAATCAAATCAATTTGTTATTTCTCCTCATGAAACCCTTTATTAAGACACCTTAAATTAACTAGTTTATGTTTTCTGAATAGGCCGATCCATTTTTAAAAATCTGGCCATTTAATCTAATATTGCGCAAGTGTTTTCCGAATCATTACCCTATGATATATTTTTTTAAAGAAAATTTAACTTTTCAGAAATCTCAGCACACGTGTACAGTGGCTAGGTTGACACCCATGGCGCTGGGATGCACACACCATGGAGGCTTTGCTAGCAAGTACTATGTGGCATTCTTGATAGTGCTGTCTTTTTGAAAGTATACTTGTATTTGTTTATTGCCTAATCATAATCTTAATCAAATACAACATGCATTAATTACAAATGAGTCAACATTGCATGTGTATTATATTTTTGTTTCTTTGTGTGCATGTAGCCAGTGAACTATTCATGTTTTAACTGTAAGTTTCTTTAACCTATTTTCAGAGTCCCTCTGAGTTTATTACAAAATCCACTGGGTATGTTTCTAATTTGTAGGTAAAATATTCCAGCAATATATCTTTACAGTACCTGTCAAACAGAGAGCTGTCTGTAATAACATTCACAGCAGTGTGGTTTGTATGCAAATCCATTGCAGCAAGCAATGAAGGAACTATAAAATACTGGGCCAGGTTTACTTTAGTTTATATCGAAGCTGGGGTTATAGTTTACAACTAAAATAATATGAGGGCTGGCAACAGGCCTGTAAGGCATGCTGCCATTTGTTGAACATTCAAGCTTTTGTAAATAGTTTATTTCCTAATTAACAGTTCCTTTATTTATAATTTTGGCATGTGTAAAGCATGATTAACTAATAGGGTTAAATATGAATAGCTCATAGTTCAACCATTTATTAACCCTTAGGATATAACACAACTAATGGATTACGTTACGGAAACAACTTACTGTTAACGAATAGTTAGCCATTTTTATTATTTACCCAACATAGTCATGATATTTTAAACTACAGTTAATAATTAATATTTTATATATTGGTAATTGTTAATTTTCCCACATTTTTAATAAGTTATTTATGCTGCCCTCATACATCACTTACACTGGATCCTTCAAGTTACCAAACTGTAATGAAGAAGAAAGCATATATGCAGAATCTATGAAATACTTATGCAGGAAGCATAATATTGAAGGTGTGTGAAATTATTTATAAATAACTATGAAACAAAACTCTATATGTGAAGGCGGTCTTTGACCTGTGTATAATATTCAGTTGCAGATTGCATTGAAGTCAGCAGATGGAACCAGCAACAGCCCTAGTTTGGAACAAGATGGGATTGAGTTTTACAAACAGGCTTCATGGTGCAGAATAGGATTTACCGTTTAATGAAACCTGATCCAGGCGCTGCCAAGAGTACACTGAGCTCAAGGTATATTATTAATTACGGAAGACTTTAAATAATTTACAAAGCTGCATACTGTAGTGTTTTTATTGAACAGGTGATGTTTAAAACAGGAGCAGTCAGGTTTACAGTAGAAGTGACTTTCAGATCTGTCACTTAATGACAGTTGTTCAGAACACTTGTTTTATATTACAATATGATTTGAACAAATTCAACCATTTGAAAATATTGCTTGAAATAAAGTACTTTTTTTTAATCTTTGATGGCACCTCAGGCACACAATGTTAAGTTGCAGTTACACTCTGCATATACCATTCCCCGTGGCACCCTCAGCCCTGGACCTTGGGCCACTCTGCCACAAGGAGTATGTTTAAAAAAACGTAGGCAGTTTAATTTTTTCAGAGTAAAAGTAGAGGGGCCAAACCATATACTGGCCCCTCCAGTAGGAAAAGTGGGGGAGAGGTGGTGGCGGTGCCTGTGAGTACAGCTATAGTATGTAGTAGCTTATAGCCCTGGAGCTGTTTATAAGCAGCCTACCACACCATATGTTTATGAATGGAGCCTACCTTGTCAAGCCTGTAATATATATATTGCACATCCTGGCACAGAAATAGGCTAAGCTGAGTTTGTATTTAATTCTACAGGGTATATACCTTACCCTACTCTGTTGCCACTGTCAGTTTGAGTCCAAGTGTCAGATACCATGCAAGTAAGTTTGGTGATCCAATTTCATTACTTACTTAGCCAAGACAAACCCAGTACTCAGCGTAGCTTAGTGACAGTCTATTCCTTGGTTTCAAATCAGCCTGAAAAATGTGTTCAAATTTGATCAGATATAAAACTACGGCAGAGTTGGTTTGGTCTTCCGTGTACCAATGGTAAGAAATGTGTTATGTCAAGATCACAAGATAAATGATCTCAGGATGCTAACATTTCAAACCATTATGTCGAGATCATGAGACCAATTATATTCTATTCCATTTTTGTATAGATCGAACTATATATTTGTATCTATATATAAACCTATATATATATATCTAGTCACGTAATATATATATATATATATATATATATATATATATATATATATATATATATATATACACACACACACACTGTTGTGCAAAAGTCTTAGACATGTTACATTTTTCTACTCTGATGCATGACCATCAACAATTTACTCAAAGCCTCCACTAGTGTTTTCTACTACTGTAACAACCTCGACTTGCATAAAGAAGGAAAAACATGAAATAGCTTACATCACTTGAATTTCAAGATGTGTTATTCCCGACGCATAATCAAGAAGTACAGAGAAAGATCATATGTAATTGACAAACCCAGGACTGAAATTCACAAAAACCTATCTAACAAGGATGAGCAATACTTGAAAATAATAGCCATAGGAATAGAAAGAAAACAAACATTGAATTGACAACAGAACAGGCAGAAGACACAGGTGTCGTTGTCCATCCATCAACAGTCCAAAGCACTTTTGACCATTGTTCAATAGTCCAATTTCTGTTTTCTTGTGCACATTTTAGCCTTTTAGTCTTTTTCCCCTTTCTTAATAGAGGTATTCTTACTGCAACACATCCTTTAAGTCCTGATTTCAAAAGTGACCTTTGTACTGTTGATCTGATGGACAATGACACCTGTGTCTTCTGACAGTTCTGTTGACATTGGAGATCCTCCATAACGTGCCTCACATTCCTTGAATACCTCCCTAGCTGATCTGTAGGCTGTGTTGTACTGACAACCATTTAAACAGTCTGTGGCAGCTAGGGCCCCAAGTGAGCGACAATAACACAGTTATTGGTTTCTTTCAGCTTTTAAATCTGCCTAACCAGCCCTTTTGACCTGCCTGACCAATTCTGGTCATTGTTGGAATTTCTCAAAACAATATTTGAGCATTTAAATGAACACTGACTTTGAGAACCAGTGTTAAAGTGTAGACTATGCTGGCTGTACCTGGGGAGCAGGAAGGTTGCATTTTAATCCCTAGGCTTCCTTCGTTTTGTAATGTAAACCTTTTCTTGGCTGCAGGACGTTGAGGACCACAGCCCTGCTGAACATTCAGCTACTTCTGTTCAGTTACTGACACCGCAGACAGCAGCATGACACAGGAATGGTACAGTAAAAGGACTTTACATCAGTAATAACCTTTTTCTTACATTTTATTGGCACTCTATTTGCACTGTTTAATATTTTGGGTCTAGCTTACTTAAGTTTAATGCAAATATGCAGGCCTTTATTTAAAAAGCAACATCTGATAGCAAGGTTAATTCTACATGATTTTTAAATAACTGAATTTATCAATCAGGCTATCCCTAAGATTAACTTGTCCTTATGTTAGAATAAAGTATAATCATGATGTAAATAGAAAAAACAAAAACATATGAGATCTCCGATTTTCTTATGCAACGAGTTAATATCAGACATTTACCATGATTTACATTATTTCTTGACACTTTCTAAAAGCTGCAATTAAGAAAAACCTGGTATAATTGAAATGTAATCTAACCTACTGGACTGGAAGCGATTTGGTGCCCGGTATTTAAGGTGGTATGAAAATAAAAAGGAAATTTGACTTGATCAATAACAGCTTGAGCTGAGTCAGATGGTGAACACCTTAAAAAGATATTATAAGAGATGGATTTCAGATTTTGTGTAATGCTGATGACAGAGCAGGATTAAGCAGGGTGAAGAGCCAGCTGGACAGTCTATCAGTTATGTTTAAATATACTATTTTAGATGTTATTAATACACAAGTGACAACTGCAGCTATTTAATTGTAGAAACATGTTACAAAGGGTTTACTGCTATTTTAACTGTAAATTGAAACCAAATATGAGTCGTTTTGCACCGAATGTTTGACCACCTTAAGTAACTGCATTTGTAAATAAAAGCTTGACTGGGCCTGCTATGTTGAGTGGTAATATTTTTTCCAGACTGGTCCATTTTGAGTTACGTGTCCTTTTTAGAGGTCTGCCATGTTGAAATAGTTCAACTTCACTGCAAGATATTGATAAAGACTTCAAAAGTAAACTTTTAGTACTCCAGTAGGTTTACGCGACCTACGGAAAATGTAGCTTGAGACAACATGTTCTCACTGATGGCTTCAAATATGGTGCTGATTAAAATATTTGATGTCGTTCCATTCATTTGGAGTATGCTTTTGCAGGAATTTTGATTTAGTAGTGTATTTTATTATTTTTATATGCAACACTTTATAAAAAAAAAAACTTGCATTCTTGGGTGTTGTATTTAAAATTACACATATATAAATGTGTTGTTTAGGTGTGATAACAAGTCTAGGTGTAGGTCTGTTTTTCCTTTTGAGCTTTCTTATTCAGGTTACATAAAGGAATGTGTATATATAGAGTTGTTTGTCTACAGTTTTTTGTTGTTGCCCCAAACCTGTTTTAAAACATGCTGAAATAATCGTTAGCTTACTACCTTAGTTGTTAACTGTTTCACCATTTCAAGGTAATTAAACTCAGATATGGGATCACATGGTGCTCAATATCCACATTTACAAAAATAGCTCCCAGGGACTATACTGTATGTACACATAAAAAGATTTCTTTTATGTTTCTATTTTTAAAAGCAGCCATAATTAACAATTACATATTGTGCATACTGTTCTTCAGTAGATAGAGTACAGTAGACAGAAAGTTCCAAACATGTTGAAATTTGTATTCATTTGTGTCACAAAACTATAAATATATTGAGTGCTTCCTCTTTATTTTGTTCTGACAAACATAAAAAACAAGGAGATTTAGTACCTTTGTGTATTGAAAACAGTGAATTAGGAAAGGGCCCTTTTACAGGAAAACATATTACTTGTTCATTTTACTGTTCACGTGGCCTAACAGGGAATAAATCAATAACCCCCCCCAAAAAAATAAAAATAAATAAAATAAAAGCAAGGGCAGCATTGTTTCACCATGATCTCAAACCAACTGGACCTGCTCGGTCGGCTCTGTATTATCACCACTCACAAAACCTGAGAGGGAAAAAACACATGGTACAGGAAAGAAGAAGTTAGCAAGTTGATGGTGATATTATAAGCATATCTAAATATGAGAGGTGTTTATGAGACTAAAATCTTTGGTGCATCAGCCTGATAAAGTGATACTGTGGGTTGTTATACTTACAGATATAGGTATTGTTTTAATGCTTTAAACACTAGAATTGTATGCGCATCCATGAAAAAACTAAAACATATTAGCAACTGTATAATAAAAATATTTGGTAGGTTTCTTAATTAAGCTAACTACCTTTGACAGGTACAGTTTTTGTAGGTACTGTACAGTCGTTACTTAAAAGGCTACATGAACTCAAAGTTACTGCACACAAACTGCTTACAAAACTACATAATTTCGGGATGACATTTGCTAATAATTCGTTCTGTTAAACCATTAAGGTACACAAGGAATTGAGCGGTTGTTCAGACAGTTTCGACTTAAAAATTAATTTAAGAGTAATTTAAGTATAGAGGAAACTGACAATTTGAATGACCAGATTTAACCTGTCAGTAAATTTTAAACACTGTTTAGTGTAACTCATTGCAAAAATGTTCTGGAACACATATGTCCCTCGTAACTTACAGGACTAAGGAATTTGGTATGAGCAGTACCGCGTCAATTTGTCACACACTTTTCATCACCAGCGACAATTCATCACGGACAATAACTCACCGATTAAGGCCACAATATCATAAAAGCTATGCTAAAAACAAACAGAGCTATAATAAATAAAAAACAACAGATACTATACGTATTCACTTACAAATTACGTACATAAAACTCCCACTCACTAATATTGCGTCTTCCGCTACTCTAGGATTGTGGGATTGCCTCCTACAAGCATGGCGTACCAGTGACTCAGGGGATTGTGGGATTGCGGAGGACTGTCGATCCGCTGAAGTCTGCACAACTGCCTGTTTCACTTTTAATTTGTATAATTTAGGATCGCTAGGAAATGCCGGAGTCTGCAGTGGAAAGGGTGGTAGTTCACCCCTTGGTGTTACTCAGTGTGGTCGATCACTTTAACCGGTAAGTATGGATTTTTATTATTCATAAATGTGGTGAAACTGCGGACTCATTGTCGTTTCTGAAACAGGCCCATACTGGCAGATCATTCATAGAACAGAATAATTACAGTGAATTTCGGCAAACCCCACAAGATTGGAACACATGGAATAATATCTAGAATGCCGCAACACGTTTGGATATTAGCATATCGTTTATACTAACAATTTGTTTAATTGCTTTAAATAGAATACAGAATTATAGACCAGTTACAGTCACAGAAGTAAATAGTAAGGGTCCAGAGAAGCGGTTCACTACTACCGGTGGAGTAGCGATAATGGGTTTAGTTTCAGAGATACATATTGCTAACTGTGTTTGATTATATATATATATATATATATATATATATATATATATATATATATATATATATATATATATATTAGAGGAGAGGCGTCTTTCTGTGAAACACAAACCTTTGTTTGGAAATAAGATTTTTTTAAAAAAAATTAAAAAAGCGGTTGCATCCCAGGCCTGGAAAGTAGGGTTATGACGTTGCTGAGTCATACTGCAAATATGTTTTCTGATACATATAGACTATGGATATCAGGCGGGTTTGTGTGTGTAAATACATTATTATATATTATTATTATTATTATTAATATTAATATTATTATTATTAAGAAACTAATTGTTCCTATAAAGACATTTGAGGTTTCTGGATAACCTATACGATTAATTGCTGTGGATTGACGATTAATGGCCAAGTCAACAAACTGAAAATTAGACTGCATGTCTCTGGAGCTGATTTAGTTTTCATTTTCAAACGGTACACATCTTTTGTCAACTTTGTTATTGCCCTGTTAGCTGCAGCAGGAATGCTTGTTGACTTGCCCCCTGCACAATGTGACGGGTAGCTGGGGGGGGGGTGGGGGGGGGGGGGGGGGGTAATGTTTTTTTTTTTATTGCTATTTACAAACTACAATAAAACTTAAATAACTTTTTTCAACTGCACTTTCAAACCTACAGTATGCATTATATTGAAATTACTACTAAAGCAGCATAATCAATACTTGACAGAATACATTTTTAAATAAAGAAAATCACACACTCTGACAAAGCACTCCCTTGCTCTCATCTAAAACAATCTTCTTTTGAATCCCCAACTCTCTCACTAGCGTTTATAATGCTGCATAACAGAAAATAATAATAATAATAATAATAATACATGCAGGTTAATAACATTAAATATGACATAATAGAAGAAATGTATTAATAATTATAAATATTTTTTGTAATCTTGTTTCAGGTTGCCATTTTTTCATGTACTAAGTTTAAATTAATAATTACTAAATTAAAAGTAATACAAGAAATAGTAATTTTAAACATATGTGTTTATTATTATTACTTTTTTTTTTAAATTTATTTACCTGCCTTGCTGACTAAACTAAAATGAGAAACCGAGTCAACAATAACACGCATAGAAGTGAAAGTCCCAGTAAAACAATTTGGCTAGCTCACTTACGCGGAACGAAACGTCATTAATGAGGTGATTGATAAATGTGTAAAGAAAATAAAAATAGTTTATAAACTTGCAGTATTTAAACACTCTCTCACCTTCTTTCTCTGACAAGTATTTATAACAAACAGTTGTGACACTATGCTAGGCTCACTGAATGTTTTTGTTTCTGACGCCGTTTTACATGCTTTATGGGAGCTTTAACAGCAAGACGAGCCCCGAGGTTCCCTTGGACTACAGATCCCAGAGTGATAGTAGCTTCAGTGTAAAACAATAAAAGAACTTGCAGATGTGCTTAAGTTGTTTGTTACTAGTTTTGTGGTGAACAGCTTTATTTTTGTTCCACACAAAATGGTACAAATTGCAGCTTTGTAGGATAGGACTGTAACCTAAATTAACATTTAGGTGCCAGTTTTGGGGGAAAAAAATGTTGGCATTTGTGCTGGGACAAAAAGCTTATTAAACCACTCCTGCTGTTTTACCCCATGTTGTGCACTTGATGTTTTTATGAACCTTTTTTTAATTTTTTTTTTTTTTTTTTTTGTTTCTTCAGAATAGGAAAGGTTGGTAACCAGAAGCGAGTAGTAGGTGTGCTGCTAGGATCCTGGCATAAGAAAATTCTTGATGTCTCAAACAGTTTTGCAGGTGAGTTTGGATTGCTAGTTTGTTTAGAGTTGGGGCTGAGACATTTTCTGCCCAGTGCCTGAGAAAGCAAACAAGGCCAATGGTGGTACATCTTAATTGTGTCTAAAGCCCCTTTCACACTGGCATGGTCTGCCCGGGTCAGAACTTACCTGGGCAGAACCTGGTCTCATGTGGGTCGGGTACGCAAGTAAACAATGTGCACATCAATGCCCCAGAAGCAGCTTGTTATGGACGCTTCCATTCAAGCTTCTCTGGATTGAGTCGTCGGCCCAAATGTTGATTAGAGCAAATGATTCTTTATCCCTGCTGCAGTCTGGCTCATGGTGTGTCTCAAGCAACAAAATATGGCTAAATAACGTTCCTTGAGGAAGTGAAACCTTCACGCACGCGCAGCTGTTTGTTATTGCGTCAGCGCGTGAACAGCTGTCAAACATTTTGTCTCTCTTAACCCGGGTCCAAGTGTGTAGACTCCCATCCTTAGGTGGGTGGCTGGGACTCTGGTATGACCCAGGTATGTGGTTTTACACTACGTAAGATTATGACCCAGTTAGCCAGGACCTGGGTAGGAGTACCAGTGTGAAAGGGGCTTAGAGGAGGCTTGCAAACCTCCTTGGTCTTGTTTTCATCAAATATCATCTTTTACTTGCATTGCTGCATGTGTTTTTGTTTTGTGTTTTTATAATGTTTCCTGAATAATTACACTTGGTAATAATTCATATTCTGTCACACTCCCCTGCAGTCCCATTTGATGAGGATGACAAAGATGACTCTGTGTGGTTCCTAGACCACGATTACCTTGAGAACATGTATGGCATGTTCAAGAAAGTCAATGGTAAGTCAGGCGTAGGGATGCTGGTGTGATATAGCACAGGTATGGAATTTAGAGCAGTTAATGAAAGCGTTGGATCTGATATTTTCAACTGGCTTTGTGGCTCAAATAGAAATTTCTGTATTGAATCTTTTTCAGCCAGAGAGAGAATAGTTGGCTGGTATCACACAGGCCCCAAACTGCACAAGAATGACATCGCCATCAATGAGCTGATGAAGCGATACTGTTCCAACTCTGTAAGTGTTCATCTCCAGAATGTCTTGCTAGACTAACCTGCCAGTGGTGCTCTGCTGTGTGACATCACCCCACCATATCTTTTGGGCTCAATTCAGAGTGCAGAGGTGTGAAGTTCCAAGCTGAACTGAGGTTGTGATGCTAATTGCCCTAATTTGAGTTACTGAAAACTCAAGTAGTCAAATAGAAATTTACAGTGCCTTCAGAGGCTCAATTCATTTTGGGATACAGAACACTAGACAGTATTTTGTAGAGTAACAGTGAGATGTGGAGAGAATGTATTTAAACGTTTAATTTTAACTTCCTATGTTTCCCAGGTTTTAGTCATCATTGATGTGAAGCCAAAGGATTTGGGCCTGCCCACAGAGGCCTACATCTCTGTAGAGGAAGTGCATGATGTGAGTAGATGAAGCTGTCTTCAATTGGGTTGCCCAATTATAAAACAAAAAAATGTATACTGTGTACACTTCATCTCCCAGAGCTTGACTGGTAATGTTCAGCTTTGCTGTGATATTGAATACTGGTAGTTTATTTCAACCTTTTTTAAATGTGTGATCAAACCAGACTTTCTGGTATCTGTCCATGCGGTCCAGTTGTCTACCTATATTCAAAGAGCTTTTTTGTTTAGGACGGCACTCCCACATCAAAGACATTTGAACATGTGACCAGTGAGATTGGCGCAGAGGAGGCAGAGGAGGTGGGCGTGGAGCACTTGTTAAGGTAAGATTGGCATGGTTTTATTTTAAGCCATGAAGAACACTTTTCTTCATTGCCTTTCACTACTCTTAAAATGTGAATAATGTATACACCAGTTTTGCAGTTGAACAGTTACAACAAAAGGTACTAGATCATTAGAACTTACTTAACCAGTTTCTGATGTTGGAGCCAAACATTTTTTTCATTTAAAGATGTAGTTACATTTTAAGAATCTTGGTCTGCTTTCTTACAGAGACATTAAGGACACAACCGTAGGCACCCTGTCCCAGCGCATCACCAACCAGGTGCATGGCCTGAAAGGATTAAACTCGAAGCTACTGGACATCAAGAGCTACTTGGAGAAGGTGGCTACCGGCAAGCTGCCCATCAACCACCAGATCATCTACCATCTTCAGGATGTCTTCAACCTGCTGCCCGACGTCAACCTGCAGGAGTTCATCAAGGCTTTCTACCTCAAGACCAATGACCAGATGCTGGTGGTGTACCTGGCTTCGCTCATCCGCTCTGTGGTGGCCCTGCACAACCTCATCAATAACAAGATCGCCAACCGCGACGCTGAGAAGAAAGAGGGCCAGGAGAAGGATGAGGGCAAGAAGGACAAGAAGGACGACAAGGACAAAGATAAAGAGAAAGGGGACGGCTCCTCAAAAAAAGACGACAAGAAGGAGAAGAAATGAACTTGTAAAAAGTAAGAGAGAACTTTGCTAATGGCGGCATGCTGAGGACCTTTATTTTTTTTTTTTATTATTTTTTGTCAGGGTTTTGTAAAGTACGCCTCCCCTGGCATAATATATTGGGGTAGGAGTGCAATGTATTTAACTGTTTGTTTGTTAAAGGATCTCTGAGTTCTGTATTCAGTCTTAGGATGAAAAGGAATAAAGTTTTTTTTTGTGATTTCTTGTTTTGTCTTTCCTCAATACAGTCCACTTGTTTTTTAAGCAGTCTGTTATACCACTGGATTTGTTTACTGCCCACAGTTGGTAAACAAAAAAACATATGTCCTCCCTTTTGAAAACACTCTTGGTAT
The DNA here is from genome assembly GCF_017654505.1 of Polyodon spathula. Taxonomy (NCBI): domain Eukaryota; kingdom Metazoa; phylum Chordata; class Actinopteri; order Acipenseriformes; family Polyodontidae; genus Polyodon; species Polyodon spathula. Next base: position 7,854,293 of record NC_054554.1, read on the forward strand.
TCTGTCATGTTCGCTTACTGCCAAGCTCTTATGAGACCCTCTTTATACTGGATGGAAACACTGTGGCCGGTCTAAATGTTACTGCTGTTAAAATAATTAAAATAGGGCCCTTTTGTTTACCACAGCTATTGAAATCAACATCTCTGTCTGCATAGAGGGCCCTGTTTTAATAATAGAAACAGTGGCTGTAGATCGATCCACCGCTTGCACATGCTCCTTCTGTGGCACCGGTTTGTCTATATTTTGTTAGGTCTGTGTGCGTCTCTATATGTGTCCTTCACTCCCTCATTATTTTCACAGTAACTTTCTCTTCTATTATAAAAATGTAGAATCAGTTTCCAATTATCTGATAAACTAGTTTTCTATTTTCAGTTTATGCTCTACATCCTCCTTTTTTTGAAGCTGCCTGTTTCCAATTATTACTTTTTTATTTAAGTTTTACCACATACAGTGGAGCTCATGGTGTCTTTATGATGTTAATCCACCTGATTGAATAAGGCTGTCTGATTTTGTGTTTGAGATCCTCTGGCTGCAGTATATTGAAACTGAAAGGGTAACAAAACAAATTATTTTGGTTGGTGTGAGTAGAGACCAAACCTTACAGAGATATTGTGAGTGCCTTCTGCTGTTAAAGCTGTATCGTCCCACAATCTTGTTAAACTTTTACACTAAAGTATAATCCCTTGGCACCTGTTTACTATTGTTTTTGTGAACTCTACTGTAACAGAGAGTAAGCTTTTGTGGACCCGTGTGTTCCCATTCCCTAAAGGCAGTTTAGACTGTAGGGGCACAATCTTCCCTCTGTTTCATAATAGGCATGCTCTTGCTACAAATTTTAAAAGGTAGGTTATAAATATCATCTTGGTGTAGTTCTGAAGACATTTTCAAGCTGTAAAACAAAACCGAATGTATGTGATGTTTCCATAAAATATATTTAAAGCTTTTATGTGAGATTTACAAACAATCATTAGTTTGGTAGTACAGCTGTGAAGATTCGATTACACACGACTTCAATCCATACAAGTTCACAGGTACAGTTTAACAGCACGATGTTTACAATAAAGATTTATATAGGGTAGTACAATAGGTTAAAACAACACAAGAAGGAAATATGGGACATGCAATTGATAAAATGAAAGGATTGTTTTAAAAAAAATTTGTACAGTGGCACCAGTTTTTTTTTTAAGATGTTGGAAATTTTTCCTTTGTTTCCTATTAAAATATTCTGTATTCTTTTATTTCCTGTTGTTCTTGCATTGGTTAGATGACCATGAAATTCAGTTGCTTTTCTCATTACAGTTGAAAAACTATACGAATCTCGTTTTAAGCTTTTTATTATCATTTTTAACCACATAATCCTAGTTTTTTCCTCTATTTTAATAGTGCTTCTTGTATCTGATCATAAAAGCTACATCATTTATGATTGAATTAATTTGATCTAATATTACAATATTTTTACTTAAATGCAAAAGTTAAAATAAGAAGGTAAACAAAATGAAAATGTTTTTTTTTTGTTTTTGTTTTTACCAGAACAGGTATTCTGCATCTTTTAAAATAAATAACAATTACAATAAAATGGCTGAAACAAAGCAGTTAAACAAAGTGTGACTTTCATCTTAAAAACAAAACAAGTTGTCAATAGAAGTGAGCGAAGCACTAAATATTGTGAGGGTGCACATGCAGAAACATCCCATCATAATAAAGGTATTTCTACAATTTCTTCCCAGTACGTAGTAAGTAAATCTGGAAAATGGTAGCTACAGTGCAATGTAACTAAAGGGTAGGTGATGTCTCTGCAGTTTGAAATGTCTCGTTGGAGGGCGGGGTCTAGTTTTTAGGAGAATCCTCTGTGCTGCTCTCCTGTTTCTTCAGTTTGATCCCGAAGAAACTGCAAAGCTTTCCTATCATCATGTTGACAATCTCCTCCTCTTCTGAAGGCTGCAGAGTGAAATCAATTACAAGCCCGGCCCTGATTATATCCTGTATCAGCTACACTTACAATTTTTTCAAGTGGTGTCTCAGACTGAATGATATTAACAAACCACAATTCTAAGATTTTCTTTATACATACATTATGGATTCTAAATTAAATAGCCTCACCAATAGTCTGCATTGTTTTGTGGCTGAACCATTTTAGCAAAACAGGGCAGGTTTTATTCTTAAATTTTAATCAAATTATTCATGTTTTTTTTTTTTTTTTTTTTTAAATTCTTATGAAACTTACCAGCAAGCTGCAACTTTACATGTTGCCTTTTCCTGTTATTGGAGGTTGCAGTGTCCCATCCCTCCACCTCCAATCTAATTTGGTTTCTAAAAATACTAACTTAATTAGCAAAAATGCTTGTGTCTAGCTTTGTTTGTGCAGTTTTTAATTCAGTAACGTGTTCAAACATCTTTTTGTCTCGGTGTTGTTTTTGAATAGTTCTGTTGCTAAGAGACCTAGAGAGTCTGACCTGGTGCTGCTGCTGCTCCTCACTGAAGGCCACCAGGATGACGGAGATGAAGAGGTTGAGAACCACAAAGGACATGAAGATGATGCAGGAGCCAATCATGAATGCTCCTAGGACTGGGTTGTAGTCCAGGACCTGTGGAAGGTGGGGGTACCACACATGAGTCCTCAAGGAAAAGACTTCAAGGAGTACAGGGTCTAATTCACCAGAACTTTAAAACCTTTCACCTCCCGGGTTTGGATTCCAGATTGTGTTAAATTTGGTGCTCTCAACAGCTCTCACAAACCACCACAAAATTAAAAATAGTTAGGAAAGGTCTTGTGATGCTTGAGCACTGTAACTGACTAGCCAGGACAGTTGTCCGTTAATTTTCATGAGTACTAAATTGTTACAGATAGCCCTCTAAGAGTAAAGCAACTGGCCCAGAAAGACACACACTCAGCAGTATCCTGTCCCAGTCTCTACCCTGGTCAGCTCACCTCCTGATAGTTAAAGATTCCCAGCTGCAGGCTGACCATGGCCAGAGCAGCCTCCTGCAGTGATCTGTAGGAGTACAGCCTCCAGCCAAACAACAGATTAGTCTAGAACATAAAGAAACAATTAGAAAACAACAGAGCACCGTGCTGCTGCTGTCTCAGCTGTGGCACTAGGAGTCAGAACATTTGTCCTGGGCACTGGAAAGGCTGAAGGAAAGGTACCTGGCCTTTCCCTACCTATAATTCTTTATTGGAGTGTGTAGGGCAGGGCTGTTGTTACTCACAGCAATGGAGTAGGAAAGTAACATGATGACGATGACATTGATGAACCCAGAGATGTCTGTCCAGGCTCGGCGCAAAGTGGCAGTGATCATGTTCAGTTTGGGGTTCAGCCTCATGAGATGCCACATCTTGACCGTGGCCAGAAGAACCAGGAAGGCGATGATGTACCCCAGGGCTGAGTCTGCAGTGGCCGTCTCATAGAAACTGGCGAATCTGCCGAAAACACAGCCAGGGAATCACATCAACCAATGAGAGCTGCTTTATACACCCAGACAGAGATGGGGCTAAACAGCCAGTGGTGAAAAGGCATTAGGCACTAAAACTTGGTAGTTGCCACATGGGACCCCATTCACAAAGCTTTAACCTTGGACAAAGGTGTCTGCCAAATAAATAAAACTCATGAGCTATTTGAAGAATGTTAAAAACAGACTACCTCAAAGCTTTGTTAATAGTGTCACAACTACCTGTTGTATTGGTGTATTGTACTGGTGTATTCATATTTTACAATATTTTGTGTTTGATGTTAGTTAATTCAACTTTGTATTAAATGTGTAATACACTATGGTCTAGAGGAGATGTTGTGTATGTTCAGCTCATCAAGAGCTCTTTTACTTTGTTACTTCATTAAATATGAAGCCCTGAGTTCCACTCACTGGTCTCGGTGGTTCTGGTAGTACTCCACGTCGCGGTTCCCCAGTACGGTTCTCTTGATGAACATACACAGTGCGCTCCAGCTCAGGACAATGATGGCCAGCTCCAGCAGATTACACTTGCTTTTAAAATACGCCCACCTCTGCTCCTTCATCAGCTTGCCCTGTGGTGAGCCAGGGGGTCAGTGTAGTGCTGTGGCATTCTATACTGTTACTGCATCACCCCAGCACAGGTTACATTTTCAATTTCTCCTTTGTTTCCTATACTTTACTATGCTGTTACAATGATACACTTGCATAACTTTTTTGTTGTTTTTAACAGGTTTTAAAATGAAACATCAACAGCCACATTATAATAATAAATAAAAAACAACATGTTTGTAATTTGTATAAGGTACCAGGACTCAAGCTGGCTAGTTTTTATTTATTTAACTTTTTTTATATTAGTTTATTCTCTGACCTGGGGCCTGGTCTCTGTAAAGGAAATTGTATCCCAGTGCAGTACCACAGGACTGGCAGGCGAGGGAGCCCTACCTGTAGAACCATGTAGTAGATGATGAAGAGAAAGTAGATGATCTCAGAACCCATGACAAAAAACTGCAGGCCGCCAGTGCCCTGATACAGGCGGACGTTGTGCAGTTCTGCGCGGGGCTGGAATGCTCCTGGGGAGAGAGATGTATTGGAAGTAGAATAAAGATGAAATGACAGGACAGGACCATATTTTACTTTAGTGTTTTGGGACCAGGGCTTGCAGGGTGGACATTTGTAGCACCACATGAAAAAAATGTGTCAACTAAAATGTTTTGCAATTAGGTGTGTGCTAAACCTGCTTTAAAACAGGTAAACTATTTTGCCTTCCACTGTAAATAATGTAATTATGTAACCATCTACACGTTAAACATTGCCAAGAAATTCATAGCATGTTTAGACGGACCCTGACTGTGCAGTTATCTGGTACAGTACCATACCAGGCCCAGACCTGAGGACAGAGGAAGCAAGTCCTTACCCACAGCGCTGGTCTCCAGCATGACATTCACGATGCAGAACAGATTGAGGTTGGCATTGTAGACAGTGAACTCCACAAAGATTGCCCGTGTGTATTCATCCAGCCAGGTATTGTCAATCAGGTACTGAAGAACACTGTGTAGAGAACAAGTCAGACCATTACTGACACATCAACAAGGGTAGGATGTGCTTTCTCAAACTTCAGCTTAGATGATTTTCTTAAAATGTTTGGAGAAGAGAATCTTACATTCTTTCAGTTGTACCTCAGAATTAATAATTTATTTTTCATTTTCTTTTTTCAAATTACTACATCAGTCGACTGGTCACCTTGTAGCATTCTCTATGTCGGTGCCCAGCACTGCCACGTAGCCTCCTCCTCTATAGAGAGCAATATTGCCCCAGAGGGGGTACGCTCTCAGGCTGCCCTGGCTCTGGTATTTCCATACGCTGGAGAACTGGGAGGTGTTTCTGGGAGCTGAGATGTTCCACCCTGGTCCATACGAGTCCATGTCCTCCAGATCCCACGAGTAGGGAGCGTGGCAGTCCCGCACTGTGCTGCGCATCGACCAGGTCACAGGACAGGAGTCTCTCTGGACTCGGACCTGACGCATTCGGGCACTGCCCACCAGCTTGGAGTTCCCATCTGTGATGAAACCTGCAACCAGCAATCACCCTTAATAACAAACCAACTAACACAACATACTGTAGTTACCTTTTTAGGACTGACATAGGTAAAGAGAATATGGTTGCTATGAGTTAGCTTTGGCAGGGTGGCATTTCCTGGGTATGATCTCTTAATGGACAGGGTGGTATTACCTGGTAGAATCTGTACAGGTTTGACATGGTGGTATTACCTGGGTAAGGCCCATACAGGTTGCTCAGCAGGGTGCTTTTGGCCCAGTTAAAGAAGTCTCCGTGCTTCATGGAATCAGACAGACCACTCGTGAAGCTCTGCCTGATGTGCGATGTGAGGAAGTAACTGTTGGGGTCGCGCTGCCCATAGGCCACCAGTAGCAACATCCACAGGAAACCGATATAGGCTGAAAGAGAGAGAATGAAAGTTTGAGGGAGACAGAAAGAGGCCATTGGTAACCCATATTGGCTGAGTCAAGATTTGTTAGATTCAAAAAAGCCTTCATATTATATATATATATATATTATATATAATATATTATATATATATATATATATATATATATGTACACACACAATGCCTATGAAAAGCATACACCCTCTTTCACCTTTTTCACCTTTTGTTGCCTTATAGCCTGGAATTAAAATGCATTACTTCTTTTTTTTTTCATTTATCTACACATCCTACCCCACAACTTCCAAGAGAAAAAATATTCTAGAAATTTGTAGAAAATTAATTAAAAATAGTGTGGTTGGGTAAGTGTCCACCATCCTTGTAATAGCAATACTAAATTAGCTCAGGTGTAACCAATCACCTTCAAAATCACACACCAATTTAAGTGACCTCCACCGGTGTTAAATTGTAGTGATTCACATGATTTCAGGATAAATTCAGCAGTTCCTGTAGGTTCCCTCTGCTGGGTTGTGCATTTCAAAGCAAAGACTCAACTAGGCTCAAGGAGCTTTCCAAAGAACTCTGAGACAAAATTGTTGAAAGGCACAGATCAGGGGATGGGTATAAAAAAAAATCAAAGGCCTTAAATATCCCTTGGAGCACGGTCAAGACGATTATTAAGAAGTGGAAGGTATATGGCACCACCAAGACCCTGCCTAGATCAGGCCATCCCTCCAAACTGGATGACCAAGCAAAAAGGAGATCAGAGAGGTTACCAAGAGGCCAATGGCAACTTTGCAAGAACTTCAGACTTTTATGGTCAAGACTGGTCAAAGTGTGCATGTGACAACAATATACCAAGCACTCCACAAATCTGGCCTGTATTTTACTCAAGAAAGCCCACCTTGAATCCTATTTGAAGTATGCAAAAAAACACTCAGGAGATTCTGTAGCCATATGGCAAAAAGTTTTGTGTTCTGACGAAACTAAAATGAAACTTTTTGGCCTAAATACAAAGTGTTATGTTTGGCGCAAACCCAACGCAGCACATCACCCAAAGAACACCATCCCTACTGTGAAGCACGGTGGTGGCAGCATCATGTTATGGGGATGTTTCTCATCGGCAGGAACTGAGGCACTTGTCAGGATAGAAGGGAAAATGAATGGAGCAAAGTACAGAGAAGTCCTTGAGGAAAACCTGCTGCCCTCTGCAAGAAAGCTGAACCTGGGACAGAAGTTCACCTTTCAGCATGACAGCGACCCAAAGCACACAGCCAAAGCTACACTGGAGTGGCTAAGGAACAAAAAGGTAAATGTCCTTGAGTGGCCCAGTCAGAGCCCCGACCTAAATCCAATCAAAAATTTGTGGCATGACTTGAAGATTGCTCCCCAAGGAACTTGACAGAGCTTGAACAATTTTGTAAGGAAGAAAGGTCAAACATTGCTAAATCTAGGTGTTCAAAGTTGGTAGAGACCTATCCAACAACAGCTGTAATTGCTACCAAAGGTGCTTCCACCAAGTATTAACTCAGGGGGGTGGAGACTTACCCAATTATCATCTTTCAGTTTTGTATTTTTAATATATAATCTTTTTCTCAATAAAAACATTTTTTTCCGCTTAACAGTGTGGAGTATGGTGTGTAGATAAGTGGAAAAAAAATCCTCATTTAAATGCATGAAACTCTGAGGCACTGACACAACAAAATGTTAAAAAAGTTCAAGGGGGTGTAGACTTTCTATAGGCACTGTGTATATATATATATATATATATATATATATATATATATATATATATATATATATATATATATATATATATATGTGTGTGTGTGTGTGTGTGTGTGTGTGTGTGTGTGTGTGTGTGTGTGTGTGTGTGTGAAATAGATCCCAAAAGCAAAAACCACTGATTTTGACGAACAATTCAGGAAATTACTAAATCATGAGAAAAAAATGAGAACTGTTTAACGTAATCCCTATCAGAACCACTTGAGGTCACTCTTGCATAGCAGCCAGCATTTCTTACCCACAATCTCTCTGATCAGTGCAAACACCTTCTGCTCCTTGAGCATGTTGTTCTTCATCTTCTCGATGTCGGTGGGAGGGGGGGGATGGTAGAGACTGCTGCTGCTGTCTCTCCGAGTGCTCAGCACTGCATCGGGATCTCCTGCGACGAAAACAGTCGAGACATCAATCTATGTGATATTAGCTTTAATACCATTATAACTGCCTCCCCCATACACTTTATTGTGTGAAAATGCTTCGATGCTTTGTTTGTTTTTAATACTGTCTCAGAATATGTCATGATTTCAAATACAACACTATAGACAAACTGTTGCAATCTGGTACTTCTGCATGGTACATGTTCTGACTGCAGTCAGACTATTGGAGTGGATTTGAAATACAATCCATGAAGTGATTAAGCAGCAGCAAATTGTGATCTTTAGAGGCTTTGAGGAAATAGGGGGATTGTGCTAATAAGTGGTAAGAGAATGTAATCTTGGGTAGCATTCCTTTAAACACTGTAGTAGCCATTAAACTGAACTATTCAAATAACCTAAAAGTTAGGTCATTTTCAAATCTAGGCTGAAAACCTAATTTGCACAAGCCTTCCAAAGCCTAACCATTCCAACTCTCTACAGATGTTGCTTAAAGGGCTCAGTGAATTCTACACATAATATTGATTGTTATCTGGATCAATAAAGAAGTAGGCAGGTTATAAAGAGGTGTGATAGACAGAATCACTTCCACCCACACCAGATGGTTTAACGTTAGACTGTATGTTCAGAACGCTTGGGTGAATTGAGAGGCTATGACAGTGGGCTGGTTATTTTGTTCTGGTACCTGAGCTTGCCAGCATCCTGTCGATGGGCCCCTCACTCTCCTCCTCCGGGTCCACTCGCTTCAGCACCAGAGCAAAGAACATAGCTAACACCAGGACCTGTGGTGAGAGAGGGAGCAAGGGGTTACACAAACCTTGAGTGGCTACACAGAGGGAGTCAAACAAATGAGAGGCCACTTAATATGATAACTTGCAATTAATTGTTTTTTTTTTTTTTGATCAGCTGCATTAATACTGCCTGTGTGAGCAGAGGTAAACAATGTTGCGTGCACACATTTTACTACCAGCCTCACTGGCACAATTATCTAATAAGGACCTGCAGTAGACTTGTGGTTAATAGTGAACCAGAAAGACGTTTAGTAGTGATCTTTCTGAGTCGTTATTGACCTGTGCAATGTTAGCTTGATAACATGTTGGGTTGAGAAAGAGCACAGTTAGCAGCAGTTAAGAGCTCTCTGTACCCTCTCACATTGCTATAGAAACCATTACCTTGAGCGGCTGTGTGAGGAAGAGGCTCTCAAAGAAGGATATAGACATGGAGATCAACCAGTTAATTGAGCCCTGCTTGCCATAGTGCAGCCCGTAAAACATAGTGAAGTAGGCCGAGACACTGCTTGAAGCCAGCACCAGGAGCCAGCCAAGGAAGACAAACCACCAGGGCAGCCCCTTCTGGCAACCCTTCTTCTGCACATCAGCGTCTGTGGGGCCGGGGCACTGGGAGAGCCTGAGGGTACAGAACAAACACGGACTAACCAAAACTCAAGAGACCTCACAGAGACTTGCCAAATGTCAGACCAGTGAAATGCAGCCATTTCATTATAATGAAACTATAGCACTGATGAAGACAGTAAAATGTTTGTCATATATACAGTGGTTTGCAGAAGTATTCACCCCCTACAAATAATGTCGCATTTTGTTGAATTACAAATAATGTGTGCACAGTTTTTCAAACTTTTTTTTATTCAAAGCTGTAGTGGTTAAACTGAACATTGTTATATGAGGAGGAGGTTAAATGTCAGCAAAACTTGCAAAGAAAATGCACAAAATTGTTGATGTGTGAACACTGACTCCCATCTCAGACACAGAACTCTCAAGGTCATTGTTGGCGTCAGAGTGACATCATGAACCAGTTTCCTGCTTGCCCGGCTACTCAGTTTGGGAGGACAATCTGATCTAGGTAGTATGATGCATCTTCAACTTCTTAATGATGGACTTCACTGTGCTGAGAGGGATAATCAGCGCCTTTTAATTTTTCTTGTACCCTTCTCTTGCTCTGTGTCTCTCTACCACTTTATCCCTGACTTGTTTCAAAAGCTCCTTGGTCTTCATAGTTGCTTTGTTGGATCACTATGTGAGTTGCCACTTGAAAATCTTTATATACCTGAGGGAAATTATCTACACGTTAAACCACTTTGAGTACACACAGGCTGAAAACATTTAACTAATTTTGTGACCTTTCAAACAAATCATTTGCACCTGAGCTGATTTAGGGCTGCAGTAGCAAAGGGGTTGAATACTTATGTAACTGAGATTAATCTCTTTTTCTCTGTAACTCTTACTTATTTATATTCTATATGCATTTTTTAACTTTATCAATGTGGAGTAGTTTGTGTAGCTTCTACGTGTTCCTGTATTTAGAAAAAACAAACCAAAAAAACAAAACACAAATTATAGCATAAAAAGCAAGAACCAAAAGTCATTCAATACAAACAGTTGCCAACAGGAATCAAGTTGCTAGTGCTAACAATAGGTATTTTTAAATGGTTGGCACTCCTTTAAGGCATGTATTTTAAATTAAGACTGCCGCCTGCTACATGGTACTTGGAAACAGGGTTTCAAACAACCATTCCCTTGCTCCCTGGGTACCTACCGGTCAGTTGCTGAGGAAGTGGAGAGCTGTCTCTCGAGCAATCCCTTCATGCCTTTCACCTGCCTCACGGCCTGGCTGTAGCTCTGGGGTGTGGAGAACCTCTTGGGTCCGAGCAGCTCCAGCTCCCTCTCCACATGCTCCAGTTGTCTGTACAAGTACTGGTTGTAATCATTGCGGCGCTGAGCCTCCCCTGGGGTTTTCACTTGGTTCTCAGCAGGGCTGGACTCTGAGAGAGAAGCATACCAACAAACACATTCTAATATATATATTTAGAACTACAGTATAAAACCTTTTCTATTAAAACAAATTATAAGTCTGCACATTAATATTGTAAGATTTCACTTCATAATTTCAAATTCTGATGATTTACACACTAGTTGAATTGAAATTGAAAATAGTTTTATCACTTTGAAATCATGACTGCACATTCATCTGCTAACAGAATATCACAGGATTACTATACCATCTAAATAACTGAAGTTTTGCAGTTTATTTTTCTAGTTGTGATACTTGAAGTGGATAATCATAGGAATAAAATATTAGTTGAAATCTATATGAATTGTTTAATAGTATAACCAAATTGAATATATAGTACGTATACATCCACATTTCCTACGTGGTAATATTATCAAGTTCGTTCAATACCACTATGTATCAAATATCAGGAAAGCAGGGTGCTCTGCTTCACACCTGCCTTAATGTGTGTATTTATTGTTTGTGTGTTTCGGTGTATATATAAAAAAGGAGACAGCGTTCTCTGGTGCATTGGAGGCTACCTTGCAAGTCGACAGCCCCAAGTGTGAGGACCAGGGAGCTGTCCTTCTTGTGGCTCTCATTGTAGAACTCCTCGCCAGCACGGTTCTGCTGATGGATGATCTCCTCCACCATAGACAGCAGCTGGTTGATATCCGTTGTCCTGCCAAAGTCTTTGTGAAGCAGCGGGACAGGGCTCTTCATGGTCTTTGACAGCGACTGAGCCAGTCGCTTAATATCCTGCAGATAAACAGCAGAGGGTTAAGGAGGAACCATGAACAACATGAAGCAAGGTGAGGAAGAGTCAGAATCAAAATACATATTTCATCCATAAATTCTCAAGTAAAAGTATTTATTCCAGACTGTAATTCACCTGTTAGCTTTGAAAATCCATTAACCCAATAAAAAGTATTTTTCTTCTTTTTGTAAAAATCAATCTTGTCCTAAGGTTCAGTAAAAAATGGTCTGTGAAACCTGCCCTTTAAGTTACAACTCAAAGTAACATAATCACAGGAACCATTGCTGTGGCGATGAGGTCACCTTGATGACAGCCTCCGGTGTCAGCTCCCTGGGGACAGTCTGTGGGGAAGGTGGCTGGGAAGGAGACACTCTGACAGTCTTTCCGTGCTCTGTTTTGTCCTGCTGCTTTGCTTCTTTCTTCTGGTCCTTCTTCTTTTCCCGCGGGCGGACTTTTCGGAAAATGGTGACGATGAGGAGGTTGACAGGAAACACGAGAATCGAGCTTTCAAACCCGATCAACACCTGCTGCCAGGTGATCGTGAACCCACCTGCAGAGGGGACAGTAGTTACTTGACTTTTATACAAAATAATCCCTTGTATTGGCTATAAAATCTCACAGGCTGATTGCAGCTAAAGCGAGTCTGAAGCAGCAGCTTTTCATCTATAGTGTTGTCTTTGAAATTTCTGCATATTCCAAACTGAAGTATAAAATACAAAGCGTGAACCAAAAGATCTCCAACAGGTGAAAAGGCGAGCTGTACAGGCATGCCTCCCTAGATCCAGAGGGAAGTAGGCGAACTAGAGGGCTGTTGCTTTCTATATTGGCTTCCTATACACATGGAAGCCTTAAACCCTAGCAGCCATGAAATCAGGCATGCAAAGCAAAAAAACAGATTTACTAAATTAATTTCTTATCTTTATCTTAAGCCCCAGAATTTTTGGCCCTGTCCAGGTGGCCACATTGCTTTATTATGATAAGAAACATATATAGAAATAGTGTGTTGTACCGAGGTCCATCTTCTGTTCAGAAGGGTCTGTGGGAACACCATAGAATATGATACTGGTCAGCATGGTGCAGAGCAGCAGTGAGAAGCAGCAGGACACGCGCTGCACACAAGTGAAGTTGCTGCTTGCTGGGCGGTTCAGCACAGAGAACCAGAGGTGTCCGTCACGGAAATCCTTCGTTGTCTTCATGAAGAAGAGATTGCTGCAAAAATTATAAATACAAAATAAAGTATTAGAATTACTCTTCCAGGCTAGGTAATCCACTATAAACATAATGTAAGAGTATATGCAATTCGTGTTTCTATGCAATTATTTACAGTTCTTGGCAGTACACTAAGGATTCCATGACAATTTAAAAAAAAAATACTAATCTTCAATGCAAAACCCTTAATTCTGCTGCTGCAGACTCTAAGATTCTGTAGCTAATTATACAACATACATTTAAAAGTGTAAGACAACATACAGACAGTTGGATGACACCCGTTATATTCGTAATAAGTTTTGCCAAATAATCCGCACCCCGTTCATCCAAAACTTCAATTATCTGCAGCTCCCTGAAATACAGTACATTATTGCCAGTGTAGACTTTAATGCCCAAGCTCACACACACACACACACACACACACACACACACACACACAAAGATGCATGCGTCAGTCTAATCTGTGGAGCCGACGCCAAGACAGCAGCGCTTCATGCCTAGGTATGAACAGCTGGGATTCTGTAAAATGAGTTCTCCTGATTCAGTTACTACTTAGTGAAGCCCAGCAAACAAATTTAGTCTTCCTGAAACAAAAGACTATGATGGACTTTGTCAAGGTTCAAAAGAACGACTTGCAGAAGTGAATTGTTTAAAAAAGCTGAAATGTAGACAAGTTTAAAAAAATCACAGGTTTGTTTATTTAGTTTTAATGTTTTTTTAATAGAATTGTATGTTTTTGTTTGAAATATCAGAAATCTACAACATTTAGCTACCATTATTTAATATTAATACGTGGAATAAATTAGCAATAATGCCTTGTGATATTCCTAGCTGCTAACCACATGACTTGGTATACCGGGATATTGTGACCTCTGATTGGCAGAATAGCTTATTACAGTCATACAATGTTTCATCACCTTGTAGCTTTGTATTATTTTTTTTTAGTATATAATAATGTTTATTAGTTTTTTTTTTGGTATAACAGAAAAAGCTAGGGAAACGGGGTTGGAGGTGTATCACATTTTAAAAAGGAAACATTTTAAAAATTCTTCTGTCTTCGTAATATATTGCATTGCATACATCTCCAGTAAATCCTAATTTGGTTTACATTACTAGTTTCTGTATTTTATTCATGCATTCTAGTCACCTTATTTATCCACAGATCTCACACATTCGTGGACCTATGTCACCCTAAGCGCGTGGATAAACAGAGTTACACTGTATTGTTAATACCAAGTTTCATGACAATTGGATAAGCGGTTCTCCAGATATATGCAAAAATGTAAGCGTGACATATATATGTACAGATGTACAGCCAGACAGACACCCTCCTTTATTTAGTATAAGTTATTGATAATATAAGGATCTGGGGATAATGTTAACGACAACTAGAAAAGTGTTTTTCCCTATATATGGAGAAATCTGTGAAGTGTGACATATGGTTTGGTACATGATACAGAACCAGAAGTTTGCTAGACCACCCAGCAGTGAAAAAAACCCCATCAATCTCATACCTGAACTGCTTCAGATCCGCCTCAGTGGCAACAGGGAACACTTTATCCAAAACGCATTCACCAACGTCAATAGCGAGCCAGGAGTTACACAGGAATTGCCACGTCTGATCTGTCTCCAGGTCGTGCACCAAAACTCTGCTTACGTACCTAGAAGTTCAAGACAGATGCTATTATTAAGGCAAACCAAATAAAATGTATCCTAGGGGGCACTTAGATAGTGACAGACCTTATAAAGCATTTAAAATAACAGTGTTTTGCAGATACAGAAAAGTAAAAAATAACAGTATTGGGGACCCATTCTAAAGTATGTCCCATGAAGACATCAAAGATATTTTTCCTCTCCATTGCCCCACCTCCCTCTCTCACCAGGCAGGGTGGTCCCCTGTGTTGTCATGCCACAGCCGCAGGCTCTGCAGCTCCCCCAGTGAGAAGGGCGTTGTCAGCAGGAACATGTCCGACTCCCCTCTCTCAAAGACCGGCTTCTCAGGGTCAGTCAAGTGGTGGGGATCACTCTCCCCCTCTGATCCATACAGAGTCACCGTCACCTACAACATGGTGAGATAACATCTTATTATCAGACCATAAGTTAAGCTTTTAATATTGTCATCGAACTTGTAGTCACCCATACAGAACCTACGAGAGTGCCAGAGCCAATAAGACGCTTCTTGAGGAAGCCCTAGCGAAGATCAGCAACTTTGCATAGCCAGGAACTTGCAGTCCCCTGACTCTATAACTCACCCTTCACACAATGTATTTGTGGCTCACCAGGTGAGCAACTCTGGGACTCAGTGGAAGTTATTTTCTTTTCATCCTGATTCACACAGGACCACTGACATATAGTTCCCTTTTAGATCAAGGCTTTTATCCTCTCTGATATGAAGGACAGATGCACCACATCCTCCTTAACACTCCCATGTCTCTCTCTATTTTTTTTCCCTACAGACGCATCTCTCTGTGCTTACCTGTGCGGAAGTAGAAGCCCCACGGCGTTGGCCAGTGCTGACAGTCAACATGTAGCGGTACTGGGCCAGCGGGTCATTGTCCTCCAGTACTGTGATCTTCAGCTGAGAACAGAGAGAGGAAGAGAGGGAGAGTATTACGACTGGGAGCAACAGAGAAGCATCCCCATAGCATGATGCTGCCACCACCATGCTTCACGGTAGGGATGGTGTTCTCAGGATGATGTGCGGTGTTACGTTTGCGCCAAACAGTGCTTAGCATTGAGGCCAGAAAGCTCTATTTTGGTCTCATCAGACCATAGAATCTTCTTCCACTTGGTCTCAGAGTCTCCAACATGCCTTCAGGCAAACTCTAGCCAAGATTTGATGTGAGTTTATTTCAACAATGGCTTTCTTTTTGCCACTCTCCCATAAAGACCAGTTTTGTGAAGCACCAGGGCTATTGTTGCCACATGTGGTGTCTCCCAGCTCAGCAGTGGAATACTGTAACTCCTTTAGAGTTGCTATAGGCCTCTTGGTGGCCTCCCTGACTAGTGCCCTTCTCGCCCGGATACTCTGTTTTTGAGGATGGCCTGTTCTAGACAGATTCACAATTGTGCCATATTCTCTCAATTTCTTAATAATGGACTTTACTGTGCTACGGGGGATATTCAATGCATTGGAATTGTTCTTATATCCTACCCCTGATTGGGGCTTCTGAAGAACTTTATTCCGGATTTGCTTTGAATGTTCCTTTGTCTTCATGATGTAGCTTTTGTTAGGAAATGTACTAACCAACTGTGGGACCTCCCAGAGACAGGTGTATTTAACCTGAAATCATGTGAAACACCTTAATTGCACACATGTGGGCTCCATTCAACTAATTATGTGACTTCTAAAGACAATTGGTTGCACCAGAGCTTATTTAGGTGTGTCATAGCAAAGGGGGTGAATACTTATGCAATCAATTATTTTCTGTTTTATATTTGTAGTTAATTTAGAATAATCTGTAGATTTTATTTTTCACTTTGACATTATGGACTTTTTTTGTGCTGATCAGTGGCAAAAACTCCTAATTAAATCCATTTTGATTCCATGTTGTAACACAATAAAATGTGGAAAAGTCCAAGGGGGGGACGGGTGAC
This sequence comes from Polyodon spathula, assembly GCF_017654505.1. Classification (NCBI taxonomy): domain Eukaryota; kingdom Metazoa; phylum Chordata; class Actinopteri; order Acipenseriformes; family Polyodontidae; genus Polyodon; species Polyodon spathula. The sequence goes on from NC_054554.1 coordinate 7,870,689, forward strand.
TTTTGAGAGCCACTGTATGTATCTGTGTTGTTTGTATTTCTATTTCAAGTGCTTCTCTCCTGGTCCTCTTCAGGATCTAGAGAAATGTACACTAATCTCCATAAAATATGATTGACTTATGGCTAAATACAGAACACATGGGGGGGGGGACTAGTACATTTATGGTCCATTTCTCCCCACTCACATACCTTGCTCACTAGTTTCCATGAACAATCCCATAATGAGCAATCTATCCCATAATTTCAGTGGTGACTCACAATTAATCTGTGTGGGCTGGGACTATGATCAAATATATTTACAGTCAAACATGTATTACTAACATTGATACTATATAACTAGAACTCTGTTTCTAAGGATTCACTTGATGAAGCTCAAGATGCAGACTGTGATACCTTGTCAGCGTCCTGGATGTCCTTCCTTCGTGCCCAGATTATGACCAGGATGTACACGCCAATGAGGGAAGCCACAGTACACACCACCACAGGGTTGCTGGAGAAGGTGGCAAAGAGCTCTGCGGTGCGTGAGACATCGACCGTATTTGGCATGACGAAGAACGAGCTCCCGAAACTAGTTAGGTGATTGCATAGACACTGCGTCACGTTGTAAGTTGTGAGGGGACCGACCTGAGAGGGTGGGAGGGAGAAAGAGGGATTAGGGGAAATTATAGGTTTTTTGGGGATTCAGCTGGGACAAACCAGCTTCTAATTCTGACATGCTTCATTGTTTTGTTCCTTTCAAACTGATGGGACAGGATGGATTGTGTGTGATTCCCAAAAAACTCAATCAAACTTACAATGTGTACCTTATCACTGATGTACAGTAGTATCCTCGTATAGGAACACCTGCTAAGGGAACACTCTTGTGGTGAAACTAATTGTTCCCATTGTAAATGCTCCGGCTAAAGGAACAGGAACTTCGCTTAAAAGAACAGATTCTTGGCTCCGCTAGCGACTCGTTCACAAGATACAGAACTGTTTTGTAAAAAAACGACTTGTCATTGCGAGAGTGTCTTGAGGGACACCGATTGGTTTATTAAATCTTTCCTGAACCAGCATCATATCATTGAATTGTTTTGTAATATGATTTCTACGAGTGCACCTCATTGCTAAAAAATGGTATGTAAACAAATGGCAAAATGCACCTCTGTATCTCTTGCTAAAAACCTGAATCAGACACAAGTCACAGAGCAATTTGATGTTTCCCGTTCTGGTGAGTTGCTTCACCATTCTGTTAAATAATGTGCATGTCTTGTATATTGCTGTTGCATTTTGTAATGTGGTACTGTGTTAATTTAGTTTGACAGATTAACGTTACGTTAACCCTAAGCCTGTTATTTTTGCCTCTGCCACTGTGACAGCCCGAAACACACCCGCCAGCTAATTTAATAGCACAGAGCGATTTAAGCTTTCTGACTGTGTTGTTTTGCTTTAGTTTTATTAACATTAGTTTGTCTTTTACTTTATTATTATAGTTCATTAACATACACTTGCCTATTTCGCTTTTACTCATTCAGTTCACTTCACATGTTCATGCATGTGTGCCATGACAAGTAATACATATGTATTAATGGTGGCTAACCTCCATTGTAGAGAACACTTGAACTATAAGTAGGGTGGGCAAATGTTTTTTTAGATTTCAACAAACAAAACCCCAAATTGGTTATTATTAATAGTTTTTACTTAACTTAAACATATCAGAAATTTAAATCTAAATAAAAGGTTTTAAAACATTTAAAAATGCTTTTTTTTATGTACCAAATTCGACTACAGTTACAATCTGGTGGCAATCTTGGATTTATGTTTTGCACTCTGCTGACTTTAGCTTTTAGAATTAAAATAAAAATGATTTGTCACTAAGTCATTAAAACTTTTCTTTGGAAAAATTAATTCCAAGCTAGATTGTGATTTTAAATTGAAAGATTTTTTTTTTTTTTTTATTACGCTAGAGAGCAGGGCAATCTTGGTCTTGGAGGGCCGCTCACCCTCCTGGTTTTTGTTCCAACTGTACCCTAAATGAATTAATTGGACCAATTAAGCTTTTAATAATAAATTACTTGGTCCAATTAAGTAATTTAGGCTACAGTTGGAACAAAAACCAGGAGGGACCAGGATTGCAAAATTACAATTGTGCAATTATTTTTAGTAGTATTTTTTAGGGGTAAAAAAAAATGTCATATACAACATTGGATTAATGCATCTGACACTGAAAAACCGGGTAATGTGAATATACATAATTAATATAAAGCATTTTAAATGTTATAAATGTAATCTAATTTAAACTAAATCTGTGCATTGCAAAGTCATATCTTCCAGATCAACAGTATGAAGGTCACTCATGAAATCAGGACTTAAAGCATGCGTTGCAATAAGAATACCTCCGTTAAGAAAGGAGAACAAGACTAAAAGGCTAAAATATGCAAAATAACATAGAAATTGAACTATGGAACAATGGTCAAAGGTGCTTTGGACTGTTGATGGAAGGACAATGACACTTGCCAGTTCTGTTGTCAATTCAATGCTTGTATTCTATCTATTCCTTAAGTACATTATCTTCAAGTATTGCTCATTTGTAAGACAGCTTTTTGGCACTTCCAGTCCAAGGCTTGTCAATTACACATGATGTTTCTCTGTACTTGCTGATTATGCCTTAGATAAAGGTTGTTAAAACAGTAGAAAACACTAGTGGAGGCTTTGCGTAAATTGTTGATGTTCATAATGCATCAGAGTAGAAAAATACAACATGTCTAAGACTTTTACACAGCCAGGTGTGTGTGTGTGTGTGTGTGTGTGTGTGTATATATATATATATATATATATATATATATATATATATATATATATATATATATATATATATATATATATATATATATATATATATATATATAAAGAGGCAAGTCATCTGTCTATAATATTATACAGGTCATACTTACAAAAGAAATTACTCATATAGTGATCAATGTTTTAATTTTCTTTTACGATGTAATCCTAGTTTTTGTTAAGTGGAATACAAAGAAATACAAATAAAACAGCGAGTACATTTTTTTCACTGTACAACGCCCACTTTTTTACGTTTATTTTATTTGAAGTGTTTATTCAAGTTAAAAACGAATGTTATTACTTTATGACAACTTGGCCGCTTTTTATACGAAATACACACAAGATTTAAAATTATTTGTTTTGTAGTTAATTCACAAGGATAAAGTAAGGCCTTTCTTACTTCTGGGATATTTTTTCAACTTTAATACACTGTTAAATAAAATGGCCTTGATAACATTTTGAAAATGAACGAATACCCGAACATGTAAATTCCATGTTTGTCCCAGCACTAACTAATTCTAATACATTAGAATACATTTTAATAAATGCATAAAGCCTTAGTTACCACTCCTTTAAATGCCTGTATTTCCTCTTGTAGGACACAATTATTTTAGTGATCAGTTCATACATTTTAGAGAACTTGTAAGGCAAAAGGAAGGGAAGGCACAATTAAAGAGCAAAATAATGTGTTCTCTTACAAGACCTTTCCATTTGATTTTGCAAATTTACATCATCTTACGCTTTGCTTTCATTCGTAAGTTGACCGTGTGTTTAGAGACTTGAGATAAAAGAACAAGATGCCCTTCTGCTTACCCGGCAGCCCTGAGTGCTCCAGTTGCTGCTCAGCTCGTCCCAGTACACACAGCTGACTGCGAAGGAGGTGACGGACATGGTTGTGTTGGTTGAGGTAGGTCCTGTGTTCCGGGAAGGCCTCAGCAGGATGTAATAAACACCGACCCCTGAGCTCAGATCGTCAGGGTTCAGAACCCAGGTGTACCGATCCCCTACACACACACACCAGAGGAACGAACCGTCATTCCAGTGTAATACGCAAACAAAACACACAATGCATTTTTCTATTACACAGATTACACTGGTGATTCTCTAGCCATGGCTGCAAAAACAACTTCAGAAATAGAAGGGGCTAGGTGGTGAAGCATTGGTTCACTAGTGTTTTATGCCATTCTCCTTGGAAGTCCTTGGTTAAAAGCTCAGGTCACAAATAAAATTAGCTTCTTTACTTTCTCCAGTAAACACTATAGCAATGCACATTGGTTTCAGTGGAATCTTATATTGCAAAAAGCTTTGCTGAACAGAAATGTACTTGACTGATTTATCAAAGATCCAAGATTCTTACCTCCAGAGTAGCGTTTATCAGGTAGCTGTGTTTCTGCATCAAAGTTGGTCTCATTGGGGTGGTACTGGAAGCCCAGGTAGAGCTGCAGTGGGACCTCTAGAGCCAGATCAAGCTTCAGCACTAGGGAGGGGTTCCCAGCTGTCACATTCACCATCACAGTGCTGAAATTCCCCAAAACCAGAACTGTACTATTCACTGGGTCAGCGGATGGTCTGGGAAGGTAGATCTGAATACAAAATAGAAAGACACCGATAAGAAACTGCACTGAGGTTAACTATCCCCAAGGTTTGAAATTTCTGTATATATTTTATATAAAAAAAATACTTTAATAAATCACCCACCTTTTAGAGGTATCTGTTTGGAGTTGAATCTAATTATGCAGACAGCCACTTACTATAGTAACTTTCAATTTACTCTTCCTTTCTACTCAGTGGGAGGAAGTACTGCAACAGTTTAGTAGTGTTATGACCCGTCTTATCAGAAACAATTATCCAAAAAGGACCAAGGGGGTCTCATGTTTAAAAGCAAATCAGAGCAAAGCAAAGATTTTTTTGTGATTTGCTATAAGCAAGACATGAACCGCCAACTATATATCCTGGAGAATTGTGCTGTTAAGGCTGGTTGTACCATATGGTTGACATCCAACTTAAGTTTCATGATGTTTCAGTGAAACACCACTGTAGGCTTATAACAAAGCCTTAGTAGTGATGATTTACTATGCTGCGGTTAGCTATTCCTTATAGAGAATGGCCAGCGATGTGGTACTGCAACAGGGTTAGCTATCCCTTACAGAAACAGGCCAGCGATGTGGTACTGAAACAGGGTTAGCTATCCCTTACAGAGACTGGCCAGTTATAGGATACAGCAATGGGGATAGCTATTTCCTACACATACCATGGCAGTGATCGCCAGTATTTTAAGCAATCAGTCACCCACCTCAATATCCTCGGTGAGGTTGCTGACCGGTATGGTAGATCCATTCTCTCTGGAGAGTGAAAGTTCCCCCACTGTCTTCTCTACAGCCTTCCCCCTGCCCCATGAAAATGGGTTTTGACTAAAACTTATCATCTAAGGACCAAAGAGAGAAGAACAAATAATGTAACCTGCTCTTTAGAAATACACACACAAACACATAACTCACTCCAAACTTCACAATCTTAGTAGCTCACTTACCAAATGCTTTTCAATAGCATTGCAGGGTTCGGTGCTAAAGGGCACTATTAAGCAAGAAGCCCTGTACATTTATTTGTTTATTTATTTTTAGAACAGGGTCTCCCTCTCCTCCCCTGTGTCTCATTTGTGTTATTTTGTATTTGTGTTTTATGATTTGTTTGTATATAGGACAGCGTAGCTGTATATTTTGTTATTGTTTTGCAGCGTGGATGGGAAGCCCCATCTACATTAAAAAACCTTGTGCAGAAGGTGGCCATCTCCCAAAGTGATTCATTTGTTGCTAATCGGGAGATGGTCACCTGCATAAAAACCTGCAGCTCTCTGCACTCCGGGTGGGTGTTGGAAAGGAGGAACAGTGAAAGCAAACTGCCCAGCCTGACTTGCGTTTGGTGTTTTTGTTTTCGAGATTTGTTTTTGTTCACATTTTTTATTTGGCTCTGTGAGCAGTGTTTTCTGTTTAAATATTTAATTTATCTTTGTTATTTAAATAAACAGTACATGGCACATTTGTTTTGCAACTGCAGTACTGCCTCTGTCTCTTCCTGCCTCTGGTGTGACGTCACCACCCGGCTACCCTGTCACAGGCTGCCATTGGTAGAATGATACCACATTGACACCACTTCCTTATTTTTGAATACTATGCCAACATACACTGGTAATCCATTGCTGTATCATTATATACCCACCACTACTATACAGTATGCTGTAACTGGATCACTGTGTAATATTTGTTACAAATCCATTGTATTATATTCTGTGTTCTGCTTATGTTACTGATAAGTTTTCTGATTTACATATTTTTTGTCCATTTGCTAATACTGACACACCTAAAATAGTTATTCATTAAATATCTTCAGATGTCATTTATAATTATTCTTAATTTCCTTACTATTTTATGGTGTTTTAGTATTCCAAGTGGTTCTTGGTTATGTTGCCCTGAGTGTAAATAATGTTTGAATAAACACAGACAAAATCAGCCTGAATCCTGGACCCCTCATCACGCACCTGCACGTCAACAGTCTTATCTTCTGAGAAGCTGGAGGCAATTTCCGGCAAGGTGAAGCTAGCTTTGCTGGTATTGCTGGTGGTGATAGTCCTGCCACTCAAACTACTCAGAGACAGCCTGCAATCCAAAAAGAAACAGCTCAGGATATTATAGCCCCATTAGGTGCACAGAAAACAGACAGAACTAATACAAAAGAGGGGAAACTGCAGTGTTTAAATCTAAAATTAAGAAACCAGGGTTTCCATGAATTGACCACAGGGCTATTTGTCTGACAGGGTTATTAAAATTAAAAGTGCAATAGGATTTTTTAATATATATTTATAAGGTAAAGAAAGGGTTCACTTAATGTACAAATAAAAGAACATATGATTCGTGGCTATTGTTCTGAATAAAGCCCTATTCTATAACATCTACTGGCATTGAGGCTCTATATTTACCTATTGGCATAAAGGCTGATCTTTTCTGAGGTCAGGATGAAGGGCTCCTGGTCAGGTTGCTTTCTAGACAGTAGGGCGCTTTTCACGTTACCCAGAGTGCTGATCAAGAGATGTGATGTCTGGTTCTGTGGGAAAAGAGAAACAGAATCAGGACTCACTGCTTACTGCCTTACTGGAAGATTAACATTGCAAACTATTTCCCCTCCATCCACGTACAAATGCAATTACAGTGATATTAAATTACAATGGCAATGGTTCTTTACTGAGGGGTCTTGGTAGCACAAGGGATGCTACACTGTAATGAAACTACCACTGATAGAATGTTTTCAAAGTGGTTATATCTTCATATTTTGACATACCAATGGCATCAGAATGGGATGAATTATCACACACTAGTAATCCATTGTAATACCAGGGCACCATATCAATAGTAATGTGCTTCTTTATCAGAACATGTTCCTTTGCTATGGTCTGTGGCATTTCGGGATAGTTAACTGGTATGGTGTCCCAGTGGATCAGTCCCCACCCTGTGTCTCACTGTCAGCTATGAGTTTCTACACTGGTCTTCACTTACCTGAGTGACCAAACTTTCCCCAGACGCCTCTAGGATACAGCTGGCAGCCGTGACAACACTCACGGCAAAATCAGTCATCTCCCCAGGCTTTCCGCTGTCCATCAGTTTCAGGGAGAGCAGTGATTTGCTGAGATTGTACAGGAAGGAGCTAGCTTGCAGCTTGAAGAAACCAAGCGTGAGAATGTCAGAAACAAAATGATAAAATAGATTTTAAACTGCTCCAAGAAATACTAAGAAAGACAACCTATTCTCTAAATGTCAGTTTATTTCTGTATTTCCAAATATTGAGTGTGCTTCAGTTTTGATGAATTTCAGTTTTTCTGTTAAAATATGTTGTGATTCCTTTTCATCCCAGCTTTCCACCACTGTTTCCCAGTCCCTCAAGCTCTCCCAGTACCTGTGCAGAAGGTGTCACCTCGTCGCTCCTCTGGACCAGGCTTTTCAGGACGCTGGCTCTCTGCACTGCAGCCTGCATCGTGTCCAAAGAGCTCTCCTGGAAAGCAGCTGACATCATGAGCAGTATCTGCTCTCGCATCTGGGCAGACAGTTACACCATGTTGGTCACGTTCATTGAGTCTGTGTCTGAATTCAGACTATACCACATAAAACATAACAGCTACATACTGTACTCTTGCTTCTCCTGGATAGGGTGGCTATTATTCTAAGGAAAAAATTAAGTCAGGTAGACAAAAGGTTTGGCTAGTGCCTTATTCAGAGCACATCAGGGAAGGCATTGGCTGAAACATTTGTATGCATGACTTAGTTTCTTATAGAGCACATTAGAATTCTGATTGAGTGTTGTGAAGTTATGACTGGTCCCTATTGTTAATTTTCGGACCCTTATCTTGCAGTATATTCAACCCCAAAAGTTCTCTGGAGCTCCTGAAACAGGTATCGCTCAACGTATGCTTTAAGGCAGCAAGTTGCAGTAAAATTAATTAGGCTGAATTTAAACTTCATTATTGCCCTTTTATTTATTTAATATATAATTCTGGTTGCAGAAATGTTATTAAAAGCACCACCCTTTTTCACCACATCTTTCTGGAAAAATGAAAAATTCTAATTATCTGTGCCTTTTTTTTTTTCAGAACTTCAGAAGGGTCTCACAAATAACAAAAACAGACACTATAAATCCCCTCATACACACACATACACACACACACACACACACACACACACACACACACACACACACACACACACACACACACACACACACACACACATGCACATGCAGTTCCCATTTGGTACCTGGGCCGTGGCAGGGGAGTCATTGTTACCGTCAGGTTTAAATTTTGCCTCCAATATAAGCCCAGTGTCACTTGACGCGCGTCCTGGACTGACCACAGGGGACGACCGTCCAGAGTATCTCGCAGACCATGGTCATAAGAACTGACGACTTGTCCCATCTAACCATAAAAAAAATATATCATGAGTTTTCTTATATAGTTTCGAGTCAAACTTTTTTTAAATTTAAGCTTTGTGAATATGGGACCACCAGTTCAATGGTGTCAAGTGGGTTTCAAATATTTGTAATAATGTGGAGAAATAATTACATTTTAAAACAGAAAAAGGTCAGTAATTGAGTCCCCAACCTCAACTTCGGAAATTAAAAAAAATTAAAAAGAAAAAATTAAAATAACAATCTTCCTTACCCCTTATATACACATAATATACAGTACCGTAATGTATTTAAAGTTATACAGTATAACAAGTGATTGGAACAAGCATGGAAACAATATACATTAAAGTATGCCAATATGTTTGAATACATTATACAACAGATTAAAAAGGTTACAAATCATTTACTCTCAAAAATCTCCAATACAATGTATGCTATCCGTTAGATTGCATACCTTGAAGGTGTAATCAAAATATCCATATTTCAAGCCTGACACACCTGTGAAGACAAGGACAGCAGGCATCGTCACACTCTGGGCAGAAGGATTAATTAACATCTTCAATCAGTTATCAAGCTGTCTAAATATACTGTTACTGTTCTAATGCCCCACTCGAACTTGACACCTATGAAGTGTGTGTATTAAAAAAAAAAAAGTATACCCAAACTGGGTCTAGATGACTTGTCAAAGCATGGACACGCTTTTCATCATTCTGCACATGACTGGGTCATACCAGCCCCTGTTCACAACACATTAGTTTGAACTGTTCAGTAAATGGAGACCTCTACAAATCAATCCATGAAAGCTAACCTTCTAAGTCTACTTTGGTACACCATGGTAAGCATAGTAAAAATAGTAATCCGCCAAAGTTTGACAGGGGAGCCTTACCCAAGTAAGTTGCATGCTACTAAGGGGAATACTATTGAAATTTAAAGAGAGCAGCAATATAATATTGTATTTAAAAGTCAACTGACAGTTTATGGATAAATGCTATAGAGCTGTTCACAGGCGAAGAGATGGTATATTTGTCTCCTTGCATCCAAGCAGGTGTTCAAATTGGCCGCAGTTTGTTTACACAATAGCTTGCATCCTTGGGCTGTCATTACCTTCAGAGGTATGCAGCAAATTCTCAGAAATTGCTTCATTGCAAATTAACACATCACACACAGCAGTGTGTTGACCATACCTTCCACTTACCTGTGATCTACTGTTGCTACCAGCCCAGTTTCATTGCTATGTAGCATATATTTTTCCACTGGTATGTTAGGGAACTGTGTTAAGTAATCATACAGTATAATTCCCATGTTATTGTATATAATCCCTTATAAATGTACATTTATAGTAATTTGGAAAGATCCATTTCTTACAAAAAAATCCTACAGATATTTATAGAATATTATAGAAATATGTTCTGCACAGAATTCTACAGAAATGCAATCATCAAAATGCCAGGATTCTACAAAAAAAGAAAAAGATTTTAAAAAATAAGGATATGTTGCCTATAGAGGTTCTATATTGCTACCGAATATACTACTTTACATACATATAGACCTCTTCAGAAGTAATATTGGTAATTTACTTATATTTTGGTATTTAAAGAATTAACACTGAGGGGAAGCAATTGTGAGTTTACCTTGAATTATATGAAGCTGTAAACCTAATATTAGCAAGATGACTGTACATTACGATCCCAAAAGCCATCTAAGGACTAGTTTAATAATAGTTCAATTACATTTTGCTTGGTGTCCACCTGGATCCTACATTTTTCTTTAGAGTAATGTTTGTCATTGAGCTTATTGGGGTTCAATAAATCACCCGGGGGAACCACCAGCAGAATAATATGAAGTTACAGGGCTGTGGTGTTTAGATCTTAAAATTAGCGTTTAATTAATGTTATCCTAACCAAGCTTCAACACAATTATTAAACGGATGGGAAGGGACTTAAAATACCTGTTATTAAAATTAATTGAAAAAATATATATCCAATTTTACTGGCTAAAAATAGCATGTGATTGCTTAGTACACCTGTTGTACTTTTTAAACGGTCCCCTTAGCAGGGATGACTATGTAATTAAACATGCTGCAAAATACTAGATATAAATATTTAAATAAAGACATCATTATATAAAAATAAATGTATCCCACCGATTGCCCTCACTGTACATTGCTGTTCAAATGGTTTTATGCATGCTCCTCCTGCAAGGAAATAATTTGACCCATTTTTGGCCATCATACTTTCTTGACAATCATTGAGTTCCTGAGGAAATAAAGACATTGTTTTAGATGTAGTCGTGAACATTGTTTACCAGCAGTAAATTGTGCAGGCAACAGAAGAGTAGTCTAGAGATAGAAGCTAACTTCTGCTGAGACTCATATTCTGTATATAGTAATTTGATGTCTCCCTCTGGCTCCTTTCAGCATCACTACACTTGAAGCAACCTGATTTTAATATTGCTTCTATGCAAAGCCTTGACAATGCAAGGATGATGGCTCATCGTGAGTGAGGAGCCAACTCTTTCACATCTTCACCAGTTCACTGCCTTGATTAAACCAGGAGAATGCACTAAGAAATAAAAAGGCTTCCACGTACCTCATCATCATGGTCGACGTAATACCAGTCAATCTTGTTACAGTAGCCTCCACAGGAGGCCTGTAAAATGACCGGCTGATACAAGTTATAAAGACTACAATTTAGACAACTGGAAGAAACAGACTCAGTTAGTGGCAGATTCAATCTACTGTACAAGTTCAACTGTGACATTCAATCACATGTAAAAAATTGTGTTCTATCAGCGCTTTGTGAATTTTAAGTGAGTTTTTTTTTTTTTTTTTTTTTTTTTTTTTTTTTAACCTTTTCTACTACAAGTTGAGGGCCTGTACTATTTTGTTTTACCGTTTGATTTAAGAGTAGATTAGGTGTGAAATAGCACAAAACAGGCCTGGTCTTTACAGAATACAACCCTTTATAGATATGGGATAAGACAGACAAACATACACAGAAATCACTCCTCTTTACCATTCCTACTGACTTGCAAGGCATTTAGCACATTAAACGTGAATTCCATATTAGAAATGGCCATCTGCTGGACAAAAACCATTATAGCTTCAAAGCCTCTACACAGCCAGGGTCCACATGGGAGTGGTGAGGATCTTGGAGAATTAAAGGTGAACCCTTAATTATTGGTTGTAGTGGCCGTTATAGCCAGCATGCAACTTTATGTAATAGCTGGACTGCAATTAACAAGAAAATTAGGAGAAAAATTTGCTCCAAGTCAAGGTGTAACCCCAACCGCACATGTAGGTGTACAGTATACAGGATAAAAAAGCCTCCACTGGTGTGTTAGGGAGGGATATTTTATTGTTCTTAACAGTAGCCCCCCAGAGTGCTCTTACCTTATGCGAACCGTCACATCTTTGTTTTCACCATAGAGGCTTTTGCACCTGCTGTAAGAACCACCACGTCTGAGTCTGTCATGGTCATCTTTGCTCCTCTAAATAACAACAACAGCATTAAACACACACACACACACACACACACACACACACACACACACACACACACACACAAACATATATATATACTTTCACAGTCAAGATGATAGCAAAGCTCTTAACAGTAAGAACTGCTGAAGCAGTAAAGTAGGTCACTCACTGGGATATAATGAATAAATAAATACATAATAGTTACTAGACATGAACATAGTAATCTCTACTGTGATAAAATCTATAAAAACTAAAATAAAACAGTAAAATCAACACAATTTCCTATACCATGTTTGTGAGACATGATGATTAAACCAGAACTTGCTTGTAGTAACATACACATCCCTTTGTAAAGGATGTAAATAAGAAATTAAAGAAAGTATGTTCAAACACATATTTTTGGTTGATTAACATCACCCAGAGGTTCCCAAGATACAGCCTGAATTTCTGTAATTAGGTCCTGTGATAGAGAGAGAAGGAATCGAGCTGTAATTCAGCCTCTCAACCAGGAAGGATGTTTAGTAAAGTTAGTGTTGCGGCGTCTCCGAGATGGCGAAACCGGAAATCGGACATCTTGGGGAGGGTACGTGGCTGCAGTGCTGCTAAACAAATCCACTGCGAGTAGCTGGGGGCCGCACAGCGATTGGATAAGGTGTGGCACTGGCCTGATTATGGGGTGGAGTTTGGCAGCACAAAAGGGGTGCAGCTGTGTAAGCATTGACCTTACGTTGCTGATGAGCCGGAGCGCTCTGTGTTTTGTTTTTGTTTCGTTGCAGAGGATTGAAATGGAAGCTGCAGCTATCCAATTGCATGAGGACCCAGAGCACCGCACCACAACCCCGGTACTGAAAGCACTATTTTATGGAGCTTGCAGTTACACGGTTCTGGGTTCTGTTTCTCCAACATTGAGTTTTTACAACGTTCCTGTAAAGCTGCCTTTATCTGGTTCTGTGAATTTGTCTTAAGTATCTTCAGTACAGCCTTCATCATTCCGTTCAAATCATGTGACAATGTAACCTTTCAACTCCCTGCCTGCTCTCTGTGTGTCTATATATACAGTATGTAGAGTAGGTGGGACTAGCAGAGTTGAAAAATCACAGGTCACATGATATAAATGGAAAGTGGAACTCTGTTCGGTCAATCAGGATACTCCAGACAAGCTCAAAGCAAGCTCAAAGACAAGTAAAGGCAGATTTAGAGAGAAAATTAAGTAACTCAAAATAGGAGCATCAGAACCCCAAACCACTAAATTATAAAAATCGTTTTACTGTAAACTGTTACCTTTGAAATACTGCCAGAGGAAGGTCCGACACTCTGCTTCACCTCTGCCTCTTCTTCCTCTGAGCAAAAAACACATTTTTATAAGTAGCACAAAAAACATCCTATCAAATAATTACAACCTGCCTAATTCAGCATTGTTATGAGACAAGAAAACTGTATACAATGACAAACTCGGTAGAAACTTGGGACTTGGACTGCACAGTCAGATTTAGATTGATTTTAGACAGACTTACAAATGATGTCCAGTACAGACAGGTTCTGGATTGTAGAAGATACCACACTATTCATTTCAAAATGGATTTGGTTTGGACCCAACACTGTACATACTGCTAGAATGCAGAGGGACGGGTTACTGGGCAGACTCGCTATGCGTGGACCACTGCGTGCGATATTGTAGACAAAACCATACTGTGCGAGGGAAATTATCTTTTAATGATGGTAAAACAAAGATATTTTGCATTGTGCTGTTTTATTTTGTTTCTCATTTCTCCATTGGACACAACAACATCTTTGTAAGGTTAATATCAGCAAGTATTTATTTCTCCCTGTATTTTCACTTTCTACAATTCTTCTGGTCTGAACCTATTGATCCCACTGTTTTCGAGTTCTTGCCATAAAAAATCTACTTCTATAATATATAAGTCATGACCCTCTATGACTTAGGAACAAGTATATTATAGGAATATATTATTTGCGGTTACCTACATAGGTACATTAGGTTTACAAGGATATTGTTTTTTCAATATAGCGTTCTGTTTGCATGGCAGTAAAGAATATAGCGGAATACATTTTGCGAGCATGACATCCGCAGTTTGTATACAAATAAAGCACGCTACCAAGGTACTGTGAACAGCACTGGCATTCCTGGAGCTGTTATTTGGACACAAACAGCAGATGCTGCAATATGTTCAGATAGAATCCCCATCAATCATGATTAGGTCGAAAAAAAAATACTTAAACAGTAAGTACAATGTAGGAGGAATCAACAGTATGTATGTTTTGTTGTAACCCTATTTGATTGCTGTAGTTTGCAGTAGTTAGTGTAAGTATGTTCTCAGCAACAGTGCCTGGCTCTGACTAGGTTTCCCCAACACCAACCATAAACCTAAGCTCAACCTCAGTTTCCTGCTCACTGCTCCATAACCCAATCAGATGCACAGTATTTACCACTCTCAGTATCACTACCTGGCTCTTCAGTTACGTTGGAGGTGCTGCTTGGATTTGGGATGACTGTTTGGCTTCCAATCTCCAAACTCATCTCGGAAAAGCCATTTGAAGCAGAGACAGTTACATGAAAGGTACCTGAGGAGGTAAAACAGAACAAGGTATGTTTATTGTCAAAAACATGTGCCTTGAAATACTATAACACACTTAGTAAGAAAAATACTGTTACAGGTTTCACTGTATTTATTCCACTATATTTCTTTCCATTTTAGATTCTACAATTTTATAAAAGATTTGTTACTTAAGCAAAAAGGCACAAGATGGCATGGGTTGTGCTGAATTGATATCCACCTTATGTTTCCAGACCAGAACTGACAATTACCTTCAAAAGTTGTTCTAAAACTGAACACTTTGGTTTGGCTGTCTTTCAACTCTCTTTTCCTAGTGTAATTGCTGAGGCCAACAAACTGGAACACCAACTCCACTGGAGCACCGTGGGATATGGACACAGAGACTTGGAGGTCATTTCCCAAGACTATTTCATCCCTGGAGGTCAGTGTGACCTGCAGATCCTGAACCGGCTCCACAAAAAGGACCTCCAGTTCCACGGTAACATTGGGGGCTGTCACATTGTTGGAGGCTAGAATGGTCAGTGGGTGGCTGCCTGGGCCCATCTGTTGCTGAGTGATTGTGTCTATGGTGAGATTGTGAGGCATGATTCCTCTCAGTGCAGTTGATTTAGCCAGTAGAGTATTGCCGGACAGCACAGTGTAGGTCACGTTAGTGCCTGTGAGAGACAGCAAGATCTGAGTTCAACACCGGAGGAGAAACACAGAGTAACTAAAGCAACACTAGCTGGCACAGAGGAGATTACAGATCTGCAATTACATCTTATGGCAGTACAATGGCAATGCAGGTTTAGACTAAAGACTAAAAGGTTTAGCTTCTTTTCAACCTTGTTCTATAAGCTGCGCTGAGCAGGAGCATTGGTGTGTAGTGGGGTTCCCCTGCTGTGAGAGAAAGAACCCACGAAGTCTGACCTGTTTTTATGACGGCCATATGGAAATATATATAAATATATTTTTTAAAATGGATTATACATTTCTTATATTAAAAGTGCCCTTTTAAAAAAAAAACAGGCATAAGTTGTAAACGGCTTATACAGTCCCAAGCTCGCTGCTCAAGGACACTTGATATGGAATACAGTTGAAATATAAATGTACATATTTTGGATTTAAAATGTATATTTGACCATTCAACAGTGCAGACTGAATTACCTGCTTCCAGCTCCACCTGAATCTGCACTGTGCTCCCATATAGCACACTGCAATTAAGCCTGTCTCTCCATTGGTTCTTGCTGTAGCACCTGATGGTACCAAACTCACTGACTGGCTCCTGGACTGAGATGGTTTTCTGTGCGGCCACATGCCACTCACTGGTGGTGCACTCCACGCTGACAGTGAAAACGCCGACACGAGTGTACTTGTGAACCACGCTGCTGTTTGACCTGCACCAGAGACAAAAACTCCAACACTACCATGTACCTGACACAAGTTTCCGTTTAGATAATTATTTGCCACACTACTGAACTTCCAGCACAAATTACTTCTGAAAAGACTATGAGGAGAGGAACCATATTGCAGTAACACAAATAGAGAGAATCCTAAAGAAAATTTAAAGGAAAATGTAAATGATATAAATATTGTTAGGTTATTGCACCCAGGGCTGTAGAGTGAGTAAGGTTGGGTATTACTCACTGTGTTAGTCTCTAGATGGAGTGTGTGTGTTTGGGGTCAGTGTTACTGCAGGGTGTTGCATGGGAAGCAGTTGGTTGGTTACTCACTGTGTTGGGCTGTAGGGGTCGATGATGCGGCCATCCCCAGCACTCAGGCTGCAGGTGAGGTTTCCAGTGAAAGGGAAGAGGAGCCACCTGAGGGTGATGGTGACATTCTCAAAGACAGGCACCAGGTCCCCCACCAGCAACTGCAGACCCTCTTTGCAGTGATACTCTACAGACAGGTAACTCCCCAGCCCAGGACAAGGCTCTCCGAAAGAGGCAACATCAGCGACAGCTTGGCACACCTGCAGTCCGTGGCAGTGCCCTGTGAACACAAAGAAAATTATGGAACAAGCAGCTCTGAGTGCTGGACTAGGCAAAGTGCTCTCAGAATTGATGAGGTAAACATTGTGAATGAAGTCATTATACTGTATTCTGTTTATTTGGACATCCCGAGTAATTTATATATTTGTTTTTTGTGATGAGAGCAACAGAATTATTTGTTGATATTTGAATTTGTCCTGTCATTTTGGTTTGGTTATTGTAGTTGGTTAAGGTTGAGGTTAAGGTTAAGTTTTTTAGTACAATAAAAGCACTTTTGTTTTTATATTTGTATTTGTACAGTAATTGGTCTTTCATTTCTAGTCCCTACTGTTCATGGCTCAGTATCAATTTTCAGAAGCTTTTAAACTGCTTTTCATTGTGTGTGCTGTTTGTATTTTGTATGCATTATCTTTATTTGAACCTTGTTCAGCATGTACTGTATTGTTGGCAATGGCAGCAAAAGTACATCAAGGGATTATCTACAAATTACCACTTTAGGAAAGAGGATCCTGTAAAATATTGAATGGAATTTGTTTTTATAGGTAAGCATACACTGGCGATCAAAATTATGGTGTAATCAGCCTTCAAACAGAATGACTAATTTCATCATGCTCAGACCACTTATTTACTGAACATCTTAGCACTCCTGAACAGATCAACTCCTCTTTAAATAAATGCAACATAGTTTGATTTAAAAAACAAAACAACATTCCATAGGTGCAATGGTACCCCAAATATTATCAATGTATTAGCAATGCAGAATGACTGTTTGAGACCATTGTTCCAATATATGTTTATGCAATGGTGACTGCCAAGAATGATGCCATATTGAATTTAGTACCAAGTATGGCAGTCACCATTGCAGAAACATGTTTTGAGGTAGAATGAAGAACAATTGTCCAACACTGTCATTCTGCATTGCTAATAAAGGCACCTCAGTAGCTGTGGTGTAACTTTGGTTTCAAAATTGGGGGGGACAGTTTCTGTAGCTGATGCATGCATACATAAACATTATTCTATCAGAAATAATGAAAAAGTAAGGGGGGCATGTCCCCTGTTTAAATTACACCTATGCTCAGTAGGAAAAAGCTTGTGTCCATTTGCCGTACCTGCCACAAGATCGGCCACGTCCACCCAGCTACACTCCTCCTCTGGTCCAGGGGAGGGGGGAGAGATGGGTTGCTGGCAGTAGTGAAGTGTCTTTCTGCCGTAGAAGCTGTCATCTATTTGGATCACCCGACCTGAGCCACACTGCAGTGTAGCATTGTATTCCATACAGGAGAGAGATCGGCCTAACTCTGGGGGTAAACACAGTGACATCAAAGTTGCAAAAACAGTAAATGCAGTGATACAATGAGTCCCAGTCCAGTAAATCCAGAATCAGACACATGCAACCAAGTAAAGCCAGTACATTTCCTGGTACTAAAAAATAAACAAATATAATCTAATTTGAAAGTGGGTCCTAATGCGTGAATTAACAAATCCCAGCATTAAAATATTTTAAGTTTTCATGCTAAGAGGATCCAATAAAATGTAAAGGGTTTTTGGTGCATTTTTTGACTTTCATGTACAGCCAGTTTCAGATTGGATTGAGGAACCAGTTTTATATTCATAATAAGAGAAGAGATTGATGTTGTGCCTGTTTTAAGGAAGCATGGCATTAGTGGCATCACTCTTCCCACACTCCCGTGTAACTCACCAAACTCACAGATGAAGTACAGCTCCTGGCTGCAGTTGCTGGTAGCTTCCCATTGGTACCCAGAATCCTTCAGGATGTACCCGCACTGCGCAGCTGCTGGGGCGTCCGTCTTCCAATTCGCATAACTCATATCAGAGCCATCGAGCCAGGACAAGCGTCCTGTGAATGTTAAGGGTTCAATACACACCCCACTCGAAATTTCACACTCACTCACACACTATACTCACATCATAATCCCATGCTAAAATCAATTATTTTGTGCACAGCCATGATAAGTACCCATATAATTGAACTTTATTGTTACTTTGTTATTACAACAATATTGTATATAGAAAACTGAAGAAATGCAAAGTAATATGTAGAAATCCAATTCCTATATAAAAAATCTAAATCTATATATGTTTACAGGAATCTAGAAATGCTGAAAATGTAGAAATGTAAGAAATATGTTGACCATAGAAACCTAGACTATAGAAAACTATAGAAATAAGTAGACATTATAATTCTACAGAAACATGTTTGTTAAGTTAACGGAAAACTACATATTCCATGAATGAGGCTGCATTCAGCTTTCAATACGAAAACATTATTCAACACTAGATCTGTTCCAAATTATTGCAATACTAATACTAATAATCCCTTATAAAGTTAAAAAAAAAATCCTGTAAAGTTTTGAAAGATTAATTTTACTTTATGATTAAAATTATTTTTTAGTAATTGCTAAATAAAATAGGGGTAAAACCAAATGAGGCACTATTCTTTTAACAAGAGTATGTGCAAGGTTAAACTACAAACCATCTTTAGAAAAGGTAAACAAAGGTTTAATGGATACTTAACCTTATTTATTCAATAAGAACAGGTTAAACAAAACAAGCTTAATAAAGCAAAAGTTTCTGTTTTTTTAATGTGGTTTGGTCATACAGCCAAGGAAAGAGGACAAGGCAGCTGCTTAAATTGATTTACATTTTGATTGCATAAAATCTTTTCAAACACTAAAGAATATCAGTCCAGTAAATCACAATGAGCAACAGGTTTCCAGAGAAAGGCAAAGCTGGTTCTGCTTGTAAAGATTGCTCCTATCTCAGACTCCAGATTGGCCCTCGGTTGTAATGCACTTGATCAAATCACAGTTACCTGACAGCTGTCATAAGAGACGCGCTCTACAGTGGCAGTCTGCCATCAGGACAGTTCACTAAGGCAATGACATGCAGAAAAACACAGCTTGAACTTCAGTACGCTTTCAACGAGTAGAATGCCACTTATTTCATAGTTTAATAGAGTTTAAACAGCAGGTTTATTTACACACTCTGTCAAGGCTGGTTTTGTTCTTTTGTGCCTCACATTTGTTTCAGTACATGTGTACAGGATTATACCAGTAATACATTATGTAAGGAAGATACTACTAACAAAGTGTACTGGACTATATTCACTCACGTATACCATGGTAAAACCATAGCAAGTGTCATTGTGCAAATACATATGCACCTTAGTGCTATTTTGCAGTGTGATGAAACTAATCCTGTATACTGAGAGCAGTGAATTAATGAAGAGTATTTAAACAGCACATGTACAATATACAGTCAATATGTCCTAAATATGAATTTAATTTTATCACACTTTTATTGCACTGTATATGTCTAGAAAAATAATTGGTAAATCCAAAAAAAAAAAAAAAAAAAAACATTCCAAAGATTGTACCAAAATAAAATAAGTGGTGTATCTACCATGGTAACTGTACATTTGTGTGACACTCCTTCAATTCCTATCTGGTGAATAAAGAAAATAATAGAGCAAACAATTATCTTAGTCTACTTTAACTTACAGGTACAGGGCTCATATTACATACAAAATCAAACTCAAGAAATGGAAAATAAGTGAAATAGATCACTCTTCCTTCTGTATCAGTACAAATGGTTTTGCAGTGTATAAAAATTCCCTGCCCAAACTCAGAGCTCCTACCTTCTGCAGCAGCAGACTCCCGGGTCAGGTTCTCAGCGGCTGGTGCAAGTCCAATCCACCAGTCCCTATCCGGCTGCAGATGCTTCTGCAGGAACTGCTGGGTCTCATCATTCAGGATGAAGACCAGGTGCCCCCCTCCCCTCTCACACCAGCCCTGGGCACTGTGAAAACTACGTTGAAAATCTACAAACTCATAACAAGATTTCTCAAAACCTTCCTGGTATTCTGAGCAGAGAGGGGCAGCACTGCTACCCTGTCCCCAATCCTGGAAGATCAGGGCCAGTAGAGCAGATAGCAACTGGTGCAAAGCGGGACTCATTGTCGTCCCAAACCAGACTGACATAGCACCAGAACTAAACCCCACTCCACCAGACACTGTATTTTAACTAGAAAAGAGTGATGTCACTGCATCTCCTCCACACTTATTAAATTACCTGCACCGCACACAATGGGTGTCATGGCTTGCACAGCATTGTGTGCTACAAATGGGTGCATTATAACTAGCAACAAACATTCTGAGGCTCAATGATGATGGACCAGTTCCATTAAGAAGAGCCAATTAGGGCTGCTGGGTAAATATTCTTCAGCCTTTTCAGCCTAACAACTGACTGCCATTAGAGTATCACTTTGCCACTTGTGGTGGAAAGATAAGCTTGATCCCAGTGTGTTATCTTCCAGTCACGCTATGCTGTTGTGCTGAGATAATGCTTTCCTTTTCTGTGCATGTACAAAATAAAGAACATTTACAATCAAATGTAATCATTTAACAAAAGGTTGGCTTTTAAGTCTATAAATAAGCTTCCAGAGCATTTGAATTATAGAGCAATCAATGCTGCTTAGAGGAGAGGAAATTAAACTTGTTTGGAATTGATGGGATATGTCAGTGTCCTAATTTATTAAAGGTAGTGACTGAGGATCAAATCCTGGTCTCTACAGATTGCTCTGAATATTTTGGTTATTGACTGAAATCCTGTGGTTTGCAAAAGGTTCTGCTAGGGTTCAGTTTAACACAGTACACCTGTGTGATAATGATATAACATAAAGTTAAGGCAATTGTCAATACAAGAAGAAACCAGTAAATGTCAGTTCCAACAAACCAGAGATTTTGGGTAACTACATTAATATCAGACATGGGTTAAGGATTTCCTCACCCAGCTTTATTGAATTGCTGCTATGCTTTTGATTAAAAATCACGTAAGAAGCCCTAGTTACATCTCAATTGCATAGGATTATAATTGTTAAAATACATAAACAAGGCATGACCAATTAGCAAGAAAGCTCTCTAGAGGATCACCTGTTCCATTAAGCATACAAGATGACAACACAATTACTACATTTGTATAACTAAAGACAATCTTTGACATACTGGCATGTTTAGATAAGGTCCTAAACGTTCTAAATATTGTATGCAGTGACCCTAATCAGCTACTAAGATTTAGGTCACATGATCTGATTGCAGTTCGATCACTGGACATAAACTGACATACAGCATAGGAAACAATTAGGTAGAAGAAAACAACAGCAACTTTTAGTTTAATAGACCACACATATTCCATCGGTTATGTTCCAAATACATCATTGCCGTAGTAAATAACACTAATACCTTGATTATAACCTCATTTATAAATGAGCTATATAAAAACTAATAGTGGTACAATTAAAGTCTCTGGCAACAAAAGCAGTTTTTTAATAGAATAATGGGACTGCCAACAGACTAACATCACAGAGTGGCCAGAGATAAACTGAGCAGCTTACAATAAATGCAGTTGTTAACTTGTAACAAATGTAATGAATAATGACTGGAGTGATATGGTGTGATCACTTAACCCTTTCAGTTATGCATTATTTTTGTCAAGCTGAAGAATGAAATCCTTTATTGGGTATACATGAGAACAGGCTGTCCGATTTTACACTGAACAAAAATACAAACGCAACAGGTAAAGTGTTGGTCCCATGTTTCATGAGCTGAAATAAAAGATCCCAGAAATTTTCCATATGAACAAAAAGTTTATTCCTCTCAAATACATGCCCCAGCAACGGGACAGATATTTAACCTCTGCTCCCTCCTCCCCCCCTGCTTGTTTTAGATGCCACCAGCCAGGACACCAGGCCAGGTCATGCCCATCTGTGATGGAGTGTGACGTAGCAATGTGCAATTGGGCATCAGAAGCAGGTAAGCAAGGACAAAATGGTTGGAAGGGGCCTTGTATTGTTAATATGGTTTCAGGAAATGTGAAAACCCATGCATTAGTGCACACAGGATATGGGCAGACCTTAATTAAGGCAGCTTTCTTGGGCGGTGTGTTGTGGCAGCAACAAGGTTTAGATGGCTATCTCCTGTATCAATGGAGACACAGTGACATACCCCACTGTAAAAGTATATTTATCGTTAGGGCCGATAAAACATCACCTAGTAGTTGGGGTGGCGGAAAGGCTACCACACCCAGTAATTCTGGGCCGAGACTGGCCAAACTATAAAGAACTGGTGAAATTAATGGCAGTCTCAACCGCACACATAAACGTAGCAGAAAAGAAAGACAAGGAAATGATTGGTGATGTTTTTCCCCGTTCGAGCTGAAAGGTTTCCCCCCCTTTTTCGTCCAAGAAAAACTAACAAAGAGAGCCGAATTGGAAAATGGAAGGGAGCATTAATGAGACAAGGCGACTGGTGGATGGTAACAAACGCCAATCAAAGGGAGCTGGTACGCAGTGTGACCAAGAGGGCGAGGATACTGGGCCATCCAGGGCAGAGGTTTCTCCAGCTCTGCAATATACCGGACCAGTGGGCCTCGAGCACGGACCTAGTGTGAGGGCCAAAGCAACGACCCCACACTAGTGCACGCTCGGGAACAGGCCTGGTCTTTTGAAGGTAAGGATGTTGATAGCGCTGGGGTGCTAGTATTTCGACACTTCATTATGAAAGGGCAATTGTTATACAGGGTAAACCTTGCCACTGGCACAGGAATGCCTGTAACACAATTGATGGTTCCCCCGTCTTGTCGACTCGAGGTCATGAGGTGCATGATATCCCTTTTGCGTGTTTATTGTCTCGGGACTGAACCCCTGGATTAAACAGTGTAATACACAGCCTTGTGTACTACCATTCATTATTATTTACAGTTGTCAAATGACTTTGGATAATAAAAATAAAATACCATTGCACCTGGATTATCGTTCTGTCATTGATCACTGCATCACTCCTGCACTTACACAATGCAAACCACTTTGCCACAGTGCCCTATGCTGTTAAAGCTGTATCGCTCCACAATCTTGTTAAACTTTACACTAAAGTATAATCCCTTTGGCGCCTGCTTGCTAGTTTTAATCGTTTAACCTCCTGTGTACTCTACTATAACAGAAAATAGACCTCGAACCAGTATGTTCAGTTTGTTTACATTCCCTAAAAATAGATACAATGATTCTTGGTTGTAAATCGCCCTCCCGACCTGTGTGCTAAGCAGCGAGAACAAAGTTCCTTGGACGGGCTGGCCTGACAGTTCTTTCCCAGGTTTCAAGTCGGCCAGCCAGGATGGGGGCGAGACTCCATTGCAATAACGCATTGACCCAAAAGGAAAACGAAGCGGCAGCCGCAGATTGGAGAGGCGGTTGCACTTGTTTACCAAGGGGTCATGTGAGACAGCATAAAAGGGGACGGAGAATCATAATCTGTTCCTTTGCATTGGTTTATTGTGAGTAGAACCGAGGACAGTGAAATTAAAACAGAAACTGAAATCATGAGTGTGGTGTTTTGTTTGTTTGTAATTGTCTTGTCTTGTACGTTCCTATACAGCTAACAGTCTGTGAGCTGTCGCCAAGGGCCAGCACTAAACCGGACAACACTGCACCATTGTCATAAATCTAAACTTGTATCACCCACCATGAGCACTACTACACGCATCCAAGACTGGTGACTGTGTTTGTATTATTGTGGGGCAGATATCGTTTATTTGGGACTGTCTGTTCTTGTATTATATACCCTGTGATGTACACATTAGTGTGTACTGCCGGGGAATTACTGTTTGGTAACCAAAATGGAATCTCAAAATAAAAACATTTTAGTAGTTTAAACTGTAGTGATACAATCTTCTCCCACTGCTTCTCTTTGTTCAAAATAAGCATGCTCTTGCTACAAATTTTAAAAAGTAGGTTATAAATATCATCTCGGTGTAGTTATGAAGACATTTTCAAGCTCTAAAACAAAACAGAATGTATATGATGCTTCCATGAAGTAT
The DNA here is from genome assembly GCF_017654505.1 of Polyodon spathula. Taxonomy (NCBI): domain Eukaryota; kingdom Metazoa; phylum Chordata; class Actinopteri; order Acipenseriformes; family Polyodontidae; genus Polyodon; species Polyodon spathula. The sequence continues at coordinate 7,895,374 of NC_054554.1, forward strand.
ATTTAAAGATTTATAAGAGATTTACAGACAATCATTAGTTTGGTGGTACAGCTGTGAAGATTAGATTACACATGACTTCAATTCATACAGGTTCACAGGTACAGTTTAACAGCATGTTGCTACAGTAAAGATTCACATGTGCTAGTACAATTGGTTAAAACACAAGAAGGCAATATGGGACATGCAATTGATAAAGATGATAGGATTGTTTTGTTTTCTTTTGCACAGTGGTGCCAACTTTTTTTTTTTTTTTTAGATGTTTGAAATTCTTCCTTTGTTTTCTATTCAAATATTCTGTATTATTTTATTTCCTGTTGTTTTTGCATTGGTTAGATGACCATGACATTAAGTTGCTTCTCTTTGTGATAAGCAGTGTGGAAAAACCATGAGCCTAGTTTTGTCTTATTAATGTCATTTATAACCACAATTTTTATTTCTATATTTCAACAATATGTGTTGTGCCCTATAAAAAAGAAAACCTGCATAATTTATGCCTTAATTAATTTGAACTAATACTACAATGTGTATTAAATAAGACAAAGCCAAAGCCAAAATCACAATAAGATGAAGGTATTCCGTATCAGTAAAAAGCTTAAAAAAAAAAAAAAAAAAAAATAATAATAATAATAATAATAATAATAATAATAATTACAATAAAAATAACTTATATAGCACAATTCACAACAGTATAACTATAAAAATAGCACAACTCACGTAGGTCACAATAATTTCAGTTTTCAAAACAGTAAGCTGCTACTGTACAAATGAAAATCTGCCATTAGTTTGTGGGACTACAGATGTTATTCATCTGCAAAGACTACATTCAGATGCTTTAATGGCATCGACACCTCCAGGCCATAAAAGGTGCATTAACAACAGGAAACAAACGACTTGCTTCTTGCAGCTGCCGAAACAAAGCAGTTACAGAAAGTGTGACTTTCATCTTAAAAACAAAACAAAGCAAGTTGTCAATAGAAGTGAGCTAAGCACTAAATATTGTGAGGGGGCACATGCAGAAACATCCCATCACAATAAAGGTATTTCTACAATTTCTTCCCAGCACAGAACTCTACGTTGTAGGTACAACTGGAAAATGGTAGCTACAGTGCAATGTAACTAAAGGGTAGGTGATATTTCTGCAGTATGAAGTGTCTCGCTGAGGTCTAGTTTTTAGGGGAGTCCTCTGTGCTGCTCTCCTGTTTCTTCAGTTTGATCCCGAAGAGACTGCAGAGCTTTTCTATCATCATGTCGACAATCTCCTCCTCTTCTGAAGGCTGCAGAGTGAAATCAATTACAAGCCTGGCCCTGATTATATCCTGTATCAGCTACACTTCCAATTTTGCTAAGAAGGTGTGGTGTCTCAGGACTCTGAATGACATTAACAAACTACAAGTCTAAGATTTTCTTTATACATAAATTATGGATGCTAAATTAAATGTCTCACCAATAATCTGCACTGCTTTGTGGCTGAACAGCTTTAACAAAACACAGCGAGTTTTGTTCTTAAATTTTAATCAAATTATTCACATTTAACATTGTGTTTTTCTTTTCATGTAATACCTTAAAAGTGTAATAAATTATTCAACTTAGTATATCAGCTTTTTATGATTTAATATTGGTTTATAATTGTTCTAATAATGTGAAAAGTGATTTAGACTGTCAAATCAATAAAATGATTATTAGTATTAATTAAATTTTTATCTGGGTTATTCCTCTTGAATCAAGGCTTTTTGTTTAGGCTGGTTTGACTCCAAAACACAACGCACAAATTTCTAGTTTATTTTTATTTTGTAATTCTTATGAAACTTACCAGCAAGCTGCAACCTTACATGCTGCAATTTCCTGTTCTTGGAGGTTGCAGCCCCCTCCCGCCTCCCCCACCTTCTTGCCCCTTGGACCCAGGTTTGACAGCCCGAGGAAATGGGTGAGGGCAGCCCTAATGTTCCTGGGGATTTGGAGGCCCAAAAAATAATCCCATCTAATTTGGTTTCTAAAAATACTAACTTAATTAGCAATAATGTTTGTGTCTAGCTTTGTTTGTGCAGTTTTTAATTCAGTAACGTGTTCAAACATCTTTTTGTCTCGGTGTTGTTTTTGAATAGTTCTGTTGCTATGAGACCTAGAGAGTCTGACCTGGTGCTGCTGCTGCTCCTCACTGAAGGCCACCAGGATGACGGAGATGAAGAGGTTGAGAACCACGAAGGTCATGAAGATGATGCAGGAGCCAATCATGAATGCTCCTAGGACTGGGTTGTAGTCCAGGACCTGTGGAAGGTGGGGGTACCACACATGAGTCCTCAAGAAAGAGACTTCAAGGAGTACAGGGTCTAATTCTCCAGAACTTTAAAACCTTTCACCTCCTGGGTTTGGAGTCCAGGTCGTGTTAAACTTGGTGCTCTCAACAGCTCTCACAAACCACCACAAAATTAAAAATAGTTAGGAAAGGTCTTGTGATGCTTAAGCACTGTAACTGACTAGCCGGGACGGTTGTCCGTCAACTTTCATGAGTACTAAATTGTTATCGATTGCCCTCTAAGAGTAAAGCAATTGGCCCAGAAGGACACACACACAGCAGTATCCCGTCCCAGTCTCTACCCTGGTCAGCTCACCTCCTGATAGTTAAAGAATCCCAGCTGCAGGCTAACCATGGTCAGAGCCGCCTCCTGCAGTGATCTGTAGGAGTACAGCTTCCAGCCAAACATCAGATTAGTCTAGAACACAAAGAAACAATTACAAAACAACAGAGCACCGTGCTGCTGTGTCTCAGCTGTGGCACTAGGAGACAGAGCATTTGTCCTGGGCACTGGAAAGGCTGAAGTTAAAGTACCTGGCCTTTCCCTACCTCTCATTCTTTTTTGCAGTGTGCAGGGCAGGAATGGTGTTACTCACAGCAATGGAGTAGGACAGTAACATGATGACTATGACACTGATGAACCCCGAGATGTCTGTCCAGGCTCGGCGCAAAGTGGCAGTGATCATGTTCAGTTTGGGGTTCAACCTCATGAGATGCCACATCTTGACCGTGGCCAGAAGAACCAGGAAGGCGATGATGTACCCCAGGGCTGAGTCTGCAGTGGCCGTCTCATAGAAACTGGCGAATCTGCCGAAAACACAGCCAGGGAATCACATCAACCAATGAGAGCTGCTTTATACACCCAGACAGAGATGGGGCTAAACAGCCAGTGGTGAAAAGGCATTAGGCACTAAAACTTGGTAGTTGCCACATGGGACCCCATTCACAAAGCTTTAACCTTGGACAAAGGTGTCTGCCAAATAAATAAAACTCATGAGCTATTTGAAGAATGTTAAAAACAGACTACCTCAAAGCTTTGTTAATAGTGTCACAACTACCATGGTGTATTCATATTTTACAATATTGTGTTTGATGTTAGTTAATTCAACTTTGTATTAAATGTGTAATACACTATGGTCTAGAGGAGATGTTGTGTATGTTCAGCTCATCAAGAGCTCTTTTACTTTGTTACTTCATTAAATATGAAGCCCTGAGTTCCACTCACTGGTCTCGGTGGTTCTGGTAGTACTCCACGTCGCGGTTCCCCAGTATGGTTCTCTTGATGAACATACACAGTGCGCTCCAGCTCAGGACAATGATGGCCAGCTCCAGCAGATTACACTTGCTTTTGAAATACGCCCACCTCTGCTCCTTCATCAGCTTGCCCTGTGGTGAGCCAGGGGGTCAGTGCAGTGCTGTGGCGTTCTATACTGTTACTGCATCACCCCAGCACAGGTTACATTTTCAATTTCTCCTTTGTTTCCTATACTTTACTATGCTGTTACAATGATACACTTACATAACTTTTTTGTTGTTTTTAACAGGTTTTAAAATGAAACATCAACAGCCACATTATAATAATAAATAATTTGTAATTTGTATAAGGTACCAGGACTCAAGCTGGCTAGTTTTTATTTATTTAACATTTTTTTATATTAGTTTATTCTCTGACCTGGGGCCTGGTCTCTGTAAAGGAAATTGTATCCCAGTGCAGTACCACAGGACTGGCAGGCGAGGGAGCCCTACCTGTAGAACCATGTAGTAGATGATGAAGAGAAAGTAGATGATCTCAGAACCCATGACAAAAAACTGCAGGCCGCCAGTGCCCTGATACAGGCGGACGTTGTGCAGTTCTGCGCGGGGCTGGAATGCTCCTGGGGAGAGAGATGTATTGGAAGTAGAATAAAGATGAAATGACAGGACAGGACCATATTTTACTTTAGTGTTTTGGGACCAGGGCTTGCAGGGTGGACATTTGTAGCACCACATGAAAAAAATGTGTCAACTAAAATGTTTTGCAATTAGGTGTGTGCTAAACCTGCTTTAAAACAGGTAAACTATTTTGCCTTCCACTGTAAATATCGTAATTATGTAACCATCTACACATTAAACATTCCATGAGCAAAGTATTTTGTGTTACTTATATGAGTCACAGGCATGTGTTCCATAAAGCTTTTGGTGGTTGCTAACTGGATAACACCTGTAACTAGTCCAAGAAGTTCACAGTATGTTTGACGGACTCTGACTGTGCAGTTAACTGGTACAGTACCTTACCAGGTCCAGACCTGAGGACAGATGAAGCGAGTCCTTACCCACAGCGCTGGTCTCCAGCATGACATTCACGATGCAGAACAGATTGAGGTTGGCATTGTAGACAGTGAACTCCACAAAGATTGCCCGTGTGTATTCATCCAGCCAGGTATTGTCAATCAGGTACTGAAGAACACTGTGTAGAGAACAAGTCAGACCATTACTGACATATCAACAAGGGTAGGATGTGCTTTCTCAAACCTCAGCTTAGATGATTTTCATGAAATGACTGGGGAAAAGAGAACCTTACTTTCTTTTAGTTGTACCTAAGAATTCATTTTCTTTTTTTAAATTACTACATCAGTCGACTGGTCACCTTGTAGCATTCTCTATGTCGGTGCCCAGCACTGCCACGTAGCCTCCTCCTCTATAGAGAGCGATATTGCCCCAGAGGGGGTACGCTCTCAGGCTGCCCTGGCTCTGGTATTTCCACACGCTGGAGAACTGGGAGGTGTTTCTGGGAGCTGAGATGTTCCACCCTGGTCCATACGAGTCCATATCCTCCAGATCCCACGAGTAGGGAGCGTGGCAGTCCCGCACTGTGCTGCGCATCGACCGGGTCACAGGACAGGAGTCTCTCTGGACTCGGACCTGACGCATTCGGGCACTGCCCACCAGCTTGGAGTTCCCGTCTGTGATGAAACCTACAACCAGCAATCACCCTTAATAACAAACCAACTAACACAACATAGTGTAGTTACTTTTTTAGGACTGACATAGGTAAAGAGAATATGGTTGCTATGAGTTAGCTTTGGCAAGGTGGTGTTTCCTGGGTATGACCTCTTAGTGGGCAGGGTGGTATTACCTGGTAGAATCTGTACAGGTTTGACATGGTGGTATTACCTGGGTAAGGCCCATACAGGTTGCTCAGCAGGGTGCTTTTGGCCCAGTTAAAGAAGTCTCCGTGCTTCATGGAGTCAGACAGACCGCTGGTGAAGCTCTGCCTGATGTGCGATGTCAGGAAGTAACCGTTGGGGTCACGCTGCCCATAGGCCACCAGTAGCAACATCCACAGGAAACCGATATAGGCTGAAAGAGAGAGAATGAATGTGTGAGGGAGACAGAAAGAGGCCATTGGTAACCCACATTGTTGAATCTTGACTCAGATTCAAAAATCCTTCATTCAAGGCAACTTTCTTTTATCTATATATATACAAAATAGATCCCAAAAGTAAAAAACATTGATTTTAACTAACAATTCTCAAAATTACTAAATCATGCACTATTTTTTCAATACATTTTGAGTGCAGGACAAAACTGTTATTTTGTGTTCTTCTGTGTATGGAATGATAAAAAAAAAAAAATAGAACTGTTTAATGTAATCCCTATCAGAACCACTTGAGGTCACTCTTGCGTAGCAGCCAGCATTTCTTACCCACAATCTCTCTGATCAGTGCAAACACCTTCTGCTCCTTGAGCATGTTGCTCTTCATCTTCTCGATGTCGGTGGGAGGGGGGGGAAGGTAGAGACTGCAGCTGCTGTCTCTCCGAGTGCTCAGCACTGCACCGGGATCTCCTGCGACGAACACAGTCAAGACATCAATCTATGTGATTACCTCTTATTAGCTTTAATACCATTATAACTGCCTCCCCCCACACACTTTATTGTATGAAAATGCTTTGGTGCTTTGCTTGTTTTTTATGCTCTCAGAATATGCCACGATTTCAAATACAACATAGTAGGCATTAAACTGAAATATTCAAATAACCTAAAAGTTAGGTCATTTTCAAATCTAGGCTGAAAACCACATTTCCACATGCCTTCTAAAGCCTAACCGTTCCTACTCTCTACAGATGTTGTTTAAAGGGCTCACTGAATTCTACACATAATATTGATTGTTATCCGGATCAATAAAGATGCAAGCAGGTTATAAAGAGGTGTGATAGACAGAATCACTTCCACCCACTCCAGATGGTTTAACATTAGACTGTAGGTTCAGAACACTTGGATAAATTGAGAGGCTATGACAGTGGGTTGGTTATTTTGTTCTGGTACCTAAGCTTGTCAGCATCCTGTCAATGTGCCCCTCACTCTCCTCCTCTGGGTCCACTCGCTTCAGCACCAGAGCAAAGAACATAGCTAACCCCAGAACCTGTGGTGAGAGAGGGAGCAAGGGGTTACACAAACCTTGAGTGGCTACACAGAGGGAGTCTGACCCGGGTTCTTCATTGAAACATCATGAAAAAGGATTGAGAGGCCACTTAATATGATAACTTGCAATTAATTGTCTTTTTTGATTAGCTGCATTAATACTGCCTGTGTGAGCAGAGGTAAACAATGTTGAATGGACACATACTACAACTATCTTCACAGACACAATTCTCTAATAAGGACCTGCAGTAGACTTGTGGTTAATAGCGAATCAGAAAGATGTTTAGTAGTGATCTTTCTGAGTCGTTATTGACCATGGGCCCCCTACTGTAAGTCCTGAGCTAACCTGTGCAATGTTAGCTTGATAACATGTTGGGTTGAGAAATAGCACAGTTAGAAGCTGTTAGGAGCTCTCTGTACCCTCTCATATTGCATTAGAAACCATTACCTTGAGCGGCTGTGTGAGGAAGAGGCTCTCGAAGAAGGACACAGACATAGAGATCAACCAGTTAATTGAGCCCTGCTTGCCATAGTGCAGCCCGTAAAACATAGTGAAGTAGGCCGAGACACTGCTTGAAGCCAGCACCAGGAGCCAGCCAAGGAAGACGAACCACCAGGGCAGCCCCTTCTGGCAACCCTTCTTCTGCACGTCAGCGTCTGTGGGGCCGGGGCACTGAGAGAGCCTGAGGGTACAGAACAAACACTAACCAACCAACACTCAAGAGACCTCACAGAGACTCATCAAATGTCAGACCAGTGAAATGCAGCCATTTCATTATAATTAAACTACAGCACTGATGAAGACAGTAAAATATTTGTCATAAATACAGTGGTTAGCAGAAGTATTCACCCCCTACCAATAATGTCACATTTTGCTGAATTACAAATAATGTGTGCACAGTTTTTCAAACAAACTTTTTTTATTCAAAGCTGTAGTGGTTAAACTGAAGATTGTTATATGAGGAGGAGGTTAAATGTCAGTAAAACTTGCAAAGAAAATGATGCACTGACTCCCATCTCAGACACAGAACTTTGCAGATCCCTCAAGGTCATTGTTGGCTTCAGAGTGACATTCCGAACCAGTTTCATGCTTGCCCTGCTGCTCAGTTTGGGAGGGCGACCTGATCTAGGTGGTATGACACATCTTCCACATCTTAATGATGGACTTCACTGTGCTGAGAGGGATAATCAGCGCCTTTTAAATTTTCTTGTACCCTTCTCCTGCTGTGTGCCTCTTTACCACTTTATTCCGGACTTGTTTCGAAAGCTCCTTGGTCTTCATAGTTGCTTTATTGGATCACTATGTGAGTTGCAAGTTGAAAGTCTTTATATACCAGAGACAAATTATCTACAAGTTAAACCACTTTGAGTACACACAGGCTGAAACCATTTCACTAATTTTTTGACCTTTCAAACAAATAATTTGCACCTGAGCTGATAGGACTGCAGTAGCACAGGGGTGGAATACTTATGTAACTGAGATTAATCTCTTTTTCTCTGTATATCTTACCTATTTATATTCTATATGCATTTTTTAACTTTATCAATGTGGAGTGAATGTTTGTGAAGATTCTACATGTAAAACGTTGTGGAGTAAGCTCAGGTGCCAACAAAATGTGAAAACTTCGCAGGGGGGTGAATACTTCTGGAAACCTCTGTGTGTGTGTGTGTGTGTGTGTGTGTGTGTGTATATATATATATATATATATATATATATATATAGTATATATATATATATATATATATATATATATATATATATATAATATATATAATAATTTATAGATATATATTCCCACAATAAATATATATATATATATTATATTATATTATATACATATATATATATATATATATATATATATATATATAGAGAGAGAGAGAGAGAGAGAGAGAGAGAGAGAGAGAGAGAGAGAGAGAGAGAGAGAGAGAGAGAGTACTGCTCCTGTATTTAAAAAAACAAACAAATAAAAATCAAACACAAATTATAGTATAAAAAGCAAGAACCAAAAGTCATTCAATACAAACAGTTGCCAACAGGAATCAAGTTGCTAGTGCTAACAATAGGTATTTTTAAATGGTTGGCACTCCTTTAAGGCATGTATTTTAAATTAAGACTGCTGCCTGCTACATGGTACTTGGAAACAGGGTTTCAAACAACCATTCCCTTGCTCCCTGGGTACCTACCGGTCGGTTGCTGAGGAAGTGGAGAGCTGTCTCTCGAGCAGTCCCTTCATGCCTTGCACCTGCCTCACGGCCTGGCTGTAGCTCTGGGGTGTGGAGAACCTCTTGGGTCCGAGCAGCTCCAGCTCCCTCTCCACATGCTCCAGTTGTCTGTACAAGTACTGGTTGTAATCATTGCGGCGCTGAGCCTCCCCTGGGGTTTTCACTTGGTTCTCAGCAGGGCTGGACTCTGAGAGAGAACCACACCAACAAACACATTCTAATATATATATTAGAATTATAATATTATTAATTTATTGCTATCAAGACCACTTAGGATAAATTGTATTTTAAGTACCAGTTGTTTTAAATTACTCTGCATCTTTATCTGAAATTTTGTTATATAAATGTCCAAAAACAAACAAATCCCAAATATTTCAATTTCACAAAAATAAATATATTCCTTTTCCATTTTTTTTGCTCAGTTGTGTTGTTTAGAACTACAGTATAAAACCTTTTCTATTAAAACAAATTATAAGTCAGCACATTGTATTTTAATATTTCACTTCATAATTTCAAATTCTCATGATTTACACACTTGTTGAATTGAAATTGAAAAGAGTTTTATCACTTTAAAATTATAACTGCACATTCATCTGCATTAATAGAATATCACAGGATTTCAAAGGCGTACCATACCATCTAAATAACTGAAGTCTTGTAGTTTATTTTTCTAGCTGTGATACTTGAAGTGGAAAACCATAGGAATAACACATTAATTGGAATCCATATGAACTGTTTAAAAGTTTAACCAAACTGAATATACAGTACATATACATCCACATTTCCTACATGGTAATATTATCAAGTTCGTTCAATACCACTATCTATCAAATATCAGGAAAGCAGGGTGCTCCGTTCCACACCTGCCTCAATGTGTGTATTTAATGTTTGTGTGTTTCGTGTGTATGTGTGTGTGTGTGTGTATATATATGTGTGTGTATGTGCGTGTGTGTGTGTGTGTGTGTATATATATATATATATATATATATATATATATATATATATATATATATATATATATACACACACACACACACACACACACACACACACACATACACATATATATATATATATATATATATATATATATATATATACATTATATATATATATGTATGTCAGACAAGGTGACAGCGTCTTCTGGTGTATTGGAGGCTACCTTGCAAGTCGACAGCCCCAAGTGTGAGGACCAGGGAGCTGTCCTTCTTGTGGCTCTCATTGTAGAACTCCTCGCCAGCACGGTTCTGCTGATGGATGATCTCCTCCACCATAGACAGCAGCTGGTTGATATCCGTTGTCCTGCCAAAGTCTTTGTGAAGCAGCGGGACAGGGCTCTTCATGGTCTTTGACAGCGACTGAGCCAGTCGCTTAATAGCCTGCAGATACACAGCAGAGGGTTAAGGAGGAACCATGAACAACACGAAGCAAGGTGAGGAAGAGTCAGAATCAAAATACATATTTCATCCATAAATTCTCAAGTCAAAGTATTAATCCAGTCTGTAATTCACCTGTAAGCTTTGAAAATCCATTAACCAAATAAAAAGTATTTTTCTTCTTTTTATAAAAATCAATCTTGTCCTAAGGTTCGGTAAGAAAGGGTCTGTGAAACCAGCCCTTTTTCACAAGAACCATTGCTGTGGCGATGAGGTCACCTTTATGACAGCCTCTGGTGTCAGCTCCCTGGTGGGACACTGTGGGGAAGGTGGCTGGGAAGGAGACACTCTGACAGTCTTTCCATGCTCTGTTTTGTCCTGTTGCTTTGCTTCTTTCTTCTGGTCCTTCTTCTTTTCCCGTGGGCGGACTTTTCGGAAAATGGTGACGATGAGGAGGTTGACAGGAAACACGAGAATCGAGCTCTCAAACCCGATCAACACCTGGTGCCAGGTGATCGTGAACCCACCTGCAGAGGGGACAGTAGTTACTTGACTTTTATACAAAATAATCCCTTGTATTGGCTATAAGATCTCACAGGCTGATTGCAGCTAAAGTGAGTCTGAAGCAGCAGCTTTTCATCTATAGTGTTGTCTTTGAAATTTCTGCATATTCCAAACTGAAGTATAAAATACAAAGCGTGAACCAAAAGATCTCCAACAGGTGAAAAGGCGAGCTGTACAGGCATGCCTCCCTATATCCAGAGGGAAGTGGGCGAACTAGAGGGCTGCTGCTTTCTATATTGGCTTCCTATACACATGGAAGCCTTAAACCCTAGCAGCCATGAAATCAGGCATGCAAAGCAAAAAAACAGATTTACTAAATTAATTTCTTATCTTTATCTTAAGCCCCAGAATTTTTGGCCCTGTCCAGGTGGCCACATTGCTTTATTACGATAAGTAACATATATAGAAATAGTGTGTTGTACCGAGGTCCATCTTCTGTTCAGAAGGGTCCGTGGGAACACCATAGAATATGATGCTGGTCAGCATGGTGCAGAGCAGCAGTGAGAAGCAGCAGGACACGCGCTGCACACAAGTGAAGTTGCTGCTTGCCGGGCGGTTCAGCACAGAGAACCAGAGGTGTCCGTCACGGAAATCCTTCGTTGTCTTCATGAAGAAGAGATTGCTGCAAAAATTATAAATACAAAATAAAGTATTAGAATTACTCTTCCAGGCTAGGTAATCCACTATAAACATAATGTAAGAGTATAAGCAATTCATGTTTTTATATAATTATTTACAGTTCTTGGCAGTACGCTCAGGATTCCATGACAAGTTAAAAAAAAAAAAAATCTTCAATGCAAAACCCTTAATTCTGCTGCACACTTTTTAAGATTATGCAGGTAATTATACAACATACATTTAACATTGTAAGACAACATACAGACAGATATGAACAGACAGACACCCCTTATATTTGTAATAAATTTCGCCAAATACAGTAGAACCCCATTAATCCGCACCCTGTTCATCCGCAGCTTGAATTATCCGCAGCTCCCTGACGAGTTTTATCTCTGAAATACAGTACATTATTGCCAATGTAGACTTAATGCCTGAGGTCCACACACACACACACACACGAACACACATATAAAGATGCAAACGTCAGTCTAACCTGTGGAGCCAACGCCAAGACAGCTGTGCTTAATGTCTCGGTATGAACAGCTGGGATTGTGTAAAATTAGTTCTCATGTAATAACTTGAGAAACTCAGAAAACCCTGGAAATGCAATTTTTTTTTAAGCCAACTGGTGTTGCACCTTAGCTCGTCTTTTGGAAAATTCAGGCTAAACCAGGAGCACTTGAGTGCACTCGAGTTGGCTTGACTATGGAAATGAGGTATTAGTGAAGCCCAGCAAACATATTTAGCCTCACTGAAACAAAAGACTATGATGGTCTTTGTCAAATTTCAAAAGAACAACTTGCAGCAGTGAATTGTTTAAAAAAGCTGGAATGTAGACAAGTTTAAAAAAAAAATCACAGGTTTGTTTATTTAGTTTTAATGTTTTTTTTTCTAGAATTTTTTTGTTTGAAATATCAGAAAGCTACAGCACTTAGCTACCATTATTTAATATTAATGCGCGGAATACATTAGCAATAATGCCTTGTGATATTCCTAGCTGCTTGCCACGTATACAGGGAAATTGTGAGCTCTGATGGGCTGAATAACTTATTACAATCATAAAATGTTTTATCATCTTGTAGCTTTTTCTGTAGTATATAATATTTTTTATTAGGGAAACAGGGTTGGAGGTGTAACACACTTTGAAAAGTAAACTCATTTTAAAAATTCTTCTGTCTTTGTAATATATTGTATTGCATACATTTACAGTAAACTCTAATTTGGTTTACATTACTAGTTTCTGTGTTTTATTCATGCATTCTAGTCACATGCAATGACACCTCATTTATCCACGGATGCCACACATCTGTGGACCTATGTCCACCTGAGCGCGCAGATAAACAGTAATGTTAATACCAAGTTTCGTGACAATTAGATACACGGTTCACTAAATAAATGTAAGTGTGACATACACATGGACAGATGTACAGCCAGACAGACACCCTCCTTTATTTAGTATAAGTTACTGATAATATAAGGATCTGGGGATAATGTTAATGACAACTAGAAAAGTGTTTTTCCTTATATATGGAGAAATCTGTGAAGTGTGACGTATGGTTTGGTACAGGATACAGAACCAGAAGTTTGCTAGACCACCCAGCAGTGGAGAAAAACCCATCAATCTCATACCTGAACTGCTTCAGATCTGCCTCAGTGGCGACAGGGAACACTTTATCCAAAACGCATTCACCAACGTCAATAGCGAGCCAGGAGTTACACAGGAATTGCGACGTCTGATCTGTCTCCAGGTCGTGCACCAAAACTCTGCTTACGTACCTAGAAGTTCAAGACAGATGCTATTATTAAGGCAAACCAAATAAAATGTATCCTAGGGGGCACTTAGATAGTGACAGACCTTATAAAGCGTTTAAAATAACAGTACAAGTGTTTTGCAGATACAGAAAAGTAAAAAATAACAGTATTGGGGACCCATTCTAAAGTATTTCCCATGAAGACATCAAGGATATTTTTCCTCTCCATTGCCCCACCTCCCTCTCTCACCAGGCAGGGTGGTCCCCTGTGTTGTCATGCCACAGCCGCAGGCTCTGCAGCTCCCCCAGTGAGAAGGGCGTTGTCAGCAGGAACATGTCCGACTCCCCTCTCTCAAAGACCGGCTTCTCAGGGTCAGTCAAGTGGTGGGGATCACTCTCCCCCTCTGATCCATACAGAGTCACCGTCACCTACAACGTGGTGAGATAACATCTTATTATCAGACCATAATTCAAGTTTTTAATGTTGTCATCGAACTTGTAGTCACTTCTGTTTCACTATTTTTTTCCCTACACACGCATCTCTCTGTGCTGACCTGTGCGGAGGTAGAAGCCCCACGGCGTTGGCCAGTGCTGACAGTCAACATGTAGCGGTACTGGGCCAGCGGGTCATTGTCCTCCAGAACTGTGATCTTCAGCTGAGAACAGAGAGGAGGAGAGGGAGAGTATTACGACTGGGAATCAAGACCTCTAGACCACCAGGGAATTTAGCCATACATATATCTTTCTTGTTCTATTTCAAGTGCTTCTCTCCTGGTCCTCTTCACTAATCTCCATAAAATATGACTGACTGATGATTAAATACTGGGTGGGGGGGGGGGGGGGGGGGGGGGGGGGGGGTAGTACACTTATGGTCCATTTCTCCCCACTCACATACCTTGCTCACTAGTTTCCATGAACAATCCCATAATGAGCAATCTGTCCCATAATTTCATCTGTGTGTATGCTGGGACTATGAATCAAATATATTTACAGTCAAATATGTATTACTAACATTCAATTACTAACATTGATACAATATAATTAGAACTCTATTTCTAAGGATTCACTTGAGGTAGCTCAAGATGCAGACTGTGATACCTTGTCAGCATCCTGGATGTCCTTCCTTCGTGCCCAGATTATGACCAGGATATACACACCAATGAGGGAAGCCACAGTACACACCACCACAGGGTTGCTGGAGAAGGTGGCAAAGAGCTCTGCGGTGCGTGAGACATCGACCATATTGGGCATGACGAAGAACGAGCTCCCGAAACTAGTCAGGTGATTGCACAGACACTGCGTCACGTTGTAAGTTGTGAGGGGACCGACCTGAGAAGGTGGGAGGGAGAAAGAGGGATTAAGGGAAATTATAGGTTATTTGGGGATTCAGCTGGGACAAACCAGCTTCTAATTTTGCCATGCTTCATTGTTTTGTTCCTTTCACACTGAAGGGACAGCACGGATTGTGTTTTGTAAAAAAACGACTTGTCATTGCGAAAGTGTCTTGAGGGACACCGATTGGTTTATTTAATCTTTCCTGAACCAGCGCCATATCATTGAATTGTTTTGTAATCTGATTTCCACGAGTGCACCTCATCGCTATGGTATGTAAACAAATGGCAAAATGCACTGCTGTATCGCTTGCTAAAAACCTTTAAAGATTAACAATAAAATCAATACAAATACCAGTTTGATCACAAAATCAAAGCAAAAGTGACTAATTTGTTTTTATAACATGTACATTGATAAGTGAGAACACTGGAAAAGGAGCAAAATACAAATATTCACTGCAAGATTCAAATGCACGAAATGCTATTAATACAAAAAAAAAAAAAAAAAACGTACAAATACACATACAAATATACTAAACAACCCTATTAATATCAAAAAACAAGTCTGTACTTTACTTTCAGCACGGTCAAAAAAGCTTCACAACTGGTTTTAAAATGAACAATGCCATAAAAAAACAGTATGCATTATGTGTACCTTTTAATTTAATTTAAATTAAATTCAGTTTTCTTATCATTCATCCTGAACCTCAGGGTCTCTTCATTGCTGTTGAAAAACAAATCTGTAAGCTCGCTGTACAGCCATGTGTGTGTGTTGGCTGGAACATTCAGTATGATGTGCATTATATTATTATTCGTAACCCGGCAATTAAAAGAGACCTTTTGTCTATTGATCATATTTCCTAAAAGCCTTGCCGATTATTAGAGACCTAGTGAGTATTGATGCCTGGCGATTATTTGAAGTTTTAAGGTATTTGTTTATTTATTGATTCATATTGTGTCTGGTGGCTAACTCTGTCTTAGAGAACACTTTGCCTATAAGTAGGGTGGGCAAATGTAATGCATTTGCCACTGAAAAAGCAGGTAATGTGAATATACATAATTAATATAAAGATTTTTTTTTTTAAATGTTATAAATGTAATCCAATTTAAAATAAATCTGTGCATTGCAGTCATGTCTTCCAAATCAACAGTACAAAGGTCACTCTTGAAATCAGGACTTAAAGGATGTGTTGCAGTAAAAACACCTCCGTTAAGAAAGGGGAACAAGACTAAAAGGCTAAAATATGCAAAATAACATAGAAATTGGACTATGGAACAATGGTCAAAGGTGCTTTGGACTGTTGATGGAAGGACAACGACACTTGTGCCTTTTGCCGGTTCTGTTGTCAATTCAACGCTTGTCTTCTATCTATTCCTTAAGGACATTATCTTCAAGTATTGCTCATTTGTAAGACAGCTTTTTATCCTGGGCTTGTCAATCACACATTATGTTTCTTTGTACTTGTTAATTATGCCTTGGATACCACACCTTGAAAATCGAGTGATGCGAGATACTTAATTCAATGTTTTTCCTTCTTTATGCAAGTCAAGGTTGTTATAATAGTAGAAAACACTAGTGGAGGCTTTGAGTAAATTGTTGATGCTCATAATGCATCAGAGTAGAAAAATGCAACATGCCTACTTACAAAACTTACAAAAGAAATGACTCATATAGTGATCAACGTTTTAATTTTCATTTATGATGTATTCCTAGTTTTTGTTAAGTGGAATGCAAAATAATACAAATAAAACAGCGAGTACATTTTTTTTCACTGTACAACGCCCCCTTTTTTACGTTTATTTTATCTGAAGTGTTTATTCAAGTTAAAAACTAATGTTATTACTTTATGACAACTTGGCTGCTTTTTATTTGAAATACACAAAAGATTTAAAATTATTTGTTTTGTAGTTAATAAACAAGGATAAAAGTAAGGCCTTTCTTACTTTTGAGATATTTTTCAACTTTAATACAGTGTTAAATAAAATGGCCTTGATAACGTTTTGAAAATGAATGAATACCCGAACACGTAAGTTCCATGTTTGTCACAGCACTAATTAATTCTAATACATTAGAATACATTTTAATAAATGCATAACGCTTTAGTTACCACTCCTTTAAATGTCTGTATTTCCTCTTGTAGGACACAATTATTTTAGTGATCAGTTCATACATTTTAAAGATAGGAACTTTTAAGGCAAAAGGAAGGGAAGGCACAATTAAAGAGCAAAATAATGTGTTCTCTTACAAGACCTTTCCATTTGATTTTGCAAATTGACATCATCTTACGCTTTGCTTTCATTCGTAAGTTGACCTTGTGTTTAGAGACTTGAGATAAAAGAACAAGATGCCCTTCTGCTTACCCGGCAGCCCTGAGTGCTCCAGTTGCTGCTCAGCTCGTCCCAGTACACACAGCTGACTGCGAAGGAGGTGACGGACACGGTTGTGTTGGTGGAGGTAGGTCCTGTGTTCCAGGAAGGCCTCAGCAGGATGTAATAAACACCGACCCCTGAGCTCAGATCGTCAGGGTTCAGAACCCAGGTGTACCGATCCCCTACACACACACACCAGAGGAACGAACCGTCATTCCAGTGTAATACGCAAACAAAACACACAATGCATTTTTCTATTACACAGATTACACTGGTGATTCTCTAGCCATGGCTGCAAAAACAACTTCAGAAATAGAAGGGGCTAGGTGGTGAAGCATTGGTTCACTAGTGTTTCATGCCATTCTCCTTGGAAGTCCTTGGTTAAAAGCTCAGGTCACAAATAAAATTAGCTTCTTTACTTTCCCCAGTAAACACTATAGCAATGCACATTGGTTTTAGTGGAATCTTATATTGCAAAAAGCTTTGTTGAACAGAAATGTACTTGACTGATTTATCGAAGATCCAAGATTCTTACCTCCAGAGTAGCGTTCATCAGGTAGCTGTGTTTCTGCATCAAAGTTGGTCTCATTGGGGTGGTACTGGAAGCCCAGGTAGAGCTGCAGTGGGACCTCTAGAGCCAGATCAAGCTTCAGCACTAGGGAGGGGTTCCCAGCTGTCACATTCACCATCACAGTGCTGAAATTCCCCAAAACCAGAACTGTACTATTCACTGGGTCAGCGGATGGTCTGGGAAGGAAGATCTGAATACAAAATAGAAAGACACCGATAAGAAACTGCACTGAGGTTAACTATCCCCAAGGTTTGAAATTTCTGTATATATTTTATATAAAAAAAATACTTTAATAAATCACCCACCTTTTAGAGGTATCTATTTGGAGTTGAATCTAATTGTGCAGACAGCCACTTACTATAGTAACTTTCAATTTACTCTTCCTTTCTACTCAGTGGGAGGAAGTACTGCAACAGTTTAGTAGTGTTATGACCCGTCTTATCAGAAACAATTATCCAAAAAGGACCAAGGGGGGCTCATGTTTAAAAGCAAATCAGAGCAAAGCAAAGATTTTTTTGTGATTGGTTATAGGCAAGACAAGAACCGCCAACTTTATATCCTGGAGAATTGTGCTGTTAAGGCTGGTTGTACCATATGATTGACATCCAACTTAGGTTTCATGATGTTTCAGGGAAGAACCAGTGTAGGCTTATAACAAAGCCTTAGTAGTGATGATTTACTATGCTAGGGTTAGCTATTCCTTATAGAGAATGGCCAGCGATGTGGTACTTCAACAGGGTTAGCTATCTCTTACAGAAACAGGCCAGCGATGTGGTACTGAAACAGGGTTAGCTATCTCTTACAGAAACAGGCCAGCGATGTGGTACTGAAACAGGGTTAGCTATCCCTTACAGAGACTGGCCAGTTATATGATACAGCAATGGGGATAGCTATTTCCTACACACACCATGGCAGTGATCGCCGGTATTTTAAGCAATCAGTCACCCACCTCAATATCCTCGGTGAGGTTGCTGACCGGTATGGTAGATCCATTCTCTCTGGAGAGTGAAAGTTCCCCCACTGTCTTCTCTACAGCCTTCCCCCTGCCCCATGAAAATGGGTTTTCACTAAAACTTATCATCTAAGGACCAAAGAGAGAAGAGCAAATAATGTAACCTGCTCTTTAGAAATACACACACAAACACATAACTCACTCCAAACTTCACAATCTTAGTAGCTCACTTACCAAATGCTTTTCAATGGCATTGCAGGGGTCAAGGACAGTTAAGGGGATGAGGCCGCTATTGGTAGAATGATACCACATTGATACCATTTCCTTATTTTTGAATACTATGCCAATACACACTGGTAATCCACTGCTGTATCATTATATACCTACCACTACTATACAGTATGCTGTAACTGGATCACTGTGTAATATTTGTTACAAATCCATTGTATTATATTCTGTGTTCTGCTTATGTTACTGATAAGGTTTCTGATGTATATTTTTTTCTGTCCACTTGCTAATGCTGATACACCTAATATAGGTAAATAACTTCAAATTTCATTTATAATCATTTTTAATTTCAGTACTATTTTATGGTGTTTTTAGTATTCCAAGTGGTTCTTGGTTATGTTGCTCTGTGGCAGAGCAGAAGCCCTGCGTGTAAATAGTGTTTCAGTAAACACAGACAAAATCAGCCTGAATCCTGGACCCCTCATCACGCACCTGCACGTCAACAGTCTTATCTTCTGAGAAGCTGGAGGCAATTTCCGGCAAGGTGAAGCTAGCTTTGCTGGTATTGCTGGTGGTGATAGTCCTGCCACTCAAACTACTCAGAGACAGCCTGCACTCCAAAAAGAAACAGCTCAGGATATTATAGCCCCATTAGGTGCACAGAAAACAGACAGAACAAATACAAGAGAGGGGAAACTGCATTAAGCAATTTTTGGGTTAAATCTAAAATTAAGAAAGCAGGGTTTCCATGAATTGACCACAGGGCTATTTGTCTGACAGGGTTATTAAAATTAACAGTGCAATAGGATTTTTTTAATATACATTTGTAAGGTAAAGAAAGGGTTCACTTAATGTACAAATAAAAGAACATATGATTCGTGGCTATTGTTCTGAATAAAGCCGTGTTCTATAACATCTACTGGTACTGAGGCTCTGTATTTACCTATTGGCATAAAGGCTGATCTTTTCTGAGGTCAGGATGAAGGGCTCCTGGTCAGGTTGCTTTCTAGACAGTAGGGCGCTTTTCACGTTACCCAGAGTGCTGATCAAGAGATGTGATGTCTGGTTCTGTGGGAAAAGAGACCCAGAATCAGGACTCACTGCTCACTGCCTTAAGATTAACATTGCACACTATTTCCCCTCCATCCACGTACAAATGCAATTACAGTGATATTAAATTACAATGGCAATGGTTCTTTACTGAGGGGTCTTGGTAGCACAAGGGATGCTACACTGTAATGAAACTACCACTGATAGAATGTTTTCAAAGTGGTCATATCTTCATATTTTGACATACCAATGGCATCAGAACGGGATGAATTATCACACACTGGTAATCCATTGTAGTACCAGGGCACCATATCAATAGTGGTGTGCTTCTTTATCAGAACATGTTCCCTTGCTATGGTCTGTGGCGTTTCCCCGGGATAGTTAACTAGTATGGTGTCCCAGTGGATCAGTCCCCACCCTGTGTCTCACTGTCAGCTGTGAGTTTCTACACTGGTCTTCACTTACCTGAGTGACCAAACTATCCCCAGACGCCTCTAGGATACTGCTGGTTGCCGTGACAACACTCACAGCAAAATCAGTCATCTCCCCGGGCTTTCCGCTGTCCATCAGTTTCAGGGAGAGCAGTGATTTGCTGAGATTGTACAGGAAGGAGCTAGCTTGCAGCTTGAAGAAACCAAGTGTGAGAATGTGACAATGCTAAACATGCACATCCCTGTGCTTCCAGTAGACAATGCTACACATCTGATCCTGTAGTAATGCTGTTTTTATAACCAGATTTCTTAGCATGGAATATAACATTAACCCGATTATTCAAAGCAGTTTACTTGAAACATGTAGGTGGGGAAGCATATTACAGTTGATTGGTTAGGAATTTAGGAATTGCTTGATAGGAATTAGCTGATGTAGATCAGGGCTCTTCAAATTAGTTTTTTTAAGGGGGACAAATTGGAAAAAAGTTAGCAGTAGGCAGGCCAGAAGTTCTGCACATTTTTAATCAATATAATACACATTATATAACTTTTAGTATGTTGAACAAGAGTTACCATATGAATTGCACTTTAATAATAGAACAATGGACATTTAATGGAGCATCATTACAAACATTTTTAAATGCATGTGACATATAATAGTACTTTTACACTGTGTGACAATGCAGCTGTAAGTATGGTATTGATGTGAGTGACAAAATGAGTACAAATGTACACAAAAAAAAAACTTTTATCACACATAATGTGAGTGTGTCACCTTAAACAAATAAACTTGTGTCTTTGCTTCTATTCCATCCCTGAAACTGCTCCAAGAAATAACAGCAAAGACAACCTCTGTTTCAGTTTTGGATAAATTTCGATTTTTCTGATAAAGTCGGATGTTGAGATTCCTTTTCATTCCAACTTTCCACCACTGTTTCCCAGTCCCTCAAGCTCTCCCAGTACCTGTGCGGAAGGTGTCACCTCGTCGCTCCTCTGGACCAGGCTTTTCAGGACGCTGGCTCTCTGCACTGCAGCCTGCATCGTGTCCAAAGAGCTCTCCTGGAAAGCAGCTGACATCATGAGCAGTATCTGCTCTCGCATCTGGGCAGACAGTTACACCATGTTGGCCACGCTCATTGAGTCTGTGTCTGAATTCAGACTATACCACATAAAACATAACAGCTACATACTGTACTCTTGCTTCTCCTGGATAGGGTGGCTATTATTCTAAGTAAAAAATTAAGTCAGGTAGACAAAAGGTTTGGCTAGTGCCTTATTCAGAGCACATCAGGGAAGGCATTGGCTGAAACATTTGTATGCATGACTTAGTTTCTTATAGAGCACATTAGAATTCCGATTGAGTGTTGTGAAGTTATAACTGGTCCCTATTGTTAATTTTCGGACCCTTATCTTACAGTATATTCAACCCCAAAAGTTCTCTGGAGCTCCTGAAACAGGTATTGCTCAATGTATGCTTTAAGGCAGAAAGTTGCAGTAAAATTAATTAGGCTGAATTTAAACTTCATTATTGCCCTTTTATTTAATATATAATTCTGGTTACAGAAATGTTATTAAAAGCACAACCCTTTTTCACCACATCTTTTTGGAAAAATGAAAAATACAAATTGTGTGGCTTTTTTTTTTTTTTTTTAAACTTCAGAAGAGGCCTCATAAATAGCAAAATTATCGTTTTAGTGTGTGATTAATCCCCCCCCCCCCCCCCACACACACACACACACACACATGCACTCCCCTCCCCTAGTACCTGTGCCCTGGCACTCATCCCCTCATTGTCTCCATCCTGGTTTAAAATGGAGGTTATATTCTGGTACAGTTGAACTGCGGCAGGACCCAACTGCGCTCCCTGCTGCAAGGTCTCATAGAGAGTCTGTTGGTCATAAGAACTGAAGACTTGTCCCACCTAACCACAAAAAAAACAATCTTTAACAGTGGTTCACAAAATCATTAGAGTTAAATATTTGTTTCTTATATAGTCTTGTGAGTCAAACTTTTTTTTAGATTTAAGCTTTGTGAATATGGGACCAATACTACAGTTCAGTGGTGTCACGTGGGTTTCAAATATTTATAGTAATGTGGAGAAATAATTACATTTTAAAACAGAAAAAGGTCAATAGTTGAGTCCACAACCTCAACTTCAGAAATGAACACCAAAAGAAAAAAAAAAACGAATTAAAATAACAATCTTGCTTACCCCTTACATAAACATAATATACAGTACTGTAATGTATTTAAAGATATATGACAAGTGATTGGAACAAGCATGGGAACAATATACATTAAAGTATGCCAATATATTTGAATACATTACACAATAGATTAAAATGGTTACAAATCATTTACTCTCAAAATTCTCCAACACAATGTATGCTATCCGTTAGATTGCATACCTTGAAGGTGTAATCAACATATCCATACTTCAAGCCTGATACACCTGTGAAGACAAGGACAGCAGTCATCGTCACACTCTGGGCAGAAGGATTAATACAGTGGCTCATGTGGTTTCAGATCTTCAATCAGTTATCAAGCTGTCTAAATATACTGTTACTGTTCTAATGCCCCACTCGAACGTGACACCCATTGTGTGATTATTAAAAAAATGTATGACCACACTGGGTCTAGATGACTTGTCAAAGCATGTACACGCTTTTCATCGTTCTGCACATGACTGGGTCATACCAGCACCTGTTCACAACAAAAAAGTTTGAACTGTTCAGTAAATGAAGACCTCTAAACTCGATCCAGGAAAGCTAACCTTTTTCTTTTTACAAATTTAGTCATCTCCAATATTTTTCTCCACAATTTAGTGTGCCCAATTATTATCTGTATCCTCGGCTCACCGCTCGCAACCATTGTGAGTTTACCTTGAATCATATGAAACTGAAAACCTAATATTAGCAAGAAGATCCATTACATGAGAGTAGATGTTAAAACTTCATAATGATTTGAACTCGGCTCTCACCAAGATAAGCACCAACTAAGAAGCAGCTTTACAGTAAACTAATGTGATCCATCTGCATCTCCATCCATTTGCGTTGCTTTCCATCTGATCATGTAGATATCCTTCTGTCTGGTGTTGATGGCTGAAGTGTAACGTTGGCTCCAGGTATCAGCTTATTTTACCTCCCCAATGCATCAGAACATACAACAGCTGCGATGATGGCTCCGGGGATCAACCACAGTGCGGTCTCCCCAGCACATCAGCATGACAAACATCTGAATTGAGCTAAGTAGGGTACATCTCTGGGGTCTTCAAGTGGGCACCTTCCATTCTGTGTGTTTCGTCGACTAGCCCACGACATCTCAAGAAGGCTTGACAGTGATTCTGGTGTCCCAGCATCATCCCCCTCCGTCCCCCACTCAACTCAGCCCACCTTACTTACCCGTCCATCGGCTCTGCTTTCTTCCTATTGTGCTTGAGATCCCCAGTCAGAATCTTTCCATCTCAACCACAGCCAGTTGTTGCTCCTTTCTGCTGCTTCAGATAAGTTCTTCACTATGCGACGCAACTCTTGGCCACTGAACCCAACATCTCTGAGGAATCGGCTTGTAGAGTGTGCCGCAAATCCTCGACAACCCACCTCCACTGGGTAAACCCGGATTCTCCATCCTCGCTGTTCCGCTTCAGCAGCTAGTTGAGCAAACCGAAGTTTCTTCCTCTCATATGCCTCATCCACAGCATCCTCCCATGGCACTTAACTACCATATGAACAAGGTGTGCTGATCCAGGCCACAAGACAATGTCTGGTCAAAGGTTAGCGGTGGTAATCTCAGGTGGAAAAATAAGCTGTTGACCAACATCTGCCAGCATTTTCCAGTCTCTAGCAGTTTCCAGTTGTCCTGGGCGAGGCTTGGTTTTAACACCTTTTCTTTGTGGTTGCTCTCCTGGATGGAGGAATATTGTCTTTTGTGTGTAATGCTTTGATGGAACTGGTGGCAACTTATTGGTCAGGTTACGCTTGTCTTCCAATACTAAGGTGAAGCATCGCAGCACCTGGTCATGACGCCAAGTAAACCGTCAAAATGTGCTTTAATGTTGCAAGTGATGAACACAAAGGACATGAGGGATCCTCACGAACCCAAAGGTTTAGGTTCTGTGGTGATGGGAGAACATCATATGTTGATCTGATGAAGAAACTGATCCTGTTTTGTTCCATTGTCCATAGGTCTTGCCAGCCGATCTTGCGTTGTTCCGCACTCTCCCATCTCATCCATTCTCCCTGCTTGGCCTTGGAAACGGCCTTTACACACCTCATCCTCTCCTCCTGCTTTTGCACCTCATTGACTACCAGCTTCCTCCACTGAGTTGGGGTTGCCTTGTGCCATGTAGGAGCTGAACTGAGACCAAGACCCCCTCTTCCATGCTGAACCTGCCCCATAACATCACCGATTCGAAGGGCAGCCTTAGTATCTTCCACAGCTTTCTTTTCCGTCCACTTTCTTCCAGTTTTCAACACAGGTGCTGCCTCCATTACGCATCTGTCGCATGAATCTACTTATGTCATTTGCAGTCAGACCTTGGCACACTTAAACTCCTCGGTTAGAGCCGAGACTGGTAGCTGCAGTATTCCTTTACCATAAAGTCCCACTCTGCTGAGGCAGCGTGGAACTCCCAACCATTTCCTGACGTATGAACTGATTAAAGCTTCCAGCTTCTCAACTGTTCTCAAGGAAACCTCATACACAGTCAGTGGCCACAGCAGTCTTGGCAGTAGACCAAACTGAAAGCACCAGAGTTTCAGTAAAGCGCTCCTGTCTACTGTTAGGATCCCAGAAGCCATCTAAGGACTAGTTTAATAACAGTTCAATCACATTTTGCTTGGTGTCCACCTGGATCCTAAATTTTTCTTTAGAGTAATGTTTGTCATTGAACTTATTGGGGTTCAATAAATCACCCGGGGGAACCACCAGCAGAATAATATGAAGTTACAGGGCTGTGGTGTTTAGATCTTAAAATTAGCATTTAATTAATGTTATCCTAACCAAGCTTCATCACATTTTTTAAACGGGTGGGAAGGGACTTAAAATACCTGTTATTAAAATGAATTGAAAAAAAAATCTATCCAATTTTACTGGCTAAAAATTGCATGTGATTGCTTAGTAAACCTGCTGTACTTTTTAAATGGTCCCCTTAGCAGGGATGACTACGTAATTAAACATGCTGCAAAATACAAGATATAAATATTTAAATTAAGACATCATTATATAAAAATAAATGTATCCCACCGATTGCCCTCACTGTACATTGCTGTTCATGTGGTTTTATGCATGCTCTTCCTGCAAGGAAATAATTTGACCCATTTTTGGCCATCATATTTTCTTGACAATCATCTGAGTCACCCTGAGGAAATAAAGACATTGTTTTAGATGTAGTCGTGAACATTGTTTACCAGCAGTAAATTGTACAGGCAACAGAAGAGTAGTCTAGAGACAGAAGCTGTAGTTTAATCACACAGGCACACATTAAATAATACATATTGAACATTTCATGAAAACTGGAACCTGGGCCAGCTGCATTAACTTCTGATGAGATTCATATTATGTATACAATAATGTGATATCTGCCTATAGCTCCTTTCAGTATCACTACACTTGAAGCAACCTGATTTTAATATTGCTTCTATGCAAAGCCTTGACAATGGAGGGATGATGGCTAATCGTGCGTGTGGAGACAATTATTTTACGTCTTCACCAGTTCAATGCCTTGATTAAACCATATAAATGCACTAAGAAATAAAAAGGCTTCCACATACCTCATCATCATGGTCGACGTAATACCAGTCAATCTTATTACAGTAGCCTTCACAGGAGGCCTGTAAACTGACTGGCTGATACGAGTTATAAGAACTACAATTTAGACAACTGGAAGAAACAGATTTAGTTAGTGGCAGATTCAACCTACTGTGACTTTCAATCACATGTGAAAAATTGTGTTCTATAAAGTGCTTTGTGAATTTTTTTTTTTTTTAACATTTTCTACTACAAGTTGAGGGCCTGTGCTGTTTTGTTTTAACGTTTGATTTAAGAGTAGATTAGGTGTAAAATAGCACAAAACAAGCCTGTTCTTTACAGAATACAACCCTTTATAGATATGGGATAAGACAGACAAACATACACAGAAATCACTCCTCTTTACCATTCCTACTGACTTGCAAGGCATTTAGCACATTAAACGTGAATTCCATATTAGAAATGGCCATCTGCTGGACAAAAACCATTATAGCTTCAAAGCCTCTACACAGCCAGGGTCCACATGGGAGTGGTGAGGATCTTGGAGAATTAAAGGTGAACCCTTAATTATTGGTTGTAGTGGCCGTTATAGCCAGCATGCAACTTTATGTAATAGCTGGACTGCAATTAACAAGAAAATACGAGAAAAATCTGCTCCAAAACAAGGTTTAACCCCAACCGCACATGTAGGTGTACAGTATACAGGATAAAAAAGCCTCCACTGGTGTGTTAGGGAGGGATATTTTATTGTTCTTAACAGTAGCCCCCCAGAGTGCTCTTACCTTATGCGAACCGTCACATCTCTGTTTTCACCATAGAGGCTTTTGCACCTGCTGTAAGAACCACCACGTCTGTCATACTCATCTTTGCTCATCTAAATAACAACAACAACAGCATTTTTTTATATATATATGTATCTCCTTTCACAGTCAAGACGGTAGCAAAGCGCTTAACAATAAGAATTGATGTAATTAGGTCCTGTGATGGAGAGAGAAGGCATCCGAGGTGTAAGTCTCCCTCCCAACCAGGAAGGGCGTTTGGTAAGGTTAGTGTTGCTGCGTCTCCAAGATGGCCAGACTCTGTGTTGCGGCAAAACCGGAAGTCAGACATCTTAGGGAGGGTACATGGCTGCAGTGCTGCTAAACAAATTCACTGCGATCAGCTGGGGGCCACACAGCTATTGAATAAAGCCGGAGTACTCTGTGTTTTGTTTTTGTTTCGTTGCAGAGGATTGAAATGGGAGCTGCAGCTAACCGATTGCATGAGGACCCAGAGCACCGCACCACAACCCCGGTACTGAAAGCACTATTTTATGGAGCTTGCAGTTACACGGTTCTGGGTTCTGTTTATCCAACATTGAGTTTTTACAATGTTCCTGTAAAGCTGCCTTAATCTGTTCTGTGAATTTGTCTTAAGTATCTTTAGTATAGCCTTCATCATTCCGTTCAAATCATGTGACAATGTAACCTTTCAACTCCCTGCCTGCTCTCTGTGTCTATATATACAGTATGTAGAGTAGGTGGGACTAGCGGAGTTGAAAAATCACAGGTCACATGATATGAATGGAATGTGGAACTCTGTTCGGTCAATCAGGATACACCAGACAAGCTCAAAGCAAGCTCAAAGACAAGTAAAGGCAGATTTAGAGAAAAAATTAAGTAACTCAAAATCGGAGCATCAGAACCCCAAACCACTAAATTAGTAAAAATCGTTTTACTGTAAACTGTTACCTTTGAAATACTGCCAGAGGAAGGTCCGACACTCTGCTTCACCTCTGCCTCTTCTTCCTCTGAGCAAAAAACACATTTTTATAAGTAGCACAAAAAACATCCTATCAAATAATTACAACCTGCCTAATTCAGCATTGTTATGAGACCAGAAAACTGTATACAATGACAAACTCGGTAGAAACTTGGGACTTGGACTGCACAGTCAGATTTAGATTGATTTTAGACAGACTTACAAATGATGGAGGAGTCCAGTACAGACAGGTTCTGGATTGTAGAAGGTACCACACTATTCATTTCAAAAGGGATTTGGTTTGGACCCAACATTGTACATACTGCTAGAATGCAGAGGGACAGGTTACTGGGCAGACTTACAATGCTTGGACCACACAGCGTTACTATGTGCAATATTGCAGTCATGGAGGGTCACGACTTAGGAACAAGTATATTATAGGAATATATTATTTGCGGTTACCTACATAGGTACATTAGGTTTACAAGGATATTGTTTTTTCAATATAGCGTTCTGTTTGCATGGCAGTAAAGAATATAGTGGAATACATTTTGCGAGCATGACATCCGCAGTTTGTATACAAATAAAGCACGCTACCAAGGTACTGTGAACAGCACTGGCATTCCTGGAGCTGTTATTTGGACACAAACAGCAGATGCTGCAATATGTTCAGATAGAATCCCCATCAATCATGATTAGGTCGAAAAAAAAATACTTAAACAGTAAGTACAATGTAGGAGGAATCAACAGTATGTATGTTTTGTTGTAACCCTATTCGATTGCTGTAGTTTGCAGTAGTTAGTGTACGTATGTTCTCAGCAACAGTGCCTGGCTCTGAGACAGGTTTCCCCAACACCAACCATAAACCTAAGCTCAACCTCAGTTTCCTGCTCACTGCTCCATAACCCAATCAGATGCACAGTATTTACCACTCTCAGTATCACTACCTGGCTCTTCAGTTACGCTGGAGGCGCTGCCTGGATTTGGGATGACTGTTTGGCTTCCAATCTCCAAACTCATCTCGGAAAAGTCATTTGAGGCAGAGACAGTTACATGAAAGGTACCTGAGGAGGTAAAACAGAACAAGATATGTTTATTATCAAAAACCTGTGCCTTGAAATACTATAACACACTCAGTAGGAAAAATACTGTTACAGGTTTCACTGTATTTATTCCACTACATTTCTTTCTATTTTAGATTCTACAATTTTATAAAATATTTGTTACTTAAGCAATAAGGTACGAGATGGAATGGGTTGTGCTGGATTAGGCATGAGACGCACAAGAGAGTGAAGAAAGGTGGGACTAATGTAAATACCGTTGAAAAATATTAAAATGTCTAGCTAAAAATGAACGAAGAGTCAGTTTCACAAAACGACTACTGATACAAATTAAAAGGAGGAAAATAAAACAAGTATCTGACAATTGGATCTGACCAAAGTTACAGAAAATGACTGGTATGTACTACAAATAAAATACCAAAAGAGTCTTGTTTAAATTAGCAAACTGGTTTGTAGTGCAAATTATTATAAACTGAAAGATATGACAAGACACCTTGATGTATTCCATGACAGCAGGTATTCTGACAGGTGTTTTCTTTGATTTTGGTGCCACAGTGATACGTGGTTAGCACTGGTGCAATGACTTGCCTTTGGTCCTAAGTAGTTCCTAATCATGACATTGTGCTGGATATTCTAACGGCTTGGACACTGATGGACCAATCAGCATGCAGCATTCTAACCTGTTTTATAATTTTGGTTCAATTAACGCTCACGTTTGTAGCGTGACATCAACTTTGATAAGAGAATGTTTGTTTTAAAAGAAGATGTATGTACTGAGTATTTCCAAACATTCTTCACAATTTCAAGCATTAATAATATTTTACACAAAGGTGTTTTTGGTAGTCAAAGCTTAAACAATCTACCATCTAGCAACTTTTCTCGACTCAATTTCAGTGTTTATCAAAACCATAGATTCTACAATTTTATAAAAGATTTGCTACTTAAGCAAAAAGGCACAAGATGGCATGGGTTGTGCTGAATTGATATCCACCTTATATTTCCAGACCAGAACTGACAATTACCTTCAAAATTTGTTCTAAAACTGAACTCTTTGGTTTGGTTGTCTTTCAACTCTCTTTTTCTAGTGTAATTGCTGAGGCCAACAAACTGGAACACCAACTCCACCGGAGCACCGTGGGATATGGACACAGAGACTTGGAGGTCATTTCCCAAGACTATTTCATCCCTGGAGGTCAGTGTGGCCTGCAGACCCTGAACCGGCTCCACAAAAAGGACCTCCAGTTCCACGGTAACATTGGGGGCTGTCACATTGTTGGAGGCAAGAATGGTCAGTGGGTGGCTGCCTGGACCCATGTGTTGCTGAGTAGTTGTGTCTATGGTGAGATTGTGGGGCATGATTCCTCTCAGTGCAGTTGATTTAGCCAGTAGAGAATTGCCGGACAGCACTGTGTAGGTCACGTTAGTGCCTGTGAGAGACAGCAAGATCTGAGTTCAACACCGGAGGAGAAACACAGAGTAACTAAAGCAATACTACCTGGCACAGAGGTGATTACATTATCTGCAATTACTTCTTACCAATCTTCAGTGGTAATGTTATGGCACGACAATGGCAATGCAGGTTTAGATTAAAGACTAAAAGGTTTAGCTTCTTTTCAACCTTGTTCTGTAAGTTGCGCTGAGCAGGAGCATTGGTGTGTAGTGGGGCTCCCCTGCTGTGAGAGACAGAACCCACAAAGTCTGACCTGTTTTTATGATGGCCATATGGAAAACCTATATATATATATATATATATATATATATATATATATATATATATATATATATATATATATATATATTAAATGGATTATACATGTCTTATATTAAAGTTCCCTTGTTAGGAAACAAAACAGACAGAAGTTGTAAACGGCTTATATAGTCCCAAGCTCGCTGCTCAAGGACACTTGATATGGAATACAGTTGAAATATAAATGTACATATTTTGGATTTAAAATGTATATTTGACCATACATCAGTGCATATGAATTACTAGTGAATGAATTACCTGCTTCCAGCTCCACCTGAATCTGCACTGTGCTCCCATATAGCACACTGCAATTAAGGCTGTCTCTCCATTGGTTCTTGCTGTAGCACCTGATGGTGCCAAACTCACTGACTGGCTCCTGGACTGAGATGGTTTTCTGTGCGGCCACATGCCACTCACTGGTGGTGCACTCCACGCTGACAGTGAAAACGCCGACACGAGTGTACTTGTGAACCACGCTGCTGTTTGACCTGCACCAGAGACAAAAACTCCAACACTACCATGTACCTGACACAAGTTTCCGTTTAGATAATTATTTGCCACACTATTGAACTTCCAGCACAAATTACTTCTGAAAAGACTATGAGGAGAGGAACCATATTGCAGTAACATAAATAGAGAGAATCCTAAAGAAAATTTAAAGGAAAATGTAAATGATATAAATATTGTTAGCTTATTGCACCCAGGGCTGTAGAGTGAGTAAGGTTGGGTATTACTCACTGTGTTAGTCTCTAGATGGAGTGTGTGTGTTTGGGGTCAGTGTTACTGCAGGGTGTTGCATGGGAAGCAGTTGGTTGGTTACTCACTGTGCTGGGCTGTAGGGGTCGATGATGCGGCCATCCCCAGCACTCAGGCTGCAGGTGAGGTTTCCAGTGAAAGGGAAGAGGAGCCACCTGAGGGTGATGGTGACATTCTCAAAGACAGGCACCAGCTCCCCCACCAGCAACTGCAGACCCTCTTTGCAGTGATACTCTACAGACAGGTAACTCCCCAGCCCAGGACAAGGCTCTCCGAAAGAGGCAACATCAGCGACAGCTTGGCACACCTGCAGTCCGTGGCAGTGCCCTGTGAACACAAAGAAAATTATGGAACAAGCAGCTCTGAGCGCTGGACTAGGCAAAGTGCTCTCAGAATTGTAGGTAAACATTGGGGCAATTTCCATGGAAAAAGAAGTCTCACCTTTTTCTCACGCTATTTTGGTAGTAGTTTTGGGTTGTGAGTTCCACTTAGTCTTCTTTTAGCCACATAAATTCTCCATCCAAATACAAATAACCTAATTCATATTAAGTTACGGGGGGTGGGGGGAGGGGGTATATTTAAATGTTTCTGTCTGACTTCCAATTTGACCTTGGGCGACAATTAATATCGTCCATAAGAAATCGTTCCCTATATTATTTGCTAAACATTTTTGACTCCATATACATTTATTATACACATATTATTATTATTATTATTATTATTATTATCATCATTTAGTTATTTTACAGATATTTGTAAGAACACATTTAAGCTTTTTTTTATGACAGAGATGGGATGTTGTAAATCTGAATTCTTACTAAACTGCTAAAAGCAAGAACAAAGCAGTCCAAAATAACTAAGTACGGTAATTAACAGCATATTCAGAACTGATGACAGCCAATATGTACCAGTATGCAGCATATTGAAACATACTAAATTTAAATTACAGTAATTTGCTTCTACTTATTTGGATGCATACGTTACACTACAGTTCAAACGGGAATGTGTGATTTCTCTCTCTAGATAAGAAAAATGAAATGTACATTTCTGTAAACAAAATAAAGAAGCAGTGGATTGGAATATGGAGATTAAACAAACAATAATAGTTAAGTCTTAATTCTTAACAGTTACAGATACCTTCTCCAGTTTTGGATCAAAACCAACAAACAGGTATTTTCTCAGGCCCGCTAATGAGACGTCTCTCATAGTTTTCATTATTTATTTGTTTTCGCTTGTACGCTCCTCTTCCAGGCCTGCCCCCTTCCGTACATCCCATCTTCCATAAACCGTGATTTAACATTCACTATATACATGTTATACTTTTTGTTTAACCATACCGGTAGTTTTTGTCATTAGAAAACGTTACTACCGCATCTGTTTCTACCTCCCGCCTCTGCCCAGTGTGTCGCGCCCACCCGCTCCTTTGGTTCACTGTTCACTCGGGAACACTGCAAAGTCATGTCAAAAAACAGCAAATATGCAGGGGTGGAAAAAGTACTCAGACGTGTTACTTTAGTAAAAGTACTGTTACTTTTATGTATCATATCTTAAAAGTACTTGAGTATCAGAAGTAAAAAGTGGCCGCCCTTAAAAGCCTACCCATGGAAACCCCCCTGATAAAAACCCGTCCTGCTGACCTACAGTATGTATTCGCTTGATATTATTTGCGTTGTCCTGCTTGATGGTATAAAATCTCCGTTCTTGTACACACTCTGAACGCAGTCTGTCAATGTCTGCTTCTTAGTTGTCCTTAATGTATCTATTTAAATTTAGAATAGCAAATAAAGTTGTTGTTTTTTTTTTTTTTTTTGGGGGGGGGGGGTTGTTTTTTTAAACTCAAACTTAGTGTTAATCAGCGGCTATACTTAAGTTCACAAGTTGTAAAACAATGGATGTAGACTGACATTTCAATAACTTTATTTCACAGATCACCCGCAACACAAGACATGGTACTTGTTTTCTGACAACAATTTGAATGAATTTTACTTTATGAACACAACAGCACGATTATCAGTAACATCTAAAAAAGTAGCCAAACAGTAAATACTGATATTTAGCTGGATGTACAAATATGCACTCAAATCGTATTAAAAAAAAGAGTAATGAACAAACACTTCACGAATCAGGTACAAACAGCTTCATGTAAGAATGTTTTAATTAAATACGGTACTGTATTACATTGTTATTTAAGCTCATTAGGGCTTAAATGCTCTCAAATCAGGAATTTAAATTTTAGTCACAACCTTTATCCATAAATAAAACACAATTCATTAAACAATTCTAGGAACAAATGTTAAAAATGTGAAATCCTGTTTTCGAACTGCTTATAGATTCCGATTACTCTTCTAAACTACTAGTGCAGATGAACGTTGTATTTGTTGATTGGTTATTTTAAAAATCAAACCTGCCTCTGGTTGGGCATCAACATACTATATCATCATCAAAGTAAGCACACACTGCGCAAGCGGCTCTGCTTTACCCAATCAGAATTCTGGCCAGCGAAATGGTCAGTGTGCAGAAAGAACGAATAACGCGATGCTTCTGGAAATGTAGTGGAGTGAGAAGTACACCTTTTCTAAACAAACGTACTTGAGTAAAAGTACAAGTGCTCCCGCCCCAAAAGTGCTTAAGTGAAGTACAGATCCCCAAAACAAATACTTAAGTAGTGTAACGAAGTATTTCTACCTCGTTACTTTGCACCACTGCAAATATGTATTTGCAACCTTATATGACTGAAGCATATTTGTATGTGACATAGCTTGGTAAAGACGGTGGATTCGGTGGACGACCTTAAAAGTAAAACTGAAATTATTGAAATTGTTCTTTTTTTTTGTCCAAAAGTTTCTCTGCACAAGATTCTGAAGGGAATGCACAAAGTGCCATTTCCCGCCTTGACCTTTTTGAAGGTGACAATGTTTTGGAGTCACATCAACATATTCACTATGCGCCTTCCTATTTCGGATTGTCTATTATATAATGCCTGATTGTATTAATTATATTGACTGAGGATGAGCTGCCTACAGAAAATCCGCATGAGCCTTGATATTTTTTCACTTCCTCCCTCTTCGATACACGTCATAAATCCGAGTTACCTTTTTCGCTAAGTTCTAATATATTAGCTTATAACTTTGTACAGGTATCAAATACGGTCATTATTGCTATTAACTATGCATGGGTTATCCAAAACCGGTATAGCATGAAAAAGTGCACCCCATGAGACAGTACACCCCACGGTCTTTAACTCACAGATACGTCGCAAAGCATCACTTGATTCATAGTATTAAAAATCCTTTAGAAAAACATATTTTGTTAAAAATAATGTATAGACACTATATACTGCAAGTTTCTCAGGGAATAGTTTACTGTACTGGCTCTGTTGTGTATGAGTGTATGGCTTATGTCTTCGTGTGTGATGGCGCCACCTACTAGCCCCGCTGCTGCCTTCCCCCGTGCAAGCTACAATACAATTATAATCCAATACTGTATCTTATTGACAAGGGACAGAACAGTCTAAAGCAATAAGCTATCTGATGACCAATCACAAAAATAACAAAAGTAAATGTAAAGAAGGGATTTATTATTTACTGTATTTGGTGTTTATTGCAAAGGGTATTTTGTTTTTATTTGTAGTAGCTTCAGTATTTTGTATAACCTTGCTTATAAAATAACAGAACTATAACGCAGTTTTTGTGAGTCAAATGGCAATAATCTGAAACTCTGAATAAATGGCATCGCATAAAAAGCATAATGTACAACTTCCGGACATGTTTCCATGCAAAAAAAAAAAAAAAAAAAAAAAAAGGTCAATTGCATGTTTTTTTTTGCATGATAATGCGAATTACACATCCTTTAAAGTTGTACAATGTTTAGACACGTTCTTCCTAGAAAGCGTAGAATGTGCATGGTATGTGCTTTTGTATGCTTTGCTTGTTTTTTGTGATGAGAGCAACATAATTATTTATTAATATTTGCATTTGTCCTGTCATTTGATTTGGTTATTGTAGTATGACTGCGGGTGGAACTTTTATTGCCTAATTTCATCATAGTCAGACCACTTACCAACTGAGCATCTTAGTATTCCTGAATAGATAATCAACTCTTTAAATAAATGCAAAATATTTTAATTAAAAAAAAAAAAAACAAACATTCTACAGGTGCAATGATACCCCAAATATTATCAATGTATTAGCAATGCAGAATGACTGTTTGAGACCATTGTTCCAATATATGTTTATGCAATGGTGACTGCCAAGAATGATGCCACATTGAATTTAGTACCAAGCATGGCAGTCACCATTGCAGAAACATGTTTTGGGGTAGAATGAAGAACAATTGTCCTATATTGTCATTCTGCATTGCTAGTAAAGGGGCCTCATTAGGAAAAAGCCTGTGTCTATTTGCTGTACCTGCCACAAGATCGGCCGCGTCCACCCAGCTACACTCCTCCTCTGGTCCAGGGGAGGGAGGAGAGATGGGTTGCTGGCAGTAGTGAAGTGTCTTTCTGCCGTAGAAGCTGTCATCTATTTGGATCACCCGACCTGAGCCACACTGCAGTGTAGCATTGTATTCCACACAGCCCAGAGACCGGCCTGACTCTGGGGGGTAAACACAGTGAGAGAGGCACAACAAAACCAGTAAAAATAGTAAGAAAGTCATCAAAGTTACAAAAACGGTAAATGCAACCAAGTAAAGCCAGTGCATTTCCTGGTACTAAAAAATAAGCAACTGTAATCTAATTTGAAATTGGGTCCTAATGTGTGAGTTAACAAATTCCAACATTAAATTAGTTTAAGTTTTCATGCTAAGAGGATCCAATAAAATGTAAAGGGTTTTTGGTGCATTTTTTGACTTTCATGTACAGCCAGTTTCAGATTGGATTGAAGAACCGGTTTTATATTCATAATAAGAGAAGAGATTGATGTGCCTGTTTTAAGGAAGCATGGAATTAGTGGCATTACTCTTCCCACACTCCCATGTAACTCACCAAACTCACAGATGAAGTACAGCTCCTGGCTGCAGTTGCTGGTAGCTTCCCATTGGTACCCAGAATCCTTCAGGATGTACCCGCACTGCACAGCTGCTGGGGTGTCCGTCTTCCAATTCGCATAACTCACATCAGAGCCATCGAGCCAGGACAAGGGTCCTGTGAATGTTAAGGGTTCAATACACACCCCACTCGAAATTTCACACACACTCACACACTATGCTCACATCATAATCCCATGCTAAAATCAATTATTTGGTGCACAACCACAATAAGAACTCATATATATCTATGATAATTGAAATTTATAGTTACTTGGCTATTACAACAATAATGTGTATAGAAAACTAAAGAAATGCAAAGTCATTGTAGAAATTCAATGCCTATAACAATATCAAAATCTAAA
The DNA here is from genome assembly GCF_017654505.1 of Polyodon spathula. Classification (NCBI taxonomy): domain Eukaryota; kingdom Metazoa; phylum Chordata; class Actinopteri; order Acipenseriformes; family Polyodontidae; genus Polyodon; species Polyodon spathula. The sequence goes on from NC_054554.1 coordinate 7,931,979, forward strand.
GAAATATGTTGACTCAATATGTATACAACATACGTTGAAATGTATACAACATATGTTGACCATAGAAACCTACAGAAAATAGAAACATAGCAGACAATAGAACTCTACTGAAATATGTAGACAATAAAATTCTACAGAAATATGTTATACATGAATGGAAAACTGTATATATTTCATGAATGAGAGTAGAGTAACGGTTGTTTCAGGAGTGAAAAAAACCACAGCACTTTATGAAAACTCATGGAGTAGTTTGTTTATATAATAAAAATTTATAGAAACGAAAATGTGTTTAAACCTAAATTAAATGGATGAGTTCCGCGAATGACTTTCCTTAAAGTTATGCTGCCTAATCTGGAATATTGCGATTTGCTGGTCATTCTGTCATTGGATTTGATTGCTTTGCAAGAGAGATTCCAAAATGAGATAAAAATTCACTCAGCAGCATTCAATATGAAAACGTTATTCAACACTAGATCTCTCAACAATTGTATAAACAGAAACATGTAGAATTGAAACTGAATTCTATAGAACTATATAACAGAAATCTGAATATTATAGAAAGATCTGTTGACTAAACAGAATTTAATATATAGAATAGAAGTGTCATATAAAGAATACACAAAATTATAGAGCAAGTGTTGAGACATCTAGCGTTGAATGCTAGCGTTGACCTCCTTCTACCTTCACTGTGAATTGCACTGTTCCAAATTACACTGCATTGCTGAACAGATGCAGAACTTGACCTAAGAAGCCATTTGGAATTTAGCCATTTAAATTAGGTTGAAACATACCTTTATTTTCACACATTCCACTTGTTACCTAAACGAATACTCTATGAGTGTGCATGGAGTGTTGTGCTTACTTCACTCATAAGGATGACCATCACACACTAACCATCTTCAGGGCTAGACCGTTTATTTAATTAACTATAGTACTCCATGAAACATTCAACAAAGCAGCTGCTGAAACTGATTTACATTTTGATTGCGTAACATCTTTCTCAACAATATCAGAATATAAAGAATATCAGTCCAGTAAATCACAAGGGGTAACAGGTTTCCAGAGAAAGGCAAAGCTGGTTCTGCTTGTAAAGATTGCTCCTATCTCAGACTCCAGATTGGCCCTCGGTTGTAATGCACTTGATCAAATCACAGTTACCTGACAGCTGTCATAAAAGACGCGCTCTACAGTGGCAGTCTGCCATCAGGACAGTTCACTAAGACAATGACATGCAGAAAAACACAGCTTGAACTTCAGTACGCTTTCAACGAGTAGAATCCCACTTATTTCATAGTTTAACAAAGTTTAAACAGCAGGTTTATTTACACACTCTGTCAAGGCTGGTTTTGTTCTTTTGTGCCTCGCATTTGTTTCAGTACATGTGTACAGGATTATACCAGTAATACATTATGTAAGGAAGATACTACTAACAAAGCATACTGGACTATATTCACTCACGTATACCATGGTAAAACCATAGCAAGTGTGATTGTGCATATAAATATGCATCTTAGTGCTATTTTGCAGTGTGATGAAACTAATCCTGTATACTGAGAGCAGTGAATTAATGAAGGGTATTTAAACAGCACATGTACAATATACAGTCAACATGTCCTAAATATTAATTTAATTTTACCTCACTTTTATTGCACTGTATATGTCTAGAAAATAATTGGTAAATAAAAAAATATTTAAAAAAAAAACAACAACAAAAAAAAACATTCTGTGTTAATTTTTTCCTGCACAATAAAATCTACTGGAATCTGACATTTTGCTTGGCTGAGAGAAATGCAATTATTTAAAATTCAATTTAAAATGCAATTTAAACCTGAACTCACTTAAACATAACTTACGTATCAATAAAAAATCCATTATTGTTTGTCCTGTAGAAAAGTCTAAAGATTGTACCAAAATAAAATAAGTGGTGTATCCACCATGGTAACTGTACATTTGTGTGACACTCCTTCAATTCCTATCTGGTGAATAAAGAAAATAATAGAGCAAACAATTATCTTAGTCTACTTTAACTTATAGGTACAGGGCTCATATTACATACAAAATCAAACTCAAGAAATGGAAAATAAGTGAAAAAGATCACTCTTCCTTCTGTATCTGTACACATGGTTTTGCAGTGTATAAAAATTCCCCGCCCAAACTCAGAGCGCCTACCTTCTGCAGCAGCAGACTCCCGGGTCAGGTTCTCAGAGGCTGGTGCAAGTCCAATCCACCAGTCCCTATCCGGCTGCAGATGCTTCTGCAGGAACTGCTGGGTCTCATCATTCAGGATGAAGGCCAGGTGCCCCCCTCCCCTCTCACACCAGCCCTGTGCACTGTGAAAACTACGTTGAAAATCTACAAACTCATAACAAGATTCCTCAAAACCCTCCTGGTATTCTGAGCAGAGAGGGGCAGCACTGCTACCCTGTCCCCAAGCCTGGAAGATCAGGGCCAGTAGAGCAGATAGCAACTGGGGCAAAGCGGGACTCATTGTCGTCCCAAACCAGACTGACATAGCACCGGAATTGAAGCCTACTCCACCAGACACTGTATTTTAACTAGAAAAGACAGTGATGTCATTGCATCTCCTCCACACTTACTAAATTACCTGCACCGCACACAATGGGTGTCACGGCTTGCACAGCATTGTGTGCTACAAATGGATGCATTGTAACTCGCAACAAACATTCTAAGGCACAATGATGATGGACTATTTCCATTAAGGAGAGCCAGTTAGGGTCGATGTGTAAATATTCTTCAGCCTTTTCATCCTAACAACTGACTGCCATTAAAGCATCACTTTGCCACTTGTGGTGGAAAGATAAGCTTGATCCCAGTGTGTTATCTTCCGGTCACGCTATGCTGTTGCACTGAGATAATGATTTCCTTTTCTGTGCATGTACAGAATAAAGAACATTTACAATCAAATGTAATCATTTAACAAAAGGTTGGCTTTTATGTCCAAAAATAAGACTGCAGAGCATTTGAATTATAGAGCACTCTATTCTGCTTATAGCAGAGGACATTAAACTTGTTTAAAACTGATGGGAAGGTAAGTCAGTGACCTAACTTAGTAAAGGTAGTGACTGCTTACACTGTGTAACAAATTTATTTATTTTTTTTGTTCCTGGGTAGTAAGTGTTATTTCCTAATTGCTTATGCCTCAAAAGTATAGAAAATGACTATTATTCCCCACAAACTTTGCTTTTGTGACCAGGACAGTGATATTTCAAAATATCACTATTTCCAATGGGAAAACAGGCATAGAACAAATAAACAATTGGAGATAAAATAAAAAATCATGGAATCGTTTTGTTTAACAAAATTTAATCTAAACTTTTGACTCATCAAAGTAGCCACCTTTTGCAGATATAACAGCCGAACACACTTGTGGCATTTTTTCTACAATGGAAATCAAATATTGTTCGGAAAGTTCTTCCCAACACTGTTGCAGAAGTTCCCACAAATGTCTTGCACTTGTAGGTTGCTTTGCTTTCACCCTTCTGTCCAGTTCATCCCAAACCAGCTCGATGGGGTTTAAGTCTGGAGACTGTGCTGGCCACTCCATGATTTGAAGCCTACCGTCTTGTTCTTTTCTTATAAGGTAGTTCTGACATAGCCTGGAGGTTTATGTTTTTTTTATATGTTGAAATTTAATTTGAATATTTGAATTTTAACTTTGGTCAACATAAACTGACTCAGACTCAGATTATCTATTTCGTCGCACAGCATAGTGGTAAGCAATCACAATATCGCACGATTTCATGCTAGACGTTGAAAAGTATATAACCGTATCAATGGCTGCATTTCAAACCCCACTCATGTAAGACCTATTGTTTCTGCATTTGGCAGGGTCTATTGTTTTCTGTGTTATCCTGACACTTAGAAGTGCAAGATGTAACATTAATGGTATCCAGTAGTGTCAATATATTGGGTGATTCCAAAATATTAAAACTGCCCACTCTCCATGTGAAATTATGACAGACCCACAACAGGCTTTAAAAGAACACGGGACACCCAGTGAATTACCACTATATGGGTACACAACAAACAAAAATTCAACTATGTACTATAAATATATGTTTTGCTTCTTGAAGAAAAGTTTTCACCCAATGCAATGACCAAGATCATTGAATAATGTGAACAGAGACTTTGTAAAACAAAATTCGCCATTTCTCAGGATAATAAATACCTTTACTTCTAAAGATCATCTTTATTATTGTAATAACATTTGTTTCTTAGTTTTGAACTAAGTTGTTTAGTATTACTATATACCATTGAGCATTTTATATACAATTTATGGATGGGTTATTTTACACATTTGCAGCACTAACATCATAAGTAACTGTTTTTTTTTTAAACCAGTCCCACATGAAAGCAAATTTTGCTTCTATTTTCTATTTGATTTAGCAATATTGATAAAATGTTTGCCAGATCCAGTGCAATGGCCTATACTGTTTTATTACTTGTACCTTAATCCTGTGTTGTGAAATACAGAACCACATTCAGTTTTACTAAAAAGATAACTAAAAAAAATAATGTAATTTGGTATTTGAACAGATACTTGCATTGCGACTAAACAGCCATTGGTTAAATTACTAATATATCTGCATATTGATAAAGACCTTGTTAAACTTAAGACTATCTGCATGCTACTGTAAACCCCAGTCATTCCAAATACATTAAATCAAGTTACATTAACTTACAAAAATTCAAATTGTATTATAACACTCATCCATTTTAAGTTAGCTGAACATTCAAATTTACTTTAGTTGTTCAAACAATGGTTTAAGTAGAATCAGGGGACTAGATTCCCATCAGCCCTTGCAGGACTTGCACAATTTATTTTTGGAATTGTTTGTTGTTTTGTGTATGTGTGGTTGCACAAGTGGGTTGTGTTTGCTTGTCTCTTGTGCCCCCGCCTGCTCCCTTGCATGTGTTCTCCTTGTGCTGTGTGTGGCCACCCCCACTCTATGGTCAGTCTGCGGATGTGACCTCCCTCCCTTCGCCCTCTGCACTTGTGAATGCTGTCATAAGCGCATAAGCAGAAGTGTTAATAAAATAAAAATAGCTTGTTGATTGCACATTCTGTTGCCTCAGCTAATTTTTTATTGTTTAAATGAAATAAAAATGTTAAAACTAACTTGATATTAAAAAGCAACTCTAACTCAAAAGGACTAAGTCAGGCCTAGATAAAGTTGTCCTATGTAGTACAGTGTAGCTTTCTCATGTATTTATCCCAAAGTGTAATCTGAACATGTTTTGTGAAAGGAAAAACACAACTGTTATTTCTAAACGTGGTACCATACAAGCAATAACTTAAAAAAAAAGTTTTATACATTTCTATTTTGTACTGTATTATTATTATTATTATTATTATTATTATTATTGGCAAAGCAACTCAAAGCTGGGTCTGTGTATTCAGCCATACGTCGGTGTACCATGCAACTGCGTGCACCTTTGGACTTGAACTGCCTGGTTTTGTAATAGTTGAGAAAGCAATCACATGGAAGAGCACAAAGGTTATATAATATACGCACGCACATTCTGGTGCCGAGAGGGCGGAGTTGAGATACTATATATCGAACAATTCGAAGAGTTAAAAAATAAATAAATAAATTTAAAAAAATGCATAACTTGTTCAACCGGAAACCAACAGAGACGCCGGAGCCAGTTAAAGCACGAGTAAAAGGTAAGGCACACGTATTTATTTCTTAATATTATATATCTTTATTTTCATTACGTTAGCATATTTCTTAATGTTAAAAAAATCAAAACGAAAGTAAAATACTCTACTACGACAACCACAACACTCGTGTACTATTATATCTACAATTCATAACGTTAACGTAACTGACATTTTATAGAAAGGGAACGCTTATGACTTATCTAATTACATCATTTTATAGAAATGGAACGCTTATGACTTGTCTAATTACATCATGTGACAGTACTCCCGCAGTAAAGTGTGGTATAACCATAGATGAAAACTGAAATAATAATAATAATAATAATAATAATAATAATAAAAACAGATTTTTACAAAATGTAAGAATCTTCTCTTAACCAAATTAGAATTGTTTGAGGATACATTTTACTGACACATTAAAAGTCATTATATTTTAACAAGAACAATGCAAGTTCTATGTCAACGGTTCATTAAAAAACATGATTCATGGAAACATAAGGTGTTTTGGGGTTTATAAAAATAGATTTTCCTAGACGTTACCCAGATATTGTGTGATTGGCTGAGGTGTTAAACGGGTCTCTGTGCTTGCAGGCTCTCTCCCAGCATGGTTACAAGGCACCCTTCTGCGCAATGGGCCGGGTTTGTTTTCTGTGGGGGAGACCAGCTACAACCACTGGTTCGATGGAATGGCCCTGCTGCACAGCTTCACGTTTAAAGATGGTGAGAAAACACTTAAGTGAACTATGTTAGAGAATCTGTATAGAACAGTAAAACTGCTCAGTGGTTTCAACCCATGTCCTCAGAACTACCCCCAACCATCCAGGTTTTCTTTCATCAACTAGGAACTTAATATGTTTTTAACATACAGTTGTCCAATTCACATAGGACAACACTCACAGGCAGCCTTTTACCAGTATGTAACTACAGTGATTGGTGGTGTTTGCATTCATCACCTGAATGCACAAAAAACACTTATCACTTGTTATCCTTGAAAGGCTAGTGTAGTAAAGCTCAATTTATTTCACCAAGTAACATGCTAATAAACAGCTCTGTGTTCTGCAGGTGATGTTTATTATCGGAGTAAATACCTACGTAGTGATACCTATAACAAGAACACCGGAGCCAACAGGATAGTGGTGTCAGAATTTGGAACTATGGCTTACCCAGATCCCTGCAAGAGTATCTTCACCAAGTAAGATTAATGGAGTTCTAGAACTAAAATATATATATATATATATATCATATATGATACACCATATATGTAAATATGTATGATTTATATATATATACACACACATACACACACTGCTGTGCAAAAGTCTGTTGCATTGTTCTACTCTGATGCATTATGAGCATCAACAATTTTCTCAAAGCCTCCACTAGTGTTTTCTACTATTATAACAACCTTGACTTGCATAAAGAAGGAAAAACATTGAGTGAAATAGTTCGCATCACTCGATTTTCAAGGTGTGGCATCTGAAGCATAATCAACAAATATAGAGAAACATCATCTGTTATTGACAAACTCAGAACTGGAAGACTCAAAAAGCTGTCTAACAAGAATGAGCAATACTTGAAGATAATATCCTTAAGGAAAAGAAAGAAGACAAGCGTTGAATTGACAACAGAACTGGCAGAAGGCACAGGTGTCGTTGTCCATCAAATCAACAGTATGAAGGTCACTCTTGAAATCAGGACTTAAAGGATGTGTTGCAGTAAGAATACCTCTTTTAAGAAAGGGGAACAATACTAAAAGGCTAAAATATTCACAACAGCACAAAAACTAGACTATGGAATAATCGTCAATGGTGCCTCGGACTGTTCATGCTCATATTGTGTCAGAGAAGAAAAATGCACATGTCTAAGACTTGCACAGCAGTGTGTGTGTGTGTGTGTGTGTATATATATACACACACACACAGAGTATGTTAATGGAACACAACAATATATTGAAAACAAATATAGGAAATAAATACAATTATATATATATATATATATATATATATATATATATATATATATATATATATATATATATATATATATATACTATAATAAAAACTTACACACACACATTATATACACGAACAATTGTACTATATATTTTTCCACTGTGGAAAAAGAGAGTCCATCAGACACGGCTAAACTGGAGGTTTTCAACATTTCCAACAATAACTACAGTTATAGAATAGTATTTTATCCCAGCCGGGATCAAAATAATTAATTGTAGCCCTATCCAGCTACTTACCTCAAATGCCTGAAGCTAGTTAAAACCAGAGTACACGCAGCCTAGAACGAGCTAAACCCGGGGGGGAAGGGTGGAATTTAGCTGCAGGCTTTGCAATGCGCTAGGCCGCGACGGGGGATAACTAGCCAAAGCGGTTAAAATAACATTAAAACGCAGCTAAAAACTTAGCGATATCATTTTATATATATATATATATATATATATATATATATATATATATATATATATACTGCTTTTTACAACTTTCACTAGCTCTTTGTGTTCGAGTAGTAATAAATAAAAAAAAAAAATATATATATATATATATATATATATATATATATATATATATATATATATATATATATACACACACACACACACACACACACACACACACACACACACCATATTATCGGGCTCTCAATTGCGAGTTTAATACATTGTGTATTCATAATTTATTAATCGAACTGTAATTAGACAAAAAAATGTGTTCTGCGTTGCGTTAAGTAAGAAATAACACACGACTGGGTGCGTTCAACCACCCAGTAAGTGACGTAAGATTTGCCTTTCGGCACACCCTGGAGTGGGTTATTTTATTATAAAATGAAAAAAAAAAAAAAAAAAAAAAAAATTACACAAACTGGAATTTTTTTAAGGAAAAAAAAAGAAATATATTATCCTTCCACTGAGGATATTGTATCCTTCCACTGAGAAAAAAATAGTTCCTGAAGACTGTTTGATTGTAACATATGTTTTGTACTTTTTTTTTTTTTTTTTAAATTTGCCATAAACATTATATTGAACATTGCCATTTATAGTAACATTTTTCGAGATGAAATGCCATTTGTGAATTGAAAGCAGACTGATTTCCCATTTCTGAGGGGGGATTCAAGGAACAGTCAAACACTGCACTGCATTGGCACTCCAGGGAGGGGCTTCCCAATGTGTGTGTGTGTGTGTGTTTTTGTAAGAAATTATCCTATTGAGGCTTTCAGTCTTCAAGAGAAGCTGACAAATTTATTAAGCTGTTTTCACACCGATGCCTGTAACCGGCTTAATTTCCCTAGATTGTAAACCAGCATTAGATGATATGTGGACTAAATGACTTCTGTGTGTGTGTATATATATATATATATATATACACACACACACACACACACACACACACACACACACACACACACACTGTATAATGAAATATCAATACCCAGGGTAACATGTCTTTTACAGTGTATTAGCAGTGACACAGAATAGTTTTAAAAAAAAAATTGACGTTTGTAATATCAATGTATAGGAGTTTATTAAAAAGTGGCTTTTATTGTGAAGTTGTTGTTTTTTTTTCTTCACAGAATTGGATTTAAAGCAAGGTTTTACTTAATTATAGATTTTACTTTTCATTCCAGAGTGTTCTCCTATATGTCCAACATCATCCCAGACTTTACTGATAACTGCCTCATTAACATTATAAAGTATGGGAAGGATTATTACTCAACAACAGAAACAAACTACATCCACAAAATTGATCCTAATACTCTGGAAACATTGCAAAAGGTGAGTGCTTTATTAGGCTTATTAGATTTCAGCTTCAGACAGTGCAGACTTGGTTCCACTTTGCAAAGTAAACTATTGTAAACAGCCTGGAATGCTAAAAAGTGCTACAACTTCAAGTTTTGTGGAGTAACTGGACTGAATGAGATGAGATGCAATGTGTTATCCTCTGAATCCAGTTTAACCTATTCACTGTCCCCATTTAATTGACATATTTCATGTTGGGGTTTTGTTAATGTTAACTTGCACTTATAACAAGCAAAGTAATTGGCGAAGTCATTTGCTTTACCCAGGTGGATTACCGGAAGTATGTTGCAGTAAATCTTGCTACATCCCACCCACATTATGACCAAGAAGGAAACACTTACAACATGGGCACCTCTATTATTGAAATGGGAAAACCGAAATACACAATTTTTAAAGTTCCATCAGCTGCAGCTGGTAAGGGAAAGTTGCCTTATCACTGTAAATTATACAGAACGCTCTGCACCATTCTGACGGCACTTGTGAGAGGTTAAAAAGGGGTGATATTTTGCAAACCATATGTGACAAGAAGAGACAAATTAGAGAAAGGAGGAATTTACAGGGAGAATCAATGCCAGAATGCACCATCAAATATCAACATAATCACTGTGGCTTGTTGCTTGTTTATTTCATTTTATCCCACTTCCTTGGCAATTAGGGGAAAAAAAAAAAAAAAAAAAGTTTTCTTTGCTAAGATTGCTAACCTTACAACTCACCAAATTGACTGCATTGCTGCTAAACTCATTTTTGGAGGGGCTTTGCTCTAGAATTAGAGCTGTAATTACTCCAGATTGACACTTTTTTTTTTTAAATGAAAATGGGTCTTGATTTGATCACCTCTTTGTGACAGATTGCTGTTCATCAACACAGCCCTGTTTGTTCTCCCCCCAGACAGTGCCATGCAGCAGCCATGCTTGAAGAACCTGGAGGTTGTGTGTTCCATACCCTGCCACTCCTGCCTCACCCCCAGTTACTACCACAGCTTTGGGATGACCGATAATTACATCATCTTCATCGAGCAGCCCTTCAAGCTGGACATATTGAAACTGGCCACAGCTTACTACAGAGGGGTCAGTTGGGCAAGCTGCCTGAAGTTTGATGCAGATGATAATGTAAGAACCTAGCACATTGTTTACAGATATTGTATAGTGAGCTGTTTCACAGATCAATCCAACATACTGCCCCCTGGGAAAAAAAAACAAAACACATATGGTTACTCATTTTACACCATTCTGAGTGCTTGCTTACAAAATATCCCATCCAATATATGCATATTATCTGAACAAATCCAGCAGCAGCAGTACTCCAAATTGTTATTTATTTTGTAGCAATAACAAACGGCTGGAGGTTTAGACTTATTGCCTGTTAACCACACTCGGATCCCTTGTTTATAAATTAAGGCGTTAGTTAACCTCTGTTCATTTTTGGTAAGTTATTGACAAAAACAGTTTTTAGTACACTATATATAACCCCTTTTCTTAGATGTTGTGGCATCTAATTGCAATAGCATGTGGCTGGGGTGAAGTGTATAATTGATCAGACTGGAGTCTTGGTTGCAGTTTTTAAGCAGTTTTTTTTTCTTTTATTGTTCACACTGTTTGGGAAACAAATGCCAATGAACCAAAACAAACAAAATAAATCTAGCTCTCAGTCAGCACACTAAATAAAGGGTATTGCATCGGGTCCCAGTCTGACATCAGGATGGCTAAGCCGTTTACCCAACAAAACAAACACAAACAGTTTATAAATTCCAAACAGGAAAGACATACAAAGGGGTTGTTATTGTGGCACACACAGTCACAAAGAGAGATCTTACTCGCTCGTTGCTTTGTTCTGATTTCTCTAATTCGGCTTCTGCAATGAGCGCACGCTTCCACATCCTTACTCCTCGACACCCAACACTGAAGCTATTGGCTAAACCCTTTTTATAGATGTGTCATTAACTTTAACAAGCAGTTAACAAATTGACTATTATCCTTAACTCGTTAAGGAAACCGGCAACTACTGGTTTCCGATTGCGTGCGTACATACGAGAACTAGTGACATCTAGTGGTCGAATAATTACACTGCAGGAAACAAAGCTCTTCTCATTTAAACTGACATACCTATTCTGGACCACTTCACCATATCAGGTAATAGTAATAGGATAAGGCACTTTACTAGTATCCCTGCAGACCAGTTCTTTTCAACTCCCAATGGTCCAGGTTTTTATTTCGACAAATGCACATAACGTAAAGACAACCTCTGTGACTTTAAATGCTGTAGCTACAGTGATTGCTCTTGAGTGTTCATTACCAGACTGCAATGAAAAAAAGGTAGAAACAAAAACCTGGACTATTGAGACTATGTGGCAAATTAAATTGGATGCTTTTGTCCACTTCAGACATTAATCCACCTGATTGACAGACGGACACAGAAGCCTGTGGCCACGAAGTTCTACACGGATGCACTGGTGGTCTACCACCACGTCAATGCCTATGAAGAGGACGGCCACGTTGTATTTGACATCATCGCATACAAGGACAGCAGTCTGTACGACATGTTCTACCTGGCTAACCTGCAACAGTCAGCAGAGCAGTTTGAGGAGAAAAACTGCCTCTCCTGTCCACCTGTCTGCAAGAGATATGTCCTCCCACTGCACTCAGCAAAGGTAAAACAAACTAAATCAGCTCATTTCATTTTATTTACAATCGCTGCTCTCAGTCGAAACCTTATGCTGGAAAACATACATGTAACGATTGTATTAAGTACAGTACATTGTATTTCGTGTTAAGAGTGACTGAAATGTATTATTTATTTATTTATTTTTTTTTACCATACAGCTTTTTGTTCAAATAGAAATAGGTTGAAAATCATAGCATGAATTGACAATAAGTTCAAAATGTAGAAGAAGATACAGATAACATGATGTTAAGCGATGGACAGTTTTGAGTCATTCTGCCAGAAGATTTTACATTTCTGAGTTTGGTTTTTTAATTAGCCCCAGCACAAATGTATTTCTTGATTTGCTTTAAATGAAGGATGCAGAGATTGGCAAGAACCTGGTAAAACTGGAGTCTACTACAGCTACAGCAGTGAAAGATAAAGAAGGCAGCCTCTGCTGCCAGCCTGAAGTACACTGTGAAGGTAGATTATTATTATTATTATTATTATTATTATTATTATTGAATACTTAATTGTACAGATTAAAAGAGTAAATTCCATTAACACAAGATCCTATATTTGCAAATGTCTAATAACAGTTTGTGATACAATGTTAACTTAGTATTTCTGCCAGTTTTACTGACGTAACTGGCAAGAAAATACAGGAAATTCAGGTGATTTCTTCTTGTTTTTTAGTTTACTGTTAGTTAAGTGGACCCAATGTAGTTTACATGAAATGTACAAACAACAGCTGCACTTCTGTATAGGGTGGCATGTTCTAATAATGAAAAGACATTCTCACTTTTGTCCATTGCTAAACATGCTTAGAGAAAAGCAATTATAGATAAATAAAAAATACAAATCAGTTGAGAAATGGCACTAACATGTGTTTGTAATAACATAGGAATGGAGCTGCCAAGGATTAATTACAACTACAATGGCAAAAAGTACCGATATGTCTATGCATGCAGGGTGGAATGGAGACCATTTCCTACGAAGGTATATCCAATCAATCAATCAATCCATCAACCTTTATTTTATATAGCGCCTTTCATAGTGGAACACCAAAACAAAACGCTTTACAATGATGCAGTAAATACAAGAAAATCCATAATATTTAAGATACAGAGAAATGCATAATACATGATATACAGTAAAAAAAAAGCATAATAAATTAAATACAGTGGAGAGTACCTAATACATGATAGTAGCATAATACATGAAATAGTACACTAAATATACTGGAAAGTGCATAATACACAAAACAGTACATGAAATACAATGTAAAATGCAGAATACATGATAGTAGTATAATACATGAAATAGTACACTAAATACAGTATGTTGATAAATAATATAGTTGAACTTGTGCAAAATAAATCTATAGTAACAGCTTTATCTTTGGTTGCTAGCTTTTACGATTTGACATTGATCGCTAACTGACTGATGATTTTCAGGTTTGTTAACCCCCTGGTTCAATTGGGGCAATACAGCTGATGCATGACAGAATATATTCATTGTGCATGTAGAAAATTCAAGTGTTTACACTGTATGAAGAAGTTAGGACAAAGTATCAGCAATACAGTTCTTCAAAGTGCAGTCAACGTGCTCTTGCTGTCGTTCAGAGTCTAGCTAAAGGCTACTCCACAAACCAGTCATTCTGTAGTCAGCTGAGAACCAATCTATGTACCTTTGAGAGCCCTCAACAAAGATGGCTGACAGATACTAGTAGAGCATTGGAAACCAGCTCAAGTTGTCCTTCACTAAGATGGCATCCACAAACTCTCTGTTTGCTCATCTTAATGAAGAGAACTTCTTTGAAAAGTGTCTTATTCACATCGTGCAATTTAATGATTTCTTTTTTTTTGTGAATTTCTCTACAGATTGGGAAATTGGATGTTACCACGAAGCAGATGCTGGAGTGGCAGGAGGATGACTGCTGGCCAGCCGAGCCAGTCTTTGTGCCGGCACCAAATGCAGTGGAAGAGGATGATGGTGAGTGGAAGGAGAGGCATTTATAAGACATGGGACAAATATTTTGAACTATGTTTCACAAATAAATCTTAGTTAATCTGGCTTTGAAAAGGTTATGTGTAGAAAGGATTTACCCATAAAATACAAGGTGAGAAGTCCCACAACGGTAAGGTACTAGCTATTCTGTTTGAAAGAGCTATGGGCTGGATGGTATGTGGTCAGGTCAGGGTTCAGGCGTACTATTAGGACTGACTATGTGGACGCTTTCATGGTGCATAACAATAGTAACTATTGTAGCTAACCTTTCATGAACACTCCAAGGCTTTAGTTAATCAAGCAAGAAGTGCTAACTATTGAACTATGTTCTTCAATTTGATTTCAGGGGTTATTTTGTCCTCGATTGTTTCTACCAACCCAAATAAATCTCCATTCATGCTGATCCTGGATGCCAAAACTTTCCAAGAAATCGCTCGTGCCACGATCAATGCAGATATACACCTGGACCTGCATGGCTACTTCATCCCCCAGCAGGGAGAGCGCCCTCCCCAGGAAGACACCAGCGTTGCAAGATAGACAGCTCTGAAACATATAAGAGAATGTGGGCCTTATTATGATTTTTAACTCATACTAAAGAATGTTTTAATGGATTAAAAAAGGTTTGCAAGAAGCCACCAACAGATTAAAGAAACCACCAACAGATTATCTAACCATGTTGGTTATTCAGTTTTAGCAGTCACCATCTTATGCAAGGAGTAAATCACTGGGGTCTTATGTGATTATTTGAACTGCAGTATTAAAATTTATTTTACTTTTTTGTTTTAGGTTCTTTTTTTTTTTTTACGTGTTTTTTTTTTTTTTTTTTTTTAATTATTGTGATATAAAAGAGAAACATATATGGTAATATAATTTTACTAAAAAGGCCAGTAATGTCTCTAAATTTCGTAAGGACAGGTTATCTGTTTCCCGCTGTTAAATCATAGCCAATTGGTGTAAAATTGTATATTTCGATCAAAAAATGCCATCAACGTATGACAACTAATTCTGTTGTGTTACAAAGACTAGAATCCCACCTGATGTCACATAATTGGACCAGCTATTATCGATATTGAACTTACCATTTTAAATTTTAGAAGTTAATACAAACAAATGTTCAAGGAAGGTTTAAAGCCCCTTTTGGATAAGCTTGTTTATGATCTCTTGTTTTGATGATGGGAAGTATAAAATCACTTAGTAAACAGTCACCAATTAGTGTAAAATGTAACAGGAATATAGGACATACAACAATAACTACAGGTATGGGTCTGGGGTGGTAATACTGAAGTGTGAAACTCCAGAAAAAATATATATATGTTCTTTTTTGTAATAGTAAAGTTTTCATTTTAGATTTTACATTTTTTTGTTGCAAACTTTGTACTTCAAAGAAAAGCAACCAGAATTATCAAAAGGCTGCAGAGGTGAAGTGAATAAATTGCTTTAAAGTCATTTAATCACCTGGAGAGCATGTTCAGATAATGAAAACAAGGCAAGGGTCAAATCAACTTTAGAAGCATCACTTTTGAGCAAAAACATTGTAATATATATATCTTATATATATATATATATATATATATATATATATATATTATATATATATATATATATATATATATATATATAATATTTAAGAATTAATAAAGAGGAAAGGCCTTTCCGTTAAGGTGGGTCCCCGTGTGGGGAGGGTCAAAACACAGTTTTGTTAGACGTGTTCAAATGACGAATGACGTGAGATATCTCAAATCGACTTCCTGTCCTGTTTGAGATATCTCAAATTGACTTCCTGTCCTGTTTGAGATATCTCAAATTGACTGCCTGTGAAAATGCTCATTTTAACAATGTGCTGTGCAGTATTTAAAATGTATCATGCCTGGTTTTAGAAACTGAATCATGGTACCTTATTGGAGCAATAACCTAATCATATATCCCGAGAACGGCTTGCAAGTTGTGATGAAGCTTGGTTAGGACACTCTTTAGAATAATGTATTGAGTATCAGAATCTGGGGGTGTAAGGATATGCCTGTCTATGTGTCTTCACATATTTACTCCACACAATTTAATCTATAGAACTGATTATCCAGTGCTTGATAATGCATAACACAAGTTATTGTGACAATCAAAATCTGGGGCACTATGGAGGCGGTTGTCTGTCTGTCTCTATGTACATGTGGCACACATACATTTTTACATCTAACAATCTACTATTTAAATATACTCGTAGGTATAGAGGTGAACCTGGAGGTGGTGTGTTCCATCCTCTGCCCCTCCCTCCTCAGTCCCAGTTACTACCACAGCTTTGGGATGTCCAACAATTACATTCACTGGTGCATTTATAAAGCTTGTGCATGCTTACACCACCCTCCAACAATATTGGGACAGATGAATGAATGCAGAACTTCTGGGGATCTGGCACGTGTGGTAAAATGAAAATCTACCACAGCCTTATCTATATATCGATTGCTTTTTAAAATAATGTATTTGAAGCTGTGACATGTTTCAGGGATGCCACAACAGTTTAGCAGTAGTTTGAAATAAAAAAAAAAAGATGACCAGCACCTGCTATTATAATTGATTGTGTTGTTTCTTGCAGGTGTTGTTTTGTCAGTTGTTGTCTGCCCGGATACTAACAAAGCTGCCTTCTTACTGGTCTTGGATGCCAAGACTTTCAAGAGATTGCCCGTGCATCTGTGGACGTGGACATGCACATTGACATGCATGGCTACTTCATCCCCCTGTGCCCACAAGAATGATACCCCACCACCCATACAACTATCTTCTATTAGAACCAAAAAGCAGAGCTTGAGTTGGTATGCTTCAGCAAAGAGCTGAAAATATGGTGTGCAACTGCACATAATGTTGCTGTGTAGACAGGCTTACTCTTACCAAGCAGCACAATGATGGGAGATATTGTAATACTACCACAGTAACATTTTTTTAGTTGCCGTAACAATGGTAACACACAGGTGATCTACTGCAGTGCCACAGCACCATATCAGTACAAGACAGAATACTAGTGTGTCAGAAATTTTGCCATTGCTGATAATGCTCTGGTCTGTTATGGTTTCCACTGTGTTATTTGTGATTTTAAGAACTTTGATGTAAATGTACAGGGTATTATGCCAAATGCCTTAAAGAGTACTGTACACACACACATATATATATATATATATATATATATATATATATATATATATATATATATATACTGAACAAAAATATAAACGCAACATGTAAAGTGTTGGTCCCATGTTTCATGAACTGAAATAAAAGATCCCAGAAATAATACGCACAAAAAGCTTATTTCTCTCAAATTTTGTGCACAAATTTGTTTACATCCTTCTTAGTGAGCATTTCTCCTTTGCCAAGATAATCCATCCACCTGATAGGTGTGGCATATCAAGAAGCTGATTAAACAGCATGATCATTACACAGGTGCACCTTGTCCTGGGGACAAAAGGCCACTCTAAAATGTGCAGTTTTGTCACACAACACAATGCCACAGATGTCTCAAGTTTTGAGGGAATGTGCAATTGGTATGCTGACTGTAGGAATGTCCACCAGAGCTGTTGCCAGAGAAATTAATGTTCATTTCTCTACCATAAGCCGCCCCCAACGCCGTTTTGTCTGAGACAATCCAGCAGGTGAAGCTGATGAAACTGGGTTTGCACAACCGAAGAATTTCTGCACAAACTCTCAGAAACCGTCTCAGGGAAGCTCATCTGCGTGCTCGTCGTCCTCACCAGGGTCTTGACCTGACTGCAGTTTGGCGTCGTAACCGACTTCAGTGGGCAAATGCTCACCTTCAATGGCCACTGGCATGCTGGAGAAGTGTGTTCTTCACGGATGAATCCCAGTTTCAACTGTACCGGGCAGATGGCAGACAGCGTGTATGGCATCGTGTGGATGAGCGGTTTGCTGATGTCAACACTGTGTTAGAGTGCCCCATGGTGGCGGTGGGGTTATGGTATAGGCAGGCATAAGCTACTGATAATGAACACAACTGCATTTTATCGATGGCAATTTGAATGCACAGAGATAGTGACGAGATCCTGAGGCCCATTGTCGTGCCATTCATCCGCTGCCATCACCTCATGTTTCAGCATTATAAATCACGGCCCCATGTCGCAAGGATCTGTACACAATTCCTGGAAGCTGAAAATGTCCCAGTTCTTCCATAGCCTGCATACTCATCCACTCCCCTACCTTTTTTTTTTTAAAGGTATCTGTGACCAACAGATGCATATCTGTACTCCAGTCATGTGAAATCCATAGATTAGGGCCTAATTAATTTATTTCAATTGACTGATTTCCTTATATGAACTGTAACTCAGTAAAATCTTTGAAATTGTTGCATGTTGCTTTTATATTTTTGTTCAGTGTGTGTGTGTGTATTTATATATATATATATATATATATATATATATATATATATATATATATATATATATATATATATATATTAGCTCAAAGAGCCAGCTGCCCAACGTTATATATATATAGACCCCCCCCCCCCCCCCCCCCCCCCCCCCCCCCCGGTTTTTTTAGCTGATTTAAAGTCTTTCTTTAAAAAAAAAAAAAATATATATATATATATATATATATATATATATATATATAAATTAAAATTTAAAAATTAAAATTTAAACCAAACTTTAAGAATGTGTGTGTTTGCAACAATTAAACAATTGAATCTACAGCTATGTCCAAACGTGTTGCATTACTTACAATTAGATAATGTACAATACAGACGAATACAGGAAAGTAAATGGATAAATACAACTGACTCAATACCGTGATGCCTGGAGTTTTGAATAGAACAAAATAGCAAATTTTACATCAGCTACGTAGTAAATTACATCGCAAACACATTAGTAGAGTTACCATAAGTATAAATAAGCGAATGTAGTTACCATGGCATCAAAAGCATAAAAGAACCTTCACTGTTTGAAAATACACTTTCCTTTGACAAAGTTATGTTAAATATTCCAAAACGTAGGGAAGTTGCCTCTTTCAAGATGCTCATTTCTGTTTTTCAACCCTCCCCTTCCGTCCGGACTACGTCAGTCCCCAAACACCGACACGATGGGAAGCTGAGTAAAGTGGGTTGCTAAGGATACATCAATTGATTAGGGCAGAAAGATTGTGACGTCAAGGTTTAAACCGAGGAAGCTGCGCTTTCTGCAGGTGGTTGCAGCAAACTATAAACGAAGAGCAGCGAGCGGGTGGTGACCTTTTCGTGTTGCGAAAGGCATGCAGCTGACTGAATATTGTAATCTGGAAAGCGAATTTGCTTAACGTAGCCTACCTGTACAGAACAACTCGAAAATGTCTTCAGGTTTGGAGGTAAACTGTGGCTTATAGCGGTTCTACTACTAGATTGAGGAGTGTATGTATCCACAGTGCAGCATGGTCATATGTTTAGTGTTGTAAACAGAATCCTGATCCTTATTGCAGTCGGTGTTGTTGAAGTGAGTGCTTACTTGTATTGCCATTTAATTAAATATGCAATTAAATGTACAGTACAGAATTTTTGTTTTTACGGCACTTCTACGGCAGATTAAAAAAAAAAAAAAAAAACAACCAACCCCCCCCCCCCCCCCCCCCCCCCCCCCCCCAAAAAAAAAAAAAGGCCGAAAACGAAGAAGTAGCAAGCTAAGGCAACGTATAGAGACACAGACGTATCTAAATACACGGTCAATAAGTATATTGTTTTTGCACAGATGAGTAAAGGGCTATTATTTAACGTTCAGATAATTGGTTGATGTCCTTGCTTGCATAACTTTAGCGTAAAGTAATAGTTAAAGATTTTGCATTTGGAAATAAGCCTCTACCTAACTCTATTAAAAATAAATAAATACATACATGAATTAATCACTTAATAATAATAATAATAATAATAATAATAGTAATAATAATAATAATAGTACATGTTGTAAAACAGTACCCAGTGCCTAACATCTAGCATGAGGTACATCTGTGCTGCAACTAATCGTTCCAGATTCCTGTTCTAAAACCTTTAATGACACCATCACATGGGAAAGCAGTGCTAATAGAGCTTCAGGTACCACACAGAGGTTATGCAGAATTTGTTTAAAATAACAATACTAATTAGCCTATCAGTGGGCATGTTCAAGTTGGAATATCAAATCAGTAACAAATTAGTATTTGTTATATTTCCCAATTTAAGATTACAATTAACAAGCCTTTCATGTGTCCTTTATCCATGTAAGTTACTGAAGAAAAAACTAATTTTCTGTTACAGATGCCTGATGATGAGAAGGGCTATGACTTGGATCTGTTCTGCATACCTAAACACTATGAAAATGATTTAGAACGAGTCTTTATTCCTCATGGGCTTATCATGGACAGGTAAGCAGACACATGGTGGTAAGCACATTGGTTTTACTTCAGTTTTAAAAAGTCGAAGGAACAGGGATGGTTGCTTTGGCTGGCTTATTCTATCATTAATGAAAGTGTTACCCAGTGTAAATAACTTCTATGGATAAGGAGGTACAGAGTCAACTCTGCTTTAATTATACATGCAAATGTCACACTATATCTTGAGAAACATGTCTCCCTTTGTGATGAAACTTGGTACTGGCGCTCCTTAACACAAGAGGTTCTCATTTGAATACATTTGCATGATGCTGACACCTGATTGCCTCAGTTCTGGAAGGCTATGTCAGAAGGCGCACACCTCAATTGGATAAAACATTGGGTACAAATCATCCGTTTAGACATTTAGGGAAAATAGACCAACCCGCACAATATGCTTTGTCACCCTTCTTTGTTTTGTCACCCATTGTTTTAGTGAAATCTTCATCTGTTTCGTTCTGCAGGACTGAGCGTTTGGCCAGAGATATCATGCGTGACTTGGGGGAACATCATATTGTGGCCTTGTGTGTGCTGAAAGGAGGATATAAATTCTTTGCAGACCTGCTAGATTACATCAAGGTGCTAAATCAAAACAACGATAAATCTGTGCCATTGACCGTGGATTTCATTAGATTAAAAAGCTACAGCGTGAGTGTTTCATTTTAAATTCCTTTCTTTCAGCATGCAATAACTGAATGTGTTTGTGTTCATCTCCTCTATACAGTATACCGATTATACAAATCTTAATTATTGTTTCCTCTATAAAACTGTACTGATTTTATGATATGGACTGTTCTGCACTTGAAGCCAAGTTGAGACCACCAAATTAATGTCACCTAATCTGAACCTAGATGTGAAAGGCCAGCAAATTAGCACCTATCCCCCTCAGCTGTATTATCATGTTAACCCTTTCAGAATTGCAGGCTGCCATAGATGTATTAAAATGCACTCAAACAGCAGATCAATAAACCAGTCACAGATTTGCCCATTTACATTGGTTGGAAACAGGGTAGACTAAAGTATATGTACCATTTGTATACAATTTAATCAGTGTTAAGATGAACACTCCATGTCACAGAAGTTTCTTGTGTATATGATAAATACTTGGCAATTTTTTTTTTTTGGATTGTTAGAACAACTTTACCTGTTTTTGTTTTTAAACAAATATTGCAAATTCATGTATTCAAATACAGAGCAGGGCAAAACTGCAGGAATCTTTAGTAACACATTGTTATACGTTTGCAAGACTTCACAGTTGAATGATGCATTTTTATAATCTTGGAACCTTCCATTTATCAGGCACACATGACTTTTTGTACTTGCCTTGATGCAAGTATGTGCCTAATAATAATAATAATAATAATAATAATAATAATAATAAATAGTAATAAAAGTATTTTGTATCTTTCAACAGCCTCATATATTTGTACCTGCATGGAATGCTGATGCAGTTCTTGCATGCTGACTCCTACTTTAAAGCTGTAGCAAGCCTTTATACTCGGATTACATATATTGATAATAAAACTAATGTTTTTTTCTTTTTTTTTTATTCTAGAATGATGGGTGCACAAACAGTGTTAAAATTATCGGAGGAGATGAACTGTCTGCACTCAGTGGAAAAGTGTGTATGAACATTGAAACTGTGTAGACTGTTTTTTTTTTTTTTTTTTTTTGGCTGGATATTTAGATGATCAGTTTGCTGCAACACAAAGTTACAGATTTGGGTTAATGGTCGCGGTGATGCTATATCCATCAGTCATTTTGTTGAGCATTTTTTAAGGTTGTATATGAGAGGGTTTAATATCTAAATTGTACCATTGGCTCGCCTGGATTGTGTGGTGTGCTGCTTGACAACCTTGGCTGGTAGTTATAGGTGGTAAGAAAAAAATGTGTATGGTTTTGTGTTTTTGGCATGGAACTGCACCGCCAAATATGTATATAATGCTCCTTTTAGAGATGTGAATTGTTAAATGCATGTTCTAAACTTATGTCTTTGTTTTCTTTTCCTTTATTTTGCCAACAGAATGTCTTAATAGTTGAGGTAAGTGTTTTATATTTATATAATAAGCATTATGTGATATAATTTATATAATAGATTTTGATGTCTGTCTAAACTGCAGGATTTTAGAGCTTTATTTGCATTTTACTTGGTGACTGATAAAGGAGGGGGAAGTAATTCAACAGACGATATAGAAATGTACTATGCACTTAGATAAGTTTAATTTTGCACTTAGATAAGTTTAGCCATGCTTATAAAATAGTTTAGCAACAGCATAATACTGTGAGATAAGGTAATTGGATCTAACTTCCATCGTAATTGCTTAGTGATGCTTCTTTACTGATCTGAAAACATGCAAAATCAAAGGATATCTTTTTTTTTTTTTTCCTTTTAGGACATTGTAGAGACTGGCAAAACCATGCAGACACTACTATCTGTTTTAAATGGTTACAACCCAAAGATGGTAAAAGTAGTAAGGTGATATTATATTTATATTCATTGCTTTAAATCAACAAAATGTCTCGTAGGTCTTGCACTGTACATGCATTAAATACAATAAAGAAGACTCTTCAGGTGAGGTTACTGTATCAGAATATAGATTAGAGTTGTTTGAATTATTTCTGGCTACTGATTGCTTGAGCTCATAAAGGCTATAAATTATTTTCACAACGGAATCTGATTAAAATGTGCACAGTCATTATTTACAGTAGGTTATTCCACTTCCTGTAAATGTAGCTCAGTATAATGACCTCTGATTTTGCTTAGCTAATGAAGACGGTGGCCTATGTTTTCCCCTATATGGAGAAAAAAAATACACAATTTACCCACAGTGGAGAACCAGGCTCTGTATCTTGGGTGCCATATTATATTCATGGGCTTTTGCATATTATAGCGATATTATACTTCACGTAATCTGTTTGGCAAACATGAGCTTCATGCTTTAGAATGCTTTAGATCTGATCAGTGCTGCAGCAGAAAAGCAAAACCGTCTTTTACTTATTTTATTGTAATTCTTATTAAATGGCTTAAAAGGTCACGTCTGGTTAAGTTGACCACATTATGTCTATGGTAGGCTTTACCCACTAAGTCTGTTTTATATTGGGTTCTCTTAAACCCCTAATCTTGCATCAATGTCTTTGAGGCCATGAGCTATCCCGTAATGTTTATCCAAAACCAGGAGATGTATGTTGGTTTTAAATCGTGTGTTACAACACGACTGTGAAGTCTTTTTGTATGCCATAGTAAATTACAGTTATGCATGGGCATAATTATGCTTTGTATATACAGTACATGGTAAACCGCAAAATTACTGATCAGTGAAAACAACTTGATAGAATCATATTTTAATTTAATCAACTACATATTGTAAATGGGTATTGCAGCCCCTTTGCTAATAAAGCAATGAGACTTCTTTATTAAAATGCTTTATGTGATCAAATATTATCACATAAAGAGGCTTCCAATGTAATAAGCAATTCTATTACACCATGCTAAAGTTAGTTGTCAGCTGTTTAGAAAATGAAATAAATAAAAAAAAAGTTCATGGAAATTAGTTTTACCAAATGGTTTCACAAACCCTGATTTTGTACTAATCTTGGACTATGCAGTGTTCATAAGTCCTACTATAGAACCTCTTTTAAAGCCTCTCAACTCTGCACTTTATTTTAAGTATTTATACTATTATTTTAATAAGTATTTGTTGTTCCAGCCTTCTGGTTAAAAGAACTCCAAGAAGCTCAGGCTACAGGCCAGACTGTAAGCATTGTTCTTTATGCTGTTTACATCTGAAACAACACTAGTAGTAATTTTACTAGGTATAGTTAAAAATCGCTAATTACATCAGTACAAAACCGTCCAATGTATACCTTTTCTTTATTAAACAAATGAAGCTAATATTGCAGACTTGACTTGTTATTAAAGCTCATAATTTAAATCAATCCCAGTATTTATTTTTTATATCCTTGATGCTCCGCAAATCAATTTTTTAGGATTCACTTCAACTAATTGGCATGAAATAAAAACTGAATATTGAAGTGTAAAACTGTATATCGTTAACAAACTGGATATTGTATGTTTAACACTTGCCAATTATTTCCATTTTTATATTTACAGATACAGGATTTGAAATTCCTGATAAATTTGTAGTGGGATATGCCCTGGATTACAATGAATATTTCAGGGACCTAAGTGTAAGTGCATACAAAATGTTTTCAAATGTTAGGACAGCAAGTTGTCATTAAGCTAAAAAATGAATTGATAACGATAGCATGATATTAACATTTTAATGATGCCACGACACTAACAATAACAAAGGCTTGAATTTCAGCACAGAAAAAAATAGTTTTGTGATTTATAAACTACAGCCTTTCATTATAACTTTTTGGCACACAAACCTATACAGATAGTTGGGCTGCAAACCCTTAAAGTAATTAGAAAATTATGCATTCGTAGCAGTAGCCCAAAACTTTATTTAAATTACAATTATTATTTTTTTTTTTATTGCTTTATTATTAGTCTTCCTTTGCTGGTGGGTAATATAGTATATATAACTAAGTATGTGTAAACAATATATCCCAAAATATAAAATATGTTTCATATACTGCACATGGGTAAATGTATGCTTAGTGGACAATAAGCCAATTTTATCTAGGTTTATTTGTAACTTTTAGGATTGCTTAGTAATGCATGAATGTGTTTGATTTAAGAACTAATTTCCTCTGTTCTCCTCTTAAGCATATCTGTGTGATGAGTGAACAAGGCAAACAGAAGTACAAGGTTTAAAAGGACTGGCACAAGGAGTTGACCGCAGCGAGAGCGAGCGCAAGCCATCTCTGCCGATGGAACGAAACCTAAAAAAAAGACCTATTTTTGCTTGATTTACATTTGTTGCATGTTTTTGATTTCTGTAACGTTTTATTTTTTTCTACAAGACCCCCAAAGAAATGAGTGACTAATGTATTATTTTATATTTACAATATATGGGATGAAAGGTTTCCCTTATCAGGCTGGTACAAAGATTTTATTTGTATATATTTGTTTTATTTATAGATTGGGGCAGATGTTTAGCTGGTTTAGTAAATTATTCAAATAGGGAAAACTACCTTTTTTTTAATCATGAACACAAAACAAAATTATGCATTTTTGACTAATTAATTAGAACACATTTTTAGGTATGTTTGACATGAGAAATGTAATGCTCAGCATACCTGAAAAAAATAGTTTGCAAGCAGTGTATTGTAATGTTGAATTGAATGCATATGTTTTGTTTCCCCCCCCAAAGCAGGGAAAGCTGAATTTGTATTTATTTATTAATACTTTTCAACGATATCAGATGCAGGATATTGGGTACTGCTGTATTTGCCATTGTGTTGTAATGACAACACTGTTATTTAGTAAAGTCTAAAATATAACCTCACTTTCTATAACTGCACTTGTTTCATATTTTCATTTTACTCAGCTTACATGATCTTCATTGCATGTCCATTCAACTGGAATATTTCATTTGAATCATTTTTTTTTTTTTAAATATTTAGTGATCAATTATTATTTTTATGTATTTTTCCCCTAATTTGAAATGTCCAATTATGTTTTTTCTCCTCACCGCAGCGAGTCCCCACACAGCATGGACGTTCTGAGGGCATATGAGCATCCTCTGATTTCACAAGCCTAAAGTCAGAATCGCTTTTACACCAAGTAATCCAGAGGTGGGCGGGTTACCGATCCTGGAAGGCAGAGATCAGTCCTGCTTCTTATCCACTCTGAATATGTTTGGAGTCCAGCCAGTAGGGTTCGCTGTTGTGCGATGAGAATAAGTCCCTGCCGGTTTCCCATTCCCACCCCTGGGAGCGTCAGAGCCAACATGACAACCCCAGCTAGGTTCGGCCTCTTTGCACAGCCTGGCCGCAAACTGGCGCTGTCCAAGCTATGTGACTCATCCTCCACACCCTGCGGCAGTGCTTTAATTGGATGAGCCACTCTGACCCTAACCCTAACCCCACCCACTTGAATCATCTTAGGGACATTTTCAACAAAGTGAAAATCCAAACCATTGTTTTTTTACATTTGCATATTGGTATGTGCCTGAAAAAACTCACTATGTTGCTGCTGCTGATGATACTAATGCATTATTAAAGGTGTGATAACTAAGATTTAAAAAAAACAAAAAAGCCCTCATGATGCCACAACACTGTCATTTTGTTTTGCAAGTAGTTATTTTATTTTTTTGATTTTGTATCTGTTCACTTCCTGCTAAAATGACCTCATCTGACCGCACTTATTCCACATTTCGCCATGCACCATGAAATCAGTCTGTAAAACTCAATCTCATCTGGTTCCAATTTAAACTAGGGTTGCAGTCTGTTCCATTTGCAGACTACAGTCCAATCTGCAACATTACACAAAAGTCAACTGTATGTATGATGTTTCTGTGTACGTGCTATTTTTAAATTAATTCACCAGCCTCCAATATTATAGACGTTATATTTTAGTCAGAGCCCTCGTGTTTGCCTGTTATTTCGTAGTCAGGTTGTATTCTGTGCATGTGACCCTCATTGGGTCACCATTAGTAGTAGTTGCAGAGATTGAGTGCTGTCAGTCTCTGAACTGAAATTGATTTCATCTCGATATGCTGATGATGAAAATGAACTCATCTAATTTTCAGTAGCTTTCAGTCCCAGTGTCAGAAGATTATGCAGTACAGAATGTGAATCAGAATGGGGTCAAATTACCTGTAATGCACACAGTTAACTTACTGTGCCCCGGTAGGAAATACAGTCTGGGAAACAAAGAATATTTTGGCTATTGGAGGAAAAAGGAAATGTTTTGGTTATTACACCTTAAGCATCTTCCATAAACCCCCTTCAACTTCAATGCTAATGCCCCACTTGTCCTGCTGCAATTGAAAGAACATAGATACTACGTGGAGTGTAAATGGATTGAATGTAGGACGGGACTTTGCTATCCAGTATTTGAGTTACTGTTGTGAGCAGATTTCGTTAGCTTCTCCAGTGTTACAGGGATCATTATCTCAGTTTAACCTGCTGCTATAGAAACACCTAAAACACGCAGCACTAACCACGACCCCAAGGTTCACTGCAGCAGTATGATGAATGTGTTTGATGGCTGTCCCTACCTAATGTAGTCAAGATCATTGTCCATATCTATATTAACATCAATGCGCCCATGACGTAAATACAGAAATAATAAATAATTTTGAATTCGCTGACAGTATAAAGAGCACGCAAGATCACCAACCAAGATGCAGCGGCGAAAAACAAACAAACAAAAAAATCAACAATCAGTTGATGACGTTGTATTTCTGCGACTACAAGAAAGTGACATTGTGGGACATGGTTGTTTAAAGGAAGTTGTTACTCTGTTTTATCTAGCCAGTGTATGCAGTGCAATATACAAACGAGTTTTCACTTAATTTTCACAATGAATTCAATTAACAGGCTACTTCGCAAGACTAGAGTAAGTACACAATTCCAGTACAGTCAGTTTACGATAAATTTAAACCCTTGAAGGTTACATTTTTTGTTGTAGTACCGGTATGTATATGTTATCTAACGTAATCTAGCCGTTTAGAAATATTATTATTCATCTATGAGAAAGGCATCAGACAATTCCTGACTACAGGAGTTCTATTGATCTATTTTCTTGATTTTGCAAAGATTGTTCTTAAATACGCAGTGCTCTTTTGAGTTTGATAACACGCATTATTATAAAGTGATCTGCATATACATTTTTTTTCGTGTTACCCTACCGTTAGTTTCTGTTATTAATGACATATTTCAAACAATGTATTCCTCTTCCACAGACTCTGTTAACTGCAAGCCTTATTCAAAGATCGTTTACTTCGGTGACTGATGGAGAAGTAAGAATTTCACAGCTATTGAAAGAGAAGTTCCCCCAGGCTGCATCTCTTAAAGTAGTAGATATTTCAGGCAAGTAATATTTCAAACTATCTGTTCATGTTAATCTTGCACCTATTCAGAATACAGGCTACAGCAATCCAGTGGGGATGCATTTTAAGACACCCTTTGTGTTTCCTATAATACTGTTTTTGGTTAAATCATAAAATTAAAAGGATGTAATAGAAAGACAATTGTGTTGGACATAATATATCTTTTCACCTGGTGAGGATATCTTCCGCCACTTTATTGAATGTTGTATAAATGACCTACTGCTGCACAGTAAATAACAAGGGAGTTGGGAGAATAAAATAAACATGTTAATGCACATCTCTATATTTTCTAGGTGGCTGTGGATCCATGTATGAAATCCATATAGAATCTGAAGAATTTAAGGGAAAAAAAACAGTACAGCAACACCAGCTGGTCAACCAGGTCTTGTGCTTCTTTATTTTTGTTTGAAAAGTCGGTTACTGTGGGTATGGTGTGTAAAATCTATAAAGCACATGAAATTATAAACCTAACGCAGCACAGCACTGTCAGGGTGTCTATTTACTATGTTTTTTTTTTTTTTTTTTTTTTTAATCTTTTCCCACCAGGCATTGAAAGATGAAATTAAAGCCATGCATGGACTCAGAATATTTACTGCTGTTCCTAAACAATAGGATGAAATACGGACTTGTGAGACTGAGAATGTCCTGCTTGGATAATGGATATGCCAGAGGAGGCCGAAAGCAGTGAAGACAGAATAACAGTTGAAAAAAATGCCCCATAATTCCACTTTCATTTTTTTTTTTGGGGGGGGGGGGGGGAACGACACACTGAGAGAATTTAGCATGACAATGACAAAACGACGTTAAATACAATATTTTATTCACTCAAATGGGCGTCTGAGTTTGTAGACTTGTTTTCTTTACCGGTATTAAAAGAAATCGGGAAGAAAATGCTAAAGGTCTTTACTTCAAAGTGCACTTTGCACTGTTTTTAGGGAAATGTCTGCTTTAATGCTAATTCAGTCCACTCCTCCTGATATTACAGTATCTTTGTGAACAACACCACGTACACTATTATGAGGGCACACTGATATTGTCCTATACTCTACTGCATAGGGTTTGGTCTGGGTGTCATACAACATTGATTCAGGTATGACATGAGCTGCAAAATACTGATAATATTTGGATAGGTAACAGCTGGGGTTTAAACAGTTCATTTGTCATCCTCGTCTTGTGATTACCCAGTTCTGTTGAAACTAAAAATATAATGGAACATTGAGTAAAATAATAAATAAATAAATACATCATGTGACTTAATAAAGAAAATATATGAAATGAAATATGTACAAATTTTGTGTTTTTGTTACCTGTAAATATTGTGTATTATTTCAATCTGGTGCAGTACTGGGTGGGCATAATTCTCTTCCTCGCCAACAGGTGGAGACATGTTTTGGTTCTTATACATTTCGCCAATGTGGCGTCTGATTTCTTTTGCCAAATCTGTTGCGCTAGCTTCCTGGTTTGCAGAGTACTTACTGCACAAGTGCGTGCTGCGGGTAAGTTAACTGTATTGTAATAAAAAAACGTAAACTAATGCTTTGTGTTTCTACCATTTAACTGACAATTATTTTAACGACTGTGTTAAAACCAATAATTTACACTGCCTGCCTTAATTTCGAACTTCTTTTCTGTGTAGAATAATAGACCTGTTCGTTTTGACCTCTGATCGTTGTTTTTTACACGTACGGTACCTGGTTGTAAGCTGCATTATGATACCGTTAGTGCATCGTCTTTTGACAGTATTTATTTTTCATTTATTCTCTTTTAAAATACCAAAGTTAACTTTTCGACTTGTTGTATAATTTATTTTAAATAAATAAATAAATACATTTTAAAAAAAAGTAACTGCACTAGGATAAGACACTATACTACTGACAATGTCATCCCGTACCCATGTGTCACATAAGAACTACGTACTGTACGAGTATTCTGCCAACTACCTGCACAGCCTTTTGCCAGACAGGTAATGTAATTGTCCATCGCTCCCCTTGCATGGGTTCCTGTAAGATTTTTTTTTTTATACGTAAATAATACGGCTTTATGGTAATGTTTTCAAAACGCAACTGCTTGCTATTGGCATCACACTGAAACGAGGTCAAAAACCTGATCTACAAGAATTACAGTGGTATCTGCAACTACGTCGACAGCAAAAACACAATAGTAAGTTGAGCACCAACCCATCAAGGTAATGTGGTACCTTACAATTAACACCAGTGAGATCATTCTGTGTTGCCAAGAGGCACCCTGGCTAGAGGAAAACGTGTAAAACACAGAATTCTATGCAGTTACATTTTTATTTCTTCTTTTAGGATGGACATGAAAGAAAAGACCAACACTATTCTAAAACGTTATGACATTGGAAGAAAATTTTCTCATTTGTCATCTTTACCTAAAGCATCTGTCCTTATTCCTTTGTTTGTGAGAAATGGAGAACTTCATGTGCTGATGACAGTTAGATCAGTAGAGGTTAGTGTAACTGTTTTTGCTGATTATCCCTTATTTTACTGTATGTAATGCACATCCTTCATAAGCATTTTAACCCATGAGGCATAATTATATAACTTAAATGGAAGAGAAGGTTTGAAAAAAGAAAACTGTTACCCATCATTTAGTATTTCCACAAGCCACATCTTCTCGCTCTGTAGTGAATTATTTTTTATCTTCAGTACAAAGTGACCAACAGACTTCAACCTGAACAGTATATGTTTTTGAGTTTTATATCAGCTAATAATTCTGTTTTTAGCTAAAAAACGGTGGGGGTGAGGTGTGCTTTCCTGGAGGTAAGTGTGAGCCAAAGGACCACGATGAAATCGACACAGCTCTCCGAGAAGCCAGGGAGGAAATAGGTCTTCCACCAGACAAGGTGGAGGTCATCGGTAGACTTGTTCCTGTTATTAGCAAGGTAAATCTGTGTCCCGTCCTTCTATAGATCTCTTTATTTGTTATTCTTTTTAAAATCTTCAGCAGTAAAAAAGTTTTAAGATTTGCTAAGAGTTGTCTGACCCAAGAGTGCAATTGTAATGAAGTTTAAAATAAAATAATTTGTAATACCTGTTAGTATGATTAATGTAATGTAAACACACACACACATATATTATACACACATACATACATACAGTGGCTTGAAAAAGTATTTGCTCCCTGTCTGATTTTCTGCATTTTTGCAGATTTTTCACATTGAATTTGGTCAGATCTTTTTGTGGGTTGTAGTCGTATATAGAGGGAGTCTGAAAGAAAAAATTATACCAAAGTTTGGTGTGCAAGGTAATCAAACATGCGATCTTCAGGTGTTAAAAAGTTATTGCCCCCTCCCCCTAGTTAACTTAACCCAATTAAAGAGATAATTAGAGTCAGCTGTTTGAATACTTTGGTTAACAATCAGGCGTGATTTGGGCCAGCCCTAAACCCCATTGAGATGTTGTGGCAGGACCTGAAATGAGCAGTTTATGCTCGAAAACCCACAAATGTCACTGAGTTGAAGCAGTTCTCAATGAAGGAGTGGGCCCAAATTCCTCCACGTCGCTGTGAGAGACTGATCAATAACTACAAGAAGTGTTTGGTTGCAGTTATTGCTACTAAAGGTGGCGTAGCCAGTTATTGAGTCTAAGGGGGCGATTACTTTTGGGTGTTGCATAACTTTCTTTAATAAATAAATGAAATAAGTATAAGTCCCTTTTATCTAATATTAGATTTTGGTTGAAGTTCTGATAACATTCAGTGTCAAAAATATGTAAAAATGCAGAAAATCAGACAGGGCAAATACTTTTTCATGATACTGTGTGTGTGTGTGTGTATATATATATATATATATATATATATATATATATATATATATATATATATATATATATATATATATATATATATGTAGGTCAGTGGTTATGACTATTAAAATGACTTTTTAATAATGTATAGTATATTCCTATGATACAACAAGAAAAGTTTAAAGCGCCCATGTGTCCTCAATAGAGCTTTCAGAGACATGTCTACTCTCTTAATACTTTTGGTACATTACAGTGTAACAGTTAACCTTTCCCCATGCAGCACTGTTTTCGTACACTGTGTTGTATGTGCTTCATGTCAGGTGAGCTGTTCAGTGTGTTATGTAAATGAATCCTGTTCATCTGCGGGGGGCGTGTATCAGCTTCAACCTCCGTCTCGATCTCCTGCCTGTCACTCAACAGCGAATGCACGCACCCACATGGTAGACTACCGTGTCACAAACATTAATACCGGTTAAGGTTAATGATGATGCTCAAAAAAGTTACCAAAATGACAAGAATTACAGAAATGACTAAATCCAAACATTTGTCTTGTAGACTTAGAAATGCCCTAGATTAAAGTTTTTTTTTTTTTTTCCCCCCCCAAGGCTGGCATTTTAGTAACACCAGTGATGGCTTTCATTGAGGAAACCTTCCAAGCCCAACCCAGTCCAGATGAAGTGAGTGATGTATTCACGGTTCCATTGCACTATTTCATTAACCCAGCACACCACACTGCCCAAGACTTTCCAGGGCTGCCAGGACGTTTGCATTTCTTCACATATGGGGAGCCCAAAACTGGCAAATCCTATCTGATATGGGGGCTTACTGCACTTTTGGCTTTACTTGTTGCTGTTTTGGCTCTGGGGAAGAAGCCAAGTTTCGATGTAGTCTTTGATGTTGAAGATCCGCTACCTTTCTTTGAGAGGAGTCTTACTAAGACATACCTCCGAGGCAAGCTATGACCTGTGATGAGCGCCTTATAACATACTGCCAATAATGGGGACAGATAAGACTCCCATTGCATAGCAGATTAAGCCGTTGCACCCTTTGACAAAGGTTGAAGGTTAAATAGTTTCTCCATAGCTCTAAAAAAACATGCTACTTCCCTTTGAACTGCATCTGTCACTGCTGATATGCTACCCAAATCAGATTTTGGGCATTTAGCTTTCTTTCCAAGTTATTTATTCCATTTAGAATAAATGTTTCTACAAATGCATTAGTATTAGAAGTCTACTTTATTAATCTCAAAATTAGTGGCTCAAAATCCCTCTTGAGCTCTATAATCTGAATATTGTTTCCCAGGTAATTTACTATGTATTGAATTCAAAGTACAGTAAGTAAGACTTATGCAATTGATTGATTTGAAAGAGCTGTATGTGTTGTACCAACATCCTCTACAAAGATATACTTCCATTAAAACATATTTACATTCCTGCAGGTTTATTACTTCTGTTTCCTATCAGCATTTTGTGTAATAATTTAATGTAATTTTATTTTTTTGTTTTGGGTAATATATTGCATTGAATTGTATCACTGTCATTTTATCATATCTATATATATATATATATATATATATATATATATATATATATATATATATATATATATATATCTATATATATAACATATAATGATATTCCTTTTTCGATTCTAAACTGAACCATTTATCTTGGCAAGACTGTGCTTGGCAACTGTTTGTGCAATTTTGATGACCCGGTGCATGGAAATTTGTTATGAGATTCTATTACCGGTAAAGCATTGTAACCAACATATGTACTTTTTCATGCTACTGTCACCAGTAATGGGAATTATTTATAGTCTTGCCAAGGGATATGACTAGAAAAAAAAAAAAGATACTATTTTCTACTATAACGTTTTTCATGAAATGACCCTTATTTATATTTACAATATTTGAAAGAACAAAGACGTTACCATCAATGCTAAAGGGAAACTGGATTATTGCTGTGCTTGTGATGTTCATTTACTATACATGAGCCATTATACTGTACATTAATCAGACATGTAAACAGATGTGACCCAATAACAGTACAAGAATTGAATAACACTAAATGAGCTGGTACCAAATGGTCACAATACCGATAAAGGATTAAAATTGTTATTCACTGTCAATTCAGTGCAATCAACATTCTCTCAAACTCTCCATCACTCGTATTTCAGTCAGTATAATATACTGTATGATGGCCTAAGTGTTTGTCAATTTTAGTAAAACCAGATATTGAATGACCCCCTAATTTACAAGGTCTATCTTATTGGACCTGTGTTTTTGTAAAAGTTAATACCATAATGACTTGAAGCTGTAGTGCCGAATCCAATTCTGCTTGTTATTCTGTACTTAGGCTAGTGCACAACAGGCCAGTGTCTATCAATCTCAAGGACAGTTTATGATGCAGTCTATTGCCAGAGAGGTAATCGATCTGCCCTTGATCTTTCCATTGCTCCCCCTGTGTGCTTTCCTGTAAAACCCATTATTCAGACGTAAATAATACGACTTTATGTTAATGTTTTCTGTTTGCTGTGCTGTTGGAATCACTTTGAAGAGAGGCAAAAAAAGAAATAAAATAATAAATAAATAATAGCCTGCAGGAACCACAGCTATATTCACTACTACCGAGACAGCAAAAACACAGTGCTAAACTGAACGCCAACATTATCGCCATGGTAATGTGGTTTTTCTGTGTGACGATGAGGGTTGGGTTCAATTCACTTTTTAAAATAATTTATAGACCATCAATTACTCTGTAGCAGAAGGAGCTACTGTTACTCGGTCTTGACATTCCTAATGTGTAAAATGAGAGTGTCTGATTGCACCATCCCTTCTCATGCTTATTTGAACGTAAGTGACTGCAGACTTCTGTGCATCGTCATTGCTCTGAGTCATATCTAGCACAAGCACTTTGGTGTGCACCTCTATTCAGAGCTTATTGGCCTGAGGTAGTGATGCAAAGGCCTGTTTATTTAGTTAATGACATTACCATGGAAACTACCTCAGCACTCTGCTAGACCTAGGATTCTGGCAGTGATGAACAGAGGTACATCCGAGACCTGAGCACTTTATAGCAGAATCATAAACAAGACAGTATTGCACATATCAGTCAATACCTTTCATAGTGGACCACCATCACAAAGCACTTTATAAGATAGTGAGGAGCAACGCATAATACATTAAATACAGTGAAATACAGGGCATAACACATTAAATAAAAGGCTAGGATGTGAATTCTAAACATTGTGGATGTGTGTGTCAAGCAGAATTATACGAATAAGATGGAGTGGAAAACTTGAAATTGCAATTTAAACAACAGCTAATAACATATATCAGGTTAAAGAGCATTGGAAGCAAGAGAGAGAGGGTATTGAGAGTTGATTTGAAGCGAGCGACTGTGGGAGCTACATGCACTAAAGCTGGGAGAGAGTTCCAGAGACTTGAGGCCATGAAGCTAAAAGAGCGCTCTCTGAGTGTGATGTACTTTTGCTTGGGTATAACAAGCAGGTCTGAGTCAGGACCTCAGCTTGCATGCAGGGACATAGCG
This sequence comes from Polyodon spathula, assembly GCF_017654505.1. Lineage (NCBI taxonomy): Eukaryota > Metazoa > Chordata > Actinopteri > Acipenseriformes > Polyodontidae > Polyodon > Polyodon spathula. The sequence goes on from NC_054554.1 coordinate 7,967,771, forward strand.
GGTCAGCAGGGTGGAGACATCCTCTGGACCTGTGTGATCAAGGGCCTTGTAGGCAAGCAGGAGTATTTTGAAAGTAATCCTAAACTTTACAGGTAGCCGGGGGTAATGTGATCATGTTTTTTCAATCTGGTAAGGATTCTAGCAGCGGCATTTTGAACCAGCTGCAGTCGGTTTATGGCCTTTGACCGAAGACCATTGTAGAGTGAGTTGCAGTAGTTGACTCGAGAGGAGATGAATACATGACAATATCTGCATCTGAGATTTTTAAGAGGTATTAGAAGGAGGATTTGACTACAGGGGAGATTTGGGCATCAAAGGAGAGGTTACTTTCCAGAATTACACCGAGGCTTCGTACAGTGGGGGAAGGCAGCAGCAGACAGTTTCTAAGGTTCAAGGCAACAATATTGAGATTCTTGAGTTTTCGATCCTACTAGAAGTTCAGATTTGTTGGTGTTGACCTGAAGAAAATTGGCAGACAATCACAAATAGATGTTTTTATTGTTATTATGTTTTTCAGACATTATTTTACCCCAACAAGATATGTTTACAAAACAAAAAAATAAAACTATAATGCATTTATCTATATGCATTTCTTTTTTCAATACCATACCAAAATATAAATAATATTACCTATGTCTTTAACTTTATAGTACCATAGAATTACCAAGAAAAAACAGGGTCCCTGGTGATCTTGTGGAGAGTGTTTTATACTTGTATCTTTAAAAATACCGTATTTTCTTTACATTTACCAACGCTATATAATTAGGGAAAAAGGCTACTAGTACTTTTCATAACAGAAGATCATGTGTTTCTTTGGATGATTAGGATAATTTAGACCTCCAGCAACACCCCAACATGCCTGAATCAACTGCTGCAAATTAAACATTGAAATGCCTATTTGTTTTCTTTTCTCTACTTGGTACTTTATATACTGTCATTACAATTGATAGTATCACATTTGCAAAAAGAGCAGGGTCTCACTCGGCAATTACCAGTAATTACAGTGTAAAGATGGACTACTTGAAACACTGTTAGACTGTAATAACTTGTAATTGTGATACGGTTAGGATTGAGGCTTAATCAAATGAATCAGTATGAAATTACTTCATATAAAATGGTAAATACAAACAGTAATTTGCTATATGCATCACACTTTTTCTTTATATCTTTCATAACTGCACCACTATCAATATATACTATTATTATTATTTAATCCAATAAATGTATACACCTACGGAACTAGAAACTAGAGCTTTATTTCAAGATAATAATAAAAAAAAAAAAAAAAAAAAAATGTTGTTTAAAAATAAATAAATAAATAATTTGCAGTTAAAAATAATTTATAATGGCCTTATAAATAAATAAATAGTGGCCTGATGTTTTGAAACGATAGAACTGATTCATGCAGACGGGTGTTGCCTGCTTGATGAGCAGGTTGACCTGCATTTATTTTTAACTGCACGTTTCTTTTCAGTTTTACGGTAATCTGGTGGCTAGAGTGGGGAGAAAAAAAAAATCAGTGCAGCCATTGCATACATACGTTCACAACTGTGCTGAACAGTCTACACGTTGAACGTGCGGGGGAATAAATACAGGGGGAGAAATTCACCAGTTCTTTAACGTCTTTACTGTCTGCCAAAACCTACCGCTATGGCAAAGGAAGGAGTAGAGAAAGCAGAGGAGACGGAACATATGATAGAAAAGGATGGAGGCAAGGATCAGGAAAGTGTGCTGACTGCAGGGGACACCAAGGAGATGCGTGCCGTGGTCCTGTCTGGGTTTGGGGGGCTCAATAAACTCAGGGTAACCAAGAAGGTGATGCCGGAACCCCTGGAGGGGGAGGTCAAAATCCGAGTTAAAGCATGGTAATGTTCACTCTTTTTACAAAAACAAAACAAACAAACAAACAAAAAAAAAAACATAATAGCTCCAGTATTGCAGTTAGTATTGGTACAGCTAACCACAGCACACAGGTTCACATACTGATGCACTGACACTTTCAAGTTTTGCAGTAACTTGTATTTACCGGTAGTGAAGAATGTGATAAAGCAATTGTAACACACACACACACACACACACACACACACACACACACACACACACACGCGTTTTCATTATATGGTACATGCATTCAACAAATGTAAATACATAACTAAATAGTGAAGTTTGTCATATGCTAATAGCAACTTTAATACTATTATTATTAATATTATTATTATTATTATTATTATTATTATTATTATTATTATTATTATTATTATTATAAATCATAACAATACTTTTTGGGAGCGGTACTGTAACAATACAACAAAAAAAATAATTTGTACACATTTATATTCTCCACATGTACAGTATGCATTATTACACGTTTACTTTTTTATGTTAATAAAAGTTACAAAAATATAGAAACCTCGAAAAGAGCAAGTCTTTTACAAATATTAAAAAAAAAAAAAAAAAAAAAAAAAAAAAAATGTTGAGCGATTTAAGAATAGAATTACCCTGACCTCGTTTGTTGCATTCTATTGTGTGTGTGTGTGTGTGTGTGTGTGTGTGTGTGTGTGTGTGTGTGTGTGTGTGTGTGTGTGTATTAAATCTGAATTCTGTCGGGAAATCGGGAAATGGGCATGTACAGTAAACAATTCGTTGACAGTTCGATGTATTGACGCCGCAAATCAATTTACTTCGAATAATACAATTTAGGGATTATAGAAAAAACAAACAAAAAAAAATAAATAAAGAAAAAACGTGAGTCAGGTTAGCCTAAATGGAACTATCGGCAAGGTTGTTAGAATATGATTACAAAAAAAGAAATAGTATGCGGACTGTTTCATATTGACATTTTCCAGCTACGCTAATTTGGAAACTTCCAGAATTTCCACTATAAAAATATCAATGAACTATGAAAATCTATCACTTTCTTTTCCTAACAGAGTGCTGTCTTGTTGGTAAATGCCATGTATAACACGTTATAGATTTATCCCAGATACCAGTTTTGTGAGACCAGCTGATAGATGCTTCCAAACATCTGTACAGCTGTTGTTCAATAGTGTATGCTTTAGTAGAGTTATGAGAGGAATCATACATATTTGTAAATGGCAATTCACACTCCATTGAATAATACATTCAGCAGGTATTATATTGTATTTAAATATTAAATGTTGTTTTGCACTGTAACCTTGTATTGCCCAGTAACACCTGTAAGTCACCCTGTTAGAAGTCAATTTCTTCTACACAGCATATCTTACAGATCCTAGTAAAGGGCTAATGGTCAATTCTATTTGGTTGAATCAATAGAGATATTTATGCTACACAAGGTAGTTTTAAAAGTGCAGGACTTCTGGAGTCCAGACTTTGCTGCAGATTTCAACCACAAACCTACCAGAAAGAATTACAAGCATTAATCAGTGATGCACGGTCACATAGTCTTCCAGAACAATTTAAACTCAGATTTATCATGATAAATATATGACTTAAGTCCGATCGAAAGTGTTTTGGCAGAAGTTTCTAGGTTCTTGTCCAGTCCATGTACATACCATAGGCTTTGCTCTAAAAAGAACACTGGTCTGAAAGAAGAGGGAGGCTGCACTTCCTTTACTGCCCAAAAGAGGGAGTTTCTGCAAGTAGGTCCATGAAAGGAACAGCCCTGTATAGATCCATTACTCAATAACCTCCTACTCTGTGGTTGCCTTTAAATCCAGACCTAAAACTGATCTGTTGGACATTTTTCTCACTTTCTGGTTTTAAATTTAGTGCTATGGGATTCACGTTCCAAGATTGGTTTTTCCAGTTACTCCTGTCATCTTTTGTGTGGTTTCTGACTCTGTTTTTTTAGTTGTATACAACCCACCAGTGGCATATCTAAGGGAGTGGTTTTAGGGGTTTGAACCTCCCCTTAAATGATAAATCTCAGTAACAAATCTCAGCCATGTGGTAGAATAAAAAATCTCAGCCTTTTTTTCTAAGAGAGTGGTTCCTAACATTTTAAACACCAAAAATACTGGACATATTTACTACATTGTATAAACCCTAATGAGCAAATGTCAATAATGATAGCAATCCAGTTCGTGACTGCAGTGATTTGACAAGAGCACACCCCATACATGACCTGTTCTTTGATTTTGAGAGTGATCCTGATTTTGTTGTTTTCTTGTAGTGGCCTGAACTTTTTAGACTTGATGGTTCGACAAGGAAATATCGATAACCCACCAAAGACTCCCCTTGTTCCTGGATTTGAATGCTCTGGGATTGTTGAAGCTCTAGGAGAAAACACTAAAGGATTTGAGGTGTGTAAAAATCCATACATGAAAGCCTAAACGCTACAGTCAGGAGGTCTGAATCCCCTTGCAAGTGTTTAATTGCTGACAGTAAAAGGCTTGTGAATCGATTGCTTATGTTTTTTTTAGTAACGGGTTTTGAAATTCTACACTGGGCATGTCTCCAGCTAGGTTTAGTTATCAGCAAATCTGTTGTTATTAAAAACATGAAATGTGTATGCAAGAATTGTCAAATATTGAAATAAATATACACCTTAGCAGTTATCTAGACATATAATACTGTACAATGTAGTAGTATTCATCTTGAGCCCATTCATCCTGTGACCTAAAAGTCATTCTCCCAAACCTTGCTTTAAATATTTAAACAAAAGTTGTTTGCTAATTGGAAGGGTTAAGAATCAATTAAGAATCCAAGAAAATAACACCTGGGACCTAGCCATAGTGTTGTCTCTGGACTGTGAGAGAAACCAATACAGATATGTGGCCAAATATCCCAGTGATAAGCTGTTTTGTCATTGCTTTCAGCTAATGTAGGCCATTGTCCATCTCATTGGGTGCACAAGATGATACTAATGAAATAAATCTGTTTTTGTCCTTGCTGAAAAAAATTGCAGTTGTTCAAACAGAAAAAAAACAAAAAACAGCTGTGCCCATTGTCTCCTCCACTAAAAACAACTCCAGAGAAGTCCTGGTGTCCTTGTGTCAACATTAAAATGGCTTACACATATTTTACAGCTAGTTGACTGCTCCTGAACACAAATGCCCTCCTCTTTACACTTGTGATGTAGAAAAATAAAACAGACAAATGAAGTGCTATTCAGCAGCTTTCAATAACGGGCTATGCGGGAGCAATCGTTAGCAAGCTATGCTGGATTCATTGAGAGTCTTTTTCTGATAAAACTGTCATCGATGAGCAAGACACTTGTACTAATGTTTCAGTACTGAGTATAGTGAGGGGCATTAATAGTGCAACAGGAGGTGAGCTTCTGAACCAGATTGTTGTTAATTGCTGAAATACTGAGCTGATACTTCATACTAACAAGACAGTAGTCAGGTATAATTGTTTGTGATTTATTGATTTTAATTTAGGGATACATGGACAAAGTTTTCTTTGTATCAAGTTTTTCTTAGTTCTGTCTGAATATCACACGTCCATAAGAAGGGCCATTAGTCATATCCTGAATTCATTATTAGTTAGTGCTACCCAAGGTTTTGAAGTCATTGTCTTATTAGCACTAATACTAGCACTGGTACCCCTTTAGTGCCTAAGATATTTGGTTCTATCTGGGATGTACAGATGTCTCAGAGATAAAAAGGTAATTATAACTTCAGGCTTAAAACCGTGCATTATACGTGAGGAACAGTGCTAAGCTTAATAAAGTTACTAAGAAATGCATTTCAAAGCATTGGTCTGTAGTCCTTCAATTACGGTAGCCTGCCCTGAGCTTGTGTTATTATACTAGCTGTTTAAAATGATCTTAACAGCCTTGAAATAAAGACCGAGCATCCCTTGTTTTAAAAGTATTTACAAACTGCAGTGAATCTCTCAATAGATTTGAACCGAAATAAAAATAATTCCTCCCCAATTTAAAATAATATCAGATGAATTAATCCTAGTGTTAAACAAATACTTTATACACTCTGAATTTGCACATTTTCTATCTGTTTATTATCCCATGTTATGATCATTTATTACTGTTTTTAGCACCTTCATAGTTTACTGTTGGAATTACCTAAGCAAGCCTGAGCAAGGCGCAGACTCACTACTGAGGGCAGTATACAAATGAAAACTATGGGTGTACTCCAATAATGCCTTCCACCCTCTAACAGCGAGTTTATTAGATATTTTCCATGCAAATCTTTAACAGTGTCTCAAGGGGGAAAAAAAAACAGTGCACACACCTTTATTTTTATACTGATCTCATTATACAGCAAATACTCAGATTCAGCCTAAGGTAAAACAAATCATGGTGACTACATATATAAAATAAGCCACTCCACAAGTACAGAAACATTCATACATAAGGATGTAAACACACATATTGTAACATAATAAACAGGCACAACATAGTATTTTGTAAATACAGAAGGTTTAAAATATTCCTTAACATTATTTTGTGTCACTGCCCTCTCACCAGTTTTGACCAAAATTCAGTTCATGCCCTGAGAGATGTAGACAATAGCAGATCTGATTAAATTGGCTTATCTCTTAAAATGAAAGATTCTTTTGTGAATCCTTGAAATGTAGACATGATGACAGTATCATATATATATATATATATATATATATATATATATCATATATATATATATATATATATATATATATATATACTCGTACATGGTCATATTCGTACACCTACAGATAAAAAGATTCTACACACCAAAAAAGCTAGCCATTAGCCAGTAAGAACACGGGAGACGAATTACTACCAAACCGGCACGGTACAGTTATCAGAAGTTGTGTGCACTCCCCTGGAGTTTGTCTATAAGATCCCGGATGACATGACTTTCCCAGAGGCCGCTGCCTTCTCTATGAACTTCGTTGCTGCTTACATGATGCTGTTTGAAGTTGCCAGTCTGCGGGAGGGGATGTCTGTGTTGGTTCACTCAGCCGGAGGAGGGATGGTAATGTGTTAATTAAAGTCTGAATACGAAGTGCCAGTCTTGAAAATAGAAAATCTATAGTAACATTGTAATAAAACAGCTCGCCAACCTGTGGGAACATTTTATTTCAGTTCCCTTAATTGCAGTTTAATTATACTTTAATAACACTGTAGTAACACACGCGCTCTTCTGGTAAAATGCAGGAATTGGGCAAAGACTGCAACATCTATTACACACATTTCTGTAAATGGACTGTCCCTCAAACTACTGAATCATTACTTAGTTTCTTACAAGTCTCACTGTCTGAATGCCAGAATATTGCTTAGTGTTTCTATGAAAACCAGATTGTCCCCCACAAATTTAACCACTAAGAAAATACCTGTTTATATAGAAAATAAAAAAATGATGTATATAATACATGACTTGATACTTATGGTCTCATACTATCTGGTATGATACCTACAGTTCAAAAAGCAAACTAAAATAATAACTAAAAAGGACATTACTTATAAAATACAGACCCAAAACAATCACATTTATCTCAGTTGCAAGCATTAGGTATGAAAAAACATCGGAACAAAACACTGCCTCCAGTGATCTTATTCTATAGAAAAAGATGCACACAATCCTATATATTTTTCATTGTAACAAGTAATACATTTTGATTTAGGTTTACCATTTACCCTTCAATGCTTTAGAAAAAAATGATAAATCACAGCAGCTAATGCACAATGATTGTTCATATAATTCTCGCCCCTGTGCTCTGAAATATTCAGTATTCTGAGGAGGCTTGGCTTTAATAATTCAAGAGAACTAGCAGTATAATTACTAGTCAGGGAATTTCCTTGAACCATTTCAAGTTAGTAATTTATAAACCTGCTGGGTGCTCAAATTCTGCATGACGATCAAGCCAGTTATTAGATGTTACCTGTCTTTGTCTTGCCTGATCAGTATAACCTGATACTGTCTAGTTAAATGTTGAGGATATGGGATGTGTTGACTGGGTGGGATTGCATAGAAATGACCAACCATGCAAGATCTTAACCATGGTGGGCAGCCTTAGAACACAACTGAGAACTGTAGCAGCATGTTTTGAATCAGAAATATATTATTATATGAATATACAGTGTTATATATATATATATATATATATATATATATATATATATATATATATATATATATATATATATCTTTAATAGGCAGGTATATAAACCAGGCCTGAATGTTTGGTTTGTCTGTATGAAGGCTAAGGCCTGTAGGAAGTCTATGTTAATGTCATCAATCTGTGGTCCAGATTTTACACAAGAAGACAGTGTGAATGGTCCTGAAGCGTGGCAAACAAAACCCACTCTATATATAAATATAATTTACTGTATTTATATTTAATGTAATGTCCACTGGGGATTAGGTTAAGTAAAGGAAACAGTAACGTATCGCCCCCATGTCTGCTGGTTTGTTTTCCAGGGTCAAGCTGTTGCTCAGCTCTGCTCCACTGTTCCCAATGTCACTGTCTTTGGAACAGCCTCACCCTTCAAGCATGAAGCCATCAAGGATTCTGTCACTCATCTGTTTGACAGAAACATTGATTATGTCCAAGAAGTTAAAAAGTAAGAACGTGTTAATGTTGACACAATGTTTTAATACAATACAACATATGCATTGCTTTAAGAGTAGCTTTACGTGTTTTTTCAATCAAATGTAATATCGTTTTTATGTTTGATGTATGATGTTTGGAGTCATTCTGAGTGCCTCTGGGTTATTTTGCTCCAATATTGAGGATTTAATTTATATTCTCTATCTGTCTTCATCTGGCTCATTTGAGATTTCCTGACATGATCATTCCATTCAAGTCTTGTGACTGGGATAACTTACTGCTGTATACAAACTGGGAACTGTCAACAACACAAAGTGATCCAATGAAAAAAAGGTTTTGAACATATGGATATGTTGTACCTTGTACCTTGCAGCGAGGTACAATTGTTGCTTCCCTTACCATATTAAAGCCTGTACAAATTCAGTGGTATTGCAGGTAGAAGCCACCTGGTGCAACATTCATTTCTGTACTAAAGGCAATGTGCTATACACAGTTTTTACAGTTTTCAGAAAATGAACTGCATTCTCACCTCAACCTGCAGATCAGATGCACCGGGGAATAAGTTGTATTACATTTATAATTATTAATAAAATAAAACTGCACATTACCTATAAAACATCTGCAGTCACAATACAGCATAATTACATCTACGTTTTATTTTTTCTTCCATATGGTAAAGTGGAAAAAGGGAATTTTCCTTAAAGGGATTAATTGTTCTTTCATCTCCCTTCCCATGCATTCCAGATGGGATCATGTCTAAAGTAAAATGAAATTGGCATCAACTCAATCCTGGTACAGTGGGGCCAGTACTGCTCAAGACTACCATACAGTCTGGCAGAATTGGCAGGCATTGCATAAAGGATATCTCAGGGTTGCTTTATCATAAAAAACCTCATTCTAAACAGAGGTTAAATGCTGTTACTTCTGTTCTGCAGGGGTTGTACACAGTATTAACTCCTATGGCATGTAATCCCTCACATTCATTTGTTGTGCAAATGCAATGTTGTGGCCTGTGCTTTGGAATATAAAAAAGCCATTGATTACAAATTAGTTTCAGTCATGATGTAGAAGACATGGGTTCTGAGGTGATAAGAGACATCACAAATTACAGATGTAAAAGTGATGACTCCATTGTCAATTCTGGAGAATTGATGTGGCTGTGGTGAACATATTCACCCTCTACAATGAATGAACTGGAGGCAGTACATCTTGAGCGGTGTTCATGAACCCAATGCGTGTAAATCATGTTTAACCTGAAATCATGTGAAACACCTTAATTGTACACAGGTGGACTCCATTCAACTAATTATGTGACTTCTAAAGACAATTTCTTGCACCAGAGCTTATTTAGGTGTGTCATAGCAAAGGGGGTGAATACTTATGCAAATGATTATTTTCTGTTTTGTATTTGTAATTAATTTAGAACAATTTCTAGATTTTATTTTTTACTTTGACATCATGGACTTTTTTTGTGTTGATCAGTGGCAAAAACTTCTAATTAAATCCATTTTGATTTCATGTTGTAACACAATAAAATGTGGGAAAGTCCTAGGGGGGTGAATACTTTGAGAGCCACTGTATGCCTTATTGGTGAGGAACACACAAAAAAAAGAAAACTCATCAGTTTCACTATTGTTAGGGAAATAATAGTTAATTATAGCAAATTCAAACACCTTCATGTAAGGCAAAGCTAATTTATACATTCATTTTTAATGAGATACCAGATCAAAGCAGCTCTGTAACAGAGTCCCATTGTGTGGGAGATAATTAACCTGCAGCACATGTACAGTACCAGCTGATATATACTAAAACACCAGTCTCATGGGGTCCCCCAGTGACTTACCTGGTAAAGGCACGTCTGAGTGGTCTGCAGGGTGAGTCGTAAGTAAGTGGAGACCATATCTGCATCCTGGCTGTTCTTCCTATCTCTGCAAAGTTGCAAACCTTTGCTAGGAATTTCACAGGGAGCATCACTGGCTTTTGTCGTTTATTTTAATGTGCGATATTTAAAGTATACATGTCATAGATAAATTGCTGGCAGGACTGCTACACTGTTGATCTAATTGATTGTGACAAGGCATCACATTTGACAATGTGGTATACTAAACAAACTACAAACCTAACTATATCTGTGCTTTATTCTGTAATGTCTGAGTGCTTTAATCTGTAATATTTGAATGCATTCATTGACATACTGTTGTTTTAGAGTGATGACTTTTTAAGAAAGGAGTACACAGTAGAACAGTGATTGTAACTGTGGTTGTGTATGTCTTTCAGAATATCCCCAGAAGGAGTAGATATTGTCCTGGATTGTTTATGTGGAGAGAACACAGGCAAAGGTCTTGGTCTTCTTAAACCACTGGGAACTTACATCTTGTATGGTACGTATCAAGCTCCTGAAGCAAACTGACCAACCAAACTATCTCAAAATCCAACAAGACTGCGGGCAAAATGGGCAGCATCTTGACAAATAAGAATACAATAAACTATTATCAAACCCTTTTTAATGTGTTAAAGGCATTTCCTCCCTTTATTAGCTGCAGTACCATTTCTACTGCCCCCCTTATCATTATGCAGGTGAACTTTTCATTTCAATACACGTGGCACAGATTAGCTAATGGGCTATAGAGTACCTCCATGTTAGTTTCCATGATATGAACAGTGGACAGAGGGTCCTTTCCAGGCTATTTGTAATAGGAAAGTGGAATGATGTTTGCTGGAAACCACCACTGGAAAACCTAACTAGCAAGCAGGTCATGACAGATCGAAAGATAGTGGGCCATAGTTGCCCAACTAACAGAAATCTTCAGCACTGGACAAGACTCACCTTATTTCCAAACCTTGAACAATGCATCAGGATTTAGACTGTTAGCCAGTCATTGTACAAGGGAGAAGGCACAGGTCTTTTTCAACTAGAAATAAATTGACCTTTCTGGTCTGCAGTAAATGGATGCCATTGTCTGATTGAGTAGAGGAAAATACATTAGCTTTGGTCAAGTCAGTCAGGATAGTGTCATCTCTGTCAGTTATTCAATTTTTGCCAATTTTCTGCCACCATTGAAAGCTGTAATCACTAACTGCATTTGTAGACTTACATCATGGAATCGCCAAATGCTGAAATTAGGTAATCAAAGGAGAGTTCATATTCACAAGTTATGTTGTTGTAGTGATTTAAAAAAAAAAAACTACTACAAAAAAAAGACACAAAGCAAAGCCACGTCACTGGCAGGGCCATTAATGTCAAGCTTGTGTTATTAATAAGGCTTCTATTTATACATACAGTAAATTAATGAATGATCTTAATAATGTTCTTTTGACAGTTGTGGGAAAGCTCTGATATAGACTGTACCCTTGTCTTGGTTGGCTTTTACGTTTTTATTTTAACTGAGTTTCATTGGCTCTGCATTATATGTTCTGAAACTACGTGATACGCTTTGTTTGACGTGTAACAGGATTACAGGAGATAAGGAAGTGTTTATCCCTTGAATTTGGCACCTTTTGACCCATGGAACGATGTTAATTGTACCACACTGGCATTGACCAAACGTTCCACGCTTGGGACATGCATCAACGGAATGGTGACATCAAAATTCTAGAAAAAGAACATTCCATATTAGGTGTCAAAAGTCATTGTAAACATAGCCTTTGTAGAGAGATAGTTTATCTGACACCTTGATCAGGTTGGAGGATGTTTTATCTCCCCTTCACTCCTTTGCTTGTGACCTTCTTGTCTGTGGTCATGACTGCCAGTCAACTTGCCATTTAATTGATTTAAAAATTAATCTACACCATACACTTCTATCTCCCTTTTCTAGGTTCATCAAACATGGTTACTGGGGAAACAAAAAGCTTTTTCAGTTTGGCTAAATCTGTGAGTATTACTGAATGCCTAATATTTATAATCGTGTGTATCACATACAGTATGTTTTTTTTTTTTTTTTTAAATAACCATAATGTACTTTATAACGTATATAAGCAATGTGCCTCAAACTGAAATTATGTACTACAAAATTATAACAGGTCATTTTGGATAGATTAAATGTGACAAGTACCATAGGAATAACTGGGTTTGTTTTGATTATAGATGATATTGTATAGGAATGTGTGGTTCTGTAGAAAATAAATAAATAAGGCGAGTATTGGCATATATGCCAAATTAAAGCCTTTACTCAGTTTGCATTAATGAGTGATGTGATTGACAAATAAAGATGTGCTTTGTTTTCATTCTGCTAATTTCTTGCAGTGGTGGCAGGTGGAGAAGGTGAACCCCATAAAACTCTATGATGAGAATAAAGTGATTGCTGGATTTTCACTGCTAAACCTTCTTTTCAAACAAGGCAGAAGCAGCCTGGTAAAGATAGTGGTGGACAAACTAATTTCCCTCTACAACGCAAGGAAGATCAAACCACTGGTAGATTCATTATGGGCTCTGGAGGAGGTAAGATATCTGACTGTTTTTGTAGGCTGATACTGAAGAGTATCAGATAAGAACATGCTGGCTTAGTTTGTCACTGTGCTGAAGATGAAATTCTACTAATCCTCTACCAAACTTTTGTCTGGTATTAATTTGCTAGTCTTATATACCTGTTTTTTTTTTAAATAAAAAATAACTTAGCAATGTATGCACGCATGTACCAGCACATACGAAACAGGCTGGTGGATTGAGGTTGACTTGAAATTTCCATTCACAGGTACATTGTTCATGTTTGATTACAGTGTCAGTTTAGATTGTAACTAAGGTTTTAAGTACCCTTTTAATGCAGAGATTTTACAAGTCCTGTCTTTGTCCTGAACTGTAAATGATGACTGTTTTGTCATTGGTGTTTTGCACTTGTCTTCTAAGTGTTTATTTAACTGAATCAAGGACACAAGCAGTTGATAACAGAGGACCAAACAAAGTACAAGATTTGTTAGCTATGATTGAAACAGGCATACATTGTTTTTTTAGTTGCAGGGTATCACAAGCCTGAAAGCTTTTAATAAGAATGATAAGATACATCTATTTCTATAGAAGAAATAAAACAAGCAACATCATTTTCTTGAAAAAATTAAAGCACGTCATTTACCTTAGGCTGCTTTGCTTACTATTAACAACTGAAGTTGTGGTGCAATAAATGATTAACAACTCAAGCAATACAATTTTACACATTAATAAGAGATGGGTTGAATGCATAATGCATCTGTTGCTACGCTAGCTCTATCACTTGATTGCAGTGTCCTATAAAAAAAGCAAACCGTATGTTCTTGAAATAAAATAGTATAATTACTTTTCTCTTACTTAAAATCTAGTTATTCTGAGATCTGGAATGTTATAATTTAAACGTTGTGCTTTTTTTCCCTCTGGATTTTGATGCCAATATTTCAATATATTCTACGTTGTCATGGAAACAGAACGCTACATTAACAAAAAAAAATCCTGGAAATATGAATGTACATACATAGGTGTGTGCAAAAATGTATATTCTTAAAATATACATGTTCCTACATCAATTAGTGTTCATTATTGTCATCTTTTTTCTGTTATTCAGTTATAACAGAATGGCTGGCTATAGAGAACAATGAGGAAACAGTGGCTGGTTGTTGTAGTTTAATAAAAAAAATGTATTGCTGTGATACTGACACTATGTAACACTTTAAAGTATTTTTCCAGGCTTGCAGGCTCAGCTCGGCAGCCTTTTAAAATCCTTTTTTATACCAGTTGGCTGATTGTATCTGTGTAGTTGAGATGGTGCGTAATCATGTTAGTGATAATAGTGATAGATTTTTTTTGGGGGGGGGGATTCATGTTCTGGTAATCGGTGTGCTTGCTACTAGCAGGACATTTTTGTTTTGCTAATGTATTGAAAATGGTTATGGAAAAATGGATGCTGATAAATACTTTCCTGTACGAAGGTAGTACATAAAGCAGTCATATCAAGTACTTGATTAATTAGAAAGGTAAGCATCTGTGCTAAACTGTCAGGGATGTTCCTGTTGACTAAACAGCACATGTTGTGTAAATTGGCTGTGCCTCAGGTATATTATATAATGCATGAAAGATGAATTGCTCTGTTGCAAGACAGATGGGAACGCACATCTGTCAGACATTGCTGCAGTGCTGATAGGACAGTATGTGCCTGATGGCAGGTGTTTTCATATGTGAGACTGCACAAATTGCTGGTGTTTAATGAGGAACAGTTTAAAAGTGGGAACTCCATAAGGTATTCTGGAGAACAGACTTTTCTGTAGATTTCATGAACATAGCTTATGTTTTTGGCATTGCCTTTACTCTACTGGAAAATGAGTGGGAGTTTTTATTGGAGATAAAGGCTGTGCTGATCCTGTTGTCTCTGCCCCTCCTGGGTTCAGTGAGGTGTAAGTGTGTGTGAGCAGGTTTGTTTGCTCAAGGACTCTTGGTTAACCATGGTTATTAGATTGCTTTACCTTGCTTCCTGTTAGTGCTTGCTGGTGCATTGTAATTCCTTCACTATGCTTTTACTATACTTTGCTATTCTTTTATCAAGGTATACCACAGTCAGCTTTTAAAAGTGTAAAGGTCACCTAATAAAACCAATAATAACAATACTAATACTGCTACTACTGTACTACTGATAATGATAATATTACATGTATAATGTCGAGTGATTAATTTCTTTAGTTCTGTTTCATTTTTCTATAACATTTATGTGTTGCTCAAAGCGTTTTTCATTGTTGGAGTAGTTTCTTGACTGTGAATGCATTTTTTCTTTCTCATAAATCAGAAACCTGGGGGGTATTTTTGAGCCACTGATTTTGATGGTTGGTTTGTGCAGCTGTTCCGAGGTCAAGCTGGCGAAGACGTTTGTGTTTATAAACTGAGGGTACACTCAGGGTTATTGTACAGGGGCCACTGAAGACTCCTTTAGTTTATACAGATGTAAATGTTTCCCACTCGTTTTAATAGCAAAGTCTTCATTAAGTGTTTTTTTTTTAATGGAATCCTGCCGTTGTTTTGGATTATAAATGAGGCTGTGATTAAACATACGTGCGTTTTAATAATGACCCCCTCTACTCTTTGAATAAAATCACATTTTAGCAATTCACGTCTCACAGCTCCCTGGAACCCACTTACATGTTGTTGTTGTTGTTGTTGTTGTGGTGTTACAAATTGTCCCTACTGTGATTCATGATAATGCACCAATTATTATGAGGGCTTATGCTTTTTTCGTAACACTGAGCATTAAACAAGGAACATTTTTTGCTTTGTGAGCATTGTTCAGCAATTATCTTTCCTAACAAAAACAATATCCCTGTTCCTCAGTGTCAGCATGATATAGGAACTAAGTGATAGGAACTAGTCAGATATAAAATAAGCAAGGTTATGCCAATACCGGAAAGGAGAGTATAGTCCCAACAACAAAGCTTTCCACTGAACTGTTGATCTTAGCCAGCTTTTACAAGGGGCACCCAGGACCACTATGTAACACATCTTTAAGAATAACAAACATCCCAGAACATTACTAACGATCCATCTAGTGTACAGTACAGTTCATAAAGGACAGATTTGTTGAAGATAGTTACTTTAGTATCAGAACTATCAATTTAATATTAAATATAATTTAGACTACAATCTCTTTGGGAGAGGCCCACCATTGGGATCTGGGGTGTTAAACAGTGGCCACAGTAAAGCAGCTTTGAAAGTAAATAGCTCAGTGGATGGTTGCCGAACAATCCTTACTTTCCCCACTGTTGCTCTCTGATCTGGTTAGTTGTGAAAAGGCAGAATGACCCTCTGTTATTTATATATTTATTTATTTTACTATTCCCTATGGTAACCGTTCCCCAGTAATGAAATAGCAGAGTCATCCGGTGGTTACAGCTGCATTGTCCAACACTCCCTTTCAACAAGTTTACAGTAACTCCTTGGTGCCCGTTTTCAGTATAGTTTTATTAGGTCTCGTCATTGTCATTAAAGTAAAATGAAATGCAAACTATATAAAAATATACTGAAACAAAATAATTAAAGTAAGGAAGTAAAGAGATGAAAAATAGTGAAGTAAAAGGCATTATACAAATGCAGGCTGTACGTAGGGTATATATACAGTATGTAGTGTATTACTCTGGACACAAGACAACACATTAAAGTCAAAGGATGTGTATTTCATTCATATGTAAAAGTGTATGCCCCCACCACAATTTTAAAAAGTTTTCTTGCAGATGGAACAACATTTTTAAATAGTTTTAATTTCTTTAAGAGTGTAATTTAGCCACTATTTTATTTTTGTATGGGAGAAAGGCATCATTAAAGTAACAGGACATTCAAATGTAACTAATACAAATTTGACATGAGCTCAATGAGTGCATGCATGCATGCATGCAAAAAAAAGTCAATGCAGTAGACTCTGACCGATCGGAAAAACACGTATTTGGTTCTTTATCATCACCAGTAACCTTTTTTGAAATAAATGGAAATTAAGATATGGTTCTGTCTTGCAGTCCCTGTACAGCAGCAACCGTATAATACCAGATTTAAAGGTTATTGGCCTCTAAATGAGATGACAAAGCGAAAAGAGCTGTTATCTTCAAAGTGAAAGATCGCTTCATTAAAATTGAATTTCAAAACCCAGTCATCAGCATCCAGGACTGATAAAAAAAATTAAAAATGCCAGGTCAAGCTGTCAGAGGTAGTGAGCCTTGATGCCTTTTAAATGTGAATCACATGTCACCCAATAATTCTCATTTGTTGAGTTTTGCAAGAAGCTATGTCTATATTCTTCATTTTCTCCCTGTGACAAATTACTTATTACATAGTACAGTAGATATATTTGTTGGACATTATTCAGGAGATTATCAGGATTGCTTTTCTTTTACCATTTAATAATAGCAATATAATAATAATTACAAATCTGTGTTTTAAATCTGTTTTTCTAATTTGGAGTTACCCAGGTTCTAAATGTTGCTCTAAGTAGAAACATTTATTTAATTTTTTTTGCAAGGGATTTTAAGAAAATGCCATTCTTAACACAAAAGCATGATATTTTTAGCATGACATCTAGAAATCTGCCTAGTACTCCGGAAAAGGTGGATTGGGCTATCCCTCTAGATATTCCAACTGTGTCTCAAAGGAACTGAGGCCAAGTAGTGCAGAGAACACAGCACTTTCACATGTTCAGGGACAGCGGTTCCTAGATTGACGCTGAGGTCTAGCTCATCCCTCAGTTCAGCTATTAGGTCTAGGATGACCTGCCTAGTGAGATGATAATGCTTTAGCACTGCATCCTCCAGCATCCCAAACAAAGTGACCCTGGGATTGTATATTCAGGGTCTTCTTTGTCTTGCCCTTCTCCAAACGTGTTCCTGCCTCTCCTCAACAAGAGCTAAGTGTCGCCGCATCAGGAAGTGTTCAAAGCAGCCACCCTGAAGCCAATGACAGGTCTCTACAGGTGTGTACTTTTATACAGCTCTTAGTCACTTGTTTGCACCTTGTAAGAAGAGTTGTAAAGTTTTTGGCAGGTCAGCAATTACCTAAGTGCAACACAAAATCCTTTTAATGTCCACATTATAATGTTTGCGCCCACTTAGTATCCAGATCCTGCCCAATTCCATGCTCTTTTCTTCATTTGAATGCATTTCAATATAATTGTAATGGATTAATGATGGCAAAGTGCAAATTTGATAGCGGGTGCAGAACGCCAGGTCCAAACCATTCTTTACATATGCTGCATTTTTAGCGGCCTGTAAAATCACACTTTATGGCTGCTAAACACGATTTCCTGATTCATTATGGGGGTTTTGCACCCGCAAATCACCTTGCACGTATCCTTACACCTCCCCCAAAGTGTTATCTGTTACAGAAGTGCATCAGATCCAAGAGGCTAAAATATTTGTTTCCAATTTCCAAAAGTCTTAGGAAATGGTTCATGATTAGTAGCAAACAGCCTCTGACCAGCATCCCCCGCTAGGGAGAAAAGACAGGCATCACTATCAGTGTGAGCCCAGTAAGACTCTGTATGTAAATGATGCTGCGATCCTACTAAAAACAGACAGTCACTTCTGGGCATGACAACAGGGACCTACAAATACGTGATTCTTCTAGAAAACTGCCTAACTGCATGCGTTTAAAATCACGGGGAGGCAGTAGTTCTGTATCAATGTCAGGTAACATTTTGATTCTGTCTTTATTAATGGCACCTCTACCTTCTAAGGATTAGTGGGATTTGGATTACAATGTTTAAATGTTTAAAACAAACACTCCATTCTTTGCTTGTGTTTTTCCACAAAATCTGCTTTAGGCTTTAATACATTATAATGTTGATATCTTGAAAGACTAGTCGATGGACCTGATGTGAAGAATGATGCCTCTGCATTCACAATATGTTCAATAAAAATGACTTCTGCCAAGAGATACTGTGCTATTATTAGAACACTGTTATTTCATTGCACTCCAGAATTAGCTTTCCTTCCCATTAGTCTCCTGCAATATGAAGCCGGAGATTTGACATATCTTTCTTTGTGAAGCCTAGCTTTGCGATGTTACCGTGGAAACATGGCACCCGGACTGGTAAATATGCTGCAGTGAGGTGGTGACCCTTTTGAATGACAGATTGAAAATAAAATAACTGTCAGATTTGCCTTTTATTAATTAACGACTAAACAGTGGATATATATATATATATATATATATATTAGCATTGACCTTTTAGATTACAAATCAGAACCAAGCCGAACTCTTGTCACATTATAAAGGTCATTAAATGACATGATTGTCACAGACAGCTCAGTGCATTTAATAAGTCATTATTGTCAGACAGCATTATTGCTTTTGGCTGATGGATGGGGGGGGGGGGTCCCCCCAATTATTTCTATATCTCTGTTAATTAACTTGACTTTTAAATGACGTATAACCTGTAATCACTACTAAGAGAATCTCTTTACATTTCTAAAAATCTCAATCTTCTATTAATGGTGCCCAACCCCACAAGGTGTGGTGTTATCCCAGAACAATGCACGCCCTGTCGTGTATTATTTTCCTTTAATGAATGTTGGGCTAATCCAACAGTTTTAATTTTATATCATTGTGCTTTTTATGGCCATTTAACTAGCCGTGAGAAAGCATTTGTGTTAGTGGCAGTATTGATAGTGTTGAAAGGGTTAATCTATCAAGTCCATTAATTTTACTTCCCTTGCTCACTTAAGAAGAAAAACAATAATGACCAACAAGGTTATAGTATAGTAATTGATTGTTGTAGTGACAGAAGGTTACGTTGTTAATGTATCTCGTTCATGTTGCGGATCGATTCAAAAGGCTTTTATACACTGAGGAAAAACTAGCTCTATTTCACTAATATTTTGTTTTTTTAAAGGTTCTAGTGCTGCAGCATATACAGTAATATAGCACTTGGAGTTTGTACAGCTGCCTTGTGTGTTGGCTAATGGTTATGATCATTTACACAGCAGGTTGATTTAAAGTGATGGCTCAAGACACATGCTTTTTCCCACTGTCAGACTGCTTGGAGGCCTTTTTTTAATCACTCTTTGGACTGCTGAACCTGCCTAATGAGCCCATTTAATCAGAAACACACAGTGTAGGAGCTCACATTGTCATGTCTTGAATGTGAATCTCTAATAGCCTTTCATCATAGAGAAAATAATAACTCAGTCTTATCCATTCTTTGAACACTACATGAAAAGTCTGCAGTATTAATAGTTGTTTTTTATATATACCTGTTCAATTTAAGATATTTGAAAAGGCTGACTGTGTTTTTAGCAAGTTTACTCACACAATTTATGTATTACTTAAATATGTTGGTCCCTGGTTTGGGATTTTGTTACAATGATCAACAGATATTTTTGCCTGCAGTTAGTGTACATAATTCCAAAGAACTGCGAGTGTGGCCGCCTTCATTTGGGTATATACAGTATTTTCAGACAACAGTGTGATCATGAAGAAGCAGACCTTTGCAGTCATTTCCAGTGAAAAGTACACTCCAAACCATTTTAGACAAAATGCAGATTCAATGAACAGTTCTACCAGAATAGTTCTACCAATATAAAGTAGTTGTACATTTCATTCCTGGTGAGACAGGCTCTCTCAGCTGAACTCGAGTAATGCTGCATGGAGGAATTGACTGTGAAATATAGAATCTAGCTCAGCAAAGAAAGTGGGTCTTAGCCTACAGCTTTATCGGTTCTTTGAGCCTGCAAATAAGTATTAATTATTCTGTGGTCTGTTTGGAGCTGAATTCCTGGCAGATCACCATGGTACTTTGATTTAGATGTTTTTTGAAGTTGCCACACATTGAAATGTCCCAGCCAGATTATAATAGGAGTCAATGGGGACAAGCTCCTCCAATAAACACATAATTAATACATTTAAAAAAATGTTATTTAATCTTGAATTTAATCTTTTCTATTTCTGGTAACACCACCTAATATTATATGAATAATTTGAAATACCAGATCATATTGAATTTCATGGCCTTCAGATTAACATTTTAGTTTATGCATTACGTCTGCACATTATGTTAATATGAGACAAACATAAACTCGATATACAACTGAATTCACCCTTTCTTCGAGCAGTCATCCTGCCTTTTTTCATATTTCACCTCATAAAATAGGCTGCCTAATTACATATTTATGAAACACATCCAGTAGATAAATGCTTTGACATCACCACATCATCTCCTTGACAACTGTTGCCATGTTGAGTTTTTATCAGAGATGTTTGTTATCCCTTTGCAGCTTTGCATTTTTTAAATTGCCTTATCAAATAACCAGGGTTGCTGTATTTAAAAAGGTACCTAGAACAATACATAAATAAAGTAATTGTTTAATTATTTGTATTCATTTAATTAAACATTAAATGTGAAAGCTGTGGTAAAATGTTCATATTAATCTTGTCGTAACATCCAACGTGTAAATGACACCAGAGCCATCAGAACCCTTCTCCAAGCTTGGTTCTTATATGATGTGGTTTACTTGCTTTACATTGGTTTTACAGATATTTTTCAGGACATTATTTTATTTAATTGATGGATAAGTGCTAGAATGGCATCTTTGCCCAAGTGATGTGCGTCCAATGAGCGAAACAAGTGAACTTCACTAGATACCTGATCAGTTATATTTATTCCCATTTGTGTTCTTTAAGAAACGTAGCATAGCCTATAGAAAATAACATATAGGTCATAATATATTCGTATCAAACTTTTATACTACATTTCCCGGTGTTCCAAAGCAAATCTATTTTTTGTCAAGCTTTGAATTCAGCACGGCAATCCAAAAAACTCGATTGCTTAATTAAATTTATCATAGATAAAGGATTAATAACGGCTCGGATAATCAGTTAGAGAGTTACTACTTTTTTTTTCACCATTATTTTTGCATTACACACTTAGAACCTGTCTGTTTTGCGAATGTGTAGCACAGTTCTGCCGTGTCATTTTAATGATGTGGTTGACAACTGTTGGAACTGTGCTAAAACCTTCCAAATTCATTTCCACTTTCAGAATGTGTCTCTCCCCTCTCAGTTATCATTAGCATGTCTAAGTCCTTCCTTATTCCAGAGATGCGCCCTCCTTACATCATTTCACTAGTGCCCGGCTGCAAATTCCATTAATGGCTACAGTAGAGAACAGATGACAAGCAATTGTCAGGCCCCACATTTACAGGTTTCTTACTGTATCCCCAGCTGGTATAAAACACCACAACTCCAGATTTATTCCATCCTGCAACCTCGCTGCTGGATTTCTGAGTTTATTTTAACACTACAGGTTCTGTAACCCTTTAAGCATGACAGTCATTTGAACCAGCACGGCCAGTTGAAGACGAGGATAAACCAGTGCTTGGCTAGAATTCTGGGAATGTACAATTTAATGTTGTAGAACAATTTGCAAAATGTGATACGTCCTCCTTTTTTCTTTCCATTGTTTTTTAGCTAACATTTCAAAGGTTCAGGGTTGAGTACCGTTTAAAAATATTAGGAGACTGTGTTCTTTAAAAATTCTTCTCCTACTTACTATTTGCATTACTGTTTGGCTTGCAGAGAGAGGTAGTGGAAAGCAAGTTTCAAAAGCAGCTTTACAGGGAGGTTTAAAATAATGACTCCTTAATTAACACACACACACACACACACACACACACACACACACACACACACACACATATATAATTATACTGAGCATCAAAAGAAACATATGACTTATATTTGAGCATCAAAAGAAACTTATCACTTGTATTTGGATAAAATTCACTAGATGTGATCCAAAAATGACAAACTGTTTTAGAGCAGGTGCAGTGACTTTTTATTGTGCTGATTAACAATTGACATCACGAAGATGCTGCAAAATGATCTGTCGATCTTGGGCAGATGTTGTGACTCTTGGTCTCCCAGTTTGTGGCCTGTCATTGACAGAGTGTTTCTGGTTATACCATCTCGACAGGTTTGAAATTGCTGGCTGTGAGCACCCAAGACGGCGAGCCACAGTACGCTGCCCTAGTCCAGCCTCCAACATGCCGATTGCATGAAGGCACAAAGGCATTGCTGTCTTGACAGACATGGCATATTGGTTTTGTTCTGTTATTTTCTTTATTGCTTTTATTCAAGCTTGCAATTCAACAGCTAAAATCACTACATATCCAGTGTCCAATGATATATATATATATATACACACACACACACACACACACACACACACACACACACACACACGTGTTAACCTTATCAAGGTTATTAATGTAAAGTGTATCTGCTACCGTATAAAAAGTGAGCACCACAGTTCAGTTCAATTACAAATCAACAGATACGGTACTTTATGAAATGAGGAAATGGGACCATTATGTAGCTCAATGAAACTAGCTTCCCAGGCTGGGAAACAGGACAATGGCAGATATTTCCAATTAGTTGTTTAGTCTGAAAGGCTTCAGGGCTAGAATTTGAACTTTGGTTGCTTTCAACTGGCTCTGTCGACAGCGCTATAAAAGCTACACTATGGGAGCTGGCGGATTGGGACTGAAGTGAGAGGCAGCAAAAGAGAAAAGAAAATATATATATTTTTTTATCTGTTTTCTATGTAATGTATGCAATCAAATAGCACAACTTGTGATTTACAGTCCAACTCCTAATGACTGACAGATCTGTCAACTAGAAAATAATTACATTCTTCTATGTAGTGTGTATTTATTTTTAAAAATCCGTAAGGATGCTCCATACTCTTTTTATCTATGTCATATACTGTAACTTGAACATTTTGTTTTATTTGCACAAGACGTGAAACAAATTACTGACATTGCATATTTCTCCAGTGTTTTTCAATTCGAGGAAGGACAGTTTTCAGCTCTATATGGATTAGCCAGCTTTATAAGCACTGCTTTAATTACTTCATCAATATGCTCCTTAAAAGTTGGGATGGAATGTTTCACAGGGTCTCCTGAAGTAGTCTGGTCCTGATTTTTGGATGTGTTCCAAATGTCTGATTCATTTTGAACACGTATGCCACAAACTTGTTGTATTTATATATGAAATCTATAAAAATAAATATTCTACAATAACTTTTAAAGCTCATAGGCATGTTTTGTATCGCAACAAAAGTATGGTCCTTTTTGTAAGGTTTGAGTTTTTCAGATTTACACACCTGTGGTAAGTCGATAATGAATATGACCTTGAAAAATAGACCTACACTAGAGGAATCCTGTATATAAAGCTATTACACAAATACATACCAGTTCCGCATTGTAGTTTGGATGCCGTTGCGCTTGAAATGTGAAAACAGAGACAACCGGTCCTTTGCTTTAACAAGGCTTGCTGTTAGCTTTTATTATGAACGAATATGGAAAAAAGATCAGTCTCCTTATTTGACCTAACCTTGGCAGGATGTGTTGGTTTTGATCTATAAACCATGCTCCATATTATGCACAGTCTCATGGGAGCGCTTTCTTTTTTATGTATCAGGAGAGGCTGATGAGCTGGCAGGAGATGCGATGTATTCTTTGAAATGAAGGACCCAATTAAGGCTCAGGTTGTGAGCCAGGATTGTTCTGTTTACACCACCCTTGTTTTATGAAGGGACAAGTGGTTCAACGGCTCATCTGGGGGAGTCTGTGACCAGCACTGAGGAGAACTTAACCTCCTGCTGAGTGGAACAGGAGAAACCCAGATGAACGTCATGGGAAGAGTTCTTGTTTACCCACAAGTGTAGCCACTGCAGAACAAGGGTGTAAACACTCCGATCTGGTTTTGAACAGATAACTATGTTTTTTATTTTGAACTTATATTCTTTGGTCTAATGGATTGTACTGTGTAATAGTATTAGGGACCAGCAGTTATCTTTTTAAGTTCACTCATGCAGAGTGGATTTAATGACATTAGGAATACAGTATATTGTGCAGTCTTCCTTTATTTCGCATACCAGTTATTGAGCATAACACCTAGTCTGTGATGATATTTATACAATATAAAGCCGTATACTGTGCCTCCAAACTGAGTGGCTGAGTTTTTATATTTCATTTTGTGGGCTGCGTTGCTTTAAGGATGATGATTCTGCTCTTGTATCTAGCAGGTTAAATAACTGAATTGAACATTTAAACCAGATTAATTAAAATACCACTAGTCAACACAACAATACTACATGTAGGTTAACTGGGGACTCCCGAGTGGCACATCTGGTAAAGACATTCCACGTGGAGTGCGGGATGCACCCTATAGCCTGGAAGTTGCCGGTTCAAGTCCAGGATATTCGACTGCTGAACGTGGATAGGAGTTCCCAGGGGGTGGTGCACAATTGGCTGCGCACCACCCGGGGGGAGCCTAGATCAGCCAGGGTGTCCTCGGCCCACCACGCACCAGTGACCCATGTAGACTGGCCGGGCGTCTGCGGGCCTGCCTGTAAGTTGCCCAGAGTTGAGTGGTCCTCTGATACTGTAGCTCTCAGGTGGCTGCATGGCCGGCCTGCACAGTGAAAAGAAGCGGACGGCTGATGGCACACGTTTCGGTGTGTGTCCATCCTCGTCCCTCCCGAGTCAGAGCAGGGGTGGCAGCAGTGCGCCCGGTTGAAATAAACAATAATTGGGCTTACCAAATTAGGGAGAAAATAAGAAAAATAATTGTTGATTCCAAAACGTGTGTGTGTGTATATATATATATATATATATATATATATATATATATAAATATATCTATATAATTGTTTCTAATTCCAAGTGGTTGTCCTTTTATCTTATGTTCCACACTTACTTCTGTTTCATAATGTTCACTGAATTGCATTTAGACTGATGGGGGAATTCATGATGAAATTACACTAACCTTTTTTTTAAGGCCTCGGGGATAATTGGGCATTAAAAAATTCAAACCCATTGGGTGATAGTCCATTATTCTTGAAAAGCATAAAGCAGAACTCCAATAGTTGATGTAATATATTGTTAACGGGATTCCATTTGACTTGGTCTCTGCTTCCGAATACATTTGCATCAAGGACCCATTTCTTATTATTTTACCACTAGAAAAGCTCTGCTTCAAATAGATGCTGAAATCTGGCTCATTGGCAGATTATTGGTTCTTTCCTTTAGTTCAGGTTTTGTGCTTATTGAGAGCGTCTGAGCCTGGAAAGAAACACACTGTCTTTTTGAGCACTTGAACTTGTGACCTTAAAATGGCGATTGTGTTGCACTAAATCCTAGGTTACAGGAGTTGGACAAAAAATAACATGCTATATATAACTGGAGCAATACAAAAATAGCCCTTGCAAGAATGTACCAGTAATTAAAAAAATATAAAATTGTGAATAGGTGTTCTGATTTTTTGTATTGCTTCGGGTTAAAAAAAAAAAAGAAAAAAGGAGGAGGTAAATGCATTAGCATGGCACGACCTGCAAAGAAGTAAAGGTTTGATTGCAGGATGAGATCAGGCTGTGTTCCAGCCTCAGCACCTACTGGATACAGTGTGTGGGAGCAACTCTACAGTGAGGTGCACTGACTGGAAACTAGTGGTGGTAATCATTGAGGAATGGTCACATGGTCCTTCAGAGCAATTTGAGCACCTTAAAGTCTAATCAGTGCCTTCCTGGACGTGTGTCCAGACCATGTACGTTGATTCTCTATCTGTGACTGTACAACATGATTATATGTGATCTGAATCAATTTTTTTTAGAACAGTCAACATTGCGCCACCTGCAGCCTATGCAGTATCTCTGGTTAAATGAAAGAAAATGATTTGTGAACTTTCCCCATCATAAGCTTCTTTGGGTATTTTGTTAATGAATAACAAGAGGATTAGATGTAACGCTGTTCTCCACAACCAAGGAGCTTATGCATAGCTGGCAGGGCTTAGGGAATGTTCAGAGCAAGATCCATGTTAAGAGTGGTTTGTGTTTAGCTTGTTGTCTCTAATACCTAGTGTAAATTACTTGTTTAGTATGTGTGTGTGTGTGTGTGTGTGTGTGTGTGTAGCTTCAGTTTTATAAAAACCTCTAGCTTGCATCAGGAATTTTAATTTATACCAGTTACACATTATTTCTCTAAAGGGAAACAAGCATAAAAAACAGACTCTGAATTATTGGTTAATTACTGAAGTTAGATAGATTTGCTGTCACATGAAGGATGAACGAGAGAGACTTCAAATTAATTAATGAGATTTTAGTATTTGGCAGAGAATAGTGACAGGGCAGTAAATCTGTTTTTTAACCACTAAACAAAGAATGTACTTAAAAAAATAAAAGGTGAATTCTAATATTAACCTAAACGTCTTAATGTATGTCTTATTTTATGTCTTAACGTCTGTAAGATGTGCTGTTTGCTAATTTTGTGAGCGAAAGTCACTTGTAACAAGGAGATGCATTACAAGATAGTTATGAGAAATCTAACTTGAAAAACATAAACCTCTGTCAATTACAAGTTAATACTTGAAATAGTGTTCAGAAAAAAAAGAGTAAACAGATAAACCCTATTGCAGTCATTGGCTGTAAAAATAAGCAACAGCTATGTTTTAGTTTTGATTATATTGCTTTGTATTGCATGTTTAACTTATCAGTACTAATTATTCTGCAGTAATACAGGGAAGTGGAGTCACAAAGTACTTTTTATCACAGTGCCACAAAGTTTGAGAACCTCTGCTTTCGACAATGTGGGGAAGCTATAAAAAAGTCCAACAAGATGCTCGGATCTATTGTGAAAAGCGTTGAATTTAAATTAAACTTAAACTTCCACAAAGATGTCAGGTATCTGAAACATTGTTGGAGGATTGATCGAGGTTGATGCTTGTTACAGAGCTTGTGAGAATGACAGCCGATTCTTCAACTGTAATAAGATGTCTTGAAACAAACAAAAAAAGAAGTTAAATATAATTGAAGGCAGCAGTGCTGTACATGGCATCACAAGTTATCAAAGTCACTCACACGTGGGGCTGTGTGTCAAAAACCCAAGCTATGTGCTACCCTTTATGTCGTCTTTTTTTTTGTATTGTTAATATTTACCTATTTAATAGCATAATCACATTCTCACTTCCATGGAGTTTCTGCAGAGCACAGAGGCACTAATATTGACATTTAATGAAAAAAGAATGCAGAAGGCACTGCAAAACAGGTCATGAATTGAAAACCTCCATTCAGATTTAATAGAGCTGTCTGTGATTTACTGTGCATCGCTGGCTGGGACGGTGCAGCTCTGCAGGGGCTCTCTGCAGGCACTGAGTCATGAGACTCACAGTCTTAGCTGAGCACTCCTTGTCAAAGACCTGCAGAGAATCTAATTGAACATAATTAAATAAATGCATATAATGATGGCGCACCGATGATCAAAGTCCAATTAGTTTTCATTTTATTTTAGACAAATGGTAAAAATGAGTATTGTCATTGAAAGTAAAAAAATATTTATATTAGATTAGGTTACCCATCTGCTGTTTTGAATCTTAATTTTAGAGCATCAGAGTGTGTAACTTTTCAGAAGGATTGCAGGTAACATAAAAAAAAAAAAAAAACTTTTGTAGCTATATGCAATAACAAAATGTAAAACGACGTCATATATACCTGTCTGCACTCAACAGAGCTAGAAGCAGTACATCCGGAAAGCTAAACATTTGGTCAAGTATCAGTTCTTTTGGAACCCCAACCAAGACCGGCAATTTTGCAAAACTGAAATTGCATTCTTCACAGTAGTGCAAATACAGTACAGGGTGTTCCAGTACCTATTAGATGATATGTCATGGTTGGGCATTTGTGAAATAGGTTTGAAGATTACAATACAGAATTTAAACTACACCAAACTGGCTATTTAAACTCTTTTTTAGTACAGTACTTTACACAATGAAAATGTAAGTGATACAGACTTACATGTGCTAAAGATTACATAACAACATGACCAAAAAAGATCATTCCTTACTTGCGACTTTAGTATAGCCATGTTTTAAAGGTATGATCAAATTATACGCAGTCATCCCTGCTGTCTATCTGTGATCGTTCACCACCACCTACTGGACATTTTCAGTACTACACCATTTCATCAAATGGAGTAGCTAATCCAGGTTAACTAGTAAGATTTTGAAATTTGTATTTCTTATTGAAATTGTGTGCATGTATTTGAAGAGCAGACTGTCATTTATTATGGGGATACCAGGAAGTTTAGTAGTGATCTAAATGGGTTAAAACAGACAACAAATGTCTCCGCCCCAAGCACCACAAACCAGCAGGGGTGGTCATACAGTTTTCCTGGACAACGTATATACATTATGTATATATGTTATAAATTGAATATGTTGAAGATGTATTTTTCCGAAGCTGCGTAAAGAAAAGACTTCTGAGTGTCTTAGTGGTCCACTTTATACACAATACCCTGTATTTGAGAAGGTGGTGAGTCAGCAACCATAATAAATTGAAAACGATTGTACGGGTCTAGTTTCAGTTAGGTCCTGTGAAGTAAACATACTGGTCTCGAAGTGTTAAGTACACATGACTTTACAGTGCAATAAAGCCCAGACAATGTCATGTAATTCAGCTAAAATGCTTCCCAGCTTCGAATTCTAGGCTCTTAAAGAAAAAGAAAAAATAATGCCTCCACTATTTAGCAACAAAAGAAGATATTCCTGGAACACTAACCCATGCTATCTACATCACCCATACAGTCTACACACTGCGATGGGTGACACATGTACATGTGTCCTGGGACTTGTCATTATTAGCACTATGCTAAGAAAGCATAGGTTCATTTACATTTACACTCAGCTGTTTTTATCTCTCTTATCAGATGGCTACAAATCTACAGGGAGTAGGCCAAGGCGGGAAGAATTTCTAACATCACATTCATAACAGCAATATAATTTCAAAGGGACTGAATTATTACATTTGCACCCTTGTGATATTTAGTACATAAATGAAAGCAAAAAGACAGTGATGTTTACATGAAATCCTTTTTAATACATGTTTATTTAGCAGTAAAGATTAGCAATGTAAAGATGATCAATATAAGAACATAAGAACATAAGAAAGTTTACAAATGAGAGGAGGCCATTCGGCCCATCTTGCTCGTTTGGTTGTTAGTAGCTTATTGATCCCAAAATCTCATCAAGCAGCTTCTTGAAGGATCTCAGGGTGTCAGCTTCAACAACATTACTGGGGAGTTGATTCCAGACCCTCACAATTCTCTGTGTAAAAAAGTGCCTCCTATTTTCTGTTCTGAATGCCCCTTTGTCTAAACTCCATTTGTGACCCCTGGTCCTTGTTTCTTTTTTCAGGCTGAAAAAGTCCCTTGGGTCGACACTGTCAATGCCTTTTAGAATTTTGAATGCTTGAATTAGGTCGCCATGTAGTCTTCTTTGTTCAAGACTGAACAGATTCAATTCTTTTAGCCTGTCTGCATATGACATGCCTTTTAAGCCCGGAATAATTCTGGTCGCTATTCTTTGCACTCTTTCTAGAGCAGCAATACCTTTTTTATAGCGAGGTGACCAGAACTGCACACAATATTCAAGATGAGGTCTTACTAGTGCATTGTACAGTTTTATCATTACTTCCCTTGATTTAAATTCAACACTTTTCAGAATGTATCCGAGCATCTTGTTGGCCTTTTTTATAGCTTCCCCACATTGTCTAGATGAAGACATTTCTGAGTCAACAAAAACTCCTAGGTCTTTTTCATAGATTCCTTCTCCAATTTCAGTATCTCCCATATGATATTTATAATGTACATTTTTATTTCCTGCGTGCAGTACCTTACACTTTTCTCTATTAAATGTCATTTGCCATATGTCTGCCCAGCTCTGAATCTTGTCTAGATCATTTTGAATGACCTTTGCTGCTGCAACAGTGTTTGCCACTCCTCCTACTTTTGTGTCGTCTGCAAATTTAACAAGTTTGCTTACTATACCAGAATCTAAATCATTAATGTAGATTAGGAATAGCAGAGGACCTAATACTGATCCCTGTGGTACACCGCTGGTTACCACACTCCATTTTGAGGTTTTTCCTCTAATCAGTACTTTCTGTTTTCTACATGTTAACCACTCCCTAATCCATGTACACGCGTTTCCTTGAATCCCAACTGCGTTCAGTTTGAGAATTAATCTTTTGTGCGGGACTTTGTCAAAAGCTTTCTGGAAATCTAAATAAACCATGTCATATGCTTTGCAATTATCCATTATCGATGTTGCATCCTCAAAAAAATCAAGCAAGTTAGTTAGACACGATCTCCCTTTCCAATATAAACAATAATCTTTATTTTTATATAGCGCCTTTCAGAGTGGACCCCCATCACAAAGCATTTTACAACATGTGAGACTAGGGTGTGTGAACTGTGCATCAGCTGCAGAGTCACTTACAACAATGTCTCACCCAAAAGGAGTTAAGTGACTTGCTCAGGGTCACACAGTGGCTGAGCTGAGATTTGAACCAGTTAAAATCCTGTTTCTTTGACCACTGGGCCACACAGCCTCCTATATGTTATCTATTGTAAAGTATACAGAATTTAGTTGGTTTAGGAATATGAATAATTAGTGTCAATCCAAATGTAATGCTTATGTACTAATGGGAGATGGTAACATATATCAATGCATGCAGTAGCATTGCTCTATTAATACCAGTGTTACCATATTGGGTCAACAGTACACTATACGTTGTTACCAAATCAATTGCTGTTGCAGGTAAAGTTGTCTGATATTGACTATTCTAGGGTTTCTTCAGGGTAATACGTACTGGGAGCCAAATGGTATTATTCTAAGAGTACCTTATCCTCAAAACAGCTCATTTTTACTCACACATATATTTCTATTAAAAAAAGGTTTTGCAGAGACTTTTTTCTTAATGTTTTTTGCAAATATCTTCATGGCAACCTAGCAATAGTGGTTTGTGTTGGTAAGGAAAACCTGGGTTTGGATATGTGCATTAGTGTTGGTCAATACATACTGCTGTCTATGTATTAGAGTATTAGAGTACCACAAACTGCTAGCTAAACAGTTCTGTTGCCCAAAAAGTGAGCGAGAGGAGACTACTACTACTGAAATGCTGGACTGATTTCTTTCTCATTTACAGGTAAAAGAGGCAATGCAGAGGATCCATGACAGGGGCAACATAGGAAAGCTGATACTGGATGTGGAGAAGTCTCCTACTCCCCTGGTAAGTGAACCATGTTGATTACTGTTTGCATTACAGAATAGACAATAACATGCCGCTTATGGGGAAGCAAGTATTTCACAGTGTAATGTGCCTTGAATATAAAGGACGGAAGGCTGTTTTTCTACGAATCTGATTCGTTGCCAAGACCATTGAGATTAACAGTAGAACTAGACAAGACAAAGAACGTGGCAACAATCACAGGAATTATTTTCCTGTGGTGCCTCACTGTTGCCATGGAAGCCTCTCCAAATGAAAACATGTTTCATGAAAGCATCTCCAGAAAAAAAGAGCCTATCCTAAGTGACTGACTACCCCCTCCCTCTCCAGTCTTTTAATGAGTCTGTTTGTTTTTAAAGGTTAATTCACCAGAGCCAGCTGAAGAGGGGTAATTAGAAGTCTGTCAGTACAGGGAATTGCCAGGTGATATTTTTCTTCCCTGTCGGACACCATTTAGGGAGATGCTAAGAAATGAATACTGTGGATACATTCCTATCCTATTTAACATGTTGTTAATTGCTACTGGGGATTGAACCAAGAACAGGAAAGGAAAAAAATAAATAAATATATATATATATATATATATATATATATATATATATATATATATATATATATATATATATATATATATATATATATATAATTTGCACGTAAGCACACAGTGCCACCCTTGGGCAATGTCGGAATTGCAGCAATGATTAAAAAATAACAATCATATCTATCTTTAGCCAATTTACAGCACTATTCAAAGTAATCACCATACAGGACAGTGAGAGAGTAGACTTTAGCCTACATTGAAAGACAACATTCAGAGGGCGTGTACTGGACCGGAGATTTTCTTTCATCAAGCAGAAAAAACCTGTAAATTACATAAATTAATACTATATTTATATATTTTCCAGTGGATTGATTTGGAACAGAGATTAAACACAGTTTGAAGGATAACATTTGAGGACCCTTACCAGAAATTAGGGAACTCATATTGACCAATCAGGTTAAAGGAAATCTCTGATCCATTTTCTAATATGAGTACAATCTGAATAAGACATGCTTTAATTTATCTATTTATTTTTAGTAAAGATTTTTCTAGTCCTAAAGATAATGTAAATAAAAACAATGACCACTAATTCAGAATTAAGTGAAACACCACAGCAAGGCACTTGATGCATTTGTATTTAAGGGAGCCCAGTATATGTACTGAATAGTAGTTCTCAAATTATATCCTTATAAAAAAAGTCCTAATACATTCCTAGGAGCCTTGTGGTTGTGCTATTTCAACAGGATGAACGTAAATGTAGTGGCATTGCAATCAAATTGCTCCTAAGACACAAATACATTTGCATTGATACATTGCAAATTAGTGGAAATGAGCATAGCTCCATTATGGTCATTTGGGAAATATATTAAGAGTCATGTCCCCATTAAGAACCATGTAGCAGCATCTCCACAATAATTTTGCAGAGTGGTGAGAACATTCTATATAAGCAGCTTAAATAAAAGACATTACTTAATAATACAAACTTTTAGGAACCTTTCACAAGTTTCCTAATAATTATCTGAAATGTGTACGTATATTTGGTTGCCCTAGTGTTCATTATAATTTATTAATTGCCAATGTTCTGTACCTGCACTTAATCATTTCAATAGAGTTTTTTCTTCTTCATTTTATATCAGCTTTTGGTCTTTTTTCATTTTATATTTAACTAATTACAATTACAATCTTGCTGGCTTAGCTGGCAATCCCCTGCTCTGTACTCGATGGTCCTAAGACTTACTCCTATAAAGGCACTTGTTTAGCCTGTATTACAGATGTCTATGGCAGACCACAGGAAGAGCAGTCCCTGAATTGATAGTCAAAGCACCTTAACAATATATATATATATATATATATATATATATATATATATATATATATATATATATATATATATATATATTTTTTTTTTTTTTTTTTTTCAAAAATTACGAAAAAATGTAAGACAGTTAGAATTACCAGGGAAATCTGATTTCCAACTACATACTCTTTAATATTTCTGTTGTTTCCACCGTTGTTCAATAATGCAGAATGTGAAAGCACCACTGTAATGCCGTGTCATTCCTTTATTCCACAGATGGCCAATGACAGCACAGAGACGAGTGAGGCAGGGGAGGAGGAGGAGGACCATGAGGGGGACACCGACAACAAGGAGAGAATGCCTTTTATCCAGTAGCTCTACAGGGAGGTCATGCACTGAAGAGAGAAGAGGGGTCAGAGGAAGAAGAAGAAGGAAGAGGGGGAGGGGGAGGGATTGAGAGACCCGGGACCTGCCTTGACCATCCGTGAACAAATGCCGTAGTACAGTGTGTTGTTGTATTTGTCTGCCAGTCAGCTGAGCTGCACGCTGTTTGAAAACTAATTGTGGCTTGTCGAACAACTGAAGTGCCATCCCCAATGCAGTATTATTATGATGTTACTTTTCGTGTTGCTGAGTGAACCGTTGTTCCCAGATGCTTTGTCTTGTTTACAGCCTCTCCAGGTGGCTGTTGTTGTGTTTGTGACATATTTTCTGAGCATTCCCTATTTTTATTTAAAAAAAAAAGGAAAGGAAAGTAAACCACTTTGCTGCTTCTCTCTCATTTACTGTAGCTAGTACGCCGTTCCCTATCCTGAGTGGCTCCTTAAGAGTGCTACAGCTTGAACAAGCCCACTTTACTCAAACCCTCTACACATCCTTTTACATTGCCCAGTACACTTTGGATATTATTGCTTAATGTTCAAAGGTTTGTAGGGTTTTGCACTTTCAGTATTTTTCTATTAAAAGTTGTAATATTAGTAAAACCCTCTGCCTTATTACAAGTTTCTTTGTATGTGAGCGATCTAGAATATAAGCCGTCTAATAGCATCCTTATTTAATTTGTCTGCCACATGCAGTTGTTTGAAATGTCATTTTATTGTTTATTGTTTTTCATTGAGGGGTTCCATGAATTCATTATCTCTCAACTCCGCATTTCACTTGTTGTGAGCCTGTCTGGAGAATCCCAAGGAACCAGCCTTCCTCTTTCCTTACACATCATGTGAGAATAGAACCTTTCAACTCTGGCAGAGTGGAAATATCATATTGTCACATGATTTTTTATGGATTTAGGAGGGCTGTTCTGGAATTGCAAAGCAAGGCTTATTCACAGAACAGTTATAAGAACTCAATATTGGAGAAACCAAAAAGCACTCATTATAAAACGTAAAGGGTAACATAAAAAAGTAAAAGGACAATCTTTGCTTCTTTAATTTGAGTCGGATTAAATTTAAAAAATACAGCGCCACTAGCAACTCTTAAGTGCCATTATACACATATATCTACAGACGATAAACATGCCAATAGCAGTGCTGCAATTCTCATTTACAAATGAGTCACATTAAAGGGGAAAAAAAAAAAATTATTGATGTTCTCCTAGCAGGAATCCTTTTTTAAAATCACATGAGTCAATGAGTCAAGGACCATTATTCTTTTAAGAGCGTTGAAGTTCTAGTAATTTAATACATATAGAAAGGATGAGGTGCATATTGAGAGAAAAACACTTAACACATCTTATTAGATTCCGAATTTATTTTCTGTCAACTTAAGTGTGAAATGATATGAATTTTTATTTGACATAGTAGCAGCATTCTCCCTTCTGGAAGCTGCTTGGCTGATGGTATTGAATCTTTTTTTACAGCCCAGTAGTTTCATTGGTTTTAACGGGCTAATTAGATCTACATAATAAAACATAACATATTTTTGTTTTTGTAAACGCTGCAATTTTATTTTTTTAAGTGAAAGTTTTGATTTCATCAGTATTCACTTTATAATTACTCACACCGCAATTCAATAATAACAAAATGGAATGGACAAGAAATACTTAACTTTGACAAGAAATATTCCTGCAAAAAGGGCAGAATTCAAAGGCAGACACTTAAAAGTGCCACTCACCTGCTTCCAGTACATTTATATGAATGGATTAAAGCAAGTGGTTTGTATTTTAATAACAATGTATGCCTTTTGATTCAACAGTGCCTGTGGAATGTGTGGGCAATTATCTCTGCTAAACGAGAAGCAGACGCAGCAAAGTGGCTAAAATTGATATCTACGGATATTTTATAGTTAAGTGGACTTCACCTGCCAGTGCCTGTAGTGTTTGTGTGTGTTTGTGTGATACATCACAACCGAGTGCCAATAAGCAGGACCTTGTTAGTCAAATTCAATTATGGATTGAAAGTCCAGCTCACTGACAGCATTAAAATGGCTGCATACATTTTTAACTGCTAAAATACAAGTCTTATCATTAAGTATTGTGATCCCTACTGGCAAAAGAATTGATTAAAGCTTCTCCACAGCCAATACTAATACATGCGTTCTCTAGCTGTAATGCCTAGCAGACCGTTCAGATATTATCCTAACCAAAGCAGCAGTATGCACTCAGTAATAAGCAATGCTGCAAACTGCAGGATATTACATTGAGAGAGTGTGCTGGAAATGTACTGACACGCAGCCTCAAGGGCATTCCTGTGTTGCTTTAATTAGTTTTAAATTGAACAAAACCATTTGCACAGCAGTTTGAAAAACAGATAAGAGTAGTTTTAATGTTTAAGGAAGGTCAGTCTGATTTTGAGTACAACACTGAGCACACCCTTATAAAAGTGTCCCATAGTAAAAGCATTAATAGATGATATTCCAGCATACATCTATAGTTGAACTTCACTTCAGAGGTTCTTTATAGGTATAGTCTTAATCTAGACTACCTATCAGTATATCTCTCAGTTTAAGAGGATAGGTAGCTGCTCAGTTTGCCTTAAGAAACTGCGTAGGCCTATTTATTAGCGGAAGCCTGGTTACAGAAAATTGGACTACTGATTGACTGTGTTCGTTGTAGTAGTGCTTTTGTTATATTGTGCATACAAAGCCACTTCTGTTTACATACAAATACATAAATAAACTGATCAGCATAGCAAATTGTGAGAGTTGGGTCCTGTTTTCGCTTGTTATTTTATCAAAAGACAGTGGGAAACACCTCTGTTCAAGAAGCTTGCTTTTCCAGTTTAAATATTGTTCAACGCTGGATTGTCTACAAGCTGAGAAAGGCACAAATACCTGAAAGAGCAGGTGTATAATGAGGTTATAAAAACAGCATCTAATGTCCTTGAAGTCAAATATTGCAATGCCCTATAACTGTACTATATAAGGGAATATTTGACTATTTAGAACTGGATTATGCAGGTACCTTAATGTGTAGCACATTGTGAAGTTATACACTAATACAGGTAGGAATTTCATGGATAACTCAATAAGGAATTTCAGGGATAACTCAATAACAACACAATTTGAACACGATGAGAATGCTAATGAACCTCATGAAACTGACTTGAAACCTCAGTCAGTAATTGGAGTTGGTAACTCACTAGAAGTCACCACTGCAAATGAATTTAACAAAAAGCTAATAAATAGCAGTCTATCTATAAAGAAAATACAGCTTAGTTCATTATACTGGCTGGGGATTCTTTGAACCTACTGTATTTGCCGAATGTGTTCCTAATAGCCTGCTGTGTTCGACAGCATTGGCTCCAATCACCATGGCAGAAAATAAATGCAGCTCCCTTGCCAGCATTATAAAAATAACTTAATCTAACTCTGAAGGAATAATTTATAGTTTACAACAATACATGAAGACTCTAGCAATAAATATTCCAGAATCCTGCTGAGCCACCAGTATCAGGATGTAGGCTTTTTTTTAATTGTTTTTTTTTTTTTACATTGTCAGGCTTGAGAATCAAAAAGGCAGGTAAATCTAATCACGGGGATACTGATCACCTAAGAGCATGCTGATTTGACAGAACCCATGCAATGGCTCTGACAAACCTTCATCATTCTTGAAAAACATGGAAAGTGTTCAATGACAAGAATCCTATATCCATTTAATGCTACAATGTCCCACAATGACATTTAGTTTTACCCTAAAATATACATTGTACACTACATTCTTCCATAGCCATGCTGAAAGGTTTGCTGATTGTGTTTCCCCTACAAAGGCAATTCAACATTAGAAACACAGGTTGTATCACCCCTTTAACCTGGTTGTCACTTTGTGAGTGACATCTGAATTGCTGATTTTTGGATTTGAATCTCCTGACCTCTGTTGGTGGTTAAGGTAATTGCATACACAACCAGCATGGACTGGGACCAAATCAAAACTTTGACAACCCGCTAATCGCACTTAACAAAACTGTATTTAATAGCGTTTTCTTTTTTTTGGAAGTATCTTATTTGTTCTACTCATAAAAAGAAAACTAGTTGAAATATAAGCATCATAATTTGATAGAATAAATACATATACCCAGAGTGTGTGTGTGTGTATGTGTGTGTATATATATATATATATATATATATATATATATATATATATATATATATATATATATATATTCTTGCTTTTGTAAAATGGTAAATTATATTTGTACATACATTTCAGCATAGATACTCACTCCCACAGTCTGTCTCCATGGTGCTTGTGGTGTGGTTTCACTGGGTAAGGCCAAAGCATTCGGATCAATACCTCAATCAGTACAGATCAATGATCTTCATTTATATTTGCAAAGTTGCATATGGACCTTGATTTACGTGTCACCCAAAGGACTGCAGCACCACAATATAATTGAATAGAGCAGCAATTCACCTCCACCCAGATTTATTCAGGGTGCAAATCAATGTCTTGTGTTATCTTTTCTATGCACTGGGAGCCACACTAACAAGTCCTGCACACTGCAACTATAACAATGTCATCACAGTAAACCAGCTATTACAGTACTTGTCCAGGGTACCGTGTTTCAATTGCATTGCCATTGTTGGCAATGCTGTGGTCTGTTAACCCGTTGGGGAAAATTACTATATAAAAGCATCAACTTATTTTAAATATTAAAACAAGCCACCTAATTTATATTGATTACAAAATATTACATGTTTATTAGATCTGTATTTTGAAGGATGCTCAAGAATCTAATAATGATATCTCTTTGTGTCACATCAGGGTCAGGCAGTCGCTTCAAATCATTGTTGTCATGGTTGAAAAACAAAAACCTGATCCCAGGGCAGCCTATAATGAGATGTTTATGGATTATCAGCAAGAGGCCCACCAGAAATAAATCAATTTGCTGAGTGAAATAGATCCGCAGAAGGCCAATGGGGAAGAGATGCAGGTTGATTCCAAACATTTCAAAACTGCACAGTGTATGTAAGAAATTAGCAGGGCCGTTTACTGTGGTATTCCATGACATAAGCATAGAAGGCAGGAAAGGACATGGTAAATCGTAGAAAAGTATGGCAAAGCTTAGTAAAAAAAACAAGGTTAATCACAGTAAATGCATAATAAAACCATGCGAAAAGCAAGGATTATAAACATCTTTTATAAGGGGAAGATGAGGCTGTTTCGATTTTGTTATCTAAAAGTCTTTAGACAAGACGAGTTGGTCTGAACAACATCTCTAACAGGCTTTTTTTTTTAAATAGATACTCCTGGAGCCACATATGTTCAAATCTATAACCTGCTTTGTTGGAGAACAGTAGCTGTTATACAGATGGAGTCCTTATATTCTGAAATATAGAAAAGCTTCAAACAGAATGACTCAAGGGCTATTTCTATAGAACAGGCTTTGATATACAGTAAGACTGTAGGGGTAAACAAGTTGTTTCTTTGAAAGTAAAACAAAATTCTAGACCTATATAATTTTCTCAACATAAGAAAAATACAATTTTAAAAGGGGTTCTTTCCATTTCCTTTTTAGCTATGTTAGTTTATTAAATTATCAACTGTTAAACTGTGACATCTAGTGGACATTTAGGTTATTACTAATATATGTTGTGTAAATTGTTTTCTGAATATAAAGGATTTACAGACCTCATGTAGAATGGATTGCATCTTTACTTACAATAATTCAGCTAGACTGACAGTCGAATAGCACCTTAGCTCGTATCACCACAGACAGTGACTTACCCCACATCTTTGTGACAAATGTTTTTAACTTAATTTTAATAATTCAATAAAAACAGTCAGTATTTGGGATAGTGCACAGACTCATGTCTTACAGGATTGTTTTCTGTAAAGTGTTTGTAGCAATATTTTCTAAGTACCATAATCACAAGAACCCTTTTTATATCTGCAACATAATAACCTGCCATTAGCTTTACATTTTTCACTTAATGCACAATGCTCTATTTCTGCTTCTCTAAAAAAAGGTTTTTAAAACATTAAGATAGACTTTTAATGGTTTACTGTACTTTATGTATTTATTTCTTAAAGTATTGGAGTTGTACTCCTCTCTAATTGGGGTCTATAGTCTTTGTCCTTTCATGGGCGAATGTTAATCAACACTACTTATATGTCAGATTATATTCAAAAAGTAATGAGACCTTGTGCCTGGTCTGGTGTTATTTTATTATTAGTATTTATTTAATTGCAGATGCCTTTACCCAAGGTGACTTAATTTTCTATTATTATCTCTAGTTTATATATATATATATATATATATATATATATATATATATATATATATATATATATATATATATATATATAAATATATAAAAGAATAATCATATCTTATTTTAAATTCTGGTGGTGGAAAAGGATTTATAAAAAAAAAGTACATAGAAAACTTGTAGCAGGATGTGAAGCTACAAGTTTTGTGACTGCAGACCAGGGTACAAACCACTGGGCTACAAGGACAAGACCTTGAACTCATCATACATCAGCTGCCCCCCCCCCCCCCCCCCCCCCCCCCCGATCTGCCCTCACAGGAACAATCAATCTGGACCTCAAATCATGTTTTTCACGTGGAACATTGACTACTGGGGATTTGGTTAAGACCACCAAACACATGTCTCTTGTGATGGGAGCCAGATCTCATCTGGGTCTCCTCGTAAAAGGGTTTCAAGACAAGAGAACTATACCGTTATGTGGTATCAAAGGATAAGAAGATTTGGAATCTAAATGAAAGAGGCTCTACTTTGTAATAACAATTCTCAACCTGGCTAAGCTTACAGGGCCAGTCCTTGTGTAAAATCAGATTCCTTGCTCCTATTGAGATTGTACCCTTCTATATATAGTCAGTGGCACCACTCTCTTGGACTAACAAACACTCCATTCATCAACTAACAACACAGGAAAACAGTCTTGGAAAAACATGGCAGACATGAAAAATATGGAAAATTACTAAAAGCCTGCTTCCTTTTGCAGGCTCTTCATTCCTGTGAGTTTTTTGCCAAGCCAAGCCCATATACCAATACGAATTGGGTGGGAATAGCAAATGTAAGGCAACTTTTAATTGTTTAATTTATCACACATTGTATTTTTATTTTAATTAATTGGTTCTCATTCCATTTACAGCGATCTGATACTGTATTCTGGATTCTTGCATTTAAATTCATACGATTGGAATTGACTACTATGTACACACTAGTCTTTGAAGTAAGAAGAAAAAATAAATTACAAGTTAAAAAAATAACTACAATCTTGCATATACATTTGTGTAACTGGGCTCTTAGATGGCTGATAGATTTGCAATGCACACAACATCCCTGACATGTATTCTATAACAAATAAAAGCTTCGCCCTGCTGTGGTTTCTCAGTTTCAGTTATTATGAGAAAGACAACAGACAGCCTTTGATAGAGAGCTTAGTCAGAAAGATCACTATAGACAGTAGGTTGCTCTGCATAGGGATTTTAATACAAGTTTAATATGGTTTAATATTTATCACAAATCCCTCCTGTAAAACTCAGGAAACACAGCAGTTATATTGCATGTGCAGGGATGTGTAGCTGAACTTAAAGCCTTCCTTGTACAGCTAAGAAGATAAGATAAAGGCACACATTCAGTATTTAAGTGTGGATGGGAGAGAGGAATGGGACAGGAGGCACTCTGTTCAATCCATCTGAGGGATTTAACCCCCCCCCCCAAAAAAAAGCTCCAACCAATCAGATGAACACTATAAATTTGGTATTCAGTCAGCCCACATTCACAGGGTTATGCAACCTACATCCAGTGAGTCATGGTGATATAAAGCCATTCCCACTGCCATCAGCGGTTTTCAACATCTTCAAGCATGGCTCGGCCAGGACTTGTGGGCTTGCTTTTCCTAAGCGCAGTGATATTAGAGCAGGCTTTGGGGCAAATTTCAAGCTCTAAACCTGGAAGGTCAAATGGACCCCGACTAAGAGGTAGCAGAATGCATGCTGTTTTTAGAGCAATATAAAAGCAACACAATTTTCAAGCACTAGATTGTTGACTTTTTTTACATATCAAGTTTTATTTATTTTTTTTAATTTAATTTAAAAAAAAAAATGTTTTGGTGAACTCTGGGGTATAAAAAGTTGCCCTGTCAAGACTTTGAAAAAAACTAAAACATAAATGCATTATATACAGTACACAGACAGAAAATCTTACAAGGATACACACAGAGTGACCAAAAGACATTTCACTTTAACATGCACACAAGTATAAATGTAAACAGGCACACATAAAATACAGTCCTTTATAAAGTTTTTTTGTATGACTTCATGGAAATTCCCTGGTGGCTCTTTCAGTCCATTGAGGTGCTTAGTTAGGCCTGGGTGGAACAGGGCTCGATATTGTTACATATATAACCCTTTTTGTCTCCCAGTGATGCTGCTGTGAGCAGACATCAAGGATGGATGGAGATAGCTTAAACTATCTTAAGTGACCATAAATAAAGCGGACTGCCAACAAAGTCTGATCATGTTGTTTGCACAGTATCGAATTTATATTTATGTGTAATACTGGACTTGTGTGACAGCTTTATAAACTTGATTATTTTAACTAAGAACTGCATTTGTTTTTGAATGAGCACTGTATTGTAATCTGGGTTCACTTTGGTTGCTCTGTGTATTTTCTCATTAAGATGCAGGAGGTGATGATTTAAAGTCACAGATCAACAAGCTGTGGCATGAAGTGAACTCCCTGAAAGAAATGCAAGCACTACAGACAGGTACGTTAACCTGCACAAGTATTATTTTCTTCATGTATTAATAAAAAGGCCCCATTCACAGGACATTACTTCAGAAGTGTTTATGTAAATCATGGCATTCCTCAAATGTACCCTACAGTTCAAATACTAAACCAGAAGAGATATATTTGGTGGTTGTTTGTGAAAGGGGCCTTTAAACTGAATAGTTCTGGTTTCACTTACTCGTAGAACATGGTTTTATTTAATTGTTTTTATTTCTATTGATTTGCCACTTTGTGTGAATATTAGCTGTACTAATTTACATTATGATTGGTTTTGGGTGGGTGCACAGGGCAGGTGCTGCTTGACATATGAGTCTACAAAAATATTGTATTCTGATTGGTCATTACCATGGGGTGCAAACCTCTGATTGGCTAAATGGACTGTTGAAATCAAAATATAGATGGAAGGCAGAGATTTTGGCTTACCGTTACTGCAACTTTTAGATTAGCAATAGTTTCAGTAAAAAGCTACAACCACATGGTGATGTTTGCTTAAATAAGTCCATGTATTGATCATACTATATATGAAAGCAAATAATAATTATAGAAAACTGAGGATGATCTTCATATTTCATACAGTTTTGATATAATACAATTCTAGACAGAAAAGAGTTAAACAGAAGACCCTGGAACAGAAGTTGAATATTATCGTTGAATTCACAGCTCCAAAGATATATTTTATAAGATCAGGCTTTATTATTCCTCTGCCATGACTAATAGGTTGCCACAGTTAAGACGTCAATTCACTCACATCTCAGAGCTGCTTTGAATGATTAATGACTAATGGAGTGCAGGGAATTAAATCTCCATAGAGAAAAGGGGCTTAAGAACCCAAGAAATGCTGTGAGTGTTCTAACAGTTTCATGCTTCACTGTGCTAAAGATAGCTAGATCTATATAAAACTGTTTTACATTAAATCAAGCTTTACCCTACTGTATGGTGCTTTATAAGCCAGAGGCTTTAAAGTAGATATGTTGGTGTGAGCAGAATTGTCATTTGTTTCCCTTTCATATTTTGTACCCGTAATTCAGGATATACAAGTTTTTCATTGATAGCAACTCTGTTCAATTTATAATCCCCACACATCAGTGGTAGATTAGCTACCTCGTTATACTATAACGATCTCAGGGCTGTATTGAATTGGTTATACATCAGAATACTTAAATAATGTACAGCAAAAGAAAAAAACCTAAGCGATTAACTCCTGTTGTATTCTGTCTGAGAATGGTTCAAAGTGATTATAAGCAAAATTATATTAAAAG
This sequence comes from Polyodon spathula, assembly GCF_017654505.1. NCBI lineage: Eukaryota > Metazoa > Chordata > Actinopteri > Acipenseriformes > Polyodontidae > Polyodon > Polyodon spathula. Next base: position 8,012,090 of record NC_054554.1, read on the forward strand.
GATTAAATTTAAAACATACAGTAGTATGTATCATAAAATCATATACTGGTATAGAAAATCTATGGCGCCATTATGACTACATTGACAATAATATATTTTCTTTATGTAGGTGTTGTCTCTCCACGACCTTTTCAAAGTAAAAGTGTATTATTTATTTTATTTATATTCCAAGGCCATGGAGATGAGTTTGTTGAATGTTGATTATGAGCTCCCTTATGCATGGTTAATTTTCACATAAACACATACATAGTTTTTTGCTCCTGTTGAAATTCTGCATCCTTCCCATAGTTTAAAATGAGTTTGTGAAGAATACAATCTTGGGTACTGCTAACAATGTTTACCAATGTTCTTTTGTGATGATACTGAAGTTAGCAACAATCAGATCGATTTTCCTGCAAAATACAAACATGCAGAAATTTGCTTGGCAAGAAACATATCGATGTTGATAACAAAGCAATCAGGCAAGATATCAGGAGACTGAAAGTTGGTTCTTCAGTGTAGTGGTGCGCAAATTGTAGGTCGCACCCCCCTGAGGGGGCATGGAGAGTAAGGGGAGCGTGACTACAACTTAAGAGGCACTACTGTAAAAAATTATTCTTAAAGGATAGAACATTTTAAATACAGTCATAAATGACAGGTAATTAACCCAGGTTATTACCTTTCAAATGAGCCATTGACGATCACTCTAGGACTTGTAGAACTGAAGAAATTATGGTTGAAGTGGCAAGTGTCAGTGACAGTGTAGTGAACAGAGCCGAAATGGTGGCTTCCATGTATTTATATTTTAACTGAGTTTATCCCAGATTTAATGTAAATCATGTAATTTATTCCCTAAATTTAACCAAAAAAAGTGCTGATTTAGCTTAATACATAAATGTTAACAAACACATTCTTAAACGTTTTGAAATGTGTACATTTTTTTGGCATCGTAGTGTGCAGAGGAGGCGGGAAAGCGGAGACATTGACTCTCAGAGTGTAAGGTCAGATCTGCAGCATACAATGCCAAATCAAACGCTTCAATGGGCTCACTTAGCTTCAGATTTCGCTGGCAAAATGAATGTGTTTTGTGAAAACACAGATTTATTTTTTCAGATTTAATTGCTGAACGATAATGTTTATCAGATTTATCTGTTAGGTAAATGTTGTTGTTAAAAAAAAAAAAAAAAAAAAAAGATTTGTTAGAAACACAGCTTTAACATGTCAGCTAAATGTTGACTTGCAAAATATATGCTAGATTCAAAATCTGAAGTCACTGAAAACACTGGTATGCTTTTACAGTATAAAACATATGTGGGAAGAAAATGCATTTTCAAGTATATTGGTTGTAGAAAAAGGCTCATTTTAAGTGTTTTCTATCCTATGCTGTTTTTCCTGTCTACACCGATACTCACTGAAAGAACTCGTATACTTGGCTCGAAATGAAAACTTGGTTGTGGACCCAAGAACACTTACAAATATTATGCTTGTTTCTAAAACTGTGCAGGGAGTGTTTAAAGATATGTGCTGCACTCATACCACAGGAAGTACAGCACTGCCTTCTGTATTTACTTGATAAATGTTTATTCCCAACTCTAGTGCTCTATGAAAAGCAATGTGGTATAGGACCAACAATTTCCCACAACGGATGGGATAGACTGTTTTTGCTGAATTCTTAAAGGTAAAGTAACAAGCATAAAATACCTATTTCACTGCCCCCTCTTTTGATTAGTTATTAAATGTTAGAAAAGGGATTTTTAAAAAACTTCACCATCATCAACGATTAGTAGAAATACTGCATTTCAACCAACAAAGTTTTAATATTGCAAATAAAAGTAATAAACAATTTAAAAGAGTTCTCGACTCTGGACTGAATCTTTGTCGGATGTTTATTCAAGGTACATTTCTAGCTGGAAAGGCTAATTCAGGTTTTTACTTCATTACTATAAGATGTTGCAGTTAATGTTCTTCATAAAACATTCTGCTTACAGTTTGCCTGCGTGGCACGAAGGTCAACAGAAAATGCTACCTGGCCATTGATGAACCAAAACACTACCATGAAGCCAACGAAGACTGTATCGCTCAAGGAGGAACCTTAGTTATCCCTCGAAACACTGACGAAAACAACAGCCTCCGTGAGTATGCAAAGAAAAACTCTCCCGGAGCCAAGGAGTTCTGGATTGGAGTGACAGACATGGTCAAGGAAGGACGGTACGTCGATGTCAATGGAATGGCCATTAGCTACTTCAACTGGGATCGTTCAAAGAACCAACCTACTGGAGGGAAACGAGAAAGCTGTGTGATGCTTTCACTGTCCTCACAAGGAAAATGGCACGATGATGTTTGCCGCAATGTGAAAAAATACCTTTGTGAATATCTAATTCCTTAATATAAGCATTTCCGCACTTAATATTAACTTAAAAATGCATCTTTTGTGTCTCAATGCCGGTCATCGTCTCTATTAAAAAGCTTCAAACATCTTTTTGTTTACATTTTTACATTTTGTTGGTACCAGTAACGCTTCAATTGAATGGGATGTGCTATTTATTAATTACTGAGCAATTGTTAGAAAACAACAGTGTAGTTACAGTATCATTCTACTGTAATAATCTACTGTAATGTCAAATAGTAACTACTTAGTAATTACTGCCTTTTATAATTCACTATATTTTGTGTTTATATAATCAAGTTAATCTTTTAAAAATGTTATTGCACTCACAAATTGTGTAGTAATTACATGTTCAATACTGCTATTGTAGATAGCAAGATACTAACCCTATTACTTCGTAATTGTTATGTAACGTGTATCTACCAACTAAAAAATGTGTCCCTTTGTTTACTCTTAACAATGAATGCTGATAAACATTAAATACTTTAATTTCAATGTCTCAGATGTATTTTTGAACTTTTATGATGCTTGCAATAGTTTTGAGTGGTATTCTAATACTGAGTCCTAAACATTGCTTTTTAATTGTCTTTCCATTGAGTTCAGTGCTGCTGGTAATCATAGATGCATCATGGTCTTTGATTCCCTATGAGAGACATGTTACGCTATTTATAAAACATCAAAATTGCATTCTAAGCTTTCAACTTCATACCCTATTTAAGCTATTTAGCTGTGAAGGATGAGCTCAGTGTCAGAGTGTTGTCCTCATATATTGTGAGGCTGGACCTTCCAATACCACATAATTCCAACAGAGGGCAATTTTACATAAGTTTATTTATTGTGTGACAATATCAAGGAAAATGATAAACTATGATTTTACACTTAATGTATTTTATTTCAATTTCCTTTAAACTAGTTCAAGTGAAACATATTTACAATAGACCACTTATTAAAAAAAAAAAGGATTGTAACAGGTATTAAAATATATGGATAATACCATATATAAAAAAGCAGCAATGTATATTTAATCATATATTTTATTGTGTTCATAACAAAACCAATGATTCATCAATATTGTTTTAGTGAGCATGTATCTACATGTAAAGGTGTGGAGGAGTGTTTGTTAAAATAACAAGAACAAAAAAATGTTTATGATTGCAGATTGCAAATGGGAACAGTAATGATGTTGTTTTTACTACATACTGCATATATAATGTAATTCTATATATCCTTAAATCATTGGCCTATAAAGGTCAAATTCTTGTCAATTATTGATTGGTGATTGCTTCTTCCACAACAATAGAAACCTATTCTTCAGAAATGCACAACCCATTGACATTTCTGGATTGGATTTATAGATGTGTGCAATATTCGTGATGTATGTAACCAACAATTTAAAAAAAAAAAAAATAGAAAAGTAGGCAGAACATACTGTAAGTGATCATTTTACAGAGCTGTGGCCTGATTATCAAACACTTAAAAAATGTGCTGTGTTTCATTTACGATTAAAGATTGCTCTGAATAAATCCCTTGACCTCTAAAAGATGATTCATCCAAGACCTCCTGCTGGCATTCCCCTAATTATATTTTATGAGTTTTATGCTCCCTGGGTTCATTGTACAGAGCTTGAATTTAGTCACAGACTCCCCACTATCCCAAGTGATTGCTATTGTAACAACTGCTGTCTTTGAACTTTCAACAAGTTACAGAAAGCTTCCTTTATACCTTAATCATTATCTTTTACCTTGCTCATTAGATTGTTTTTAAATTAATAATTATAGTGATGGCATCCATGTGACTATTGCTACATTACATACTAACATGCTTTTGCTTTAGATTCATAATTCAGTTTGTTTCTAGCCCAAATCCTAGTTTAAAGGATAAACCTCAAAACACAGGTATGTATTTGCACGATTGATGACATTCTTCCAAATAAAGGGAGAAATGCAGTAATACTAAAAGAAAACACAAACGTCTATGACAAGCATTTCAACAATACGTGTTTCCCATTGAAAGAAACTTAAAGAGTTTTGTTTTCAGTTTTTGTTTTTAGTATTACACCAAATATTTATTTTACTTAAACGAATTACCACCAATTGTAAAGCATCACTGGGCTACATACAGTCACCAAAATAAGAAATCTAACATGTTTATGCCTGTCTCGTTTGGCAGTTGTATTGATGTCTGTTTTGCCTTTCTGGAAATCGAGCCCATGCAGTAAGTGTGCCAAAGGTAGTTCTCTGTTTCAAATTTGCCTGGAATGACTGCACAAGTTCTGATTACTGAGGTGAACTTTATCTACTAAGGATACCATTTATGGAATACATCCCAGATTTATTAAAGTAATTCCTGTACAATAGGGATTTGATTTCAGCTTGCTGCCAATAAAACAAAGAAACACAATTACATTTAAATCTAAGCAAATGCAACTAACACCTAGCCAAGGATTCAGAATTAGAAAAGTCCACTAGGTTACTTGTAACTTAGATGTTGCATTTTTCAGGCATTTGGACCTTTACTTCAGTCAGCATGTTTGCAGTATTCTCATATACCAGTAGATGTCTTTCTTTTGTAACAAGTGCACTTAAATTAATCACAAAACCTATATATAAAAAGGATACATTGTGTCAAAATAAAGTGGGTATTGGCACAAACAGTACAGAACATTTGTATAAGTCATAATTTAATAGATATATAATGTAATAATTTGTCAAAGTTCAGTTACATGTTAATAAAAAGTCAATAGATGCAATATGGGTGCTTGTGTGAATACAGTGGAATGCCACAAATTCCATTTGCATTTTATATTGAGTACAATATTATAATTAAGACTTATACTGTATTGTCTTGCAAATATTTATACTGTATATTCTTGCAAATATTTGTGACACAAAATGACAGCAATGTAAAAAATACTGATACCTTGTCATTTTCTTAAACATCACGTTTTCTTATTTCATATTTTCTGTTTGTTTACATGTAACCAAACTTGAATGAATGGGTAATTGAACACCAGTAGCATGCTTATTTATGCCATGCAAAGTACAGGGTTACAGATTCACATATTCTGGGTATATACATACAGGATCAGAAATGGAATGAAACCTAACACTTGAGAAATTATTCTCTGCTGCACTCAGCAAAGATAGCAGCTTTCTAACTAGCTTTTTATCTAAATGTTTCTATCCAAATCTGTGGTTCCTCCTTACAAGAAATGTACAATAACATCCTGCTGGGTGTAACCCTTTGAAATGACTTCAATAACTTTATCATGTTCAGCATCTCGATACCCAGATAACTTTTGACAGTGAATTTTCAGATTAAGCAGCCAGGCAGAGTTGTAAGTTGCAAAGCAGATAATGAGTGAGACCTGTTTAAACAGAAACTCAGTTGCTGATTCATTTACGTTATTCTCTAAAGCAGATGGTCAGATGAACCCCGACTTGTTTGAATAGTCAAGAATCTATTTCTCGGAAAACTGGCAGGTTGCACTTTCTTCTGCCGTTCAGGAAAACATTTACACAGAAACACAGCTGCAAGGCCGAACCTGAATTCAGCCGACCTTTCAGAAAGCAACAGCCTTGATAGCACTGCATTACAGGCAGTAAAAAAGAAGATGAAGGAGGAACAGCAGACTGATATAACAAGATAGCTGCCAGTGTTTGTGAAAAGCAGTGCACACTTTGATAGGAAAGTATCAGACAAATGCAAAGAAGATTTAGAAGCATTATGGCAATTTATGTCAAGATGACAAACTGTTGTTGGGTTTACTATCAAAGGGAGTATGGAATAAAAAGTAATTGTGAAAAGCATTAACCTTTGTTGATTTGTTTATATATCTCCTGGGTCCTCTATTAGTTACAGTGACTATAGACACAGATGTCTTCTTAGATTGACATTAGGTTAGGTTCTTGAGCATTTTAAAATGTCACTGTGACACTGCTGCTGTTTTTAGCTGCATACGTGTGTCTTGCTTCTGCCTGGTAACAACCATCACCAAGCTTACACAGCCGTCCTCAAGGGTTCACTACCTCTTCTGTTGACCACACTATCCCTGTAACTGTAGCCTCTGACAGAGCTCCCAGTCCTGTCACAATGTGAAGAAGTGACCTTTCATTGGAGCAGCAGACTCTTTGAGTGAGCCATCATAAAAATAAATTAATGAATAACCAAGCCAATTGACTGTAAGTACCTATGTTCTCTTTTACAGTATATGCTTAGTGTGTGCAGTTTCTATTCTATTAACTGTATCAACGCACAGTGCTCAAACAATGTTATCTTGCAAAGCAGATGGGTAAGATCTTTTGCTACTGGTATTGTCAGGCAAACTATATTTTAACATTTTTCATAGTGACCTGTAATGCATTGATACAATCATCAAACACGTCAGTGTTATGATTTACCTTGAACTGTTCTACTGGACAGAAATAACTAGATACATTTTACTGTGAACATAAAAAAAACATCTACCCTTTCTTTTGCACTAATCACTGCAATTTTAACAGATTTTATTCCTACATCTATATAGACTTATTATATTCATTATCAGTGCATTTACTGTGCCATTCTACATTTTTCTTGGATCTATTTATTGACTAATTTAAGCACCCCTTCCTCTATCTGTTTTAAGACACATGGTTTGAGTGTCTACTCAACGTTGCAACCCACTTAACAATTGCTAGGACTGAAGATCACTGTGTGACTTAGATTGACGTTAGGTGCTTGAGAATTTTGATGCAGATGTCAATCACCCCTTTTAAACAACAGTAGTTGCTAAGCAACTAAAGCCTATGAAGTGTCTGCCTGACCAGTAATGGAAGCTATTGTAACCCTTATTTACCAACCCTCCTACATTTACCTCTTTAACATCCAAATAATTAATGCAAAAGGGCTTAGTATAATAGCTGGTAAGGTCTAATAATAGTTGAAAGCTAGGGAATGGGCAGCTGTGAGGACAGGTTCAATACAAAAGCTTTTATTTCTGTCTCTATCTAAAGCTAAAGTCAGGGGGGCTACTTGCATTATAGGGCTGTCAGTCATGTCTATATGCTGATCCCAGTGAGTGTAGAAAGAAACCTCAGGACTGTTCTTCTTTGAACACTGGCTGCAATTTATTTTCCTTCCCTGGAAATAAGTAGTTCAGGAGTGTGTTTAACAGGATTTTTTTTAGCTCTTGTTACCAGGCTCGCGGGTCTGCTTATCAGCGTCTGTGCAAACTGGAAGGACCTTGCTTTCCCAGATTGCTCAGGGAAGCAAGTACAAATGGCCAGGTTACCAGCCAGATATTACCAGCAAACAACCCGCTCTAATATTCTTATACCCTGTAGAAAAGATAAATCAATAAAAGATACCCATGTGTGATATAGGATGGCTTTGCAGGGGTGACGTCAGACCAGAAATAGACTCCAAACACTGATGAATGGCGGTGAGTTTTATTGTAAATAATAATAATAATAATAATAAACGTTGGCCAAAGTAAATAGACATACAAACAAACAAACAAAGTGGACGAACCCAACAAGTATTGTGCGAGTCCTCTCGCATGAATAGCATTTGTTTATATTTAAATTACTCTCCTCTCTCTCACCCTTTCTCCACTTCCCGAACACACAACCCCGAGTGAGTGAAAACATGCTGCTTTTATGCAGCTGTACCGAGACTCGATTGCTAATCAATCATTCAATTGGAGTCGCGGTACAACTGCATGTGAATTAATAAAAAGTGCAATTTCCCGTGCTCACATATTATTTACTTGCATGTGAAATGCTGTGCAATCCTCGTGTCTAAATAGAAATATATATTTTAAACACTTGTGCTCTCAACCAATATTTATATCCCGTGTATTTTATACAGAAACACCAACATTAAACACACTACATACAACAGAAAACACTTATAAACATAAAGGGGCGGGACACTCCACCACACCATGTCACACCAGCATCTGTCCATGCATAACTCAGTGTATGCACAAAAGGCTTTGCATGACAAGTATTCAAAATGCACTTGATTTAAAATGCAGTGCTCTTACTACAGTAGGTGTGCCACTATCCATTCTATATTCATAATAAAAATGTATGATTTGTTCCTGGCCTTTCCATTTAGGAAACCGAAACTGACAGGTCTAGAGCACCCCTCTGCTCACATGTAAAACGGCATCACATTCCTTGAACTAGATCTCATGTGCCAAGACAGCTGTTGATAATGAAGAAGGATAAGTATGACAACAACCCCATTTTCCCCTTTACAGGGTAGACATAATAAGAACTCTCTGAAACACAGTATGTGTTCCTATTGATGGAAAGTACTTTAAAGTACAAGCAAACAAAACAAGGACGAGTACCAGACATATTTATCCAGGCCTAATTAAAACTGAGCCAACTGATTTCAGAGAACAAACATAACAGGGACTATAAACTGTAGCAGGTGAACAATTCTGTATAAATGACTTTTTTTTGTTTTTTTTGTTTTAAATCTATGACTAACAGACCTTGTTATCGGTTTAAAAACAATGTATTTTTTATTGTCAGTTCTCAACAGTATACACACTATCTAAACTCATTTAATAATACAATAAATGCAGCAATGATTATATTATTTATATCCTAGAAGTAAATTGAATACATTGTCAAAATGTGATTTCATAACAGATGTGTGTTTTTTTTTTTTTTTAATAAAACCAGCATGTTTTGTCTAATGGTAATGGTAAATAGTAAATAGTCACCATATTTGGCAGAATGACACCAACAGCAAATATGATGAATTTAAGAGACTTCTTGTGGATTTAAACACTATTCTAGATACTGTCTTGGATAAGACTGGGGTCTAACAATACAGCTGTTCAACATAAGCTCAGTGAACATATGTGCACTGCAAACTGTGAGTATAGTATAGTAATATGCATGCCACTTGCTTCCTTGACAAGGGCGGAACTGTGCTGCTCTAGAACATTCCCCCAGGAAACAAGATCTCACTAACTCTCTATGCTGATTCCTTTACATTTATACATTCAAAAATTCCTATGAATTCATATATGAAGAAGTCATTTAGCATCTGCTATTATTTTACTCTAAAATACTACACTTTGTTTCACATTCAGTTATTATTCAAAGCTGTTATAAAAAATACACATTTCTTGTTATTTTATAAATAAAATATTCCGTAACCAATATAAAGTAGGGGGCTTGTTTTAATATTTAAAATAAATTGGATGCTATTATATAGTAATTTTCCCCAACGGGATAACAGACCACAGCATTGCCAACAATGGCAATACAATTGAAACACGGTACCCTGGACAAGTACTGTAATACTGTGATGACATTGTTATAGATGCAGAGAGCAGGACTTGTTGGTGTGGCTCCCAGTGCATAGAAAAGATAACACAAGACATTGATTTGCACCCTGAATAAATCTGGGTGGAGGTGAATTGCTGCTCTATTCAATTATATTGTGGTGCTGCAGTCCTTTTGGTGGCACGTAAATCAAGGTCCCATATGCAACTTTGCAAATGTAAATGAAGATCATTGATCTGTACTTATTGAGGTATTGATCCGAATGCTTTGGCCTTACCCAGTGAAACCACACCACAAGCACCATGGAGAAAGACTGTGGGAGTGAGTATCTATGCTGAAATGTATGTACAAATATAATTTACCAGTTTACAAAAGATTTTTATATATATATATATATATATATATATATATATATATATATATATATATATATATATATATATATATATATAAAGAAAGGCAAGATCTAGTGTAATAAAGAGCAATAAATAATGTAATGCCTAGCAAAGAATACACATTTGCTAATGGAGTTTTCTACCTTAACATACTACAGATAAAGGAGTTGATTGCTTGCTGGAATACATGCCCATTGTAAATCAACATTTTTTTCTGTTGAATTGTTTTAGCTTGAGTCTTGCTAAATCTTACAACTTAATTGAAAGCAACACTAAACTGATGCAACAGTTGTTTTGGAAACTCATTTCAAAGCAGATGGCTGAATATGATGCATTAAAGTGTATGTATGTATTTCGACTAGTTGCATTCATATATACATTGGTGACAACAGCTGCAGAGCCTTGGAGACCTGAAAGACAGAACATCTTTACATTTAATGTTACAAAGTACACATTATTTACATTGTAATTGCGTGTACGGCTACATATTAATTGCATTGTAATTAAATTACCACATGTGTAATTATAGTGTAATGACAAAAGACGGTACTATTTTGTCAATACCATGTTGCATTATAACTACAGTCATAGGTGTAATTATTGTGTTAATAAAGTGCAGTAAAGCACACTGTAGTAATGTAAACTCAATATACACAATAAAAACCGAAACTCTGTTTATGTATTAACCAGAAGACAGGGAGTGAGGAGACATTTTTGGTAACACTTTACATTAAGTTTCTCTAACGACTGTATTGACATAGTAGTTACTTAGTAAATACATGTGTACTTACACATAATTACAAAGTTATTATGCATAGGTACTTAATATATAAATATGTTTGTAAGTAAACAATTGTATCAGAAAAGGGTCAGGGTTAGGGTTATATCTTTACATATTAAGAACATTGTAACTATGCAAAATAGCATTGTAACACTGTATCAAAATAATACTGTAAAGTTTGTATTATTTATTTTAGTAGTACATTAGCAGTGTATTTGAGATATTAACAAAGACATTTTTTCTCCCAAATTTGGTCTTTGCAGCTGCAAGTTGTTAAAGTATGACCCAGAGCTAAACTATATAATCTGGGTTATTTTTAGACAGATTTCGTGTTCTCTCTTGTCTGCTTTGCTTCATTTTAATGATGTGATTCAGTTATAAATAAAACCTATTTTTTGACAAGCTGTGACTCGGTAAATTCATGACACTATTCTCTGTGTTGTTTAAATGTAGACTACTCCTTCTGGGAACATCTCTATAAACAATGTACTGTCTATTAAAACAAATCAATCGCTACATTTACTTTAGAAGTTTTGAATTTCAAAACTCCCCTCTTTTCTCACAGAGCATAACGTTTGGGTTTCTAGTGGTTAGTCACTTTAATATAGTGGTGCTGGGATATTATTCTTTAACATTGTGGAATGGGTTTACTGCTCAAGAAACCCATTCATTTGGATTGATGGCTGATTGATAGCTTCAAGGCAAAGTTCATGGTTTCATACACTTACCTATGCATTTCACAGCAATGCTGTATATTATCACGATTATGTATGGGGGATTGCTTGTAAGAAAAATAAGAGCTTGTGGTTGTATTGGGAATATTTTAGGGAATCTCCACACAGGGCTTTAATATGGATTTCAGAGGCATCAACGTTGGTGCCCAATATTTGCTACAGGAGTTTAAGAAAGAAGCTTCCTGTGGAAAAAAAAATCTTGAATTTTATAAAAAGGAAAACTGTGTTGCTGCTTTCCCAATCTTGGAATAAAATTTACAAAGCACAATGAATGCACCGCACACAGAGGTCTGAACTGAACCCATATATAATTTCTAAAGGGTTTTGAGCTGGCAGGACCTTTTCATGTAGAATGACATTAATGGCCACAGTTCTAGCTTCAGGGAGTTTACTGTAGATATTTAGTCTTCCTCCTGATTATCGATGAAACTGCAGAATAATCTTTTTTTTTTCTTTGCTTCAGGCTATTTTTTGTAATTGCATTTGAATCACATTCATGCATTACATTAGTCAAATTTTGTTTAACTGGTAATGTGTCAGTAGTACTAAAAGGAAATGTAGTAATAACATTAGACAACAAGAAGACGTGATTGTGTCTTAGCAAGATTCACATTATTGGGTATGGTGTTGATCTCTCCATAGGGCTGTCAATTGTACAGAGACTGTTCTTACACATCTGTTTTTGTCAGTACTAATTAAGCATTCATGAAATTAATTATACAACATCAAAAACAAATTGTAACAAACTACGTAAAAAAAATGAATAATAATAATAATAATAATAATAATAATAATAATAATAATAATAATAATAATAATAATAATAATAATAATAATGTAATTAAGCATTTGTGTGCGACACAGCATTACTTGTTAAATACCGATACAAATTCCAATGTTCTTCATTAAATATTTCACAAAAGCAGCTAAGTAAACTCAATATCAGTCTAACAACAAAAATAAATGAAAAAAATATATATTATGAATTGTCCTTGAGATGTGCTCTCTTTGCTGTCAGGTACCATAGTAACAAAGATAACTTTATAAGCTTTTTTTCAGGATAACCACACAGAGACAGACAAAAACTGTTTGTTTGCTGGAGGGCCCCAGTCTTAGTATTACTATTATGACTGGACCGAAATCCTTTGTTTCCATGCTGCCAAACCCCAAATTACCATGGTAGATATTCAATCTGTGATGTATTGTATGAATTTTTTATGTACTTGATATAGGATTGTTAGAAGTTCTCTAAAAGAAAAGAACACTGTTATTTTAATAATACATTTTGGACTATATTTTTTTCACTTTTGTTTATTAACAGACCAGAATAATACAGAATAATACAGTCACTGCTGAATCCGTTTTGTAATTCAAAAGGCTGAAGCAATATGTACATATAGAATATCTGAATAAAGAAATACAAATATTCCTGATCTAATACATTGGTACTAGTTATATAAACGTATAGAATGGAATGTAATACTTTTGTAATCTGACCACCCACTCCTTGTTCAGTAGTTATGCAAGGTTTTATTAACAGCACATGCAGAAACACATTTCTTACTGCTTTTAAGCGTGCAAAAGAATTATTGTAAAGAAAATGCCTGTTCCTATTTTTAGCAACGTAATATCACTACTTGTACTCCCCATCTGAATGTAATAGGTTTGTTTTCATTATCTTTCAAGGCCAGTTAAGAACAGAACCATTTGAAAGGAAAAAAAAAGAAGGACAGTTTTGAATAGTCAGTGCCTCCTTTACAAATGTTCTTACCAGGAAAATTAAATATTCGGTGAATGCAGGGTCTGACACAAAACGAAACTATCATTATAATGAAACCACTGTACAGTGTGTGTCCTTGGCAACATGGTACGGGATACCAGACGCTCGTTACCCTTTGCCTCATGACCTGAACACTCTGACCTGTCATTCAGTCCTGAGCATCTAAAGCTTCTAAAGCTAGTATAGATTGGGATACATTGTGAGATGGACTATTGTCAACCAAATGTATTTCCCTTGAACCAAGGTTCCTAGAGGTTAAAGGTAAGGGAACTAGTGAATTATCTCCCTAACAACATGTTTTATTGAACACACATTTTAAAGTGAGCCTACTATTTACTAAGGGCAGTTGGAAAAGACAGCAGCATTGCTTACAAGCAGCTGACAAACATTAATGAGCCTAATGGCCTTCTCGTGTTCATACGTTGCCTTATATACTGTAGTTATGCCCTACAAAAAAAAAAAAAAAAAAAAACATTCGTCATGTCACGACAATGGAAACAGATAATATAATACTTGGCACTGTTTATTAACACTGTAAAAACATTATTGGGTCAGACCCTGGACTTGGCCCAGGTACAGTTCTAAAATAGTCAACTGTCAAGATATGTAAGGCAGTGTTTTAACCTGTAGTGAGACTGTGCTAATAAGGTGATTGCACAGGAAAGCTACATAGTTTATGGGGCGTAAACAGCCACGTTTAGTATTAATACATGAGTTCAGCACTTGGCTGGCAGAAGAGTTGGTGCCCGTTTGTGTGACTCTAAAATGGACAAAGTGCTTAAGTAGTAATGATGCACTAAGTGAACGGGCAGTCTGCAAAGTTTTGACTGATTTGCTAGCTGTTTTCGAATTTATGAACAAAACATAATTTGGTTTATTGAGTTACAGTAGGCAGCCTCAAAAATATGACTAGTTATACAATAATAATTAATGTAGAACAAAAGAAGTGTACAACAAACTAGACTATGCCTTAGAATAATTACAATTTTCCTTACAAGAGTATAATAAGTATTACTGAGTTCCTGCAGTTGTGTCTAACTACACATTGCATATTGTGGCTAATTAGTCACAGAATATTAAGATATTCTTTATCCACTGTGAGTGTTTTTGATATTAAAACTAGAACTGCAAGGCAATTTTACAGCTTCCAAGCTCAGTACCAGACAGAAATTTTGGCAAGCTGTAGCACTGCAGCAAGTGTCAGCAACAGATCAGTTTTATGGAGCAGTTTCAATTCATAATACTGCATTAGTTCATTATCTCATGATGCTTTATAACTTTAAACACCATAGTAACTATGACCTATCTAAACACTGTAAGGAGTATTAATCTAATTTTACATTTAACCTTAAGAGAGGTCAATTTTTTAAATAGAGCATATATGGGTTCCTAAATGTGTTGTATGTAATGATAACCCTATGTGGACTGTAAGGAGTTATAAGCTAATTTTACATTTTAACTTAAGGAGTGGTCATTTTTGGATCGAACACATATGGTTTTGTATGTGTGTTCCATAGTAACCATTAACCTATCTGCACTTTGTAACGAGTTATAAGCTAGTTTTACATCTGACCAAAGGTTTTTAAAGAAATGGGATCGTAGAATTGTAGTGATACAGGGATGATGCTTGTCAACTTTGGAGTTAATCAAATAAACCATTTTTCAACTAAAGAGGTTTTAAATTTAAGAAGAAAATATAGGTCTGGTGGCCATCTTGTTTTACCCTATTTGAATTCCTTTGGCCCCAGGATGATGCCTACCAAGTTCAGAGCTGGTTGATTAAACAGTTTGCAAACAGAAGCAGTTTGACATTTGGGTGCATTTTGGTGAATTTGGTAGCAGCCATTTTGATAGTAAAATTTATCTCAGCAACTTCTGCTTCACAAACTTGAAGCGGGTTTGGTTGCTGAAGAAGTATGCAAAGTTTCAGATCAATTGGTTCACCGGTTCCCAAGAAGGAGATTTTGAAATGTTTTTCCAAAAAAACAAATCAGGCCGCCATCTTGGTTGACGCAGGAGTTGTTGCATCATCTACACGGGATGATACCTCCCAAGTTTCATGTTGATTGGTTACACCGCGTGCAAACAGGAGCAGTTTAAAGTTTTGGGAGGAAAAACGACAAAATAAATAAAGAAATAAATTCTTTATAATAACAATAGGCTTCCCAAGCCAGCTTGGAAACCTAATAATAATGTGCATTTCTTACTAGATAATGAATCATCTTAAAACAGGAATTACTTTAACAAACATAAATGCACACACATGCGCATTTATCACATGTATCAAATTACTGTCATTTCAGAAAAATAGTATGTACTTGTTCAATGTAAGATAAACTGTAGTCACTGCATGCTATAAATGGTCTGCATAATACAATGTGCATATTATACTCATGATGTATTACTGTAGAAAATCGTATGCAGTTTTCGTAGGGTAATTTACGATAGATGCATTTTATATAAGAGGTGGATGATATACAAGGCTGTCCAGTCAGCCGAGTTATACACAGGTTTCTGTAATTAAAAATAAATAAATAATTTAACTGTTTTAATGCTAAGAGCATTCATTCATCATTATTTATGTTTTTTATTTTGTATCCATAACAAAGCACTCAATCAAACTTTACTTTTTTGCCTCTTTTTACAAATGCTCTTTTCCCATTTTAGTTGTTGCCCTTTACAGTTAAGCTGATAAATGCTCTTTTTCTAAATGACAGCTGCTTCTCTTATCATCATGATAAACAAGCAGGCAGACGGTACTTATACAGTATATCCAACATTTGTATTTCACAGCTTTTAATTGTGTGGTACCATTAAGACTATCCCTGTGAATGGTGACCCTTAGTTTTTCCAGCTTTAGATTTGTTGTTAGGCTGGGTCTTTTTGTTTAACATGCTCCATTAAAGAAGTTTCTGGCAAGGCAGAAGTGGATAATACGGTGGTCTAAAGGTTATCCCTGAGAAGACTTTTGTCTTCTTGTCTGGGGCTGTGTGAATGTGTGGCTGGTAGTACACAGGTGAGTTGGTGCAGTGCAATAATAACACACACACAGACAGTTAAAGTTCAATAAAACCGCTCCTTTATTGGGCTGGGTTGCGTGTCGACAACACTTAACTACTAACTATGGGTGTTACACAGCCATGTGTATCGATCCGTGCAAAACAATGGTTTACAGTGCGGAAAAAAATAAGACACATTAATTAACACACAACACAGACAAGGCCACTTCTCCCAATAGTGAGTGCTCTTGTGCAGGTGTGGTGAAAGACAAACAGTTTGTGAATAAGTGGTGCAGTGCAGTCCAGGTTTACTGCTGGATCGTAGAGACAGCTCCTGGTTAGTGCTTAGCTGTCTGACAACACAAGTAACAGAAGGAACAGATCACTGGAACAACTTCCCCTAAATACCCTCCATCACGCTCTCTGGAACCTGGAATGAACTGCCAAACCATCCAGTCTGGGGCACACTGCTCCAGTTATACAGTGACTAGGATTCATTCGCTCTGTGTCACAGGCTGGTATTTTGTAAGTTGTAGCACATACAGTACATATTGCATTATACATGGAGGAATCCTTTGAACAAAGTTAGCATAGCACTGAATCAAAATGGCAGGAAATGTAGCTCTGTATGAATAGAATTTGTCTTTGTTTCCCCCTTAGCTTGAGCAGTTTCAGAAATGTCAAAAATCATCGCATGGATTGCACAAATACAGAAAATGTGATACTTTGATCTGTGATGAATTTATTCATTGATTTTTGCCTTGTATTTTTATATGACGTGCAGTGCAAGGATGTCGTACAAAAGAGAATATGAGCTGACAGCCTGAACCAAACTGACATCTCTTTAGAACAGAACCTCTGAGGAGCCCATCATTCCCCCTATTCCCATTTACTCTTAGATTTGTGCACAATTATTTATACTTTGAATTGATCTTAGGGCCTGTGGCAAAGTGGTTTGCAGTGTGCAGGTGTAGAAGTGATGAAATGTGTAAGAGATGACATCAAAAGTTCATGGTCCAAACAAGACAACAAAGTTCACTGTCCAAACAATTCTTTATTGTTTCTGTTTTTAATCCAAATCATGGTGACCATAAATAATAATCCCAGGAAAATACACAGCAGTGTATTGCACAGTTTTAAACCATGGGTTACAGTCCCGAAATGATAAACGCAGCATAAACACTCACAAATACATAAACACGATTACTGGCTGCTAATGTGCAAGTGGTAAAATACAATTTATTTGTGCACAGTGGTCAAGCGTTTTTTGGTTGGTGCTGGCCTTAAGCGATAGCTCCCGGTACGTGTTAGCTGTCTAATAAGAACAAATGAGTACAATTAGAAAAGACAAAACAAACAAACACTACACACTCAGGGTTACTTTTATTTTCCTTCAGCAGTTCTCTCTCAACCATAACAAAGGAACAGATCACTTAGCCACATCCCCTTTTGTACCATCAGTCTTCCCCCCTTGGTTAGCGAGTGCAGCCGTTTTTCCTTCAATCCATGGTTGCCACATCACTTCCCGTCTGAGGCAATGACTTGGTGTACCGTAGCTCCGCCCTCTTTCTAGATGGCCGACTTACACCTTTCCCTGGAATGAATTGTCAGACCATTCAGTCCGGGGCACTCTGTTCCCTTTACACAGCATTCTCACAGGTCGGGAGGGAGATTTATAACCAAGATTCATTCTTTCTATGTCACAGGGCCTTATCAGGAAAATGTGCAATTGAAAGTATGAGTAAAACAGCAGTATTTTGCTTTTCCTCATTGACTACGGAAGTCGAATGCTTCTTCAAACTAGTATTTTATATAACTATGAGAAATAAAGCAAAGGATTAATGTCCTTCCTAATTTTACTTTTAGTCAGCATATTTATTTAGTGCACATCAGGATCTGATGTGCACTAAATAAATATGCTGACTAAAAGTAAAATTAGGAAGGACATTAATCCTTTGCTTTATTTCTCATAGTAGAACAACCATGAACTCTAATAGAAAAGCTACCTGCAGTTAGAATGCAGGAGCAAATACATTACAAGAACAGCATCATCATGGATTTTGTATTATAAGACTTTGGTCCATTATAGACCCATTTATTAACATTACTATGTGCAATAAAATACAATGAAATTCATTGATCTATTGAAGATCACTGAATATTCTTGTGAAGGTACATTCAATTAAGCCCAACTATCCACAATTGTTTTTAAACATAAAACGGACAGGAAGACTTTCATTAGCTAAGATCAAACAGAAAAATACAGAGAAAAATAGTTAGTAATTAGATATATTTTGCAGCAAAGTAGCATTGCCAGAAATCCTATGTTTTCGTGATTGTGTAGGCTCTTTGAAAATGAAAGCCTCTTGAAGAATACTAATGCCTGTGTTTATGAGCATGTTTAGGATCTTTGACACCATTCTTTTATTGAAGAATGTTCTTGATACTAATGATGTATGCTATGAGAGATGAATGCATCAGCTGCAGAAAGATGAAGAGGGTTTCATCAACTTATCAGAAGCTGTCTTCCATCGACTATAAATAGATATAATGTGCACATTTGTGCAGTTTATTTTGAATAAGAATTCACTTTTTTTAAAAATGTATTTTCAAATACGTTCAGTTAAAATAATTGCTCCTTTTTCAAAGATTCAAATGCAATGCTTGGGTATGTAGAATACAATTTGTTAAATTATATAACACTATCAATAAACAATGTAACAGCTCCCTTCAAGTTTATCATTAATAATCCTTGTATCTTATTACATATCATACAAAGTAGTAGTGTAACCATGTAACATGACCTCTGTATCTAAACAACACCTGTTTGTCGTAAAAGACCAGAATCCTATACACCTGTATCATGGATATAGTGAGATACAGGCTCAGACAAGGACAAGCAAAGCTGCTCATAAAGGTCCTATTTTCACAGAACTGAAAAGGTTTGTGACTGGAAATGAAAACAACTGTTTAAGAGCCTAAAGAACAATATTGACTAAATTATCTGCATTCACTTGGTCAGTGCTTTAATTCACCACAGAATCTGTTCACTCATGTTTGTATAAGGGTTGGTTGAAATGTTATATGGCGACCCTTTTCAAATATTGGTAGTCTTTTCTTCATACAGCTTTGGTCGAATACAGAGTCAAAATATATTTAAATTAGAAAGATATTGCTTGTGGTCCTATGCTGGACAACTTACTTTAAAAAATGTATTAATCAAAATGCTATTCAATCTGCAGGGCAATAGATATTCCTTAAATACAAACTATATTAGGGTCATCACTTACTGGCACTACTGACAGAGATATTTTCCATTGAAACTAATGTCATTTATGACAACAGATGATAAATGGTATTGAGGCTATTCCATCACATTATCACCTTAAGAGCATTCATCACTGTCCTGGAATACAGGCCACTAGATTGTACTTTTCATGTTGGTTGGTGATAATCATTTATAATGCATGATTATTGACATACATAATTATCGACCGGTATTAACCTAGCTTTTGATTCGGTTCTTGGGATTATATCCAATTAAAATGTTCCTTTAGAATGGGCTTCGCAGGAACATTTATATTGCACCCTATCACGTACAGTATTAGTCATAAGAACATAAGAAATTCTAGAACGAGAAAAGGCAATTTGGCCCACCAATGCTCACTCCCTTAATGCTAGTGTGGTCTGTTAACACTCAGGAGAGGAAAATGATTGATTTGAGATAGCATGGACAAGTTGGTCAACCAAAGGGCACAACGCTATACAACACTAACAGTATACAGCTATGGTCAAAACTTTTGCATCACACTAATTAAAAAAACAACAAAAAACAAACAAAAAAAAAAACTACATAAACATAACATAGATATTTTATTTAATATCATGCAATCAAATAAACTTTAAAATTATACTGCAAAAGTTAACCAGAAGCCATAATAGGAGTACAATATTTCATAATAGATTTAAAAAAGTCATATTTTTCAATTTATGTCAGTTTTACCTTAAGTATATGGAAAACTACAAAGCGATATGTAATTTAATATGTTAACGCAATTCAGCAGGTTTCATTCATCTTTATGAATCAAAATGAGTTAATTCTATAGGGTGATGCTAAACTTTTGGCAATAGCTGTACATGCACAGTGCATTATATTTATATACTATGTTTGGTGCTAACAAAAATTTGGTTCAATCTTACACCTAACCCTCCAAATTGTGATAGGCTTTAATGTCATTGTTGCTAACAAAACTGTTCTATAACACAAAAGAAGGCATTAATCAAAAACCTTTAAATGCTTGTTTCCTTGGATTTCTTCATAATTAATTACTAAGTGTTGAAATTAAGGACTGGTATATATTTTTAGCTCAGTATAAAATATAAGTAATACAATTAACAGCATACCCTTAAAAAATGTGTTTGTAAACAATGCAGCTGCCAAGTTTCCCTGGCTCACTTTTCAGATTCTGGAGGGTGCCTTAAGAAGATTACCCTTCAAACCAAGTCTAAACACATTTAGCAAAACAAAAAACCCAACCAGACCATATATAACAGCAGTGAAAGACCTTGAACAAGCACTGCTTATTGAAAATTACTGTTATTAAGACTTTGCAATGTGTTTAACTCCATGATTTTTAGTTGCGGTTTGCCATTACTTTGGTTGCTGATCAAAATAATCAAATACTCAATGATTGTGTAGAAAAAAAAAAAAAAAAAAAAAAAAAAAAAAAAAACTCTTTGGGGCATTGCATACCAGATCCTCCTTCCCAAAAAATAATTGATTGTATGGAAACAAGCATGTTCATTTCCTTTGCATGCCAATTATTATTTTGGAACCAGAATCCATTTAATTCAATTAGATTTTGCTTGCGTTTAAAATAAACTGAATTGTGGACATTCTGAAATAAATGTGAAATATTTTATCATCCAGTTTAAACTCATATGATATTTCCCCAGCTGTCTGATCCTGTATTGGGTGGACCCATTATTGCCTTTGCAATTTTGGCTGCTTCTCCACAAGACTAGTACTATATCTCCTCCATCAGTGCTATAGCAACTCAAAAACAGAACTTTAATAATCTTTGTTCCAAATGTGCAAGGGCATTAACTCAAGTAGTGTGATAAATGACAGATAGGATTCAGTGTGCCATGGCCTTGACTTTCTCTTTTTTTCCTGATCTTGCAAAATGTTATAACCTCCTTCAGTTGCAGGTATATCCAAAATCTAGTCTAATTTGTACCATAAAGGCAAGGGCAGTTTTGTTATATGACATAGGACAGGATATAGTTATACAGAAGGCTAAACTATGGAAGAACGGAAGCAGACACCAGACAATAATATTATCATACAGAAGGCAGGGCATAATGACCTAACAGTTCAGCCTCCATAGTAAGCCGTATTGATGACACTGATCTCTGTGTAACAACCTTAAAAATCATAACCACAGATAGAAAAACATATGCTTATAATTTCAAATGAAAAGCTTTGGGAATCTGGCTCATTGTTTTTAAGCAGTGCTGTGAGGGTTGAAAGCAATATAACCTTCAATATAATAGCAGTTGGGGTTTTCATAAAATCTTGTTGAAAGCTCATTTATAGCTGTTCAGTACCTGCTTTCCTAAACAGTAATGCTAACATGAAAAGATTTAGAAGCAGGCATCATTACCCACGATTACCAATGTAGCTGGGAGAGAGCTTTTGGCTCAGTTTACGATTCTCTCATAATGAACTTCTAGGGGTAGGGCCACATTCATAGAGTGCTTTGTCTCCATTAACTGAATAACTTGGAATTAATAGAGGCTTGAAAGCTTTATGAGGCATAGAGCTGAAAAAGCACTGTAACATTATTCATATACAAAACAAGGTAACATGGGCTTTTGAAAGCAAAGTCCCCTCTAATTAATGGATTTCATTTGTTCATAGCTCATACAATATTATGATAAATTCAGTCACTGCAATCTGCAGCATGATATAATGTCAGTAAAAAGAGAAAAAGAGAAAATCGATAACATTAATTCAGGTGGTTGGCTTTTTTACAGGAAGTGATAACTTTTACAAAAGATTTTTTTCACTGAATTTCCCAGGTTTTATGAAGCTACAGTTTCTAATGGATTTCAACCCCCCCCCCCCCCCAAAAAAAAACCAAAACTTATTTATACCAAGAAATGACTTTACTTTTTGTAGAAGGTGCCCACTTTTTTCTTTTCTCAAAAACAAATTGAAAGGATATTTTCCCATGCCACCTTTTAATTTTCCTTAATATAAAACAGACAACTAGGGATTTGGCGAAGAAAACATTAAACAAATACACAATAGCCAAAGGTGAAATACATTTGCTTTGAACGACCTGATGAAGCCCTGCTCTTGCGACAAAGAACTGTATATAGTGTATTAATTTATATTTAAAAGGTATCTGATGCCCTGCTGTTGTCAGTCACATACACTGTAGTTCTTACAGTATATAATCCTCATTGCATTAATACATATTGTATGTACAGTCTTCTTACTGTATGGACGAAGCATGTCATAATTCTAAATGTAGTATGTAGTAATATTCCTCAGTGATGTCTGTTCAGCTTGTTAATTGTATAAATGACCTTGTGGGTGCAGAAACACACAGCGGTGGTGGAACAGCTGTATAAACAGCATTCGCCAAATACTTCAAACAATAAAAGAAAATTGCCAGAAAAAAAACCTTGTGACAGCATTGGCATGAATTCATATATTCATACAAATTAATTGAATACCTTTGGGTATTTGATATAACATGTGTACAAATTATTGTCTTTAAAACTGGTTGACGATGTTCGTTAAATGCCAGTTACTTTGAGTAACGATGAGAGCCAAAATGAGATGTCTTTCTCTAGGAACTGCCAATATCTCTGTTAGCTTTCTTTTCTTTACACAATGCAGGTGGAATTTATTCTAGATTCTCTGTAGTGTGTGTGCACTAATGCACGTACAGGATGTAAACTAAAGCAACAATGTCTGACTGTCATGAGCACTTTTACCTTATAATTATGTGTGTCTGTTTGTTGTCTGCAACAGATTTTCTTTCTGTATACTGTACATAGCCAAAAAGCAGAACTTATTAATCCATTAATTTGCAATCAATTTTTTAGCTACTCCAGTGCCACGGTGTCATATCAGAACCAGTGTGCTGTGGTTTGGTAATAGTTCAGCAACAGCTTCTTCAAGATAATTAAACTACTGTTATACTAGTGTCTGGAAGCAGTTTCTGATTGGATGACACCATGCTGCGTGAGCCTCTGATTGTGGGTAGAGGTAGGTAGGTATGTGTGCACGCTGCATGTGCAGCCCACATACTGTTTTGATACAATTTCTTGTATGGATGTTTGTTTCATATACAGTGCATCTTCTAGCACTGCTGTGGTGATGTTAGACAGCTCTGTGTTTTGTTGTACATGTTCAGAGCACATTTTATCTTTGACCTTGCATGCTCAGGGTTTTTAGTCATGTAAAGAGCAGCTCTAAATAGAGGCACTGTGTCCATTAATTGTGTAATTATTGCGACAGCTTATCTATTAGCACAATCCCTTTTACATAAAAGAATGACTGCTACATCCTATCACTTGATGGCTTTATGCTTCACTTCCGCTGCTTAATTAAATGGCCCTGTTCCTGGCTTATAGACAGAACTTACAAGTAGCACAATTTGCCTTCTCATGCATTTACAGTGTATACGGGGAACAATGTACTGTCCTGCTCGTTGTTATTACCCCATTGGATTGCCAATTTCTGAACAGGCTTAGGTACCTACTTTGTGGGTCAGAAGCAAACCATGCAAGCAAAATACACACAGCTCTTGATTTTTACCCAACAAAATGGACCATTTAAATGGAGTAACAATTTAGAGCATGCCATTCATTGTGGCACAAATTTCCTTTCCCTTGGAATTTGAACCATAGTTTACATGGTTATACTGCTGAACAGTCCTTCTACAAGTTACACAGTCTACCACAGTACAGGGAGTGTAAAAGACCTTCTCTGATTGGCTTGATCAGTAGGAAGATTATATAAGCTGAAATTAAATCACAGGGTTCAACATCAATCTTAATTTACCTTAAGAGTCCTGGTTTTGGTGGAGATATTGTCATTGCTATTTATTTAGATTCTCGTGTTTCTTTTGGAAAATGCAAAAGGCTTGTTGCTATAGGCAATTCGTTTGACTGACAGCCAGCTGTGCATCAGTATTCTCTACAGGGACACATTACATTAAGCAGTTCTATTGTATGTAAATAGCCTAATCTTGTTTTATTGCAAACTGTAATTACACAATCGCCAGACTTAAATAAGTTTGCTGTAGATCCGTCATGAGCTGCAGGAACATCACTGATTCAGTGTGACAAGTCTGCAGGTGTGTAAGCTTGTTCTGGAAGGAATATGTGGCCATTCCTCACTGATTACCATTTCTAACTCCTTCAGGGAAATTGGAGTTGTGCAACAATGCAGCAAATTCTGTTCTCAAGAATGGCCTATAAATCCTCAATTTTGCTTCTTTTGAAACATCAGTCATTTGGGCAATCCTGGACAAGGAAGCCAACCAAGCACCTATCAGGGCCTTATCAGTCTATCATCTGTCCCACACATCATGATTACATTTCAATTATAACAGAATGCTTGTCTAATTTGACATTTGCAGGCGTTTCTAATTTTGTGTCCTCCGTAGCAAAAAGCAATGTCTCATACTGTAAATGAAAGTATTGCACCACAGCTGGGCTATTTTTTGATAACAAATGTTAAATAGAGCTTATGTATTATGTGCAATGAATGTGAGTGCCAAGATATACTGTAAAGCAGTATCGGGCTGCATCTTTAAGAATGGAACTCTGCATGACTGGACTAGTTAACAGATAAATGTCTGTTTGTATTCACTGTAATTCATACAGTACTCATGTTACAGACATTTTCTCAACAACAATTAAATAAAAACCTCACACAACAGTTCAAGAACTCCACAGGTGTAGCCGTTCTGTTAATAACACATTGACTGACAGCCCAGACTTTAAAATCCATTTAATTTCCATTAGCATATTTATATTGTCAACATCCTCACTACTCCCTTGTGAACCCTTGTGAAGTCAAGGCAGAATGTTTAAACGGCAGTTTCCAGGTACCTAATCACTTGCTGTGTGTGTGTATGTGTGTGTGTGTATCTATCTATCTATCTATCTATCTATCTATCTATCTATCTATCTATCTATATATATATATATATATATATATATATATATATATATATATATATATATATATATATATATATATATATATACAGTACACTACCTATGAAACATTTTGAGGTGTGACGATAAGTGTTAAATGTGTCCAGTTAATCAAATAATTAGACCAATTAAGTAATTAAGAGCTTGGATGGAATGAAAGCCAGAAGACACTGTGGCCCTCCAGGAACTGAGGTTGACACCCCTGCTTTAGAGGCAAATGGTTTGCTAAGAATGATCCAGTTGCTTCCTCTCTTATTCGTGTTTTTGCTTAGTCCAATTAATACAGTTTTCCACAGAACATCGGGTGGCAGTCTGTTTAATGGAGAGATGCCCTGTATAAAAATAAGTGAAAGACAATGTGTGACTGATATTGGTAACACCATTTAAAACTTTTTTGTATATTTTCTTTTGGAGATGTCTGACTTCTATTTCAGTATTTCTTCCATGCGTAGTTTGATGGTGTTTGTAATGCACATGTAGTGATCTCCAGTATTCACAACTTCAAAAGTCAAGTTTTTTTTTTTAGATGGGTGCTTTCTTCAGAACTTCTTAAAACATAAAACTGGAATTTCTTCCAGAAAGTTTGTTTGTAAGAACTCCTGTGCCTTCCCTCCTACAGCATTCACAGACACTTCATTATCTCACCAATTAATCAATAAGTGCATGCAGTTCTTAAACTATGCACTTCTTAATTTTCCATGTCACACATTTGTGCAATACAACGTGTTAATTATGACAATCGAGCTATTAACGTGTATGAAATAACTAAATTTAATGCATCCCGAAAGATGTGCTACCATGTGCTACCTACATGTTTTACCATTAATTTGGTAGTCACCAGAATGCATATTTTGCTTAGGGGGAGTGTAATTACCTCAGTGTATGTTTAGTTGAGGGTGAACTATTATACCTAACGGCGTCACCTAATCGATGAAGAAGCCAGTTTTCTGGATAACTGTGCTAGGGGGTGGGGGTGTGATCACATGGGACTCACAGAGCAGGCAAGTACACATTCTGGAGGACGACACTAAGAACAGCTATTATTGGCCACACTGAAAAGGCTGACGAATTTAAACAAGCCTAGCCGTTGCAATGCGTGGGTGTGTGTACAATATAAGGAGCAAGAGGAAACAGATTAAGCATAGTATGTTACACAGGCAATAACACTTCGGTCATGAAATATTTCTGCTATGTAGCAGATATCCGCTTTTGTTAGAAATCGTCTGCTTTGAAGTCTGCAAATATGTTGAAACCTGCTATTCTAAAAATAAAAAATAAATCAGCAAATATAGCGGCTTTTAGCAAAACCTGTGTTTAGTTTTCTTGCTGCATATTTTGAATGTGCTGCATGTGGATACCACTGTAGGATTGAAACGTCACCGGCTGTTCTGTTATTCATGGTTAAACTATCTTTGTCGGGTCGTTTCAACAGAAGAAGATAACCATGTTTCTTGTGAAGGCAACTTAAAAACAGTTCGAAAAATACATAGCTCTCTTATGTATGGAGAAAACATGGGAAACACAGAAGATCGGTTGAACAGCAGTATGGATGAAGAAAAGTACAGAACACTGGCGTATGACACAGCGTTAAGTACTTTACTGGCAGTTGTGGTATACGTGATGGTGAAAGTGAGTTTAGATGGAATCAGGCAGTGGAGGGCACGAGTCTCGGTTCTGGTCGTGGGTTCTGGTCCGGTAGGACTGACCGCTGCCTTAGTCGCTGTCCGCTCTGGGAAGGTGCTGAAACTGACTGTACTGGACGAACGCTATCGGACTGCTCTGCTGTGCAGACCCCAGCAAATCGCTTTGGACCCCCGGAGCGTGAAGTTTCTACTCCGGCTGGGGGTCGATTTTGACAACATGGAAGGCTGCTGGCACAATGACCACTTCTTCACTAAGATTGGGGTATTTCAAGAATATCTTTTGAGCATTTTGGAGCACAAGAAACAGAAGGTTGATATCAAGATCAACCTGGGCACAAAGGTGAGGACACAGTTATATGTATGAGTAGTGACTTTATATCTATTTCTATATAGATATAAAGATTATATAAATATATAGATTTCTATATTTATTTATACGTTAACCACTCATTAGTGATTTACTGCAATATAAAGAATTAACCATTAGCCATGGGAACTATTGTCGTGGGGTCATACAAGACAAATTGTTGGTTGGTTTGGGTAAAGCGTGTGTTATGCTTGGGCAAAGCTTGTAATACGCTTTACAAGGATCGGAGGGTGTTTGGTGCCAAAGTAACTTAACCTGACTGCTGTTGCTGCTGTTGTAAGAACATTTGCTTGCTCTTTATTTGAGTTCAATGCATACAAACAATCACGTACACTTGATTATACACATATATCAAGGGACGGGATAACAGCGCTCATACGTATAAGCAAACAGCTCTGTTTGCCATTGCATTTACTATCGCCTGTTTTACCAGCATAATTTTTCACTTTTAAAGTTCACCAGACGTCTCTGCATTAATGCCAGTTCCCATAGCCCTGGTAACTCTATCACAATGACACCGATAAGAGTTACAAATAGAACAGCAACAGAAACGTGTCAGTTAATCAATAATGGGGATAGCAGTCAAGCATTGTATTTTTTTTTTTCAACCTTGAATCCCATGGCAGTCATTGTGGGATAGTTAAACATGCAAGGCACTGTTGGAGAATAGATACCATTTTAAAAGGATGGATCTGCCACAGGCACATCCTCAATACCTATAACTGTATTACATTGAAAGTACAACATACTGTATGCTGAGGATAGTTAAATATGTTGTAAATACATAAAGAACATTCTCAAAGGTGTATTTGGATTCAGATTACTTTATCTTCTGGAGACAAACATGGGAGGGTATTTATGTGTATTCTATATACGCCTCTGCTGTCGATTCATCATCACGTGGTGCTGTTGTTTAATTTGAACTAAGCATAGCCATAGAATACGGGTTGTACCATTTTGTTTTCCCTTTCTTTACCTGATAGACAACTTGCTTTCTAAATATATTGGTTATTTGAATGGATAATTGTCCATTTTTAAATATGTGCAAATTATGTCAATTAGAAAGCAGTCTCTTATGAGTAGTGTATATATATATATATATATATATATATATATATATATATATATATATATATATATATATATATATATATATATATATATATATATATTTGCGATTTCCTGGAAATTTTAAATTTGGGAACCACCACTGGGAGATATAATTCACCTCTTTTATGGACCAATGCATACCGGACAAGTTTGGAGATAAACATAATAATAATCATAAAAAAAGAAACATCGTTTAAATTAAGTACTGCACAACGACGCAAATGCGTTTTTTAAAATGTTTTATTCATTTGCCGTCCTGTGGGCAAAAAACTAACCAAATAAAAAAAGGTCGAAAAATAACATTTACAAAAAAATTCCCCCAAACCCCCAAAAATCCAAAGCGGTCAACGTTCTTGTTTACTGTTCAAAAGACAACATATTTTAATCAGCCTATCCGTGCGCCTGTACTGGCTTTTCTGTGACCTGTACCAAAGTTTTCAGCATTGGAGGTAAAATAGCAAAAATGGACGACACAGCAAAAAAAAAAAAAAAAAAAAAAAAAAAAAAAAAAAAAAAAAGCGGTATGATTCGGCTGATGATCGTGTCAAAATATTTCCCAAATAAACTTTACGTGTAAACGGAGGTATTTGTTTTGCACATCTTGTGTAATGTTTCTTTGGAGAAAGTACGATCGATCGTTATTTCGCTTCAGACATTAAACGAAAAGCTACTACAGAAGCTGCTGAACACAACGCAACAGTCCAAAGCAACTTTGACCATTGTTCCATGACCTTCGTACTGTTGATTTGATGGACAATGGCACCTGTTCCTTCTGCCAGTTCTGTTGTCAATTCAACGATTGTCTTCTTTCTATTCCTAAATGATATTATCTTCAAGTATTGCTCATCCTTTTTGTGTCTTCCAGTCCTGGGTTTGTCAATTACAGATGCTGTTTGTACTTGTTGATTATGCTTCAGATACCACACCTTCAAAATCGAGTGATGCGAGCTATTTCACTCAATGTTTTTCCTTCTATGCAAGTCAAGGTTGTTATAATAATAGAAAACACTAGTGGAGGCTTTGAGTAAATTGCTGATGCTCATAATGCATCTGGGTAGAACAATGCAACATATGCATAGCTTATCTATCTATCTATCTATCTATCTATCTATCTAGATATCTATCTAGATATCTATATATCTATCTATATATATATGTCTTCTCAGAGTTCTGCTTTATTTTATATATCGATAATGTATCCTAATTTGGAATATGATGCTCGAAAGCCCCTAGTGGCCAAAATGCTTAGTACATGTGGGTTTCATGTTTTGTTGGAGCAGGGGTGGCCAAAGTCGGCCCTTTCAGTCCTGGTGTTTGTTCCAACCCTGTTTGAAATTGTTTAATAATCATTCCATAGTCATTATTTTTTTAAAGGAAATGTGAAATAAATTTAACATACTAGAAAAACAATCTGACATTTTAATTCAGCATCTAAAGTCATTCAAATTGGAAAATGCTGCCATGGTTGAAGCAACATATATAAAGACCATACACAACTGGCCCAGTGCAAGGGCAAATGCATTTTTAGTGGAATAAAATAATTATAATAATATATTGTGTAACATTAGAAATAAATTCATTTAATGGGTGAATAATGAGGAACCATATGGCAGTGGCATACTTACATGTTGCTAGCTGATGCCTTGACATCTTCCCCTCATATCACTTAAATCCTGACCTGAACTATAATTCACTTACAGTGAAGTAGAAAATAAAACTTGTACCCCATGAAATTACCTATTAAAGAAAGGGGGGAAAACGCTTTTCTGTACAGTGTAATTTGTGTTATCGTTTTGATAGTTGTTTATAAATTCTGCTGTATGAATGAATACGAGCATTGCCGCCCAATACATTTCAAACTGTTTATTTGAATATTCTAATATTTGTCCCAGCACTACATAATGCTGTGGGCTTTGTAATTCCACTTTTTTATTTTAACCAAGGCCTCCAAAGGTGAAATGTAGGACAGCCTAGTGATTGAGCATCAATGTATTCATTTGTAAAACTTCTGTCTGGGTATTTGAGTAAGCAAATCCATGTAAAAACATGCTTAATGAATGCTTGTTGCAATTTGCAAATCATTTAATAACAGTTGTTTTCTGGTGTCCATCATTATACTAAGTGTTAATCAGCGGGCATTTTTTAAAAAAAAAATATTGCAAAGTAATTTGCACTTCATTGCATTTACATTGCCAGATAGATGAGAAACAGCAGGTATTTGAAGAACAAAGGGAAAAAGCCACAGGCAACTACAGGTAGAACATTAGCTCCAGTCTTTAAATATATAATTAGAAATACACTGTATGGACAATAATACAAAACCATCATGCAATGTATGCAATCATTGTGTAGTTGTATGTGTTGCAAAATCTAATTCAGGATGCTTCTGGTTTCACATAAGTTAAAACAAGTAATTTATTTGAGAAAGTTTGCCTTGTGGAATTGGTATTTACCATATTTGACTATGTTTTATCATGGTTTTTCTAGGCTATGCTTTGCTGCTTTTCAAACATGTACACAGTAGACTAATCACAACAAACCCATTCCTAACTTTAAAATATAGTATTTCAAGTTTGTTGAGTGACAAGTTGACTCGACTTTCAAATATGTAATAGATGTCATCATGTCAAATGCCTTGCATTTC
Source organism: Polyodon spathula (assembly GCF_017654505.1). Classification (NCBI taxonomy): domain Eukaryota; kingdom Metazoa; phylum Chordata; class Actinopteri; order Acipenseriformes; family Polyodontidae; genus Polyodon; species Polyodon spathula. The sequence goes on from NC_054554.1 coordinate 8,043,446, forward strand.
CCAGTCACTCTGTCCTCTCTCCAGCAACACTTCTGAAACAAGCCAAAGCAAAGTTCTGCTACTGCAGCTCAAGCCAATCTGATTTTCATGCATGCCTGCCAAAGAATAGCACAACAATGAAGCTGTAAGCTTAGATACTGGACAGTCACCATAGGATCAGGGAAAGATCATTACTCCTTTTGTGATACAGCATACATTTAAAAGTGAAATGTAATGAACTGCCTCTTTACCGTACTGTAATACCCACCTCTATAGAAACAAAATCATGCCTTGAAATCTGCAGTATCTTGTATTTTAACCACAGCAGTTACTTCTTGTCTCAGACAGTGTGAGGTTACTCAGCTGTGTGTTACATTCATTGTAATGATCAATATCAGGCTGATGGTGAATCTAAAACCTTTGAACACAAAATGTCTCTTGACATTAGTTTGATATTGTGATTACTGTACACGTAATAGAATTGTCTAGCTGTAATGTTGATTTGGAGTTTATTTTATATCCGGATATCCTGGTTCAAATATACATTATTATATTTCCATAACCATTTTCACTAGAAAGAGTCTTATGAAAGTGCTGATGAATAAAGAACCGGTAGCTGTTAGATTACAGAATTAAAAGGAGGAAGAGGGTTTGAATGTATTAATAAACTAATTAAATCAATCAGTTAATTGAAATAAATAAATAAATAAATACCGTACTGCATTTCAACTTTGGGAGTAAAACATGTGAACCATACAAGTACAAATGGACAGCATATTTATTATAGTGTTTGGGATCTTCCTAATTTGAATACATTAATACGCATATAGCTTCCTAGTGTATATTTTCAACAAAAGCTCACATCACTACTTTATCACTCTACAGAGTTTTTATTCTATATGCAAAATATTTTCAAACAACCATCTCTTAAAACCATAAATAGGAAATAGTGACAGCAGGCAAGATTGGGGTTAGAAATCTAGTTACTTGATCTCTGTAGAGACTAAAAGCATCAGTGGGAGGCTTGCTCCTTCATATACTGTATTTCGCTACATTTAGCTGTTTTTTTGCTTGCTGCATGGCTGTCTGATTTACACTGGCAGAGCGCTCTGCCAACTGGTTTATTTAAAACTTCAGCCTTTCTCAAGGGATTTCACATTGCTGCGTCTTCTTGTGTTTATATCTAATCCATATTTTTAAAGCATTTACTAAAGTATTTAATGAAGAACAATTATAAATAGGAATACATATAAGTAATTGAATATCCACTGCTATCTTCTCAGTGGTAAATAATCAGGATTTGTTTTCTTAACCCTCTGAATTGTTTCTGAACTACAGAAATTCAAAGGAAGCAAAAGATTAATTGTAGTGTAATAGATATACTTGAGATGAATATCATGACTTTTTAATATACGTTTTTATTTTTTTAAGTTATTGGTTTAAGGAGAAATCGGGGACTTAAATATGTAAACAAATGTGACATGGTCACCTAGGAGATCTAATAATGCAATCAGAGAACAGATGGCATAAACTTGTTCAGCTTCATAAATGATGGCCATTGTAACAGCGATGTCGGGGACAGAGAGCAGTAAAAAAAAAAAAAAAAAAAAAGAAAGAAGCTATTCATCACTGTCAATAGGGCCTTAACCATAAATAAACCAAGCTCTGTATATATTATTCTCCCACTCATAAATAACATTTTGAAGCTCTAGTACAGATTAATAGGTATTGAAAAAAGATGTCTGGAAGTGAAATATCAGTCAGCACTGAAGTGCGTATTGAAGGAGCAGAAAGAACTGCTGATTTTTTTTATTATAGCGTATTTCATAGTGGACCACCATCACAAAGCGCTTTACAACATACGAGACTAGGGTGTGTGAACTATGCATCAGCTGCAGAGTCACTTACAAGAACATCTCACCTGAAAGACGGAGCACAAGGGGGTTAAATGACCCCGGGCGGTGTTGTGCAGGCATTTCCGGGGGGTGTCTTGGAGGCATCCCTGGGCGGTGTTGTGCCGGCATCTCTGGGCGGTGTCTTGGAGGCATCCCTGGGTGGTGTTGTGCTGGCATCTCTGGGCGGTGTCTTGGAGACATCCCCAGGCAGTGTCGTGCAGGCATGTTTAATAACGGATTTATAATGTGGACATTAGGAGAGACAGTAAAATGACAAAACCCCTTGTCATAGGCACTGAAAAGACTAATACAAGTTTCAAGTATTTCAGCAGCAACTGACAGCATTCAGCTGTTCCAGCAGGCAGGTGGGCATGTCTCAGCGGAGCGCCAGTATAAAAACATGGCGATCACTATGATCGGAGCTGCTGCAAGGCCAGCCGTTTTTCACGGCACCTTTGATTTATAGTTTGTTTTATTGTTGGTGTTTCTACAGTCTTGCACTCTCCTCTGTGTGCTACCATTACTGGTAGCATCACATGACAATATTGTTTGCTTTTTTTGTTTTATGTGTTAATAAATACTGAGTGCCGTGCTGGCGTGTTTCACTGCACTTCTGTGTCTCTGTGCCTCCATTCTCATCTGCCTGTCTGCCTGCTTCAGTGCGGGAACAACACATAAGAATGCCACAAGGTTCTATTCATTTTGTCGCATCGCTGCACAGTTCCACTTGTCGCATTGCATCTGGTGGGTAGCAGCCTTCAGGCTGAAAGAATGCCTTAATGCAGAAGGCTTCAAATTGAGAGAGGGAGCTCTGTTTTTTATTCCACTGATACCAACCGCAAAAATATATAAAACTATGGACTATGAAAGTGTCTGAATTCTTTATGGTCTCACTGTAACACAACCTACAGCAACATAGACACGCTGTCTGGGAACAAACTTCAGACAAGATTCCATTTGGTTAAAAAAATGTAAAAAAAAAAAAAAGACTGCAAACTTTGCAAACCTTAGCAAATCTGTCCCCATGTGTTTCTGGTTTGTTGCGCTAAAGACCTTCAGGGTGATTCCAGATAGGCTTATGTCTTATTTAGCATAATATGTGTTTCCAATGCATTCTTGAAACCCATTCAAATGCTCACAAAGTAACCTTTGTTCTGTTTTTAGACAAAAGGATATTGTATTGTTGGATGGTTTTGTTTTTCTGCGATATATCCCTAAAGCCATCCTGGAAAAAGACAATGTTGTGGTAATTTAAAATATATATATAATTAAAGTCACTCAGTAGATCTTCCTGCAGCTGCTTTAATCAGCAAAGTTTTTTTTTCTGTGAAATAGGTTTTGTCATTTTTTAAACTGCCTCCTGAGATATTCAAATGAATCCCTTTTACCTTGCTTATTTCCTCCTCTATTTCCCTGTGCATCAAGAATCCTATTGTTTCCAATTTTACACACTTCTCAAACCATTCTAATGCAAACCATCATTAATCTGTACACAATGAGGAGCCGTGGATGCAAGCAGGCTACTAACGTTTTACTGATGTTGCTTGGTTCTTGTCGGACAGCTACTGTATGTGAAAAATGGTTTGAAGTTAAGGGACTAAGGCACGATTGGTTGACATTGAATTTGATGAAGAAATACAGCACCCCTTTCTGACACTGCAATTCCCCTGTATCAGGGAACTAGACAATAAAATACTCTGACAGAGGCCACGATGTAACAAAAAATCTAGTTTTCCCAAAAACATTCCTCAAGATCTTCTGTAGAGGAACCCTGTTACTGTGGTACTTCTACAGTATCAATCCTTTAGATGTCCCTTTATATTAAATATTTTGTGTTCCCACTGACTGGAGAATACAAACTAACACTGAGAGTGGACTGGATAAGGTGAATATATATATACAGTGGGAAAAACTCTCTAAATACAAAGTCGGCATGCTTCTTGAATAGCAGATTTAGTAAGAAAAGGCTACATGTGTATCATCCATTAACAATTCTTTGTGTGATTGTAATCAAGATGAACATCAAATCTTAAGAATCAGACCTTCCCATTTTAAAATAGATTTGCAGGAGTGTTTTTTTTGGTTTTATTTTGTTTTTTAATTTATTGAAATCCTTCACCAGGCATAGCCATTGAGAAAGAAAGATCATTTCCTGAAGGCAGCCAAGAAAGCAGGACAAGACAGACTAAAAGAATTGAGATTGTGTTTCTAGGACAACCACCATGAGTATTAAAGGGAACTATCCAATTACTGCTGTACCTACTTCATTTGGCGAGCTTAAGATGGCTTCCATGATTAATATGGTGTGTTTCAATATGGAGAGGACTTTTTCCACAGCATTGAAAGGGATAAGCGACCACTGGTATTGCAGCCTTGGTTGCCATCTCAGAGATACGTTTAATACAGTATGACGTGTTTGCAAAAAGCAACTTGCAAGTGACATTTTCTCTGTGCTGTGCAAGTGTATTCAAACAGACTGTGGTATATATCTTACCTCTGTGTCTTTGTAAAGTTCACAGAAGATTATCTAAAGAAGATCCCAGCGCAGGACTGGCCCCGGATCATCGTCGTGGCAGATGGCTCTTGCGGGGAATCCTGCTCTGTTCTTGGGATCAGCTCGGACTACATTGTGGAATCCTGTAATGCCTATGGAGCCAATGCAGCCATAGAGAGACTTGATCAGAGACAGGTAAAAACATTTAGCATTTACTCTAGAGTAGGAATGCATTTTACCAGAAAATGATCATTTAGATATTTTAGAAAACCTTATTTTAAAGAAGGCTCGAGTTAGATGTTGGTAAAATATTATAAATCTACTAATCGTAGTCAAAAATACAGTTCCAAATACCCTTGGATTTTTGTGTGACAGTGGAAAAAGTTCTAGTATTTCATATTTAAATATTCTCATTTTGGAATCCATCTTACATTCATTCAAATTCAACAGAAAAATGATGACTTGCTCTGTTCCAAATTGTACCACGTTCCTAAGCAGATGCTGACTTGTTCTGAGGAAAGTAATTCTCAGAATTCAGTTTAGGTCTGCAAAGACTATACTTTCCTTTCAATAGATTGCACTTGCTATATCAACAGCATACTCCTTGACCGTTCATGATATGCTGTGATTATTTCATCCATGAGGATGAAATGGTGAATTTTCTTTGTCTGCTATCCTAATGAATAGCTTTTTCAATGCAACTTCCAATATAATAATAATAATAATAATAATAATAATAATAATAATAATAATAATAATAATAATGACTATACCATGTTATTACATTGTGTTTATTGAGATGTGTTTCATAGGGATGGTGTGTGAATACGGTTGTGCATACATTAGAACTGCAAACAAAAATAACCATATTTATTCTACAGTACACATTAACAAAAATACAAAACTTTACTGTCTAGATTGTCCCTTGTAACTGAACAGTGCAACTCTTACACACGCAGCCAAACTGATATGAAGATGTTGGTGACCACTGGCTCACAAGGATGGTACTGTGCAAAGATCTACAGGTGTAACAGGCCTATAAAGTACTCCTGCAGATGGTGATAAATGGGATATAAACCAAAAAGCAGCTGGTTCTTCCAGATCTCATCCTTTTTAACGCTGTGGCCGTTTCAAATCCAGCTTCCACCTATTTCAAAAGCCCAGGTTAATCAGAAGGGGAATCAGAGTGAGCATTAGTTATGGAATGGCTCGGATTGTTTGGCAGGCAATTACAAAAATAAATGATATCTGTCAGGGAGACAACTATAATGTATGTCAACAGTTTAGTTGGGTCCCATAGATTTTAAGATTCGACAACTCAAATAATTGAAAACAGACAGAGAAGCATGATGAGATGGACAGGTAGATGCATAGAGAGAGACAGAAAGATAAATGGATCCCCAGCTGACCAGATCATTAAAACCTCAAGATACGTGTCTGGGTTTCTAGCCAACGCTGTGCTGAGTCCCCAAACCACACAATTTCTCAGGTCCAGTAAAGTCCATTGCTGAAAACTGTTTCTCACTTGAGTTATTTGTTAATGTCATACAGTTAGTAAGAACCTTTTTTTTAATAAGATATGATCAGAACTGTATTAGAAATTGTGTCTTGATACTCATTCTGTGGGACCATATTCAAACTGTTGTCTTTACAGGCATGACTTCTTATTGTGATTGTAAAAGAAGTTGGGACTGTATTTGATATTTCACCTGTATGTTTAGGTGCATGTACTTGATTCTCTGTTTCTTTTTGTGAAAGTTTGATGTCTGTGTCAAACAGTTCAGGATGTTCTTTGTTAATTCTGACATGTTAATCTGCAGCATGTTTACAAAGATTGGAAACTGCATCTCTGCCAGGGGAAAGTAATTTTATTTCTGGGTCATAGGTTATACTGCACTCTCTAGCATATCCTGTCACTTGAAGAAGGGGTCGTTTTTATAGAATGGGTGGGAAGCAGAATCATCTGTATCATGAGTAAAGAAAAATGTTGTTTTTTAGCATGAAATATACAGAATTGGTATGTAGGATCCATTGATTTATGTCAGTAAAACATTCATTTTGGTTTTATGGAATTAATACTGGGGATGGGGACCTGGTATGGGGACTACAGCCGTGACTTTTGATGCATCCTTTTGTGTAAACGGGCTGCCAGTCTGTTATGCAAATGCCCTCCCCAATAAAAATACACTAATCTGAGTTTACACATCCACAAAATAACGTATTCAAAATACATGCATAATATTGGATTGCCTAAGACAAAAAGTCCCAAATAATAAAAGCGCAGAAGCAAGTATACTGTACATGGGCCATCTCTTTCTCTCCAATCAACAGCAACCATAGACACCAAGTGGAAAGAGAAATCAAATGGCCAGTATTCTCTTTAACCTATGTCTTAAATATATAGAATCTTTTATATTCCATTGTCGGGTTGTCATCTTAAGTACCATCCTGTCTGCACATGGTGGTCCTATACCCAGTTCTATGGTGTTATACAAAGGGCTTGCAATTGTTTTGTAGTTCTACTGATAAACTATTGCAGAGCACTTGCACAGTGACAGTAGAAAAAGACTGCAACGTGATTTCACATAGCACCAAACAACTTGCCAACAATTTAAGAACAAATAATGAATATGAATCATTAGACCGACAATGGGAGACATATTCTGAAGCAAGTAAAATTGTTTTCTACCTCGTGGATTTCTGCATTTTGATACTGAAATGTTGATGAAAAACAGTCTGAATATTCCCACAACAATTCTCCCAGAATTGAACCTCTTCTTAAGTGGTTGTTTTAATCCTGCCCCTCCTACACTTCCATTCACTACATAGGTCTCAAATGTTCAATTTTAAAAGAAACACGTGTTATAGCAAACCCGTATTTTCAATGCAAAACATGACGTCTGTATGCCCACCTTTCAGGTAGTCTGTCCTTACTTCAATTCCTATATCATTTCACCTCAGTAGTGCTTTCTGTGTCTAAATATGTCACCAAGCTTGAAGCCGTGGGGAATACTCCACTCTCCAATTGAAATCCCCAAGACCATGCATGAATGAATGTAGCCTCCCTTATAAAAGGTTACCATAGTAACAACACAGCAAATAGTAATAAAGCAAAGTGAAAGTACAGGTAAGCATCGCAAAGCTCAGAGAGGTGTATTAAAACAAATTAAAAAAATGCAAACCATGGTAAACTATATTAAGTGGATAGTATAGCCAAGGGAAAAGCATGGAAGAATTACAGAAATACCACGGTAAACATTTGTAAGGGATACTAACAGATATAATTTTTTCAAAGCTACCCATGTAAGATCTACGGTAACAAGCAGGTGAGGGATATCTACAGGTTCCACGAAATGTCCTGCTGTTTCTGCTTCTTGCTGCTTAAACGCAATTATGAACAAAGCTAGTCTATCTTGAAGGGATTTCATCTACTGGGTAAAAGGGCCCTGCTGATTTATTGTAGCTTGGGCTCAAAAGAGATTGCACTGAGATGCATTAATTTGAATGAGCTGCCGAAATATTTGCAAAGCAAGTGTAATCTGCTCCTTTGTAGAATATTGTCCACAGAAAGCATAGTGGTGGACATATTCGTAATATGCTATATAATTAAAGCCTTGTTAAGATAAGCTTTTATATTGAAACACTCCCACACTTGCACGTACACTGTTATGCAAAGCGATACAGGATGTCAGATTTTCATTATCAACTGTGCAATCACCCAAGCTTGTTTTTAGACAAACATTTGAACAAAACAAACTGACTAAAAGCTTTTGCTGAAATTGTATGCTTTGTTATTAACAAGAGACAGGCGCAATATATTCTAAATAAGATAAGATTGTGACATTTTAACCATGGTCTGATATTTCTTTTAATAACAATATTCAATCTGTTGTATCAAATATGCTTCATTATATCAACTGCACACTCTGTTTGCTCAGGATATTAATTCCATCTGTTCCATGCTGTTGCTTTATCTTTGTTTAAAACATGACCCTGTTATTCTCTCTATCTTTACTACTGTCTGGTTTTCGGAGTGGTCTGTGTGACTATCTATCACAATCCCTTAGTTACATAAGGTAATTTGTCCAATAGTTGCATCATTTAAACTGTTAACACTTATGTTAATGCATTTCTAAGGTGATTTTAAAAAATGTTTTTTGGATACAAGAGACAATTTTGTATTCAGGGACATTTTGAACAGAACAATTGTTGCTTTGTGTGATTTGCATTATGTGTTTTATACTCTAATCTGCCAAATTAAACCACAGGAAGCAGTCTCAGTTTTGGACAAGAGTAAACCCTGTTGTACTTGACTCAGCTGAATGAGCTTGAAGTTTGCCAGCAGTGTAATGCATTCGTTAGACAAAAAGGAGAACAAAAAAGAACAGACTGCATAGATGTCAAGATGACGAGGTCAAGTTTTAAACAGTAAATTCTGTTGATTATCTTCGAATCAACAGATTAATTTAAATTGGTTCACTTAATTAAAATTTACTGTTTCTTGGCATCACGCTTTAATTCATGGGCCACTTTTTTGCTTTCTTATTCACAAATGGTAATTGTAAAATAAAATCTGATAACAATAAAAAAACACATCTCTAAAAGTATTTTCTAGTCCTTTGTTGAGAATAATGAACAAAAAACAACAGAAGATGTTAGAAGCTATTCTATTTTTAAACAGTATTTTATGTGGAAATTCTGCCTAGTTTATTAGCTGACAGAACAGCTCCAATCCCAGCACTGAATTCAAATGACAATTGGTAATGGGAGTTTTAATGTGGCAGGGAAAGATTAAGGTTAAAAGGTCATTGAATAGAATAAAATACATGTATGATACAATCTGGTGCTACATGATATTGTAATGAAAATGGTTATTGATGGATGGATTTGATATTCAAAAAGGAATTGCTGGTGAGGCTGACTGAGTCTCTAATTTTGTCTGTTTTCCCTTGTTTCTAAATTTACTGGAATCCTGATAAATGAGAATGAGGAGAGAGTTACCAGGAGAATTGGAATGCATTGCACTGCTGATGAGCAGGGGACTTCATCATGCAGATGTGCACCTCAGAATCAAAACAAGGCAGCGAAGTGTCTCCTCATCTGCCAACAGAGTGCAATGCTAATCCATGTGGAGTCAACAGTGAAGGACTCAAAATCATTTTCCATGGAAAGCATACTGGGTTCGGAGTTTCTGATTTAACTTTTATGTTGACTAACTTGGGTTTATAAGCAGCTAACATAAACCAATATCTTATCTTGAAAATGGTAACCATTAATTTAGTCTACTCTACTGTACTTGAAAACTGCACCAAATTAATGAGCTGTGAAAGTACCGAAGGTTTCTCCGTTTCCTAGGTGGTAATATTGCAGACAAATGTTGGACTGCAATATAGTTCAGTAATGGCAATGTAACTAAAATTGCAGTGCTTATATATGCAGTTCTAGTGTGGATACATCGCAGGTTGTCTATTCACCTAGTGAAAAACACTCTACACTAACTTTACAGCATGGTGTTTCCTCATCGGTGTAACCCTTTGAATGGCACAGGGATAGCATACTGGACATCCATTTTGTAGAATGGGGTTCTGGATTGGGAAATAGCTATAGGGTACACTCTATTTATTTACTAAAGATGTTTTTTATTTATTTAAAAAAAAAAAGTTTAGACAACAGGAAACTGTAGATTAGTTGGGGGAATGTTTAATTTGAAGATATGCCAAGAACGTCCTGTGCATTTGTTCAAACTGATTTGGAATAAAATAAGATATCCCAGGACATTCCTGAGGATATCGTTGCTGTGTTATTGGAACTGATAAGACATGATCAGTTCATGTGTAGAAGTGATGTAGATGTTCCTGGAGCAGCAGATGCTCCTGGACCATTTCTTAGGGATACATCGCCAACTGTTCAGTTAAATCAGCAGTTACAGTTCATGGCGCCCCCTTTATCGAGCTCTAAATGAGATTCTGGAAGTTCACATGTGACACCCAGCAACTGAAATTGTTGCCTTATTGCAGATGAAGCTACCTTAACTGAGCATGTGTTTTTTCATGTTGTAAAGCCCAGGTAAACAAATCATTTTCAATAAAAAAGCATTTTGCTTTGAAATACCATTATTGGTTTTCTTTTAGTACAGTAGATGTCCGTACTCCAACTGACAAATAACAATCTAATTGCAGGTAAAGTACACACCTTTACTCCAATTTAAATATGAATAGAATTCCACAATCAAATGGAGAGGGTCACACAAAGGGATACTATGCAACGTGTAATTATTCTTCATTTGCATTCTCAAAAGGGGGTACTATTAAAACAAGTACTTCCTTTTTACTGATCATTATGACAGTGTGTGGTGTCCGTCCTCCTGCTGTAGGTTGGAAAGCTTTTGAACAAGCCTCTCTGCATTCCCTAGGGACCTTTAAACTGAGCTCTGCAGGACCCGGACAAAGAGAAGTAGGCATTGATGTGAAGCCTACACCTCCAGTAATGAAAATTGTGACATAAGCCTATTTCTTGTCAGGAGTGGTATTGATCAAAGAACATGCCGGTGATAGTTTAAAATTCTGATCTGAAAGAAAAACAGTGCTTGCTATAAAAAATGTATTGGAAATGTTACCACCAGTAACAGAGAACATATAAATCCTGCAAAGCATTTATTTGCAATAGATGGACAACTTGCTCCTCATACCATATTTCCTTTCTTACTGCCAAAGCTGTTGGTGTTAATAAGATAATAACTGGGCTTCCCTAGTAAAGGCACTGCTGTACAGAATGCAGGGTGACAGACCGGGAGCTTTCGGGTTCAAATCTTGGTCATGCTGAGTTGGTTGGGGGCCCACAGTGAGTGCTGCCTAGAACTTTGAGCTCCCACAGACTATTGTGAAAAGTTTGCTATGGTTGGCTTGCCTCACCACACCACCGCAACCCTACTGGTTGAAGTCTGTCTGCATTCAGTATGAACATGCTGCTAATAATATAGCAGTATTACAGGATTATGCTTATATGACAATACCACATAATCCCAGGAACCTTCTGTAGCTTATTTAGTGAAGTACTTAAAACAATACATTTGCTTCATACAAGGGTGTTTTATTTTAATGAGTTAGGTGTTCTGTTGCTCCTTCTACTGTGCAATATTTTTATTGTGTTTAATGACATTAATAAGGGGGCAATAAATCAGCCCTTATGGAAAAATCCAGCTTGATTAATACAGAGTTAAAAGGTGCCAGTTATTAGCTTCAAAATGAAGACCAACCATAAAGCAGACTAAAGCCTTGTGATCAGCTTATTTGCATAAGATCTCATTACACCAGTCTGGTGCGTAACAACTGATACTAAAATGAAGAAGTTTTCTTCAAAAGTTGAGAAAGCAGTTACTCAGAACCCTAGGGATGGCTTTGCCCTGTCATCTGGGTGCAAGAAAAAGATAAGATGTCTTTTGGTTCTATTTTAAGCAAGGAGTTTGTGCTGTCAGATCATGTTAGTGCAGTACTCAATATTTTCACACTGGTTCTATCTACAAGGGCCTAATTATGGATAGCCACGAGCCGAAATTGATTGGTGTAAACTTCTAATCTGGGCAGTGTGAGCATGCCAATGAGAGAAAAAAGATTTTAAAGCTACAGTGTACACTTTTGATTGAAAAGAACAGTGATAGTTTACTTAATGGAGCTTGGACAAAACATATTAGGAAAAAAATATCTGTGTCTATTGATCTATCTATATAATTTTTTATTGCCCCTATTATTTATTTATTGATTTATTTATTAATGTAATGCTTTTATCAACAATGTCTAAATGAAGGAAACAAACAAACTAAAGAAACTATTTCTGTATATTTTCCTAAAATGCCATTTCCAAGATGAAAGTTAATTAAATTCGGCTTCAGTGTGCACACACAATTAGGCCTACATATTTAAATAGCTCCACGTTTTACACAGAATAGGAATTTGAGTTTCTTCATGATTCTTTTTGCTCTTTTTCCAATTCAGGTTCCCACCCCTGAGATACGGGCTCACAGCTTGTATTTTGATCTCTCTGCCTATGGGGTTGACCTGTTTGCTGGAGGGAAAGACCCACAGAACTCACAACAGGCACCGGTGAAGCCAGGATTCCATCTAAAAATCTATGGAACATTCCGCAATCGATACATGGCATTAGCTTGTCCTGCATCTGACTCCAGGGTGGTCCGCTTCCTACGTCACACTGCAAACGCATCGGTGAGTGTGGTGTGAAACCTGCAACCTGCATTTTGTACACGATTAAGGACCATTAAATATTTAATATTAAATAGTCTTTTCTTAAACCAAACAAAAAAGCAACCAAAATCTGCTATATTAATAAATTAGCTGCGGTAATGATAGCTGTGCTATAATTACAACTGAATCCAAATATAGTCAATTTTCTACTCTGGCTTGACCTGGCTTTTCAGTTGCAGTGAAAGATTAGAAGGATTTATGAAAATACTAATGAGACTCTGTCACAGGCTACACATACTTTGTTAGAAACCTCCAGATTCTAGGAAACATTTACGTGATTACCTGGTTACTGCTGAATAATTTGAACTGAAAGATGACATGATCTATTATCACATTGAAAACAATTTGACCAAATTCATACAACCTAGAAGTGGTTGGAAGGATGATATGGATCCCCAGAAGGGAGAAATGTAATTTCTCACCCACAGACACTGCCTGTCCATCAGTGTCGTGCTGACTGCACTGGGCAAAACAAACATCATGCCCACTGCTACGAAACTTATGGATATCCAAAGATTTGCATATGGTCCAAAAGCATTTAAAAGAGTTTACAACAGTTTAGTGCATACAATGTATTGTAATCCTTCAAAACAAATGTTGAAAAAATATTATTTTGTGAATATGATCCTGTGGCAAAGTGGTTAACAGTGTGCAGGCGCAGGTGATCAATAAACAGACAGACAATTATAAGGTGCAAGATGCATTGTTGTTTAATGGTTTGTAATCCAATTGCCTGATGACGTAACGACAGTAAATAATAAACCATGTTAACAGGCAATACAGCGGCGTGTATTGCTCTGTTTAAATTCACGGTTGGTTCTCATATAATAAACAGTCCCGTTCTTATTCACCCACACGTAACACAAACACAAACACAAACACAAGTCCACAGTGCGTGCTCGAGTGCTCGTAGTGAATGTATCATCTTTAATGAAACAAAGTGCATTGATGTTGTCTGGGTTTGTGCTGGTCTCTGGCGACAGATGTGGATCGTGTTGGTCATCTAAACAATAACAAACAGTACTTTTAGACAAGACAAAACAAACAAAACACTCACAGGTTGTTTCTTCACCAAAACGAAGGAACAGATTACAAAGCTCCACCACCTTTCTAGATGACTGACTTCCTTTTAACCTGGGAAACAAATTGTCAGGCCAAACAGTCCAGGGTACTCTGTTCCTGTTACTTAGTGCCCTCACAGTCCGGGAGGGAGATTTACCACCAAGAATCATTATTTTTCTGTCACAGACCTATTTGTATATTCAGGCATTTTTTTAACACCACATTCTGTGTATCCTTTTATTATTATTATTATTATTATTATTATTATTATTATTATTATTATATTATTATTATTATTATTATTATTATTATTATTTTAAATAATAACACAGATAAATGATTATTAAATTAACATGGTGTCACATTTTCCACACTGATTTTAATTTAATCTCACTTGGTGGCTATGTATCACTAGTTGACAATAATGGTTAAGGGCTATTGTACTGTCTGTACATCATGCATTTTCTTATTTGCGCAACTTTAACTCACATCCGCCCTCATCTCCCGAATCTGACCACAAGAGAGATTGCTCTGTTAATGATATTTCATGTGCTGAAGGAGGCTTTTAGTCTATATTTAGTTTTTTCTGGAGGAGTGCTGAAAATACAGTAATCTTGTTAGTCTGTCATCATCCGGCCTGTTTAAAAGATTCCAGTGGTATAATCATTATTTTCCTTCTGGCAAATGTGGGACAGCACCTGCATTTTATTTCATGAATCAATTATGTTTCTTTTGCTGCTGCAAAATTAATGTAGTATATCCCTGAACCTATACATGTACATACCTGGTACTACAAGTTGTTGTCTTGACCTCTTGCCCTATAAGGCCACAGTTGCTTCAAAAGAGCTGAATTTGATTTATTTTCTAATTTAATTTAGAGATGGATGTAAGAATCCACTCTGCAAGGCAGTTTCACTTCAATCTGAATTAGTTAAGCTCAAGGTAGAATTACCATAAGAGGTGTGCTTAATAAGCTCACTATGAAGCCTACCATAACCATTATTGCAAAGGAAGCCTTATTTCCTTACCCACTGATTTAGAATTTACCTGACCACCATCTTTCTTTTTCTCTTTCATTTCTATTTCTAACATTTTGTTGCTGTTTTTGCAGTATATTTAGTATTAGAAACTACAATATGAGAAAACTGTTGTACACATTTAAAGGCCAAAAGAGGACAATTCCGTTACTAGTGTATTTAGTGTTTTTAACAAAATATGTGTCTTTCATTAGCCTATTCATTTTTGTTCTATATTCTCAGCATTAAAAAAAACTAATTAAAGATTGCTAATTGCCAGTGACCTTTTTAATGTTTTAAACCTTTTCTTCTCCCCAATGGGCACATTATCTAAATGTTAATCAAATTAAGAGTCCGCCACCTGTAACCCAACTAGCAGAATCTAATACCATCATATTGTAGTTGCAACACTTTTCTGCCACAGTTTCATTCAAACGTAATGTGTCATGACACAAGTTGACCCCATAAAACTTTAACCATTTTAGACATGGTTATATTAAATATAAAACTAGTTTTTACCAGATAAAGCCTAACAATGCACACATTTTATTTGGGTCACAGAATGATTGGCTAAAACAACTTAAGTTTTCAGTATGGTGTTTTGCATCATGAGATGGAATAAATATTAAAAGATTATTTTGTTTTAATAGGGTGCTTGCATAACAAATTGGAAGTAGTTAAGTAAATAATGTTAATTTCTGGAAATATATCCTGTGATAGTTCCGTTAAAGGGGAAACAAATTCTAATTATTTACCTGTCATTTGTAGGCAAAATTCCCATCTTACAGTCCTTAAACAATTTTAGCACAGCAGTGAAATTTAACAAAGCAACTGCAAGTTCACTGAGGATCTGTCATCCTCTTTCTGTTTCAGATCATGAAGAACATATTCCACCAATCTTTCAACGCATACAAGACAGACATTGAGGCCAGAGTTAATGACCTGACGTTGCATCACCTGCAGTGCAGTCGCAGGCTCTTTGAGATCATGCTGTCTCACAGGAGGATCAACGCGGCGTACATTGAGGGCGACAATGTTGCGGTTACAATCGAGGGAGAGGCAGTCAGGGTGTTGAATTTCGACACAGGTAAAGATACTTCATATCTGCCGCTTTATCTTGTTTAAAGAATAAGTAGCTTCAAATGCTTTTAATTAAAATGGCATTTGAAACTGCATACTATAATAATTTTTCATTGAGCTTTACTATCCAATGCAAGATAATCTAAAACGTTCCATTCTGAGGGTTTTAAAGGGTTACATTCATTTACTGAACCTTATCCCATGTTATATTTCAGCAATGTATTTTTAAACATAATTCTAATTGTTTTGATATTCTTTTTTATTCAAACATTACCAGATGGGGAATGAAACATGTCTTAACTTTCACTCGGGAATTCAACCAAAGAAAGGATTTATCTTCTAAATGGCATTGGCTGCTGGTTTTCTTTTCCCACAACAGCCATTCATTTCAATCAAAGCAACAGTATTGCTATATGAGGAAATGTGGTCTGGATGTTTTCCATGTTATCCTTCAGCTGATTTATGGCCTATGATGTATGAATAAACATATCAAAACTACATTATGTTAAAAGTAATGCAGGACACAGCAGCCACAAAGTAATGTGTTTCTTGAAAACAAATCAGGCTCTTCTGTTTCTCTTTTTTATACTATTCCAAACCGTAGAATAATTATGTGCGTTTTTGGGCTTTGTTTTTATTACTATTTTTGCATATATAAAACAAGCTCATATTACAATGGTACAGCATGTTCCAGATTTGAAAGCTTGTGGTTTGTGTAGTCTATTATTGTTTTATAGACCTTGATTAACTTTTGGATAAAGGCATCTGCCAAATACATACATGATAATAATAATTAAACATTTCAACACACTAGAGCTGAAATACTAAAAAAACCTTAACACATTCAATAACATATATTTTGATTAGGAGCCTTTTCACTGACTTCATTCAAAACACTTGTCATTGAGTTTATGCACAACTTAGTGGTAATTCGGGTGAAGCAGATGTAGAAGTTCTAATGAATGAATCATTTGCAATCTTTTAAATATGCACCTGGCAATGCTCCATGTCCCCAAGGCATAATTAAAAATAGAACCAAAGCTGGAATAAATGGGAGATAAGAAGTACAGAAAAGGAAAAGCATAAACAAATTACTTCAGCTCCAAAGACATAATGAACAGGTGTAAAATTGCTGCCAGGTGTCTGCAGAAAGAATAGTAGGAAATACAAAAAAAAAACTGAAGGAACCATAATTGAAGGAACAGATTACGTCGATTTGTCCCCTATGTATACCGTCACTCATGACCCCTTGGTAAACGATTGCAGCCGCTCCTGCAATCCATGGCTGCCACATCATTTCCCTTCTGGGTCGATGAGTTAATGTACCAACACTCCGCACCTTTTCTAAATGTTGACTTCCTTTTAACCCTTGGAAAGAAGTGTCAGGCCAAACAGTCCAGGGTACTCTGTTCCCGTTACTTAGCGCCCTCACAGGCACCAAGAATCCTTGTCTTTCTTTCACAATCTCACAGCATCTAATTTGTGTAAACTGCAAGGCATACTCTAAATACCACGTGTCACGAATCAATTCAAATATCCAGCTTGTTTTACATTTCAACTGGGATCCTGTGGATCCTTACTTTTTAAATATGTTTAAATAATGTTGCTAATGCTAATAAGGAAAGTAAACCTACTTTAAAGCCTGTATCTCTCCATTTCTGATTACAAGGACAGTAACTACACTAAGAGTTTTGAGTTAATAGTTTTACTGATTTTCTTTCAGGCTATGGCGTTAATTTGGGTTTGAGAGGACTTGAGTCCCTGGAGACATTCATTTATAAAACCGCTACCGCCTTGGACCAGAACGACGTATTTGAGGCGCTTTCTGCAAAAATACAGCATTCCAAACAGGTGGCAGAGAACTTCAGACAGACTGGACTCGCCACAACAATGTTTGAATAATGCTTCACAAGGTTGTTGGGGAAGTTGTCTACTGAAGAAAGATCACTACAGAGTTACAGACATTGAAAGCACAGTGGTTGCAAAGGATCATTATAATGCCAGTTA
Organism: Polyodon spathula; assembly: GCF_017654505.1. Taxonomy (NCBI): domain Eukaryota; kingdom Metazoa; phylum Chordata; class Actinopteri; order Acipenseriformes; family Polyodontidae; genus Polyodon; species Polyodon spathula. Next base: position 8,061,237 of record NC_054554.1, read on the forward strand.
AGGAAAGGCCCCATTGTATCAATGTTTACACAGTCAGGCTATATTGTATTGAACTACAGATATCACCAGCTGTAGATGACTTGTTAATAAAACATGTTTTATTCCTGTTGATATTCATCATGATCCCCCAAAAATATGGTGGTGGATTTTTTCACTGCTCTTTTGTAATTGCTATTCTGTAATGAAATGTTCTAGTGTAATGCACCAGGCACACATTACAGAAGTGCAGTGTTTTGTGTTTTGCTTTCCATTCATTTAAACCAAATCTTTTGAACACTGATCAATCAATATATATTACAGCAATAGTAAATCATGTTTAAAATAGTTGTGCAATATGCAATCCATAGTGGCTGCTGACCCCAGTGGTCACAATTAATCAATCCTTAAGTGAAATATAAACAGGGATAAAACTAGCAAAATAAATAGATAAATAAATAATAGGAGCTCTTAAAATATCCTCCTCAATAATTTACAGTATTTAAAGCTTTGCTTAACTCAGCAAAGGGTTAAAGCTTTGTTAATAAAGCCTGAAAAAACATGAATACAGTGTTCTGACCTTTTAAGAACTTCCCAGCCTCCCATATCCTCCAGAGTAGCATATTTTCTTGTTGTCAACTAAACAGAAGCTGCCAATTAATGAGTGACGCGATTGGAAGACTGTCATTTCGGCCCTTTCCCCAAAGATTTACTATATACCTCCTATTTAAACCTACATTGGAACTGACATAGTGTAGACATTTTCCAAAAATATAGTAGTGAAGTAGCTACTGTATCCTTCTATTACCAAATATTCTCTTGTAAAATAACTGTTTGCAGGATGTCTGTTGCCCGAAGCCCTAGAATTTGGCATCTGCAGTACACAAGAAAAATACAAAAAGGAACTAGTTGGTAACCTTAAAAAAATCATACCCCCCCCCCCCCCCCCCAAAAAAAAAAAAAAAAAAACAACAACTTTGCTTTCTCTGGCAGATAATAAATGTTTACTGCAAATCCTGATGGTTCCCAGTGGATAGTTTAGGGCCTTAAAACAGGCAATGAAATGTTGTAAATGGTCTTTGTTGTCATTGGTACTGTGCTCCTGCAATTTAATGTATGTTAATATGCTGCTGACATGTTCTTTCTGTATGTTTTATTATGATTGTCATTTCTTCTTCCTAAATTGCCAGAGAACTTACTATTAAGCCCAATTGTTGCTACAAACAAACAAACAAACAAACACCATATTGGTTTACTCAACTACTACAGTACAACGGAATGAGTTACTATTTTAGTTCCGCGATAACTTGGTGAATACGGCAGAGTAGAGGAATTCTTCAACAGTATAAATAGTGCCTAGCATTATACGAGAAAAGGTCATATTATTATAGATGTAAAGGTCAGAACATCCAAATCAGTTAGATTTAAAAAGCAAAAATTGTGGAATACGCCATTACAATGCATTGCCGTTGCCTATTCTTTAAACAGATAAAACCAAGGCCAAAAAGGTTCCTAAAATAAGTGACTCTCACTCCAGATGAGTGAAACTTGACATGTCTGTATTAGCAAATAATAACGAGAAAGGCTGTTTAGTACTGGCATTTACGATTTTAAAAAAAGCTAAGAGGTTATTACTCTGCTCTTATCAACATTTTGCACACTCGGGTATCAACCCATATCGACAACCTGAACAGCTGTCCAAGAGCTAGCCTTGAGCTGTTGCAATTTTCTTTGAGACAAGAATGAATGATCCACTTAATATAAAGACAGGGGATACTTCTTTTTACTGGAGCATTAATGACCTGCTTTTAGTTTACAGCTGAGCTCCCTAACTTCTCTTGGGCTTTCATTGCATTGCTTGATGTTTCAAAACTATTCCTGTCATGTTCTCCTTTTTTGTTCTGTGTTTAAAGGACTCCACCACTGCTGGAGCTTGCTTTTGGACTGGATGCTAATGCATACAGCAATTCTATCTAATTGTTTCACATATATTCTCATTTTGCTTGTGAAAGGCACAGGTCTGAACTGCCACTCAGTCTTGTTCCATTTAGTCAGGCTGGCTCTTTTAAACATTCTCACGTTAGTTAGTGATTTGGATAAGATATATCAGCTTTCCTTTCAGTTCAATTTTGTATTAGAAGTGGAACTGAGATTCTAAATGACTCTCTGAAGGATTGCAAGGTTGAATCATTTTGGATTCCCCATCCCTATGTTCTTTTAACTAGACCAGTGGTTTCTGAAAATAGAAGCAGGTACATTAAGGGAAAATACAATACACGTGCAATGGAACATACACTAATTCGTACGAGCTAAAAATGGAAAATATTCTTGGATTAGTGACAGCTTCTATAAAAGACGACTGGAAATTGTATTTTGGTATGTTTAGGATGCGTTGTATAGGATTTCTGTGGAAATAATGCTTGTGATTGTTAGGTGTTCAACCTTTAAACTTTCATGTATAATTTTATGGTAAAAACAAGATTTTTTTAAGAGCAATATATTTGTTTCCCTTAAAACAGCATATACAACTCTTGAACCTGAGTCCAAAATAAACTACCAGCTCTGTCCAGCGCTGAAAGCTAACAATAAATGCATTGATATGCTCAATGCTTGTATGAAAGAACCGGCAAAACATGAGACAAGCTGAACTGTTCCTCACATTAGCTGTATAAGAATGTCATCATGTGCCTATACTGTAAAATATAAATTGAATGAAGTGTGATTCTTTCATAACCAATATTGAGATTGTAACTCTTAATGTGTTACAACGCTCATGGATATCAAGTTAGAAGGTTAATTTAAGAACTGTTAAGTCTACCAAAGTGCTTGTAGTTGTACTTTAGATTGAGAGGAATACGTAACCATGTAATGACATAGTAATAATGGAGTAAATGCCAATATTTCCTGCTCCTGCATGGTAACTACTGGTGGAATAAGTGTGTAGTTGCATGGTAATGGTCTGTGACTGGGTGTTGCTATGTAATTACATCTGGTAAACCATTGTTCACAAGGCTTTTTCCTTGTACTTGCAGAGTACCATATAAGATCAAGAATCCTTGGTGTTAACCTGCTCTTACAATGTAATTATATGGCTATTCATGCCATGTGATATAAAGAGTTATCATGGTTTCTTACTAGTTTTGTTACATCACTGTAAAGAGATTTGCTTTATGAAATAAAGACTATTATACTGTATGCGTGCAAGAAAAATCAGTGCCATAACTTCTACTATGACAAAATGTGGACATTTTTTTTTGTCTTTGAAGGTATAAAAGAATGGGAGATGAATAGTTTTACTAATGGGCTAATGTTGAGTAAATTTACATGTTTGAGTAAATGTATTCAAAACTGTCATGGACTGATGCCTTTTTGAGTAATTGAATGTGAAAGAAAGCTTGTGTGAGTAAATTGAATCGCTCTATTCAAAATAAATCTGTTTTAAAAATAGTTTTCTATTGTCAGTCTGTAATTTAGTTTTACAGTTTTTTTAATTGGTGTTTTATAGGGACTTATAGAACTTGCTATAGTCACTTTGCCAGATCCCCTGAAAAGTTCAGATAACTATGTTTTTGAAACTGATCTAAATTTTAATCAAATGTTCACAGTTAACTTTATAAATTGTTTCTTTTTCTTTGTCAGTGTTATTATTTTCTTGTCACGGAAATTACAGGCTGGAGCTGTGAAAAAAAAAAGATTTGATAAATAAGGGCTATTGTGCTTTGTAACAGAAATGGCTTTGTGGTGACTTCAGACCAGGAAGATAATTTACACACAGGATTGCAAGGTAAGTGCTGCTGCGTGTTTTATAAATAAATAAAAAGGTAGAACAAAACACTTCACAGAAACAAAAAAGGCACGGCGGCCAAAACAAATACACAAACAAACCAGCACGTGTAGCAGTTTCTTCAGATTTTTTTAATCTCCTCTTGTACTCTCGTTCTCTACTCTTGAACACTCCAACCATGTTCAGCTAAAGTTTTTATATTGTGGCAGAGGTATTAACTGACTGTTAATGACCTAGTTTATCCCTCTGCCATATTCAGCATAGGGGTTTCTTGTATACGTGGTCAGTAGCCAGTTTTTCAGTAATCACTCGCATTTCACACATTCTTACAATTTTATCTGGATGGGGCATTTTAACCCAATCCAGGCTGTAAACAATAATAACAAAACATTGTGTTTTTAACAAACCAAACCATACAGTGAAACAACAGTAACACAACAGAAATACAAACTAATACATAATACACACAGGGGCGGGGTATAGCCCATCACATATTTGTGTCGAGATTGCCTTTATAAGGAGTTATTGAGGCTTTTTACAGTTCTACAGCTGAGACTCATTACGACAGCGTTGCATGACAGGTGAAAATTGCTTTCGCCCAGTGCAAATGTCAAGATGTCTTCTCCATCAGCTGGAGCTTCCCAAAACGAGATTCATAAGCATTCCTGTAATTTTGCTTTGACAAGTGGAGCAGCTCATTGAAGCAAGTTGTTTTTTATGAACTGGTGAAAATGCTGCTGACACAAACCAGTTGTAAATAGGGGGAGAATATTGCCAGTGTGACTCAGAAGACCAGTAATGTGGAATTCACATTCGACAGTAATTACCTCTTACCATTAGCAATTTTAAATTATTCCCAATAAACAAGTGTAGTGGACAGTCAAACACAAATCTCAGTGCTCTCAAGATAATTGTACAAAGTTCCTTGCAGGTTGCATAAATATTGCACAGTGCGGATACTGTATCACGATTCTGCATTGTGTTAAGTAGAGCCAAATTTCTACCAAAGCTGTCTGGGAGGTTGATCACAAGAGAGGGAGTTGGGCATCTACACATACTGTACTGTATTCAGTGTCGACATATACATACAATTAGTTCTTTATTATTTTCTCAGTATTGGAAATATGTCTCAAGGGTTTCACTGGTAAACTGTGAGATATCTCTGATACCATTGGTATACAGTATATAGCACACTGTACACTGTAGTTGCCCTTTTCGTCCTAGGGCCAGGTTTTCAAAGGTTGTGGAACAAACTGGGTTTTTAGTAAATTGACTTTATCAATTTCAATAGTTTAAAGATCCTTTATTTTTGTTATTAAAAAATGTGATATACTGTTTTTCTGTGTTATGTGATTAATGAAAAAATGCAAAGATGTGATTTGATTTTCTTTTTTGTTAATTGAGACTTACTCAACATAAGTTACCAAGCTTTGAAACCCTTCATTTCACCCCTAAATGTTTAAGTTTATAGAAGTAGAAGAAAAAAAAAAGCTTAACACATTTAAGACAATACCCCGGATAAGGGAAACGTATCCTTAAATGTTATACTTAAGATGTTTTAATGAGAGTACATAAATATATTTACAGTTCCATGCTTCCTGTGGTGTAAAACACAAGAAAAGGTGATGTTATCATGTTTCCCTCATTTTGAGACTATTGCATCAGCATAAACACTAACCTTGCATTAAGAAAAAGGCAATTGTGGATTATGTCGTTTCTGATATTCAGCATTAGATTAGCAGATGTGTGCGAGTCAGATATATTGGTATATGCACAACAATTAGATTTAAACAGATGATATTCATATACAAATACATTTATGCTGCATCTCGTGCCGCACACTGCCTCGCTGGTTCTCATCGTCTCTGTGGTCTGTTTTCTAGCTCAGTGGTTCTCAATCTTGGTCCTGGGGACCCCTGTGTCTTCTGGTTTTCATTCCAACTGAGCTCTCAGTTACTTAACTAAACCCTTAATTGAACTAATAATTAGCTTAATTATACCTTTTAAATGGTTTTCTGCTCTTAAACAGTTGGAGATTTCAGCTTAAGTATAAGATGCTACAAGAAACTTGAGCTCTGCAAATTTTTAGGAGCTGAGAACAATTAAAAAGGCCTAACTTAGCTACTTGTTGGTATTTTGTTATCCCAAGGAACTACTCAAACAATCAACAAACCGATCTGATCACTATTTAAAATGTAAATAACATTATGGATGTGCCCAGTGAGCTATTGATGCAAAACTTAGATTGTTGCATTTTCCAACACCCAGATTTGAAAGAAAGTGCTGACGCACACTTTAATTTTATTAGAAACAAAAAGAAACAAAACGAAAGCAAACACCTAGCTCCTTCGGAACACTAAATAAACATTTGCCGACAAAAAACCCCAATGAACACAGTTTTACAAAAATAAACATAGCACAGTACAAAATGACGGCTCCGGCAAAGAGTACCACTTCTACTCAGCTTGTATGCACCACATTAATTATGGGCAGCTGGCTCTAATTTACAACAATGCCAACTGCCAAAACAATTAACAAATAATCCAATTAAGCCCTTCTGGGAGGTGGACTAAACTTTTTCGCTATATTTCACTATTGTGTTCCCCATATCAATGTACGGGTGTGAAAGCTGGACCGTGAAAAGAGTTGACCGAAAGAGGATTGATGCTCTTGAGCTATGGTGCTGGAGAAGACTGTTACGGATACCATGGACAGCAAGGGTCACCAATAAAGAGGTTCTGGAGCGCACCAAGCCAGAAATTTCACTTGAGGGAAAGTCTGTTTTGGAGCTCTGACTTTACACCATTAGATCTCTGCCTAACCCACAGAACAGCTAAGCCGTTTACCTGTTACACACAATACCTTTCTTTGATACGACTGGACACACACACACAGTCGGGCTCTTCACTCAGTAGCCTAGAACAGACTGGCTGCCTCTCTTAAATACCCTGCACCTGGCTCCAATTTACAGTTAGCACCAGGTGCAGGGGATTATCTAAACAATAAAACAATTAACACCCTTAGCCCATTCACCCAAAACGTGCATTCTCACATGTTTTTAGCAGCTATCTTATATATATATATATATATATATATATATATATATATATATATATATATATATATATATATATATATATATATATATATACACACACACATCGACCTTTTGTGTCAGTAACATATTCTGACTTATATGTACCATCTAAGCATTAACTGGGAAATTGTATAATAGACCGTAAAGTTTACACATAGCTATGACATTTTGAAGCCATGACGGAAGTTTAAGACACCTCAAAGTGACTTTTCCAGTATCCAAATATCCAGTACTTCAGATATTGTCCAGAGACAATGTATATGCCATCACTTGAAGAATTCAATTGTCTGATTTCTTTAAAGGGAAGAGGCTTATTTTATGTCATTCATCAATAACAGGAACTAAATAGAGAAGAACAAAACTGAAGTTTTATTTCCTGATGGCTGTGTATTGCAGTCATAAGCAATATTGTTATCACCATTGGTAAACAGTGAAGACAGTCTAAAGTGACCTTGCAGTGGTAGTACACAGATATCAATTACAAGGTACTCATAAGGTGCAGTATTTCATTTTGTAATCACTGAACATCACAATGTGGAATTGCGTTCTTTTTTTTAAGTGTTTGGCTGCCACCAAGTGGTCAGAATTGAAACTGCCATGGGGTAGTAGCTTGACTTAAGACTTACTGCACACAATATACACTGAGTATGTGTGTGTGTGTGTGTGTGTGAGTATATATATATATATATATATATATATATATATATATATATATATAATATATATATATATATATATATATATATATATATACACACATACACAATTATATACACACTTTCTTTTTAATAACTCATTGAACAGGTTTCAGTAGGTTGTTAATTGATTAAGCAATTTAGAGCGATTCATGAACTCCTGCAGGTTGGCATATGCACTGAGAGGAAAGACTGCATTGATAGTGATTTGGGCCATTGGAAAAATGGTAAAACGTTATTATTGCTTTGAAGTAACACGGTATACAGCATGTGTCCAGATGCATTGTGCTGTCATTTCTGGTAATGCTCTGATGATGGTTTTGCTAAGATTTATTCAGGGTACTACTCTAGTGATATAATGGTATACAGTGCCCTTATATTGTAGGGTACCAAGCTTTTCTTCTTCACTGGGCTCAGACCAAATTATTCAATGTGCTGTGCTTGAATAAAACAAATAACAAATATAGTCAGGAAGTCAGGACATTGCCCAGCAGCCCTGGGAAATGTATTTATTAGTATTTTTGTAGTAGGTTTTATTTTTGAATGGGAAAAGGGTAAAGTCAACATGACTTGATTAACCATTCCACAGTTTTTCCTGGTTTATATTGGCTAGCCACAGATTTTTTATTTTTTTTGTATCAGGGGTTATTTAGACTTAGACCAAGAATGTTTCATTGAAAACATTTACAAAAATTAAATATACTACTACTACTACTAATAATAATAATAACAAAAATAATTATACTGATAAACAGTTCTCTCTTCTGTTAGGTGCAGGAGGTATAGTGCCTTGCAAGATAATACGTTGTTGTAGCTTTATAAAACACTAGATGGCAGTGTAAATACAGCAAATGTGAAGGATCTACATGACGGCTTCTACTACATCTGTAGACACTATATCACAATGACAACCTGCAGCAGAATACATGGTAAGTTCCTGTACAGAATAAAGTTGTGGGGATAGAGCTTAACAAATAAACAAACTGTAACATTATAAAATAATAGCTGCAAACTCACAGGATAGCTATCAGAGGGCTAATCTAAACAGTTAACATTCGAAAGTCAAAAGCTTGGTCACAAATGCACCATGAATTCCAATGGATATCATCCACATAACACTACTGCAAAACTTGTACAACAGACGCAAAACGGGATTTGTGATTTGTTACATAGCTTTGGGTAGAGACTGTAATGAATTGGCATCTTAGCCCATTGAATTGAATGGGAAGGCAAGGGCTGGATGCGAACGCAAACCATACGGTTCAAAGATGAACGATGTACAATTCAGCTGAAGAGCAAGCACTGTAGTGTGGAGGTGAGTGCAGGTCTCATGCTGATGTCAGTATTATTAACTCTTTAGCCGCTAGGAGATTCATTATCAGATGGTGGCTTTTTAGGGGCAAGCCGTGTATAATTATCTCTGGTAATTGAAGCCCCTCAGCTACAGTACATAAAAAAAAAAAAAAACAATCATGTTTGTATTCTTTTTTTTCCACCAACCACAAACCACATAGCCATGGAATTGGTTTTGCAAAACCCTCAGACATTCATGTCAATTGTAACCCTTCCCCAAGGGTAGCTTTCTTAGTTTAAAGTGGTGTTTATTTATGCCAAGCATGTCGGTGCCTATTTAAAGCAATAGCAATATACAGTATGACTATAATTTGTAAATTAGGCAGACACATTTAGAACTTGGAATGCACCAAAACTCATCTAGGCTCAAAACCTGGTGAGTTGACTTTAGAAGTTACCCCACAATTTGCATGGTCTACCTTCCACATTTTCTTCAACAGCTCAGACAAAATGCACATAATATATTTTTTATTTGTAAACCAAAAAAAAATATTAAAATATCTAAACTTTTTTTTTTTTTTTTGTAGTGAACTGATTGCATGCTACATGCCCAATGCATATACATTGCCTCATTTACCAAATGGAATGAAGAATCCATATGCTTGTGTGCAAGTAAGCTGGCAATTAGTATGGAAAGCTCCTAAAAACAACTCTGGTCATGGAGCCTGCAGTTTTGGTAGCGCCGCTGCTCTAAAGATGTTTTCAGATACATTGCAGCAACAACCTACATTTTGGCACATCCTGTCGCCACCTCTTCTAGAACTTCACGGTCTTCATTGTGAATTCCCAGCATTGCTAGGTGCTCAGGCACTTGTCTCTGAACAGGTGCTTGGTGGGTACAGCAGGTTGATCTTAGTTCACCAGGCCTACTTATAATCATATTGCATGAGAACACTAACTGTACTTCTTAGCAGGCCGTGGTGTGGAATCCACTCTGCTTCTTTAAATACATGAGGACATACCATGGCTTTTTGTATCAATTACTCTCTGCATCAAGCATGTAGCAAAACCAGATCCACTTCTACAATTAGTTCTACTGTGACATTTTACAGTGGCAGTTATTAATTGTTTTGCAGCCAAGCCCACTTTCCTAATGTGCCAAGAACAGTCAAGAGGCCCTGTGTGTCATGGCTAAAATTATTCCGGCTGTTTTAATGTCTCGCTTAAAATAAATGTGGGAGGCAGTGACTGCGCTGGAATCCAGATTTGAAATTTAAGCTAATGGAAGCTCGGGCAACTAAAAGAAAATAGTTGGCTCCAAAAAGTTTCTTCATTACCAAGTTCATATTGACTGACGGATTATATATCGTGACCCTGTGCCAACTGAAATGAATGAACGAACCAGTCAGTAAAAATAGGAGCTGTGCGACACTGTGATTCATTATGCTGGAGTCTAAATAACAAAAAAATTGCCCTTATATAGCACATTTCACAGAGTCAATTGTCCCAAGGCACTCTGCTTTAGTGTAGGGCAGTCAATGCGATATTAAATAAAAATGTAATAGCAATTCTTTAAAACCATGTAAAGTTTTGATTTCCCCATTGGACTGCATTAGAAAGGGGGAGGGCCAAATAACATTCATAAGCTCCAGCTGAGTGTAACGATTTGGTACCTACCTGAAAAACTACTTGCATCTACCTTTGGAGAATGTACCCTAAAAAGCTTGTAATACATACTTCTAAGTTTATTAGAGTTTGAAGCTTAGGAGTAGAGGTGTTAAGTGTTAAAAGTGTAAATACTTCAGTTTAATTTGCTATCTCTAAATGTACAGCCATTCACTAAACATTAAAACTAAACCAAAGAAGTACATTTGTATTTCTTACCTACAATTTCTGTATGCTGGTTTTACTCTTTTTTTTTGCATGAATTGGCAATGTGATGGTGAAAAAGTCAGAGGTGGATAAGAGCGTGCACGGGGAAGCAGGGCGGCTGGTAGGTGATGTAATCACACATGGAGACATAAGCCCAATATACGGTCCTTGCAAAGGAGCCGGATCTTTTGTACAGCGGTATCGGCGCTATGCTTTAGTGTGAGAGGTCCCAGGTTCGCGCCCGCCCTCCGCCTGTGTGTGGATTGCCCCACCCTGTGTGATGAGCATGCATTAATATAGTATAATATCTCAGAAAGTCTCAATAACCAGCCTCTCTGAAAGTGGAGAAGATGTTTAATCTGGTCAGGGGGTGAACGGGGCTTCAGGGGATGATCATCAACTGATGAGTAGCAGTTTAATGAAGACCAGTCCCTGTAAAACTCACAGTTGCACTGTACTTTGGCTTCAGTTATTGTAATATGTGCTACCAAGGTTTCCCGATCCTGGTCCTGGGGACCCACTGTGTCGTCTGGTTTTAATGCCAACCGAGTTGTCAATTATTTAATTAAACCTTTAATTGAACTGATAATGTGCTTAATTAGATCTTTTTAATTGTTCTCAGCTCCTAAAAAGTTGCTGATTTCAAATTATGCATAAAATTGTAGAGTTTTCATGAAATTCCCAACTGTTTAAAAGCTGAAAACAATTAAAAAGGTCTAATTAAGCAAATTAATAGTTAAATTAAGCGTTCAGTTAAGTAACTCAGTTGGAATGAAAACCAAAAGACACACTGGGTCCCCAGGACCATGAGTGGGAAACCCTGTGCTAGACTAGTAGTGGTCTGCTTGTAGTCTGACAAAAAATGCAATGAAGGAGCTTTATTTCAGCACTGCTTACAACAACGCAAGATCAACAAGAAGAAAATTTGACTTTGTTTTCCCTGCAACAGCTGACCCTGCTTTCGTACAAAACTAACGCTACATACTGTTTTACATAATGGTAAAGTTTTAAATTTCCGTGCTTGCTTCTTTGGCTGAAGAGATATTATCAGCTCATCATCTAACTAGGGTACCAGCTGCGCAATTAAATCATCCCTAAACTCCTGATGGTAAACAATGTATTTACCTGAGATATTAGCAGCTGCTAAAGATGCAACTGACAAAATAAATCTGTGTTGATTCGAAACTTTATGTTGGCACTACAATTTGGTAGCAAAATACAGCGCTGGTTTACTGGAGTTCAGAAATACAACTTTTCAGCTTTATAGGGTTATCTTTTCAATTCATGTTTTGCTTAATTGTTGAGCTTTTTGCTGCATTACAGCCCTTCATTAAAAAATAATATTTATTTTTCAGGGCATTTTATTAATGGCATGTGTGCAACACACAAACCATAAGGGTATTTTTATTTTTCGCTGTTCTTGTTCTAAATTTCTTGAATGCAATCATTTTAAGCTACATTTTTACACAACAGTACTCACACGTTTAGACATTATTGAAACTGGGGTTATCACATTCTACTGGTGTTAATATACTACACCTCTCTGCACTTGCAAGCATTTCCATAACATAATCTAACAAGGGCTGAGCTGACATCCCATCATGACTTTTTTCTTAAAGGCATACAGCTTCTATGCCTGAACCCTCAATATGACATGCGTGTTGGATGCATAGTTTTAACAATATATTTATTTATTTATTGGTGCACATGTATAGCTATTATATAATATATCTTACAGTGCGATACTATAACAAAAAAAATGATAATGACAAAAATGACAATGATAATACCAGAAAATAATCTTAATCATTTTTAATAAAAGTAGTCGGTGTACTGTCACAATATGCCTCCCCATTAGAATTTGCTACTGGTAGCAAAGTCTGACAGCTATAGATGCTACCCCTGTTTTTTTTTTTACAAAGGGGGAAAAAGATGGTAATAAATTCTGATGGGTTGTATTGTGGTGTCAGACACTGCTACCCCTGTTTATACAATGAAAAAAGACAGAATACAATATCAATTACAAGTCTTTTAGGTCGTTATTTTACAAAAATGTAAAAGCTGAAGAAATGCCATCAAAACATTACTTTACAATTAGGAATACTCATTGGCCATGTTTTAGAAACAGGGAAGATGCATTAATTACCTGCGTTTGAGAAATAGTCTACAGTAACAGTTTTATCTATTTATACTTACTTAATACCAATAAAGTAAAACAGTACAAAAAGAAGCAAAAACCAGCACAAATATGATTTTAGGTGGTGGATCGCATCGGTTGCTGGCTTATTTTGAAAACCCTGCATACCCACGAGAGGACCAGAGTCAAGCGATGCTCCTAGTGTAATTCCCACGAAGTCTGGAAACTAGGGCTGTTCGCTAGCCAGGAATTCAAAGGTAGTTTTAAACCTTCGCAGGTTCGTCAGTTGGCTTCATGTGCAGTTTTTTTTTTTTTCCTCTGTTAACAGAAAACGTTTGACAATGTGTGAATACTATAAATCACATATTAAATGCCACTCACATGCAAAAATTGGACATAGGTGGGGAATAAGGGGCCAAGCAACCACCGATGAGTGCGATATATCTGCCAATGAGTGCGATATATCTGCCAATAAGTGCGATATATCCACCAACGAGTGCGATATATCTGCCAATGAGTGCGATATATCTGCCAAGGAGTGCGATATATCTGCCAATGAGTGCGATATATCCGCCAATGAGTGCGATATATCTGCCGATGTCCGAAACGTGACTATCGGGCTTAAACTCGCTTAAGCCTTGAGAAAATATTGTTTCTGATTTATTTCTTGGTTTGTAAGTCACCTGTCCCTTTCACTGCCATGCATGTTGACAAAAAAAACCCCAGCAAATCAGCTGGCACAGCTTTATGAGGGGCATCTGCTCATGGATGCGGATGCAGGACCCCATGCTGCTCAGTGGCCCAGGTTGTGTGGTTCAGATTGATGGGAGTGTCATGGTCCAGGTGAAATATAGATGTGGTCACAACCTGGGAAAGCCTGATAGGTGGGTATTTGGCATTTACCAACCAGATATCAGATAAACAGCTTGGGTACCTTATCTTTGTTGATCATCACCAAGTTAGTGAGACCAGGGACTGAACTACACAGCGATCAGTGGCCAGCATACCAAAGCATTGCAGCCGTACCTGGTAATCACGGCTATATTCATAAAAGCATCAACCACTCTGAAAATTTCAGACCCGGACACGGGAGTGCACACCAACAACATGGAGAATTACTAGACCTGTGCTAAAAAAACTATTTAAAACTACACAGGGCATGGCAGAAACGATGATACCATCGTACCTGGATGAATTCATGTGGAGAGAAAGGCACGGCAGGAATTGTCGAGATGCATTTAGAAATATTCTGTATCATATAGGAGATCACACAGCCGTGCAGGGGGCAGGACCAGCAGCAGACGGGGCAGGAGATGAACCCAGAGGAGGAATGCAGCCATAGAAAACATCATAAGGGGAAGCAGCGGCACAACTTTTAAGAGCCTTTTCTAAAAGAGCTAAAAGTTTAATTTAATTTAAGATAGATATTTTTTTAAAAACCTCTCATTTTCAGAATCTGATAGTGAAACATTGTAATGAGTTCAAGGAGAAGGGGTGTAGTGATCAGAACGACTAATTTTGAGCCGATTTAAATTGATTCGATCAGAATTCTTTGTTACAAATGGACCTTTTTTTCATTTTCTTGCCCTCTTTATCTCCACCTATGCCAAGAATTGGATCTTTTGATTTATATAATGAATATTATGTAAACAAAAGTTGTTGTATTAAAATCCACTACCAAATCGTTATACGTGGCAACTCTATATGACACCACTGCTCTGTAAAACCCTCTGCTAATTGGGATTTTTTTGTTAAATGCCCAGACAACCAAAAAAAAAGTTGAATGCAAACTGTGCAAGCGAATGTTGATGGATCATCAAGGCACATCCAATCTCTGGGGTTACTTGACAAGTGTAAGTTCATATTATACTTCATATTTTTAGTAGTAGTAAAATGTGACTGATAACCTGCTTGGTACAGTGAATGTTAAATAAAGCTTTGTTTTGCCTAAATCCGCCGCAGTTGGTGCTGCTGCAAGGCAAGCTTACTTGTATATATCAATTACATGTAAATAAACAATGTGTGTGTATATATATATATATATATATATATATATATATATATATATATATATATATATATATATATATATATAATTTAAATTATAAAAACATGATAAAAACCAATTATAATTATAAAAACCTTCGAAGATCAAAATGTGCCCTTCGTTGTAGCCCTACCAGAAACTTTGCACAACTAGGATACAACCTACACTGCCTTTACCAGCTACTCTGGGACCCCATGAAGTCATATTCCTGTGGGTTCATATTAGGGTCAAATTCCAACTAGAAAAAATGAATAGACATTTTGTGTAAAGGCCTAAAAGACCATATGGTATCTATCTGATGCAGTAGGAAGAGCTCATGTTAAACAAAATGATCTTTTAAAAGCTACTTTGTAATAAAAGCAAGAACTCTAGAATTAGAGTTTGATAGCCATACATATTGTGCTTTTTTATTTTGTATTTTTTAATCAACAGTAATATACAGTTGTTCTAGGTTTCCCATGGTCTTGATCACTGCTTGTCGTTGCTTTGACATGGTAGCAAGAAAGGCTTAGATGTATGTCTACTGTAGTCAGTGCCTAATGTAAAGCAATATCCAAATCAGACTCAATTGCAGCATTACTTTGTAACTAACCTAATTTCTTCTGCTCACCAGTGCAGTTGTCATTTTTACAGAATTCTGCAACCATGCAGAGTTTACTAATACTACAGATAGACAATCTGTCTAAACTATCTTAATCCTATTAATAACCGACTTATATACTTGATTCCCAATAAAAAAGTGCCAGCACTTATCCATTGCCAAAGCCATGTGGTTAATCATGCATGACGTCAGATGAAGTATGATGAAGATAAAATGCATGCCATGTGTTCGGAGGTTTTGTTTTATTTCACATTATGTGTTTACATACATGTGATAAGAAAAATGTTCAACACCCCTACGTCAGCTTAAGCAGGATTAGACTTGGTACAGGAAGAACAGAACAACAGGCAGATGGAAATAGTTGCAATAAAGCTGATTTAATGAAGGAATAAAGCCATTAGCATTATTAAATATGATTGCTGTCACACAGACCACAATACAGGGCGATTAAACCACTTAGTGTAAATGGCTGAAAAAGCAGTGCTTTCATAAAAGTACATTAAATGATTGAAATATCTTTTTTGAAATGTGTTCGCCTTGCAACATGCTTATCTGGATTTGGGAGACCATTTATAAAACTCCCTTGGACTTATCCATTACTTGATTAAGCAAATATCAAAATGAAATGTAGCAGTCACAGTCTTGTATACTGGTTAGTACAAATGTCTTGTGTCAGCCTTTCAGTATTAATTGAAATTACAAGCCTGCAGCTTGAAGGACTACAACATCACCAATTTGGTTGTTTCACTGTTGTTGGTTGATGGTCGTCCATCTGTTCTTCCAGCTGTAATATATGTTGCCCTAGAGTTTTACATATATCTAAAGAAGTGTAGTTTCATCCAGTTGTGATGAACCTTGATGAAGTATCAGAATCTAGCAACGTAAGAAAGTATGTACTGTACAGTGTGATTGCTACACTTACATTGTTACTTCTAACTAGAGAACTGCTTATTAAACTGTGGTACAATTTGATTGATTTTGAGTCAGATCAGAATCTGGGTATATGTAGGAACTTGTCAGTGCATATGTCACAAGACTTTGTATGTACGTGTGTTGGATGTAGGTAACACTGACTGACATTCTTAACCTTTACATAACCCCCTTCCTGCTGTATTAGATTCATTTTCTCATTTTAGACACCGACTGTCCTCTTGCCCTTACCGAGACGAGAATGCCAAATTAGGTGCCATAAGCAATGAAGGTTTTGGGTTGATTTCTGTCAACTGGGAGCTGGACTCTAGCCACAAGGCTTTGTTTACATTTTGGAACTCAAGTGGCCTTCATTTTAGAAATTACTTTCAGCTAACTCACCTTGTATATCACTTTAAGCAAGCTCTGAAAATGAAGTTTTGGATGCATATCTCTGTTTATCTGTTCAGTATGCCCACTATGACTCGATGAACCTGTATATTAATATTAAATAGAGCTTACTCATGCCTGTCTCTCAAGAGCTGGTTAAAGCTCAGAGCCCTACTTACTGCACCACGAGCCCTCGATTTTAAAAACAAAACTAAGTGGATTATTATAAAGCCCTAGGTAGAAAATACTGTTCCTGGTCACAGAAAACTGGCTAAACTCCATGAACCAAACTCAAACAGTACACAAGGAGATGCCAGTCTGTTCCTGTAATCCTGTTCCTTGCATGAGCTGTAATAGGATTACCCAACAATAAAACTGCAAATACTGTAAGATAGTGCTTTCTAATATAAACTATGTAGCCAAGATTGAACTGGAATTAGGGATTGCCCGTGATTGTCCATGATCGTGCTGTTGTATATGACCAGTACAATGACTTATTTCCTAAGGTATTTGGGAGTCTTCTTATTCAAATGTCTAGTCCAAGTAGATCTGTGTCTCCCTGTATTTCAGATTTTACCTCAGGCCTCCTTCACCCATACTAATGGAAGAAACTGTACTACAGTAAAAACAAGTTGTAATCTTCTTGTGGGCTATTAGGCTGGCCACTAACTTTTTATAAATGTGTTGTACTGTAATTTAACAAGTAGTTGTGTTGTAACTACTTGTCCATTTGAGTAATTGCTGTTTTATTACATTCTAAATAAGATGCAATAATGTAAAGTGAAACAGTATAAATATATAATTCAGAGAGCGAAATCCTACAGGATATGTGTGTGTTTTGAACTCTCTCCCTTATAAAAATGTATGGAACATGTTTTCCCAGAGTTGAGGGAGTGGAATAACCTAGGAGAGCTGAAGACTCAGCCACACAGGAATACATTTTAAAGGACAGGCTAATAACACCATGGTTCAATCTGCAGCTAACGTTTCCTCTTAATCATTTATCTCCATTCGTTACATAGTCAAAATAAGGGGGGGGGGGGGCTTTGATTGGTAATTAATCTAATTTTGCATTGGATTTTTAATTCCAACTAATCTCTTGGGGCAAATATGAACATCTTTCATTTGCCTGTAAAACCTGCACTCCTATTAAGGCTACACCACTTTGTCACCCACCTCAAACACATGATACAATGCAGCTGCTGCTGACATTGAATCAGTGTGACACACCAATACACACACACTGTTGGTGTAGCATCAGGAAGTACAATATGCACCTGAAACCTTAGCACATTGGGCCACTTCTGGTACAATTTTTCACCGCTCCCAGAGACAATATATATATCTATATATATATATATATATATATATATATACACACACACACACACACATATATATATATACATATATATATATATATATATATATATATATATATATATATATATATATATATATATATATATATATATATATATATATATATATATATATATATATATATATATATATATATATATATATATATATATATATATATACATACATATATATATATATATATAGATATATATCTATATATATATATATAGTATGATATTATGATATATATATATAACCTACATATAATGAAAGAATGGAGCAGAATACTTGGATGTGTCTCTCTTGAAGACCAGAGGTAAAAACGAACCCAGACCACTTGTTTGTCTAGAGATTGGGTCTCTAGTGACATTATATCAGGGATAACCACAATTTCATCCATAGGAACCCCCCATAACCCCCCCCCCCCCCCCCCCCCCCCCCCCCTTCCAAATTTCGTAACAACAGGTTTACCAAAAGACGCTAACGAACCAATACTCGTGTGTATTGGAGTTCTCATTTGTGCGTTTTTTGCAAGAAAGAAAAGGAAAGTTGATATATAGACAATCATACTTTTTCTTCCTTTTCGCTGGCTTTCAGCTAGTTATTTTTTTTCTCTTTTTCATAAACTTTTTATTAGTGCGATCGTCTTCCCCATGCCCTCTGTTGCTACATTGTGTGGTTCTCCATTATCATCGTCTTGCAGTAGGGATTTCTGTCCAACGTGTATTGACATGTTGGAAACTCCGACACAGAGAGGAAGAGCTCCATCGCCCCTCCTCAGCGATCTGATAGACTCTGCCTCGAGGGCTAAAAAAGACCTGGCAGCCCCAAAGGAACAAAGAACCTCTGCCATGCCTCCCCCAAGGAAGTGCTCCAGTAAGTTTGTGCGTGGACTTGGCAGCAGGGAGAGAGACAAGCTTGCAAATCCAGCTGCAGAGACTTCAACCAGCACTGTGTAGCCATCTCCTTCACAGGTCACAATGACTCCTATGACCAGGGATCAGTTCTTCCAGTGGGTGGGGGAATGAAAATCTTAAACAGACTCGACCTCCACAGCCTGTAACCTATGCGACGGGTTCTGGTACTCCCAACGCTACTGACACCAAAGCCAGGGCTGTGGCAAGTGCGGTGGCTGCTCGAAGGTGTATCCAAATTAAAACATCGGCACGAACTCCAGATACACAGGCCAGGATACTGTGTTACCCTTCCAGGGTGACTTGCTCTTTGGCACCGGACTCTCTGTCATGGTCAAGGAGCCAGGTCATACAGACCCGCATGTGACCATTTCAGAAAAGGAGGTAAACCCTCCACTTCAATCCTCACTCTTCTTACCATCTAGTGCCTTTCTCCCCTTATCTCTGCCAGTAGGGGGAGGGTTTCTCATTTTTTAACATCTGATCCCTGGGTCCTAGAGATCATACAATATGACTACAAAATACCATCCATTCTCATCCTCCAGTAACAGGCATCATCACCATGAAGGACTGGTCACGGCCACAATATTCCTACAATAAAAGGTCAAGTCCATGATCCTTTCTCGTGCCATAGAACAGGACCTCCCCCATCTTCTCAAGGGCAGAGCCATTACTTAAAATAAGTTTTAATTCATAAAAGGAATGGGAAGTTCTGACCTATTCTAGACCTCAGAGGTCTCACCAGATGCATCTGGTCAGAAAAGTTCAAGATGGTATCCCTAGACACCATTACTAAGACAGTCCAACCAGGGGAATAGTTGATTTGGATAGATTTAAATGATGCCTACCTCCATCTCCCTATACACAAAAGGAAGAAAGATTAGGGCTGCTCCAATTAACAGATTAATCGGACCTATTAATCAACTAAATAGTTAATCGCAGATACATTTTTGTATAGGACAGTATAGCAACAGGACAGTTTTCTTTTATTTATTTTTTGGCTGGGTATTTTAAACTTCATTTCCCAACATCCTCAGCCTTGAAAGAATGCACACAAGAAGGCTTCCAACATCAGTTCGAATCTGATTGCTGTTGTTACACACACGCACTTCTTATATTTTCTACAACGTCCAGAACGATCCTCAATGTTTGCTGCCAACTTGGAAAAATATGTCTGCATTTACTACAATCAAAGCAGACTCTATTAATTTTAAACCTGTGTTGGTGAAAGGGAGTTTTCATGTTTAAGTTGGATGTACAAAGTTCATTTCAACTGAGTTGAAGGTAGTACAGCATTTATTTTTCACTATTCCTTCATTTGGCCTGGCACGGTTTCAGACGAGTAAATGCATTTTACTAGTGTCACAAGCTGCGACTATAATGTTTTGCTTTATTGATGTTAGTACTGTTAATATTACATTACTGTTCAAGTTGTTTGTGTATACCGATTTTTACTAGTTTATAGTGTGGAACTTGGGTAGAAGAGTTGTTTTAACTGATGTTTAACTGTTTTATGTTAACTGTTTTTTTTATGTTTTTTTTATTTTAATGCTGAAAACCCAGAATCCCTAAATATAATGTAAAAATACATAAAATAAAGGTTGTTCATAAGGAGCCATAAGTATTATATACGGTATGTTTGCATCAACGACACAAACAAAATCTATTCTCAGTTTTTGTGCATTATATTTTGCTATTAAACTCTTTCAAGGATTGACGTCTGTGAAAATGTGTTACATTTACTGAAATAAAAACGCTTTTAAAACAACCAAATTCTCATTGGGTTATGTTATTTTAGATTCTATTGCTTTTTTATGTATTAGTAGCAGGACAGCCACTATAAGATCGTTACTTTTATTAAAAATATGCAGGGATATATAAATATTGTTGAATCTACCGATTAATCAACCAATGCCCAAAAATTAACTGATCAAAAATGTTAATCTAGTGACAGCCCTAATATATATATTAAAACAGAAGCAATTAAATCAGACTAAACAATAATTATTTGTGCTTTCTGAACTCTGAAAGAACCAGTGGCAGGATAGTAATATACAAGTCTATCAACAGTAAGTAAGACTTTAAAATGTTGATGTTCAACACTTATCCCAAGAACTCGCACTATGTCCTATATACTACAACACTTAAAATGGTCTAACTGTGCCTTTTAGTGTATAGAAAAATAGACAAGTAGTCACTCAACTCTAAGCACTCAAGTTTTGCCAAAAATGAAAGACAGCAAAGGATAAAAAGATTTGCCTAGGACTTGAACTATTGACCAGTTATCAATTCACACTCTTCCAGTGACTTCTTGAAGGTATTTGAAGACCCTCGTAGGAATTCAATCTCTTTTTCTAATTAAATTCTCATCTAGAACCAAATGGCTTCAAGGGCAATAGTCATGGAACCTTTGAACTTCTCTCCTGTAGCACAACGCCTCAATTAGATAAAAAGACAATAATTAGCAAATCTTTTATCTTGGGGTATAATTAAATCTTTAATGAAGGACATCTTAATCAATGATTTGAAATGACAAGTTCATAAATAAATTAGTTCTGCCAATGGAAGTGTGGCAGTAATCAATGAACTATGTTAAACAGATAGGGGAGAAAGGGGGTCGCTTCTAATGCAACAAGGTACTGTCAATACAGGCGTGCAGTTCAATTTCTTAAGCTTTATATACAGGTTTTAAATCAGGCTCCACAGCTATATACACCTACAGAGACAGGATTTTCTACATATGCAACACTTTTACATGTTGCTATACGCATGTATTGTTACTGTCAAGTCATACATTTTTGATGCATAACATGTTTATGATACATAAACAGTCATGTTTGTTTGTCAAACTGTTGCACTTTTTTTTTAACAAGGCTATTCTCAGCTACCGCAGAGTCATGTGACATGGTTTTCATCATCTGTTTCTGTTCAGTTATGAAGTAGAGTAAGGAGCCAAGTGCAACTGATAGACCCCCTCATAAAAACAAGTTACTTTTACCAGGTCTGAGAAGTCCTTGTTGTCAGTCATGTACTACAGGTTGGAAATGTGTAACAAGCTTTGAGTAAATCCCTTTTTTCACTTTATAAAGATTATGAAACCTCCTTGACTTGTTGGAATAGTGTTGTACAGAACATGCATGCAGGGAAACACAGAAGTTCTTATAGTTACAATGCTGTGATGTCTGAATGTCTTTTTTTCTCATGTCATGAGACATAGGTAGTGTAAGATTCAAACAACTCAACACCCTGTAGTGTTTCCATACTGTAAGCCAGCTTCTCAGCTCCTTTAAATGTTTCCTCGGATGTCGCCATGTTCAAACACAGGTTCTAAATGAATGCACATTGAATGCACCATGATTTTGTTTTAGTTCAATATATACAGGCACAGGAATATATGGGAGAAATTAATCCTCGTAAATACAGTAAAACGGAAAGAGACTTCTACAAATGGACAGAGGCTTGGAAATGGCATGAAGCCAGAATCATCTTTCAAAAGTACTGTAGAAATGCAATTTTGCTTTCGCCAGATGAAGATGCCTGGTATGCTTTAAATTGTTATTTGCTTTAGTAGCAAATTCATAAGCACATTATTCACTTAGCAATCAAGCGCTGGTGCTGTGGACTGATGCATGCTGTAATGGGGAGCTACGCAGACTGGTTTCTGTGTGCTTTTCTCATTCAATCTACATGGTTCACATGGACCTCACATGACGTCTATCAACCTTATTAACTTTTAATATATTTCTGTGGCAGAGCACAGCTCTGCCCTATAGAAACTGGCAGGGATGGGATTAAATTTTGCTTTTTCTCTTTCTTTTTGTGTTTAAATCCCATTGTTTTGCCCTTGTGTACTTTTATTTTGTGTTATTTATAATAAAATTAGTATATTTTTTTTTTGAACTGCAGACTGTCTCTGGGCCTCTATCCACTCACCAGCCTGCCACAGTTTCTAATTTATGGTAAGATGCAACACCGATCTAAGTTGTGGCTAATTTGAGGAAACATAACCAGACTAATATTAACCTATCTACGGAATGAACACTGTGAAATATATATATATATATATATATATATATATATATATATATATATATATGTAGTAAAATGTATGTATGTATGTATGTATGTATGTATGTATGTATGTATGTGTATATATATATATATATATATATATATATATATATATATATATATATATATATATATATATATGTGTGTTTGTTTGAATTGTCTAAGTCTTACCTACATGAGAAAACATTTTTTGTTAACTCCCATTTCAATAACCAAACACAAATCTTTTAATTGTATTTCTTACCTTACTGCTCATTAACTATCATAAAGGACAGATTTTGCATGGGACTTCACTAATAATGTGTTGATAGATGTCATATTCCTACACAGCCAGGGAAACTAACTCCCACAATATTTTACCTTGGGACTCATTGCAATATACATATAAAAAACCTCCAGGAAGTTCTTAATTTGCTGGTAGACTCACACCAGCTATGTAACTACCCCCCCCTCCCCCCACCCCCCAACTATACAAGTGTAAATTAGGGTGTGGGTTTGGAATAGGAAGAACTGTATCGGAAGTAATTTTGTATATGACTTGTCTTACGTGGTAACAATCCAAACTTCCTTTATTTTTGAACAGAATGCACCATTGTTAGGTTGAAGGAAATAAAAACAAACATATATCTATATATATATATATATATATAATATAATATATATATATGAGCCTTCTTGATCAAAGGGCAAGGAGAGTTCACGTGTGATTAATACAGCTATGAGGCTGTCTGGCATATGATATTAGCAGTCTGCAATATGAGACACTGGGTAATTAATTTAGACTAGGAGTGGTGTAAAATTCAATTTTCCATACATTCAAAACTGTTTATGACACTTGGGTTATTCTAGTTATTCAAATCCCATGCCAAGCTTTAAGCTTGTGACCCCATACATAGGTCACATGGATGGACCTGAAAGAGGAGATAGTAGCAGATCCCATTTTATGGATTAAAGCATGCTATGTTAACTGTATCACAAGAATGGTATTATTTGCATACCAACATATTTAGCCATATTTGTGTAGATGTAGGTGTACATAATTCACTTTTAATGCGAAGTTTAAAGTGAATTGAATATTTACACTTATTTAAATACCAGTGATTAAGATGAAATGTTTATTTACTTTTAACAAAGTCCTTTCAATGCTGTTGTGCAATTTTATTTTTAAAGCAGCGTGAAGGATGCCATCTATCAAGAGCTGTTGTCTGTCGCTGTGTATTCTCCTTGTTAACAATATTTTTAGGCTGAAGTACCATGTTTCAAACTGCTTTTTTTCAACATAAGGCACTCAAAGTGGCCAACTGACTATTCGATTCAATCAAATTTTACAGAGAGTGTTTTAATTAAACCACTGGGTGGCAGCATTGCCTTTGCAGACAGGGCCAACTGAAATTCTAGTTTTTTGCAAACAGATTCAAGTTGAACAAGGTAAAGTAGCATCATCATTTCTAATAACAATTGTGGATCATTCTGAATTGAAAAATGAAGGTTACTACAAATCCTCTGGCTGTTGGCTAGTTCCATTATCTAATGCATTGCATTTACAGAACCGGGAACATCCACACGGCACACAGTACTGCACTGTATCTGTATCCTATACAAAAATGAATGTGTAGCAAACTACATACTGTAGTCCAATAATAAAATACAATATACTAAGCTGACAAATAATCCATGTTAAGTGAAAAAAAAAAATCACACAATTATACATATGGACCCATTAATAGCTAGGTGGGTTATTGTGTTTTGGAGAAAAGGTCTAGTGCCTGTTTCCCCTAGAGCTTCCATCAAAACAAACAATCATCCAAACATTTATATAACTTTCAAAATACAACTACACATAGTCACACTGTAGTTATTATTACCATATGTAGTTTGAACACAATTCTGTGATTCAGAACATGTTGCTTTGGCGGCGCCTGATTTTTTATTTGGTTGTGTTTTTGTAATAACATCATTTGTTTTACCTCTGCCTTGATATGGTTAAATAAAGGTTATAAAATAAAAATAAATACAAAAATACTGACTTGCCAAAAAATTATAGGTCAACTGCTAAAGAAGCCTGCACTGTATAGTTTTAACTATGAGCTCTCCTGTAGCTGTTTAGATTTAGCTGGTAGAGTCTGTCTCTCCCCTCCTCTTGATCTGTTGTCCCATCTGAGTACTTCTCTAACGTGATACATCTCTGAACATGATCAGTGACAGTTATAGCCGTGGGGTGAGACTTCCAGTGACAGGGGCAGCAGACTCTGATTTGAGACAAGTCATCACAAACAACTGCAGCTGCCTCTTCAAGTGACATTCCCGTTACTTGAGGAACGAAGGGGATGACGAAAGTTCTTTCGACAGAAAACTTTTGCTGACAAGAAGGTGACAGGTCCTGGCACAGCTGGTCTCACGACGTCTTGAAGGAGGCCTGCCTGGTTGCTAATTTAAGCTTAGTGATGGCAAGTGGCCTTGGGCAAACACCAGGTTGTGTATACATTTCAAAGAATGACAGGAGGTGGACTTGTACTGGTCTGTCAGTTTCGTTATATAATGCCTCTGATAATGTCACATGGTTATTAAAGCTTGGAATATGATTGCCATGTAAGGCCTATCCAATTGAAAGGGGTTTTCAGATAGGAAGTAGGTGTATTAAGATTCCTGTTTGAAATCCAACACTGAAACCATGAATTTCATTTTTGATACCTATAGATTGCAAAAACACAAACTTGAAGTTCAGAATAAGCTAATAATGCAATTTGTAAATTAATATTCTCAACATATAAACTGTTGGAGATACAGTATGCAACAACTTTTTATTGACAGATTAGTAGCACTGAAATGCATTTTTGTTTCCTTTGTTTTACCTTTTAAAGCAAATCAGATTCATTGTGTTTCACAAAACTCCACCATCATCATAGGTGTATTCTACATTAGCATCAGCTGAATAAGGTACAATAATAGCACTTTGCATACTTTGCGTACCACCCTATGTTCTATGTTTGTATAATTAAATTAGTTTCAGTGATTTTCTGGAAATGCAGCCATTTACAGTTAAAACACAGTTGCTTGCAGGGTTGGGGTCAATTCCAGTTTTATCTTTTTACTCCTGCTTATAAGTAAACTAACCCTGTGCTGTATTGGAATTGTAAATGCGGAATAGGCTGTATTAGAATTGGATTTGTTTATAAAACCGAATTGGAAAATAGGAATGGACCCCAAACCTGGTTGCTTGTATTGTTACAGCCTGGTGTAATACATATTCATTCTCAAGTGTTGTATGTAAGGTGTCTTGTTGGATAAATGCTTTAGCCACACTACTGCGACTACTAATAACATCAACAACATATGAACAAAGGTCATATTGTAGGTTACGCTAGCTTTACAATATCGCCACTTGATTCTGATTGCAGAAAACATTACCGTCTTGTACAAAACAACCTGTTCAATTGCACAAAACATAAACAATCTTGTAAAAAAACTCATTAACAAACAAAACAACTGTGTAGGAAAAACACACACATAAAACACACATCAGAAAACAACTGCATAGGAAATACACACAAAACAAAACACACAGCAAAAACAACTGTGTAGAAAAACACACACAAATAAAACAGACATAGCATTAAATGCCTGTAAGAAAAATACTACTGCTAAAATAACTGATATATATAGATGCGTATCAGGGTTTTACGCGTGTATTAATTATTTCACAATCAGACTCTTACTTTTGTTTTCTGTAGTGTTCTTCCTATTTCCGCCACTTTTGATAGGTCTGGAACATAAGCTGTGATTCGTTAATAGCTGCTGTTTTGTGCCTTCCTACTTTTCCTTCCCAAACAAGCAATATCTGTCTCCTCACCTTTTGCAGATTAGAAGTGGCTAGTTTTGGTTTTGGGATAAAGAAAATGTGATATGGAAACTAGCGATATTGTCGCATAAACACTCTTTGATCGGGGCTTGATTTGGTCCGGCCTCTAGTAGGAAACAACTTGGAAACTCAATTCTAACATATTTTCCTTTTAGAGAGGAAAAAAAAAAAGAATCTGCTGGATGTACTTCTCTCCAGGGGCTATATTTATCAATCGTGCATACTGTCAAATTTCATTCTAAACTGTGTGTGCGCATAATTAGCCATAATATTAGCCTAATATTATAATTATTATCCACACAGTGGTATCAATATTGATTATCACCACAACGAGTATCACAAACTAAATAGAAAACAGAGAGAGAGACATTAGATAATTAATGTCAGTGGTTTTGGACTCCATCGTTGCCCTTTGTCCTCAGTACATTCAGTTTCCTTATACTGATGGAGAGCAGATTGAAATAAAAAGGGATCTTCATTTAATTGCTGGGTTCCCCAGTACATTTGGTGCTACAGATTGCACCAAATAACAATAAAGCACTGACATTAAATGGATTTAATTTCGTGAACATGACACGGTAGTACTCAGTTAATGTGCAGGTTATATGTGGTGCCCGACTCCGTCTACTAAATGCTGTGGCTAAATGGACAGGCGGAACCCGCGATTCATTTAGTCTTCAAAACAGCAGTGTGGGCACTCGCAGAGAAAAGGGAGCCGTGACAGATGATACATTTACCATATAAGTCTATACAGGAGCGTATTAAATGCGAATTTTCATGTGCGATCAATTTTAGAGACATTGAGATTTACTAACACGTATTACTTAGAAACGTGCATAAGAGTGCCTTACTCAAGAGTGATAAATCAGAATTTAATTAATTGATAATTAATTATTTAAGTATAAACTTAGGTTTGTTTTATGCATACAAACATGCTGACTACCACTATTAAGAACCAGCAATGACATACAGTGAACTGGTTCTTCCAAACGACATATTAGCTATGCAGTAAAAGGGAGACAGCATCCCTAATTTTTATAATCAATGTGCTTTAACAAACATGACAGCCACACTGGGAGAATAATGAATAATCATTAGCAAAAGGTCTACAAATTATTGATGTAAAATAAGCAATAATTTTTTTTCCCTTTTGCCATTCACTGCCATTAACAAGTAACTTGCAATCCAATAAATGTCACAATTGCTTTCACTTAATTAAAAGAATAGATATTATATCGTAATGCAGGCTGGCATTTATATCCCAATTTCGGTGGACTGCAATTTACGGCCACTGCTTTATTTGAAGGGAGCCACAAATAATGGCCATTAAACTGACAAAGAATGGACACAAGATTGCATTAATGAAATTAGATAAGGTGGGCTAGTGAGATACAGAGCACTTCTGCCAAGTAGATGGGAAAAAGAAAGTTCGAATCCAAGAAAAAGTTTTTTTTTGTTTGTTTGTTTTTTTTTGGCTACATAAATATGTACTTAAATAGAACAAAAAAACACTATCAATTACAGTATCAAACCTGTGTAAAATACATTTCTTGTAATTTACAAAAGTTTGAGATGGTTTTAAAAATAGGTTTTCACCCTTTTTGCAGGACTAGTACTGGTATACTATAGCTTGCCCCTGGTTTCTCCAGATAAACTTTACACTTGCTGTGTTAAATCTGGTTCACAAATCCCAACACTTTGTCAGAGTCAAATACAATAAGCAGAACAGTATATGACCTACCATAAATCTATATATTTTTTACCTTTATCAGCTATGGGGTATGGGTAAACAAACAGTAATCTTTTTAGTTTTCATTGTAACAATTCAAGAATTTTATTATGTAAGGAGTCTGTTTAAGGTGAACACAATAATAATAAAGTAATCTTTGGCTAAGGACAACACAGTACTTTTATAACGGATTAATAACTTTTAAACAGCAAGTGTGTTTTTACTGGTAGAGGGTTGGGACAATGTAATTCAGCTTACATACCTGTGCTTTGCTACTATGGCTGGCTGTATCTCTATCATACTAGTAAAGTTTGAGAACTGATACCAAAGTGTGACAAAGTTTTCATGATCATCAATGCCAATATTCTACCAAGAGACTCTTGGAACAGGTGGTCTTTGAATTACCCAAGCAATCGGGTTAAATCTGGACTGGAAACATATCGTGTTCCCAGTAACTTATCATTATTAAATTCATTTAAAATTCCATTTTACAGAGATTCAAAAGGATGACTAGATCTACCATCTCATTGTAAACATTCTCATTCACGCATGTTATGAGGTAAAAGCTGTTTATTGTGGTGAGTATCACATTTTTGGTTTAAGGGAAATTGTTTTATTCCTGTCCTGTAAACATTTAATCTTTTTGTTAAAAGTGAAGTTTGTTTAAATACCTGACTAACGATTAGGGATACACGTACATCAAAACGTATTTGGTTGTACCTAACCTACAGTATATAATCATAATCAGTATATAATCATAATTAGATCAGCCACTAAACATAATGTGTTCTCAATAATGTATCATTATTCAATTAATTTAAATTACTTTTTATAAAACAGATTTAAAAGGATGACAAATCAATCATCTCATTATAAACAAACTACTTAACAATGTTAGAGGCAAAAGATGTTTATTACATTAAAAATGTTTAATTATAGCGTATTTTTCAGTTTCAGATTTATTGGTATTTAGATATTACTTCATCATAGACATGTTTTAAGAGGAGAGAATTGAATTAGCACAAATAAATGTAAAAAATGTTTTATAAAACTTTACATTTTGACATGCTTGGACTATGTATACAGATTTTACAGGGATATACAACACATGGCTGTTTCAATCAAACTTTAACGTATGCAAATAATGAATTATTGTCTTGAGTTTTTACAAGAAAAACACATTCATTTAAAATACGCAGTAAATTAACATAATATATTAACATTAAGGCATTAATGACATTGTGTGCATTCAGAATATATTTTCCCCCCCTAGCTTTATGTATGTATCTATTTATATCAACACATATTACCAACAAACATACTATATACTGTATGATATTAAGCAGACAGCTCAAGTCTCATTAATTTTTACTGAGACTTTTAGGTTCTCATTTTTGTAAATTTTCTCCTTCTTAAAACAAAGGAAATAATAAAAATGCATATTAATAGACTTAATGGGTGCTTGATATTATATATAAATCTCATGAACTCCTTTCGAACACTGTTCTCTGGATATTAAACCCTGTAGTTTGTTTAAAAAAAAAAAAAAAAAAAAAAGAAAGCATAAATGAAGTACTGTATATAAGCTGCTTTTTTTTCACTGTTACTGCCACAGGGTGTCCCACTCATTTAGTTGCCACCAGCTTGCCAATTTCTTAAACAGATCCCCTGTCAGACAGCGGAACATGTCAGGACTGCCACTTTGTTCGGTTTGCCAAGGATCTTGCCTTAAACACAACGCAAACTGACAGCAGTGCCACAAAAATGAGCGCCTCAGAAAGAGATGGCTGAAACCTTTGAAAGCTACCGCGGTTATACAAAGTCAAAAAGAACAGTCAGCCATCCTAATGTGTACACATCTCCCACATCTAATATACGTTCTGTCTGGCAAAGTCGAGCTTACAAAGTTTGAGGAAGAAAACATTGGGCAGACAGGTCTTGCATTCGAATTAGGAATGATTAGAACTGATTTGGAGATCCAACAAGGTCCTGACCTTGTAAGATTCACAATCACGCACATTCTTGCGTCTTTGGACGTTTCAGGCACTTGGTTGTCATCTCTCACAAATTGGCCATTTTACATCCGAAATGTAGTGAAAATGGAAAGAGACAGGAACCAAAATTGACAAAAGAAAGCAATCCATTATCAGACATTTTCAGTCGTTTTAGGTAAACTGACTGCTTTCCATTTAAGCAACAGAGACATTAAACTGTGTTAACAGTCCTGGTATTTCTGCAAGGCAAACTCAACTGCTGTGCATTGAAGATTCAGTCTTTTGTGAACTTTCTATACAGAAATACTGTGTGGGCTTGAGCTGTGTTGTTGCTGACCAGAGTACATCTAAAATTTAGATTATTTATATAAATACATATTATTTAAATACACAATCCATACTGGAAGATTTAATACAATTATACACATTTCTTATATAAAGAGGTATAAAACATGATACACTTGACCGTGTCATCTAATATGCTTCCTTGTTAAGTTTGGAAAACTAGAAAAAATAATTATTAAATAAATAACATTGTGTATAAATGTACTGAAAAACAACAGTGCTGCGCACAGCAAAAATTGGTATATATTTTAATACCAATAAAGGATTTGAAATGTCTGTATTAGGATATGATTACATACATGTGTTTTTGTGTGGCAAGAGGGTATTTATTCATTTTGACTGTTTTTGTTGTTTTGGATCAAACATGTACAGAATTTTAGGATGGAAATTATTAAAAGTACCATAAGTAAAATGTATTCCAAAGCCAAGTTCTGTAATCTATGTCATAACGCAGGCTTTAAATCCCAGAAGAACTTCACAGCATCTTGCAGGTCTGGCCCAGAGAATTAGGATTTGGGTTTTCTGAGTGCTATGTTTTCACCTAGATTTCCCATTGAGTGGGGGGTGGCAAGTTCACAGCCTTAATTTATTTTTATGTTTTAAATAATTTGAAAACCTCACACGCATCTTTCGTTGCTTATTTCTCGGAATTATTTAACTGCCATCTGTTTCAGTTTTTTCTTAGATTAATTAATTACATAATCAAAGGGCACAAGGTAAACCCTCCAATTATTGGTCAATCTGGCTACCTAATCTTAAACTGCAGCTGGGCTCTAATTGTGAATGCATGCCATACTCTGAGGAAACACCCCTCTAAAGAAACAGACAGGAGTTGATCAGAGTTTATGGAATACTTATCTATAAAGTAATAATGAGACTACAACTAAAACCAACAAAGCCTCTCCAATACAACCTACACTTGTGTTTGACTGTTTATGGAAAAGTCTGAGGTTTACAGCCTCTCAGACAAAATCTAGTATAGCCTCTGCTATTTGTACATTAGTGGATTGAATCTATAGGCTGTGGTAGGTTTATAAAGGGAATATTGTTTGTAGTGTTTTTTTTTTTTTTTTTCAAAGACGGATTTATTCAAGACCATTTTATTGTAAACAGGAAAAAATCTATTTAATTGGTCTGATCAATTGTAGATCTAAATATCATCTCCACTTAGATGAATAAAACACATTGAGTATCATGGTTATGCAAACCATAATCTCTTTTTGAATGTGTATATAAAATATTTAAGAATCTTGTTTGAGAGTCATGGAAGGCTTTATTTCTGATAAATTATTTTTATGAGAAAAACCTAGCATGGCTCCCAATAATAATAATAATAATACATTGCGTAAATATGTGTATCATGGTCACAGTCTTTCATTAATATACATCTCAATCCACAAATTCTAGATGATGCAGAACTTTTGGTTGTAGCTGTATTTTTTAATGACGCTCTCGATGTGCGTTATACATATTACCTGTATAATTGGTTGTGTAAAGATTTCAGATAACTGAAATTGATTCTGCTTACAAAATAGACAAACTGACTACCTAATTGTAGCCATGGGGGCTGAAAGAGAAGAAGCTGGATTTCAAACCCAATTGCTAATTTTGGTGTAAAGCCCTTATTTAATGAATCCCAGGCTTTTAAATTTCAAGACCTTGGTTTTAATATAATCTTGCATTACCCAGTTGCATTAAAAAACATTTGTTTAACTTCTTTCCATACAAAGAAAAACAAATTTTATCAGCCATCAGGGCGCTGTTTTTACAAGGTGATCAATTTCAATAAAAAGAAATTAGATGAGTGCTTTATATATTTGACAAATAGATAATTGGCCTTACTTAACCCTGACCCTAAAATGACAGTTAGCTAAATTTTAGTCTTCTCAAAATTATTGAAGCATTCAATTAACCAGATTAACGCAAACAGTCAAGAAACAAGATTCAAATTAAGAGATGCATCTGTGCTTTATAGTCTTTACAATTATCTGATCAGATACATGCTTGGGAGATGCTCAGTGTTAACATATAGACTTTTATAGTAGAACCTGAAACATTCATGGCCTATACAGTATTTGATTCAACCCTGCTTTTATTCATACAATTATTGCAACACACATATTAGACCTGTGATCATTAATCTAAACCACACCAAATCCTAAAGCTGCAGCTGAGATAATTATAGCCTGTTTACCAAGGTTATGGAAACCAGACATCTAACAATGCTTGTGAATCTCTTCAGTGCATTTCTGTCTATAAATATATGCCAGGAAGTCTCATTTTAAGTGTTTTAAAGGACATATATAGATTTGCCACAGTTTAGATCCAGAGAATAGACCAAACAGTGTGTATGTTGGACATACATGTTTCATTTCTTATGTTAATTACTTGTATTTTGTATGCACATGAAGCCCCTTGCCACTGACTTATGCTCCTTTAATTTCCAACTTTTTTTTGTCTTCTGGATCCCTTCTGTACCTTGCTGCTTCACATTACCTACCTACCAACAATTATATTTATTCTCATTGAGATTTCACTAAAACAGATGTACCGTATGTATTAAAGACTTGGTCTGAAACAATACTGTTTCAGGAGTTTAAGACGTGGGCGCATGTATTGAATGTCCAATTACTGCTATGAAGACATATTCTGTTCAAACTTTGTGAAGACAATTTTATCAGCTAAGGGAATCTTAACTGCACCATTTTATATCAACTGTAACTGTGAACAGCATTCAAAAGCTGCATTCTGCAAAACTCAGGGCCAAACTGATGCAAGTCCTTTAGGGATACAAGGAGTGTCGCTCCAGAAGCACAGTACTGTACGTGATTGGCTCTGGCACAGATCACATGGCCTTCAAGGAAGTAGCCTCCATTTGGAAACTATTTATTGCCCATTACAGCTCTGTTTTGTTTGAAGCTTGGTGTGTTTCACATTAGTCTGAGGAATTACTCAGACAGCACTAACAAGAGAAATAATTGGAATCAGCTTCATTTAATTATGTTTGATGTCAAGTCTCACTTTTTATTTAGCATTATTATACAAAGAATTTCACCTGCCAGATTGTTTTCCCCCCCTTTTAATGTAAAATAACAGAACATCAAGTAAATACCTAAGTAAACACTGAACAATCATTTAAACAGGCTGCACACTTTGTGTTTTCTGTCAGTATTCTGTACATGTGCTGTATATACAATCTAGTTTGCATAAAATATGTTTTCTGAGCCTCTTTGAATTAAAGGAACAAAATATTCTTCAGTCATACATTATTAGTACTTGTAAAGGTTTTAAGTGCCTCCTCTTAATCAAATACTGCTATTTGAGTTTGACTATTCAATTATTATAAGAGCTATATACCAATATAGTGCTTGCAGTTTCTTGGACTAAGTAGTAGATATTTTCCTTTTTAACAGTCCCCTTACCTTTTAAGTCCCCTTTTACCATTTTCAGTGGTAATTTTTGCAATTGCTCAAATAGATTATTATTTTTATTTAATATTTTCTTTTCTTTAGTATAGGTTCAGGAGCTACTCTTCAGTTTGTGTTGTCTTTCATAGACATGTAACAGTACAAATAAATAAATAAACTGCTTATTATTTAGGAGAGGCTCTGTACTGTAGACAAATCTGCCAACACCAAGCCTGACTTTGGCCAGTACCATTGTCTCTTAATTTCATTAATGCTAAAATTACATTGGAGAAGGTACCAAGATATCTCCTGAAAGTAACTCTCCAGTTCCAGTCCAGCACCCCATAATATTCAGCATAGTGAAAGACATCAAGGCAATACATGTTTGGAAGAAACTAGATAAAGAAAAAATAAATAAAATGTTGATTTAATATGGTTAGACTCTCTTACAGCAAATTCTTTATTCCGGTAACGGAGGTTTCCAAAGGTGCACGAGATTCCCTGGAGGTATCATTACCATACATTTCCTCTGGGTATAGTTCTAGAAACAGTCAAATCTCAATGATGCTCTATTAAACTGCATATGCAATCTATATGGATGCTGCCAATGTATATATCACATACCTCAGCACTCTCTCATCTTTTTATGCTGAAGGTGGGTAATTCATCATAACAGGTGCCAATGACCCATTGAGAACCCCCCACCCCCAGCCAAAAAAAAATAAAAAAATCCACCCCCTAATCCACTAGTTAATGCTTCTTTTGTTTACACTAGCAAAGTAAACTGTTCTCAGACTGGTGTATAATGATGATGGTTGGTTGCCCTTTTGCCCTTTTGAAGATAATGGAAAAAAGAGTATTGGGTAAAAACGCATCCAAAATTTGCATAGAAGTGTTTTCTTTTAAGCTTCTGATTTATTTACCCAGCTTTTTCAATGTTCTGCTCAAGTCTGCTTTATTCTAAATCTAAGCATCGTTACAAATCAGTTCTACTAAACTAATCAAACAGGCATGCCCTGTACAGACACTGACTTTCTTTAGGACTGCTTACTAGGAGTTAATACCTAATTTGAATGTTCCCAAGTTATCCAACCTTCAAGCTTTTCAACACTTGCTCCCCATTTCCCTCGTCAAAAACATAATAAATTTGAACCTACAGCTGCAATATCAGAGGTCATAAACCAGCGGACTAAACATCACCAGGGTTGTTATTGTTACAATCTGTGGGTCTATAAGAGCAGCCCATTACAGTGGGTTTATGGAAGAGAATGAAAGTCTTCTTAATTCTGTTATTGTAACCTTTTACACTGGGTTGTTTTTACAGCTGTATCCCTGTAAATTGCTTAAAGCTAAAGGTAAAATAAGACCCCAGTATGTACTATAGGGTACAGTCATGGCTTGTAAAAATGATACTCTTGGTTCTAAAAAAAAAATTAAAAAAATCAACAACTGTGTTTAACTTGTGAAGCATGCCATTCAAGAATGTACCGGCAGATTTTGTTTTGAATTAGGATAAGTGTATTTCTCACAGGGCATGTATGAGTGTGTTTTCATTATAAATCAGTCATACATTTAACACGAATGTTGACTTCGGTGCCAGTTTGATTTACCGGCCTTGAATGGTTTTGAATGGTGGCTTCAATCTGAAGGGCAAAGCTGCTGCTCTGTTTTGATATGTACCTGTAATGTGTATAAGCTCTTGAAAGGCTGCTGGGATACTGATGTACCTATCTGACTAACATATAAAAATCCACATATTTACCCTGGTTCTCTGAAAGAGACGATGACCACCAAAACACTATGTATGGGATATGCCTGCCTGTTGGTCTATACCAGAGCTACCGATAGGCCCCTTCCTGGATGACATCCACGATCCTGCCTACTGAGGGGTTAAAACCGTCATTCCATGGAAGCTATTTCTCTTTTTGCATTAAACCCATGAGGGCGATCGATGTGACCTCGCGGTTGATGGTCATCTTCTCTTTCAGGGAACCAGGGTTACAGTAAGCAACCTATTGTTCCCTTTCAGCATATGAGGGATGCATGAAAACCGCATAACCCAAGGTTAGCGGTGTGAATGTACAACCTCAAGGACCCTCTAATGAAGGCAAGAAATGATCAATCACATTAAGGTGATAGAACCTTCAGAAAGTATGTGACGTAGCCCAGCTAGCCGCAGTACAAACTTCGGACAGCAAGGCCTCTCTGTAGCCAACCCTCTGGTAGAGTGTGCTGCTACCTGCCCAGGTGGGGGCACGCCAGCATTGTCATACACAGTCGAGACTGTGTCCACAATCCAGTGTGACAGTCGCTGCTTCGAGAGGGGCTGTCCTAGGGTCCGTATACTGTGACAGACAAAGAACTGGTCAGAATGACACACAGCTTTTGTCCTATCCACATAACACCTCAATGCCTACAACGGGCAGAAGAAGTTTAATCTTCCACCCTCTTCCAAAGTAAACGGAGGTGAATGGAAAGACTCCAATTCCACAGACAGGCTCATGTGGAAGGCTGGGAGGAAAGCAAGGTTTGTACATAGTGACTTCCTGCTGCCATCATCCCAAATGCACATACAGGAGCTGTGCACTGACAGCGCCTGTAGCTCACTGACCTGCTTTGTGGAGGTGACAGCCAAGAGGAAGGCTGTCTTTATAAACAGATACTTCAACTCTATGGAGTGTATAGGCTAAAACTGAGCCTTAGTGAGAGCCTCCAGTACCACGTCTAGGCTCCATTCAAGGAGAACGTCCCTCTTAGGAGGACGTAACCACCGAGCACACTTCAGAAAATGGGTCGCTAGTATTTGAGCGCCTGGGACACTGAGTAAGTGGGGATATGGTATGCAGATATGGCTGCTCGGTACATTTTCAACATAGAGGGGGATCGACCCGTCTCTATTTTGCAGAAAATGCAAAATAGTTGCTATAGGGCAATAATTGGGGTCATGACCTCTGGTCATGCACCAATTTTGAAAATACTTCCACTTATAGGCGTACAACACTCCTGTGGAGGAGGCCATAGCTTTCTGCAGTGTACTGACAACTGCACCTGAGAGGTCTAAGATGGACAGACGGTCCCATTCAGGGGCCAGACCCACAGCTGGAGTCTGCCCGCTTCTAGGTGCCAGTGGGTGCCTTGCATCTGGCAGAGGAGATCTATGCACAGCGGGATCTTTGCACTGGTATTAATTGGCTCTGGCATCGTTGAGGGTGAGACCCGGCATTATCAGCTGAGCCAGGGCCAGTGCAAGGGCTTGAGCCTACTGCCCGGCCAGGGGCTCCCAACGCTGCCTACGGCTCAGCAGTGCTAGCAGTGGACATTGTGCAGGATGTGCAAGCGTGGAGTTTAGTCATGCTTGATGTCTGTATGGTCCCAAGGGTGTTGTTTAAACACCAGAGGGTGTAGATCTGTGTATTGAAAGACTCAGACACCAAAGATGCAGAAGCACGGAGGATACCGAGTGAGGTAGAATACAGTACTGGTGCAGCGAAGAATCGAGGCACCGAGTGCAGGTGTTATTGACATGCTGGGGCGCTAAGCACTGAGGCATGGAGTGTCTAAGCATCGAGGGCGCTGAAGCACTGAGTGGCACCTAGCCTTAACCTCCTGTAGTCAGCACATCCCGGGGTAGTGCATAGCATACACTGGGGTGGATATACAGCCTTGAGTGTCTCAAGAGAGCAGTACAGGGAAGCACACGATGTTGCAGCAGGGAGCTGCGTAGCGAAAACCTGGTTCTGGACCGCATGCAGTCACATAACGGGGCAGCGCATAGCATCGGTTAGACAGGAAGAATTTTTAATTAATTTTTTTAACTGCAAGGTAGTAATAGAAATACTGCCCAGCCAGACCTCAGGGTTGAGCTTTTGTGTTAATGATTTTGTTGTTGTTTAAATATTTATTTTTGCTCTGTGAGCTAGTGTTTTTTGTTTAAATCTTTTATTTTTGTTGGTTGGAATAAATGGCGCAAGTGACCTTTTTCACCATACTTGCAGTGTCTCTGTGTTGAATCCTGCATCTGGCCTGGTCACCACAATGCCATTCCTGTCACAGCGGGTAACTGATTTTTTATTATTATTATTATTATTACTTTTTTACCAGCACAACGAATAGGCGGCTAAAACAAGTTGGCAGATGCAACTTAACAGCTGGGCACAGCAGAGTTGGGTCCTGGTGGAGGAATCCTGTTTGTATTTTATTTATTTTTTTAAACTGCAAGGCAGTAAAGAAAAAATACATACACTGACACACAACAGCAAGCTGTAAGGGTAAAATAAGTCACCATGGCAACGCAGGTAACTAATTATTATTATTTTTTTTTTAACCAGCGCGCCACATAGGCGGCTGAAACAAGCCGGCGGATTCAATTCAACATTGGGTTTTTTTTTTTTTTTTTTTTTTTAACTGCAAGGACATAAAAGAAAACCACACATACATGCACAGCAAATGATGTGAGGGTAAATAGAACAGACACCATAGCAACAAGGGTGAAATGAATTTTTAAGCGCACTGAGAGGGCTGGCCTAGACAATCCAGCGGAGACAACTCCACAGCGGGGTCCGGTGGAGGTTCGCATCTCTTTTTCTCTTTTATTTTGGACTGCAATAGAAGAGGAAAACACAAAACAGCAAGTGCTGCAAGGTTATAAAAGCAGACTATAATCGCAAAGCGTTTATAGCTGAGTTCACAGAAGTGGAGTTTCTAATTCCATGTACATCAGGTGTACCGAATGCCGAAGGTGCTATGCACACGAAGCACTAGCACTGTGTGCGTTGGGTGCTGTGGGCACCAGGTGTACCTTGCACGTTGCGCACCAGGCACCATGTGCGCCCAGTACCATAAGCAATGCGTGCACTGAGCACTGTGTGCAATGAACAAAGTGCGCACCAAGGAACCGAAGTACCAGGGGCTGAGTGTGCACCGAGGTACCAAAGCACCGGGTGCAGCTATGCAGCGGTACCTACCCTAACCGTGTGTGGTCACACACCTGGTCAGCACGCAACGTACACCAGGGATGCACAAGGGCTGAAGCTGCGGTGGGCGAGCTGAAAAGCAAAACACAGCAAAAAAAATTGGGGGAGAACACAATGTTATTGTTTGTTGTTATGAAGGTTGGCGGGCCATTGCAGCCGGCGAGGTCTACTCTACAGCGGGGTATATGTAAACACATGGCCCGGTGGAGGAATACATGGCTGGTTGACTGTTGTTGTATGTAACAACTGCGCTGCAACTAATCCACAGCATTACCCGGACAAGCACGGCTGTGCAGTCTGGATACAGACAGGAGGACGCGCAGCGACAACCAAAACAAACAAGGCCCAGTCCAGCTGCCCAGACAGCAGCTGGTGAAATCACTCGATAGCGGAGATGCTGCGAGGTCTAGCCCCGCTGGAGGAACTGTGTTCTCCCATGAGTGTAGATTGAAAAGACGTACACACGCAATCCTTTAAATCAGTACTGCACAGGCAATCACTCACACACGACAGTAAGGAAAGGCAGCCTAGGCAGCCAGAAAGGTCTTACCTTACCATCTTGAGAGGCAAAAAGAGAAATGGCTTCCGTGGAATGATTGTTTTAATCCCTCGCTAGGTGGGACCAAGTATATCACTCAGGAAGGGGCCTATCGGCAGCTCTGGTGTAGAGAGCTCAGTGAATACCTACCAATAGGCAGACGTTTTCCATACGTAATGTTTTGGTGGTGGTCTTAGAAATGAAAGGGAACAATACATTTTTTGGAGGTGTGCATGCAAGACAGGGGGGAGGGGCCAGTTGCAAAAATGTCCTTCACCCTTCTGCCCTCAGTATGGATAACAAAAGTAGTACTGGATTACTTGAAGGCACTTTAGAGTAATATGACTTTATGGCTTTTCTTTCTCGGCAGTGTTTCCAGACTTAACCACCAATGTTGTTGATAATCTGTTTAATGATTAAGATAAAACACTCCACGCATTGCTTAAAAAACTCCTTAATGTTAATTTATATTGAGATGTGTTACTACATTGGCATGCTTTTATGCAAGTCTCTACCAAATAGTTAAGCTTATGTTGTTGTTGTTTAAGTGCATGTTTTGTATGTTTAATTGGTGTTATAAAAAATCTAAATAACAAAAAATAAAACAATGGACAGAGAAAATGGAATAGAAATCTGAGTATTATTATCCAACACATTGTGCATCACTTGCTATATAACTGACTGCCATGACAGTTGAGTATACCAAGCTAAATCAAAGGGCATGCCACAGAAGACAAAATTAATTATCTATCTAATGCCTGTTGCCCATTTATGCTTCATCAGGAAGACCTTTTAGAAACATAAAAGGTCAGATTAGTGGCTGTGCTGACTTCAAAGTAAAAATCTGCTTGTATCTTACACAGCACTGCATTATATATATATCTATATATATATATATATATATATATATATCTATATAATATATATATATATATATATATATATAATTATTTTTATTACTTGGAGTTTGTATTAAGAAATGCGAGAGGGTTTGTGAAACAAACACCCTATTCACACCGTATGCTGGGCACCATTAGTCTGTCTCAGAGTGAACAGGGACTATGTAAATCAACTGAATTCTGTCCTTTGTATTCATTGTATGGGTGTAGACGTCTATACTGTTTCCATATTAAAGCCATTTGCTTCCGATCTGATCAGAGCTTTCAAAACTTAATCTGAAGACTGCTGCTATTGTACAAAAGACAACTTCAGAAAAAATCCTAATATACATTTCCTAATATTTGCATTTCAATGCTCCATAAATGTGTACCAATTACTTGCAGATCAATGGCATTTTGAACTCTGTTTTGCAAGGAACATTGCTGGAGTGAAGAGGTCTTTTGTCTACATGTG
Source organism: Polyodon spathula (assembly GCF_017654505.1). NCBI lineage: Eukaryota > Metazoa > Chordata > Actinopteri > Acipenseriformes > Polyodontidae > Polyodon > Polyodon spathula. The sequence continues at coordinate 8,102,586 of NC_054554.1, forward strand.
TAATACATGTCACAGCTCCTTTTCAGAGCCGGGGAAAAGAATTAAGGGATGTTTCAGAACCCAACATCTTGGCTTTCTCGTTCTTTATTCTGGAAAATGGATTTGGAATAACAAGAACCAAATTTGAAATATGTTTAATTAAAGCTAACAATAGTTCCACAAATGATCTTCGATGTAGTGGTTGTGTACTTGGGGGCAATGGTAGTGTTTGGCGTTGGGTTGACTGCCCCTAACTGTGGCACAGGGGTAGCAGTATTGGTGTGAACCATTGGTATAATGGTACCACAATGGTAATCTATTCCTTAAAATCATTACAGCATTATTTCTAATCTAATTACAGTCCCTCTTGGTATATTCTCTAAATGCTGATTCTTGCTGTGTGTTTTCTTTGAGTTTCAAATATTGGACTAGGGAGGATTACACTAAGAATTAGGGCTGGTAAAAACCCACACATAAATGTAATTGTTTGCCATTTAAAATGTTGTTAGTATAATGTAGTTTCATAATTCTACATCTGATTATGACATGCCATTGATACAAGGAAGAGGACAGATTTGAATATCTGTACACTGTAAATAATTCCTCAGCAATCAGTTTGTTGTAAATAATTAAAACAATTTAGATATGACAATATATTTGTGCTAAAAAATTGTTGACCATCCTTTTCTAGGAATGTTTTACATTGTCCCTATTCTGTTAACAAAACAAAATGACACCATATCAATTTAAACTTGGTTTTGAAAGTAACTGGTGGTGGATTTGAATAAATGGAAAATGGTTGAATGCCCTATGTGGTCTAATTTCTTCAAAACTATTGGATCATCTCTGCAAGAGAACATTCTTTTTCTATGAAGCCATTTCCCCAATACATATCTTTAATTTAACCGATTTTAATAAAAACTACTTTACCTGGCCATAAAGAATTAATAATCCTGCGAGCCCTCCATTTAAAACAAGTAAACACATGCACTTAAAAGTCTTTGTTTTTTAAAAGTCTTTGTCACATAAAAATCCTTTTTAAAATTCCTTTTACACAAACACTTTGCGGTCACAAAATGCTTAGCTTTCGACAAGAACTGTCTAATGAGGGTGGAGCACATTTCCTTTGGACTGGGTTAAAATGCACTGAAAATAAGAGTTTATTGGCATTAAACAAACACTGTTCTCCCCCTGGGCTATTCAGTCTATTGATCCACCATGATATGTATCACATATGATGCAATGATGATATCATGTCCAATGAGAACACCTGTCTCCATTTCATGGTAGATTAGTAGAGAGAAATTCCTGTTTACATCAGGTGATTTGATGCTGAGATGCATCCCCATGTCAGAAGGAAAACAAAAGAGCAAAGGAAGTTTTTCAGGAAAACACTACCCCTGGGAGAGCAACGTTTTGGCAAGCTGTCATTTAGGATAACATTATTTTGAAAAACAACTTAAAGTGAAAGTTCTGGGTAAATGTATAGATTATACTGTAACCTCAAACATTACATGATAAAGTTGTATAGAATAAAATTGTCTATCCATAAGTGGTTTCAATTAGTAAACAATTAGTAAACATTCAGATTTCTGAATGTACTGTTACTGGTTAATTAAAAACATTGAGAAAGACTAGTCAAAATGTTTGTCATATAATTTTAATATTACTGTTTGAATACTAAATTCAGTGCTTTATAAATGATAATAACATACTGAACAACCCAACTTAATGTCAATTAATTACAGACCACTTGTCAAAGCACATCCTCTTTGGTAATATGTAAACATTTTAAAACAGTCTCTGTGAATGGATTTTAAATTCGACTGCAAATATAATAGCAATATAATACGTAAGCTTCATCAATGTAAACTTAACAAAAATGAATCCTTATGTTATTCTCGCCACAATGTTATTTACTAACAAAGAGATTCTTAATTCTCATAGACTCATAGACTGAAAAGTTTAAAAGGTTTTAACACATTTTTTTTTTGTTCTCTGTCAGATCCCCTTGGTGGAATTAGTTTTATAATACCCTCGGAACCAGATGAAAAGAGAGTTAAAGGTCCAAATTATATAATAAAGGATATCGTTATATATAGTGTCTGATATCTCATATATATATGTTATAGTGTTGGGATATATTAGCATATCTATATAATTATATATATATAAATTATTTTTTTTGCTTGGTTAACTCCAGAACGATCAAACTTTTTGTACTTCCAACCTAGCAAAGTTAACCTACACAGAGACTAAAAGAGGTATTATAAAACAAAATAACATACACTATGTCTCATGTGAAAACTACCAAAAATAATTGTAATGCTAGAGTAGTCTCTTCTGAGTAACTTAGTTAAGATAGCACTAAACAACAGATACAAATGGAGGGATACTGCACCCTAATTAGATGTCATCTATTACCAGTACTTTGTGTTAAGTGCTTAGAAAATTCCAAGCTATGCTGATGGCCCTGGTTGTTTATCAATAAATAGGTTCATGGGGATATTAGTGAGACAACAGCAGCAGATCAATACATTACTTCACTCTTATCTAAGCATGTCTGACTGGACTCTGGACAGTGCCAATTGAATGGACACCAAGGGCAAAGCAACTGAATTACAAATAGGAAAACATAAATAAATATATTGGATATTTCTGAGAACAATTCAGTTACCGTAAAAACCAGTGTATAAGTAGCACCAATGTATAAGTCAGCTCGTCCCCCGCCACCCCCCCTTTTGAGACAACAATTTCAGGAAAATGTCTATACGTCACACCGGTATATAAGTCACTCTACTCTTTTTAGAAACCCCCTAAAAATACTTCGAAAATAGACTTATTGGTTTTTACAGTACTTAATTGAGCAAGAAACAGGTTCAGGCTATTGCATACAGAGCCTTTAACTTAACCAGTTAAGTTCCAGTCAAGTCAACAGGAAGACATTTAAATCTATTAGCTAAAGTACCTATTGTGCCTGTAGTAAAGTTCAGTCCAATTCCTACAGACACAGCAGTAACGGGCACCTTTTCAGATGTTCATGTTTTCATATGCCACCGGGACCAAGTTTAAAGCACTTTGAAATCAGTGCCAAATATTTCCATCAACATTCCTATTAATTGTGACTGTGAGCTAGCCAGAACTGAAGACTAGTAGAACTCTCTCCTACTGAGCAAGTTACCTAACAAGCACCAAATGGAAGAAATAGTTGAGGTGTGTGTTGAAAAGATACGTATACAAAAACACACCATACAGTAGAGGTAACCTTTGACCTTTGTATAACTGGAGATGGTGTCAGCGCCAGTGATAATGGAATGTAATGTGATTATGTTTTTCAAACTAAAGACATGCTATTGTCTCATGCCCCTGAGAGGGTGGTCCATCCAGAGTAAGTCTGAGGTCCACTGTTACTAATGCAGAGACATTGGCTGCTGGAGATGCTTGCTGTTAGCCTGCTCTGTGCTTCAGTTTCAAGTGCCGTCAACTCAGCACCTTTCTTGGGCACTGAAATGTAATACATTTTTTATTTGTCAATTTTAGAAACAAATTAAGCCCTGGTTGTCTTATATGAAATAGGAATCATAGCAGTTAAATTATTGGGCTTGGTTTTTCGCCACAGTAATTAAGGCTTGTAACCTAATATATGTATATTAAAATTTGAGATCCTGTTGGTTTTAGATAGACCAATTAACCGTATCACAAGTGGGTTTCCCCCTGTCAAAAAGCCATTATCTAGAGGGACAAAACAGGTGCTAAACTTCCCCGGTCTTAATTATTATCCCTTAATTTCAAAGGTTCAAGTGGACATAATATTTCACATCCTCTGTTTTAAGGTTTAGATATATAGGTTTGTGCAATAAAACCATGATGCATTATACCCTGTTGACACACACTCATTTTGATATATAGTGCTGGATGAAACTCTAATTACATTTGGGCTCGATTGCCACTGTTATTTTACTACTGCACTTTATTGTATGTATATTCAGCCTCCCAGTCTAAAGACCATCTTTTAATTTAACAGGGGGTAGGAGGAGGATAAGCCCCCCTTTTATAACCACCACCAGCCCATTCAGCTTCATACCCAGTGAATTACACTTAGCAGCTGAAAGAGCAACTTGTTATGGGTATGCAATATTACTTGCTATATCTTAATGTATACTCTTATTGTTGTTTAGAACCCCTTTCTATATTATTTGCTGTTTCAGTCATCACACAGTAAAACTGAAAGAAATTTAAAGCACTCCTGTGGCCTCATTCGAGCTCTCATAAACTTAAGCACTGTACAACTGAGACACCAGAACATAACCTTTAACTGGTCCACCTGCAACTGTCTTCTCCCAGACTTAAGAAATATAGCACTTGTTCTATGGTATTTTGTTTTACTTACATGCATTTATTCCTCACTTCTATTAGAGACAGAGGTTGGGACCAGGTTACTGATCTGGTGCACAAGGTGCTCTTGGAGATCAGACATGTTTGAGAGCTCTGTTGAGGACTGCTTTAAAAAGTTTTTAAAAAGTTACCAAGATGTGAGGACTGCAAAAGAAGATTATATACAGATTATATACAGCAGGAATCTGATTGGTTTAGATAATTGCTTCATATTCACATTGTGTTGCTCTTTCATTTCAGAAAACCAGAAACCTTAGACATTCATAATTGAGCTTTAATGGGTCCAATAACTCCTTACTAGTTTTTAGTAAAATACATACCTTTTATAAAACAATTTAAAAAGTGATGAGAAAATGTGGTGGTTCACTTATATGTTTACCTTTTCTCAACTTTTTTTTGTCATTTGTATACTAATAATGGAAGCCAAGGCATGCCAAGTTAGGTAACCAACATCTGTAAATGCTTAAACATCTCATCCTGACTGAAGGTCAGCAACTGAGATTCAGCCAGCCTTAAAAACCATCTAATGCCTTGCAACACATATACTGATTACAGCAGCGTCAGGAATTTAAAGGCATGTTTTTAGTGTAAGGGAATATAACCTAAAATGGACCCACAAGTGCATAAATAATAAGGTTAGTATATTGGTAGTCAGTAACCTTTTAAATTAGACTAGTTAATGTGCATTATGTTTTATGAATCGTTTGGCTGCCAGACCACATAAGAAAATGCAAGGTATTTAACTTTGAGTTGCTTGAAATTCTCTCCTCGGTCTCATTATTGGTAACTGTATGTTGCTTTCCTCATCTTCAGCAGACATGACAAATTTGACAACAAAACAGACTTCAATGGTTTTTATCAAATGGGTAAAACATAACTTTTTTTGCAATGCAAACATTGGAGATCCCTAAAAGCAAGGAGCAGGAGAAAGCTGAAAACATTAGGAGAGTTTTTATAGTTAGATTTTACTTAAAAAGAACGAATCTCAACTCTGCTGTGAATTTTCAGGTCAACAGTTGACTGTAACCAGTGGTGGTACACTGCTACCAGTGTTGTACAAACACTTTCTAAACTATGGTTTGGGAAAGGCTTTTATACTTTTCAAGAGAGATGATAGTTCTTTTTTCTAATAGAAAGATCCCAAACTGTCAGTAGCACTTAATGAGAAAGGCAAGGTTATTTCAGCAGCAAAATAATTTCTAACACTGTATTGATCCACCAGACGATGTTCTCTATACTGCAACTAAGTAGCTTTTTGATCGTGTACTGCAAAGCATTACCTGAAAAGACGAAATAGGTTCTTCATGTCTAGATCAGTAAAAATTTAGATTTTGCATGTTTTCCTAACATTCAAATCCGAGCACTGTTAACAGAGATAAAGGCCCAGCTGTTTACACTAGTTCACCGTGGCATCGGAAATCATCTCTGTTGGCTGTTTTGGACAGCTGTCAAACATTATTGCAGGCTGATTGATATGTGCAACTTTTATGTAGTTTATTCCAATCACTAAGATTGCTTTGTTGAGCTGTTCCAACTTAAACATGGTCCCTGAACTCAAGCTTTTTTTTTTTTTTTTTTTTTTGAACGGCTCATCTGGTAAAGGCATGCCTGCTTGGCCGTGTGAAATTGTTGATCATCACTCCGGATTTGACAGGGAGCATTGCATTGGCAGCAGCATCAGATCAGCAGATTCTTTTGGCCAGCGGGACTGGTGAGATCCACTGTTACGCTCTCAAGTGCAAAGGAATGATTGGCTTAAATGAAGTGCCACTAGGGTTCTTAGGCGTGTAGCTTGTAATGGTCTGTAATTGTTATAAAAATTACAAAGCTGTACCTTAGTGTCTTAATCGCAGCTTGTACAATAAATAGTATCTAAATAAGGGCAATGAGCAAAATCAAAATGGCTTTTTTCTGATTAAATATTCAATAGTATTTTTTATTTAATAAATGAACACACACGTTCAATGCTTTTAGGATGCAGTTTACAGCTGGCGTTTGGGGGGTTTTAAACAATGCTACATTTCAGAAAGAAGAAACACTCCCAGTAAAGTTATCAAACTAGAAATCAATAACTGAAGACTTTTAATTCAGGGGTTTGAATTAAGTACGATATTACATTTCTTATTTTTTGTTATTCTTTTTAAACATTAAATTGATGCTCATTTCCATTCAGAAAAATAAATAAATAAATAAATAAATAAATAATTGTGCTAATTAGGATTTGGAGTAAATACAGCAGCTTTGCGATTTTAGCCCAATATTTATCTAGCCCAATATTATTATTGTTATTTTTATTTTTTTAAAGAAAGCTTACAGCGGTTATATCTCATTAGTTCAGTTAATTTTGTATAAATTAAAGCCCAAAGTTGCTAAAAAAAAAAAAATCTTGACAATTGTGGAAAATAATATAGCAAGATTGAAATAAAAGACAAGTCACTTGGTGAGTTATTAGGTTTGCCTTTTTAAGTGTAAAATTATTAAACCCATTCTCTAAAGCTCTCTCTACAGCATGATGCTGGCTCTGTTTGGGAGCTCCAAAGCGGATTGTCAATGATGGGGATCTATACTACACTGCAGTATGTACAGTATAGGTTAAACTCAGCATAGTCACTGATTATCTGGGTTTAATCAGTGGGACCTAATGAATCCAAAGGTCACCTGATCTGAGCTATTTGTTTGTTCATGCTCTCTCCTTTACCCATGCTCTGCTTCTGTGTTTGTTTGCTCTGGATTTCAAGGCCCATTAGACAGGGCAGATTTCACCATAGAAACCAGGCAACCAATTCAAAAGAACTGTTTTTTTTTTTTTAAAGCTCTTTAACTGGGTTCGTTATTTATTCTGCAGGTTCAATCATTACTCCCAGAAGGGGAAGTGTTGTTTACCAAGGAGGTCTCACATCTTGATCTTACCTCTTGGGAGGGCTTTAAAAAATAATGCATTATTATTAACCAGATCTGTAAATTACAAATGAATTACAAAAAAAAATTTTAACAGGGTTTTGGGTCAGGGTCCATTGCTCCTAGTTCTTTATTTACATAGTATAATGAAATAAACAATCTACCCCCTAGTGATTACACTCGTCATTTAGTTTAGGCATTTAGTTAATGTCATTTGCCTGTGACACTTAACATCTGCCCCCATTATCAATTATTAGAGATGACAATACACAATGACAGCTTTTGTCAGTCTGTGAATCTATATACAATTAAGATCTGAAAGCAGTCCTTTTCTGACAACCATTGGTAGAACTATATCCATGTAAACAGATGTTATTTCTAAGAGGATACTGTTTTGATTACTTCATTGATTTATTGTTTGTTTTTGAACAATAAAGTGTCACCTTCTTATATTTTATGCATGCATATTCCCACTAGCACTGGACTGATTAAAATTGATTCCAAACAAACTCTACAAGGAGGATCAAGTAAGACAGTAAATAATTCACTACCCTCAATATTGTCATGAAATGTCCTCGAGAGTTGTCTTTCTGAAATTCCAAGAGAGCACTGTTTTATCGAATCACAATCACACAATTGTAATACAATTCACATATTTCCAGTATTTTGGTGTTTGGTTACAACAGCAGAGCTGTAAATTATTCCTTGTATAGACTTTTTCTCAGTCGATAAGAAAGGGTATTTCATTCCATTAAGTTTATGCACATTACATGTCTTTCTTTACTTCCTTGTTTCTTTCATACACAAATGACTCATTTTCACATTTACAGGCTAGTGGTAGCCAGTTACAAAATGAAAATATCCACTATCTAGATCATCTGCATTGGGCCAGGTCAAGTAAGCAAGTAAAAAGAAAGCAGTTTTCCACCACAAAACTGGTCTGCCTTTGTTTACATCTACCTAGAGGCCTTGAAGAAATCACTTAAATACAATATATGTTTAGCAAAACATAGTCCCGCTTCTCTTTGTCTCTCCTTGGCTATTTCTTCTGCTCATCTGTTTCTCTGTTCTTCTTTCTCCAGCAGCAGGCCACGCCCCCCAGGTGCACCAGTCACCAATCCCAAGCATGCACGGTTTCCCGCTCTCGATTCCTTTATGGTTGCAACATCTTGTCCCCTGGTTTGTGCCAAAAATATTGCAAATAAGTTGGTGGCGATTCTCCCGTCTCTGACATCCCTGAACACCTGCTGTAATTGAATTATTGACCCAGAACCTTCCCAAACGTGATTACAAGAGACCCAGGGTCGTTACAATATGATGCTTTTGGAGTCAGGGTTTATTAAGTTCATGCTATTAAATGACTTCCATATTCATTTTCCCAGTACATGACTGAAAGACATATCAGAGTTGCATCATCATCTTGTAAAGCCACTATAATACGGAGCAAACATTATTAAAATAACAGAGTGCAGTATCTTTCTTGATATACAGTGGGTTTGCTAACATGGGACTCTTAAACCTGACAGGTACTCATTTTTGAAGTTTGATGTTATCAGTGATGTTGGAGCTTAATGGAGAGCGCTGCAAAGGATGTCGTCTGTTCTGTATCTTTAGCTGGTTAACTTAACAATTGGCTGTACATGCCGGCCTCTGGGTGAATGGGAATCTGTGTACATACTACTTCAAACAAACAATATTCTCTGTCAGAAAATGACAGACCTTTTTCTCCCTTATCCACATCACATTGGAAGTATTGGATGTCTGTAGCTATACAACTGGAGTGAAAAGGCACTAAATGATGATGACTGTGAAATTAAAATGTTCACCCTTTTATCTTGAAGGCATTTACAGTATTCCCCATCACAATAACCCACATAGGAACAAGAAAATAACTTAATTGGTAGCTTGGATTGCTTTAAATCTTATGCAGAGACACTTTCTCATTATTGCCCATGTTGCATTCCTCACTTTAAATAGCAACAGGTACACAACTAGAAGGGGTTTTGCTTCGTATGGCAAATCCCATCAGTGTACTCTCATATTTGATATGCTCTAAGAGCTATTTATTGGGTGGATTTTGGGGTGTTTATGGGGAACTGTTTGATATAAAAATCTTTAACTGTGTCTGTTTTGTTCCCCCACTATCAGATTTATCCAATGAGTTTATGAAAAGTCATATCCTTAAAAGTGTGTTCAAGTCTCTTTAAGCAGCAGGAAGGGCTGTTTTTAGATTTGATGTGGTTTAAATCATTAGAAAAGACCCCAATATCCGAATGCACAACAATAATGCCTGTCATGAAAAGGTTAAAAACTATATTTCTTGCTGTTCAAAATTGCTTGCCACTTTTGAGCTAACTAAAATAACCAAGCATACCTGAACATGGCACAGAGGCTCGTAATAACTTAAAAAGGGGCTCACAGGGAGACTAAAGTCTAATGCAGCGGCTGTCAGCAGAGGATAAGGTTTCCAGAACTCCAACTGTTATAGGGTTCCCTGCCAAACACTCAGGAGAACAGCGATATACTGCGCTGTAGCACTACTCGCATAGCAGGAATGTTATGATATTAATGAGACCCAGTCAATAAATCATGCCCTGCTTTCATTTTTAGCACATGCCATGTGAGGTGTCAGGCCCTCTGAGGGTCTCACAAGCCCACTGGGCGGCTTCCGCTGCTGTTGATGCTTGGATGAAGAACAGCCCTCCTGCTGTGATGACAGGGGCCCCTTAATTGACATATATCAGTCTCTGCTCTCACTTTTACTTGCAAAGATCCCAGTGAAGCAGGTTCCTGGCACTGTTAGGAGCACTGATAGTTATTGCTCACATTAATGAGAAAACCAATAAAACTGATTGGAATTTTATGGGGAAAAAAAAAAAAAAACTGCAGCAACTGGTCTAATGAAAATTGGCCAATTAACTGGATTATTGGCATTCAGTGTGATTTGTGTGGCTCTAAAATATTTTCCATTGGGTATTTGGTTCAAGAATAATTTTGTATTGGGTTGATGTAGATCAAACAGACTTTAAGCAGGAATCCTAATGAAAATGTTCAGTCATTACAGTGTGGTGGTTCAAATTATTTGCATTAGCTTGAAGGTGGTAAATATTTAGCCCTCTGCAGGATGTTCTGTAGATATTTTGTTACATTTTTTTTACTTTGTTTTCAACGTTTTTTAAATAATTAAAAAATGTAATTAAAATAAAACAAAAACAAGTGAGGTACATAAAGCATTGCATTTTGTATTAAACAAATATATTTTCATTGTCAGTCTGCAGCCTTGGTACGCCAGCATACCAGTAAACATTTCAACTCTCCGGAATACGAGGAGAATCATCTTCCAATCCCCTTTTAAAACACTCAATGCAGAAGATAATTGCCCTTGATTGGTACTCAGTTGAAAACATGAGGCATGACAGCATTTCTTATTTTGAAATCAATATGTCAGTGAATGGATTTATTGAATACCTGCCAATAACTACTTCTTAAAGACAATAACAAGTATAAGTAAGGAGTTTCTGCAATGTTCAGTTGCTAGTGCTGTTGCTAGTGTTGCTATTGCTGTTGCTAGGGTCACACTGCTAATCTCAACATACTGTACACCACAGCAACCATCTCAGTGGACTTCTAAATTAAGAACACAGTATGTTACAATATATATTAGATTTGAATGTTCACAGTGAACTAGCTATTCAAAATGTTTTAATCATGGCCTGTAACATAAAAACAACAAAAAAAACCCCAACAAAAAACATTTTTTTTTTTAATTTAAAAAAACAAAGAAAACAATCTTCTATACAGAAAACTTTTTTCAAAAAACAGTGCTAAGAAATCCTCACAGCTGAGTTGTATTAAATTATAGACAAAAAAGCTCTCTGAAGAATTAGCACTTAATTACATCTTAATTAGCATAATTATGCATGCTAATAGCATCTCAAATGAATTGCAGTTGTCAGGAGGTTAGAACCATCTGTAAGAGTGGTGGATTAATACATCTTTTTTTTTATTTGTAACAACAGCATAACTCTTCCCCGAAAGTGGTTTTCATTAATCAGTTTCATTTTTATTAGATCCAAAATTTGGCATTTTTCATTATGAGACATTATGCACTTCCCCATACAACCATAATACAATACTAATGAGACCCCAAGTGGCTGGTGAATAGAGACAATGGCAATACAGGTGTATTATTATAATTGTTACAAACAGTATGCAGCACTTCTCTGCTGCCTTAGTTCCAACCTCAGTGTATCAGGCTTGGGGCATGGATTTCTCCTCCAGGGCTGAAGCTGTTTCTACAGTTTTATTAAAAACATACATATTTGAGGATAGTGATGAGGCTTGTTTTAAAGGGACAGTGCTTCTTTTTTTTATTTTGTTTCTGAAAGGAGAAATACAATAAGGTATGCTGGTAACATACATCTCCTGTCGCGGCAGTAAATAAAAAAATTAGTATCAGAAAAAATGATAGATCATCATGACCCATATTCAGCAGATCACAAAAGCCGGGAACACAATGGATAGGGTTATTGTGCTAGCGGTGCCATTGATGATAATAAGGCTTGATCAACCTCAGATTTTTTCCAGTTCTTGGGCACTGTAGTTGTATATGGTACTAGCCAGACTTTCAATTCTATGTTACACAGTTTTGACTTGTATTTTATGTGTGTATGCCAAGCAGTGTTTCTGTGTCTCAGCCAAGGTTAAGATTCTGCATTCTGTGTGTAAATATTGTAAAAATACAATGCCATCAAAGGTTTAAGTTTTGCTTTAATAGTTTCAGGCAGTTGTTCCCTGGATAGAAGCACTAGCTTTCATTGCAAAACATGATTCATTGCTGACTTACATCATGCTAAATGTGACCCATAGCAACTTCATTTAACACTGCTTGATAACATAAATATTCACCACAAATATCAACCAGAGGTGAAAGTAAGCCAATAGGGTACTTTTGTCAAGGTTCTTTTATATCAAGGTACTTTTATATTGTCAAGGTACTTTTACTGTTTAGGCTACATCATTTTTTCTTTGTATTTTAAGTCCTTTCCCGCCTCTTGCCTTTTATTGGTTGTCCGGGTTACTATTGATGTTTAAGCAAAAGAACTTAAAGTCGCTCAGGTCCTGTTCACATGACTTATGATGACAGAGGGGTGACCACCATGGTAACTGTCACTCTTGCAGTAAGCAGTGCTGACTGCAAAAGGGGGTTTCACATACCTGTCAACATAGAGTGAGAAATTTTGTAAGACAGAAGCATACACTATAATTTGGTAGAATGGTAGCCTGTGATATGCTGATTCTTTTTATTGCTTTTAATAAATATCAAACAGAAAAACAACCATGAGATGCTTCACAATCAAAAAGAACTATAACACCACTTAGTAGACAAGTAGAGCAAAAACAGCCTTCATTTTTTGTCCTGGTCAGAAACAGTACAACAGCAAAAATTTTTTGTCCTGTCAGAATAAAAAAAAAAAAAAAAAAAAAAAAAAATAAAAAAAAAATAAAAAAAAAAAAAAAATATAAAAAAAAAATAAAAAAAATAATAAATAAAAAAAAATAAAAAAAATAAACATAAATACAAAAAAAAAAAAATATAAAAAAATAAAAAAAAAAAAAAAAAAATAAAAAATAAAAAAAAAATAAAAAAAATAATAAAAAAAAAAATAAAAAGTTTAATCGCCTGTTTGTGATTCTATCGATGTGCTCAGCAAGATAATAGCAGAGTGATGTATTTGGTTGTGTTAGTGCTATTCAAAAACAAAACAATCTTGTGGATTATTTGTTTAATCATTCTTATTATGTGTTTATCATGTTTACATGGTCATATCTATAGCTCGTCTCTTTTTTAAATCTTTTTTGCACATTTAACATGTTTTGAGATGACAATATAAAGAAAATAATGAGTTCTTATCATCTGCAATAAATACACCCGAGATGTTTAATTGTTTCACTGTTATTTTGCTAAATACTGTTATTTTAATGGCTTCGGAGTTGGTACAAAAAAAGTCAAAGTTTTTCACTCTTCAAATCTGGTAACCCTAAATACATGAATAGGGTGAGAAATTAAAGCCCTGCTATACATTTGGTTAGACACCAAAATCCAAGCAGAACAACTGGACAAAACTCACAAAAAGAGTAAAATATCATGGGGGCTGAACAATTAAACAATACCGATAAGAAATTAAAGTTACTTTCACCTCTGATTGCAGATCTTCTCCTCCACCTGTGGACACACAACCAACATTATTACTTACAACTAGGCTTGCTACTTTTCGATTTCGATACGATAAACGTTGGTAAAACCACTCGCTGTTTTTTTTTTTTTTTTTAGAATTATAAAATTAGAATCTGTGTAGTTTTAATACTTGTTGTTTGTCCCATCCGTTCCACTCTGAATGGCTAGGGGTCGCTGTCAGTCATGTCAGTGGCTACTGTAGTTTTACCATCATTCATTTCATCCTGTTCTGACAGATCTCACTGACTGAAGCAGCGTTAGAACTGTCTCACCGGCACCGACTGTGCACTTTCTATTGCCAGCTACAGCGCCTGTCATTCAAAGTGTCTACTTTGAAATTAGTGGGTTAAGGTGTAGGTAGGCTTTTGCTATAGGTATATATGGTGACAGTTACTAGTTTGATTTGAAAATTCAGCTATGTTTTGTTCTGTGCATATTACTTTTACTTGTAAATCTATGCTATAAAAGTCTGTGTAATACACTTTTATATTGTGTTTTCTATGGCTTATTTGAGACCATTTTTTAATTTATGTAGGATCTTTTCTATATAAGGCAGCTCTGCTGTAACCAATCATTATTTCAACTAGATTGTTGGTAACCATGGTTTTTAAACATAAAGGACGATTTTGCCCATTGTCTGCTTCAATTGAAAAATAATGATTGAAAAAAAAAAAACTGGTAAATTCTTCCAAATATAAACATTGATATTAATTGTCGATTTGGAATTAAAAAAAAAAAAAAAAAAAAAGAATGAGAGAGTAACAAGCCTAGTTACAACCAGTATCATTACTTACTCCATGAAATCTCTGGTGGAAGCTGGATTTGAACTGCTGTTTTCAGAAACAAGAACCATGAGTTTAGCCTACTGTACCACCAGCTCCCAGAGAAAGTCTTTTTTTCACACTGACTATAAGGTCAATTAATATTCTTTTGAAAATAAAAGTAAAAATCAGTTGGATTTGAACCCAGTACTACAGAGAGAACAATCCAGCATGCTAGCAAACTAGCCCACTGCACCACCTCTCTCCTTGAGTTAGAATTGTGGCTCTTATTGCACAATTGCAGTTTCATGCCACTGAAAGGATTATGAAACCCATTACACATTAGGACTATGTGGTAAATACCACGGATACCAGTGTAAACGAGTGTTAATACTTAGCATAGTCATCATAATAACCGTGCTGGCTTCCATAGGAAAATCTGCTTTTTATATTATGCCCCTGGTCGAGCTGTGGACTTCACTTCTAGCAGAGCTGACTTTTTGCAAAGCTGTTTTTTGCTGAAACAGTAAAAGTTGGGTGTTTTTCTTGCTACTTCATTATGAAGTACACTTTCATACCCCCTACTACTGTACTACCTCCACTTTTAATTCATTATTACATATGAAACAACATGAGTGACAATCTTTGCTTAATATGCAAAGTTAGCACTGCTGTTTAGGTGTCAATATGCCTTAGCATTACCACTTGGATGCTGGTGACCAAAGCAGGAAAAATAATTTATTAGGTTTGAGTGAGAGAAGTGAGCTCTATTAACCTTTAGAGGAAGGACAGCTGCTATTATCAATGACAGGTGGAGGACCATAAAAAGGCGTAACAAGGCTTAAAATTGTAGTTTAAAGTTTGAAAAAATAAAATGTCTGTATTTGTACCTGTGACTATTGCTTGGTTATTTATAATAAATAGAATAAGCATGTTAGTGTGAGTTTGTCTATGCATATATACCCTTTTAGGGAGAGGGCAGCAGTATTCCCCAGTCAAGGAAGGACAGCTCCATGCACTCCACAGCCTCAGGATGAAGCATCCTGGTTGCCAGCCGATCAATATCATCCAGGCTCAACAAGAGCAGGCTGCATTTGCAATTCTGAGAGAGGCTGAAGGAGAGACACATCACAACTAAATCTACGTTTCAGTGTCTGTATGCTGTATCTGTGTGTGCAGTTGTTATTGTGTATGTTTGCATCAGGGGTGCAAATTTGGTGCTATGGAGCTACATTCTAGCACCAGGGTACCTCATAAAGCAACAGCAATATTAAATTCTTATTTTTTCTTTTATTCCTTAGCAACCATAAGTAATGTTAGTTTCTTATTGGGTCTTGACTACTCATATGCTCCAACCACACTCACATACACAGGAGAGAAGGTTTGTGTCATTTGGGACAAGGTGAGGGGGGGCTTGATTAGGATGGGGTTTGATCATTCATTTCACCAACAGGCTCTCTACTGCTAAACTTTCAAAACAGCTTGATTTTCAAAACGATTTGCACCCCTGAAAAATGATCAACTATGGATTTTGAAAGCAACTGTGGCAATGCTTGTGCATTTAGATACGTGGTTTCTTTATCTCTGGTTTAATTTTACATTTGTAATTGCTTTATGTATTTGTCTTTGCTAAAACGATCTCATTAGTTTATCTGTAATACATTTTGACCAATGCATATGAAGATCCTCCTTAATCCTTTACAGATGTTGTTCTGTCATCAGCATTGTGGCTTAAAATGGATAAAAATAATAACAATTGTTTATGGTAACTGAAACCATGAGTGTCAAATATTAGCACCACCTGCTGCTTTAGTTTTAAGATTGCAATATATGGAACTATTCACATGTTTCTATGCAAACACAGTAAAAGTTTTTTTAAATAGGTTCATTAAACAAAGAATGGGTCAAATTTAAAACGTGTACTTTTAAGGAACTGAGAGTAGGACAAGTAGATTAATGTGCAACAAACATAATAGTGGACTAACCTAATTCCTGCTTCCCTTGTACGACCATTTAGTTCTGATTCCATAAGAAGCTGCTACTACTTTTTCACAAGCTCAAAATGCACACCAATTAAAAAAGAAGTAAAGAAGGATAATGTTTAGAAGAATTGAAGTGTTTAGTAAGGAGTAATACCCCCCCACATGATTTTGAACATGTTTCAACATAAAATGATACCGCAAAGGCTGCTACTTTTCACAACATTATTCCAGGAATGTATGGACAGATTCCGATCCCTGGGAGTTCCAGAGGATCCTGGCCGTCGTCTACTGTAGACAGAATGATAGACGAAGTTGACTAAATTCACCAACCCAAGAGACTGAAGCTGTAATTAATTCCTAGTGTGTCTGGCTTTAGAGTTTTGACACCTAGGTTGTTAAAATCTGTACAGTAGCGGTACCTTCTTTAATTAACAACACGATATCCAAATAAACAGGCCGATAAGTTGGCAAACATCAGAAAATGTAAGCAAAAAGATTTTTCTGGTTCGATTGATGTATTTGCTTTTTTTCTTAATTGTCTTCATAACTGTAACCACTCAACAATACATTTGGAGGTAAAACTATAAAAAGGCACGCTGAAGATGGCATGTGTCGAACTGGTACACATCCTTGACTGTTTATAATAGTTTCACCTGTGTTAATTTGTTTGTTTTTTGCTTTTCATTCAATTTTTATATTCTCATAAAAACATACTGTATTATTTAATGATCAACATCCCAGCTATATCCATAGAGGACTTTGAAAATTCAACAAGAATAGATTTAAAAGTAATACAAAGTTAAACTGTGGCGTGAAGATACACAGAAAAATACACGTACGCACGCACGCAAAGGATTTCTACTTCCTGATATACAGGTGACCTTTCTCCAATTAGCACTCAATTGCCTAATTGGAAAATGGACACACCTGGGATTGTTGGCAGGGAGAGATTTAACCCCATCCCTGCCAACCTTACATTCCCCACACACTATTCACATTGGCAAGTCTAATGCCCAGCCAAAATATGCATTTAACAAATATGTTATATTACATATAACCTATCCATTTAAAACATGTAGTGTTTCTGTATTGGTTCAGCTACACTTTGCCTTACCAGCAATTACCTGAAATGCGCCGAAATAAAACATTGCAGTCCAAAGAATAGCAATTCCACATTCTGTTTATAGTGAAGTCACTTCCTCAAGGACCAAGATTTGTGCCATAAAACTAGGACTAAACTGTCTCCTTCTATAAATAAAACTATAATTTTATATTAATAAAACAGTTTTATATAGTTTAGATAAACAACTGTCTTTAAATATTAACACAATGTTTAAGTAGCTATATAATTTATGAACTAAATACATTGACTTATGTTAGACAGGCGCATTGTATATACTAGTTCTTACTGTAATAGTTCACAGGGAATGTTTTTCATGTACACTTTATATTAAGTGTTACACACACACACACACACACACACACACACACACACACACACACACACATATATATATATATATATATATATATATATATATATATATATATATATATATATATATATATGTATGTATGAGGTGTATCAGTTTCTATCAGAACAGTATATCTCTATCAATACAAGAAGGCATTTTTTAAAAAAGTATTTTTGTATTTTTTAAAATTTTTTTATTTCTCCACCAGTATCACCAAGAAGGGTCCCCTTGACCTCAGCAGCATTTTATGTTAGGTCATGCTGTGTATCATACATGAAAGAATTAGTTAGTGTAGGTTTGAAATTCAGAGCAAACCTTTGTACTTTATGTTATTTATTTTAAAATGTGGTATCTGTTTGGTGCAGTTAGATCAGTGAGCCTATCTGCATTATGTGGGTTGATCTCCTGTACTGACCGCTTTAAGCAATGTAAACAAACTGGTTAACCAACACAAACTAACAAGTTTGCAGGAAACACCCAGGATTCGATTTTTAGAACTGAACACTGTTGTGGAACACAGACGGATCGAACACAAAGGGAAATGAATGCTAGTTGAGCTTAATCATAGTCCCTATAGGTAGTGTACATCTACAGTGCCTATAGTAAGTATTCACCCTCCTTGGACGTTTTCACTGTTTGTTGTGTTACAACCTAAACTCTTGATGCATTTAAATGGGATTTTTTTCCCTTTGATTTACACAACCTAATCAACACTTTGAAGAGGGAAGATAATTTTTATGGTGAAACAACAGTTAATGAAAAAAAAGAAAAAAACAGAAATGTCTTGGTTAGATAAGTATTCACCCCCCTGAGTCAATACTTGGTAGAAGCACCTTTGGCAGCACTTACAGCTGTGAGTCTTTTGGGGTAAGTCTCTACCAGGTTTGCACATCTGGATCGTGCAATATTCGCCCATTCTTGTTGGCAAAATTGTTCAAGCTCTGTCAAGTTGGATGAGGATCGTTGGTAGACAGCAATCTTCAAGTCTTGCCACAGATTCTCAATCAGATTCAAGTCCGGGCTTTGCCTGGGCCACTCTAGGACATTCATGTTCTTGTTTTTAAGCGACTCCAGTGTCGCTTTTGCTGTGTGCTTGAAGTCATTGTCCTGCTGAAAGGTGAATCTTCGTCCCAGTCTTTGGTCGTTTGCAGACTGAAGCAGGTTTTCCTCAAGGATTTGCCTGTATTTATCTCCATCCATTTTGCCCTCTACCCTGACAAGCTTCCCAGTCCCTGCTGATTAAAAGCATCCCCATAGCATGATGCTTCCACAACCATGCTTCACAGTAGAGATAGTGTTACCTAGGTAATGTGCTGTGTTAGGTTTGCGCCAGATTTGACACTTTGCATTTAGGCCAAATAGTTCAATTTTTGTTTCATTGGACCACAGAATTTTTTGCCACATCTTTTCAGATTCTCCATGCCTTTTTGCAAATTCCAAATGGGATTTTACATGAGCTTTTTTCAGAAATGGCTTCCTTCTTGCCACTCTTCCATATAGGCCAGATTTGTGGAGTACCTCAGCTATTGTTGACACATGGACAGTTTCTCCCATCTCAGCCATGGAACGCTGATGGTCTTTCACAGTTGTCATTTGCCTCTTGGTGGCTTCTCTGACCAATGCCCTTCTTACCCCAGCTACTCAGTTTGGGAGGACGGCCTGCTCTAAGCAGATTCTGGGTGGTGCCGTATACCTTCCACTTCTTAATGATCGCCTTGACTGTGCTCCATGGGAAATTCAATGCCTTTGAAATCTTTTTATACCCCTTCCCTGATCTGTGCCTTTCCATAACTTCATCCCACAACTGTTTTGAAATCTCCTTGGTCTTCATGGTAGTATCTTTGCTTTGAATGCACTACCCAACTGTGGGACCTTACAGAGACAGGTGTATTTAATCTTAAATCATGTGAACCACTTTTATTGCACACAGATGGACTCCATTTAACTTATTGTGTGAATTCTGAAGGCAATTGGTTACACCTGAGCTTATTTAGGAGTGTCAGAGCAAAGGGGGGGGGGGGGGGGGGGGGGGTAATAATACTTATCTAATGAAGACTTTTCAGGTTTTTATTTTTAATTGATTTGTTTTTTCACCCTTATTTTTTCACACATTGAAAGTGTTGAGTAGGTTGTGTAAATCAAAGGAAAAATCCAATTTAAATGCATCAAGATTTCAGGTTGTAACACAACAAACTGTGAAAATGTCCAAGGTGGGTGAATACTTACTATAGGCATTGTATCTTGTTATACTATTACTATTGCTATATTTCAACAATATTTAGGCATAGGCCTCCACATGAATAACAAACGGGCACTTGTAAAATATTCATCTTGATTCGGATTAGTTTGTTTTGTCACCCAAGTTTACTGGCTAGCATGTGGACAGGAGATGCTCTAAGAGGCCTGGAGGGCGCTGAACATGGAAAATCTCTTCATATTTGGTAATGAGCCCTGAACAGGCATACCACTCAAGCAGTGGAACAGATTTGAAGAAAGAGAAGAAGAAAAAAAAACATGTGCAGTAACTTGATTTAGCCTGAGAGAGGCTCTTTAGGACTTTGGGATATTATACTTGATTTCATGCAAATCTGTATCACTTTCTGTATATTTTAAAGCCACAGTGTTCCATACGAAATGAGAATTTGTACTTAGCTGGTTATTTCCATTTTTTAAATTCATTAATATATTACTTGCTTCAGCAACTCAATTACCAATTTAATTTAAACCTTTTTTTTTGGAATATCTATAATATTGTCTTGTTCTTTTTGCATATAGTGAGATTAATATGGGATAGTTTAAAATGACTGCTTAATGTTTAACATGAGGACAAATACAATGTTACATATTCAGATGTGCTGTTGTTCCTGGTTCTTTATCCGAATCAGTGTACTTACTCCCAGAGTTTAGTGTACTTATGCCAATGGTTCAGCTGCAATAAGACCATGTGACCAAAAGCACAGGTATCAAAAGCAACCAATCTATAGCATTCTACTCATTAAAAAAAAAAAAAAAAAATCCACACAAGAAATTCAGTACAGTTTTCTGAAATACAGATTATTAGCATTGACTATTAATCATAACCAAAAGTGGCTCTGACTTGGTAAATTAATATTCTGGAGAAAAAAAAGCCTGCATCCCATCCAATATAATCATTTTCCTGTCTATGATTATTTTTATATTCTTTATTAGTTAATGTATTGAATGTTTATATATAGTCTCCAATAAGACTGTGGGGAAGGGTGATATAATATCCTGTCTTCAAGTCTTTGTGGGTTTGTTTAAATGGTTTGTGGATTGCTCAAATCGGCACAGGCTGTATGGCAGGAAAGGGACACATTTAACTGCGCTCTGGAACTTGGAACTGAACCTTGGCTTTGAGGAAATTGAAAGGATTTGGAAATCCCATTTAAGTGGCACTTTTCCCTTGACTATGGAAATAGTTTTCATGCAAAAATGTAGATGTGGAAACATGCTTTTTTGAGTCCAGGTTTTAATAATAGCTGGGGTTTTTAATACATTTTCTGGCCTTTAAAGCAATATTATTATATTTTCTGACTGTAACTTAGTAAGTGGAGTATTAAGGTCACTGCTTTGAATACTTCTTAGTAATAACCTGTACCATAACGATTTGTGTGCACCCAGATTACACAGGAGACTATTTTAAAGTGGTTCAAATGTTGCTCCAGTTTGCCCAGAAAGAAAAAAAAATGCAGTGCTTCTGAAATTTATCTGCATTACTTTATAGGATACATAAGGACCTTTTTTTATTTTATTGT
This sequence comes from Polyodon spathula, assembly GCF_017654505.1. NCBI lineage: Eukaryota > Metazoa > Chordata > Actinopteri > Acipenseriformes > Polyodontidae > Polyodon > Polyodon spathula. The sequence goes on from NC_054554.1 coordinate 8,124,090, forward strand.
GTTACCATGTGTTGCTACAGCTGTTTACATAAGATGTGTGTATTGTTCTAATTTTTTAATTTTTTTTTTACATTTTGATCACTTTTTTAAACTTTTATATTGCATTTCCTGCTTCAAGATGGCTTCCCATGTACCTGCATGGTCCTCTCAGAACTACATTTCCCATCATCCCCCTGCTCACTGGTAAATCCATTTCAGTTACATGTGTGAGCAGGAGGATGATGTTTATATTTATATGTCTATATAGTTAGCTGGTCTTCTTTCACTGTGAAAGTCATGTATTTTCAAATCAGGATCAATTTTACTTTGGAATGTTAATATTTTATTTGATGCGAGCTGCCAGTCAGATACGAAAACCATGTCCTATGATTATCAACATTTTAGTCAAAGCAGCCTCCTACTTTGTAATAAACAATACATTCATAGACTGCTCCTGATCAAATCAATAGGTTTTGCAGCAGCCTCAGAGCAATGCTTTCTACATCTCTGCAGAAAGCAGCCTCATCTTCATCTAAATTGCCTTAACACTTAAAGCGACGTCCTATTAAAACTCCGGGCGGCAGACAATTGTGCAACAACCTCCTGCAATCCCAAGGAGGCACTTCATGAAGCTTAAATTTGCTCATATCTCTCAATGAGTTTCTTTTCACTCACTCCAGCAGATCTCTGCTCCCTACAGCAGGCCACTGCACACTACTGACGGTAGTCCACCGCACACTGTTACAGATCACTCCCTTCAGCAGATCTCGACTCTCTACAGCAGGCCACTGGACACTACTGATAGCTGTCCATCATATACTTCCTCAGATCTCTGCACTTTTGAGCAGATCTGCTCACTGTGGCAGCATGCAAAAGTTCAAACCGCACAAATATATCCTGTTACTGGTTTGCATCCCATCTCACTACCCTTGTTTCCAGAACTGGCCTTCCACCCCAATTCTATACCCCTCATTCATTTAGAATCGGGGAACAACTACTTCTGTAGCTAAAGCCAACATCAATCACCAAATCAAAAACATGGGGCGCCACTCATACATCCATTAATCCCCTACCGACATAGCAGCATCCCATCAAAAAATAGCTAGCATGCCCGGAGTGGGGGCCATATGACCGCTGGGGCCACCAGAGATTTCCCCTACTAGAAAAGTCTTTTATTCCTTTCCACTGAGAGGCAGGTAATCACATTACCATCCCACACTAACTCTATCCTAACCCTCCCTCTCGCCCTTTCCTTTCCCGTCTCCTTTCTAGCTGTCCTATTTTATGTTATGCATCGGTGCGACTCTATTGTTTGTTTCACAGTGAGGGTTTCTGTGTGTCAGGGGTCCATCCTTCGGGGGTAAGTGTGAGTTCACTCCCCCGACCTCAGGTCAGCCACGCTACCTCGTCCTCGAACTAGGGGGGGCCACACTATCCTTGCACAGCTTGTGCGCCTTTTCTACCTCACCATGTGAGGCACTGTTCTTCTTTCGCTGTGGACGTGGCCCACTTTACGCTCTCAGTGCCAGAGTCTCAGACTAACCCATCTCTCTCTGTCGCAGGTTCCCTGCGGGGCGTCTTCCCGCTCCCGGCTTCGGAGGCCTGTGCCTCACCTCATTCGAGGGCAGCGCCAAACCAGCCAGGGAACTCTTTACTAACTCTCCTTTCAGGTCCTAATGCAACTGGACTGTTGCTATCACCCCGCGAGGCGCCTCTGTGGAGCAGAGCTCTTTTATATTATATGTTTTCAGATCCTCAGGAACGTGACCTTTGACCAAGCTCGGTGCTCGCGCAAAGGACAGCTCATCGGTCACGATCTCTTTTCTATCCTAATTTCAAGCCCGGGCCTCTTATTCAGCTATTCACACTCAAGCATCATTCTTCCAGTAGTTACATAGGACTTAATACCCTTGATCAATTCACATTTTCACAAACAATTTGAACACTTAAAAAGACATATTTAATAAAGTTATTGCATTTAAAAAATTAAGATCTTAAATATTTAATATATAAAATACAACAACAACAACAACACAAATCTTAGTAGACTTTCACTTCCATTGAAGGATGCAGTTCCCCCATTGTCTCTGTAGAATGCGGGATGATGATCACTGAGGTGGACAAACATGTTGGATGTACTTTGATTTTTTGCAGCAATTTTTTTCTTGCAGGTTCGGCACACTGGAAAGCAATCCTTGAATACCACACCACCTGCATTCTTTTGGAAGCAAACAAATGTTATTTATTTTATTTTTTTTGCTGGTGTAAATAACTGATTCTCATCATCTAAATCAGATTATTTGCAGTATTTTCCTGATTGACAAAGCTACAGGCTGCCTTTTTTCTGCACTGTTTTTATTTATTTTGCAGAACTTTGACGTTACTTTTTCAGGTATGCTGTTCCATGTGCATCACGATTCATATCTACAGTACACAGATGCGCATGCTTCCAGTGTTGAAATCACGGGCAACAAATATGCATTGATGAGTTTAGTAAACTACTGGGGAGGAAAAGTAAAATATTAGCTGTTATGTATGTTTGATTCAAATTTCTAAAATTTAGCTTCAAAAGTGTTTTTTTTTGTTTTGTTTGTTTTTACAGCTGTCCCTGTATTTTTTTAATTATTATTTTTATAATCCTCCAAGCAGTGGGAAGGTTCTGATATTTCAGTGAATTGCATTATTTCACTTGAGTAGCGACTGAATTATGGGCTCATTTTATATCTTTTTTAAAATGTATTTTTGGCCCGGTTTAGACTAGTCCCTGGTTATTAAACTTGTTTAATGACATCTTTTATCTGAACCTGGACAATGAGCAGTAGTTTTATGCAGTTAGAACACTGAGTAAATTATAAAATTCAACAGAGCACGACACATACTGTAGCTGGTGGAGTGGAGACCCTGTAGACTACTTTAAATAATTATACTGATGCCAAAGCCACAAAGCGAACCTCTAATTAAAAAAAAAAAAAAATCAAAAAACTTTTTAAATGTAATCTTTCTAATAAATAAGGTGTGTAAATTATGTAAAACAATTGTTTCTTTCCCTTATTACTAGTCAAGCTATCTTGCAGTGCAATACAGGTGAATTCTGTAAAATCTACCTTCCAGACTCTGACTTATTTACAAAACCATGATCCCACGATTATTGTGATAATATCTTTTGCTACTGTATTAATACTGTGGTGAGTTAATATCGCAATATACTGTCATGCCATAATAACCCTACTCTAAACCTACTAATGCAAATATTTATGGTAACGCTTTGTTACCCTACCCTACCAAATATTTATGGTAACGCTTTGTCAGTGCACGATTTTCACCAATGGGTATTGAAAAGATCTGCCCCTTTCAGGCAGTATCTCGTTATACTCTCACTTTGGAAGCATTGATGCGTCACTGTTGGATATCAGGACTTTTTCCATCCCATCTGGCTGCTTCCAATGTGTGTACGTTTCTAAATACAGCTCCCCTTCCCAGTGGGATCAATGCCTTGATGGATCACATTTACAACACACACCACATCTCAGCCAGAGTGGAAAAGGACAACACAATCACTTTAATTGCAGTCATTTCCATTTCCTGACACACTCCTTGCTCTATAAGTTATTGGCCTAAGGGATTGAACTGTCTCAAGGTTGTAAGGAGCTGGGAACACATAGCTCCACAGGGACAGTAACCGGAAGATGCACACATTCTCCTCATGGTTCTCTCAGCCCAGCTGCTACTCAATCACTTGCCGTGCATCACTTAAGTGGGTTCATGTATTGCTAGGTGGTAATTCCATAAGGACTGTGGTTTTAGTCCCAGGAGATTGTTGTTACCGTTACCATACTCTCCAAGCAGACAAAATAAGCTTTGCAAAAATAATAAGTATGGGTATGGTAAGGGTTGTCAAGCAAAGGTTCAAGTGCATAGAGTTGCATCCTTCCAAGAGCAGGTTCAAGAATGAGGACTAACTTGTGAATACTTTACTTATTATGGACTGCATGTTCAGAACAGAGAGACTCAAGTCCATCTATTTTTAAAAGAAAACTGAAAAAACATTTTGTCAACGGCACAACCTGCAGTTGTTTCAAAGGACAGTCGTATGTATTTGTTATACAATACAATTTTTAGTGTCAAAAAGACAAATATTTATAAATTATACTTTACCAAATAAAGTATAATGGATTCACTCTTACAGGCGATAACATGTAATGATGTAATGCACGTTACAATGCTCTATTGTAGCGTATTTGTTTAATAGTTTGTTTGTGAAAGGCCTTGAGTGGCTTGTTGACAATGAAAGTGGGTTCCAAAAGGTTTATAGTGTAGAGAACTGAACGGATGGAGCTGCTTTCTTTGTTTACTGACTCATTGTGGCAAAGTGGTTACGAGTGTGCTGGTGCAGCAATGCTGTGGTGATCAATAAACAGGCAGACAATGAAAATCCAGGTGCAATGGTGTTTTATTTGTATAATCCAAGTCTGATGACAAACTGCAGTAAATAATAAGAATGATAACAGGCAGTATAGTGGTGTGTATTGGTTTGTTGTAATCCACGGGTTGGTCCTGAAATACTAACAGTCCCTTTTCCTAAACACCCACACCCATACGTGACACAAAACACAAACACAAGTCCACAGTGGGTGATTTAGTGCTTGCAGTGCAAATACAGTTTATCGTGAACAATGGTGCAGTGTAGTCCAGATAAGTGCTGGCCCCTGACGACAGCTCCGGATCGTGTTCATCAATCGAATAACAACAAATACATTGGTTCTTTACACACGATAAAAACATACAATACACGTTATCCTTCCGGTTCAGATTTAACCATACAAAGGAACAGATTACTTCACTACACCCCCTTTTGTACCGTCAATCATGACCCCTTGGTTAACTAGTGCAACCACTCCTCCAATCCGTGGCTGCCACATAGTTTCCCTTCCGGGTCCATGATTTAATGTATTGTAGCCCCGCCCCCTTTCTAGATGACCGACTTTGTCTAACCCTGGGAATTATCTGGCCATCCAGTCCAGGACATTCTATTCCCTTTACACAGCACCCTCATATGTCAGGAGGGAGATTTATCACCAAGAATCATTCTTTCTCTGTCACACTTATCCATGGTTTTCTCCTGCTAACTTTTTATGTCTTCCAACACAAATGTCAACCCCTGTGCTAATATTGTAACCCTAATAGCAAACACACACAAACTTGGACCTGTAATGTAATGGGTGCAGACACTATCATAAACATAATGTAAGTAACACCGATATAATGTGCTGTCCTTCGTTAGTATGACCAAAATCAAATCCTGTCTAGTGAAGGCCATGATAACTGTATTTCAGAGTCACTGTGTTATGACTGGCAATCTTGAAAGAAAAGACCAATATTTCTATACACCACATAACATCTGTGTAAAAACAGCAAGGGTGTTGATTCTATTGCCCTACAAACAGCAACGTGACATGTGACAGATTTATCATGCTATGTAAGGCAGTATTTAATATTTATATATTTTTTGTAAATGTTAACTAACAACTTAGACAAGTGAGTACTTAAACATTCTGATTTGCTTGTTGCTAGTTTTGCAACTGATGTCAATAAAATGACTTGCACAGGAGTGAGAACCACACAACCTTTTAAACCTGACACTTTACAGGTGTTCTTCTCAGCCCAAGGTATCGGGTGGTGCTCTTTTAAAATGTAAATGGCATTTATTTTCCTTTTTTGTAGTCTGGCGCACAGAGGCCTATAGGATATTGAATCGCAGGGAACATACAGCCCTTTATTCCTTTAGACTGCTTCTGGAAGGCTTAAAGCTAAATTTGCATTATTGATGAGGTAACCCTGTCACCTCAAACATAGACTCTTTAAAAGAGAATAATTTTATGCAAATTAGATATTGATGGACTAATGATTAATTGGCTCTAGGACTATGTTAATATGCAATTGTTGTCACGTAATATGCATTTCTAATGACTTTGAACTAGTTTGTTCAAACAAGTGGTAGACTTTGATCACTGAACTATTAAAAAGCTCTTTTTCTTGTTTATAGAAGGATAGATTCAGTTCTTAGGCCTGCAAAACTCATACTGGGAATGGAAGATGTGGAGAGCAAGAGCTAGCCTTACAGTAGTACTGGATTACAAGGAGGACTACCTCCTTTCCATCGATATAAACAACCACAGCCTTCTGCCCAAAGGCACAGTTTAACTTAATGCATTTTTAAAGAGTTGTCATTACCATGTATGTTCTGTTTGTTAATAAATCAACACTCCTGTGTAAGACTCATTATTTATGCATTCCTAGAACGCAATGCAAACCTTTTTGCAAACCTTATTGATATTTCAGCCGAGAACCTTAAGAATTCTCAAGTCACGGAGAACAGTATTTCTTCCCAGGCTTTTAAGAAATGAATTATGGCTTTGCATGTCTACGTAGTGATTTCTGGCAGCTATTTTAAACCTATGGTCCCTAAGAGCTATCCTTTAGGGGTTGTTCACTAGTGCACTTTTCTGGCACTATGTCAGTATAAAATAATTCAGGAAAAGCGAGGACAACTGTCAATATGGTGCAATGTTCTGTTCAGAAAAAAACACCACAGCAGACTTGAAGCACATTGTATAGGGAAAAGTGGAACATATGATGATCATACCATCAGTTGTCTAGCATTTCAGTTGGTTCCCAAGACTACTACTTTCCCAAAAGACACATTTCTTACTACTTTGTATTTAAGGCAACAAGTACATATGCCCCTTTCCGAGAACTCACTTAGTGTTTTAAGGAAACTAACAGGAAATTAAAAGCAACTGCAAGGAAAAAAAAAAAAAAAAATCCCCCATAAATCTTAAATAACATGTGTTTACTAGATGCTAATCAAAGCCAGTCTTACCTGTAATAGTTTTATTAGTTACAGGTTACTGGGTGGCTCCAAAACACTTAGAAGCATTGTGATGTACACTATACTTTGATATTGAAATCAGCAGGTGGGTTATTTATGTTTGAACTAAAGCATTGACTGGAATTCTAATATGTTACTGCAGAGGCCTATAAAAAAATAGGATTTTTTTTTTATTGATAACATATAGTATATATATATATATATATATATATATTATATATATATTCTATATCTAATATATATATATATATATATTTATATATTATTTTAATCACGTCAGGCAATCAGATTCCTCCCTGTATGTTTTGATTCTTATAAGCGGTTGATTCTTAAAAGGGGACCGATGTGATTACTGTAGTAAAGTGGTGCAGAATCAGTTTAGCGGTTTAATGGGTAATTTACCGAATAGTCCTGGACTACACGTTAACGGGACCACACAAAGTATTGTTTAGTTAGAGCTCCAATCGATAGCTAGGTTAATTTTGTTTGTTTTGTTTGGTGTATTTGCGGTCGTTTCCCTACTGCAGTGCAAGAAAAATAAAACCGACACCAGTTTAAAACTGTAAATCAAGACTCCAGCCTGATCATTTACACTGCCCTCGGCCACTCTGTCACATTACAATTAGCAAAAGCATGCCATCAGCAGTTTAAATACAGTATACAGATGTCAATGGTGCTCAGTCATTAAGGACAATATATCAAATGAAGTCCTGTGGGTAAGCAGCTTGTTATATGACCACGATTATGTTGCAGTACCCTATTTTACTACAGTATATTTAAGAAGCAATTGTTTCATGAGGATGTTACATGTAATGGCTTTAGAAACTCATTAGTATGGAACTAGAAAAACGGTATTCAGATACTTTACTTTTTTTGTATGAACCACAACAGACATGACTGATTTTAAAAAGCCAGCATGGACAAGCGGAAGAAAAAAAATACTGTAGATACTGGAAAACTGAATGAGAAACAGACACATTGTAAACATAGAAAAATAGAACAGTTTAGAGTCTTCACAATTGCCTGTTGTGTGTGTCATTAGAATAAAACAAGGTCACATTTCTGCTTGCTGTATGAGATGTTTACAGGTTGGGTCACTTCACTTTGCATTGCAGTCCTTTGCTTTCTCTTGGAGAATGTCAGGTTATTCTAAAGGTAGAGCAACAAGTAACACAAACAGTACACCCAGGGTTCAACATGCAAATTCTTCTCATGTTTTCTTTGCAATCGTTTTGTTAAAAAAGCACTGTAAAAAAAATGTGTTGATTAAGAAATGGATAAAGACAGGACTCAACACTGTTTAATCTTACATGCAAGCTACTCATAAATGAGTGAAGGAAAATAGTTTATTAGAAGCTGCCGCCAAATTATTAAATGATTACTTAGATATTTCAACCCATGGCATCCAATGCCACCTCAGAATACTGACTGAATTTAACTGCCAGCAGAACAAAATAAAAGTCTACACTGCCTCCCATGACGTGGCAAGCTAAAATAAAAGGCGGTAAAGGCTGATACTACTAATAGGTAGTTAGGGTGTAATTTATAGGGAACATTTTTGACAAAGCAATTGAAGGGAAGATTATCCTTTCTATCAAATGCTAGATTTCCAATTTGTCCCACCTGGACATATGAAAACTATTTCCCAATGAGCCTTGTATGTAGCAAAACAAAATCATAACACACCTTACGTCAAAAAAATACAACACAAATTGTAATAAGCAATAGAGGACCTGCAAATCCCTTTCACAGGTTTCATGGTTCAGGTGTAAAAGTATAAAATATGAGGTGTTTAAGCATGGACTACAAAAGTGCAGTCTACACTGCTGAACCAACTCCTAGATCTACAGCGCAAATATTCCCTGAATAATGTAGTTCATTGTCAAACTACAAACCATGTGTGTATATCATTTGCTGTTCCAAAAGTAATTAGCAGCATACTGGAGAAACAGGAAAACCTATTTCAACCAGATGTTCCCAGCTCAGGTATAACTGTGCTAATTTTATCGCAAGATCTATACCAGCCTCGCTACATTTTTCACAACATTGATGATTGCAAACAAAAGCAAGAATTAATAACACATTTTATGACCTGTTATCCCTATGGAATCAATAAAGTCTCACCAGAAAATGTTATTTTTTTCCATCATTTCTATTCCCTTTTTTGCCTTCCATGCTTCTTTTACTTCTTTCCTTCCACTTTTCCTATATCTTTGGAAAATGCTTTCTGCCCAGGCTTTCTCCTTTTCTTTAACCAAATAATGTAATAAATTACTTACCTTTTTAGTATTTTTTTTTTTAAATTAACTCAAGTTCCTTATTGAAACCTATTAATTGTGTAATGGGTTGCAGGGAGTTTGCTACTCAATAATTGTCCGTTATTTCTTTGCTTCTACCAGCACCTGATCAATCATATCTGATGCTTTGGACACCAGTATCTCCACCCAACTCAATCACAGCATCGAAAAGGAACAAGCCTACCTAGGACCTGCTTCTAATCATCCACCATTAACAGACTAATCTTAGTGGTGGGTACTGTTTACATCTAGCTATCAAAAGGGAGGAACTAGCCCTTTCAAAATGAAATATCAATACCAGCTCATGTAGTTCTTGTGCTGTAAATCACATGACACTATTTGATGCTTACAAGAATAATAGAAAGCCATACAGAGCTATATTACAACAAAAATAGGCCAGGACTTTAATGTTGAGTTAAAATGAATCTTAAACTCAAGCTTTGTCATTCCATCAAATCTTCTCAAACTAGCAATGAAGCAAGGGAAGCATGCATCAGAGGACAAAGAAAGAAAACTCTCATTCTCTCCCCTGGCATTGTTTTTGTCACTAAATTGTGACACCGTCTTACTCTGATACAGAAAGTCAAGGTGCCAAATTGGTGGGTCACAAACACTTCCACTTACATACATCACTAACCTCTACATAAAACAAGACCAGTTGAACTTTTTTTCTAATTTTTAAATCCATCCGACAGGACATTAGTCATTGCTTTAAATGGGTATGTGAAATACCAGAGTGGTTGAAATTCAGAATTTACCAGAGAAGCTTCTTGATTGAAAACAACAGTTCTAACTTTGGTCAGAGCATCTCTTAACCCTAACTGTTTATAGAATGTGTGGATCACTTGCATGTCTGCCCCAATTCAATAGCACAGATGGATCCTGTCAAAGTGGTTTGCAGTGCACAGGTGTAGAGGTGATGCAGTGATTAGAAACAATAGTCCAACAAATGTTCAGTGATGAAAATGAAGCTTTTTGCTTTTAAATAATAAGACTGACTATACGCAATGATGTGTACAGCCAGTCAAAACCATGGGGTTCAGTCCCAAAATAATTGTAACAACCACACACTTTATAGCACCTTCATGATCACCAGTCAAACAGTGAGTTCCCCCGAGTGAAAGTGGTTTTGTGAATACAAAACAAGTGCTTAATAGTGGTACAGTGCAGTTCGGGTTTGATACTGGCTTATCAGTGACAGCTCCCATCTACAATGACAAACAAGAACAGTTAATAGACAAACAGCACAACACTAAACATGCACAGTTTCATCCTCATGGTCAGTCCATAACCATAACAGATGAACAGATCGCTTGGCCACACTCCCTGATATGCCTTCAGTCCCGCCCCTTTCAGTGCAATCACGTCTCTTCCAATCCATGACTGACACATCGCCTTGGTAACATGTTGCAGTACAAGTGCAATTGATTAATATGATTGTAATTGATTAATATGATTGTCCCAATGGTTCATACCATAGTAACTTACCCCTGAGAACAGAACCACTGCATTGTCAGTGGATATCATTTGGTAACTCTATTGGGTTGTGTATAATGTACTGTTTAACAACTAGAACTCCAAAGGTTCTCATATAATATTGATAGGAATACATTATATTAGCAGAAAAACAAAACGTGTCAGGTTCTCAATTTTATAGGTGCAGATATGTATCTGTGTGTGAGTGTAGTTGTGTGTACAAGTGTGTTAATTTCACAAATGATTGCCAGAACAGCTAAACAAGTGCTCTCCTGTTAAGCTCAAATATATTTGTCATCTCCATCCCCCTTATACACACATACATACAATCTCTCTCACATAATATAGACAATAAGGGAGAGTGGGATGGCAGAGATTGATCATCCATCTCTCCCCCAGACAGTTTCAAGTGGCCGGTTTTACCCTTTTGATTCACAGATGGAGCGTTTGTGGCAGCAGTTTTAATTTTAAATTAAGTGTGCTATAAAGCTGCTCAGCGCTGAGGTGCTCAATCACAGAGTGAGTGCCCATCACCACCAATCAGAAAACCCCAAAGAGCAGAGAGTATCTTTAAAATGAATGAACACTTATTCAATAAAAGCTCAGAATTTCACCCAGATTGATGGCAAGGAATAAAAACGTTCACCTCTCTTTCACCCGCATCACATATTTCAACATGGTGCGCAGCATTTAGAGGCACAATAGTCCTGTTTAATATTCGGAATGCTGCCATTAAAATAATATATAATAATATAAAGCATTGATGAACTGTCCTTCCCTTAATGACCTGCTAGGTCTCTGTTTTAAGCTTCAAGGGAGCTGGCTTCCAAGCTAATAACAGAGATGTGGATCCCACCTACAGAATGGTGCCCTCTGTGTTTTTTGTAATCTTCTTGTTAGTATATGCAAGGTATCTCATTGTCATTTCTGACAAAAATGGAACCACCCCTAAATGGCTACACGCAATTATTTCCATTTGCGAGGCGCTGGCACTGAAGCAGTTGTAGTGGGAGGACAAAAAAATAACCATAATTTCCTTAACCTGTGGAATGTGTGGACACTGCTCTACAAATATACAGTACATTGTACTTTATAAAATGGTTTGGGAGATATCTGCGTCCTGGTTCGCTGATAGGCATTCCAAGCCATTAAATTATTACAATACAACCAATGGGTAAAAATAACTCCCAGCAACTAAGACTTTTTACAAACAGATATTATTGCGCCGAGCGTTTAAGAACGTTGAAAAAAAAAAAGAATTTGAAAATTTGTCCGCCATTTTTTCCCCCCAATAAAAAACAAAATAATAATACAATGTCAGACTTCCTCCATTTAAATTTTATCTTGTTTGGTGACTCACATTAAAAAAAAAGTTAGGAAAAAAATGAAACCGTGAGTACTACAAGACACCTCTCTCAGTACTGTTGCAATTAATACAATTGAAGCCAATAAAGAAGAACGGAATACTAAAAAAGTAACTGCTTGGGCTGGTCAGCACAAACAAAAAATAATATGGACAGGAAAACTGCATCTAAAAATAAAATGAACACAGTTTTAAGAAGTTTATTTGCTTGAGTTATAACATCAGCTGGCACACAATATTAGGTTACCAAGCTCCCACAGTGGGACTTTAAAACAGTAAACAGTGTCTTCATTTACATGCAACAACAAAAAGACAAGTCACAACATCACCCTGCTGTATCCCAAACAGACTTAAACAAACTTAAGTCATCAGTACTCAGTTCGCAGATATCTCCAAACCCATTTTATAAGGTAGTTTAAGAAGCTATTGCGCACCAGCTGAGAAAGACCAAAAGTCCTGGAGTTACATCCTCTCTGCAGTACCGTTGTCAACTCTTAAACAAAAGGCTGAAACAAACTCCCCTACTCACCAAACAGTGCCACCTACTGCACAGTCTGTCCAACTGTGTAACCAGCCATTTAATTTAGAAAACCTTACATTCCCTGGTACGGTCAACTTCATGAGACAAATACTGAAAATATTCAGATAATTTACTTAATTTATTATTTTAAATAATTTGTTTATCTATTAAATTGATTGGAACTATTACATTTATTGGAACAAATTTTCCTAGCGGAGTAATATATTCATGGAGTATCTATATTCATTTTTAAATACAAATGTGTCTATATCTTTATTTCTGAAAACTAGTAGCCCATTTTATAAGTACAATAAGACACTCCAGGGTGTTGGTTGTGCTTGAATAACTGCACTTCCAGGGGCTAATGGCCCTGGGCATGCGATTATTCTAGCCCAACCACCACCCTGTCATGTCTTATTTAAATATTTGTTGTGTCTTCTCAGTGAGATCTCTAGCATTGTGAAAGTCTTGCGACATTGTTCAGATAAATTGAGAAGTTGAGTTGTGGTTTGCTGCAGCAGAGGGTGCCCGAAGGATAACGTCTATACATGCAAGGGTGCAAGAATCAAATATATATATATATATATATATATATATATATATATATATATATATATATATATATATATATATATATATATAAATGGAAGGCAATTTAATTATTTCACATTCTATAGTGGGGCCCCCGCCTTCACCCCCAAAAGGCTTTTCATAATCATACAGTAGCCCCTCTCTAAACCGAACATGTTTGTCCGACATAAGTGTCTGGTTTAAAAACAATACAAAACAATCACACACACATACAATAATAGTGCTTACTACATTTTAAATGTAATCACGTTGGGGAAACTAGAAATGTCGTAGAAATTTGTTTTCAGGGCTTGTAAGTACACCCTGCCTTTAGTGAAAATTTGGTACTTGGGTGTTCACCTCAAAAATGCAATGAGCACAATTGGCAATGCTAAAGAAAAAGTGGACTGGGAAATGCCAGAAACAATTGCGACAAAAGTTCTTAACAAATTGATGCAATTGTAAGTGTCGCAATTGCCAGCAGCTTTAGTACATGTTATTATAATATATGAAAACCCTCATTTGCACTATCTCCACCTCATTTTTGCGAATGTATGCAGGAATGACCATAATTACATATTCCCTAAAAAGTCGCTAACAGCATTACACTTGTTTAGTACATTTCACCTTAGACTTCCAACTCATTTGCAACTGGTTTGCGACTATTGCGACAGGCGCAACACTTTCGCACATCTACCCCTCAATGTAATATAAGCATGACAGTTCTAGTTATCTGTGTTAGAGAGACAAACAGCTTGCTGTAAAATATTTTTGGCGCTAACAGCCAAAAAATATGTTTAATAACTAATACCGCAAAGTTCCTAATATTAGCCTAGTCTAACAATAGTGCCAGAATGTATGCCCAGATCTTTCCTAAAAGAAAAGCATTGTATTATACAGCTGGGGAATTCTATTTAGTATTTTAAAATATTTGTTATAGAATTACTAGTGATTTAAAGAGTATGTAACATAATGGCTGCACCACGCCTGAATAGTTTGCTCAGAAAAAGTTTCACTTCTAGGAATGCTAATACAAAGACAGCAAGACTAAAAAAAATGGAAATTAGAGACGAACAGTTACTTCATAATAGAGTCCAACCATTAATTTAAGAGGAGGACACTTAAATATCAATTTCCTTCTGTTACAAGCTAGTGGCTTATAATAGTGGCATGGCTTAAAAGTCAAAGCAAATACGCACAATGTAATTGTTATCAAATAATGTTAACAGAAAACATTGACGTCTATCACAGTGAAGATATGTGTATTACATTTTACTTGCAAACTGAAATCACAGAAAATAATGAGATTGAGAGAGCCAACAGTAAATCATATGCATATGAGCAGGTGCATGCGGAAAACAAGACGTTGAGTGAGAACACGAGGCAAAAAAAATAAATAATTGCAGTTTTTATGTTGTTATTTTTGGAATGTTTTTCCTATGCTTGACTTGCAAAGCTGACATTTTGAAAAAAAAAAGTTTAAACTTAAATGATGAAAGCAGGATAGTCTTTGAGGGAAAAGATGGGAGAAATTCAAATAAGGATAACATTGACTGTGGCTAATTTTGTAGCTACTGTACCGATATTTTACTTTTCCTGGTTTCTACTAGCAACTCAAATAAATGTTGCAGCACTTTGCAGTGTTTTTAATGTGTAAACACTTTTTCAAGATTATACATCGCATCATTTTTCATGGGCATTTGATTTAACTAGAGTATTAAGTCTTGTAAAAGCAGTGAGTCTGAACCAATCATTTATTGGTTGGTTATTGTGCTGGGCCAAGTCTCTAGATTTGTATCCTTCTGTGTCTGGTGGTTCCATCTCCTGGAAGGCAGGGAGCAGTTTATCTGTTCTTCTCCAGTGGTTGCTGGCGGTCTCACTGGGTAGCTCGGGTAAAATGTAGCAGAGCTGACAATATGAATGTTGTCAGGAGCTATTCATGTTCACACTCTCACTCAGTCACTTTGTTAAAGTTGTCTGTCAGCAGGGGCTTGTAGTTTATTGTGGTCCCAAGATCCAGGGATGTCAGTACTACTGATAGAGGGAGAGAATGGCAAGATCTGTCAGATGAAACATAAAAGCAGCAATGACACTTTGTTAAAGCCAGGACAGGTGCATGACTCACTGCTGATCCCTGCTGCGCCACGTTTGACTGGATGAAATGTATTGATTTTGACATTTGTTTAAGCCTGACCAAAGCCTGTTTGGAGATGATGCATTCTGTTCAAGCTCTTGTTCTGTTATGTGTCTTACAACTATGATTGTACACCTTTTGTATGTAATGAAATACACAGTCTAAAGAATACATGCATGTCAGACCATCACGAGCTGTATTATAAAATACAATTTAAACATTTAAAAATTGAGTATTTTACTGATAACATACTCAAAGCTATTATAAGAGCACTGAAGATAACATGTAACACTGAATATAGCATCACACCAAAATATGAAAAATACAATACAGTACACCATATTCCACATCGTAACTACATGAAATTTAATTATCCCACAGGCAGTAGCACAGCTAATAACAGATAGCTAATTTGGATTAATTTGGAATATGACACCACTATGCCAAATTAGATAGTGGTGTCATTATTTTCCAACTTAAGTTTTTTTTGCCTATTGCAGATTGGGCAACACTTGTGTTATCCGGAATGTACAAATATAAAGCAGTTTTTGTGTGTTTAATGTGAGTGTTGATATATTAAGTAAACAGCTTTTCCAAGCAAAGTTGTTTCTTACTAGTTTGGAAACATTGACAGCTTGTTTTCACACACAAAATGCCGAGTGCTAGGATAAAGGTATTGTGTAAATATGGCGTATAGTGGAGTTAATCTCTTCTTCCTTGGCGGTCTTACTGATCAATATAAATAGCAATAAGGTTAAGCAGTATATTTTACTATTTTATTAAGTTTGGATTAAAATAAACAACAAATATAAACCCTAATGTATAATGTACAAAAGCATGTAAGATTTAAAGTATGGTGGTAGCCTGATGATGCAGTAAGTACATTTATTAAAAAAAAACAACAACAAAAACTGCTACCAGGGATAGACCTGTAGTGCCAAAGTGAAGTTTTACAATGTTTTTTCGCCCACGCATGAAATCCCCCCCAAAAAACAAGGACTCCTCTTGGATGCCTACTATTAAAGTAAAACATAACCACCTGTCACAGAGTTAGAAAAGTAACAGAAGCCACGATTCCACCGTCAAAAGAGCCGTCAGCAGGATGGTGTAGCTGAACATTGTTCCGAGTCCTAAGTGAGTAGGCCGAGATTGGCACTGTCTGTGACAGAGCTGGCAATGGAAGGACCTGTCAGCTAAAATACAGGGATGAGAATTATACAATCAGAAACAGGTCCCGGCAGCTGCGTTGAGATGCCGACAAGAGAGTGTGTGGAGGGCAAAGAAGGCACAGAGGCAGGCAAGTCAGCCACACTCTGTCACTCGTTATCCCAAAAAATCTTCACCAAACAAAGAAAGAAACAATACCTGTTATGTTTCACGTCAAGGTTTGCTGTCAGTATGTAGTCGGGAAGATCTCAAACAGATAACCCCCCCCCCCCTCCCCCCCTTTTTCCTTTGGGATGCCAGAAAACACTGGCAGCCAATTTTAGGCCTTGATTTGATTGATAAATCCTCAGTGACAAGTGAGAATAAAAGAGGCCCCATTGCTTTGGTACATATAAATAGGAAATTAGCTGGCAACGTTGTCAGAGATAATTAACTCTCTAAGTCAGTGTCGTCTATTCGGGCTGACATGCTGAAATTAGTTAGAAACGCACATGTCAACTCTCTGACAGTGTGCAGCGTTGATCAGATAAACAGTTTTTGAGATGTTTGATTACAAAATGATTACCCGGTTATTTGTCTCTTCCTTACCTCTCAACCTTATTCAGTGTGAATGACAGTTGGTGTAAACTTCCAGTGCTCTGCATTGTCTTTTGATTTGGGAATACTGTAACAGGAAGTCAAGCATTCTATTTTTTTCCCACCTATTATTATTGTAGAAGCACTGTCTACTAAATGTATTTATTTATGTATTATTTTAATTGATTCATATTTCAGGTACAGTACTTTTCAAGAGCATGTGCAACAATATGCAGTGATACAATAGGGTGAATTAGCGTCAGGCTTCAATTTCAAATATCAATGAATAAAATACAATGGTATTAAAAAGGATGTACGTGGATACATACTTAATAACCTGGCAAACAGTCCACATATCTTTTTGGATGACATATTTTCACATGATTGTATTGTGATCTCTGTAGTTTTAGAAGATCCATGTCTGTTTATGTATGAATGTATTTTATTTATTTATTTATTTATTTGGGTATTTATTAGCTTCTACCTGCAGACTGAATATCACTAATATAAGATATACATATTTACTAAAGCATACAGCAAAATTCAGAAGCAGTATTAACATTAAATTAATTGATATATTAAGAAAGTGCCTTACAATGTGACTTTTTAAAATACAAAATACCCAGCTAACTTTTCTCAGATTTCAAAGATATACATACCATAGGATGGCTTCATCTAAAACAAGGTACACTTCGATAGTACCCCAATCATCAAGGACCCAAACTGCTGCAGCTGAAACCAGGCACTAGCTGGTTAAAAACACTACTAGCAACAGTAAGAACTGAAACACAGTTTATAACCCTTGAAACAAATAAAAAACAAACTAAAAAGTACAAAGTAAAAGCATTTTGTTTTTTAAACATATTGTAAAAGTTTTCATACTTATACAGTACAGCTGACACTGACAAAGAGCTAAGGTATAATAAACATAATTGTCCA
The DNA here is from genome assembly GCF_017654505.1 of Polyodon spathula. NCBI lineage: Eukaryota > Metazoa > Chordata > Actinopteri > Acipenseriformes > Polyodontidae > Polyodon > Polyodon spathula. The sequence continues at coordinate 8,142,000 of NC_054554.1, forward strand.
GTTTGAGTATGTTTGAGTGGGGCAGGCTGGGGCACTTTGAGTCAACTTTTGATCACTGCTCTGAGACAATATCCAAGACCAATTTGTGATAACGTTATGCCAAAATAACAATCATTTGCTGCTGCATAACCAAATCTGTGCTAGATTGCCATCTCACAGACTTTAAATAGTAAATTACAACAGTGTACCCTTGTTCATATCAGTCCCTAGAAGTATGCAATGGTTTGGAAATGCTTTATTGTTGTTATTTCCACTTTTGGACTGGTAATTTCTCCTAATGTAACAAAATGTGTTTGTGTCTAGACCCACACAAAGACTTATGGAACAGTTGTGGATTTTCTTTGCTCTTCCATAAAGTTTGGTCCAGTGCATTCAAACTTTTACTGCACTCATAGTGGTAAGGCAAAACCCAATTGTGCAAGTAAAATGTGTGAGAGGATAATGAATTAGTCAGCTGCACCACCTAGAATGCCAATGGTCAATATAAATGCAGCTCTACTGAGATATCCTGTGTTGGAAGTTGAGTTCCATTCAGCCATTTGATTGAGGAGTTTCCAAGTGCATATGGAAGCAGCATTATGAAGTTGTACACTTTTTGTAAATTACAAGAGCTTTCTTCGATTGTAGTTCATACAGTCCTTGGAACAGAAAGCTTTGTTAAATACACAACATAATCAACTTGTTTACAGTTAAAAACCACAAACCTTTATCTGTCTTGGTTAATTGTTCACCAAGTAAGTACGTTTCGAATTACACTCTATGCTTCCTCAGATAAAGTGGCATACTATATAGTTTGCACACTAAGTACTGTATAAAGTGTTGTTGAAGAACTGTGTTTACAGTCTTCATAGAGTTTTAAACAGGAAAACTGTAATTAGTTACAGGAGGTACAAATTAACACTATCTTTTATACATAACACAACTTTCCAGCTTGGTTTCTATGACCTTGCTTTAACCCCATCTCCAATGGTTCATTTACTGTGACAGTAAATAAAGTTTATTCAACATACAGTTCTGGGAACTTACACCACCTAATTTTGCATTTTAATATAGATTATACAACATGACTTGAAAGCTCACAAGATCATTGTCCAAAAAGCTGTGTTAAAAATATTTTGTACATCTGCCAGTTTAATTTTTGCTGAGCAAGTGGCATATCAAAGGAGCTGTCACACTGTTCGACATAACCCTCCGATAACCACACACCTTTCCCACCGGAATATCACAAGTTAACAATTGTTTTAACGGTGACTTCCTGACAATCATGAAACAACGATCACAATTCATATCCTATGTTCTTGCCTGCAAGTATCTTTTTATTGTTTCCACACCAAGCATTTTCTCTCAGTAGCCAGTCATGGGATGGACTGAACAACAACAACTGAAAAAGGGGTTCACTGAGGACTTTGAACAGGCCACACACTACTTATATTACCAGGTGTGCCACTGGGCATCCATCCTTAGTTTTAAAAAAATGTATTTCACACACACATATGAGTTTAGTGTTACCTATCATATTGTAGCACCTGGTAGGGGCACTGGTTCTTTTCGATCGGGGTGGGATCAGCCAGGCAGAATACCAGAAGGACATAAACTAAAACCACAACAATATGCAGGGCAATGAACATTGTTTGCACTGTTCAATAAAAAAAATAAAAAATACATGGTCAATTATAATTAAAAACAAAGTGCAGTGCTGCGCAATACAATCGCGGAGATGGGGGTTACTAAAACAACAACAAAACCAATACTTTAAAAACTCCCCGTCTCCCGCACTCCTCTAAAACCCCAATGCCTTTAAAATACTAATTTCTAAAAGAGTTAAAAACACACACACACAGAGGTAGTCAGGAAGTACAGCAGGAGCCTGGCTCTAAATGCCAATGGCTGTTTCTTTCATTTTTTCTCCCCAACCCACCACCAAACACAAACAAGTCGAATTCATTCTCTGCTCCTGCTGACTGTGCGTCCAACCTCCACTCCAGACAAAACCGGGTTCACATCACGACAAAATCCAATTCCTCGAATGGATGAAATCAGGAACTTTTAAACCAGGTGTTCAGCTTCTTAATTATTCAAATAGCACCTATAGGGGCTGAGAACAGTAGAACATCAACGTACCAGTGAGATCTGTGCAAATCTACAACAAAGCAACGTGCTAAAATAAACGTGCTTTATAAATATGTAAACCAAACATTAAAATCAAACATGACAAATCAAAACGTGAATATACTACAATAACAAAATCAAACGTGCCTAAATAAAGTGATGTGGGTCACCCTGTTACAATACGTTTTGATTATTCGTGAATAATGTGTTTTGACATTTGAGAGAGTTGTAATAGGTATTACAGAATATTTTTATAGGCATTGTTATACATTATAGCCCGAAAAACATAATGGCATTTTTATTTGAAGTCTGATTTGGCTATTGAATTGTTTGTGTAGACTAAGTTTCACCTGAACTCCCAGTCTCAATCAGTGGCAACCTGGCACAGAGAACAGGCTTCCAGTGATCTCCAGCTCACTTACTCTATTTACAAAAATGTATTGTACAAAAATGATAAGGGCTGTCTCATAAATTTTATTGATTTATGCTTCTGTGCTATTGCTACCGAGATATAAAAAAGCAATTCAAAATGCAAAAACACATCATATACCACGTCTCCAGGGTTACTTCATTGAAACTTTGTTCTCTTTTATTACATTAGAGAACTTAGTTTCCTCTGTGTTAATAGGAAGGGTATGCAAATAATGAGATGTGCCCCTTTGCTGTCTTAGAGCAAGCTTCTCAAGCCTAACAAGGCTTTAAAAAGCTATTTCTTACCTCCAGATCTTACATTTGATAATTTTTGTTTTTAATTACTTTTTTTTTTTTTTAATCCAATTTTGGAATTTTACCTCACCTAAATGCCCAATTCAGTGTAGAGAATAGTTGTTACCTTCTGCAACCAGGGGAAAAAACTGCATCAGTTACAAATGGCTGCAGATTAAGTTATTTTCCACTTGAAATTTAATAGCAACGTGGCAATGTACTGTAGTTTGTGGATGGTATATTATTTAGAGCGCTGTGAATCTTTATTTTACATTCTGAAAAATGTAATCTTTCTCCTCCTAGTTAAAACGACAAAGACCACATTTTCCAGTTTTCCCTGATTTTAAAGCCTGCCTCACCTTAATGAGTATAAACTATGCAATATTTAGGGACATATATACATTCTTTCTATAATCCCCCCCAATATCAATAAAAGCTAATGGTTCAAGCTTATTGTAACCAGAAGGTCACCGGTTCAAATTCCACTTGACTGACTCACTATGTCACATAAGGACCTTTTTATTTTATTGTTTACATGTTCCCATGTGTTGCTACAACTGTTTACGTAAGGTGTGTGGATTGTTTTAATTTAAATTTTTTTAAATTTTTTTTTTTTTTACATTATGGCCACTTTTTTAAACTTTTAAATTGCATTCCCTGCCTCAGTGCCTTCTCATGTACCCATATGGACCTCTCAGAACTACATTTCCCATCATCCTCTTGCTCACATAGCTGAGATGGATTTACCAGTGAGAGCAGCACATGGGAACATATGTACCCTTTAAATCAGTTAGCTGTGCACTGCTCTTCTCTAAATTCCCTAGTGCAGGTTTGAAAGGGTGTCATTTACAGAATGTTACACAATTAGATAAGAGATTGCGCCCTCCGGCTGGCCAGTATGCATTGTGCCTGAAAGGACAATTAAAGACTTTGGTTAAATACTGTATTTAATATAATGAATAATGTGTTACAAAAGTTCCAATACAGACAAAAAGATTGCTCAGAAGCAGAGGTAACTCGCTTGTGACTTTTGTGTCAATGTTTAAAATAACCCTGACAAATACATTAGCCAAAACCTTTGTGTTTTTTTCGTACAATTTTTACCTCAAAATGTATTATTGTGTAATGGATGAGTGAGGCAGGTGTAAATCCCAGATATCAACAATTGCCCACATAGATTTTTATTATAATGTGTGTTAGCTGTACCACATATTTACTACACCCAGCAATTAACATTCATGTGAAAAAACAGGTATTGCATTTGCATTTGTCAAAATCTGGTCTTTTTGTTGCTGTAACTTAATTTCAGGCATCTCCCAAAATTAGATGGTTTATGTATATACTTGAATCAGAAACACTTGTTCGCTTTTATGAACTCTCACTTTTGCAAAAGAAAAAGAAAAAAACACTTCTAATATGTTGACTCCTATATTGTGACTTTAATGGTTGATGTGTTCTTATCTTGCCTTTTACGTATCTTATTGGTTTTTAGTAATATATCAAGGTTTTTCTGTCTTTTTTTTCTATTAGATATCATACCCCTTTGCAAGCTATATGTGTTGAAAGGCACTGCATATTATTGATTTTTGTACTGGCAGGCCTGTTGTATTATTACTCCAGTAAAATATTATTAGTTTTTGGTCAGTGCCTTGTATTTTTTTTTTTTTCAGAAAGCCCCAGTTTTCTCTCCATGTAGTATATTCTTCCAAAGCTATATCAAGAAGCACATGTTTTATGGCCAGCTGAGGGCCCTATCAGAAATGAACCTAATATAATGAAATGAGATTGCAGTTCCTTTCCCACATTTGCATATTTCTAATAGAAACAGGCTGATCGATTCTGGAAGATTACTCTTTATAGTGTGCCGATTTCAATATTAGTCCCAATTACTTTGAGTTAACACTTCAGAAGCTTTTCATTTATAATGAGCTTTCATAGAAGATCATATAGTATAGGAATGGTGCTCCATTGAGTATTGAGATGCATTTGTTAACCAGTTACTGTGAAATCCAATAGCTGTTTTGCTTAGTTTAATATATATATATATATATATATATATATATATATATATATATATATATATATATATATATATATATATATATATATATAATGGCAACTTGGTCTAGGAATGAAATGTCTGTTATCTTAATTAACATATTCTTCTGGTTGTTTAGATTCATTCATTTTCTGTTTAAGACACAAGTTATACCTCTGTCCCTAGTAGAGTCTAAGAGTCTGACAATAGCAGAGAAAATGCACTGGGAGATGTACTTACAGATGAGACATGATTCTGAGAGGTCTTTTGAGTTTTACCAGGATGTGAGCACTGAAATAGTAAATTAATGTTAATCGAAACAATAAGAAGGATAGATTAGTTAAGAGAACTCTCAAACCTTCCCAAGTTTCCCTTTAAGTTATCAAACTTTTATCCAATAGAACTAAAATGTATTTAAGTTTTAAATATATCTATCTATCTATCTATCTATCTATCTATCTATCTATCTATCTATATATATATATATATATATATATATATATATATATATATATATATATATATATATATATATATATATATATATATATATATATAGTGCTTTGCAAAAGTATTCAGGCCCCTGACCAATTCTCTCATATTACTGAATTACAAATGGTACACTGAAATTTCATTCTGTTTGATATTTTATTTTTAAACACTGAAACTCAGAATCAATTAATGTAAGGTGACATTGGTTTTGGAAACTGGAGTAAACTCTGATAGGAAGAGGTCTGGCAGACCCAAAGCCACAACAGAATTTTCAGAAGTTTCTGAGAGTCAACAGCTTGCATGATAGGCTTACAGGACAACAGCTTCAAGCACAGCTTAACACTGTTCTAAGTAAGCAAGTCTCAGTTTCAACTCTGAAGAGAAGACTTCGAGCTGCAGGTTTGACAGGTCGAGTGGCAGTAAGAAAGCCATTGCTAAGATGGCAAAATAAGAAAAAGAGGCTTGCCTGGGCCATGAAGCACCGCCAGTGGACTACTGAAGACTGGAAGAAGGTCTTATGGACTGATGAATCAAAATTTGAAATCTTCGGTTCATCACGCAGGGTATTTGTACGCCATCAATTAGGTGAAAGGATGGTTCCTCGGTGTGTGACACCAACTGTCAAACATGGAGGAGGAAGCGTGATGGTCTGGGGCTCTTTTGCTGGATCCAGAGTCGGCGACTTGCACAAAGTGAGTGGCACCCTGAACCAAAATGGCTTCCACAGCATTTTGCAGCGCCATGCAATACCCTCTAGTATATGTCAAGTTGGTCAGGGGTTCATCCTACAGCAAGATAATGACCCAAAACATACCTCCAGTCTATGTCAGAACTACCTTAGAAGAAAAGAACAAGACGGTAGGCTTCAAATCATGGAATGGCCAGCAGTCTCCAGACTTAAACCCCATCGAGCTGGTTTGGGATGAACTGAACATAAGGGTGAAAGCAAAGCAACCTACAAGTGCAACACATTTGAGGGAACTTCTGCAACAGTGTTGGGAAGAACTTTCCGACCAATATTTGATTTCCATTGTAGAAAGAATGCCACAAGTGTGTTTGGCTGTTATATCTGTAAAAGGTGGCTGCTTTGATATGAGTCAAAAATTTAGATTAAATTTTGTTTAACAAAACGATTCCATGATTTATTTTTTTATCTCCAATTGTTTATTTGGTCTATGCTTTAATTTCAGAGTACATTGAGATATTAAACTGCGTAAATGTCAATAAAAACTGGAAAAATGTTCTAAAACTTTTGACTGGTAGTGTATATAATCAGTTTGTTTATTACATGGCATTTTCCAAAGCAATACCTTTAAGAAGTACAGTACAATCAATGTTTTTAGATCATGCATAATGGTCGACACTCTCCCTTAATCTTCAGGGAAGTTTAATAATGTGTAACGAACTGGGAAAGACCCATTACTTACTAATTGTATGCAATCCAGCTAGTTAAACATTGTTAAATGTTCCTATATTTTGCTTGTGCCCCCAACCTCTGTCCTTTATGACAGAGTGTATTGAATTTCAAAGAAGTAAACAAGTTGTAAAATAATAAAAGAATGAAAATGTTTACACCAAAAGTCAGAAAGAGAGTCATATTTCTTTCTTCGCAAATGACTTTGATTAGAAAGTCAATGTCATTGTTACTTTGCACCTCATTTACACAGGGAAATCAGGTGTTGTCGTGCACTCTTATCATTGTACTCCTTTTGATATTCCTGAGGAGGTTCTAGGTACTGATGTTACATTAGAGCTCTGTCTTGATATTAATAATAGTCATGATTACAAAGTTAAGCATTAACACACTAATGTGACTTTAATGCTGTATTTGGTAACACTATTCGAAGTACCACAAATAAAATATGATTGCATAGTGTTTTACCTCATGTGAAGTAAACTAATACTACATTCCACATATATTCATGTTAAGACCCAAAGCTCAAACTAAACATTACATCATTTAGTTTTTAAATCAGATTTTTCCTAAATAGATCATTTAAATATCTTAAGTGTAGGCAATTCTGTCTTATAAGACTTGCAATAAGTATTTCCCTTTATGTCTCGAATCATAATGAAAGCATTAATACTGTAATGTACTGTTATGCCAACTAACAAAGCAGTGTGGATGCAGCTTGGATGAAACTACTGTCCTTAGCTGGACAACAATTTCCATTAAGGATTTGATTAGTCTGCCAAAACGCAGTTCCTAAAATTGAAGTTTTGGCAATAACCCAATATATTATAACCCAATTTCTTATAGTAGCTGTTGAATTTGAATGTTCAAGAGTCCTACAGTGTATTATATTATTATTCCCAGCAGGGGATAATACATATAACTCCACAATGTGGGGTTATGTGTAGAAGTCTCTTCATGTCTTCATGTCACACTTGTATTTGTTATACATGCATTCTGAGAACCCAATAAATGATTCCACAAACTGGAAATCCTTTTAATATGTTTATTAATATATAAATATTACCTAATGCTTAGATCTGAAATACTGCATTCCAAAGCAGACAGTACATCACATAATAGCCTGCTCCATGCTTGAGACATACATAAAGTAGATACTGTGCTCTTGGTCAATTAATCTGCAGAGAAATGCCCCCGGGGGCCGTGAATGTTCCTGGAATACTGTACATGTGTCTCTACAGTATGACTAGAGCTGAAAATTGTTCTGGTTGGCAATTGATATCTATGCAGACAGATACATTTCTGATAAAACTGCTTTATTTTTATTTGAACCCTGTTTGCAATCACAATCAAATTCAATGCTAATCATTCTGTAAACTACCAATAAGGCAGGGTGGTCACCATTCCTACCGCCTGGATCCAAAGACGGTGGAATAGGAGGATGTCATTAATTATACAATAAACAGGAATGATGTAATATGGTAATTCTAATATAAGTAGTCTTAGCTGATGGATGTGAGTACCATCTTTTCACATACAAAATGCTCAGTTCCCCTTGAAGAAATCATGGGTTTCTTTATGAGTGTAACAGGGACAGATGTATATCCTATATTCTATATTTCCTCAAGGACAATACAGTTATTGCAATATTTCAGTGTAAAAAAGTAATAGTGTACATTGTAAAGTTATGTAACCCAGTGGAATTCCACTTCCAAAGTTAAAGATTTTTTTTTTTATTATTATTATTAGTATTATTATTATTGTGTTGCTATATATATATATATAGTGTTGAATTGCTATATAAAATAACACTTAATATTTCCTGAAATCATCTTGTAATTGCATTTAATGTAGTTAAGTTTAAGTACAGTAGTGCAGTAGGGTTCTACCATTATAAGGGATTACTCTGCTGGAAACCAGCAAGCCCCTATTTATATTCATTATTCTTTTTTTGTAACTTTTTGTACGTATGTCATTCTTATACAGACAGATTTATTCTACCTTGGTGATTTGTATATATGTGGAATGTAAGCTCAGTTGTACAATACAAACTCCAATGTATTATAGGACTAAAAATATATTCACAGTAGTACAGTATTGGCTTTTAGGTTCCCCATGAAGCAAATGTCATTTCAAGTTGTGTTTGATATAATTTAGTTTCTGTTGACCTCTGAATTGCACCCATTCTTGAAAAACATAATTCAGCATTGATAAAATAAAAAAAAAAAAAATTAAAAAGAAAAACATTTGACAGTTAAAAGTACATTGGAACTCAAAAACACATGCACTCCAGCAAAAAAAAAAAAACAAACATCAAAAACTCCTTTTACAAATAAGATTCAATTTTTTTTTTTTTTTTTTTGCATAAGATTCTATTTGGGGGTGAAATACTGGAAGAGTACACACTGAATAGGTGGTTTAGGATGTAATATGCCTGATCTTTTATTATGCAATATACTGCACTGTAAGTATGTCCTGACCATATACCAATCTACATTTATAATGAGGTTTTTGGTAACACTTTGCATTAAATATTCAATTGATCATTATATACTAATTAATTTACTTAAAAAAAAAAAAAAAAATCATAGGAAATAGTATTTTCATTCATTACAGTGCATTGAATTCCAGACTCTAAAACTAAAGTACAACCAAGTTCTTATCTGTATGTACTCTTGTCCCTGTGCTTCAAAGAATAACTTGTAAGATTGAATTGAATCTTTAAATCCCAACTGCTCTTTAACATAAGGAATTCAACTTAAGCAGTAAAGACTGAATGATCTGGTCAACAAAGGAACTTGTGTAGCTCCTTAATACTGCACAAAAATATTAGTACTAGAATGTCCTGGCTTGTAAGAGGAACTTTAATGCAGTTTCAGTTGTTCACTATCATTGGTCCTGCACTTCCTTTTCAGGCATTATCCTTCTTACATAATTACAAAATTTTTGTATTTCTTTTTTTTTTCATGAAAACAAACAAAGAAAAACAAGCCTGTTACAAAAAAGGGTAACAGTTCTTGGAATTCTATCCAATTGCAAAGTCTATAAAAAAGGTGACAATCACAATCAGCCACCTACTGTAATTCCATTTAACAGTATTAGCTTCATCAGCCTTTTCCCTCTTTTCAATAAAATAGACAAAACAAAGGTTGGTCTCGAACAAAAAACACATAGAGCTGGTTTTTCTATGAACTTGCATATTCAATTAAAAAAAGCAAATTATAATAGTTATATGACTGCAAGCCTCAACATACGGGTTATATACCGATATATGGGGACTCAGTAGTATATATATATATATATATATATATATATATATATATATATATATATATATATATATATATATGAGTCTTATATTATATTCTTGCACCCTTGCATGTATAGACGTTATCCTTCGGGTTCCCTCTGCTGCAACAAACCACAACTCAACTCTCTCAATTTATCTGAACAATGTTGCATGAATTTCGCAATGCTTGAGATCTCGCTGAGAAGACACAACAAAAATTTAAATTAGTATATTGCAGCTCTTTTCATTAACATATCTTCCCTTAGTGCACATGACAAAATGTATACTTTGCGAATTCCTGCTTTTATTAGAAAGATATATTGTCCTATAAACCTATAATGGTTTAATTGTTGAATCTCTATTAAGAAAATGTTGGAAATACACCATTAAAGTATAGGTCACACAGACAGGAAAAAAATATATATTTCTGTATGCTGCACTACAGTGTTTAAATACAATTAAAATCTAATTCTGTATATACTGTAAAACCTATAATACTGAACAGCATTTCTGCTAGAACTTTACAAATATGTTGCTTTAAACTTGCATCCATTGGACTCCAATGCAAAGTAATCAGCTCACTGATTCAGAACAATGCTAGATGGACTATTGATAAATTGGAAGGTGGACCTTTAATCCCTGGAATTCCAGATGTGACCAAGTACGACGAAGTGCCCCAAGCGCACATCACTGACCAAACAATACCGTTATGGTCAAAAGACTTTATAACTATAGTTCCGACTATGCCACTACAGGGTTATGCCTGTAGAAATGATTTTGACCGAAATAACCAATTGGTTGAATTACTGCACAGGTTTGATTTTCTTCTGGATGGGAGCATTCTTCTGACCAACAACACACCCAGGAAAGGATAACACAAATAGAATTGTAACAAACAATAATGTATTTCTTTAAAAACAGGGAAATACTAAAAACATTTTCAATCATTTCCATTAAAATGAATGGACTGTGAACTATCGTCTGGAGTGGCATAGGCAACCAAATGACAGTATATCCTGTTTCCACAATTTAAAAAAAACAACCTTCCCTCAGGGGCCATCACTGGGCAAACCCCTAAGCCACCCAATAAAAAGTTATTCTTATTCGTTCTTATTCTGTGTAAACATCTCTGTTGTCCCTGGGTCCTGCACCTTTCGACAAATCACACCTTCCTTGAGCTCGAGACACAGCCAATGCTGCAGGATCTTCAAAGCACAGTGGGGGTGCCTTCTTCCTCTCCCAGGCTGTGGATAAACTGGCTCCCTTTAGATATCCCTTAACTGATTGCAGGATTGGATCCTCATCCTGCAGTCCCTTCCATTGACCCAGTTTCCAGCCCCAAGCCTGACATGTCTGCTCTTCTGAAGCCACTCCTACTGCCCCTACTTGATAGCACACTGGATCACCAGATACTTATGTGACTCCCGGTGTCCCCTGCTCTAAAGATTGTTCATCAGATTGTTCTAAAGGCAATCTGGATACAACATCTTCATTAATATTGTAACTGCAGCTAGATTTTGGAAACGGTTCAAGCTTACTGGGTAGCAGTTCAGGTTTCTCACCCTACTGGAATCCTACCTTTGTTTACTACACTCAGAGTTCTAGCCATCTCTGCAAGCCCAAATTGCTTTACTGGTTCCACAAGAGCACTGGTCCCACTGGGGCCTTTGTCCACAACACTACCTCACTTTGCACTGGTACTGCCATGGAGTGTCGATAAGCAAGCCACACTGAGCCCATAAGGCTGTCTTTAGGTGTGGCTGCTTGAATCCACTGATAGGTTGCAAATGCCTTTCTCCATTGTTTTTCTTTGTTCATTGTTTAGGCTGGGAGGGAAAGAACAAGGGGTTATTTCCATTTCTTTGAAACAATTCTTCTCAACAAGCTTCGATCACATTCATCCCCAGGATGGCTTGGCTGGAACCTAGATAATCATCCCTTACTTCACACTGCCTACCTGGAAGTCTGCCACCATGTAGCCCACATATGGGATCTGGAGTCCATTAGCAGCCCCTACGCTTCTGTTCTTAAAATGCTGAGCAAACAGAATTTCACTAAACAGCGTAACCTGAGAGCCTGTGTCCAATAGGCAATGCACTTTGACTCCTTCTACTCACCAGGGGGCATGTTCCTACAACTCTCTCCTCGAAGGTTTCGAGGGGGTCTGTAAGAGATTGTCCTGTCACCTGACCCACAGCAAATGGAGAAACTAGTTTAAAGCCGGCCTTGATGTAGCAGACTGGAGGCAATATCTAACTACGTGTGCTGCTACTCCATACTTCAGATGGTCCTGTGCATCCCATTTACTCCTCAATGGGACACAAGACCAATTTTGGGCTGCTAAAGCTCCCCTTTGCCAACCTGCAGGTGAGTCTCTCTCAAAGCCTGCAGAGAGAAACTGTCTGGAAGGATGCTGAGCTCCACCCCGCAACACACTTTTATAGATGGATTTCCAGATGGAGGACTGGTGACTGCCATAGTTTACAAGCTCAGCCTGGTTCAATTTTGCCTTTTTTTCTTTCTTTCTTTTTTTTTTTTTTTTTTTAAACATGATTGTGGTGGACCCATCAGATTTTTAAAAAAATGTGTTATTGCATCTCTGGTTTATATCCCACACAAACCCTTTGCAATTTAGAACTGTCACTCAGGCACCAGACCTGAATATGTCCCAGTATACGGTTTTATATATTGAGTAACATAAGAGTTACTTATGCTTTGACATGTTGTTCGAAGGCACACAGTAGATATGACAGACATTGACAGGGGCCTGATAGATGCCACTTGATTGACTGGTGCTTCTGTAACCAAATTTTTTTTACATATTTCTAGCTCTGAGCTATGTTGTTTTTGCATATTCAAAGTGCCTACATCAAACTTACCCTGGATACCAAATCAAAAAGGAAACAAAGCAAGTGTTCCTTATTTTCTCCATTTTTAATTGAATGACCGCAGGAATATTGATCTCTTATCCTTTGATTACCTTCTAGGTCTCTTGCCAACTGAATTGACGGGTCTAGTGCCTTTTCCAGTTTCATTCAGGATCTCATCTTAATGACCATGCATACCATTTATTCTATGTATAATATTTATAAGCTGAAGTCTGTTATATTTCCAAAGTATTTGCTTAATTATTTTCTTGAAAACTTGTCAAGATGTTCCATCACTAACAAATATAAATCAATCAGCAATGTACAGTAATCCTCATGCACGTTTGTATATTTATGATGCGTGAATTCTTTTGAACCTTTCCAATATCAAATAAAATACCATGTCAATATTAGAATCCAAAATATTAGCTTTTTGGGATTCCTAAGTTTTCAATTGCATGGGATATTATTCAACGTACAGGTTCTTCAAGTTTAGCAATTCCAGATGTCTAGTGCAGTTCAAGTATTGAATTGCACACTACCCTTCAATATACATTTTGGAAGAAGTATTGATGTGTTATGTCTAGCTGTGAAGAAATGCCATTATCTAAAGGATCGTGAATGAAACTATTGTACCAAGGCCATACAAAATAACATGGTATCAATTGAAACCAAAGTCAATATTTGTCTGATTATATTAGCCCTTGGGTATGGATTTGAGGACGGATTACCAGTGATTGTTGAGATGATGTCAGTGTATTACACATAGCTATTACACTAAAGTTAATTTCATGTTATCAGCCACAAAGGACTGTGGGAGATAAGATTGAGTGAATATGTACAGCTAATGAAGCGCAAATAAATGTATAAGGTTAACATGGGCTCTGTCAAAATATCCCTTGGAGACCGATCCTATTTTTAAAAGGGCAAGAGATCCAATTTATGCGAGATTCACCAGAAAAATGTAATGCCTAAAACCATTCTGCTGTGAAGAAATTTGTGATAGCTAAGATCGTGGTAAAATTACATTTTTTCTGTATTTTTTCTCATTTTTAAAGGTATTTTACATCCACCCTGCTCCAAAAAACATTAAAACAGCCTTTTTTATTTTTTAGAACATAACACTTACATATATAATAAGAGTCGTCCCACCAGATGTCACACAAAGGTTAATGATCGTATATATGTATATATGTTTTTCTTTAAACAAATTGCTTCACCAAATTGTGAAGTTAACTAACAAATCTTAAAATCTGTTTTTATTTTTATTTTTTATTTTTTTTGTAGCTGGGCTGCTTAAGAACAAAATATATACAGATCTATAGATTATAGGTTTGGCCTTTAACTCTAAAGCTATTGCTTCCTTATAAGCAGTTGGCTCAGTTTATGAATGTCAGAATATCTTAAAGAAAAACAATCATACCCAAGTCATTTTGGAGATAAATGGTCTAATCCCAGTCGGCTATGAGCAGAGGCAAGAGGTTATAAAGCATTAAAGGCTGTGTGGTCCAGTGGTTAAAGAGAAGGCTTTGTAACCAGGAAGGTTCCAGTTCAAAACCTGGCTCAGCCCCTGACTCACTGTGTGACCCTGAGCAAGTCAAGTTGTAAGTGACTCTGTTTGCACTGCTTAAGTACCATGCATGAATACTGGTATGTAAATCCAAATTCTAAAACAGTTTCCTCAGTACAGAGTCTTTATTTAAAGAAGATTTTAGCAGAAAGAAACCTTAAAAGTAAAAGAAAAAAAAATATTGATGGATGCTTGTTCTCTTTTTTTCTTTCAAGAAATGATCAAAGATGTCAGAACAGAAGTCCAGGAAATGATGACCAATAATAAATTTGTTGCTACCATAGAGTCATTGTAATTTTGAACTGAATGCCTTGTTTGCATTTCATTTTTTGTATTGATTGCACATATACAACCCTTAATAAATCTACAGAAAGATGGTTTGCACCTTTATAAAATATGGTATAGAGGTGAGATAAGAAATTACCAAACACATTGAATTGTGATATCTAAAAATCTGAAGAGGGACCGCAAATCAGTCTAATACTCTAAGAGAGTCATAGTTGGTAATACACATTAACTATCCACAATAAATATGGAGTTGAAGGGTTAATATAAACGCAATACCATAATAAATGCATTTTAACTACAAGTCCGTCATATTGTCTTCACTGTTGAAATTAGTTTTGGTTACAACCCTGGAATTTAAGAATATGAAAAAACTTTTAGCAAATGTTTGTGATTGAAGTTTCTTTTAGAGTTCCACCCTTGAGTGTTTATGGATATTATGCATTCAGAAAATACTAAGAGCAGCTGCTATTGGCTCCATTCTCGCTTTGTCTTATATTTCAGTCCTAAATACATATCCTCATGTTTCTCACACAGCTATCAGCTTACTGACTTACACTGTTTGTCCGCTATTTTGAGATCTGAACTTTTGCCAGCAGATATAGTAAATTGGGTACAGAGCCGAAGGTAAAGTAGACGAGTCTAGATACTTTCTTGCTGCAAGCAAGTGTTGCTTGTTTTTTGTGTGAATGCAGTGAAAAATGGCATGCCACAGAGCACTTGCTTTTAGTGACACCATGGTATTGCAATGAAACAAATCATCTTGTGTTAATCTGACTTAAAAAGGCTTGCTGACCCCATAAATAAGCAGGCTCCAGTATGAGGTGGAGCGTGCCCATAGTTCATTTCTGTCTGTCCATCCGGCTTCACATGAGATTAAACAAACCTCATTAGAAAGTAAGTCAAGGAAAACCGGTGGCAGCAATTGGAACCGAGTATTGAATTAACATAGTGTATGCACAATATTTACTCAACTAAATGGCAGCCAGCTTTATATTGCATAATTAGAAGTCCAGGCTTATCACTCAGCCAGGTGTGACAGCTTTGTCACTGATGGTGTTACACAATATCTGGTTTCCGACTGCATGCCATTAAAGACCCTCTACACAAATAACTGGCAGTGTTAAGCTGGCACCCCTAAGACTATGCCTAGCAACAGGAGTCTCCTGTTGTTAGTTTACCCTCTGTGAGTACTCTATTGATTTTTTAATACAGTACTTTACTCATGAGGTACCAATGACCTGCCACATTGTAAAGATGTGGAAAGAACTATAATTCATTACCAGTTGAAAATAGAACATCATTGGAAAGATAAGGATAACAATGACTTTCCACTCCATGATAAATCGCCAGCAGCTGTGTTATTTTCTGTCTTTTATATGTGGTTCCTTTTATTGAATTTAGCTTTAGATAAATAAATGATCTGCCAGGGACCAGTTTAAGCTTACTACTGGGGGACTCAGTTTCGGGCCAGCTTCAGACTTCTGCTGATAACATCTTGAAATGCTTGAGCGGGGGCCGACATAACATTTGTTTCTGACAAGATCCCTATGCCGTCTTATCTGTTTCCATTGGAAAGGCCACCGTTCACTCGCCACCTCTCCCTTGTAATACCCATATCAGAAAGGCATAATTCTTGACGTCCCCAATTCTAGTCCCTCCTTACAATTAGCTTGTGTGTTTTGATCATAAATCTGATGCTGTGAATGATATACGATTAGCTTACCATTTGCTATTGATCAGCTGACAGTATTGATCGTCCTGCTTTTCTAAAACATCTTCCTTTTTCAGCCATGTGCTACAATTTGTTTGGAGAATTAGGTTGACAGACAAAGTTAACATGTTTGTCTTTGAAATAGCTGTCCCTCCTGCATTGTCTATTACCAATACTACACACTAGACCCTTAATCATTATAAGCAATGCACAAGATTATTAACAATTATAAAAGTGTAAATCATGGGAAATTGAAAGTGGTTAAGTTTTCTGGAAGCATTAAAGCACAGGTACTGTACACAATATCAATCACATAAAACATGAGAAAGATGTAACTTTTAAACAAACTAAAAATAAAACAATTTATGGCCAAACTATTATGACCAATGTATAATAAACATCAAACACATACTTTATTTTTAATATTAAAACATCTAACTGGTGTAAAATCATGTACCCTACTATATGAGATGAAACAGACAGATGTGAAGTAACCGTTTCCTCCTTGGTGCTGAATGGCAGAGTTGCTGGGTGGCATTCATGGGTATGACTTCATTAACCAATGAATGAACCCATGCTTAAACATTTTGACAGCTTTGCAAAGCCCACAAAAATAGATTTTATTTACAGCCATTCCTAATGCTTAAATTGTGCTTTTACATAACATGCAAGAATTAACATCACCTTTGACATATCATAAGTAACATAGACAGTACATAATCTTAATTTAGTTGAACTGTAATTTTGACTAATCTAATAAATAAATACTATATACATTGAGCTATTAGCAGACCATTGCAGCAATAACAAAATAATTGAAAACAAATTTACAGTGGTCCCAGTACAGTAGCACACTCACTGATATGGTATCATAGTACAGTATAACAATGGATAACCAGTGTATATCAGTTCATACAATTGTAATACCATTTGTTTGCCAAGATATGCTACCACTGTGGTAGCATTATATCAGTTGCTCATACCGTTGCAGTTGCCTGTTCTATAACTGGCCCTTAATATACAAGCACTGTATTGCAATTGTGTTGCAACTTAAAAGGATCTGGTAAGGTGTGAGTAGGTACATATTGGAATCTAAAACAGATCCACATCAAGCAAAATACAAAAGTCTTTCATAAAATTCCTCACCAATTGAACAACATTCTTACTTAATTAAAATCCAAAGTCAATACTAATGCATACATAGCATTCACACACACAGGTCAATAAGCTGGTTCCTAAGTGTGGAATAGGCGACCGTGTTATTCTCTGTTTAGCGTGGGGCAATATACTTTGTAAGAAAGCACCAGTCAATAATTGCTCCACACTGCATCATGAGCCTGAAGCTTCCTCAAAAGTCACGCCACCTGGAACCACTTCCCAGAGCTCAAGTCAAGATGAAAATTAACATAAAGCCAAAGCATATAAATTGATGAAAGGAAGCCTCGGAAACCATTTCAATCCATCTTAAAAAGTGCTTCATAACTCCAGTTATACAGTTTTCATTAGCTTTAAAATTCCACAGGCCTGAAGGAGTATTTGAGTGGGTGTCTTGGTGGTGAGACGGCCGCTTTAATTGAAGTAATAGAAACCGGCCAGAAAGCAGCTTTGACTGTCTGTTGCTTGTTTGTTTATTTCCAAACCCACTAGTCACTAATTTTGTGTGTGTGTGTGTGTGTGTGTGTGTGTGTGTGTGTGTGTGTGTGTGTGTGTGTGTGTGTGTGCGTGTGTGTGTGTGGGGGGGGGGGTTACAAGTTCTGAATGATTGATGTAATTTTCACTGGCAGTGGAGGAACTTTCATATACGAAGAAATGGATTATAGCACCATATTACAAATGGGTCCCTACTAATTTCAACAGAAATGACTCCCTAACAGTAAGATAATTAAAATGCACATTTCAAGGATATATGGTTGCCTGTAGTGAAATATGGAAAATATAACACACGATGATGTCACAGATTGTCAGCTGCAGGGTATATTCCATATTCCATGGATAGCGGTTTTACTGTATTTTATTTATACCACACTGGCTCTGTGGTTTAATGTTTTGGGTTATGTTTTTTTTTTTTTTTCAATACCAATTGCACTCTAGAATGATATGTGAATATATTACAATTAGAGAATATCTTGTGTCAAGCCATATCCTATATTAATCCTAATTTTGGTAAGCAGAAAAAAAACAAACTTTTTAAAATGACCCTTTCTCTAAAAAAATAAGAAAACAGAGATGCAGTGAAAATCCATTGCAGCTGTTCCACATTATTTGTGGTTAATAAATTAATATTTTAGTTCTTATTTGTATGTTAAAAGGAGACATTAACATTAAGAAGATACTGTGCATATTGATATTATGTACTATGACAGCATTGCACGCTTTAACAAATTTAGAAAACAGATATATTTTCCGTCATTAAGATAAAGGGCTATGTTAATCAAGCACATATGGAATGGATGAATTTGCTATGCTAGACTAATTTCCATCCCTGAAATCATGTTCTGGTCATTTAATTTGCGCATGTTATTGCCCTAAATGTTTGATCAACAAATACAAATCTAAATTATTGTGGGTCACTGCACCTTCACTGCATAATTTAAACTTTAAATACAGTATTATTGATTAAAAGGAAGATAACGATAATTGGTTTATAGTAAAAATTGATTAATTGACACAAATTGGCAGTCGTATGTAATGCACTGCCATTTGCTATACATGTACCTAGATTTCTATTGTAATGGGGCGATATTCTACAGAGGGATGGGTTAAAAGCTAAATTTTAGTTAGACTAAATTTAGGTATATAATATAATATAATATAATATAATATAATATAATATAATATAATATAAGGCTTTTGATGAGGCAGCTGTGGAAAGATTCTTGAAGTAAGAATTGGTGACATCATTGGCTGTGGTTGATACATCCAGGAGATTAAAACAGGGATTATGGTATAAATCTGTATTATACAAAGCATATGTCATTGGCTGCTCTGCATCAGAAAAAAATAAATAAAAAATCTATACTAGCTTCTTATTGAGCTACAACATGGCACTTTATGATCATTGTAATGTGTTGGGGTAACATATGTTATGTTTGGTTTTTACTAGAAATATTGGATTTATACTTTGTGACAGTAAACCTGTATTTAATCAGGAAAATTAGGAACATGTACTTTTGTGTAACTTAATAGCAGCTTGCATACACCAATTGCTTGTGGGAAGTATCTGACTGTATTTAAATGAAAATAACTTAACACAGACAAACCCACCGAAGCCTAAAAATATTTGTTTGTTTTTTACACAATTCCTGTGGAGTTGCTTTAACTACAGTAGCATTGCACGAATAAACTTTAGTGGGAGATCTACAAAAGAGGTTTTCTATAGGTCTGATAAACTATAAGTTTGAAATGTATTATAATTAGGAATTCCCGTCACAGATTACATAGAACCACATCAAGAGAACTTGTGGTAGGCTTAATAAATCAACAGGATTAGGAAACCTAATGCACAGCCTGCCATGCAACAATCTAATATTCTTTCCAGCTATACATCATCTTTTATAAAGAGGACTTTTGAATTTGCATGAAGAAACAAACAACTACCATGAACAAGGTTGGTACCCCATAAAATGAATAGATAGACAGATACAATATGAAAATGCTCACGGTTACTTTTTACTGGTACCGTCCTTTACAGGTCCTTTTACAACCATAACAAAGGAACAGATTGCTTCGCCACACCCCCTGATATAGCCTCAGTCACACCCCCTTTGGTAGCGAGTGCAATCGCTTTTCCTCCAGTCCGCGATTGACACATCACTTATCGCATTAAGGCAAAGACTTCTGGTATTGTCACTCATTCCCTTTCTGGATGGCCGAATTTCCCTGGAATTAATTGCCAACCCATCCAGTCTGGGGCACACTGTTCCTGTTATACAGCGCTCTCACAGATCGGGAAAGAGATTTATGTCTTGGATTCACTTGCTCTCTGTCACACTTGTGCAGCAGTCATATTGGGACGACTTTGAAGCAATATAAACGGGAGAATCATGCAGCCCTATCTATATCTCTATGTATTCCTTTAAGGTAGATACACTTATTTGAACTGACAGATTGAACACCCCTCTGAGGTCTATGAGATTCATGCCATCATTGGAAGTGACAGGCTAGATTAAATGTGTGATCCTGCAGGAGCGTTTGGGAATTTATCAGTGCACCTTTAATTGATATGTTCATGGTTTGTGTAACTAATTGAATTCCTTAATATACACACCGTCACGTCATGTGCAGTATTTAATTATTACGACTGATTAATTTGTAAGATGATTTTAGGAACAACTAGGCTCTGCATGGTGTCTTGGTTACAAAGGCCAGTGTATAGGGTGTGAGGGACTGAATATACTGTAGTGTGTCGTTTTACTCAGTGTAGTTCACTTTTATTCAGGAGACTAATTTAATTGTATCTGTTTATCTACCAAGTTATTATAAATTCCCGTGTCCAGTTCTCAGTGCTGCTGGGGGAAAATAAATCCCCCTAATTTTTTTGGGATACTCTCTGCACCATGAGGTCTTTTTTTAAATTATACAAATGTTGAGTGAATGCATTCTAAAAATGCAATTCTTAGGGCACCCAATAAAGGGATCCCCGTTTTGCAACAGTATAGTTGGGAGCCAAAGTTATTAGAACATGCTGTTCCTGTTTATAACAAGTATAAAGGAGCTATGTTAATACTTTAAAATAATGGCAGAAAATTCATAATGAATCCTGACTGATTTTGAATCCAGCCCTGTTAATTCATGTGGATTTAATTGCCCGTATTCATGGCATGTTCCTTTGTAATAAATTACGTTGATCACATGTATAAGGATGTCACCCCTGGTGGTCAAATAACAGGGAATGAATTAGTGAAGAATAAATATTTGATTCATTAGGAAAGGATGGAGGGAAAAGGAGAACCTAAATGTTTTTAAGTCATAAAAAATTAACAGGGCTGGATTCAAAAGGAGTTACTTGAGAACTCTGAGGAAGTGCATACAATATTCAGGTGTTATTCTTGTGGTATTTAGCTGGAATTCATTATGAATTTATGGCCATTCACTGTTACCAGTGACAATGCCACCTTCTAACAGATTCCATGGTATAAAATGGCTGCCTTCAAATGTGAACGCATTGTATTTCTCAGCTGTTTCATTGATACACATCTGAGACAGTGGGGTGCAACAGTAGATTTTTTTTAAACTTTTTTTTTTAAAGAAATTAAATAGTTATGTTATACAAATGTCAGTCTGGCTAAAGCCTGAATCCTATTAAATAAATGTTTTCTTTACACAAGAGTTTATTCCCCTGTGTTATGGAGTGTCGTTTGCAAGTTGTGATAATTACACAGCGCCTCATTATATTTAAAGGAGATAAGGCCATACTCAATCCGGAAAAAAATTTAGTTCTGATTTTGGAAGCAGTCCAAATTACTTCTGGGGTGTGGCAACATTTATCTTTACTTTCTTGCAACCCATTCCACTGGGCCAATTATGTTTACACAGCAAAATATTATTGTAAAATGTTATAAAAGAGTTAGGTTTAAATCAAAGCAGGACAGTACATCAGTTTTTCCTGAACTTTCTCTATAGAACCACATTTTTCCTTCAGCCTTTTCTCTGAACAAAGCATTTTATATAATGGGTAAAACTAAAGGATTCTAAATAAAAATATAACACAAAATGGAAACAACGTTGGCAGAAATGATGGATTTTCACCACCTGCCCAATATTTCTTATATAATTCCTCCAATGCCTCCTTTACACTTCCTAGTCCCACATTGATGACAAATCTGAATGTTAGTCCAGCGCATAAAAAATTAACCATGATTAATGAAAGCAATGTTAACTCTTGGAAATGATAAACACTGTGACTGATGGTAGAACAACCTCTAATAAGAAATACATTTGCAGTGCAATATCTTTTCCTCTTGCTTATACAGTATGTCTTAAGTCCAGACCTCAAGAGGCATGCAACTCTGGAATCCTATAACTTTTAATAGTACCTCCAGCTTCTTACATTGTGTACTTTCAGATACCCCTGAGTGCAAGGAAAGATATTACAAATAACTGTACGGTAGCTATTAAGTTTTTAGGGAGCGGGAATATTGCTAAATTGCTTTGATATATAGCGTACATCATACAGCCATAGAGAGAGATATAACGTCACATATGAATCTTAGCACCAGGAAATTTGAGGCCAATAAATACACAAATGTTCTGGTTTACAAAACTTTAGATTGAAAAAAAAAAAGTTAGGACACATACAGTATTTGTGCTCACTGGGTCAGATTTGCACCACTTGAATAAAAGAGCTTTTGGCGTTTTAAAACCACTTTTAGAAATGGAAACTTAACATGTAATACTTAATAAGCGATAACCAACGTAAGAGAATATTGCCAAGCTCAGACCATTAGATGTTTATATACATATAAACAGTGGTTTGCAGAAGTATTCACCCTCCTGAAAAATGTTCACATTTTGTTGGCACCCGAGCCTACTCCACAACGCTTTCAAATTAGAATTTACATGTAGAATCTACACAAACTACTCCACATTGATAAAGGTAAAAAAATGCATATAGAATATAAATAAGTAAGATTTACAGAGGAAAAAAAAAAAAGATTAATTTCAGTTGCATAAGTATTCAACCCCTTTGAAACTGCAGCTCTAAATCAGCTCAGGTGCAAATGATTTGTTTTTGAGAAGTCACAAAATTAGTGAAATGGTTTCAGCCTGTGTGTACTCAGAGTGGTTTAACTTGTAGTTAATTTCCCTCAGGTATATAAAGACTTTCCAGCTTCAATTAACATAGTTACCCAATAAAGCAACCATGAAGACCAAGGAGCTTTCTAAACAAGTCAGGGATTAAGTGGTAGAGAGGCACAGAGCAGAAGAAGGGTACAAGAAAATTTCAAAGGTGCTGATTATTCCTCTCAGCACAGTAAAGTCCATCATTAAGAAGTGGAAGATGCATCATACCACCCAGGCATTACCCAGATCAGGTAATCCTCCCATACTTGTTCAACCAGTAAATTTTGCTGACATTTAACCTTCTCCTCATATAATAATGTTCAGTTTAACCGCTACAGGATTGAATAAAAAAAGTTTGTTTGAAAAACTGTGCACACATTATTTGTAATTCAACAAAATGTGTGTGTATATATATATATATATATATATATATATATATATATATATATATATATATATATATATATATATATATATATATATATAGTTCTGTGCAATGTTAGTACATCTATGGATCTCTCTATGGGGTAATTTTAGCCAAACAAAAAGAAAGTGATGACATTATACACAGATATTAGGGCATATTAAACACAACATACATTATAGGTAGCAATGGGCTTACACTTTACTAACTGCTATGTAGTAAATAGCGTTACTGTAAACTGCTTCAGAGTACATTCTCAAAAGCTTTCTTGACAGCTGTCAAATGCACAACCTTGGAAGAAATAAAATAATGACATATCCTTCCTGGGAGACTGGCGTAACCCTTCATTATTCAACGATGTCTTGGATCCTAGACTTTGATCCGCCACAGCGACATCAAATATGGCTCTCAATCAGCAATGAATGACCATCAGTTTTCAATGTGGAAGGTATGAGGCTTCTTGACTCTCATTTTGTATGCGTACTGAAATTTGGATTGCAGTCTAATGCCTCTTCAGGTAGGCTCTGGTATGGACAAGATCGCAAGGATATGAGTACATGATTTTACAGTCTTTTTGGTCTTATGTTATGAGAGCGTGTTTTTGTAAAAATGGAATTCCAACAAGTTCAAGGCTTCATGGAGCACTGGTATACTGTTTTCAGTGCACAATCAAGAGACTAAATAAGAAAGTGACGTTCATACAGACCCAGGGTGATACTACTATGTAATTTAAGTGGATGAGAAGAAGATTATTATTGCATTTAGATATGTTAAAAAAAGCTTATTTTTTTCATTTTTGAGATAAGCAATGATAATATTTTGGTAACAAAAATTGTTGATTTGTGCTTTTTATTTTATTTTTATGTGGTGTACCATATACAGTATGTTATGTATGTCTATTTACAAAAAGAAAGACACATGGAACATTTGTTAAAACAATTTTTTTACAATGCTTTAGAGCTGTGAGCACATCACAGCAAAAAGAAGCTTTCTAAAGGCAGAGCAATCTACAGCAGTGATTTTATAAAATTGGGAATTATGCTTTGTTTCTAGTTGCATATAATTGGTGAATTATGGCAGTTCCTTCAGTCATGTGTGTGCTGAATTGTTTGGTGTCTTTATAATGTGGGCAAATGTTTACTGAAGTTGAGGCCTATCAACCTCACCCTTAAATTTGGAAGAATACAGCTTGAGAGAAAATAATGTTTTATACAGCAATTCCCAGGATTTTATCTGCGTTTACTATAAATAAAAATAAAAATGGGGTGAAAAATCAATGCTAATAATTTAGTTAATATATTGGAATAATACTGAAGATGGACAGAAAAGCAGCTCAATTGCTTCTGTTCTCTGTAAAAGCTAGCAACTGACTGTATAAAGTTAACCTGGATCAGTCCTACAGTAGGTTAAACATACAGCCTTATAGTGCATTACAACTATTCATTATTTACATTAATGTATAATGTAAAGTCATACATTTCCTTAGTATAAATTAGAATTTAAATGCTTTGGGTAAATAGCCTTTGCAAAACCCTTTGTAAAGTCTGAAAATATATACTGTTTAAAATTATAGATTTTAAAATGAATCTGTTTGAACACTTCAGTCTCTTTTTGGGAGCAGTAGGGATAATTTTCTCTTCTTATAGAAAACGATCATGGAAAAAAATCTGAGCAGACAGCTAAAACCAACTGTAATGGAGCCTTTATTCTCATGCTTTGCAGTAATGCCCATGTCATTAAGGCACTTTAATTTCAACTTTCATGGCACCCCTGGGGCTGGTTGTAGGCATGCCTGGTATTCTGGGGGAGAAAGGGTGAAAAGCTGACATGACAAGGGTGCTGAAATAAGCAACCTTGTCAGCAGAGGCTGAAATCTGGAGGGAAAAAAAAAGAAACAAAAATCGCCTGCTGATAACCATGTATGGTAATTGTACTGTTTTGGATTATTGAGCATTCACTCTGTATACAGTATACTGGTACAGCAGTGGCATGCCAGCTCATGCTCTGCATGACCAATTGAATAAGAATGTTGCGATAATACTATATAATCTCTTTTCTATGCGTGTTCATTGCACGGACCGCTCCATTCTTTGTGCTATGTTCGAGTCATGCTGCGTTAGCTCTGCATGACTAGTTTGGCACTTAAAACAGTACCAGGCTCTTTGAGTGGCGTAGTGGAGCTCAAGTCATGCTGTATTCAAGTAGCATGACAGTCTGCGACTGCGCACTGTCGTTAGCTCATACTGATTTAATTTTGTTTGCACCTTTAGAGCGCCCTACAATGCACTGCGCATCAACCAAGGCAGGCAGGCTAGTCTTTTCACTGGGTCCTAGTGCCACCCAAAGTGCCTGCTTGTGCTATACAAATAAATTACTGAGAAAAATAAATAGATAATCAATGGCATATTTTTTCAAATTAATTAATCAATACCCGGGTAGTAAAATTGGACCCGGATCGTGTCAGGTAATTTAAAACCCAACGGGTACTCAGTTTTACATTCATTAATCTCGCTGCATGACCTACTGGTAAACCCACTGCACGCCACTGTGGTACAGTAGATAGGTAAAACTCATGGAAACAGATTACATTGTGTGTCTAACTACACTAATTGCATGTGTTGTTACTTATTGTGAATACATTGTTAATGCACAACCATATGTGTAAATAAAATGTCATTACAAGTAATGCCAGCACCTGCCAATATTTTCATTTTGTAATAACGTATATTGTACATTTTACGTACATTTTAACTCCACAACCATACATATGTGTATACTGTGTTATTTCAGGTTAGTTATTGCAGTAAAATTATTTTTTAGAACCAAACAGCCAGACAGCTCTTGGGACAATCATCAGAGAATTCATAACAGTGCAGTGCCATTGTTGAAGAAACATTATTTTAAATTGCCATCACTGGCCAAGTCAGGAAAGACTCCAGCACTCTTGCATAATGAGCGAGAAGTATTCCAAATATTTCATTATGTAATTCAGGGCAATAAAATATATTTTTTAGTCCCCCTACTTCAGCACTGTAAAATAAATTAGTAACATGTTATACTGCTTAAAAATGTAATAAATCAATAACGTCTGTACTTCTTGAACAATCTTCTGTTTTTCTTCTCCCCATCAATCACCCCCACTTCACAGAACTGTAACTACAGACTTTGGTAACAGCTTGCATAAACTTAAAATGTGGGTCTTTTAATTTTAATGTAGGGCTTACATATAAGCTGTAATTTAGATGAGACAAATGAAAATTCACTAATGTTCCAGGGTAGGAAGAATCACCAATCAAATTTTCTGTAACATCAGTAGCTCATCTGTAATGTCTTTTCAGTCTACTGCAGGACTTTTATGAGGAGCTGGTCAAACCAAAGCTGTCAATTGATCTAATTAACCATAATGGGAGATAAATAATGTCAATTTATAACATTAAGCAAGTAGATAGGAATTACAGCAGGCAGTAAAATAAATTTTCTTTAACAATGTACTTGCCCAGGATACGATGATTAAGATTGTACATTTACTGATAGACCACTGTTTGTATATATAATAATTATGTTTAATAATAAGGACCAATGAGAAAACAAATTGGTTTAGAATACATGTACAGACTGTTGACTGCAATATATATATATATATATATATATAATATATTATATATCTATATATATATCTTTTTTTCCTAAATGATACATGTTGTGCTTGTCACAGTTGAGAAGTT
This sequence comes from Polyodon spathula, assembly GCF_017654505.1. Lineage (NCBI taxonomy): Eukaryota > Metazoa > Chordata > Actinopteri > Acipenseriformes > Polyodontidae > Polyodon > Polyodon spathula. The sequence continues at coordinate 8,169,415 of NC_054554.1, forward strand.
AACACCACCACCTTCCAGTCTATCATGGGCCATTCCCAAACAGAAACCGACATTTGTGCCAAATAACTTCTAGATAATACCTACAGATCACAAAATTTGTCCTAATTAAGACGGAGGACAAAAATCACATGTATTTAGTTTTTTTTTTAGAACAATTGCAGTGTAACTGTTTTTGATTCCAGACTGAGACTGCTTTGGTCATTAATGTGTTGCATTTAACGGTTATGTGATGTGTTGGTAACAACTGTTTTAAATGAGGTAGCTGTAAAAGTCAGTTTAATTCCTAAAATTGGAGGTTCATGGAATATGCAGGTTCATGAATCAAGCAATGGCAGTGGTAGGTCAAAGTTCCTTTCCTGGTTATAAATTGCAACACCCTTTGCAACTAAATTGGCATCAACATTTGCCCACCATTCTGCCTTGGTTAATGAAGTAGTACAGAAGATGCTGATAATATACTGCATAATGTACTTGCAGCAAAAAAAAAAAAGAAAAAGAGGCACGTTATTCCTTTGTTGGGTTCTGCCGCGCACAGCTGTTGAGTTGATTCCACCAAATTGTCTCGGCCCGCCCTTTCGTTGCGCTTGGCCAAAAATCTCACAGTTCACCCTCCACTTGGCGCAGTGACTTTCTACCCTCACAGCTCTAGTTGTGTGTATGTGTGTGTTTTCTTTACTGTTTTACAGTTAAAAAAACAAAAGAGTGATGTGTGATTTCTCCACCGGGACCCGGTTCTGCTGTGACCCACTTTTGAGTTGACTCCGCTAGCTTGTTTCAGACCGCCTACTCGGCGCACTTGGTAAAAAAATTAATAAAAATAAAATAATAATAAAGAATTTCAAAGCTCACCCACTGGTGGTGACTATTTTTCCCCATAGTAAACTACTGTGTGTGTTTAGCTGTGTCTTATTGCTGCTTTACAGTAAAAGAAAAAAGTAATTTTCCAAAGTACTCTCTGTAGGCTGTGTTCCACTCCGCAAGCTACGCACTGCCCTGGTTGTGTGACTGCCCTCCTCCGTTTTGAGAGAGGTTACATCCGTGAGTGACCTTCTCCAGGTTTTGGCCTTCAGGCAAGAAATAAATGCATTGGTGCAGTAGTTGTAATCCTGGTTTTAATGCTGGCTAGACAGCAACATCTCCCAGGCATTTAGCTATCTAATAATTACAAATAAACAGTTATAAACACAAACAAAATACAGCACTCACAGTTGTCTTTTCTTATCTTATCTCTGTACTCCTTTTACAGATCCGTCTGTAAACATAACAAAGGAACAGATCGCTCAGCCACATCTCTGATATATCTTCAGGTCACCTTTGGCAGCAAGTGCAATCACGTCTCCTCCAATCCATGACTGACACATCGCCTACTGCAATAAGCCGCTAACTTTTTTTTGGATAGCTGACTGACGACTGACCCTGGAATGAACTTTCAAACTATCCAGTCCCAGGCATACTGTTCCTGTTATACCGTGCCCTCACAGGTTGGGAGGGAGATTGTTGACTCAGATTAATTTGTTCTCTGTCACAGGTGGTTACAGCTTTCCACTTAAATCAGTCAGTGAAACTAGAAGCTTTCCATCCCCTTCCTTTTTCTTCAGAGGAGGACCGGAGATAAAATTCCCTCTACCGGGTTAGGACATTGAGAGGTTATGTGGACATTGAAGCAGCGATTGTCCCACTGGATTGTGAACACAGTTTTGACTGCATATACTAATGTTGGCCTACCCCCACCTGAGTGGGTGGCCGCTCACTCTACCAGAGGTGTGGCTACGTCATGGACCCTCTTTAGAGGAGCTTTATTGAAAGACATTTGTACTGCGGCTAGCTGGGCTACTCTGCATACATTCACCAGGTTCTACCAGCTTAATGTGGTAGATCCCTCTATGCCTTCACTAGGCACAAAGGTCCTTGAGGTTGCACACTCGCACTGCTAACTAGTTTTGCAGTGTCGAGTCGCCCCTTGTCTGCTGTCTCCGCTCACGCTCCCTCACGACGGCTTTGGTATACTTTTCCCAAAAGTATTGATTGGTGGTCGTCTTTGAATTGAAAGGGAACGTTAGGTTATGATGCAACCCTGGTTCACTGAAAGAGAAGATGACCAACAAACCTTGCAAAGTTGCATCACTCGCATTCAATGTCAAAGAGAAAGTGAGCTCCGCGGAGTGACTACTTATTCCCTCGGTAGGTGGGACCGAGGACGTCACTCCCTAGAGGGGCCTATCGGCAGCTCTGACATAAAATGCTCAGTAAATAACTGAACTCTTTCAGGGAACCAGGGTTACTTTCATAACCTAACGTTAACTGTACAAAATAAGGCTGTCATTTCCTTGAAAGGATGTAGTTCATCCAAATTACATTTCCAAATTAGATTAACTGTCAACCTAAAACTATAAGAATATTTTTTGTTATAATTAGTGATAGTTATGGTAATGTTATGTTATGTTATGTTAATATGGTCAATAAATCACCCTAAGAGAGAAACATCAACAAGATTCATATACTATAGACCGTGATATTCACATTCTGTTGAATGATTTGAGTGGCAAGTGTGACAGAACTTAATGCATATCTCTGGTTTCATTAATGATATAATTTCTTTCAAAAGCTAGATTTGCTCTTCAGTTGTTTTTATTTTATTTTAAATGTGGCAGCCAATGGGTTTTTCTGTGTCCGACTTTTTTTTTTTTTTTAAGCAGACCTCATTATTCATTTACTTCGGTCTGAATTATAATCAGACATTTTAAACTCTGCACTTTATAGGAAACATAAAAAAAAAATAATCTGTGTATCATAGACTTTATCATGATAAATACCCATTAAGATATCTTTTTCAAGGTATGACCTCATTCACTGATTTTTTCACATTAAGGTTGACTCAAGCTCATCTAGCAAAGCAAATATCATTTCATGGTGGTGAGTTGAAGACTTTATCCAGTTTAATTTAGAGCCATTGATGCACTGATGGCTTTCTATCAGTATATAAAAGAGAACACAAAAGCTTTTATAATACAATTTTACAAGTTAGCTGCAGCCAAGAGTAAACTTTCAGAGCACTATATTAAATGAATCAGGTCTTCTAACTAAATCTTCGTTTAGGACAATAACTTTAATGCAAAGTCAAGGTCTGAAGAGGTCACGTCACCAAACCCCTCAGGGGGCCCTGCTCAGAGGAGAAAGAAAATATCCTCTCCTCTGTCAACTTGCCTACACGGCCTAATACATCAAGGGAATGTGAATTGGAAACATTATACAGAGCCACCATTGTGAATCAAAGCTAGATGCAGAAAGCTGCCATTAAGAAAATGCTCCGGAGTGCAGATTTAACACTCTGTGAACTTGAGAAAGAAAGTTGACTTTTAATGTAAAGGACAATTCATTTGGGTTTCTGAAGTGTTGACAAGAGCAATAACTGTCACTGGCAATTAGACTCACTTTGTATTTACTTGCAACATAATTCACACTTTGGCAATGTAAAGTTTCCTAAAAGAGCATGGTATTCTTGGTACATAGCCAGAAGCTGAGCAGTTTATAGTAGTGTAACAAAAACGTCTTTGGTCCTTTAGGCCTAAATGATGCAGGACATGTTCAAAAACTGTTGTGGGCATCATCATCACTAAAATTCCACATTTTCAAGCAACATGTCATGTAACACTGTCAATTGTAAGAAGAGGCAATGGTTGCACAAGGACAGCTACAATGGTTTGAGCAACTGACAAAAGGATGCTAAAGTGGTAACAATCACATATTTTGCTATACCAATGGTATCAAAATGCAGGTCATGCTAACTGAGTTTTGACACCCACTAAAATGTTCATGACAACACTGTATTTAAGTCCAGATGCACATACAGAGGATCCTCATAATCTCATCCGCAAAGTTAATAATGTTTGCATGAAATTGTAATTTTAGCAGATTATAGTTTCATGCAACCTGAAATGTGTATGTGTTTGTGATAAAAGTTGGTGATTGGTACCAAATTCAGGAAGTGTGATAGACAGACAGATACTATCTGCACATTTTCTTTTTGAACGAGTGCCCTAAGTGAAGTATTGCTATCTATATACAGTATGTTAAAAAAAACTTGCCAAATCTTCAATTTATTTGAAAACATATATATATTTTATATATATATATATATATATATATATTATATATTTATATATATATATATATATATAAAATACCTTTTTTAATATTGGAGTATATATATAACTAAAATGCATTTATACTGCACAAACAAGGCCTTACTAACGGCCAATAAACTGTAGTCATATTTAATTTAACATAAGATTAATATAATCTTCAGTGTATCTACAGGTTTCATGTAATTTTTCCCTTTGTATAAGACACAACCCTATTACATTTTAAAACCATGGTCTCTTCAAAGTCACTACGTTATAGGGGCTTTCGTCATAAAGATGAATGTTTCCCTGCCAAATTGAATGCAGATTTAAAACAAATTAGGTTAATGTTCAGTAGTACAAGGTAGAATGAATGGAAGGAAACTGTTTTATTTTGCATTGTAATAACCATATACACCTAAATCAATAGCCAGGGAATGAAAGCAATAATATCGCCTAACTGCAGGAAATGAAATATAGCGACATGAGGAGGACTGGGGCTGGGAAATAAAAGGATTTGTAAAAGAATAATGACATTTCATTAAGAAAGGAAGGAAGCCTATTGAATATAAGTCCATAATACTAAATTCTATTTCGTCTAATAACACTTGAGACCAGTTAAATAAGCACAGTAAAGTATAATGTTATATTCTAGCCATGTATTTTCACTCTAGTATTTAAATGGTAAGATTGAAATAATGTTGAGGCAAACATTTTTAAAGATTGCCCTGTGTTCTTCTGTATACCAGTATAGATTTATACACTTATTTCTACAACCAGGAATGTGGTGGGAAAAGACAATTTGAATTGTTACAATCTACAAGATATTGCACTTTTTTTTTTTTTTAATTGTCTTGTTGTAATTGGTGGTTTGAACATTTCCAATCCAAGGGACCCAGTTATGACTCACTTACATATGAAACCAGGGAAATTGAAATTAAAGACACATAATGAGGCACCCTGATGGCTGGGAGTGTTCCAAGGGCAGATGTGGGATTGTCAGAGCAAGGCAGCTCAAGTTGTAGCAGAGATGGGGCATAAACTTGATACCTACTGTAGCTATTGCCATCCCAGCATCTGAACTACCTTACAAAACAGATTATGTTGCTCACAGTGTTAGAGCTGTAGCCTTATGTGGTCTACCTTATTTCCACCATAGGAGTTTTGAACCGACTTTCATTGCCTCAGTAATTCCCACACCCCCACTCCCACAATGAATAATGTTTTAGCTATGAAAAATCAATTGTGTAAAATAGCCAATCTTGACATTTTGCTCTTAAAAAAAAAACAAAACAAAACAAAAAAAAAACATGGAGAGGTATGATGCCCAGAAAATATTGTTATGACATCAATTTAACATTAAACAGCTACTTCAAACCAGATCCTTACACTCGGAAGCTGTATATTGTAGGTGTATAGACAGGTCAAGGAGTCAGTTGTAACCTGGACAACACTTCATAAGAATCATAGAATCATTCATTGCCTTTTACTCATAATGTTAATGTTATTATTTATATGTTTTGTTGATTGCTTAACATTGTTTGCACCACCTTCCTCACTGTACAGGGTCAAATATTACTGTTAAGATTCTTCACAACAAAAACCACTTAAAATCACTGTGGGACCTGGATTTTAAATTGAGAAGAATGGCAGCACACTGTGCTTTTATTAAATTATCAGACTAAAAATTCAACACCACAGCAGCACCCTTGACACTAGATATATAGGCACTTATTTTTACTCGGTTAGAGAAAGGAGGTTGATTTATACAATATACATCATGTGCTTGTACACAGCTTTGTTCACTAATTAAGTCAGTAACCTTCATTACCAGAATCTAAATGCAGCTTCCTGTGGTGAAAAGGGTCACTGCTTAAAAGAATATAATAAAAAAAAAAAAAACAAACACCACTATAATCCACTGGGCCACCCAAAACAGCTTAAATAATGGTACTCACTGCCAAGCAACCAAAAGTCTTATGTGCATTATCTAGGGTAGCAGGACGCAATATAACATGTTTCCTTATTTCGTGGCAGACTGAAGTTATCCTTTAGTCATGGATGTTCTCTTGCCTTAATTAAACCTAGAGCTTTACTTTATTCAATTTATGAAACCCCTGGCCCGCAGGATTAAGCGATTACAAGGAAAGGGTCCCCCTTTGTAAAAACACTTGGCTGGCTTGGCTAGTAGCACTTCGCAAAATAAATGAGGAATGAAAACAGTGAGCCGTTATGAATAACACTGGAGGAAACCTGCCGCAAGTCGGCCATATTCCACCCCTTCTTCAATAGAGCACATTCATGTAAAATGATTAGCCTCCTATTCATTGAATTGAATTCTGTTAAGTCGGAATGCCTAAATTACCCCGTAGAGTGTGACTGCGGAGCTGTTGTGCAACGCTAAGTATATGCGAATTAATAAGACTATCACCCAACAATTACTTCTCTGTGTATGTTTTAAGATTCAGTTAAATGGAAATTCAACACAACTAATGAAAAACACTGCCCAGCTACGAGCAACGCAGCCCAGATTTTTTCAAGAAGATGCATTAGTCATCAAAGCACAGCTTTGCATCATGTTTTTCGGAAACTGGTGTCAATTTTTTTAAGTGCATAAACCTATTTATATTGAACAGTGTTCTCTGTTGGGCGGTATGATCTAATATTAGTGTTGCCTCTATAAGCAGAAAAAAGTTAATGCATGCTAATGATTTTTTACAGGACACGGGCATGGCAGAGCACTGGGTTTTAAAAATGTATTCGGTTTCATTTGTACGACATTGCACAAAGGGAAGAAATCAGGAAAGGAAAATTGCATTTCATTAAACAATATATTCAATTGAAATTCAATGTTGTTTTGCCTTTTTGTTATATTGGGCTGAAGAACAATACTTGCATGGTTTATTTAAAGAGTGTTTTGATCAAGAATGTTTTTGAATAGTAGGTTGAATTGTGAAACAGACAACAAATGCAACTCATTAAAGAAACATGGCTTTTAAATAAAAGTTTACATTTGGTGAGTTGGGCCTTGTTTCGCCAGTACAGGATACTTTGTAAATCTTGTGACAGATATTCTAACCCTGTGTTGCATACTTTAAAAAATAAAAAATAATTGTCAACAGTGTTTTTAGCCATGAAATGCAGTCAACGAAATATATGTTTAGAACTACAGTGAAATACAGTGAAAATAGGTTTATGAAAAAGCAGGTGAACATATGTGTAGACTTAAGATCTGCAACTCTTAATTATTAAAATTGCTCTCATAGCAGAACTCCACTCCTTTCATAGACAGTTTTATGTGCAATACTTTTACAGAGTTAGATCAATGAATTAAGGAAGATTCTGTAATAATGAATAATGAGCAATAATAATGCGGTTTCCTTTTTAACACTGATTGAGTGAAAATGGCTCTCAAACCCTCCTGTGTAGCTGGTAAAACTCATTTTTAACATGACTGGTTAGGATTTATCACTTCCTTATTGTTTTACTCTGCCAGAAAGGTCATTTCAATATAATGTGGTTTTATTGTCTAATTGAGTTGACTTACCACGTTTCTTTGGTTTTGTTAGCACACAAGGCCAAAGAGCAGTAATCTCAGTTGTGTAATAAATTATACAGGAAACTATAACACTACTGTATAACAGTCCAGCTACAATACATTTATCACCCATAAGGTGGCTTTGCAAAACTTTTCTGACCTGTCACAATTACACTCAAAGCTTTCTCAATGCAGATAAAATCATCAGACTAATCCAGAAACTCATTTAATTTTGGTAACATAAAATTAAAGAAGGCTCCTATTTAAAAATAAAACAGCAAATTAAATGTATATATTTTAAAGGGTTTTTCTTTCGGTTAGTGATGGATTGTATTTTAACTGCTAGTATATCAGAAAAGTACTAAAAGACTGGTTATACTAGTGAACCAGCTTCATTGATGGTAGTGAATGAAAACAGGTTTAATTAATAATCAATAATTGTTTTTATGTAACCAGGCCGATCATAAAAGTGATTTAGAAGTAAACAGTGTGTTACAACTGCATTTTTGTTGCAGCAGTTCTCCATATGAAAAACAAAAATCACCTATCACTGTAAGCCTTAAGAGTACAGTAGAAGGATGACACCATCAGAACTCACCACCTGCATCCTGCCATAATCCAATATGAATTATGAATGGGCTACACTGCGGTCCCCCTTTGCTCTCTGTACTAGGCACAGTGTTTTTTTCAGAGGAAACATTTAACTCTTATTATCCACTTAAAGTTTCAGTACAACATGTCTTAAATGGAGTTGTAACTCTCCTTGACAGCAAAAGAGCAGAAGAGACTCCAGTGTGCCTAAGCACCGTGCACACAAGAACGGAGTAAGTAGGGTACAACAGTGGGTACCTTAAGGGATCCGCTCACTCAGATCACATGGTCTTCAGCGCTCTGGCCTGCTCAGGAGGAGTGGAACTGAGCATGTCGTTAACTGGGCTCTTTCACTGAGATACTCTGAGCGGCTTCACTTACTTAATGCACCCCACTGTCTCAGGTCACAGAAAAAAGTTAAATTGCATGGCATTGACAGCCACCTGGACCAATATATATATATATATATATATATATATATATATATATATATATATATATATATATATATATATATATCTTTCATTTACCAAGAACAATACCAATTCTCATCATTCAGAAATTTGAAGACAAATGATCAAACAAGATGTTGAACAAACGGTTCAGTGTTTTTACTATATGATTCGTAATAATATAGAGTACAAAACATATAATAAAATACAATTACTGGTACAGTGTCTTTGGCATCAGGTCAGATCATTGATAGAAGGATTTATTTAGCACATTCTGCTTTTACATTAAGAAAGGTAAAAGCTAGGTTATTTGTGAAAAATGTAGCTGCAAAAAGATACTGATGCCATGTGCTTTACTGTACACATCTTGTGCCTTTATCTAAACACCAGTAAAATGTGTTCTAAATAAAGTGGTGTTACAATGATTAATTATAAAATTTTGGTTGCAGCTATTTCCTGTAAATGAAATGATAATTTTTGCAGGTGTGTTTGGTTTACTGTATGAAACTTTGCATAGATTTACTTAATCTATTACACTGTCATAGTAAGCAGTTTTGACAACACAGAGTACACAGTAGATGCATTTCAATCTGTCCAGTGGGACTCACCATAGAATAACATAAGGTATTAATATATTCTAGTGCACATTTCAGTCGTGCGTTGCTACTTAAAACATTTTACTTGAACAATTTCAAATCCCACTGCCATGAAACATACGGGTCGTCATAAGGTATACAGTTACCCGATGCAATAAGTTAATTGCCTAGATCTCCATTCAGAATGAAATATGACTAGTTTCTTTAGATTGTTATTTTAGGGATGACTTTCATCTCACATTATATTTCAAATCAATTTAAGCAGCTACCATCAGACAATGCAATCTTGTGGTTTAAACAAGAAAGCTCACAAGGTCTCATAACCATCATCCTTTTTTTTAAAGATGGAGCATTGCAGCTTTAACCACTGTCATTCCGTGGTAATAAAAACAGGCATAATGTCATATTAAACATGGCAGATACTTTTAGTAGCAGTCTCATTTATGTGATTACTGCTACAATGCATTACTGTAATGTAACAGGGCTGTTCTTATTAAGCACTGGAGTGTATTGCTTCCGAGTTTTATTGTTTCAAGATGTGACCATGTAGAATTGCAAAGGATGTTGACCAAATTACATTTTCAATTATATTTCACAAAAAAGACCCTGTCCTGACATATTGTACCACATCGAAGATATTAACTCAAAATACCCATTTGGATTCCAGTAGACATCATTATAAGTCCACAAATTATTTGTATCAAAATAATCTTTGCAACCCTATACTCCTACACCCAGCTGCGATAAGCAGCCAAAACTAGATTTTTTTGAGCATTTTACTGTAAAAAAGACAGTAGCTAAACTATGATAGTGGAAAACTACAGCTATGTGGCTACTTTCAGCAGGTGCTTAATCTCATGAATACAAGAGACTTGAACTGGAGGTAGGTCTATTTGTGCAATGCATGCATCCGATTCTCAGTCTGGTTTTGAGACTGGTCTTATTTTTAGAAAGTTTGTCAGTGGATCACAATAGGAAAGAGGAGTGCCAGATCCGCCAGACTTGGCACTGCTGGGTTTGATTAATCCCTTTGGAATGGGTGGAACCAAAACTAAAAGAGAGACGGGCATTGTCATTGTGTGCATTGTGTTACTTTGTATCCAGCTTGAAGAGAAACATATCTAGGAGCTTTAACTCACAATGCATATAAATGTGCCCCCAGCGCCACAATGGAGGTTTTTGATGAATCAGTCCTTGTTATGAATGTACAGGCAGTTGGAGAGGAGATGTGTTTTGTCACATATTTGAGTGACTATTCCAGGCTTTTGTTTTGAAGACTTTTTATTGGACCAATTTAGTGTCACACAAATCTTTATAAGTAACATTATATTCTGGAATAGAGTGTTTGTAGGTATTCATGATTTTACAATACAAGTCAGTATGTTCAGTTAGAGAAAGAGAACTTTAAAAAAAAGCATGTATGACTGCTCAAACTGTACAATATTATATCTTGTTTACTGGAGATTGTATTTAGGTGTTACTATTTACCATATATATATATATATATATATATAAACAAATTCTTCTATGCACAATAACATATTTACATAGTATATGATGCCCTGGAATTTTGAGAAATCTGTAACTCTGGCCAATGTCTTACACAGTATGCGATTTTAAGATTAATTAAGTTTCAGAATAGAATATGCAATAAAAACTTTTGTATTGTTTAATTTATTTGAGAAAAAAAGTACATATCCATGGTTTAGAAATTCAGTAATTAAAAAGAAACTTTGGCTGGGATTAAACTGTATTCATGTTTTTAAGAAACATCAAATAACAAAAAAGAGAGCTGTCACAGTTCTTGGTTTTGCTTTTGCATATCTTAAAAGATACAGTATTTATATGGATCCTGCGATTTAATCCTGTAAACAAACTTTTAGACAAGGCATCTTTTCTCAGCCATGTTAAGGGCTACATATACCACTGTGCTGTAATGAAAAGCCATGATTTAGTAATATCACAAGTGATGCTATAATTAATTATAATTATGATTGTTTACTTATCTTCCTTGTACACTTAAATGTCCCTTCAACTGTAATATTCAATTAAAATAATGGGACATTGTCAACAAAGCTTAATAAGGGGAAATGACAAATTCAGCCCAAAACATTTAACATTATGAGTTAAAAATGAATACAACATCCCTGCAGTCACAGCAGTGGCACCTGTGTTACACTGCACCCTATCCATTATACAGACTGGGTGGAGTTAGCAGAAATTAGATGGACACAGTGTCTGGAACATATTGTCATCTTCAACAATTTTATCCATATTTTTATATATAACTTTTCAATTTCTTGTACGAAGACTTCTCATTTAAGTAATTGTAATACTATATATTCTACCATTGAATGGTTTGTAGTACAAGTAGTATATGACCTTTATAGAAAACAATAATAGTAATAATAATAAATAACTCTAGCAAAACAAATAGTAGTTTTTATGAAAATCGAATGCATATGGTTTTTACAATTTTAGCTTCTACCAATGGCTTGTACCATTTCGCTGTCCTTGGGCTATCATTATCTCAGAGTAAGAGATTATTGCATTCCCACTTTAGTAATACTACATTTCCATTGAACACCACATGCCAACAAAAATAATAAATAAATAATAAATATATACATATGAAAACTGTACGCAGCATCCTATTGTTAAAAGCAAAAAGTTTTCTATCTGCTCACTGGGGACAAAACTTGCTGATCACTGGAAATACATCTTTAAACTATATTTTTAATGTTAGCAACTTTTTTCAAAGCTGGGGAGCAAAGTGGACAGAACTCTCTCCATTCAGTTGACATGTCTGCTCTCCTTTCTATCGGTTGTCTGGAAGGTCGAGATTCAAAGTCTTGATCATTTTTTCAGTCACTAAATTAAGACTTGAGATTGTCGTCTCATACACTGGTTTGTCACAGAGGCCCAGGGGGATTCTAGGGAGAACCTGTTACAGCATCTGCCTTTTTAATCATATCCACCTGTCAAAAATAATATGAACTGCCACTTCTATTTAAAACTTGTCTTCTAGGCATAAAATAATTAAAGGTGTCTGGCTGGGGAACAGCCTTCCAGCCCTGACCATGTGACAGGAACATTCTACTATTATTAGGTTAATATTTCTGAAAAGTTTTGACTATCAATTTTGTTATCGTCGTGCAACACTGAGGTCCTATGACAGTGCCTCGGGGGATGGATTTTGTGGCCTATCCTGTCAAAATTGATTGCTGAAATATTTATGCAAGGAGGAGATAACCTGAAACAAATGTCTTTCAAGTGCTTTGTGGTTCTCGACGACTTCTACAGGTGTATATTGGTTTTATATTTCATTACTTTATGCTTCAAAATGTGTCCAAATATATATGAACTTGCATACACATATATATACACACACACACACACAAACACACATGCCTATCAATTTTTTTTTTCATACATCTTGTGGGAACATATCTTTGAGATTGACTGTCAGGAGTTTATTTTTTTTTGTAATTTGTTTTTTTTATTTCTTTCTCAGAATAGCAAAATTACTATTAATAATATAGTATTAATCATAATCTGGAAAAAAAAAAGATATGACCATTCGCATTTGCACTCGGAGACACACTCCTAGTAGGCATCCCAAAAATAAGTTTTTTTTCTTTAAGGAAGTAGAAGAAAAGGTTCCCATTTTATCAATGGAATGTGGAAGGGAACACATAGTTCTTAAATTGGAATTATGTCTATGACCCAAAGCCTAATGTGTTACATGTATCTATGCCAGAAAAGTACTGCAGGCCAAAAACCTGAAATGTACTTCATTTGTCATGTGCCAAAGAACAATTCTGTGTTTTCAGTTACTGCCATGTTTAAAGAAACAAATTGTCTTATGCACACATGCCAAAGTGAGATATGGCTTGTGTTAACTAATTAGAAATCTAACAACTTCCTAATCATGAGCATATCGGTGTGTGTTCTACTAAAAAAAACTACTTATAATAGCTTGGAAAATTGGGGTTGCATAAGAAGCATGCTATATAGAATTGGACACACATCCATCAAATTGAAATGTTGGAAGCTTTTAAAGCTTTCACATTGTTTAGCGGTTAAGGCAGCAGCAATCTGTGTCGTGTAAGAACCTAATGTAATCTATATATGTTCAAATAATAGGTAAACACCGATTGGCGATAGCTTTGATTTATCAGCTTTAAAAGGAGTACTTCAAATACTGTATGATTGTGGTACTCAAATAGCTGATAATATACTTGTGATACAATGGATTACAGTATATGCCAGTGCAATTTACATGCTGCACTCAGTAATACACATCATAAAGAGAGGCTATCTTCACCCTACCATGTCCCTATAAGAACAGCAGGACTCATGAACTAGAATGTGGTGTTCAAGGTCTTGTTATGGAGATACAGTAATGTAACTGTAAAAAAAATAATAATAATAAATTGTATAATCTCTGTGAAACAATCTGATTGGTCTGCTTTATGCACTGGCGAGGATGTGCTAACCCTTGGTCATCATTTCCCATTGGTTTTTAATAGCCTTTATTGGGCTTGCAATAGCTCTGGAGCTTTCAGAGGTTCCTGATAGTTGTATCACTATTTCAAGGTGTTAAAATAGAAAACAGATTTATTTTTATTTCAACTCTTTATTTCACTGTTTCTTCACGTTTTATTATAATTTATTTCCTGCTACCTAAACCTTTGGTATACAAGCTGAAAGTTGCTCTGTAGCCAGATTCAGAGCAGCACCAGCTCTTGAGACAATGGGGCATGTAAGTCAGCTAAAGTCAGAGATCATCTGAACGACGACCAAGAAACTGTGCCAAGAGACAGCATCCAAAAGCACTCTGTTAAGGAAATCAGCACAAAAACACAACTGCTATGACATGGCAGTTGTCTAGAAGACTCAAATTACTTCATCTTTTCCTCCCAGATGTTGAAGCTTGTCTGTGCACCAGTCTGAGCATGACGCATCATCGTGTGGTTTGACAAATAGCAATAGGATATGCAACGCCTCCACGCACCTTATTAAGTGGCGGGGCAGTATGCTGGAAACGGATACTAAGACAATGACAGAATATAACTGGCCAGTGTAGGCACATGAGTTATTTGTGTATACTTGGTTCATACAGTGCACAGCATTTGTAGAATATCACCTAAAATAACAATATCGAGCAACACGTTTCTACGTCATTTTAATGTTACATAATGGAAGTATTCCTTGAGATGTTTTGAACTTACATTAGCTACAAAGGTCTTAAATGCATAGTTCTGAAAGAAACACATGTTTGCAAACAAGTATTTGCATTTTGAAACATGATATCTGGTACTACTTTAATTCTCAGCTTCCAAACGTTATTCACAGGATGCAATATCTGTTGCACTTTATGTGTCTTGGTTGTCTACAGTTCGCTAAAGCATGTTACTGGCTGAAAGCATGTCAATCAACAAAGGAAGCAGCTAATTGAATAATGACAGGGGAGCAGCAACTGGGGAAGAGTGCAACAATGACAGCATGGCTGGGAAATCAATATGTCTTTAATCTAGTGTACTACCAGATATCATGTTTTAAAGCACATCTACAGGTACAATCACTTTAAAGTGTTACAGAATACCCTGCACATTTTACAAAAAAACATACTACATTATGTTACCTTTTCTATGTCCTGTGTGGTCCATATTGTAGCATTACATTTTTAAGCATATTGCCAACTCTTTCAACATTTTCAATCAAATATTATGGGTCATAAATCAGCTGGGTAATATTTAAAAAAAACAGTTGTTTCCACAATTAAAACACAGTAAGTGTCCAGTAATTATCCCTTATCACTTTTTTGAAAGGAATTTTTATGGAGATGGGTGCCAAGTTGATGACATCAAAATAGAAACCAGCAGGCTCAAAGTGCGAATAACATGTAAATCAACACTGGTTGCCCAAGATTTAGCAGCCTGACATTTCAATTAATTTTGCCTTCCAACAAGGCTGATTCATTAGGCACATTTTCTTCATACTCTAAATATTTACCACCCCTAACCAAATTTACAGTTTAATTTGCTGCATGGAGTCATTTATTGACTGGGAAACCTTATTAGTAAACCCGCTCACAGACACGAGACCATCCGGTGGTTTTAATTCCTCAAGCAGCAGGGCCTTACGAGAGAATAACAATCCTGTCAAATTAACCACGGGGGTCTAAATTATTCAAATACAGTAAATCCTCGCTGCACCATTCTCCATCTTATAATTTGTCTTTTCATTGTCGCCAATTTACTGACAATGCCGTCAATTAAATGGTGCCAACTGTTCTAAAACAGTGCCATGAAAATTATAACACTCCCCCCACCTCTCATAGTTCAAATTATTGTCAGACTACAAATTTTCTGATTTACAGCGCAATACAATTCATTATATTACCATTTTTATTTTTCCCACTGTAAACTTCTAATTAGCCTTGTAATTTATCTGCTATTTTACTTGGGTTTCATACATAGTTCTGTAGTGAGCGATAGAGAACAGTGTTAGACTGCTGTAACCACCACTTCTCCTGCCCTAACACATTAACTCTATCCCAACCTGTGTGCAGTAAAAGACAGGGTCTTTCAGGCTGACAACAATAAAAGTGGGGTTTTGGGGATGGGGAGAAGGTGCAGGGACGGTTGAGTTCCACTTGATATAATGGGAATAAAAAACACAACAGCTGACACTGTATCACGCCCTTCCAAGACAAATACAAACCTAACGTCGCACAACACTTCACAGGGGCCAGCCACAAGCTGCAGCTGTATACATATCCATATGGATGACTGTATTAACATCATAATGTCACTAAACTGACTTGTTTCTTGTTGTGTGATTAGTCAAACCCATCACAGTATAATTATGAAACACATATAATAATCTGTTGTCAGTAGTAAAATAGTCATACAATTTTAACCTCTATGCAGTATTGGAGATCCTGTTCATCGTTTCATTAATCAGCAAGAGGCACCAAACCAGTGTGGCCCATTTTATTTATGTATTTATTTCAATGTTCCGTATGTCTCAATACAAGGAAGGTTAGCCAAAGAATGTCTTACTGGTTAAACTATGAAAGTTAAATAAAAACATTACATTCATCACACAGTGAAAATGACAAAAAAAAAGGTACAATGACCTTGGATTTGCATGTTTTGTAGTAGTACCTAATATAAGTCACCTGCTAATAATGTATTTAATTCAGAATACAGAAACACTTCTCAAAATGCATTTTTACTCCACATATTCTCATTTTTCATATGCTCATTTTCCATATGCTTGTTTACCCCAACTTTAAGTACAACCCTACCAGATGCAATACGAGGAGGAAATGTCAACAATACGACAATGGCAATACGACAGAGAGGCAACGTTTATAATGGGCTACATGACATTTTGAATGAGATGCCAACAAATTTTATATAGGGATCACGACTACGCTATGACACGACAGACATAACTCCTGCTTGGTGTGCTTGTTGCATTACAGTTGGTGCTGTTGAGCTGTGAATTAGCTCAACAGCACCATATACGGACAGGCAGGGAGTAGCCACTAATGATTTCATCAGTTGATGTCTGAAGCAGACTCTTAGTGCAGAGCCAACTTTATACTGTCCCTCTGAACGCCATCCAAGTATTTGGTATGAAGTAGCTGATGGATTCTGATGTCTACTCTTAAGAACATAAGAACATAAGAAAGTTTACAAACGACAGGAGGCCATTCGGCCCATCTTGTTCGTTTGGCTGTTAGTAGCTTATTGATCCCAGAATCTCATCAAGCAGCTTCTTGAAGGATCCCAGGGTGTCAGCTTCAACAACATTACTGGGGAGTTGATTCCAGACCCTCACGATTCTCTGTGTAAAAAAGTGTCTCCTATTTTCTGTACTGAATGCCCCTTTGTCTAATCTCCATTTGTGACCCCTGGTCCTTGTTTCTTTTTTCAGGCTGAAAGTCCCTTGGGTCGACACTGTCAATACCTTATAGAGTTTTGAATGCTTGAATTAGGTCGCCACATAGTCTTCTTTGTTCAAGACTGAACAGATTCAATTCTTTTAGCCTGTCTACACATGATATGCCTTTTAAGCCTGGAATAATTCTGGTCGCTCTTCTTTGCACTCTTTCTAGAGCAGCAATATATTTTTTATAGTGAGGTGACCAGAACTGCACACAATATTCAAGATGAAGTCTTACTAATGCATTGTACAGTTTTAACATTACTTCCCTTGATTTAAATTCAACACTTTTCAGAATGTATCCGAGCATCTTGTTAGCCTTTTTTATAGCTTCCCCACATTGTCTAGATGAAGACATTTCTGAGTCAATAAAAACTCCTAGGTCTTTTTCATAGATTCCTTCTCCAATTTCAGTATCTCCCATATGATATTTATAATGTACATTTTTATTTCCTGCGTGCAATACCTTACACTTTTCTCTATTAAATGTCATTTGCCATGTGTCTGCCCAGTTCTGAATCTTGTCTAGATCATTTTGAATGACCTTTGCTGCTACTGTTAGAAGCTAAGTGGCAACAAAAACCTTCCATAAACTAGCGATTGATTTTTCTCATTTCTACCAATACCAAGGTAAACTGCTGCCACAGCAATCAAATGAACAATCTTATGCATCACTGACTGTGAAAATGAATAAGCTAGAGAGCAGTTATAAAGCCACAGAACAGTTAGCTGTTAGTTAGTAGGCCATTAAATAGGCAGAAGCAGAGACAAAGGTGACTCTTCATAACAGCTGTATCCTAGACTGAAGTACAGCTACTACTGTGTCTAACAATAGTGATCGAAGCCACTGTTCATATGACAGAATACTCAGTCAACAGGGGGCTAGAATGGTTTGTATGACTATCAAACTTGTTTAATGAATCAAAACAGACTTTTAAAAAGTATTTTAACTCATGTTAACGCTTTGTGAACAGGGTCCTATAAGTCAATGTTTACCCCAAATGTACCACATTCAGTCAATTAGTGTTAATTATTAGTGTTAATTTAGCCAATTAACATCAGTTAACATCAGTTAGTCACCAGATGTCTGAAATTATTTGCAAGAGAAAGCGAGTATTCAGCATCGTGGGTATGATGTCAAATTACTCTACTCAGCAGTTACAGGGATACCAAGAACAAGCTTGCCAAATGAAGGTTTTACTTACACAATATACTCAGTCAGTCCTTTGTGTCCATGGATACAGATGGTGAAGTCATGTTCTAATAATGGTGATGTCCACAATATTGATTTCATTGGAAGCTGATTTGTACCACTGACACCTGCACGTGATAAATCAGTATATATAACTAAGGAAAAGCACTTGGATTTCAACAGTGTGTATTCCTTGTATGAATCTCACAATTGCAGATGTTCCAGTAGATATAGCAGTCAAAACGGAAGTGTGCAGTACCACAGCAACACCTGCTGGCTGCAATTCACTGCAGCGCTCTGTCATATGCCTGATGAATTGTGCTACAGTACGTGATCACATTCAAATACGATGGGTTTCTGGAGCACCAAACCCTCTACTAACATACAAAAAGGCATTGCAGCCCATTCATTTATTTATAAAGACACTTCTCTTTGCTCCCCTTTGTGTATAGTGAAATAATGTCATACTGATCTTCCTTTATTAGGTGTTGTGCCGGTATCGTGTAAGCAACACAGTGTCTAAACTCAAAAGAAGTTAGAATCAGGTGATCTTTTGCTGACATGCAACACGGAAAGCTTATAGGGAAATATAAGCAAGGACGACTTTTGCGACCAAAATATTATTAAAATAAATTATCCCACATTCTGTAAAAATACTTATTTTCACTTGACGATGAAAATAAAATCTGGCTAAATAGACAAGGGCTATATAAGCAGAGAAGTTGTAGAGATGTGCCATCACTGCAATAACAACACACTTAATTCTAGAATAATTCAGTACCCAAAGATCATTTTACTTATACGATCAGGTTTCTAATTTAAGCCCATGTGTTGTACTGTTGCAGGCATTACCGCTGCGCGTGTTTAGATTTTCAGAGGTTTCATTTATCCATGATCATTTAGATTACACTTGCACAGTGCTTTATTGTCGATCATCAGTCTTATTTAAATAAGCCATCGAGAAGAAATAGCGCTGTGTTGTAAAATTGTCCTACTTTAATAATGAGTACTGGTGGAAGCCAGCAATATGGAAAAAGGGGGGAATGGGCTCTCAGATGTTTAAATAATTAAAACAGGCAGGTGATTCATTTGAAGGAGAACCTACATGTGTGCCCCTGTAGCTGCAGATTTAGAAACACATGCATCTCAGCCTAATTGCATTGCTGACTGCTATTAGAGGACGCTTTTCTATTAGAAGGCCGCTGATAGGATTCTTTAGTTTTCACAGCTAGTGCAATTCCCATACGTTTCAGGAATTTATCCTGATATTACACGTCATAATGAATGGAAAAGGCCACTATGAATTCACCAAGCCATATTACAGTATTACTGCACAAAATTACAAACAGCAAAACATAACCAAACTGATTGCATGTTTAAGTAATGCAAATAAGGTCAAATGTAGGACACAAATAAAATTTAATAGTGGTTCTGACAGCCGTCAGACTGGCTTAATTTAGAAAATGGTGGTTTAATATTCTTGCTTAGGTGCTCCCTTTTTTAGTTAAAATGTTCACCAGGGTACCCTATAATGCGTTTTTACTTTTAGGGTTAACGTAGCTAAATGAGCTTAATTTGCTTTAGCTATAATTAGGGCTCCATTTGTTTTTACAGCCCATCATGGTCTAAAAATAAATATTTCACAATTAAACATATTTATTAAAGCAGAGAAAAATATTGTTGCCACATTCAAAATTGATCATTTTTTCTCAATAGTTATAATACGACAAAAATAGTGAAATCTGTGCTCACTATGAGGGAATGAAAATTAGAATGATAACCATGGCCATGGAAGATGCATCAATATCTGTCAAGGTGGATGGGTGTATTATCTTCTTTGAAGTACCAATCAGTCTAGTGCAGCAACAATGTTTAAGTAAACAATGACCTTCCAGAGTAATCAAGGGACCAGGGTATACAGTACCAGGAGAACATGCCCCACACCAGAGGGGTGCCACATCAAATGGGGTAGACAGGTCTAATGAAGTGGCCAAGCTGTACATGTGCACATACTGTGTAGATACTGTATAGTTTGTATTGTAGCATAGAAGTTTACACATCTTGTCAATGTTTTCTCATTTACACAAACTAAATATCGGCATTCATTTTAAACTGAAAGTAAATGGCATTATTATACTGAAGTCTTTAACTTGAAATCTGCTATTTCAAATCAAATCATATGTCAGGAAACATGGATTAAATCAAAAAGCATAGCAGTGCTACAGTTATTGTGGCTATTGTTATTAAATAATTCTGTATAGCTTAAATTCCTACTGTCAATAATTGGACTACAATAATGTATTAATTCAGACCTAAAAAACATCCTGGTCTTAGATACAATAGCTTAAGAGCAAAAGGGATCACACAAAACTCTATATACTGAACTCAACTACACTACCCAGCAGCAGAATTAATAGTGGAAAAAATATATAACAAGATGTCCCACCTTCACATTCTGCATTGGAAGTAAAATGGGTGCGCAGTGCTGCAATTTTGGGACATAAAGCAGAACTGAGCCCATGTCACTGCTTCATTGGCTCAACATTGTTTCCTTTTAACTAGGTGTTTAAATTGAAGAATCGCAATGGAACTAATTGCCCCCTTGTTTTCCAGTTTCTCAGAGTCCAAAGATTGACTAGGTATAGTGACTGGACAGCCACCTCAACCTTGAAAGTGGTCCTGCTTGCAGTGTAGAGCAAAGCATTATTAATTAATGTTTTTCAGGTTGTAAAACACACCAGTACTTGGAAAGAGCATGTTAACAGTAGCTGTTAGCTCTTCAATGTTTTTCAGGTAGTTATTCTTTCTTGTTCTGCTTATCACCTGATGACCCTATTAAACTGTAACTCAGTGGACTAATCATTAAAGATTAAACATGATAGAGGGCTAAGTCTAGTAATTGCCCTCTTCAGAGTCCTTTTTACAAGTGCTTTAGAAACCTCTTTATTTCTAAGTGTTTTGCAAGAACAGTCTAGACTATGTGAAGGCAAAAACTTGTGCTTTATATAATAATATAATAATCTTTATTTTTATATAGCGTCTTTCATAGTGGACCACCATCACAATACATTAGCGTATTTTTAATTCTTCTTTTACTTTTCTTATTTTTTTATTTCCTAATTAATTAAACAAAGACTTCCTTTTTGATGGACAACTTCCCACAGATATATAAACCAAATCAAGGTACTAAAATACAATATCCCTCTTAGGTTCTTTAATACACACGAAGCTCCACTGCCGAACATTAAGGGGAGCGAGACAACCTTGGCTCCGATTCCGACTTGTTATGTTGGGGTTCCCTGTTGCAACAGAGCTGTTTCAGTGATCTTTAAGTACCTGATCAATAACAAACAAAGTCTCATGTACCAGGGAAGTAAAGGCAGTGAATTCCCCAGGGGTTAAACAATTATTGTTAACCCTTCATATTCAAATAGCTTTTTGCTCAACGCTTGCTTCTAGAAATGTATGTAGCAGTCAAGATTCAATCTTAAAACAGGTTGGATTAACAGCCCTTTACAAAACAATGGCTAAAGTTTTGTGAGTAAGACCCGTGAGAGAAGACTTTATATCATGTATTGAAACAAACGGTTAGTGTGAGTTATCGTATTCTCTGAAAGTGTTTGAGTGAATGGATACAAATGTACCGTAAAGACAAGAAACCAATGAACATTCTTTCACAAGATAGCACGCCTGAGTTTTACAAGTGCGGCACTGCAGGCTTAATGTGCCGTTTCCTTAATTCCAAATTAAAAAACCTACAGGGGAATCCTTAATTACAGTGAATATAAAGAAATTATAGGATGGCTTTTTCCGGGGGGTCTACCCACTTTAATTATCTGTGAAATGGGCGCTAATTAATCTTAATTACTTTTTCAAAAGTTATAACAAACCTGAGTAAGTCTAAAGATGCTTATGTAAAAAATGGCATAATTGCATACATACTGGGAAACATGCCCATTGAGGAAGGCAACTTTAAAGCCTGGTAAGACGTATCCATGGGTTTGCCATCGCACCCTCAAAACATGTCCCACATGATACTGTTCATTAAGGATAATCATTCATAAGATTTCCAAATACCAGTACTTTATTAGTATGTCTATGTTTCTAGAGTCATATATAAATTGTGCAGTATATATATATAAACAAGTGATGTTATTTATGTTATTTAGATCTGACTTCAATATGGTACTCCTCCCACCAAGCTCCTTACTGTTGGTAACAGTTATCTGAATTTAAAGAATCTCATTTAAAGGAAGAGATACATTTCTTTATCTCTCATCAAGAATTTATATAGCTTAATCCTTGGGAATTTGTGCACGACATGTGGCTGCAATGCTTCAGCTCTTCAACTGGTCTCTGTTTATGTAACACAATAGCATGTCATGTTTAGCTTCCATAGCAAGGTTTTCACATTCTGAAGACATTTGATTGTATATTCAAGAGACAGAACAAATGTTTATGTGTTTTGGCAACTTAATTTGCTTAGAAGAGACCTAATAGCAGAGAAGACAAAGATGAATCAATTGCAAGAGCTGCACAGACAAAAGCTTATCAAAGTTAAGAAATGTTACCCTTAAGGAAACCTATTTTATTTTCATGTAGTTATCACTTGTACCACATATCTGTATAAATACATACCGCCAATATATCTCAATCAAAAATTGATACATTTTTGGGACATTTAGTAAATTGAAAGAATAGAAACTGTAAACAAAAATGTAATTTTTTTTTTTTTTTAAAGAGCAAAGTGATATCGTGGAGGTTTCTAGGTTACCCTGAGCTAGGTTTGTAATACTGCACCAAGTTAGGCCTTCCCATACATCTTTTGTCTTTCTTTGCATCTTTTTAAGAGGAGATACTACATTCAGCATATATTTCCAAACCTCGAATACTGCATCTGGATCTGCCAAAATATAGTCCATGGTTTTGTACGAGTTCTTTAGGTTCACAATTCTTCAGTGGCCTTGTTTAATGTGTAACGCAAATTATAAGTTTCAACCCAAATTATACGCTGACTATAGCATTTTTGTACTGTTTCTAAGAAATGGAAAAGAAAATACCGCCAATATTAAATTGCTGGTTATACTGCTTTTAGTATTCATTTATTGATTTTTGGTCCAAAAAAATAAAGCTTTCAACTGATTGAAATGCATTTCCTTGGATAAATTCAGTACACATGGAGGATAATCCCTTTACAGAATGACACTATTGGTCACCAGAAAATAAGTAAATTTCATGACACTATATTAGTAAAACCTTAACAGACCGATCGACAGACGACTGCTTATTTAAAGGGTCCCGTACATTAATAAAATAGGCCCTTTAAATTGGATTTATTCTGAGTGGTTCAGAGTTTGTTTCTCAATTATCTTAGTTGTGTTTTTTTTCAGCTGTATATAACTGGCCTTTAGAAGCCTTAACTACAAGTTAATATGTACATTTGATCATAACAGACAAAGGCAATTGAACTAAGTAATTAACGCTGTTATACATGAGTTTTTGGGCTGAAAGTGACTTCATGATTTATAATTAAGCACAGACAGATGCACAAATAACTCAGTGAAACGGGTAAAGGTATGTCTATCAGCACATGTTCTTATTTAGATGCAGAAAACTCCAGGTGTAAAACTGGCTTAAGCAATCAGAAATTGTATAATCTCACTTGGGCCTCGCCATTATATATTGCAACAAAACTAATCTGGATGCAATTAAATCCAAGCCTCCGCAAATTCTCTGTTTACTGGTTGGCAGAGTTTCAAAGTGAATTGGATATTAGGTTGTAGAAACTCATCTGTGGAACAGCTTTAAACCAAAGCAAAACAATGAGGTGTCAATGGGCTGTAAACCACAGAGTGGAGGGAAGGAACATCAATTAGAAAGGGGAGTGTGGTTCTGTTGCAGCAAGGCCAGACATTGCTAAAAGTTTTTTTTACCAAATGTACAGCTGTAAATGTGTTGTTCCCTTTCAATTCGAAGATGACTGCCAATGATACTTTTGTATGATTGTAGTCTGCTTACTAACCTCTGCAGCTTGCTGCATGTTTTTTCTATAAATTTCCTCTGCTTTTTGCAAAAAAAAAAAGAGAGACAGGAGAACACAACCCTCCAGTGAGTCCAGCCCCGCTCTGCCACTGCTGTCGACTCGAGAGCTCTGGGTGACCTCGGCCCCTACAGGCGGTCAATTACTATTGTTTTTTGATTACTGCTCTCGTAAAAAACACTCTCACACTCCAGTTTACTGTTGAGTGCTGTGAGTACTGCTGCCTTGCGGTTAAATAAATAAATAATAACAACAACTGCGTGCTTCCTCCATTAAGCCTGATCTGGCCAATTGTTGAGTAAGACAAGTACATTGCTCCATTTACCCGTAAAGCGGTGACGAGGTAAAAAAAAAGAAAGTAGTGTTTTTTCCTTGTTTTCTCTCTTTTTCCTTCTCCAGTCTGCAGGCTGTGCCATGCCACTGTAAGCTACGCACTTATTCAGCCATTTCCTGCACGCGGTCTACACGCCATCTTAGGCTTTGCTCTGCACTGGTTGTGTGAGTGCAAGCATCCCAGATACAGACAGGCAGCCCACTACCTTGGTGCTTTGCCCTCGGTGCTAGGTACTTTGACACGTGTCTAGGACTCGACGTCTGCTGTTCCCTTGGGTCCTTGGTGCCTCAAAGCCTCGGCACCTCAGTGTTTCAGTGCTTCAAAGTTTCGGTGCCTTGGTGCCCTCTGTGTTCAAGTGCTTCATTAGTGGCTTTGTGCCACGGCGCTCCATATCCTCGGTGCTTTAGCATCCTCGGTGGCCTGAGAGCTACAACGACACCTCTAGGCCTTTCAAGCCCTGTGCAGTGGTGCCTTTGGTGCCTCGAGGACTCCATGCCTCACTGCTTCGATGCACTCGAGGCTGTTGAGCTCTGTGCATTGTGCCCCCTGTGGCCTCAGAGCCCCTGTGCTCCATGGCCTTGATACCTCAGCAATTCAATCCCCTCGGTGCCTTGAGGACTCCACGCCTCGCCGATTTGATGCCTTTGAGGCTTTTGAGCTCTGCGCATTGTGCTCCTGTACCCTCGAGACCCTCAGGACCCTGGTGCTCCATAGCCTCGGTACCTAGGTGCTTCGACATCCACGGTGCCTCAATAAAATACATCAAGTAGACAAACCTTTCACCTGCGGTTTAGTTTTCATTGAGCAGAAAACTTAAATGACAGTACGCAGAGCCCTTATAAAATGCATACAACACTATTTAGAAATCAGAATATATCAATCTAGATTTCAGAGCTTAGTGTGAAACTTACAATACACTTAGTGAGCAACACTCCAAATAAATCAAATTCAAAAATCATTTGATCACAGTTCTCTTGGATTCAAGTTTGACAAATGTTATCCACCATGCACACCCATTCATTATACACTGAATGTACAGAACATTAGGAACACCTTCCTAATATTGAGTTGCACCCCCTTTTGCCCTCAGAACAGCCTCAATTCATCGGGACATGGACTCTACATGTGTCAAAAGCGTTCCACAGGGATGCTGGCCCATGTTGACTGCAATGCTTCCCACAGTTGTGTCAAGTTGGCTGGTAGTGGATCTCTACTCCGAATAGCTCGTTCTATCTCATCCCACAATTGAATTGAGATCTGGTGACTGGGCAGGCCACTGCAGTAAGCTGAATCCACTGTGATGTTCGTGGAACCATTCCTGGACAATCCTAGCCTTGTGGCATGGAGCATTATCCTGCTGAAAAAATCCATTAGCAGATGGATACACTGCTGCCATAAAGGGATGCACCTGATTGGCAATGATGTTCAGATATCCTGTGGCATTCAAACATTGCTCCACTTTTATCAAAGGGCCCCAATGTGTGCCATGAAAACACACCCCACACCATCACACCACCACTACCAGCCTGTAATGTTGACACGTGGCATGATGGATGCATATACTCATGTGGTTTTCTCCATACCCTAGTCCTCCCATCAGCGTGAAACAGCAGGAACCGGGATTCATCAGACCAGGCAATGATTTTCCAATCCTCCAGTGTCCAGTGTTTTCGTTCCTTAGCCCACTGCAACTGCAGTTTGTGTTTTACTTGAAGAGGTGGAACTCTGTTAGGTCATTGGCTGCCATACCCCATTCGTGTCAAGGTATGACGAGTTGTGCATTCTTTTATGGGTCTTTCGGCACCAATGTTAGTAACCTGAACTGTCAGGTGACTAACTGTAGCCCCTCTGTTGCTCTGCACAATTCATGTCAGCCTCCTTTGGCCTCTTTCATCAGTGAGCCTTTTTCGACCACTGGCCTGCCGTTGGCTGGATGTTCTTTGGGTGGTGGACCATCCTTGATACACATGGGAAACTGTTGAGTGTGAAAAACCCAGCAGCTTTGCAGTTTTGACACACTCAAACCGGCGCGCCTGGCACCTACTACCATACCCCTTTCAAAGGCACTTTAATCTTTTGTCTTTCCCATTTACCCTCTGAATGGCACACACACACAATACATGCCATAATTGTGTCAAGGCTTAAAAATCCTTCTTTAATCTGTATTCCCTTCATCTACACTGACTGAAGTGGATTTAACAGGTTACATCAATAAGGGATCATAGCTTCCATCTGGATTCACCTCATCAGTCTATTTCATGGAAAGAGCAGGTATTTCTAATGTTTTGTACACTCAGTGTATAGGTCTCAATGTTTAGTTTTTTTTTTTTTTTTAAACAAACCCATATTTTCATTTTAAAACATGGTATTGGACAAGGTTAAAGAGCTCTGCCTGCAAGCCATGCTTTTAGTCTCTCTTGCTCTTCCTGGAGGGTGAAATTGCCCCCACTTCTTTGTTGGCTTCTTTTCTGTCAATAACCAATCTGCTGCTTCACCTATTGACTGACAGTCTATGACCCAGAGAACACAGCTGGTGTGAAATGACCAAGGAAGTAAAGTAGTGACACACTCCTTGGTAGGTAAGGCAAGCAAACTGAAAAATGTGTGTAGTACCAGATGTTTGCAACAACAAGCATTTCTCTAAAAACCACACATTTGAGACCTATGCAAATATTTTGTAAGCTACAATTACATTTTTTTTTTTTCGCTACAATTACCAAATAGAACAATGTAAAATTGCCATGGCAGAGCAGGAGAGGTAACATTCGTTTCAGATTGGTAGAGAAAGGACCATTTCACTCAGTCTTTTCTGTTGATAGTAGTTGAGGAATTCCACTGCGCATAGTAATTACAAAGTTAAAGACTCCCACACCTAACATGAATTCACAATGAAAAGGCAGTTATCATGAATTGAAACAGAGTCACCAATGTATGTTGAATGGGTCATTTATTTTCATTTGGATTCAACATTAAGAATTTAGAAGGACATCTTCTCTTCCTGTTTTCTTGACATTGAGGATGGTAAAAAAAATATGGTGCTACACTGAACAATTGCCATAGAGTGGCTATGATGGTACAAATAAAACCTCAATATTCATGGGTTTGGATACCATCTGGGTATTAAGTGGTGTCTGAAAACACCTTTCAGTAGAAACAGATAGTGTTCAGCAGTGCTGGTGTGTGGTCACCCACCCAGCTCTACCTGGGAGACAGCCAGCAAAATTGTTATGGATTATTAGTGTATGTTGAAGTACAACCAAAAACAGTGAAAGCCCAGCTGATAGTAGTTATCAATATTTTACAGGGGTCTGTCTATTAAATTTTAAATTGAAAATAGACATCAAACAAAAGAGCTCCTTATTCTTTACAGGTCATGTGATGTCATAAAGGTTTAATTTTTTAAAGCTTTTTTTTTTTTTTTTTTTAATAACACACAAACAATCACACAAACTGAAGATTGGAATACTGTTGTGTTGGGCACTTTTCAATGACCTAGTATAACGTAAGACGATACAACAGTGCTCCTGGTCACCACAGTTCCGAACCAAAATTCAACCAAGATTGTGGACTTGGAACCAAACTGTAAATACATGTACAACTGGACGGCTATGTAGTTACTTAAATCTGCTTAGATTAATATGTCTGGAAATACAATTTCTAGAAAGAAAGCTGTTGAATATAGGGTACTGTACCAAAGATGTAAAGTATAAATTAGTTTACCGCACAATTTATTCACACATGCCAACAGTCCCTATATGGTCAGGACAGTCCTGATTTCCTAGCAAATGGCCTGCGTCCCAATGCACAGGAAAATAGTCCTGATATGTTTCTTCACAAATTCTTCACAGTTCTCTCTCGTGCCCGTACTGTTTTTTTTTTTTTTTTTCCCCCCTCACTTTAGTGGCTGTTGACCCCCGTGCACTGCATGGCAGGGTTTTGTGTTCACATGATGAGAGCTCTGTTTATTGACATGTCATATCCAGTCATATTGGAGAAGCGTATTGTTTCCTCACTGCTGCTGCAATATGATTTCGTTTGTATGATTGAGTAAGCCATCGGAACATCTTAGACATGTTGCATTTTTCTACTCTGATGCATTACATGTATGACCACCAATAATTTACTCAAAGCTTCCATTAGTGTTTTATACTATAACAACATTGCATAAAGAAGGAAAAACATTGAGTGAAATAGCTCGCCTCACTGGATTTTCAAGGTGTCGTTTGAAGACAAACCTGTGTGGGGAGTCCCCTGGGCGAACCTTCCCTACCTCAAACCCTGCAATTTGGTCTCCGCACAAATAGTGGTTAAGTGTGAGTTTTCAGCGAGGCTAGTCTGGCTTATATGGTATATGGCAGGCTCCAGCCTTCACCTACCACAGCCCTGCAGGCTAAGTTGTGTCATAGAAGGGTTGTTTCAGTGCTTGAGCATGGCCTGTCTAGATGCCAGTTTTACTGTATTCAACTGCAATCCCCAAAGAACACCCTTATTTAAACCAGTATTTTTATATCTGGCTACTTAAAACAGTGGTTCTACTACTGTATGTGATTAAATGGGGGGGGGGGGGGGGTGCAACTTCTAAATCAAGATCCTGTATTGCTTTCTAACACTGTAGCATGTATTTAAAATACTAGTAATAGAATATTACAAAACAAAATTATTATTATTACAGATACATTAAATACACTATACAAAATACATTTTAATTTAAATATGAATTGTATTTAGCTATATGATTAAGGGGCCAATTTACACACCAACCAGTTTAATATACAGTTAAAGGAGTGATAACTGAGGCTTTAAAATCTATTTTCTTATCTTACTAATTAGCAACATTACACCATGTAACAATTTTATTTTTTTGTTCCTGGGTAATAAGTGTTATTTCCTAATTGCTTATGCCTCAAAAGTATAGAAAATGGGAGCTTTTGTGTCTTTTCGTTCACATAAATTCAGAAAAAAACAACATATGAATCCAAATTAACATGTATTTATACTAAAGTAATACAAAAATGACTACAAAAGATTTAGAAGTGAGTAGTTTTTCGAGATTTACGATTATACTGTAAATTTACAAGAAGATCTTTCATTTGTTTTTAATTTCACCATTTCAATTCAATATTTATCTTGGGTTTTAGACTGATGTGCAGTGTTTGGCTCAGTGTAGATCTAGATGGAAGAGATAAAAATAACTGAAATATGGAAACTATTCACATGCTGTTTTGAAAAAGCTTCAATAATCCAAGTTCCCCACCTTTATCAGTTTAGAAAATGTAGCAAATAACCTTACATTTCTTTTAACTTTTACATTTAAAAG
The DNA here is from genome assembly GCF_017654505.1 of Polyodon spathula. Lineage (NCBI taxonomy): Eukaryota > Metazoa > Chordata > Actinopteri > Acipenseriformes > Polyodontidae > Polyodon > Polyodon spathula. The sequence goes on from NC_054554.1 coordinate 8,199,558, forward strand.
GATTTGTTTGTTTGTTTGTTTTTAACACAATATATAAGCCTCATTAAGGGGATCTGTTTTGGTCATACAGCATGTTACTAACTTTTCCATTGCATCTACTTATTCAGCTCCAAAATCTTTATCTTTAGCTCTCTGCACAAATTCTGCAGGTTTAGTCCTTTTCCAGTCATGTTGTGCAGCCTTTTTTTCTGACTGACAGAAGTGAATCCCATATATGACATAGCTGCCGATGCTGCAACTGGACAAAACTACTGGAAATCAAGAGAATGTTACTGAAAATGGGTGCACCCGCTGCAGACGATCAAGAAGTGACAACGCTGTACATGCATATGAAGTACAAATTGCTTACACACAAGCAGTTGGAAGCTGGGAGGGTCAAAGGATTGTTGGGTGAGACGGTATCTCATATTTGTACAAGTACTATAGAAGGAGCATGGAATCAATTGCTATGCAGCCCATAGATATGGACCAACACCCTATGTTTTAATCCATTGCTATTGCTTTGAGTAATATGCAATAGGTGTTTATTAAACAGTTTGATAGAAACAAAGATCACCCTATTTTGAAACCTAGAAAGCACTAGTGGATGAAACGACAAATAGTAAAAAAAAATTAAAAGACTTAAGCCTCTAAGCTTTTAAGTATGTCAATAAGCTTCTAAAAACACACGCTGAATCTGGTCATCTGAAAGCTGTAATAAAAGCAAAGGAGGCCCTAGAAAATAGTGAGAAATATGTACAAACTTTGTATAACCAAGAATTGCCTTCATGCTTTTTTCACTGTTATTTTGTGTTAAAAAATGGACATGGAAAGTAGTTGTTTCTGCAATTGACAAGACATTCAGAAAGTCACGAATGTACAGAAAAGAACACATAAAGGCAGAAGATGGCAGTCAGTTAGGGATATGGTGTGGATGAGGATGGACTAAAGCTTTCTTTATGTACAGTGTAATTATATATCTGTCAGTAACCACGGTAGTTGTATAGTATGCTAGACGAGTTTATATTACTACAAAGCTGATAGGCGTGTTCAATATACAATTACTTGGAATGAAAAGCTGTAGGTACAAGGTCACAGACGTCCTTTTTTACACAAATATTTACAATAAGCTTCGTTTACAGAGCAGACATTTGATAAAAACTGATTACATTATTTTAATGCATTGGTAACTCAGATGCAATTACCCGAGAAGAATATGCTATTGTGTAGGTTTACTCTAAATGTCACAGTACCTGAAGTTTGGAAATACTGTCAGGTCGTGGAAAATCCATGGCCATCCAACGATTACAATATCCTCTTGCTTCTTTAAAAAAAAAGAGAGAGGAACAATTATAGCACCTAGCTGCAGAAAACTGTCGTCTTCTTTCTATAGAACCAGTTCAGCATCCCCTTAAGGTGACCTCAATCTAAGCACTGATTCTATCAGAGTGATGTAGATATAAAAATAGGTTTAAGGTATGATCTAAAGTCCACAAGTCTTCAGCAGGCTATAGGGATTTCCCAGTTGACAATGAGCAGCGTTTGACCCGTTGCTGCTTTGTACCAGTTAAGTAAGAATAGCTGCTTCAATGATATGTAGATCATGTTCACATATACAAAATGAAATTATGTTTTCAAGACCCTATGTTCAAGTTTGAGGTAGTTTTCATGTAAAGTTATTGTAGCGCATAAAAATCTATAAACTCTACCTGTCTTGTACTTCTACTAGATAAATACAGTAGGTCTCAACATGATAGCTTGTACTAAAGATAAGTCTCAGTTTCCATGCCTTACTCTTAGGAAATTTGTTACACTTCCTAGGTCATTTCACCACAGGAGTGTAATCTGGGTCAAAGCATTTACATATAAACACAAGAGAAGTTTGGAAACAAGAGGATGCCACCACCTATATAATAAATGGAACTGCAAAACAATTATCACGTCTACAGTAAAGATACAATCAATTTTGTATTAGCAGACGAATGGTTAATCTTATTAAATTGTGTACACAATTACATTCAACATTAACTATATGTAATAGCATCACCAGTTTAACAAGCATTAAACAGATGTAAACAGAATTACATTAATTAAACCATTGCATCAACAGCATATTTTTTAGGCCTACCCAGCTTAAATAATCATTGGTTTATAAAAGTCTAAATAAAAAAAAAAAATGCAATATTTAAATCCAAAGGCAATATAAAATATAAAGTGCAGTAATATATATATATATATATATATATATATATATATATATATATATATATATATATATATATATATATATATATATATATGAGCTCTCGCTTTGTTTGACTACCTTGTGACCATAGGGTCCTTGATCACAGTTCCGAAGTTTTTCAATGGGGGTACAGGTCTGTAGCCAGGGCTGGGGCTGACAGGGAATGACCTGGTACTGTCCCCATCCAGACCACTTGATTTGACCTGAGGTGGTGGAGCATGGTACTGCTCGCGTGTGGCATGGAGCATTGTCCTGCTGGAAAAACCAATCCTCAGAGTCCTTTTTTGTCCTCCAATCCTTTTTTGTTATTTTTTCTGCAAATAAATGCTCTAAATGACAACATTTTTATTTGGAATTTTGCAGAAATGTTGTCAGTAGTTTATAGAATAAAACAAAAATGTTCATTTTACCCAAACACATACCTATAAATAGTAAAACCAGAGAAACTGATAATTTTGCAGTGGTCTCTTAATTTTTTCCAGAGCTGTGTGTATATATATATATATATATATATATATATATATATATATATATATATATATATATATATATATATATATATATATATATATACACCGTTAAAAAGAAGTGTATAAGTCTCACCGGTGTATAAGGTGCCCCCCCCTTTTTGAGACAACAATTTCAGGAAAAAGCCTACAGGTCATACTGGTGTATGAGTCGCTGCCCCTGCTGTAAAAATTTGTTAATTAAATCAGTAACAGAAACTGAGAAAAGGGATAGTTTAGCAATTTGCACTCTTCATGCATAGTGATTTGAACACCAATTGGAAACTTTACTTTTGTGTTAAGATCATGCACAGGTTATTGATTAATTTATCATGATTGACAGATATAGCAACACAAACTGAAATCACTTAATGACATTAACTACAGAAAAGGGGTAGGTGGATGGTCAACATGCTTTATTATCTAATTCCTGCTGTAAATTACAGCCCTTCAAGTTATATTCATGAAAAATCCATAGTGGCTTCTCCAAAAGATTTCTTGGTAACCATTTACTTTTCTCTTTCCCAGTGCATGTATTTTCTGCTGCAAAAGCCTTTTTTTCACCACTCTACGATTTCCATATGAAAATTTATATCATCACTGGATGATAACTTAAAATATATTAGGAGCTATGAGTGCCGAGCTTGCAGTCTTTTGAAGCATTATCGATGGAAAAATGTAAGCTGCATTGTAATTCAATTTCTAGCCATTCATTACAATGTATTTTAACTGCATAAAGTCACTTTTTATAGCCTCCCCTTTGCATGCCAGCTGGTCTTTCAGGAAACCAGAAATGTTCGTTCTAATCCAGATTCCAACCAGCTTTTCTAAGAAGATTAATTTGTCCAGTGTAAATTATATGTTACTTACTCCACAGTCAACAAGACTGAAATGGTTTGTCCCAGGTAACCATTACTTTAGTTCTCTGGATTGATGAATAATGTATGTTTGGTCAGAATGTAACTGTGCTTGTTAATGTAAGTAATGTCTTGCTGTAACCACGTAACTACTAGTTTCTGGAGGGAGGGCTAATTTTTCATGTTACAACATTTGTTACCACTAATTCCACGCTGAAATAAATTCAAGTATTCATTATTTACTGCTTGCTTTGCAACGGTATGCTTGTGAAAGTATTGTGCGTCATGTTGAATTTAGGAAACAGATAATCTGTTTATTGCACATATTGTATTACAGATTTTTAGACATGCAAAAAATTAAACAGGGTTTAATTAAAGTAGTATCGGCTCAGACAAAAGGCTGAAAAATACAAAATACATCCATACACATTTATTTTTTTTTTATGCACATTGTTCTGCCCTCAATAACTTTTGCTATTTTCATTTTTTTACTCTACTCTAGTATTTCATTCAGGTATACAGGACCACCCTTGTTACAACTATGAGTGCAAACTGGGTAACAATTGGAGCAGAACTGAACTATAGCCTTCAGGCCAACCCAGCCTTCCTGGTGTATGACACTGGCTTGTGAACCTTGTAATGAACTAAAAGTAACAAGTTTGTTACAGCATTGTTAAAAAAAAACACTTAACACTTAAATTTCCCTGACTAAAACCAACATATTACTTAGCCCTGATGTTTAAGGATTGTCCACCTGGTGGCACTGTACGTTATGCAAAAATCCTTCTAGAAAATAAAGTTAAATATTATTAATAATAATAATAATAATAATAATAATAATAATAATAATAATAATAATAATAATTCAAGTTGCCCAATAATATAATATTTATTTTCATGTTAAAGGAGATCTGGAAAGACCAATAGAATTCATGTGAAATTCTTTCAGTTACCGCTACCCAAATTGACCTCTTTCTGCAGCTGGTGAGACACATGGTTTTATTGCCTTAAACAATAACACAGCTAAACAACACGTTTTCAATTGGAAAATTGATTTTTATGGCACCACTTGACCATTATTGCCAGGCATTGCTGTGGGTTAATACCAATATCATAAAGTTGGAAGTACTTTGTGGTTTAGGAAGAACCACAGTCCACTATAATGTTATTGTGCCTAGCTGCCACAATTGCTAGTAAACAGACCAATGTTAAAAGGCCTTAGCTGAAAGCATTAACCTCAAAATATATGATTCATGCCTGAAATGTGCAAGATCAATCCTGCACAAATGAGACTGCTCCTCTGACACCTATCAGGTGCTTACCTGGAGTTTAAATAGGATGGGGGTATGAAAGTATCTTCCCTGATTTCCCCTTAGCTTCTAATTAGTTTGCAAAATGAAATTACGAAGCAAATTCCAGTATGAAAAATATACCCCTTCAAGTGACCTATATAATCCATTTGCTTGTAGGATACAACATTTATTTTGCTTGTGTCTTATTTTTTATTAACAATGCCTTCCCGTCATGTATTCTCAGTGCACACCTACACATTCACAGGACAATCACCCTCTCCATCAAGAAAAATGTATGCAGTGGCAGATCCAAATACAGTAGCAGCAAAAGTTAAGACTGTGGGGAAATCTGCTCTGGGCTTTCCTTCTTTATATTACCCCAGCATTTGTACTTTGCTAAGCACTGTATGACAGTTTTCTGTGTAGAACAAACATACACTGTGGTACGTATTCCATCACTATAAGCAGGTCAGCAGCACTGCCACAGTAGTATGATTTGATCTGCGTGCAAGCAGACCGTGATAAATGGGCAGGTAGAACAGTGAGCATAGAACTGACACTTGTGCTCTGCCAGCTGGCACTTAACGCATACCAGGAACAATACGTGGGAATTGTGATTGAAGGACTACTTGTACAGCATTTAAAGAAAGATTGCTTTTTTATGCATCTGTTTTCCTCAGGGAGTACATATATTTGAATGGGGTTCCCTGGCTCCACCTAGCACCTTCTCTTGCAACCTGAGCTACACTATCAGTAGTACCTGTAAATAGCCTTTGGGAGGAACAATAGTAGCTGTTCACAGGATAGGAGGAAGGATTCTTCTTTAAAGAGTAAATAGCTTCCAATGTCATTTATCCCCCCCCTTACTGCTGTATGATATTTGCAATCATTCTGAGTGATTTGGGTTCTCTTGCACCACTATGTTATTATCATCTCTTTGTCTGCCTTGGCGATTGTCTGGAGGATCCTAAACACCAACATTGAACACTCTTCCTCATTAGATTCAAATCATGTGACAATATGCCGTTTGCTAGTTCTACCTCTCTCTCCAAAAACAGATGTAGAGTGTAGGCCTGGCAGACTGGGAATGGGCTGTACTTTTTAGTCTTCAGACAAGCTCCAAGCCAGGAAAAAGATAGATATAGAGAAAAATGACTACTCAAAAATTGGAGCAACAGAGTCAAAACTACAGTGAGAGGACTGTTTTGAAATTTGAAGCTACTTAATCCACAATGTTTCTCTTCAAAAAAGAATGACAATAGAAAGGTATACTGTTTAAGGTCTTTTAACCAAACCAGTACTAGATTAACTTAAGTCATCTGGAGGGAAACCAAAAAAAAGTTATGCAATACAATTAATACATCTTCTTCAGTGTATAACATGAATAACATGAAAGACATTGATAAAGAAAAGCAGTTCCTGAACTTTGTCAAAACCACCTTAAAAACAGAAAATATTAAAAATTAAAACAGCGAATAATCACAATTAAAACCATTTAGAATGGTTGTAATAGATGATAGTAAGAAAAAAAAGAATCAGTATGTTAAGAAGGTGCGAAATGGATTTGAAAGTATTACCAGGAAACACGAAACACAGATTATGACCCAGATAAATGCTGATAATTCCTCAATATAAAGAATGACCACAGAACCTGTCCTTCAACCTTACTGCCTTTGATGTAGAGAAACTTCCCTTCACAGTATGTAAAGCTGTTACCAGAAATCTGTCGGTTTGAAGGCTGTAGTTCCTGTGGGTTATATTTTATATCTTAACATCCGAGGCAATGTGGTAAGAGGCATCCTTTAGCAGTTATTTGTGGGACTTTACTATTTAAAAAGCACATCAGTAGCACAGCAGAGATAAATATACACATTTCGAGTGTTATGTCTGTGTGCTTTTCATTGATTGTAAATGTTGTCCTTAATTCTGTTATACTTGTGAACAGACTAATGGTAGTATATGGTTTTCTACTGGAATCAGATTTAATTCAAATGAAGCAAACCTCTGCTCATGACCTAGAACAATTATTCATGCTAAACTTTCTCAGAATCAGATGTTGAGCTACATTCACAAATACTTTTTAAGGCCTGTTATCTTTAAGTCTGCAAAACAAACAAACAACATTCTTTGAATAATAATAATAAGCTTATTCACGCCTGCTTTAAATTACTGGCCACAAATTCAGATCAATTTCAATAGAACAGCTGTTATTCCTATTATCAATCTGTGACTATTTTATTCAAGCTTGCTGAAGCTCATGTGTTGCTAATATTGGCTGGGGGCCCACTAGGATCTCTACATTGGCCTTTGCGCTCCTCCAGGTTAGAGGGAAAATCAGACAAGACTAGCCGAGATTCTGTAGCATGTTTGGGGGGAGACAATAAGTGAAGTGCTTGACAGTGGAAATGGAGGCTGTCTGTCGGCAGTGAGTTGCAGTGGTGAAGCTACATTCAGATTAGGTAAAACAAAAACAAAAAATTAATGTCATTGTCATTGCAGAAATAGTTGGACACTATTAACAATAATTATACATATATTTGTATTGTAGTTATTATTTATTTTGTATTTATTTATTATTTATTCACATACCAGGTAAAATGAAGCCATTAGGTCTACTGATGCTCATCCTGTTCCTAATACAGGAACTATAAAAGTCATTCATTCCATTACACATCTAGATGGCTCTTGAAGGAATCAGCAGCAACAATGTGGCTTGGCAATCCATCCCATATAGCCACCACACTGTAAAAAATTTGCCTCCTACCCTGTCTTGGATCTGTGTTCACTTAAATTCCAAATGTTCCTTGGTTTCTGTGCTTTATAATTGTGACTGGGGTTGATTTTATAGACCCCTTTTAGGATTAAACAAAAAAAAAAAAAAAACAAAAAACAAAAAAAACTTTGTCTACACTAGCCCTTCTATTTTCAAGGCTGACTACAGAAGGTGTTGTTCCCTCAACCTACACTCCTAACTCACACACTAGGAAACTTAACTCTCCCTATAAGTTACTATATTTAGCAGTTAGGTATACATGATTTCATTATGTTTGGATGCACGTACGATCTTGCCAAAACCCATTAAAAATAGGTTCGCACTCAGTGGTTATTGTATATATATATATATATATATATATATATATATATATATATATATATATATATATTGCAAGTTGTAGTTTATAAAGAATTAGTCTGCAACTAATATATATATATATATATATATATATATAATATATTATATATAATATATTATATATATACACACACACACACACACACGTGCTAATTTTTATAACACAAATAATACTTGACAAAAGTTTCTGTCATACATCTTTGTCTTTTGTTTACTGAATATATTAATAAATACAAACTTTATAGATGACATAAGTAATATTGAAGCATGTTAACATAATACCATCAAACCATTATATAAACATTACAATTCTGCATGTAAATATGCTTTTATAGATATATGAAGCACCTGGAATATAATTACATAAAGGGGACTATATAAAGGTATGTACTAGATTGCATGTACCATATATAGACATAAAAACTCTAACATACCTTTTGCTATGGAAAGGTGGGGGGTGGGGTGATGACTATTGATTCTTATTCTCAGTGGCTACACACAGAACCCAAACATTCCCTTAAAAGACAAAGGGAACCCAACAAAGAAATACCGAGGCCATTTATGCACCCACTTGTATTTTCTCCCCTCACTTATTCTCAAATGCATACATGGTGTTTGCCTTTCATACACAGTTCCCAACAAAGGCTCTTTTGTCAGCCTCACAAAGGGCAATAAACTCTGTGTTGCAAATTAGCTCTGGTTAACTGCTGGGCATCATGACTAATTGTAATGCAGCATATATCCCTGAGACTATAAACCTATATTTTAAAGACAATGGCAGAGAAAGGCTATTGAGTCGAGTTAGTACTCATGTAACCCCCACAGGGGCTCAAACAGACAACAAGGAGACTATTGATATGGAGCTTTCATAAGAAAGTCGCAGAAGCAGAGTCATCCAAACCAGTATGCTGTGTGGATGACCACATAATGCAATGCTTAAAGCAGTTTTTGGTCTCACTTAGAAACTTGCAGCACACACTTTGCTATGGGGGGGGGGGGGGAAGTGTGATGAGTTAAATAATTCTAAAACTCTAAAAAGGCAATCAAGTATATCCTGTAATACTTCACGTTTCCCCTGACTGTGATTTTTTTAAGCGCACAATGCCTACCATAGGACAATTGAATTAGAGTTTTGGAAAAATAAAATAAAGATGTGTACCAATTATGAAGCCAATATCTGAAAACATTTGGCGGTTTATTATCCAGAGACTAAAAAGTCATAGTGGAAGCTGTATTAGGTCACAATTCAAATTGAGAGGCACTATTAGATTTTCTAAACAGGAAAAAATACAAAAGATGACATTACAAATTGTTTGCATTTCATGAGCTGTTCAGCAGCGGATTTACAAAAAATATACAAACTCCCCTGCTAAGGTGACCAGCCGACCCTAATTGGGCGGAACAGTCCTAAATGTAACAATTAAGTCCCGGTTCCGGCCTTAATGTCTCCGGGACAGCATTTATCCTGAATTTGTAACCACAGTGCAATCGTACAGTTTAGCGTAGTCGTAGTCAAACCGTAGCATATCTGTTTATAGCTCATCATAGCGCCAACTCTGCCGTATTATTTTGCAGTGCCCTCGCTCGCTTGCCAGTTAAAACAATAAAAAAGTGTATATATATATTTCTCCAGACGCGCCCTCCAGAAATCTTTCACATGGTACGCACAACTGAACCACACAGACACCTCATCTCATGTCGATAACGACTGCATCAGCATGCTGTAAACTATTTCAGTCGGAGTACTGCATGTTTGTTCTTTCCCAAGTTTTGTAGCGACGTCCCCCCTAAACCAACAAACCAAGGATAACCCCCTCGACAAGCACTATAATTAAATTGACTATTTTAAATGACCAATTAAGTTAATGACTACGCCAATTTTGAGCTAATATAACTCCAAATAAATAACAGATTCTTTAAAAATCAAGAAAGCTCAGTGTGTAAAGTGAAGACAACAAGGTATAAAAACAAGGATTTTATTTAGACAAAATGTTACAGCTTTTACCTATAGCAGCAGCAGCAGCAACCTTTAACTATAACAGCATGTTTAACCAAGCCCGATCCCATTAGACCCTAAGTATTAGGATACTTTAAGCTAGATAACATCAATCAAGAGTTTACAGGCCACTTATAAATATATATTGTAAACACATACATAATTACAGTTGGAATAATCAGGACAAAGATGTTAGTCTAAAAGTCTAAAACAACCACTAACACAGGAAAGGAATTTGTATACAGCGCTCAAATATTACACCGAAATTCACACGATCATAATTACAAACTGAGGATACAGGCAGTGCACATTCTCTTTTGTAATCAAACCCATACAATTGCTACCGAAGTCCGAGAGCATGAGGGATACTTCACTGAAACCACTCCAGTATAGAGCGCACCAAACTATTCAGTATGAATAGTAGTAGTTCACCATTAACTTCTAGCGCTTCAGCCAATTCACAGCGCATCAGTATTACTCTTCCAAAGTTAGAATCCTTACCAAATAGTAATTCCCCAGCCCATGCTCTCAGCTCACAAATCTCTCAAACCCGGTAGCCCCAAGTTTAATTAACCACACCTGTTTTTATACAGCTGGCCCCATTAGGAATTAGCACTGCAGTTACTATGGAAATCATTAGTTTCCCTGGGGTTTAAAGGGACAGTGCAACATTAAGAAATGATAAAAATCACACAGTAAAACTCAATCTAATTACATGCAAAAAAATAAACAATACATCCATTGCACATCCGTTACAGTTTCCTTTGTTCAAAATGAATAAACACAGCGCGTTGCCATCGAGACAGAACAAGAACTGCAGTGACAGCCAAATAGTGTACAACAATAAAAGCTACAAATATACCTATTTGAAATACAGACTAGCTCTAAAAGCTAGTTCACAAATAGTTTATGCTGGTTCCATTTCAAATCATTTTACTCTCACCATCACTACAACTAACCCTACCCCCCTTCGTGGGAAACAATAAAAATATGTAAATATACCCCAGTAAGTGGAAGGTATCCCATTTTTTCATTTTGAAAAGTTGGTCACCCTATCCCCTGCTGAAAAATAACATTTAGCGATTGATTGCAGAGCGACACCCAAGCTAAAAATGATTGTTACCCATCATAGTTTCAGATACAATTGACAAACCTTTTGTGTAATTTGGGTGCAACCAAGCATTAGCTTCTAGCTAATGCAAGTGAAGTTTAAAATGAGTGATCACTGCAGTCATCCTGAGTGTTCTCAGTGTGGAGCTACAGCAGTGTTGTTTGTTTCATTATTTCTTGTTTCTGTTATACTTTGTTTTCACATTTACAGTTGTGTCTATCATGTGATGCTACATATTAATACAACCATGTACTAGTTATACAGATGACATCAGGGCCTTACATAAGGGAAAACACACACACACACACACACACACACACACACACACACACACACACACACATATATATATATATATATATATATATATATATATATATATATATATATATATACATTACATTCATGTGACAGGCAGGAACAGGTTTTTCAGAACGGTCAATTTTTCAGATATTTATAGTTAAACATTATTAAGTATTATATAGCAATAATCTGGCCACTAATGGTATTTTAATAGCTATTGTATTTTTTGTATATAGGCTGCATGTTTGTCACTAGTAAGTCTGATCAATAAAGCTACATACCAAAGCCTTGCGTATAGTTATAGATCTTGTAACACCGTATCTCGTCAATAACCTTCAGTTGATGTATCATTTCCATATTCTATTTTTTTTTTTTTTTTTTTTCTTTACAATAGAAACTGAAGTGGGACACATCAAATTATAATGCAATACAGGCTACCCAGACTACTGCAAACATTCTTGAGAACTTTTTTTCAAGCATGTGAATAATTCCCCAAACCCTTATCACAAACAGTGGAGAGTTAAAATGCATTTCGAATTCATACTGCAAAATTGTCCTTAGTAAACTCTTAAGTGCCCCATTAACTCTTGAGGAGAAAAATAAGTGAGTAGATAATACAAAAAATGTTGGTTAAAACAACTATATACCTATATACACCACCATTTAGACATTTTAGTGTAATGTAAAATTTGTAAGGACCTGGTTCAATTGAAAAAATGTGTGTTCTTGTATTTAGTGTAGACATTTAAATTGAATCCAGTGGAACCCTAAGAACACAGCAAGTAGTGACAGGTTGAGCGTTAATGATTTCACATCATGGTCTTCAATTTCTACCAGTTAAACCACTGAAGCGAGCTCTGTGTTTGTATGCTGCCTTATGAATGAAATACACTTTATGGCCACGCATAACTAGGCTTTTTTGCACTAATTTATATAGCCGTGATTTCAATAGAAAGTACAATCAACGCTTAGTTTAATGCTCCCCCAAAAAACCATACAAAATCAGATTACAATTCTCTTCATTATAACAGGTACCTCATTACAACACTCTAAATGGCTCTGTCCCTTGGGCTAGGCTGTAATGAGGGCAAAGTGCATTAGCAGTAACAAAGCAGGGTAAATTGCTAATGGGAACACAGCAGGCTGTGTTGCACAAAGTAGGAAGGGAAGGAAAATTAAAGGTACAGGTCTACAAGAAGACTGAGTAAAAAGCTAGAAGTGTTCTAATCATGCATATATTTTGTCAAGTCAAAGTAGGCACATTCCTGAATGTTATGACTCCATGGAAATAATAGTTTGTCACACAAATATCAACTAATATCAACCTCAAGATCTTTGTGGTGATGTATCCCAATACCTACAATATGGAAAGACTCGTTAGACTAAATGTTTGTCTTCTTGACTTAGTTTCGTATAGTTTTATCTTAGAGTTGTATTTCTCTATATTTCATTTAAGTTAATAAATGATTTTAAGAAGCAATCGTGAATTTCTCTTTTAAAGTGACATCCAACTCCAGGATAATGCAAGTGAATATTTTAAATACTTTCCTTTATGAAAAGACATCATCAGACCGTCTGTAAAGATGGCTTTTGCAATTACATACCTGTTAGGATTAGAGCAGATAAACCCTTTAACTAGATATGTTTAAATATGGCTAATAGCCTTCCAATTAACATGCCATTAACTTAAGCACACAGCGATGAATACAGTGGTCGTTTATTGCTCTTCTGTTTTATCTTTGATAGTTCATTCTTTCTCTGTGTAGACTATAATGTGTTCCCAGCGATACCAAATTCCCCAAAGCCTAACACAAGTTGATCCATTTTCTACAGTAAGTACCGATTAACTGTTTGCCTGGCTTGGTAACACAATGCATTATTTGTCTCTTATTGTTTAAAAGGCTATATTAGGAAGGGGGCTATACCTTGTGTTTTTCTTTTTAAATACATTTTCCACCATTACACCATGATTACACCACATTGCTCATTTTAAATTAATGTTGCAGTTTTAAAGGATATAGCACTGTGTACATGCAAAAGTCAAGTTTAATAGATTTGATACAGCTAAAAGTTCTCATAATCATTTGTATATGAGAATAAGCATGCATTTTCACTATATGAATAAAATCAAATATTTTAAACTTTATTATAAATAGTTTGTAGGGTTTAATGTTGTCAGTATGTTGACATCAGCCCAACTCACAAGTGACACAATACAGACTTAGGTAAACCCCTCATTATACAAGGCGCTGTAACAACTTATTCCCACATGCAAATAATCTAATATATCTTAATTTAGTCCCTTGATAGACTGAGTCATACTGTATAAGGCCCTGAAGGGATCAGTTGCTATCTTTTTTGTTATTTAGAACAATGGTGTATTCAGTGTAAGTCCACATCTATCAATATTTGTTTGTCATGTAATTTTAATGTTAATCCTACTTTTTTTCTAAAGGAAATACAAAAACATTACACAAGTAGTCATACTACTGCAGGTCATATATAAGGATTGAGGGACATCTTTGACCTCTTGTCATAGATACATTCATTTCTGTAGTTACAGAGGTATAAACATGATTCCTGTTGCTATCTTTCATACAGCACATTGTTTGCAAATAATACAGTAACAGAACATAGTGTACTGTAGTTTATAACATTAACTGTTTGTACTGAAGAAAAACCTTAATAGATCGGTACCTTTGCTTCTTCTAGCCTTAGACCTATAGTCACATGTCTATTAAAAACAGTGTTCCCTTCTGTGACATACAGCTGCCATAAATTGTATGTTGCTTCCCCTGTACACCTGAAATGTAACCAAAGCTTTTCACCTGTGACCCAGAAAGTCAATGTCACCTCCGGCCAGGTTTCCTGCTGAGTATGTTGCTAGTGACCATGTGACCTTCTCACCTGAGAGGAGCTGCCTGCAGAGACCCTAACACTGTTAGCCACCTGAATAATGTGCTGCTGCTGATTGCTTTCATGTTCTCCAGTAAGAGAGACAGATGATGAAAATGTAGCATTTTTTTTAAATCCCTTCCAATCTTTCACAAATGCATATAACTGCAATAAAATAAATCATGCCACTATTAAGCCATAACACATTGCAGAGATGTAATGTCATTATCTATTTTTCACCTTGTATTAACCCTCTCTTGTTTAAGAAACTGCCACAATAAAATTATACCACAGCAGTAACTAGAAATGAACACTCACTGACTGCAGCTGCACATGTCCTTGAGCCAGGAATGAATGTGGGTGGACATTGACTTTTTATTCAAGAAATTATTTCAGTGCACTTTGTTTTGCCATGTAATTTTATGCACTGAAAACAACTATCAAATATTGCTACGATAAACAATTTCAGCAGCAGTCTAGTAGAATATATATATATATATATATATATCCTGCTATATTATATATATATATTTATATATATATTATATATATATATGTATTTATATGTGAATTTAAAGTGACAAATAATTATTTGTATTTATTTGTCCGCTAATTTGGAATATCCAAATATGTATTTTTTTTCTCCTCACCTCAGTGGGTCCCCACACAGCACATATGTTCTGGGGGCATGTGAGCGTCCTCTGATCTCAAAAGCCTAAAGGCAGGATTTTTTCTAGCAATCCAGAGCAGAGATGGGCGGGCTACTGATCCCGGAGAACAGAGATCAGCCCTGTTTTTTTTTTATCCACTCTGAATGTGCTCACTGTCAGACCAGTAGGGTTCGCTGTTACGCGATGAATCCCTGAGGGTTTTTACATCCCCCAGGAGCCTAAGAGCCAATGTGATGCCCCCTTCGGAGTCCTCAGAAAAGTTTGGCCTCTTTGCACAGCCTGGATGTGAGCTGGCACTGTCAAAGCTGTATGACTCATCCAGTGCTCCCTACGGCAGCACTTTAACTGGATGAGCCACTCGGTGAGCCCCTAGTCTAGAATAGTTTAATTACCATCATACTCTAATCCAAGACAAATGTTATTTAAATAACTCATTAAAGCTTTATGAATATGTTACAGGCTAATTACTTATTAACGTTCAGTAAATATTTGGCAATTTAAAGAAAAGTAAATAAAACCAATGAAAGGCGAGAAAACAACTTGCTCAAAATCTAGCATGTACATAGAACCTCAGAAGTTGTAATCGTGGGATGATAGACTGAAGACTGAAGTATTTTGTTGATTGTTGTCATCACTAAAGTCAAGGTAAAACAGTATAATAATTTCTACTTGTTGCAATCTGGTCTGCTGGTCCACTTTTCCTGTTCCCCATTGGTATTGAATTAAACAAGGGTTTTTTTTATTAATTTCCTCACTTTTACATGAAGGCAATCAAAGCCTTTTAAAGTTTAGAAAAGCCACAGCTCCTCTGAGCAACCGCAGGCTGAGCCGAGTCAAGCCAAGTCCACAAACTGTTTTCAAAGAAGCTGTTTAAAGATTTTTTTTTTCATCTCGCAAACCTATGTTCTGCATGCAATTAACAGGTTCAGTTTGTAAGAAAGTTCAGCAGAGTGACAGGAAATGAAAGCAAAACATCCCTCCCACTCAACATGTGGCAAGAGACTGATCAGGAGTAATGACCAGCACTGGTTAAGATAGAGCTATCTATAATATATAGTTTATATATAGTAATACATATATATATTTTATCTATATATATATAATATATTATATATAATTCAATGCACATTTTATGTTACCTCACCTCACCTTAGCAAGGGATGTCACCAGGCTACTAAACCCTGGAAGCAAGGGCTCAGCCCTTACTTCCCACCAATGTCTCTGTATATAAGCACAATTGTCAATGCAGAGCTCCTTGCACAAAGACCAGCGATCATTTAAAAAAAATTGTATTGTGGTGTTGCATGATGGAATTGGCCATATCAGCAATTGCAAACATGAAAAATTATCTATTTTCTTAAAGTGATGGGGCGTGTTTTATGAGGGAAGTCAGTCTTTAGTCACACGCAAGTTTAATCTTACAACCACTGATGATTCTCAAAATGTTCATTTTTCAGTCAGACTTCAGAGTTTGTGAAATCGAAGTTTGGATAATCTACATGCTACTGCATTATTTTTGGAAACATTATATTATAAAATCAATATGCTTATGTTTTCACTGTAATCTTCTCGTAAGAGAAGCATAGTGTAGATATGCCTTCATTTGCATTTAAGGTGCTGAAATAAATTCAGTGAAATTCAGTGAAAAGTGATAGGCGAATCAGGGGAAATGAAGAAGGATTAATAGGGTTTGCTTTTCACTGTGACCGTTGATGGTTATTGTACAGCTGAGTCACCTTGGAAGGAATATTAAGGGGGGAAAAAAGCTAAATGAGGAAATGTAGGAAATTTGAGACCCAGCTGAGTTTCCTGGAGAGGGCATGTTTTCAAAATGGTGACCTTGCTGCACAACGTCCATAATAAGAAGTAATGAAGTCCCTCATCGTGATTGATAAGTTCTGAGCTTCTTCCATTAGTCAAGGGCTGGAAGAAATTTAAATGACAGTGATGCATCTTTGGGGGTTTCAGACTGATACAAGATATTTGTGTATGAGAACAATAGTAGGACTTGTATGTGTTAAGTATCCTTCTCAATGAAACAACAGAATCATCTAGTTTGCATTCTGTGTCCTTGGTATAAAAAAAGAATGATGTTGCCCATTTTATGTGGAACTGCTTAAGAAGTAAAAATTAAATACCCCTATAGAGCTCGTCAGATGGGTTGTTGATTGTTTCCTGATAACTTAGGGGAACAGTCATTCTCAAGACCTTTATGTCTATTTTGTATTTCATACTTCTATACTACCCTAGTACATTAACTCATTGTAGTTACATGCTTGTTACATCCATTTATGATGTATGCATTTACATAACATGGTTATCCTTCAACAACAGAACTGTATGATAAATAATAAGCAAAATGCAATATGAGTTGTTCTGAGTTCTGTTGCTAGAATATTGATATAACTGTTCACTACTAGCTGGTACTAGCTATATAAGTTGAGGAGTCAACAAAGTTGAAAGAATAAAAGTCTATTTTTTTTCTGAAAACAGGAAACAGGCAATGATTAAACATCTATTTTCTACAAGCATATCTCTAAATTACAGCAGCAGAATTACACAGTATCATACATTAATATGCAACTCAAAAGCTACGGAAGGGGAGAAAAACAACAGACTAGCATCTCATTACCACAAAAGGGTTACAGCCAGGCAGAAGTTTTATATGTTTGACTCACTCAGCAGTGGCTCTGTTTTATTGTGTTTGTGGAATGTTAGTACACGAAGGCCACTTTACAACTGCAAGTTTTATTGCATTGTCATAGTGTAGAACTTGTGACAGACTCTGGCCTTGCTGGAATTTGTGTACCATCACAAGTACCAGAACTTCTCCACTTCTCCCTCCAAGGTATAACAACTAAATACTTTATTAAAATGTTACAGTTGCTTAACACATAATGTAAAATATACTAATTACCATTGTAACAACATTACAAATCAAATGTTTTTTTGTTTTTTTAATGTGGGATCCAATATAACCAAGTCTCTCAACCTGTGGTGTTTTTTCAGGATGTTTTAAGCCTCACTTAAAACATCCTGGTGACTGATATAGTAACTTCTGAAGCTACAACTCAAAGCAATGACCTTCTGCACCCAACTCAATTCAGAACCTCTAAACTCTTACTCATACCCCCTGAGACTACAGTCAAATAAAAGTCAGACCTTTTTAAGGTCCTGGGAGGTCTAAAAACTTTGTCTTCAAGCTTAGGCGCCTCAAGGTCAAAGCCAGCTGTGTTTATACTTGAACTGAGTTTCAGTGCCTCATTGTATTTTGTGTTAGTCTGTGGTTTACATCACAAAACCACAGTGTACAGTAATTAGGTTTGCATTAAAAAGGTAAACTATGGCAAAGCTATTGTAAAATTCTGGGTCTTTTAACTACTGTTGCCTGTAATAAGGACAAGGTGAGTTACAGGTAATCTATAAGAATAAGAAATAGACAGACTCCACATACTTCTTTTATTAGATGTCCAATATACTAATCACTGGCACCCAGATTGGAACTTGTAGGATTACCGTGAGAAGTTGTGTTTTAAATTGTTCCAGACAGCCCCTATGACGTGTCTGGAGAAAACTTCACGTTTACCTTGACCCAAAATGTCTGGATAAGGAGCTGACAATTTCTTTTCACTTTTATTCTCCATGAGCGTGACCTATCCATCAGAGCTTAAGGAGTTTTCTAACAGTACATTGACCTTGAGTGCCGCACATTGATTTCCAGTAACATCTCACAAACAGGGTCGTTACTGAGTCATCCAGCAGTAGGTGTGATAGGGAACAGATTTCCGAAATTCCGATATTGTGCCACCTGCCTGCGATGATGGATCACCCTCCTGCATCCCATCAATTCTCACCTGGTGCAGAGGATGTGACACCTGTATGAAATTTATCATCATATACGACACAGACACATCAAGCCGATACAACTGGGGCATTCTAAACAAAGTCCCCCCTGCACTGTCGGAGAAGATTATTTTTTGTTTAAAAAGGGATTTATTTGTCACAAAGACAGGAGAAGATGTCTGGAAGAGCCATAGAAATGCTTGCCAGCGTAAAGTACAACTTAATCTCTGGGAATTTTAACTATTTTTACTTCTTTTTAAGCTGCCTGTTGTTTGCAGCCAGTAATTATGTTATAGTGACTAGTGAATGAAAATATACTTGCCTCATAATCCTTATAATTAATGTATTACTTGCTTCATAGCTAATGTATGTAATACCTTCAATTGATTTCTAATACAAGTTCTAAAGAGTCTTAGCTGATAAGGGGATTACGTTGTAGCAAACGCTGTTTAACTCCCTACACCTTTAGTCCTGACCTATATGACTGTGTTGATCCACTTTATGAAACAAGCATTTTAGTTTATGTAGACGCTTTCTATATAGTTTTCCTTCTCTCTCCCTCATTCAGTGCATATAATTAATTGGTATTTGGTTTGTGTGTCTGCGTTTATCATGCATACTACTCTGAAATGATTCGCCACCTCCAGATATTAACTGAATATCTAGGTTTCGAGTTTAATCATGAAGACAGTCAAATTTGGTGGGTTTTGGTATTCAGGTTTCAGCTTTGTGCACATCCATAGAGCTTGTGTATGGGAATTGTCCTATATAAATGAGTAGGGTCCCTTGATATGTAATTAAACCTGTGATTTTATTCTGCAGTACAATATTAATAACCAGGCTATTACAAAGTGACTAAACTGAGCAGTGTTTATAGACCCCAGTCAAAGCAAGGACGTGCCAATCACAGTATATGTTGAATGTATACAGTACCGTTCTAATGGTTTCAATTGTATTACCTGATGAGAGGTTTAAACTACATTCCTTAACGTTTTTTAAATTATACATAAGTAGACACTCACAATTTTAAAACAATCCATAAGTCTGTTTTCTGGTTGCTCTGCACAGCACCAATCAATTACAGCTTCTAACAAGCACATTGACAAGAACATGAATTAAGTGGTTAGCTGTTCATACCAACCAGAATATTCCTTTTTCCTAAAACAAATGAATATAAGATGGAACCGAATAAGCCACCACCTGTCTTACCAAATGTTCAGTTCCTTTTGGTGACTGTTTAATTACATTGTTTTAATAATTATTATTATTATTATTATTATTATTATTATTATTATTATTATTATTATTATTATTATTTGTTTGTTTTTATTGCAGATCCTAAGTCCTATGTCAGTGAAAGTCAAGTAATGACAGCCTACTTTGACTAATCACTCCAGCAGGTCTTCATATGGGAGCACATAACTCTACACTGTCTAGCGATGCAACGTGATATATCTGAATGCTTCATTATGCAGATTCACATGCCTTTCTACATGTCTACATTGCTGTCTGAATGTGTTTGTATGGATTCTATACCAGATTAACATGCTGGGTGCTAAAATTGCTTTCTAATAACGAAGCTAATCCCTGAATTCTTCTACATTAGTCACACTTATTGCCTCACAGTGCAACCATCTGTGACATTTGTTTAACACTCTAAAGGTTTGTGGGAGCTTCAATGCATCTTCTGGGCTCTGGTAGTTCTCTGTAGCTGTGGATCTATATCATAATCAAGGCGCTTTATTTAAAACAAGGGTGTCCATCATGTGTTTTTACTTTTAACATTTTATGAAAAACAATGGCATCATGGCAACATGTTATTATTCATGGTATTAACATTAATAGATTATGATACATAACAATTACACTGAATTACAATGTACTCATTTTGTAATTCCGCTGCATTTACACATGTGTATGTACAATGTAACCACACATCCAGTTACAGGGTGGTTACCTTGTAGTTAGACACTTAACGTAGTGTTACATTTCTAATTTCATTTCTCACATTGCTGGGTTCTTTCAGCATAATTTAAGAATGGCATATTTTAGGGATCAAACCCTTCCACAATTTGCCTCATAAATTTGACTCCTAATCCCACAAGGACTGCCATTGAATTTGCACCATGCCAGACATCCCATCAGCTTATTTGTGTGGAACAGATAAACGTATATTTATAGAGGCTGTATGTAAAGGAGAAGAGAACCCCAGGAAACAAATTAAAATAAAGACAGTGCTGTGTGTCCATTCTCGGGTTTACTAGGTTTAATTACATATAGGTACTGTATCATATTTTATTAAGCTGATTATACTAAAAAGTTAAATTTCCAATGGGAACCGTGTTTTATTATTTATAGGTTGCCTTAAGTATACTGGTGGAACCATGTGCTTTAAGATGTACAGCTATGATTTGGTCAATGGCAGCAATCTCAATAAAAGTCTTTTAATACAGGCAAGGCAATTTATACTTTTTAACTGTACAAACAGCATACTTTACTAACGGAGCTGACTGCCTCTTACCCATAATACTAGATTGAAGGGGACATTAGGTAAATCGTAAATTATTTGTGTGCAGCGATTTGTTCACCCTAGTTTTTAGCCCAATTTCCACAGTCTGTCAAGCAACTGCTTTGAATATTGCTTTAAAGTATTGATTTGTTTAATATAATGAACCAAAAAGGGGTCAGATCCTGTAAATGATTATTTAACCACTTAGACAAGCATTAGTCAACCTATTGGGGGAAATTTACAGTAACTGTTTAGAAATTAATGACCTTAATTTCTATTTTATTGCACTCTGGAATACTGTTGACAGAAGGTAATCACATGTTGTACACATTTGGGAAACCATAAGTATTAAAGATTGATACAAACACTTTTCATTTTTATATCACAACATGTCTAATTGTTGTAAAAAAATGCCATAGAAATTATATTATTATTTTTGTAATTGTTAATATATATATATTTGAGTACACCTGCTTGAAACCAGGTTTTTCATGATTATCTATGCTTTTAACTGTATAAACTTGTCTATAAACACTTAATATTTCATTATATGATACATGTACTTATATAAGCTGATAATTATAAGTGAATTGCACTCAAAAATATAATTTTTAAATGAAAATGTAAATCTTGTCAATTTCAATGAAATGTTCATCCAAAGCAAGGGGATTTCAGTCTGAAGCCCAAGTCAGTTAAAAGTCTGAAATGTGTATAACACAGTGTTAGAACACTGGCCTAAGTATAAAAGTGTCTTTGTTAGATGTTCTCTGAGTTAACTAGCATGTTTCCTAATTAACCTTTTGTCACTGATTATTTTAAACAGGTATGGGTCCATGATTACTATAAATATAGGTAGCATAGGCACTAGTTTGTCATTCCTGAATGTAAGGGAGCAGAAAATGACAAAATACACTCAGTTAAGCAAAGAAAATAGACAGTAATTACTTTAAGAAATGAAGGTCAATCTTTAAAACAAATTGCAAGAACTTTGCAAATGTCTGTAACTGCTGTGGCCAAGACTATATATTTATCACGTTAAGTCTAAAATTTCCATAGTCTGTTCAACAAATGTGAGCCTTACACATAACCAGGTAACTCTCAAAAAAGTTGTAAATGATAAAGAGCAACTTGGTATGAAATATCATAGTTATCTTAAATAATGTATTGTTCTTAATGATTAGACTAACTTTGTATATCAATCACTGCTTTGGTCATCGAATCCAGGTGGCTTTTTAAAACTCAGAAGTTTAAAAGCACCCCTGTGACCTTAATATGGTCCTTAAAAATGTCTTCTCTCTCAGTACAGCTGGCACACCAGTGTCTCTGGTGTATGTAAGACATATATTAGTATGAGGTACCTCATAGAACAATTGCAGTATTGAAGGGGGTCAGGTTAATAGTTACACTCATGTGTCTGTTCTTGAAGAGAAGACATCTTTGAGAGCTCTATAATGGCCACAAACCCGTGAGTCACCAGGATGTGATGAACGAAACAGAATAATATACAATGTGATTCTAAACAACAAGAAGAATATATTAGTTAAGAAAACTGGGATATTTCAAATGCCTACGTCAACAGATTGCCATTTTATTAGATTGATTTCCCCTTAAAATGCTATTTGAAAAAAAAAAAAATCTGGTCGGCAAGAAACATATCAATGTTTTATTTTTTTTAAAAAAAAATTTAATAAAGCAAACGGGCACATTGAATCAGGAAAATGGGGTAAGCAATCTACTGTGCAATACTGTATAAGGGAGTACAACTTTAAATTACACTTTGCATTTTATCTGCATTATTAGAATATAGGCCATATGGTTAGAAGTCTTCCTTGACTGGAAGAAGGGAATTTTCACTAAATAAGAAGGTGTCCTTAAAGTGTATAAAATGAAAAGGATTTTTTTTTTTTTTTTTGACAGAGACCAACATTTTTTCAAAACTTTGCTTTTTTTGTCTTTTTTAATATGGATTATTCAAACCTGTGCACTCTTATACTGCAGTAAAGTGTTCAACTGTGCCATTTTTACATGTTTTAGGAATGGCAACTTATCTCTCTTCACTAATCCATCCATCCATTATAATTAACCGCTTAATCCTTTACAGGGACGCGGTTCTCTTCACTAATGCAATGTTTAATTTAAAATATACATTATGTTACACAAATACAGCAATGCTACCACAGCTCTTTCTATTACTATCTTTCCATGCTCAAATTACAAATCACAGGGTGTCAGAAAATTAGGCAGACCACCCTCTTTGAATTAGATGTAGACAAGGCATTAGTCATTCTCGGTAATGATACCTGCCTCTTTTTCTAAATAATATGTTTGTAGGAACATATTTCTTTATGTGCCCTAATTAAGTTATGTAAAACACTGGTTGGAGATGAAACACAATTGCATGGGGTGCCAAGTGTAAAAAAAAACATTAACATTTTAACACGTCTTTTTTCCTAGATTTCAACAAAAAAATGTTTTTTCAAATTTTTAAATCTAGTGAAAAACATTTAAATGGATGATTAAATGTGTACTTCCAGATATAATCTATAAATCTGAAAATATTTAGCTTCAACATTTAAATCCAGCATGTGAAAAAAAATCAGAGAAAGAGCTCAGTTTTTTTAAATCTTTGTTTTACACTCGGTGAGCAGATTTAGCTAAATATATAATTTTTGCTAAATCTGGAGTTGGCATGCAAATGAGTTCTGCCCATTTGAGTTTACGTAAGCATTGTTTGCATGGAGGAGGGTGGTGCTGCATGCGCAACTCGTAATTATAACACCCTCCTGCAGCAGAACTGTGCAAGACTGTGTGCTTCATTGATACTCAACACTGCTACCATGTGACCATAAACTTAGCAGTAAATAAAAAGCAGACTAAATAATTGTGTTATCTTCGATGCAACTCCAAAGTTAACGTTAGCTAAACCTGTAATATTTGTATATTTCAGCCCTTCCTAAAGAAGAAGAACAACAAAGTTTTGGTCTTTGTATGTTTAGCTAGTTGACTAAGTAAATGATATGTAAATTATATATATATATATATATATATATATATATATATATATATATATATATATATATATTTTTTAATCTTTCCGTCACTTTATTAAGAGAGTTGCTACAGGGGGCATGTTAATACAGCACTTTTTAAATGCATGTGACATTAGCACATAATCTTGCACTGGGATGGCCTAATTATGTATTAATCCACCAGCAGTGTTTAGCTAATGTTAACTTTGGAGTTGCATTGAAGATGATGAAATTATTTTGTCTGCTTTTTATTTACTTCTATGTTTAATGACTTTGCTAGAACTTACACACTAAGAGCACTCTGAATTTGAATGTTGTAGGAATGCTGGGTTTTGTATCAAAACCAGTCCTGTACATATCATTAAAGCTGTGCTAGTTTACACTAAATTAGCAAGATTTAGGTGGAAGTCAGTTGAACTGTCGGCAGTGACAGTGACAAGGAGCAAATGTCGTATTTGAATGAATCAATGTCACCCCATTAAAACTAGCTGTATACACTCCATCATAGTCATAACAATGTCACTGGGAGTCTTGGACGTTCTGCACTAACATCATTCATCTTTAATGCATTATATCTCTGCCAAAGAGCCTATAGCAGTGTTATTCTATTCAATAATGAGTACAATAAGGCTTTTGATTAAACTATAGTATGTTTAACACACACACGCATATATATATATATATATATATATATATATATATATATATATATATATATATATATATATAAAATAACATTTTTAAATAGTAACAGACCAGTCAAATACACTGAACAACACACACGTTTCAAGCTGGTTTGTAAATGCTTGGTGCTATAGAGACTAACATTTTGCGATCATGCATCTTTAGCTAATATAGATGCAAGGGTTTACGTGCAGGAGAGTTGAAGCAGATGACAGATCAAGCAAAAGCATGCACCTATATGTCATTAGGAATCATGTTCTTTATGAATTACTGCAGCAAAAATCATAACCTAAACAACCCACTAAAATGTTAGAGTTTACCGTACTTAAATTATTCTATATCTCGTTTTATTCCCAATTCCTCTACAAAAATAGGCCAATAAAGTTTTAGCAGCTTTCTGCTTTCCTGATAAACATGAATACATAAATTAGCATGTCTTTAATTGCAATCAATATTTTAAAGATGATATTCACAAAATCTGAAAATCTGTCAATAATTATCAAACGTTGCTTATTGATAAATATGCATGATTGTAATTACTTTCAATATTCTCCCTAGTACAGGAAAAAATTGGAAACACAGAGGCTTGTTTAGTTAAGACACTGCCGTGTGTACTGTGGGTCATGTACAGGCTAGTCTGGGAAAATTGTAAGGACTTAGTTAGCTTCACCGCGCCACAACTACTCCTACTGTCAGGCAAGTGAGGCTAAACTCTCACCTACAGGGTTCGGTTGACTTAATTAACTGTACAAATTAGGTCAAAATGCCTTCCAATTCAAATGAACATTTTGTTCATTTACATTTTATATATATTTTGAATGCAAAAAAGTGCATTACTTGTGTACTGACAAATGTTTGCTAAATAATTTGGCTAGCCATATTTCTAATTTAATTAATCAAACAATCATTAAATCAATCAATTAACAAATGTGTCTGACTGCAGACAAAGGTTGGGAACTGCTTTGTCAATACCATGGCCATTGTCACTAAATTGACTGTTTCGAATGGAACTACTTCAGCTACATACAAAACAAAACGAAAAAATCCAGTGCTTCTATGAAGAAGGATCGTAGTTTCAATCTGACTAATCCTTTAGCTAAAACAATATAAACCACATCAAACATTCTTTAACTGTTAAAGCAGCTGTGCTTTAAAATCAAGCATGATTCCAACATGTTCTACCAAAGCAAAAGAAAGGAAGAAATACTGCAGAAACATTGTATATGGTCAATAGAAAGCACAATGTGTGATAAACCTTTAACTGCTGATGCATGTAAGAGTACAACAAGCTTTTTTGATTGTCAAAATGCTCTGTGTATTACTGTATCTACATCTCTCTCTTTTTTTTTTTTTTTTTACTTAATTTGAAATACCCAATTCAATTGAAGCCACACTGCTGCAGCCCACTTACCGATCAGGAGGACTGCAGAGCCTATCGCCCCTTTTCACCTGCTGAAACTAAACAACAGATGTCACCAATTTACTGAACCCTGGAGGCAAAGGCCTAGTCACTGCCTGAACTTGCTGGGCTTGACCAATCGGGGTTGCTGAAGTGTGATTCGATGAACTATTGGCAACTCTGTGGGTCCCCAGCCAAGATAAGCAAAGCAAAACTAGCATGATTCATCTTACTGAACCGGCCTAGTGTTTTTACTACTTGAGCCACTGAGGACCAGATACCTGAATCTTTCATATAAAGAGCTTTGTGAGGCCATGCCATATAAGGTGCTTTGTACAGCAATACCCAATCTACAATAACTAAATAATTCATGATCAACCCATGTTGACAGCTTTCACATTCTTCATATTCAAATGTTGTTGGTTGGTATTCACTTCATTTCACCTCAGTAGTTTAGAAGACAACTGGCAGCAATCCAAGATAAACAACTAGCTCACACTGACTCCAAGAGCCTATACATTGGATGTTCAGATCTCAAAGGTTGTTTGTGTGCAGGTACTCTTTACCATTTGTTTTTACCATAATTAAGGTTCTCCAGTTACAAAATGAACCTAATTTTAATTCTGGTCATGCACGAACTTGCAAGTTATAATGCTATGGGCTTCCAATTGAGTTATTGGGATTAAAAAACGAATCCAATATGCTCAGTACGTAGGTCAATGATATAGACCTGTCAAAGGAGGCAGAGTCCCTTTATTTGGCCCTCCTAAATAAATGTTTCCTTCATGGCCAGTCAGGTTTGTCCCTCCCCCATCAAACAGTATATATGTTTACTGCTATCATTAGTTGCTATCTAGTGGACAGTGGAGTAATTTGAACTCTGGCTCCCAAGGGCCTACTCCTTTACTTCCTGCTCTAGGAATAAGCTGCCTATTGATTAGATATCAGGCAGTAATTGGGCCCCAATCTCCCTGCCTTGGGATATATGATGGAGATGACAGGAAACAGATACCCTGCTGCTGCTTGTAAATAGTCTGGTTGAACAAAATGTCTTCTAACCACTCCAGTGCCAAGTATCTTTCTCTCGCTCTATTTTTTTTTCAATAACGCAGTTTAATTATATTCATAAATTACAGTAATTTGGATAAGACATTCAGCTGCAACATATATTATACAGAAAGCTATAAAAATGTTACTAGCATAACATATCAACCATTAACTTTAATTTAACGATTTCCTAGGGCTACCTATAATACTGGACAATTTGGTATTTAGAATGCAATAAACTAGCTATATGATATTTGCAGTACAAATAACATGACATTGTTTTCATTGTCCTTTTTTTAAAAATAAGTATGGGTGGGCAATGATAAGAAAATTGTATATCGATATCGAAACTTCCAAAACACAGAAAAATATACTAACACAAATGCAATATCAAACGTATATACATATATAGACGTTAACAGATATTTACATTAACTTACTTTAACTTAGTGGTGCTTTGCTTTCCATGGAGAAAAACAAGGTCTTGTTATATTGTTTTACTATTCCCTAATCAGCCATCTCAAAACCAAAATATGTCTATACTTCACTGCTCATAGACTTTCTAGCCAATCCAGAAGTAACTGAATCTTCTACTTGTCATGCCGATTTTTATATTATTTTGAGATGTGTTTTGATGTTTTAGAAAGTTCACATTTTAAAAATACTGTACATTAATAATATTTACGTAATGAACTGCTGATGCATGCGCATATCTCACAGTAATGCAAAACGGATGCAGCATGCAAATAGCATTTGGTACCTAAATGTCAATCAATGCAAAGAAATGGTTAAATAATACTTTAGTGTGTGGTCTTTGCCTATGAGACTGACCGTCATTGATATGTACAGGGTTCGTTTACATTAATATAAGCTTGATTATACTGCAATTGTATTTTTAGCAGTATTAGTATGTCTCTGTGAGTGTAGGTGATTTTTGTTTACTCACACCATATCTAATATGGAAATTATTATCAATATCGAACGATATCGATATCATATAAGAATTTTCATATTGGTTGATTCAAATGCATTATTGAACTTGAAATACAATGTTTTTCAAACCTACAATGTATGATTGTGTTATTTTCAATTCACAAATACCCACAATTTCCAAGTAATACAGATGAACAAGAAGAAATATATAAATTGGAGATACTGCACTAATACAAATAGACATACAAATATCACTGGGAGGTTTACATATATTATTACAAACAGAGGAATCAGTTGACCTTTAAACAGTTAACTGTGTGTGGATATATTTTGAGCCATACCCCAGCAGTTCTCTGACCACGGATAACTTAGGGCCTTCAGAGCACCCCCCCCCCCATGCATTTCCAGAAGAAATGTAATCTGTTGATGTTCGTCCACCAAACCACTCTGGGTTTCACATTTACTTTCATTTTCCTGCTGTCAGCTTTGAGTGTTTGTTCTGTCAGTCTGAATCATTTTCCTCATTATCTGAGTGAAACTACTGCTAAAGGGTGACAGTGCTGGAGTTCTCCCAACCTGGTATAAAGCACTCACAAAGTAAATGCAATTCCTTAAATCTGTGAGACCACTGAACCCCAACAAAGGAGCTATATCCCACAAGGATGCAAACAGCTGCTTGGAATTCACTCTGTTAGAAAAGCTTATGAGAAAAGTCAAGTATACCGTTTCTGATGGGTTAGTTGCATTTCAACTGAGGGTCTGACACATTCAGGTTAATAAAATAAGTAAAAAGTCCTGACTTAAGGGCTTGTTACGCCAAACCCACAACATAAGGCTGCCTGTCACAATCCTAACTCCACTTTGATATGAGACTCAAACATAAACTGTAGTAACACTTAGCCATTTTAAAATTGAAACTGGAAACTAAACAGCACCAAAGTCTTTAGTTATTTTATTCAGGTAAACCCTGTTGAAAGATGTTTGTATTTTTCTCATCTCTTTATTCTAATGTAATGGAAGGTAAAATAGTAGATAGTGGGGTCTATTCAATTGATCTGAATTGCAGAGAACCTAAAAACTGTTTAGATCATTTAAATAAAGACCTTTTGTTCCAAATTGATGAAGATCAAACACTGGGCAATACATGTGGGTCACTATTGTGTAGTCACTTGTAAAAACATGTATTTCTATTGGTTGCCTTTTAAATAAATTGACCTGTTCTGAAGCAGGAATATTATCTGTAATTTAGTAATTTATTTGTGGCAACTGATCAAAATGATGTATTAAGACCTTACTCAGCTATCAAATTTTCCAAACAGGATTTACTTATTATTAATAAGCATTTTTTCTAGAAATTAGACTGCATTCATTTTAGGGATGAAAATAGAACAATACAACGATATCCAATACCTTTCTCAGTAAGTTTTCTGTTTACAGTTTCAGTGCTAGTCATATAAAAAGCACAAACATAAAATGAAGTGCAAACTTTTCAGTACAGCAGATACTTTCTATACAGACCCATATACTGTACTGTAAGTAGTTACCATTGTAAAAGTGCTCAGTAACCTTTGGGTGATGTCATAGTGATACTGAGCCACATCTATAAAAAATGTACATCCCAGCAAGTGCATTGACTGAAGTGCCTATATGATCTATATTGTTTATTGTTGTACAGTACTGCAGTAAAGCAACTCAAGCTTTTGACTTATAGTTCAAATGACCAGTGTGCAAGTTGACCATAATAAGAACAGAAAGGTAATGGGCACTTACTTAAAAAAAAAAAAAAAAAAACCACAACATTACATGAGGGAGGTAATGGTTTTGCTATTAATCTACTGTGTTTTAGGATAACAGTTAGTGGTTATTAAACTGTACGATTTATAAGAGCCCACAACCACTAGCAACCAAAGGCACAGGCATTTACTGTTCAACCCAGAAGAAAGAGTAGTTTTGTAAAGGGCAGTACACTGAGCCAATATTCCAAGTCTAATTACATATGAAAAAAAAAAAAAAAAAAAAAAGTTCTTTGCTGTGTCATTTCAGGCTAATTTGGAATCCAGGCTGCAACTCTACTGAGTTAAAGCTTTGCATTAATTCGCTGCAGCAGTGCCTAGTTCTGTATTCCTAGTAGTTCTATATGTTTGTGGATGATTACAGTGATTCAGTTTTGTTTTCTTGTACAAATGGCTGTTTTTGAAAAACTACATAAACATGGCAGTTGGAAGGAGGGGGGCGGGGGGGGGGGGTAGATAAAACAACTGTGACTCAGACGCAGCAGGGAAACTGGAGGCCTTTCTGAGGTATCTTGAGAGAAGGCACGACATGACAAGGCATCCATTTACTTAGAAGATAAATGCATTTCAAAACTCTCCCCTGCTCCTGGAATCTTCTTCAAAACCACATTTAACATGGATCTCATTTCCCCGCTCAATAACGTCATCATTAAACAATTGCACATCACAAACAACCTGTTTATCATTTGAACATTACTTATATGTAGTAGGTTCTTCTGTCTCTTTTTTCTCTAAATTGGATCTATCTGCCTGTCTATATGTCACTCTTTCTGTAAAATTAATATTTAATAAAGGAAAGATGCTTTACAGGACACATCTGACACTTTAACCCTGTTAGGACTGCATTGTCCTTGGGCTGGTGATGAAAGTGTTTCAATAGTCAATGGCACAATGCAGCCAGTGCACACCTGCTAAGTGCCCTATCCTTCATTTACTAGAGAGCTAAGACTTCTGTGCATAGCCTGTATTGTTCTCATTTACATCTGTGTGTTTCTCTGGCTCCAAAAAAAGTTTTGTATGATCTCAGCAAGGTAATCCGGAAAGAACATTTACAGTGCCAAATGACCGCAGCTATTCTATGTTTGCAGGTTATGTAACTTGCATAAAGTACATTTGACAGGGAAAGGTAAATTAGGTCCTTAAAAATCACTTTGCACGGCTGAACTTAAAGGTAGCTTCCTGTTTAACTACAAAAATATAAGCCACCTCTTATGAGGTGCACATTATTAAATGCACATCTTAGAACAAGCATGTCTCCTGCAGTGTAAGTGTTCTTGCAATATATGAACTTGATTGCACAATTTTCATGACTACGTAAAGCTGTGAAGGGGGGGATAAGAGTTCATTATATATTATACAGAAAAATATGATTGCATCAGATTTATACATTTAAATGTACAGTCCGTAAAAACGGTAATAAATTAAAGAATGTAAACTGCAATAGAAAGAGCCCCTTTTAATCGGGCATAATTATGAGTTAAACCCAGCTTTTAAGAAAAGTTACATGACTAATCTACATAGATAAATACATAGATTATCTTGACTTCTCATTACATTTCTAGTTGGGCTGAGCAATTGGTGAGTAGCTGGTTGTTATTATGCTAATAGCCAGAGGTGAGAACTGGGAGGGTGGAGGCTTGGAGCTTGCCATTAAGATCAGGCAGATGTTGATGTACACTGTTGGAGCAACTTTCAACATGCATTGTCAGCTTGCAAATCAACATGAAATATGTCAATAGGAGATTGAGCCTGGCAGTGATTCAACAGGTTAAAGGTTGATGCCTGAAGACCCTATAAATCTTTGTTTTAAATCAAGGCCAGATTTTCAAGCTTTTTTGTTGTCTCACTGTTGTGAGTCAACGGGGGACCATAATGATTAATGGACTGCATGGCAATAATTATAATCAAAGTAAATAGGTTACCATGTGTGACAGGGAGGACCCTGTCGCTGGTTCTTATGCAGATGTGTGCAGCTGGGGTGCAACGGGGGGGGGGGGGGGGGGGGGGGGGGTATTTCAGGGGGCATGAGACCCCCTCCCTTAGCCATAGGCACAATTACAATTGTGTTTATATTTTGTACTTATTACCGACTACAAATTCATGATGCAGACGTATACGTGTACCTCATTGACTGCGACAAGCATCGCTTCCCTTCCATCCAATGAAATCATTTACACAGCTGACAAAATGCGACCAATGAAAACCACATGTAAAGGCTAGCTGACAAAATGCTACCAATTAACCCTTAGCAGTCCATTTATTCAGTGCCTGTCAGGCACGTCAGGTGCAATTTATTTTCACATGCACTGTTTATTTTACACGCGCTGTTTAATTTTTTTTTTCAGAGTAAAACAGGTTTAAATTGAACTCACAGCTCCCAGTCCAAAGCAGAAGTATGCTCAACCATTGAGTAATTTAATGTTAAACTTCAACCCTGATAGGTGATTACCTTGGTAAATTGGTAAATGTGCATGCCTTAAATTTGTATGTATTACCTTTCATTTGCAATGCTTTAGCAGGCAGGTGACATGCGTAACCACCATTCTTTACTATTCTTTATTCACGGCAGCTTTAACCATTAATTATAACAGGTTTGGGTATATAGTTGGTTACACAGCATGCCAATGGTTACATGGTATTTGTTGTAAGTATCAAGTGCTTGTTCACAGCTGACTTTCGGGGAGCGGGAGGGGGGTTAGATACTAAACCATTCACTCGCCCACACTTATTTCTCATTGTGTTTGATGAAGTCACGCTTCACTCATGTGCTTGACACAGAACTAAAACACAATAGGGCTTTGTAATTTATCATCTGGTCTTAAAAGCTGGGAACCAACTGGTAACCAGTTCAAAAGAAAAAAAAAAAGTAATTTGGCTTCCAGACTGATCAGACCAACAAAACTCCAGGGTCTGGGAAGGCAAAGGAGTCAGCGGATCCTGGTTGGGCCGGTGGATGTCTCTGCACATAAACATGCTGGAGTTGCAGGCTGTTTTCCTTGACCTGCAGCACTCCTCCCAGAGCTGCAGGAAACACAAGTGTTGGTGTGGACGAACAACACAGCAGTGGCGGTGGATGTCAACTACCAGGGTGGCCTACAGTCCCTGGAGTTGCATCGCATTTTTGGGGCTTTTGACATGTGCTCAAAGGAACCTGCTGTCCCTACAAGAGACACATATTCCTGTAGTGGTGAACTGGGCAGTGGACCTCCTCTTGAGGGAGGGTGCCTTCAGGTGATGGAGCACATTTGGAAACACTTCGGGGAGGCGTAGGTCAATCTCTTCGGCTTGGCGGAAACAATGCACTGCCCTCTGTGGTATTCCCTCCACCACTTAGGTGGTCCACTCGGCATCAGCAGCCTAGCCTTTCTGGAAAAGGTCAGGTTAGAGAAGGTGACAGTTCTCCTAGTGGCCCCCACGTGGCCCAGGAGAATCTCGTTCTCGACCCTCTCCTACAAGGCCAGCCCTGGGAAATCCCGCTTTGCCTGGATCTCTTTAGTCAGATGAGAGGCACTTTCTGGCACCCAGAACCAGGCAGTTGCCAACTATGGGTCTGGCCCCTGAACGGGACCACTGGTCAGCTCTAGGCCTATCAAATGTGGTTGTGGGTATGTTGCAGGATGCTAGGGCAGATTCCACTAGGTTGTTATTGGCTATTTCTGCATGCTATGCCCTCGTAGATTCGGTATCCTCGGGTGCGCATTTTTTGGTTACCCGGTTTCTTAAAGGCACTCTGCAGTTACACCCTCCCAGGAGGGCTGTTCCCCCTAAATGGAGTCTTGATATTGTACTGGAGGCTCTCACGAAGGCCCCGTTTGAGCCCATTAACTCCATAGAGTTGAAGTGTCTGTCTATGAAGACAGCCTTCCTCTTGGCTACCACCTCCGCTAAGTGGGTCAGTGAGCTGCAGGCGCTGTCAGTGCACAGCTCCTGTATGCATATTTGGGATGATGGCAGCAGGGTGTCACTGCGTACAAACCTTCCTCCCCAAGGTGATCGCAGCCTTCCATGTTAATCAGTCTGTGGAACTAGAGTCATTTCATCCACCCCCATTTTCTTCAGAGGATGATAGGAGATTAAATTTCTTCTGCCCGGTGGGGGCAGTGAGATGCTACATGGATAGAAAAGGAGCTCTGTGTCATACGGACCAGCTTTTTGTCTGTCATGGTATACGGACCCTAGGACAGTCCTCTCGAAGCAGTGACTGTTGCATTTGATTGCGGACACTGTCTCATCCGTGTATTATGGTGCTGGCTTACCCCCACCTGGGAGGGTAACTGCGCATTCCACTAGGGGGTTGGTTACATCTTGGGCCCTATTTAGAGGGGCCTCAATGTCTGATATATGTAATGCTATGCCGCATACATTCTCCAGTTCGACTTAATGTGATAGGTCCGTCCTTTCTTTCATTAGGCACGAGGGTCCTTGAGGTTGTACGCTTGCACCGCTAACCTTGGGTTGGGTGGTTCTAACTTGTCTCTCGTATGCTGCTGTTCCTTTTCCCTCGCGACGGCTCTAGTTTACAATTCCCATAAGTTATGTTTTGTGGTTGCCTTCAAATTGAAAGGGAACGTTAGGTTACTTACTGTAACTCTGGTTCCCTGAAAGAGATGATGATCACCAACCACGAGGTTGCATTGTTCGCCATCATGGATTTGATGCAAAAAGAGAAATGGCTTCTGTGGAATGAGGTTTAGTCTCCCTGGAGGCGGAACCAAGGATGTCATCCAGGAAGGGGCCTATCAGCAGCTCTGTTATAGAGAGCTCAGTGAATACCTACCAGTGGGCAGGCATATTCTGTAATGTTTTGGTGGTCGTCTTCTCTTTCAGGGAACCAAGGTTACGGTAAGTAACCTAACATTTGCATGGGTACGTCTTAGCTTCTTTTTTAGTTTTTTTACACAATGTGCAGCAGACTAAATATATTTATATTCTTTGATCTTATTCAAAAAAATAAATATTAAAATGTTTTAGGTGTGTATAATGCACACATGTCCTCATGTTATGCCCTAGTCTGACAAAATCTAGTTGGAGAAGACATATTAAACAGATTCGGATGGGACAGGGGCTCCTGATATGAAACGGAAAACCATTTTTGGAACTAATGCATAATGAGACAAACAAGGGAGTCAATTTGGGGGTTAGTGGAAAGAGTTTGTGGAGTTGTGATAAGCAACTACTGATTGGGGGTTGAGTTTATTCAGTCATCCATTCAGTTTCTACCTGTAGGGGTCACTAGAGATGACCTCACAAAGTGGTTGGGGGTGGGAGCTAATCTCTAATATGAATGGATAAAGATCAAACCCCTATCAACTTGTATAAGCAACAAAGCCAAGCTATTTTTAAATTGTATTCATGTTCAGTGTATATTAGGAGGACACAAGCTGTCAAAACCCTATATTGATTAGAGTTGTTCTCCGTGCCTGTTTGTTTGAACTGATCCTCTCTCTTTATTTGTTCAATCACTGAAAAGTCAAACAAACAAAAGGGGACAATTTTTTAAAAATAGAACACCACATGACATTGCCATTATGTGTTCCCCTCACTCACTATACAGATGTTTTTAATCTGTACAGTTTGTCTTTTATGTTCATTTAAGCATGCTTGCTGTGTACTGGGACTGCTGCCAAGATGGAAAGTGTCTTTTTGACCACTTATTTGCTGGAAATCTCTGTGAAAAAAAAAAAAGTAAAGGGTTATATACCATACATCCAAACATGTAAAGCTGTAATTGTATTTTTAGAGTTCATATTATAAATGTGTAAATTCATGAAAAGGAATGAAATTAAGAAAAGCTATTTACAGATTTTTAATTCACCAAACAATAAATAATCAACCCAGACATTTCATTTAGAAGCTTGTACTGTAAGTAGTTAGGATTTTTTTGTTTTTTGTATTACTTTTAGAATTGGAATTGATGTTATTTTACTATAGAGACAAATAACTACAATCATAGTAAAAAACTTAAATGGTTACTCCATTAAGGTTAGAACTAGTTGCTACAGAGGCAGGCATTTTCAATGACTCCAAGATCCACACTTTTCTTGGATTGCTGCAACCTCTCTTGGCTATAAGAAAAACACACTGACTCTTAAGAAGCCACAAATGAATAATTAACACAGGCCCCCCACATGCAGCATATTGTTATTTTTTGAGCCATGCTAACTGGACCGTGCTAAAGGTTAAAGGTTTTGTGGAGTGATGAAACAAAAATGGTCAAGAATCATGCCAAAATCTCATTGACAAATATCCTAATCGTTTAAAAGAGGGTATTATTGTTAAAGGTGCCTCAACGGGCTATTCATTTAATTTCCCTGGTCAAGGTATGAATACTTTTAACTTGAACTTGTTTCCTCATCCATAAAAGCAAAGCAAAACTTTTGCTACAAAAGATATTTCCTATAATTATTTGATTTCAAGAAATTTCATTTACACTGGGATATGTAAATGTTTACTTACAACTGTGTGTGTGTGTGTGTGTGTGTGTGTGTGTGTGTGTGTGTGTGTGTATATATATATATATATATATATGTGTGTGTGTGTGTGTGTGTGTGTGTGTGTATTGTACTACCCTTCTGGATTAATGAAAATGGAAACATATTGAAGGGGTTCTTTTGAACTGGCCTGCAGTGTACCAGTAACTGTGATTTACAGTCTTTAAAGCTGCAGTGTCCCATGTTTATGTTCAATTTAATACTAAAATATGACATTTACACTTCAGTTCACTATACATTAGTAAGCACACTGTATTTAGTGTTTTCTTGGTTGACTTTCCCTATTGGTAGTTTTATCTCCCCTTGAATCCTGCTTTACACTCTGTTAGTCACAGTGTTTCATAAGGACTATCACAGCAGAGGGTGGTTCTTAGGTATTTTTTTTTGGGGGGGGTTGGTTTCACTTATGATTTCCTTTCAACTGGATAAACTTAAAAGAGTTCTAACCCATGCTTTCAAATCCACTCTCTTATCTCTCTCTTACCTTCTTAATGGTATTAACATTCTCTGCTGTGAATTGTTTTTTTGATTTTTTTGGTTTTTTTTTCAATAATAATTCAGGACATACAAATATTTAAGATACACCATATTGATATACTGCTATAGCCTGATACACGTATTGTAGTGCACATGGACAGATCACAGCTAGACCATTGGAGTGAGCTTAAACTACCTCATAGGAAGTTATTAGTAAACAACAGCAACTTTTAATGTACTGTGTTGCATTTGCACTTTCCAAATTGAAGTATAGAATACATGCAAAAAACCAAAAAGATCAATGGAAGAAAAGGTCCAAAGATAATATTGCTAGTGCTAAAAGAGACAGAGAGATGGAAATTAAAAACTTGATTTGCTCTCTAATAACATCTGTTTGGCTTGCCTTGTGCAGGCGGTTTAGAGCTCAAAGTTCCTGGCAGCAAACTGCAGATATGATGCTGTCGTTTATACGAGAAAGGAGGTGAACCCTTGAAAAAATAAATCTAACCATCCCGGGAAATGAAAATCTAAAGTCTGCAAGCAATGTTAATCTGAAACGAGTTGAGCCAAATCTTGTCTTGTATTCTAACCCTAAATGAAATGTTTATTTTCCTCCTACATTGCTCAATAATTAGGAGATACCAGTTCCAGTAATGCTCACATGCTGCTGTTTATGTGCTGATGGGAAGTAGGGTATTACAATGTCAACTTTTACAAAAATAAAATAAAAGTGCCTTAATGTAGCATCCACCATCTGATATCGCTATATTTTAACAGCCTGGGCTAGGGAAACATGAGTCTGAGATTGTACAGAAGTTCTGACTAAATAAAATGTCAAAATATGAAAATACTACCCCAGTGAAACCCATAGGTTAGACTAATTTGCCTGGCCTTGTGCTACCACTATACAGACTAATTTGGCACTGTAGGGCCATTGCATTGCCAGTGAAAAAAAACATTTGGGAAGGATATGTTGT
Organism: Polyodon spathula; assembly: GCF_017654505.1. Classification (NCBI taxonomy): domain Eukaryota; kingdom Metazoa; phylum Chordata; class Actinopteri; order Acipenseriformes; family Polyodontidae; genus Polyodon; species Polyodon spathula. The sequence continues at coordinate 8,237,728 of NC_054554.1, forward strand.
AAGCAATGTGAGCATCATAGAGTCTGCACCAGTCTTACTGGAAAGGTTGCCCAATGTCTTCTCATAAATATAACATCTTGGAAGGTCTGCCTTTAATGATGTCAGTATGTTTGCATCATGTTTTTCCTCACTCGCATTTAACCCTAATGATGCCTTCCCATACGGAAATAAAATATATTTTTTATATATTTTGTATGAATGGGAAACATGTTAAATATATGAATAATATATTTATAACCTTACCATATATTTTCAAAATTAACAGATTAAATTATAGTTAAAATATATTCTAAATGCACCAGATATTTTTTATGTATTTTTTATATATTAGTAATTCATTTTAGAAAACAATTGAGTGCAAACAGCCAATCAGCTTCCAGATCTAGCTGGCTTCTATTTTGCATAGATGCCTGCTGGAACACTGAAGTGCTTAGCTGTGAATTAAATTTTAAATCAATCCGCGCATAAAAACATTCTAATCTACAACTAATCTCATAACATAAATAGCTACTTAAACATACTTTCTGACGCTGGTCTAGAGACAAGGAAAATCATGTATGTAACAGGACAGTGTAATGAAGGCTCAATTCGCAGCTACTGGAGAGCAAATCAACAGGAAAGACACGATTGGTCCACAATGTCACCAGCTGGATCCAAACAACACCCTCACTCAAAACCAGACAGTCAAACTACAAGTTTCGAGTCCAGCTCAATACTACACAAACTCAACAATTGTACATGTCCAGATAAATTACAGTAAGAAAAAGTAAGACCCCAATAAATAAATATGTTATCCAAATAATCATAATTTTAAAAATAATAAAATTTTCTCTACGTGTTTTGTTTTTCTATTCCAATTATGTTAGGGACTATTTTCCTCAGCGGAAGGTTACCCAGTGAAATATCAGAAGTTAAAGGTAAATATAGGTTTTTAAGGGTTTTTTTTTTTTTTAAAAGAGAAAATCAAGAAATAAAGCATTGTCTAATAGCGATATTTGCTCTACCATGTGGTAGATGATCTTGACTTCGTTAAGACCCTCGTCCTACGGCTTGGGATGCATAACTCCAGTCGCTGTCATCTTTTTTTTCATCATCGATGAGCTCTATTGCTTAATTATTTAACTGACTAAAAAAATATTTGACAATATATTGTTATCAATATATGTTTGCAACAAACTTACCATACTTTTAAATATATATTATGTTTTTGCCTTACATTTGTCATACATTTTAAAAACATTATTTATGGATGCTGTTTAAATATATAAAAAATATATATTTAGCAGCAATTGGTGTAAATATTTTGGAACTGAATAAAAATACATTAACACTAGAACAGCCAGAGTTATAGGCACACCTAGAACAGCCACAAGCCTGATGGCTGTATTAAAAACAATATAATTATAATAATGAAAGGGCTAACTGATTTAAGTTGTAGTTTTATCCAGCCATGTCACATAAAGCATCTACACAACCGACATAGTGTAAATAAGTGGGCATTTGAACAGAAATTAGAAATGCTGTAACTTATTGGAAAACATGAATTTCGGTACCATCCATCGGCAAGATGGAAATACCCCATGCCACCTGGTCTAAATGCCAACTCCATACTTCATTGTATTCACAGTTTCATTCGTTTAAGGGCTGCAGACTGATCTAATCAATTCAACACATTGTAGGCACTGCCCTGACTGATGAATAAAACATTAAAAAAAATAGAATACTATACTGTATAATCGAAATGATATTGTGTTCTATATAACCGTCAATATGATTACGTCAGGAGGTTCTAGGTAGAAGTGTTTTATAACTTTAAAAAAAAAAAATTGCAATCCTGCCTTTCAAATGCCATCAGGGTATTTAATACATATATTTAGTAAATGTCAAGAACAGACAACCACAGATCTTTCAGACACGCTGAGTAATATAAATTTTCAAAGTGAAAACTGTCAGATTGACAACCTTGGCGGTTCTAGTGTTAATAATGTGTTCATAAGTTTCCTGAAATGTATAATGGTGCTAATATGTAATGTTGAACTTAGACATTGGTTAAACATTAACTATATATATAAAAATTTAAAAGCATTAATGATATATTTAACATATACACACATTTATATATTTTAAATACATGAAACATATATTTAACATATAACTCATATATTTTTCCTATCTAGAAAATGGGCCAATTTTGATGTATTTAAAATGTATAATATGTCTTGATAATATGTTTTTATTATATTCTTTTTAATTCAAAAAAGTATACATTTCTTATTATATATTAAAAAAATATGGGTTGACTTAATATGGGTTGACTTAAAACATCTTCTCCATGTTTCTACTGTCTCAGGTATTTAAGTGAAATACTTGGGGTTCGCTCTTTAACATCAAAATCTGATGTAAATGTGGAACCTGTAGGAAGCTTCTGAACAAGCAATGGACTAGATACTCACAGTCTTATCAACTTGTTAAAAAAAAAACTAATGCTGTAAAGTCCAGAAGTTCTGATCATGTGATGACAGCTTAAGTAGATCCTTCTAGAGACAACATTGAGGCCAGGAATACATGATGAACAGCTTCAATGTACATTATTTACAGCATTTCTCAATGAAAACCGGCCTTCTGGGTATTAGTTTAAGGGTTTTGATTTTTTTTTTTTGCATTTAGAGCTGTAGAAATTTGAACTTAAGCCACCAAAAGAAGAAATACATTGGTAAAAGGAAACAAAACTTATTTGAAATGATTTTCTGTCAGTCTACTTTCCAATTCAGTACATGTGTTTATTGTGTTGTTGCCTGAGGCCTCACTCTCTCTAAATATCAAGTGTTAAATTCGAATGATAGAGGAAACTATCCTGTGGTTGGAAATGCTTTATCGTGTACTAGTGTTGCCTCTGGAACCACTGTTCTGTGAGAGCCTGGCATCCTCTTTCTCTGGCTTTCTTTGTTTGATATTTGTTTAGTTTAGAAAAAGATGAAAAAGTTCAAAGGCCAAATATTATATATGATATATTATAAATATATATATTATAATAATATTTAATTACTAAATATAATGTAAGTTTCTCAGTGATTGATTTGAGTCAGTTGTATGACTCTGGTTAGTGATAACTTTTTGATATGTATAAACACATATTCTCCATTGTATAAAGAAGTAGTAAAGAACTTGAACTGTTGTAAACACCTTGAGTTTTGAGTTGACTGGGCAAAGTTAAGTATGACAATGATGTTAGGTGTTGTAGACATACAGGTTATGTACGTTTTATACATGTATCTTAAGAACACAAGAAGCTGTGTTAATGTTAAAATAATGTGAATATACTTTACTATGATACTAACACCTTATTTGCTTATCTTTAAGTCTTAAATAACACTTAGTTAATTTCCATTAAACTATGCATTGCTATTTCTTATTCTATACTATTCTATAGATACTGTTAAGTTAGTCATCAACTTTTTTTATCATACTGAGCTGAATTTAAAGCTTTGGTTGAGGATATGCTGGTAGTGGACAAAAAAATGGAAACACCAATGTAAAGTTACTTAATGGGTGTTGAGCCACCACATGTGGACAGTATGGCCTATATGTGCTGTGGCATAGAGTCTACCAGCCTCTGGAATACTGCAGGAGGAATGCGGCACCATTCTTCCACGAGAAAGTCAATCAACTCACGCCTGGCAGGAAAGAAATGCTGCAACATGGGGTGAAGATGATCATTCAGTACCATTAAGTGGTGATTAGCATTGACCTTGCCTTCTAAGGGAATGAGTGCACCCAAACCATACCATGAAAATGCAACCCACAACATTACAGAACCACCAGAACCCTTCACTGTTGGAACCAAGCACTCGGGGCTATAGAGTTCTTTAGGTTGGCATCACATGTGCACTCATCCATTTGTCAAGAACATGGTGAAGGATGATTCATTTGACATTTCTCCACTGCTTGGTAGTCCATTGCCTGTGCTTTTTGCACCACTGGACTCACAAACATGCATTGCCAGGTGTGATGAGCGGTTTGTGCATTGCAACCCGACTATGGTATCCTGCTCTGTGGAGTTCTAGGCAGACCATTTTTGATGAAACTGGCTGCTTGCGCCCCAGGTTGAAATTTGCAGTCAATTGATCTGCAGTCGCTCGCCTGTTTTGCCTTGCACTTTGAATTAATGTACGGATATCACAATCCTGGAGAATGCACTTCTGCCCACTGTTGTCCTTTGCTGATGATGTCTTTCCCTCTGAGTTTCATGCCGACATCACCTTAGACACCACTGCTCGTGAAACATCAACAAGTTGTGCTGTTTTGGTCACTGAAGCTCCTGCCAAGCGCACCCCAACAATCACCCCTCTTTCTAAGTAACACTGAGGTGTTAGCCATAATTATAGGCAACTAGGCCTGTCCAGCATTTTGTTACATGACTGTAACAGAAAGATAATGAGTTCTGGTGATAAATCTCTCTCCCGACCTGTGAAGGTGCTAAAGAATGGGAGGAAAAGTATCTGGAAGGGCTGGCCTGACAGTTCGTTTCTGGGACCGGGAAGTCTGTCAGCCTGGAAAGAAATGAAACTCTGTTGTAAGACCGTATTGACCTGAAAGGTAAATGAGGGGCAGCTGCAACTGTTTACCAAGATGTCATGCGGGATTACATATAGGGGCCAGGGTAACGCTGATCTTTTCCTTCGTTTGGGTAGAAGCTCAACAGAAAGAAGAACAGAGAGAGGTGCTTTCATTAAGAGAAAAAGAGCGATGTGTTGTGTATTGTGTTTTGTGTCTGTCTAATAACTGTTTGTCTCATAATTGTTTGTGTTTTGCACCACCAGACAGTTAACTCACAAATCCGGAGCTGTCGGCGAGGGTCAGCACGATCCGGATCACCACTGCACAAACCGTCACGAAATACCCGTGTCTTCACGCACCACAAGCACGTCTGCACTCACCCAGGACTGATGACCTTGTGTTTGTTTTTCTCTGTTCAGGACTGTGCCCTGTTTTGTTATCCCCGTGCTTTACACATGGTTGTGTATTCCTGAGGATTTATTATTTAAACGGTCACCAGACCTGGAATACAAATAAACACCACTTTCTAAAAGGATTACAATTGTCTGCCTTTCACTCCTGCACCGCATCACCTCTACACCTGTTCCCCATTCACCAGCCGCTTTGCCACAATGACCCTAAACATGCTGGATGATATTTGCTTAATTAACGCATGAGCCACACCTGTGTGGAAGCCCTTGCTTTCAATATACTTTCCATAAACTCATTTACCCAGGTGTTTCCATTTTTTTGTCCACCACCTGTATGTTACTGACATACTTTTTTCCCCCTATGTTGTAAAATGTGCATTGCAATGAGTTTTTTTTTTTTAAATATGTAGACAACATTAAAGGCTGTAGACTCCTTCGCTCCTGATTAGCAGTCTCAACAGCTTGTAAGTTAAGGTTTAGGACATGTGCCAACCAGTTTGCAACCATGTTAGTCATGAGATAGAATACATCAAACATCTATCACATTTACTGTAGTTTACAGTTAAAGATAAGATGTCAAGGCTGCATTCATTCAAGAGAGTCTGCAATGATACACTAAAAAGTGAAATGTCATTCTTTTGATGGACTTATGAAAAGTACAATATTGAACAAGCCAGTCATCTAGGTCTGATGATTCAAATCTTGCTGAAGTCCAATATGAAATGATTTTGCTTGTATCAACTTAGACCTGCATCACCACTTCATTTTTTTCTTTGACAGTTGGTCAGGAAAAACAACATAGGAAACTTTCCTGAACCTTAATGCTGTTTAACTCTACCTCATTGTTTTACAGTAATGGAGACGAGAAAGGTCTCTCTTCCATGAACAAGCCCCAGGTGTGAGCCCACACAGTTAATAGAATTATCCAGGTTAATCATCAGTGTTAAATCATGACTGCCCCTGACCAGCTAAACTGCTTTTCTCCCCCTGACTCACAGGCATGGTGGAGTGGTGTGCTGGAGCCGAGTTTAATGGATTAAAGGAGTATGTGTGATGGGCAAAGGGAAAAAGCACCTGTGGAGCAACATGTTTACCTCAACTCTGCTCAATGAGTGTGCTGAAAGAAAGCTGGCATCGCTGTGGGCTCTGTGAAAGGAAGCAGTTTGTCATTCTTCAAGCTTTCCTTAAGAGAATTTTTATTTAAAGCTAAAGGAAGCTGTAATAATTCTGTGGCATGGTTGAATAATAATAATAATTAAAAAAAAAAAACATGAATACAAATGAAAAAAGACTGAACTTGTGACTAGGTTGATTTGGTGTTCAAAGGACCTGTGCAATGAGGCTCATAAAATGAGGATGGGAAGAGCTGATATGTTCACTTGAATTTGAAAGCCTTGTGATCGGTGAATTGACCTGTTAAAAGGTTAAATTCTTTGTTACTTTCTGCCATAAATTGTCAAAGAATTAGCATATGGCCTGATGTAGTTGTAAGTACTAATAGGTGTCGTAGTTGACTGCTTTCTAGTGAAGCACAAAGTAGACAAAAAAAACCCCAGCAACTGAAACAGTTACATTTTAAGAAGTAATGCAAAAAATAACAAGTAATAAATAAGCACTAAAAAAACAAGGTAGCCCAGGACCTTGTGCAAAAACCTAAGAATTGTCACTCAGCCAAGTTAAGCAGTACGACTTGGCAAGCCTGGGATAAGGCTTGTCAGGTACTTAATACATCTAAACATGACAGGGAAATAAATTATAAATAGGGCTTATAAGGGGAAGAAATTCCTACAAAAAATTGAAAAAGAGGTAACCTCTTTTTCTCAGATAAACTGACCACATTCGATGTTCAAGATGCTTTTTTTTAACTCACATATGAGGTCCTTTGTTCTCAACTGGCTTGGAGAAAATCTATTCTCTGAAAAAAAGAAATTAAACCCATGCAAAGAAATGCAAGGATGTCTCTTGCAAGTGAATGAGCAAGGTCAAATACCCTCCATAACTGTTTGATTAAAATTCAAAGTGACACCACTGCATACCCCATTCTCATATTAAGGAGGCAGTGGATCTATACTGAATGAAGTTAATCCTGCACATTTTTCCCACCTTTTTGTGAGGGCTTAATTTTAGTATATAGTCTTCCATTTGTGGTGTGTACAGATTCCATCTACCTCTAATCTGGGACTTTGCATAAGACCACACGAGGTAGACCAAGATTAGTGTTAACGGTCGGCTGTGAAACCAGACCTTGTGTATTGCTATGTAAAACCAATGTTTGCAATTGTTTGGGGCCGACTGAAGGTCAAAACAAATCTTGAAACGGTTTTCTTTCATTACATTTTGAAACAATCCCAGTATTTGCCCACCCTCAAAATATTGATTTAGTAGCTGGTCTTAACTGGGAGGCAAACTGAGAATCCTACATCTTGCAGACAGGCACTCTACCCAATGTTATCAAAGAGTTCCCTTAGATGAGCTGTATATTTGGCCATACACTGTATACAGCATACATAGACTGGATACTGTAGCATCACATGTTACTAATTTGCAGGCATGCTTAAATATTTCCAAATTATTTTGTTTATGGTATATCATGCATATTCCTTTGCCTTTACTGTACCTTTTTCATTTATTTTACAGTTGGTAATGCACCATTAAATGTGGTGTGGACCTTTATCAGTTATGTCACATAGAAGGTAAATAAATATGTAGCAATATCATCTTGTGTATCTGTAAGACACAGGATACGTGTAAATATTCAAATAGAGAATAACGCTTGGCTTGTAAAGATGGAAATTTAGGCCCTGTCCAAGCTTCGTATGAAGAGCCGATTCCCTTTAGGCAATGACAGCGCTAAGATTGCTCCTCTTTTTATTTATTTTTTACATAAAGGCAATTTGTAATGGCAGTACAACTTTTCAGAGTTCAGCTTAGATTCAATTTCAGTTTGAACTGGTAACTTAGGGTTGGATCCAGACTTGATATAAGGAGCTAAAATTATTGCTGAAGCGTAGTGAGTGAAGAAGACTAGGGCAAGATTGACTCAGGTTTCTACCCAGCTGGCTTCAATAATGTTGTTTTGAGTTTAGACAGTACTTACACAGTTTATGTTTTTGCAAGGAGACTTGGCTTGGTTTTTCAAGGTTGTTTTTCGTAGTACCATACTGTGCGTATGTGGAGAATATTATAAACTATTACACAGTGCCAGTTTAGATTGAGTTTAACCTTTTCAGTCTCTGCATTTTATCAAACCGTAACATGGAAGAGCTGACTGTGTTACATGCTGTCAGACTTCACTAACACTGAGCATGGGAGCTGCAGCATGCTGTTTCACATGTTAAAAATATAAACATGCTGAGTTCATTGCAGTCATCCACTGCATAGATTAACTGTTCAGCAGAATGAGGCAACACACAAGTGAGTGCAGACATTAAGTTACTATTTTAGTATTACTTTAATGTCATTGCAAGTTGTTGTATTTTAAGCAGTTGAATATGGTAGCCATATGGTAACATTTTATTATTTAGCCAGGATCCATTGGCTTCTAAGACAAAAACTTTGACCCTCGTATCATGAAAACACTGCCGATACACAGCCCTGTGACCTAAATTTTCATTTACTATACCTAAAGACTATGGTTAAGTGAGAGACTAAAGCTTGGCATATAACTGCATACAATACATACAGTAGGAATAATTGGCTGGTCTAACTGAAGAATCTGTTGCAGGCCCCCATACCCGTGGGGAAGTCATTAGGATTCTGTAAGAGAACGATAGGCACAAACCATACATTTCCCCTCAAGATGTGGGTAGCTACAAAATAATCTTTAGAAAGTAAACAAATGCAGAATTGATAAAACAAGGAAGAGGGAGGCATTCAAAGAATGTGAATATTTGGGGAATGTTTGCAAGGCTGAACAAAGAGCACTGAGTTTTTGTAGGTTATATTAATCACAGTCCACAGAGCTTGGGCTGCAAGGGGGAAAAATGATATGAAAGGATACCCAAGTATTTTGCCACGGCCAAAAGGGAGCAATGTGAATGACTTTTATAGGCAAGTATATCAGGTTTTGGGTGTTGCGGAGGCAGTAATGTCAATATTTTTAAGTATTTCTTAAATATCACCATTATCAAGTTCTAGGTTGCCTGCTGAATACTAGTCTTCTCTTGTAAGGCCTTTGTTTGGTTTCAAGGGTAAATACTTCTAAGATTAGAAGATAACAACATCTTTCACAGACAATTTGTAAAGGTAAATGCTAACATGTTAACCTGCACAGAGCTGTTTCAACATATATCGATCAAAAATTTATATTTTTGTATGAATTAATAGACATGCACAATGCCGAAACCTAAATCTTTTGTACGTACCAAATTTGGAATTTTTACATGGAATATTGTTTGGTTCTTATTTTAATATTCTATACTATGTTCAGTCAGCAGCTGCTTGTGATTGATTAAGTTTGGAACCCCTGAAAGACACCAGAATGCAAATACAGTGGTAGTGAGCAAGTTTATTTACGAGAAAAATTAACTGGAACTTATGTAGAACAGATTTTACTTAGTACAGCCTCCCCATTCCTAAAGTATGTGAATAATACACTTCTATGTCAGTACTTACAAATACCACATTTAAACTTTACTTTTAAAAGCTTTTGCAAAACATTTGTATTTAAAACAGAAAACATACATGGCCTATGCAGTTTCTTTTTTAAATGAAACCAAAAATCCATTATGTCTAGCTCACAATTTCACTGTTATTTCCTGTGCCTTTTGTATATTCCTGTGGTTACAATGGAAATGCTGTGCTAATAAAAGAGATCAGAAAAGCCGAAGCAAATGTGTAACTTTTTAAATTATTCAAATGGGCTTCCTTTATAAGAGTCTAATTGCATTAAAGTGATCTGCTTGTTTGTTTAAAACACTGCCAAGAGGAAATTCCAAATCGAGATTTATTTAACCTTTACTAAAATTAACTTAATTAGGATATATTGCATGTGTGGAATGTGATATGTCTGTCCATGATTATACAATGCACAATGTATTGAAAATGGGCAGATGTGTACTACTGGTAATGTGTGGATTTTTATACGCAAGAAATGTTTTTAAATTTTTTTTTTTTTCTTTTAGCACTCCGCCTTTGCCAAAGCCCCTCTCCCCTCACACACTCTCAGTTCATACACTCTGGGGGTAAGCTTAGTCAGGGTAATCACTATTGCCGTGATATTGACCTCTGATTGATTGTTGTGACAGCTTTTTTTTTTTTTTAACATATTAACATCGCTGATAGTTATCCGTGTAATGGGGCATTGTGTTGAAGACTTTTTAAAAGAAAGACGTATTTACTCTGTTGTGATGCTTAAAAAGAAAGTGTTCTTATAGTACCCAAATCAGGGTTAACGGTTTCTTAGTTGAAACTTTCAGATTATATATTTAATTTTTTTATGTGTGATACTCAAAAGAAGAAAGTATTGTATATGTTTACTCTTTATATATAAATTTTTGAGATTCAAATGCATGTATCATGCACAAAATAGTACATTTTATTTAAAAGGTATTTTAGACTTTTAAGAAAGGAAAGTGTCAAGTGTTTTCCTTGTTTTTAGATTGTGATTTCAATACTCAAAGTTCAATACTCAGGGAATTATGTAGTTTATACAGACATATGATCAAAATAATCATATAATAATCATATATCAAAAGGTTGTGCTGTACATGTTTTAATAAATCACCTAAAAACATATTTAAATAAAATATGTCCCAATACATTTCACAATATTATGCTTCCATACACCAGTGTAAACATTGAATATACATGGAGGGTGCCTAGCTATGCAAAACAGCATATTTAACTGTAGCTGTAATAACCAATTCTTTAAACATGTATTGTTCATCGCATTGTGTATCTTACATTATGTTTTTCTTTTCCTTAATTAGCCTGTTTGTCTCCATTTTCACATTTGACTCAAATTCCCCTGCCACAACACTGTACTATAAGTTCACTCAGGTAATAGTTCACTCTTTCATTCAATGCTGCACATAGAAAACGACATGGAGTCTTACAACTTGTAACACAGCAACTGAGTAGGGGGAGAAGATTTAACCAATGATGAAGTGATAGAAAAAAGGACTTGTGAACAAAAACAAAGGTTGTCTGGAAAACAGAGAAGGTCAACACTTGTTTTTGCCAAAGGTAAGAAAATGAAACTCTAAGTTTGTACATGCTTATGTTAAATGACGAATCTTTCTGAAGATTCAAATACAGTAAATACATACATTTTACAAGCCTATACATTCTGTGGATATTGCTGAGCCAGGGCTGGAAGCTAAAGGTTCAGCAATGAGAGCAGCAGCATGATAGATCGCTTCACCATGGCATGTCCCTGTAGGCGAGAGGGCTGGTGTCAGCTTGACTGCTGGCTACCTAATATCTCACTGCTCTGACTGTGATCGTGCCAGCTGATGTGGGTTTCAGTGAAGATCCAATTATTTCCTCCTGGGGACCAGGTTACAATATGAGACTACCCCTTTGGTTTCAGCCCAACTCATGTTCACATCACAAAACCGCTGCCATAAAAAGCACTCCCTGGCCCCTGGTTTGATCGCATACAGCCTTATCCCCCCCATACAGGGATAATAGGAATGTCAACCAGGGTTACACTGTAGCCAGTTCCAAATACCATGTGTGATTTGGACAGAAACCATACCGCAAAAAACACGGGTTATTGGTACCTCAACCCATAGCTCCTTTAAAATTTAAATTAAAATAGTAACTTGAGTTTTTCAAGTCCCCCACATTCAATTACTGGATTAAAAACATACAAAGTTGAGAAAATTGGAAGTTCATCAAAAAAAAAAAAAGCTATAAAAATGCAAAATGCAACCCTATCTTTTCAGCACAGTTTGAAACTCATTATACTCTGTTCTGGATATGCCAAGTTTTGCTGTTTAACATAAAGAAATAACTTGAAATGTTTGATTTATGGGGTTCGCTTATAACATGTGTTGTTTCCTAAGCCACTGTGTAACTTTTAGGGCAATATTCCCTATTGAAAATGAACGCTTACTGGGTAAGTGAACCTAGTGATTATTGTATACTGTATTTTACGGAATATTAAGAATAAATTGACTGTTTCAATGTAAAAGTGTTAATGCACACCTGGAATCCTGACTACACCTGATGGATAATTGACAGCCAATTAGTGGTCGTCAGGTGGTATAAACACAGGTGGCGAAATTAAATAGAGATGATGGTAACTACTGTCATGCTGGACCAGTCTCCTGTAAAATTATTCTTTTTCTGTTCTTTAAAAAAAAGAAAGTTAAAGGAGTGTTTTGTTATTCTGAAGTAAAAAAAGTAAAGGTATATTTTAGTTGTACTTAAGAAATGTTGTTTTGGAACCACTGTTTCCTGCTGTGTAAACAAAGGAACTGTTTAGCTTGTTTTGCTCATTTAAAGAGCCAGTAGCCTTGTTATAATCCTGAACAGACAGGCGCCTATGAGTGTATGTACTGAAGTGTGTTGTCCATCTACAGTATCTAACATCTCTAACCCTCTGCTGTTTCACAAATGCTTACAATTTGTTTCTTTAGTTTGCTAACAATGAAAGGTTTTTATTGCACAGCAAGCTTTGTACTGGCCTCTTTATTATATTGTGATGTTTTTATTTGTGAAGAGGCGAAATAATAAGCCAATACTTATTCATAAGTAACCTTTCTACAATAAATCCCATAGTTCAGTCTTCTATGGTTCTTTTTACCCCCAAAAGCAGTTCTGTCACTGAACCAAAAAGATATGATCCTGCTTTTATTTGCATGAGCTACATGATATACTCAAGCTTTGCTATAACCTAGTAAACAAAAGACATATCATTTACATTAACCTACTATGAACCTGATATTATCAACATATCTTGCTTATGCTTATGCTTATGCTTATGACGTAACAATCTTTTAAAATAGTTCAACTGCATACCTTTTAAAATATTATCATTTAAATTATTGAGACATGGAAATATACATTGCAATGAAACGGGGAAGCATTACTTGTGTGGGTCGTCATTGAATAATGAGGAAGACGTGATTTGATTCAACACAACTGCTGCCACTAGGGTACCAGCAATGTTAGCCCTAGTTTCAGATTTATTAAAGAAAACAAAATAAAACAAAGCTAAAAATAAAAGTTTGCCACACAAGGCGAGCGCTGGAAACCTACTACACTACAAAAACTCTCTCTATACTGTTTGGGATCAACATCACCTAAACTAACCATTGCTATTGCTCCCAAAGTCCTGGCCTCCCAGCGACCGCGGGTCATTGCGACGGTCCTGGCTAAGCAGAGCCTTCAATGGCACAGTCTTGCAGTTGAAGGGTTCCGTAATAGTTATCCTGTAGAGCTGACACTCTCCTGGATGTAAACAAAATGCCCCTCTGTGTAGCATGGCGGTGCAGTTATCTCGAGCTGTGGCGCAGATGCTTTTATTTCTATGATGCAGAATAAGTGAATGTAAAAATCTAACACTAGTATGTACTCTTTCAAATAAACTTGTTATGATTTTGTCAGGCAGCGTACAATGGGATACTTTTTTCTGCTTGTTTTTCTTGTTCACACGGATGTTGGGACAAAACGCTTTTATCCATCCTCTCATGATTGATTTAAATTTGCCAACTTTTAAATCACGATCAACAGTTGTTTAGTCCCACTTTTGATTCAGTCAATAGCTTTTAACTTTTCTTCTAAGACACTTTTTTTATGCAGTAATGATGTACTCAGCAGTTGCCATAGTGTTGAGCTCAAAAGAAAATTCAACCACCAAATCAAATGTTTAATTTTCTAATAAAACTGGAGATACAGTACTGAGTGTCCTTTTGAGATTCAATGCCTTTTAATTTGTTAACTTGGTTTACCATTGTAAATGTTTCAGTTTGCCATGTTTGGTCTGTGCATTTTTGCTATGCTTTACCATAGTTTCACAATGTTTTTTACCATGGCATACAACAGTAATGTTTTATACAGGACACTGTCACAAGCTTACAAGCAACTACATCGGTACAAGCAATCAATAGTGTGTAAGCACCCTAACAATGCTTGACTGTACAGTAAGGGCAAATTAAGCATATTGTTCTAAACTTTGTTGAAATGATTAATTTTTCTAAAACAGGACGTGAGAACAGCTTCTTAACTTAAACGACTTCATAAATGATCACTTTGTCTTGGGTTCGACTGCACTGCTACAAGAACACAGAAACATACTGTACAACTATGAAGTGTGTGTAACGAAGATACCATAAATAATAAATAAGTGACTACATTTGGATTAAAGCCACAATTATATAGTACCTTGACTAAACATGAATGGTTAGGCTCAATATTTATTGCATTTCATCTGGTCGAAAGATTTTTTTTTTTTTTTTTAATTTTAGGGGGCAAATGATGTTTTGCAGCATGCATTACAGGGGCTTTTTATGTATTTAAGAATTCAGTGTGGATAGATATTTTCCAGACGTGTGGTTGGCTGCATAACACACTTGTTGATATCCCGATCCCCTGAGCTTTATAAACATATTTAAAAATTGCAGCACTTCAAAAAAACAGATGTTCTACATCAGCAGCACAGAAAACTGAGGATGAGCTGCTCTGTCATTTGGCAGACAGAGACCCGGTGAGCTAATCCTAAAACCCATGTCATATAATCTGAATGAATTGAGAATCTCCAGGTTTGCACGACAGCTTTTTATACATATGCAGTGCATTTTGTACATGGCCAGTGGTCAAAGTCATTTTTATGCAAAAGAAAAAGTAAGATACATTTTGTAAAATTATTGTATTTATTTTTTCTGTAAGATTAAATGCTCACAAGGATAAATGTAGGAGTTATTACAGCAACTCATTGTTTCAAAAGAGCCCCAGGGACAAACACTGGGTTACAACAAATCACTCTTGAACTAGTTGTATAATCAGTGAAGGGGAAGAATACATTGTAAATTAGTGATAGCAGCAATTATCAATACGAGTGCCGACTACTGTAGTAGAGGGTTAGATTTAACATCACCAGGTAACCCAAAACCTGGGCAGCGTGTGCAAACGAACAAGCGTTTTGATTTCAATGAGGAACAATATGAATAGGACAATCGCCCGGATTTAATTAATATTCTGTGGACAACAAACATACACCAACTTCCTTTTCTTTTTCTGCAAAATATCTTGCAGAGTCAATAGACACAGAAGAAATACAGGCAAAGCGGGGTGTTCTATTAATCCAATTGCCTGGGTATAAATAATGAAATTACAAAAAGTGGTGCAGACTTAAATTTAACCACCACCAAGGTCCATGTTAGCAGGAGGTTTTTTTTTTTTTTTTTTTTAATGGTGCAAACTTTGCACCATTTAACAAAATTTAATTTGACCAATCTTTTATACACTACATTGTAGCCTTATACGGTAATCAATGCAACAAACACTGTAATCTGCAGTTATTAAATAAATGTCTGTTTTTTGTTTTTAAATTTGACCACAACGTATTTCATTTTTATATTGATTTCTTACATGTCTTGCCATGATTACCTAGTTCACACAGCTTAAGGTGATATGGCTATGTTTTTGTTTTATTCAACGTTTGTCCATCGGTGAGTCTCTGTCATCTCAAGTTCTGAAAACTGCCAGGCATGAGATTATCCAAGTAGGTTATTAAATAAGTGACATCATATTTAACATAAACCGCTCTACTAAATAATGATCGCTAGCAAAAGTGATTGTCAGTAAATGAAGCATAAATACTTGAAAATATCAGCAAGAACAAGGCACTGTAACTTTTCATCACTGCCTTCCTATTAATTTACCACACCAAAGAAGTAACAGTAACTATTATCCATCATATCTGTCAAGAGAAACACAGTAAGCACATGGCAATGCAGATAATCAGAAAGTCTATATTTACTACTATATAACTAAGTCTAAGATGCTACAGACAGGAACAGTGTTTTTTTTCTCTAACTCTTTAAACTCAGCCCCACTCATTTCAGTTATGTGCATATTACTCAGGCTTGTTTAAAAGTACAAACCTGGTGTTTTCCAATGACTTTTTCACTGTGTGTGTGGTAGCGTGTGTATACGGTACTCCTAGTCTCTCATCATGTGACAGAGTTCACAATTTAGCCTTTGTTTTCAGTCGATTTCTCCGTCATTGTAGCAGCTAGAGGGAAAGGGTCAGTAACGTTGGACAGATTACAATGTCAGCTTTCCAGCAATATGTAGTTCAGTGAGAGATAGGGCTCTAGAGAGAAGCTGCAGGCTTTGAGACAGGTAGCTTGAGAGCAAGAGAGATAGGATTTTATCCATTTTTCATGTGACAGACAGGAACTGCTTTACAGCGTGGCACAAAAAGTAATGCGGCATAGATAGTTTTCTTCAGGGTTCCATATTTAGTTTTGTTGAAATTTTTTTTTTAAAAAGTTGTGATTATGCTTGGTTGGTAAAAGTGCGAATAAAACAACTGTTTTTTTCCCATTAGAAATTACCTTATACTGTGGTACAACAATAATCGTGGTCTCTTTTTTGATGGTTACCATACTGTCAAAATTTGATACAGTAATAGCCCTACAGAGTACACATAATAGGACATTACAAAATATTTAACTTAGGACAATGTATATGGTACAAAGTATCCCTGTATTACTCAACAAATCAAATTATTGTGTGCAAAGTACTTTACATGGAATGAATGGTAAATGCAGTGTAGCTGTATTTTGAAGTCCAAAATTATTTTGCCAGCAACTCCATGAACAAGAAACACCATTAACATATAAAGTACCGTGTTGCTTTGTCCTGTTGTCCTGTCAAGAGTTCAGTCTGTGGGTGGATCAAGTTGTTTAGAGAAGGAAAGGGGGTGAAAGGCTGCAGCACTGGTTACAAAGAAACCGTGGCAAAGTGTAGGCCAAAGCCTGAGGCTCTCCAGCACTGCACCAGGCCTCTCAGCCTACTCATGTACACAGGTGTGTTTCTTTCTCACACCTGCACCATACAAGTTACTGTACTTGTGAGTACCTAGAAACTATTAACATTGACTACATGTAGACTGTAGGGTACGATAATATAGTGATATTTGAATGGGTTTTTCTATGTTTGATTGAACTTTACTGGTTCTAATCCATTAATTATCTTTTCATGTGTGACATATCTGAAAAGAAAAAAAACACAACAACAATAACAAGAACCCATGAATACCTGAATAGTGTAGCAAGCTTAAATGAACTATAACAGTACTATAAATACGTCAGTTCCCTACTGTGTCCCACTCAGCTGACGTACAATAAAGAGGAAAACTCTTTCTCATAGTTTAAGAAGCATGTTATGTTGCTCCTTTCATCCATACAAGATTAAGACAACAATAAATTCCTGAAGATCTCCAGTGAACATGAACATGGTACTGGTATAATGACTTAAGGTCTTAACAACAAGCTTGGTACATTGCCTAGCCTTGCTCTATGTGATTTATTATGGCAATACATTATGTTAGGATTTCTCATCTATGTGTTAATTGAAAAATGTGATTTTTTTTTTTTTCATGTTTCTGTAGTCGCTGCTGTTAGAAATTGTACAGCATATGTTAAATAATCCTTGGCTAAGAATGGAGTCTGCATCACATTAACCAGACAGGATCATATTCATTGACTGGAGAATTAAATAGGAGCTTGCAATTGTTGAAATCCCCAGGTGGGAATATGGAACGTTGCCATTGATTAAGACAAAAAATGTGAAGATCAGCCATTCAATTTAATGACAAGGTCTTAACAACAAGCTTGGTACATTGCCTAGCCTTGCTCTATGTGATTTATTATGGCAATACATTATGTTAGGATTTCTCATCTATGTGTTAATTGAAAAATGTGATTTTTTTTTTTTTCATGTTTCTGTAGTCGCTGCTGTTAGAAATTGTACAGCATATGTTAAATAATCCTTGGCTAAGAATGGAGTCTGCATCACATTAACCAGACAGGATCATATTCATTGACTGGAGAATTAAATAGGAGCTTGCAATTGTTGAAATCCCCAGGTGGGAATATGGAACGTTGCCTTGGCCAAAAAATGTGAGACAGCCATTCAATTTCCAGTCCCCACACTCACTCTCCTCTTGCCTAATGATTGCAGAATAAGATGGCAATCAATGCCAAAAGATGTGATTTTGCATGTGAACAGCTGCCAACTATCAGATGTGTTGCGGCCACCTGAGATCTCCATATATAGCTATAGTATCAGAGAAAAATGTGTCTCACTATCAATGCCCACAATGGCTGATTGTGTGCTGTATGTAGAGTATAGTTAAAAAGAAGACTGCAGCCAACCCAGTTCCCAACACACACATTTCAGTTGCCAAACATAGCCCTGGCAAGGTATAAATAATAATAATAATAATAATAATAATAATAATAATAATAATAATAATAATAATAATAATAATACAAGGTTTAGAGACCTTTTCATTTGAGTACTTAAATGGTACTTCTCTTTGCTTCTTTGTACTAGTTTTGTAACACTAACCCTTTCATTTCACAATAAACTATGTGTTTGATGTTTGATTCAGCAGTGTTCGTAACAGCTTAGCAGTGGGAATGGGTGAGCGATGGGGAACCCCAACATTCAAATTACTACTCAGAAACAAAGCCCGATTAGCTCCCCCTCTTACCACTGCTTTGCCGCTTGCCTGCTTCAATATATGTAGTTTCCTCTCTTTTGCTCACATTTGTGGCTTAATGTACAGCAAGTGTTTTGTTTTCCTGTCATGCTGATTCAGAATTTAATTGCCTGGTTAATATATTTACTTCTGGTAAAGATATAGTACAGACATAGAAGTTTTAACTTTAGTTCATCTGAATGATCTCCTGATTGGCAACCGAAAATTGAAACCTTAGGTTCTCCTGTATGTGTGGTTAAGTGCTTTGCAGACTGGAGTTCGGTTCTGTGTGAGTAATTCAGTAAATAAAATTGTTTAAGTAGCTGCAAATAAAATGAAATTCCCTCAGTTTGCTTCCAGCAAACTTGGAGGAAAAAAACAGCCAATAAGATGCACCCCTCATGTGCATTCCCTAATGATCTTGACTAGAAATGAAGTGCCACTACAATGGCATGCAATTGTGTCGTAAGGGGCAATGGAATTCAATGTCATGAGCACCACGGTGGCAAAAATGTTAGATTTCTACATGCCAATACCATCACAGTGGTATAAACCAATAAACACTAAAACACTGTAATGCTTATAAATTGTGTTGGTATTGCTGTGGTCTACTCGTGAAGATTAAAGGAATGTTATTGTATCCCTTGCATTGTTTTAATGTGCTAAAACTGCCACATGCCTCAACAGGCTAAAACCAGTGCACATGTGAGCATATTGTTTATAAAATGTTAAGAATGAGCAGAACTAGAACTTGATTCCATTCACCGATCAACACTACAGCAATAGCACATTACTAAGCTTAACACAAGGCTTTCATATAACAACTCTGCTTGTTTCACCCCTGCCTTTTATTTAAGAAACCTGTCTTATTCACAGCTCACTGGGTGTGCTTAATTTATTAGGAACTATAAGAAAATAAAACAGGTATATCAACTGTACAGTAGGCCTATACAATATAGAGTAGTAAAATCAAATTAATACCTAGCTCACGTTTTTGTAATTTAGCCTACTGGTAACACAAAATAAATCAAGTTGCTGCATTGTAGGGTTTTTTATTTTATTTTAGTTATTATTATTTTTAAAATGGTCTACTTAGTAGCCTAGACAATTAACACACAATAGATCATGGTCCTATACAGTACAGATGGCACATGTGTGCAGCCTATTACTCCCAACACTGATAAAACCAGAAATGTCATAGAAAAGTGTTTTCAAGGCTTGTCACTTTAGTGAAAATTAGGTACTTGGGTGTTTGTCTCAATTACATTGAAGAACACTGGCAACACACAAGAAAAAGTGGACTGGGAAATGCCAGCAACAATTGTAACTGTTTAAAACATGCTTTCAAAAGTTCTTAACAAATTGATGCAATTGTAAGTGTCGCAATTGCCCGCAGCTTTAGTACATCTCATTATAATATTTTTGATCCCTCATTTGCACTATCTCCACCTTGTGTTTCTTCAGGAACGCCCAGAATTACATACTCATTTAAGGCTAAAGTGCAAATAAGAACTGCGGCTGCAAAACATTCGTTAAAATTATGCTAACACCGTTGCGTTTATTTAGTACATTTCACGCTACACTTCCTTCTGGTTTACAATGATTGCGACAGATGCAACACTTTAGTACATCTACCCCTTAGTGTCTTCTTGAATTTCAAAGGCTATGAAACCTTTTATGATTGGTGAAGAGTTTATACTCCCTGCCACAAAGGACTTCTGCAGATGATAGGAGAATCAGCCGCTAGTAAGGTAAGTTCCCCTCTCTGATAACACGGTTGCCAGGAGGATTGATGATATTACTGAAGACATTGAGGAGCAAGTATTAGAGACAATATAAGGCTCGCCATGGTTTGCTATTCAGGTCGATGATGCAACTGATGTCGTCTACATGGCAATGCTTTTGGTCTACGTACCTTATGGATATGAGGAGGAATTGCATGATGACTTAGTGTGCATTCTTTCGCTGCCTAGGATCACTACGGAAAGCAGAGGTCTTCAGAGTTCTGGGCGAGTATGTTTCAAGCAAGCTTGACTAGAAGTTTTTTGCCGGAGTAAGTATTGACGGAGCTGCCAACATGATTAGAAAACTCTCCGGCCTTGTGACTAGAGTTAAAGCAGTGGCACCAGAATGCAAATCTACCCACTGTGTTATTCACCGTGAAATGTTGTCAAGTAGGAAATTTGACAATTTGACAAACCTGAGTTCCACAAAATTTTGAGTGATTTGGTGCGTGTTGTCAATCACATAAAAGCCAATGCTCTGATTCTCATTTGTTTGAATCCCTGGGTGAAGAAATAGGTGAAGATCACCAGCAGCTTCTCTTCCACAGAGAGGCTCATTGGTTACCGAGAGGTAAAGTTCTAACCAAAGATTCCTCTCGAGGAAAAAAAGCTCACTGATGGCCAGTCACTTCAGGGACAAGAACTGGCTAGCCAAGCTTATCTGATCAACATTTTTACTCTGTTGAATGAACTCAACCTGTCATTGCAAGGAAGGATGGCAGTTTCCAAACTGTCAGATATGATTGCAGCTTTCAAAATAAAGCTTGAAACCTGGAAAAAAAGTTGTGGAGAAAACATGCAGGGACTTTCTCAGTTGATACAAGAACACCTGACATTGCTAAACATGCAGGGACTTTCTCAGTTGATACAAGAACATTTGAACAATATTTCCCATCTGTAAAAGATCCAAGAACCGGAAAGAATAGATTTGTGATCTGTTTTTAAACACCTGAGAGGAAGCTTCTTTATCAGCATTGCAAGAAGATCAGCTCATCGAACAAAGAAATGACAGGGGTCTGAAAATGGTTTTCAATGCATCGTCCTCTCTGCCTTCTTTCTGGATTAAATCATGACTTTAGCAATCTGGCTGTGAATACCATGCTACCATTTCCTTCTTCTTACTTCTGTGAACCAGGTTTCTCAGCAATGACTGCTACCAAAACCAAACTGCGGAGTAGGTTGGATGTGCGGCAAACTTTGCTCGTCTCTCTCTCTCGCTCTGTAATTAAGTCAAGAAGATACGACTTGCTTGTATCAGGCAGCCTCCCACTGGTACCGACGGATATTGTTAAGTTAAAAACATTGCAAATGAGTACATTTCCCTATGATTTTCATACAGCTGGTTGTAGTATACACTTGTCCCCAGTAACAGAAACAGGTATGGCAGCACAATCCTGTTGATCCTTTGAATTTTGAACAGGTCAGTAAGGTGAAATACTCAGCATTTCATTAAAACCAATTTTTATTGATATCAATTTGTTTTTTAAACTACATATAGTTATATATCTAACCAGTCTGCTTAAGTTCTTTACGTCAGTTTGCTCTTCCGCAGGACTAGAAAGATTAGGAAGCACTGAAATAGACAGTGGTGGATCTAAATAATATTATCCACAATTTTTTTTTATTAACCACCTTATCAATGTCAAGAAATAAAAAGGTTAATAGTTTTAGGTTGGCGGAATTAAAACCTGCCACTGTGTTTAGATTATTAAGTAATCAAAATAATTAGATGATTAAAAAGTATTTTCCAAAGTGACTCAGACAGTGATGAATGTGTTATAAAGGGCCACCCACAAATGATCAGCCTTAAGCTTGACTCCACTTATGCCATATAATCACAAATATGCTAGTTCTACCAACTTTCCAAAGTGTTCTTCTGCCTCTGTTTGAAGCTGTAACATCATGAACCCATTACTGGGCCCACAAGTGATCATACTATCTACTTGATCTGATGAAAAACAAAAAGGCCATCTGTTCCTTTTATAATTTTGGGAAGTGCTGAGTGCTTTAAGTGTGAACCTCTTTGATATACTCAGTAGTTTGTAAATCCTGTTACTGATTACTTTCTGTCTCTCTTACTGGCCGATTTTCTTTTAATCTCTGGATAAAAAGCCTACTGTGCTGTGTGATAAATTATTAAGGTGTCGTCAGGTTCAAGATTAAAGTTCAGTCACACTGGTTTTATCCACAACTCAGAAAAGAGAACCCTGGCTAGATAATTTAATTAAGCCATCCGACTCATAACATTTGCTGTAACACTAATTGTGTCCTCTCCACAGATTCTTCTTCAAGTTAAACTGCACCCTGAAGCTTTGGTTTCACATGAACTGCTGTTTTGTCTTCCTTTAGAAGTCAAATGTTCTAACATTTCCAGTCCTTTCTATTGGCAAATAGCATTTTTTTCAAGGCATGATATCACAGTCATAAATTGCAACATGCACTAAGAAGTAAAGCCCAATTCCCTTTCAACGACCACCAACACATTACGTATGGGATATGCCTGCCTATTAGTAGGTATTCACTGAGTTCTCTACACCAGAGCTGCTGATAGGCCCTTTCCTGAATGACATCCTTAGTCTCACCTACCTACTAATAGGCAAACATATATGTAATGTTATGGTGGTCGTCTTCTCTTTCAGGGAAATGGGGTTACGGTAAGTAACCTAACATATTGATCAATCTCAGTCTTTCTAAAAATTGCTCATAATCTAAACAAAATAGGCTAGATCTGCTAAGCATTTTCTCTAGGGCTAAGTTTGCACCACCACTTTAAAGATTTCTACCTGTATTATACAGGGCATGAGACAAGAGTGTACAGGTGAAATGGGGTGGGGGGATTCTAAGCTACAGAGAGGAAGTGATTTGATGCAAATAATCTACAGTATGTTTGTCATATTCATTCTGTACCTATTTTTTTTTGACACACTTCCAAATTGTGTTTATGGTTTACAGTACAGAATTGACACATGTAATGCAGGCTAGATCAGCCAAAGAGTCTTTACAGAAGTAAGCACCAAGTAAGAGTGAAGTGGCAGCAATGAAAACAATTAATGTGATCTTTCATATCTGTTCACTGCATGGTGCTTGCTTGCTTTTACTTCTAGACACTTTTTTTTATACTGTGCAGCATGAGGCAAGTCCTTGGATGAGAATAAAAGAAATCAGTCATTAGAGATACTACCAAATTATTTTAAAAGCTTATATTGAATATAGTGCAGCTAAATGCTACTCTCAATGCTTGTCTAATATTCTTGATAATGTAACCACTGCACTGTATGGAAAATATGTATCTGTTTTATTATTTTTTTTAATTGATATTTTTTAGGAAACTGGAAAGATTTTACTGCTTCTTTGGAGAAACTGTTTTATCTTGTATCTCTCACCTGGTTACTACTTCTGGTGACCACAAAGTTTTGTTTATATGTATTTTTCTCATTTTAGTTTTTGGATGTTTTTGATATTTTATTGTATATTATATTGTATTATTGTATAGTGTGTTTATTTGTCATGTGAAGCTCGTTGGGATGCCTTGGCATGAATGGAGCTATACAAAATAAATATGATTGATTGGTTTGCACTTTTTTGAAAGAAACATATATTAGCAAAAATTTAAATTGTAACACATGATATCTGTTAGAGAAGGTTTTTGGTTTCCATACTTTATTCACAGGATATCTCAAAGTATGTAACTGGCTGAAAGCATGCCAGTCAATCAGGATAGCAGCAGGTTGGTTAATGATAGGAAAGAAAAACCTGACGGTGTGTGTTGAATCAGGCTCAGAGTGTTGTTTGGATCTGTATACGAAAGGGATAGGAATTAGTTTAGGGATTTTAATAATATTGTGGGATCTTCTAATTAGTAGGAGCAGCACACTGCTGTCTTAAAAACACACTTTTATTTTTAGCTATTTTTACCAGCGTTGTCTTTTTGTGTTTTTGCTCTAAACCATTGTGTATATTCACCCATAGCCTGTGATCACTGATAGTGCCAAGCGGTTTTTGTTTTCTTTTATTTGCGTTGCCTACGAATAAAACTGGACAGTGTTTGTTTCCATCTTTAAACGGTTGCACCTACACCCAAAGACCAATTAAGTGTAACACTAACTGAAAGCAAGGCTTGCAAACAATATTCTTTAAGTGGTACCAGATATCATATTTTACAAACTTTCAAAACAGCACAATTGAAAGTGCACAACAGGTAAGATATATGGAATTATTTTATTAGTTACAATCAATTTAACTAGTGCCTAGATACAGACTTAGCATATTCTGTCTGCCTGTCTGTCTTTTAATCCCAGACAAATTGCACAGAAGCTAATTGCAGGGGAACTGTTTCAGTATCTTGCTTTGAATTGTATTCACAACCTTCTTGGATTCAAAATTACAGAACACACAGCATTTCAATACCTGAGAGAGGGTCAGTCAAGGGATTAAAAAACAAGCACTTCCAACACTGTCATTTTTATCACTATGAATTTGAAGATGCTGAATGTTTTTGACGTGAGAAATGCTGCTGCAGTTTCTCAATTTAAAAATTGCCTTGTAATTGCTTTTGCTTGTCAATATTTTCTAAGCGAGGGTGGTAAGGTGAGCAGCTGACTAATGAAGCTAATATGCTGGTGGAAAGGTGTCACTGTGACAAGGAAGGATTAGATACTGGTCTGGACGGTGTAGACAAGATTTCCAATAAGGCTCAATACCATGCCAATAAACCCAAGGCAAATGTTAGAGGCCAGGTTGGGTGTTCTCAGATGTTTATAAA
This sequence comes from Polyodon spathula, assembly GCF_017654505.1. Taxonomy (NCBI): domain Eukaryota; kingdom Metazoa; phylum Chordata; class Actinopteri; order Acipenseriformes; family Polyodontidae; genus Polyodon; species Polyodon spathula. The sequence goes on from NC_054554.1 coordinate 8,262,904, forward strand.
TATGTACATATTTTAACCTGCAGAGGTGCCATTTTTGCTTTTTTTAAACTCTACCCTATTTTTTTAGAGCAACAGATTGTTAAAAACCAAAATAAACTGATAATTAACTCTTTACATTTGGATGTTTCTTATAAAAGCTGCCATTGTTTGCTTTTCTGGCAGTAGAGCTTTAGCATTTTGGCTCAGGGTTTCCTTGGATTCTGGCCCAACTGTAAAAGTGCTACCATTGGCCCTTTCAATTCTGTTGCTATGCTGTTTGACCAATCCCATTTCTCCACTTATGAATCCCCACCCCTGCCCCTGGCCTGATCCTAAAAACCTCCAGACTGTACTGAAGCCTCCCTCTCCCACTTGATAATAATAAAACAAAACAAAACAAAACAAAACAAAAAACAAGCACTGGATTTGTGCAAGCAAAACCAGGCCTGTTCATGCCAAGAAAAAAACAAAACAGCTGTAAAGTAAGAAACTTCTACCATGTACTCTCTCTCTCTCTCTCTCTCTCTCTCTCTCTCTCTCTCTCTCTCTCTCTCTCTCTCTCTCTCTCTCTCTCTCTCTCTCTTTTTCTCTCTCTCTTTGTGCTCCCTCCCAATCCCTATCCCTGAGGGAATAGAAGCAGACTGTTACCCTGTCAAACATGTTCTTAAGTCTTTACACTTAAACACTCTGGACAAGAGTGTTTTTTTAATAACTTCATCAACTTAATGAACTTTCATGAAGATGTGTGTCCTTCCTAATGTTATAGTGCAAGCTACAGCTTGGCACCCTTCCATGTATTTTCTTTTGTTTAAACATTGTGCATCTGACTTTTTTGCCCTAAATTGATGTTTTTAATCCTATTTCAAATGCCACAGCTAGCATGCCTTCTAATACATATCGTTGCCTGGCAGACTCACAACGTCTAATGCACGATGTCTTCAGAACAGCTAATGTTTTTAACAGCCAACTCCTCTGAAACTGGGACTGCAGGATAACAGGATACCTCAAGCTCTGACGAATAACAGCCTCTTATGAAAAGAAGTCAATTAATTTATGTTGTGATTTCATATCATGACTCCTAAGTGCAATTCATTTCAACAGGCCATGCTTCTGGTCCAAGTTTCAAAACCCAAGAGTGAAAGGTTTCCAAAAAATGAACAACCCATTTCCTTTCTTCAGTTATAAAAGTTTAAAAAGTAAAAACAGTTAATAAAGAAACTTAAGAATATATTCTGCTCTTCTGTTTCTGATCTTGTTTGTGACGCTACACTTTTTTTTTGTAATTATTACATACATCATACTGTACCTGGCCACTTTATCAGAACACTGAATAACAGGTTGGGCCAACATTTTCCCTGATCATTTTTATTGTCCATTAATATTTCACACGAGAGGCAGGCAGAGGAATGTGTTGATGACATATAAGGTGCTCAAGTTCATCCCAAACATTCTCAGTTGGATTGAAATGTGGTGATTGTGCTGGATATGGATGAGTACCTGACATTCTCCTCAAACCATTTGTGCACAATTCTGTCACAGTGAATAGGAAAAAATAGCCATTGTCATTAGGGTACAAGTGCACCCATGTTTTGTTTAAGCTGTGCTAGTTGCTGCATTAAAACAGCTGTTTTTTAACCAATTTGTCAGAAAATATAATTTCCAAACTGAATGGAAATACAGAAACACAATAATTTAGTTAGAAGAAAAAAAGCTACAGCAAAAGTGTCACAGGAAAAGAATCTTGGTGTCAGCATATTGGAACAAGCCTAGGACAGGATGTGACATGATATCACAGAACTGTTCTTACTGTGAATTAGCAATAACTCTAATGTCATGAAATTCTACAGCTGCATTCGGGTTATACCTATTTGGTATGCCTGTATCTCAAAACCACTTATAAGTGGCTTCGTACTACTGTCCTTTTCCTACAGTATACCTGTGGTATATTTCTAACTGTGGATCATACAATGTAGCTGCCCTGAGCACAGACTCATTGATTTAGTGCCACTGCAGTGCCTTTTTGGTAAGGGTGGCTATATCCATATAAAGCAAATGCACACTGATTAGACTTCAATGCACTTGTCAGTAGAACCTTGAGAAAAGGCAGATGCATACACAGGAGTTATCCTACAGGAATGGTTGTTGTTTCTTTCAAATGTGGTGCATAGGTTAAAAGTTCTGATTAAGGTGGATACAGATAGTGCTGGCGACGAAGTGGGAGTTCTGCAAGGTCAGTTCCAGTGACAGTAGAGGAGTTTTTCTATTTAAACTCTAACCATCCACCACACTTTTCTGCACTATCTTCACAGACTCACACTCAGATATTTTTCAATATCCAAGGTAAGACAAATGTGTTGCAAGTTAGTGAATGCTGAATATTGTGTGTCATAGTGTGTGGGCTCACTGTGCTGCTAGTAATGCCGCCCTCCATATGAGATTGCAAACCAAGGCCCTGTTTGCTAGCCTGTGTGTTCAACACAGATACTGCAAAGCTTTTCAAAGTAAACAAGGGTAGTGAACCAGGTTACCCACCCGTAAGTAGACTTATTTTTAAGCCAAAAATAAAGCTTTTGTATGAATATCTTGAAGTAACATTCATCTGTATTATTCACATTCTATACTAAAGTAGGCTGTCCAAACAACTAGTGGTAAATGATCCAATTGTATCCACCGTAAATTAATAAAGCATACTTGAAGAAATTTCTCTTACACACAAGTTAAATAAAAATGGTTTGTCAGCAAACCATGTCTATTTGTAAAACAACCAACCAGCAAAACTATTCAAGTCCCGTTATGTGATAAGACACTGATTTATAAAATGTTAAAAAAAAAAAAACAAAGCAAAAAAAAACTTAGTGGTCAAGACTTTTTCACAGTTCTTAAACTCTACATACAGTACACCAGGATATTTGCACAGCTGGATCAGATAATTTACAGCCTAACATGTCATTGAAGTGTGAGCAAGCTTAAAGATCAACTCCACATGTGCTCAAATATTGTCTATGTCACCAACTGGCTTTGTTTAATAAATAGTACCATAAACTATCCTTTTATTACCTTGCAAATGTATCATCAAGTTATACTTAGGAAAGCATGATGCACTGATCACTTCTTAAAGGCAGAACTCATTCTAGGCCTATGTCGATTCCTCATTGTGCACTGCATTACCACTTGATCTGTGATTCACTTTAAATTATTGTGAACTGTTTGACAATTACAAGGCCCCTATTTAAATAAAAAATAAACACATTGTTATTGTAGTTTTTGTTTGTTTGTTTGGTTTTTTTGGTGTTTAATTTTTCTTTTTGTCATTTTTATTTCTGTGGGGGGAAGCCTTGTTTGGTTTCTCAGAAGAAACAACAAAATCAAATCCACAGATTTATCTTTAGCAAGATCTGCTTAATTTTAGAAATGTGTCTTGAGTGCATTGAAATAGGACTGTGTCTGTTATGACCAGCTTCCTTTATTTTGCTTATTAACGAAAAACTGATCAACTCAATCAGTGGCCAGTTGAAAAAGGAATCAAACAAGATAGTATGTTAGATTTGCATGTGCCCTTTAGATAATAATTTCTATTTTAACTGCTGCTTACTTTAGTTTTTTTGTATAAATTAAAAAAAAAAAAAAAAAAGACAGACAGATATTGGAATGTGTGAATAGAGGACAAGGCACAAGAAATACATTTACAGACATTTTAGGCGCCAAAGCAAAGCTTGTTTAATTTATAATTAATTTCAGTAAGATAATTTAATACATTCAGTGCAGTGTGTTTCTTATTGTATGAAGGCTGACGTTTTATGTAGTCTGGCTGAGTTGAATGGTTCTGACAGCTCAAACTGTGCAAAAGGATGTCTCTTGTAAGAACAGAAACAAAAAAATGAAGATTGCACTTAGGGAGCTTCAATTAAACAAACAAAAGTGTTGTTATTTTTTATTTTATATAATTATTTTAAAATTGAACTTATTGTTCTATGCTCAAGTACACAAGGTAAGAGGTACTGCCTCTGTGCCTGTGGGTAAAAGCATGACCATATTTACTAAACTCCATGTGAAACAGAAGGAAAGCGACAAGGTCTGAATTGACGTTACAAGGTGACTTGGTCAATTTTCAAGGCTTCTTAATCTTGCTTTCTCTCTTTTATTCTCTCTTCTGTTTGTTTAAAACAGGCCAACTTTACTTCTCTTCCAAAAAAAAAGTACATGTACTACCTGAAGGGAATATTTTTAGTTTAAAATAAATAAATAAAGGCAGCAGCCTAGATTCCAAGCATTTTAGTCACTATTGTGGGTGAGTTGCTTGTCCTTTAACAGAAATTGCCAGTTCAGGCTTCCTTGCTGTTGTAGGCAAGTAGTGCTGATGACCCAGAGGCAATCATTTTGAAAATGCACACAAGCATGCCGTATAATCACATTCAGACATGTTCAACTTTATAAGCATGTTACAACTGACACCAATGCTAATACTAATATAGTACCACTGTACTACTAGTACTACTACTACTACCACTACTACTTGGGGACCTGGGATGGAGGGTCCTGCACGGAGCGCTCGCGTCAGGAGAGATCCTGCGTCACTTTACCGACTCGGACGCCGCATGCCCTTTCTGCGGTCAGTCCGAGTCAGTGGCTCATATTTATTTTTTATGCGCCAGGCTGCAGCTGTTCTTCCTGCTGCTGAAGAACCTTCTGCTGCAGTTCTGGCTGCATTTCTCCCCCACCCTCCTCATCTTTGGGCACCCTGTTCGTGGCTCCAACAAAAAGAGAGACCTCCTTGTCAATCTGCTCCTGGCTCTTGCTAAACTGGCCATTTGCAAGACCAGGAAGCAGAAGATGAGCGGGGAAGGTCTCTTTGACTGCGGAGCCATGTTCAGGGCCCTCGTCCGTTCTAGGATTAATTTAGAGCCCGCCCACGCGGAGTCTGCTGGCGACATGGCATCGTTTGTCGACCAGTGGACTCTAGGGGGCGTGGTCTGTACCACCTCCCCTTTTGTTTTGAATATTTATTTTACAGTATTTTTGACCGGTTTTCGTTTAATTAGTTAAATGCCTAACTATTTAGCATCCTCTATTAAGAGGATGCTAATTTGTATTTTTTTCTGACGATTGCCTATTTAGGCATTTAAATAGGACTACTACTACTACTACTACTACTAATAATAATAATAATAATAATAATAATAATAATAATAATACAATGTTTTTAGTGAGTAATGTTAATGTTATTGTACTATTGCATCAAGTTCTTATAAGTAATTTTCAGTGAAAACAGATATTGGAAAGTTTTTATTTTCTTAGTATTTTGATCTAAAATCTAAAAAAGAAACAACCATATGTTACCACAGGCTGATTCAATTTCTCAATGCCACCATGTTGTTCCAGTCACTGTTTCAGATACCCTAAAGATGTAAAAAGAGATATGATATTCCCTAAAGATGGAGAGAGTTTCACAAGTTTAGGCAAGTTTTATATCCATGTCACCCTAAACATCAATGATAGATTTAGTAGCATTTAGTTTGTAGTAAGCGCTATTTGAAGCCTATACTAAAAACAAGCATGTGAATCAAAATAGTAAAAATTGAACATAAAAAAAAAAAAAAATGTAATAAAAACCAACAACCAAGCTCTTTGTTTTCTGGAGTAGGTGTTCTGGAGTGAGTTGGCTTTAACCGGTAATTACAAAAGGACACTTTATCCAGCTAAGGATAGTAATTTAATAACTGAAGATCTTTTTTTTTTTTATCCCCTCCCGTGCCAATTATAAATGACTATTGTGAGCTTCCATTCTGACTCTTAGGGTATTTGTTTTTATTTTTCATTCTGTCCCAGATTTCATTAACTGAAATGAGAACCCAGAAATCCTGTTTATGCTGATCAGGCTCCAAGACATGACTTTTATTGTAAATTTTAGATATCATGGTTGGGTTAATCAGGAAATAAAACAGAAGAATAGTTGTTCCAATGTGGTGACAGCAAACACTTTAGTTTAAACTGCTTAATATGTGTATCCTAGAACTGTGCTCTCTTTTTTTTTTTTGTTGTATCTACTTGCACATCAAAAAATGTGAAATATTGAAAACATTGAATTAGTGAAGGGTCCCTTGTACTGTAAAGAAAAAAAAATGGGAAGGGAGAATTGTAATTTGATTGTGTTTTATTTATTTATTTATTTGTGTTGTATGTTATATGTAGTGTGTTAATGTTGGTGTATTCATTGGTACATGGGATATAAATGGGTCTGTGTAACACAAGTGGTTTAAAATGTATATTTGTATTTAGGCACGAGGATTATGGATATATGGCAATTATACTATTTAGTTGGTTATCTTAGGGTCATCTTTCTATAAAGGTGCAGTAAATGTTCAGCGAGGTTCTGAATGAGTCAAACTAAAGCTTTCTGTAGCTGGAAGAAACATATCTTTGTTGTCTAAGTGAAGCATATCTTTAAACTACTCATAGTTGTCAGGGTAAAAGAAGGACACATCAGATGGAATCTTTAAAAGTAAACGGCACTGTTTGTAATTGTAAAGCATAAATCTTTCCTTTGGAGATATAGCCAAGACACACTGAAACCATAATAGCCTGGGTGGGGGGCTTTTTGGGGGGTGGGGGGCTTTTGCAACTGAATAAACAACTCTAAGATCTACCATTGCTTAGGTACAGAGTGCTGTTGGCTACAATGTCAACAGTCCCCCTTGTTTTTTGTAGCTTTATAAAGGAGCAGCAGATCCTGGTCGCCGATATCCCTGGTGAAGGCATGCAATGGAGCCAATCTGAAGCAGTGTATATCAGACCCCTATTGCTAACACATGTCAAAGTCCAAGCCATGACAGTGCATACAGGGCGTAAATCACTCCACACTGCCTCTTCTCTAGCACTGCAAGACACTCAAGAGCATGCTTACTGCCAGAAACTTTTTAAATTGAGCATTAACAGAATAGCATTTCTATCAATGTACAACAAGAGTAATTACCGACTGAAATGATAGCTACACCACCCTTCAAGAGGTACTGGAACACAATATGGGTTGGTCTACTTGACTTTATACTTTCACCTCAGATGAACTGCCTACAGTCTTGCAAGCCTCATTAACAGACAAGCAATTGCAATGTCAATGTCAAGACTAATTAAGACATTAGCTAATACATGTGTCTACTTGACTACATCAAGGGTCCATTAATGCATGCTTTGGGGCCTGTATTCTTGTATACTTGTGCACATGACATTTTTTTAAATTCTTACATGATGCAAAGAACATGATGTCATAAGCACGTAATTTGCTCATTACTGCTGTATATTATTGTCTCTATTCAGTGGTGTGTGTTGGAGAGGGTTTATTGGCAGGCCATCATGCTATAGAGAAAGGAAAACAATGGTTTCCCTCTTTTGGTCATTTTGAATGAGAAGAGCACTATACTAGGCCTTGTAGTAGGAGCAGGGGATATTGTTAGGTGCCACTGATTATGCATGATGTGGCTAAAATGCTTATTGTAAAGTCCCACTAATTGGTCCAGAAACAGGTTGCATAGTTTTGTTTATTAGAGCTGGTGTTTAGTGTCAGGGTGTCCTTCTTTTTTTAAATTTAATTCTTATTTACGCTGGCCTCATCCTCTTCTCTGAATTTCTGCTTCTGAAAGATATCTTTGACCCGCTCCAACCTGCCCTAATTACAGGCAATTAATGTGTGAACACATTAGGGGATGATTTCTAGGACTACGCTGTAAGAAGTAGCAGAGGTTTCCCAGAAAGCCTAAGTCATACTTTTGAAGCAGATCCAACCGCAGGCCTAAATACTTAGAAATTCTTAGTCATAGGTTCAGCTTTTGTAGGTTCAGTGTAAATTGAGAATTTGACAAAACACTGAAGGCAAGCAAAATATTTGGGTGAAATTATTATTGCACTTCTGAAAATTCTTTTTCAAGAATATAGTTATACTTGTAGCACCCTTTATGAGCCTATTCTTTTTGACTTAAGCAAAAGGCTTGAGGTATAAAATAATAGGCGAAAACATGTAGCTGGCTTTCCATGTTGTCTGTACTAGTTCACTGTTATGTACAGTCTTTAAATATGAGGGGTCTAGGGATGGTAAGAATTACAAATTAGCCATACACCATGGTCCTTTTTCCTTTCAAAAAAAAAAAAAATACAGACTAAAAACCTTTTATCCTTGTGCTACATGGACTGCTCTTTAGTGCCTGCATTGTTGCTGCCACTGAATTGTCATTGGAGATCATATGGTAGGGAGTCTGCTTTCATACACAATAAGGTGTTATAAAATAAGACGAAATACCATGATCACACAATAGAGGCACCTTGAAAATCATGGAGTATAATTTAATGATCTAACACTACCAGATTTAAATACTGATGCCCTGTATTGTAACTTTATAATCCTGCTGGTGTTTTCCTGAGAATTTAATTCTAATTAACACCATTAAATACAATACAAAATATAATGGAAACAAATAAATATACACTGCTGTGCAAAAGTCTTAGACATTTGCACATTTTTTTTTTCTTTGATAAGGTGGGTGGTTCCTACCATAGAATCAACCTGCGCCATCTACAGAATGTCATCTCACTTATACATTGTAAATAAAAAAAAAATTGAACTTTTTTTTGAACTCTTCTCACTCCCTTCCCAGATTGCTTCGCGCTCCACTTGTTCAGAAAAAACAAGTGTTGAGAACTACAATACTTCATATTATTTGCTCATGTATCGTTTACCTTGAGTTGTTGTGGTCACAAGTTTTTGAAGATTCTGATCAATGTAAATTAAAGATTGTTAAACGGCAAGCTTGGTCTCTTCTCACTCAAAATAAGCTGCATTAATAACATTCAAAGTTGTTATAATAGTCAAAAACAGTAGTGGAGGCTTTGAGTAAATTGTTGATGCTCAGAACATCGAATGATGATGGCCTGTGGGCCAGGAGTGCTTGCTTTCAGCTGTTAGTGGCCTGTTGGCCAGGGAAGGTTTGACCTGTTAGTGGCCTGAGGGCCAGAACAAAGGACACTGTCCAGACTTCATACCGCAAGAACCTTGTACTGCAGAGGTTGGCCCCATGAATCCTCTGACTCTGAGGAGAATCCTGGAGGCACTGCCTCGTGGACTGGACCGTGTCCCCAGAGGATGGAAAGGTTTACAAGCTGGAAAAAAGGAAGAGAATCCCTGTCTCCAGGAGCCACCCTCAGTGGAGAGAGAAAAAAGACCCTCGGTTAGGAGGAAACCTCTGGTGGTCCTGGCGGAAAGGGTGAACCCACTTCGGGCATACTAGCAATTGATTGGTGAGCTGCTGAGTGTCTGTAGGAAGAGAACAAATGTAGGAGTGGTCTGCTGCTGATGACCAGTGACCCACAGTTTTTATAAGGTGATGACAAACATTGGCTTTTGCTGTTGATGAGGCTGTGCCGATCTTGAATGAGTGCGGGATATAGAACTGGGGAGAGAGACCTGTTTTGGAGATGAAAGAAGAAAGGTGAGTTGAGAACCAGTGTCTTGTAATGACATTACGAGAACATTTGATTCCTTGCAGTGTCAGATGTACTGCTGGGATGGCTGCATTATTGTAGATGCTTCAAAGATGGTGAGCTTGTATAATGAAATTATGGGAAACTGATATCCAAACAATTTAAGCTGAGCTGCTGGAACACCATTCGTTAATTGTTTCAGTTTGCAGCAAGGTGTACCACATTCTAATGTCTAGAGACATGCCTATATGTTAATTAATACTGGGTCAATCAACGGTTTGCTACTATCGTGTCTGCTTGGAATGGAAAAGGTGAACTCCCATTCAGAGATTTGGATTTCACAATTCCAGTCATTCTCATAATAGTGGAACCCCTTAACTCATACTCGAGACAGATTTCCAGTTGTAGTATTTGAAAAGATCAGCAGACATATTAGATGGGAATTAGCGTTAGCCTTGACTGCGGAAATGGCTGCCACAATCCGAGTATTGGAGGAAAACTGGAGCATTGGAAGCTCTGGAGGAGAGTTTCTTCCTTCTTACAGATATTTTTACATGATACTTCAGGTTTTTGCCGTTGAGACGAGAGTGAAAAGACGCAAAATGAATGTTCTGCCTTGGGCATAATGCAAATTGTGAAATTGAAGTGGCTGAGCGGAGATAACGGGTTGAGTTAAGATTTTGATACTTGGAAGTTGTTAATGAGCTAATGAATGCATTCCAGGATTGTCAAGTGGGAGGCTGGCTTTGGATTTGACAGTGTCCCAGGTGATTCCGAGGAATTCTAGTTGGGCTGATGGTTTATCTTGAGATTGGGACACCTGCTGAAGAAAACAGGGATCGCAGATTGAAGATTGCTTGAGCGGGGGGGGGGATGAGGAGAAAGTTGTTTTCTGGTGTTGGGAGGGATGAATGGGCATGATTTAAAAGCAACTAGAATATCCACTTTTGGGAGCTAGGCACCGTGGCCTGCTGCTTTGATGGATTTAATAGCATCGGAAGCTGTAATGTAACAAAGGTAGAATTAATCGTGGGGAATTAGAGCATTGAGACTGGAGTGGAACTTGCTCTCGGGGTGGAAAGATCGATGATTAGGCGCTTTTCCCAACAACTCGGCCACTTCTTAGTACTTGCAAGCAGTCTAAATCAGAACTGTACTTGAAAATCTTCCATTTCAGAAAATTAAAATTATCTTGGGTAATAACCTTTAATGTTGCAAAAATATCAAATGAAGAAACCATATGTGGTCGCTGGACTTGATTTCTGACTACAGGTGCTTGCAGTGGACCACTGAGGGCAGCAGATTCTGGTTGTATGTGGGAACATCAGCTGTGGGGCCTGGAAGTGCTGAACCCGAAGACGGCGGCCATGATTGAAGTGGTGAACACTGGGCTTTAAGTAATGAAGATTGCTGCAATGTTGTAAGCAACCCCTTTGTCCATATCATTGTGCTGGGTATTAATTGAAGCAATTGAGATGGCGATGGGGTGAATGAGGAACTTCATGTCCTTGAAAATGTTGTTATGAAGCTGAAGGATGGAATCTGTTTGGCTGCGCTGCGCTGGAGAGGAGGGGACAACCATGACTGGAGAGGAGAGGCTTCTGCAGCCTGTCCTGGGACTCTGGGAGAGCGAGTTAGCGGAAGCACGCTTGCAAGAAGAAGGCAATGTTTGTGTAGCAGATATAAAGGTACAATTATTATTGAATAACACCATAGGCTTGCTTCTAGCCGGGATGTTTATATTGTTGTCGTGAAGGGTTTTTAAGAGCTTGGCGAGTGGCCAATCCTTATAAAATAGCTGCTCCGGAGGCTGAGCCTGCTGATGGGGCATTTTCATTTCAAATGATGAGATAGAGAAATTAATGTGATATTTTGAGGAGATCTGGCAGGGAGGGAGAACCGGTCGCAGCGTATGCAAAAAAAAAAACTCCAAAAAATACAAAAAAATGCAAACGCAAGGGAAAGAACATAGACTGTGATGTGGATTAAATAAGAGAAAATAAGAGAGGTGGAGCCCTAGCCCCCACCCCCAAACCTCACTTTAAAGTTAACATATAATAAAATGCATATAATTTTCTGTTGCAACAATTATGCATTGACTTGTAGAACACTGAAGCATATGACATGTTTATCTTGTTATTTGGGGAGAATCAAGGCTTGAATCAAAGAACACATGACATTGACTTTGAAAATAAAATAAAATAGATTAACCTGATGACTTCCTCTGTACAAGTCACAACCCACAGTATGTACAAATGTGTCCCAACAATAAATAATAGCATGTCAGTCATTTTATTATTAGCAATGTAAGGTTTGGACGACGCAATGCCATGGCTCAGAAATGGACCAGATGGTGATTCAATCTATATGGGTGATGGGTAACCTTGCCATAGGGAAACAGTAAGGCAAAATGGGCTTACACAGAATGATTGGCCACCAAAATTCACCCTCTTCAATCCAATTAGGGATGCCTTCTTGGAAAAGAAAGAATATGCTAAGCAGTAAGAAGGAACTTCTCAGAAGGAAGGATTAGAACAGTGTTTTTATGCTGCACAGAAATCATTTTTCAGAGCCTATGTTAGCAAATTGATGTCATAAATTAGTGGTTGATGCAATCCTGGGTGATTCCCAGAGTGTAAAATGCTCTATTACAATCCAGTTGTGGCTTATCCCTGCAGAGTATAGGCTGAGCAAAACTCTAGGTGGCTTAAGAACAATATACAAAGTACAAACAGGTTTGGCCCATAATAAGAGGACTTGCTACATAAAAAGGACTTCACTGTCTTTTTGTAGTTGGACACACCCTGTAATAATTTTTTATTTGTAACTTTATTTAGCCTGGGATTTTCTTGGTAAGACATTTCTAAGTAATTACATTAATTAATTAGCACATTACTAATAGCCACGCTGAGTTTATGCAGACCGGAATGGAAATGAACAAAACAAGCTATGTTTCAAATTAAACTATTGCCAGTGTCTGAGTAGAATGTGCAACTGAGTTCTTATAAACCAGATTGTTATGATAATGCTGTGGTCACTGGTTAATGTTGCTTCATTGTGGGGTGGAAGTCTATTATTGTGTCTTTATTTCAATTCATTAAAAAAAAAACAAAAAAAAACATCCCCACAAAAAGAACATTACTAGCCTTTATATTCTTTAACTATAATAGCCCTTCAACCTCATTCTTTTCATTAGAACTAAAGTCATTTCAGAAAAAAAAATCATATACCGGTAATTACATGTTTCTTTAATTGGGTCATTTATATCTGCATTTAAATACACATATACTGTATTATATAATGAATCCAAATGAATAATAAGCCAGACACCCACTGAGAATATTAAATGATTAGATTCATAATTACTGAAATGTCCCTATAGCATAAGACTCATACAGTACAAGGTGTAGATACTGAAAGGCATGTTAAAAAAAAAAATGTAATAGCATTTACTGCAGAACATTCCACATTAATGTAACAAAATGACAGCAAACAACCTAAGAGACCTTGAATTGTATTACGTTGTGGTTTGATTTTAATTTTTTCACATGAACCAGGGTTTTTCCTTTCAGATATGTTTTCGAAATAAGCACCACTGTTCATGAAGAGCTTAAACAAAGTAAAGAAATTGATTTAAAACAAACTGAATCTAAAACGAGTATTGTATTCATGGTCTTAGTTGAAATCTGAAAAGCAGTACCTCAGCACACCCATTAGACCTGCATTAAACTGATGTGTCATAATTAAAATGTATTATGTTTTGAAAAGTAAATAGAAAATGAAAATAATAATAATTCATCACACGTCCTGCAGCTGTTTGTTTAAAACAAGTCTTGTTTAAAGTAATGTTTAAAAACTACTGCCCAAGGCAGAAAGCACAGATAAAGTACTGCCACTGAAGGAAGTGCCCTCATCTAACTCACTGTTTAGGAAATCATATTTGTTTAACAAGAGATATACAGGCAGATTACAGCTATCAACCATTCTGAGAAATATTGTCATAACCTAATTAAAATAATTGCAAGCAAACCACAGCTAATAAACTGATAAACCATGAAAGAGGTATAATGATATAACTAGACATGTGTTGCATTTATTAATATCTGTATACTTGCCATCAAAAATGATCTCATTTCTGTGAGTGGCTTATAGTCAGCAATGAAACCAATTCCCATCCATATCTAAGAACACAATTACAGTACACTATTAATATTTGCTTTATTAAACCTTTTTGCTGTTAAACTAAACCACACATGATTTATTATATTATTGAGATTATTTAAGGTGCAGTGATAAACTACAGATTTTTCGGGGTCTATTCATAAAGGGTTAACGCCTGTCGAAATGAGAAAACAGGAGTACATGATCGGATTCGGTCCATAGACGCCTATTTTGCTATTCATAAGAGATCATTCAGATGCGTCGTTAAGCCCCAACGATTCTTGTCTATGAAGGCATGTTTTTAACGAATTGAGAGAAAGGTTAATGATTACCTCAGCGTTCTGAGCGTCAACCTGCTATTCATAAGAGAGAACAACAGCAAAATGCTGTCGATAACTAGGAGTTATTGAACGTTTTCCACAGTAGCGTATAGTAGTCTAAACTAACAACAGCCTCGGAAGACTATTTTTTTAAAGACCTATTTTATTATTACACTTGCTCTGTTATACAGTTTGACATAATCATGATTAACACTGCCTATTTTGAAAAAAAAAAAATCTGTAGCTTTATATGAACATATTCTCTGGCATAATCATTTTGAAACAGTGCTGTGAAGTGGAGAGCAAGTGAGACTGAGAATAGACAGTGTCACAAAGAGAGCTGAAATGGGGGACGTCAGACCAGAAACAGGAACCAGGAAATAAACAAAGAGATGGAGTTTTGGGGAAGCTGAGCGCTTGCTTGCGCTCAGCATTTAATGAAAGAACAGAACAGTAAATAGCAAGGCTGTAACAAACAAAAAAACACAGGACACGGCACTTTCTCCAAAACAAAAAGACAAACAAAACAGACTATACATACAAAACAAGGTGAGCAGATATTTTTAACTACTATTATTACCTCCGTCTCCAATCCCGTTCTCCACTCACTGAACACACAACCCTGAGTGAGTGAAAACATGCAACTTTTATGTAGCTGTCTCGGTACAACTGCACGTGAATTAATAAAGTGCAATTCCCCGTGCTCACATATTATTACTTTTTACTTGCACGTGAAGTGCTGCACAATCCTCGTGCCTAAATACAAATATGCATTTTAAACACTCGTGTTACACAGACCTGTTTATATCCAGTGTACCTATGATTATACACCAATATTAACACACAACATAAAACACAAAATACATACAGGGGCGGGCACTTTGCAACAACAGTTATTTTATTATTTCTTTGCCTTGATCTGCTGCTGATAGCGGTCCTTTTCCTTTTATTTCTTTTACCTGTTTTCACAATAAACAGTTTGGACAACTTGTGTGAACCGGTTTATTTTCATGGAGCGTTACAATATACAGTATACCACTGCTGTTGATGCAGTCAGTGGAAAATTTCTCCACTTAACTAAATTAGGGTAAAGTTTATGTTCCAACATAAAATATATTGATATCAGGCAAACCTTTTCTTCAACTGATACTTTGCATTATAGATCCTCCTGTTTTCTGTAAGCATTTAATTCTGACAGCAGCGTAAATGTGATATTTTAAGGCTTGCTGACAATGATTTGAAGAGTAATTTTTGGAAATCATCTGCGTGCTGAAGAGATGAAATCCTGACAGCCAAACAGTTAACAGATTCTCAGGTTTCACGTTGGCTGTAAATTTAGGCAGAAGACAAGCAGGTGGGGGCCTCAGCAATAGAAAATGACACCATTTGTTAGATGTACAGGTTTCTTAACTATTTTCAAATGGAAAATTACCAATGTATTTTTGTGCGACCACCAAAACATCTTAACTACTGTAGTGGGTTTGTAGTGAAAGAACACACTAGGAAGCGTTATTCCTGTTTTAGGTACATGCTTAATACAAGCAGGAAAAGGTTTCAAACATTGGAGCAAAGCCTAGATGCCTGCTCTATCTTTCGAGCAGGCTGCATAGCAGAGCTCCAGACCAGAGTTAATGCAGATTATTTCTAGGCTTGATTAGTACACTGTTTTACAACTTTATAGGCCCAATTAACAACAACAAAAATTCTTGTGCAACTTCTTAATGCTAGTCTCTGATGTTGTAACTGTTCATTATGTGAATGAAGTACTGTACTTACTAAACAAACAGTATAGTTTTTGGACCACTGCTATTTTATAAGGTAATGTATAGGTAAATAGGCAAAACACAAAATACACATTGCATATTTCCAGCAGGGTCTTTGTGACTCATAGAACAAAGCTATTCAACCAATTAAAGAGGAAGGAAGCTATTCTTTTATGTCGGAAAATCACACTAATAAAACAAACAACTGAAGCATTTAAACATTTCAAACAATCTGGCACAAGTTGCCTATTTTACTAATTAATGAGGGGAAATAGCAGGAATCTGTTCTAAAAATGCATAACTGGTTTATTGCTTAAAACAAAGCAATTGCATGATAAAAAAGCTCTGTTACAAATTGGAATCAAAGTCCTTAGAACAATTGCACAAAGAAAACTTAACTTTAACATTTGTAGTACAAGTGTCTGATATATATTCTATACAGCTCTTACATACAGAATATATGTTACAATATAATATAATTTTCATAGCTAGACAGGGATATTTATGTCAGGTATTCATCTGCTACTAGGAGTGATTTAAAAACAGTCCTGTTTATTTCCACCTGCAGCACAAAGTTAAATGCTTTGGACTTTGACTCCATTTATCCCAATTAGAATTTCAGGCTTGCAGATTCCAGTCTCTCCGTCTTACTCTGATGGAGGGGTTCTACTCATGAACGTACTATTCTAGTATGGGTGTTAAATAATTGACTGTGTGTGTGTCGGGTGGGGGGGGTTGTGGAATGTTGACAGAACTAAGGGCTGTAAATATAAATATATATATAAATGTGATGCTGTACTTACAGGCAATCGTTCACCTTTGTTTCACATCTAGTTGTGCAGTAGATTGTTTTTTTGTACTGCAGATGGAGAGACTAGTTTGATACTATAAAACAAGATAATATTAAGTTTGACAGAATGGTTTTATGGTGCTGATGGAGATATGGCATCAGTGCAGCTATTTTACTGGTCACCCTTATGCTTTTCCAGTTCACTTTCACTGCAGAGAGAGCAGCTGTTGCAAAGCTTCAGCAGCCATTCATTCCTTCAGGAGGAACAACAATCTTCATAAAACATGTACATTACCTCCAGTGTTGTCTGTGAGAAAATGTCGGCTTGGCCTACTTTTGTGAAACGAGGGTGAAAGACAAAGAACATACTGCAGAATGTAAATCAACGTCTTACACTCGTTACATCATTTTAGACAGAACAGAACGGAAAATTTATTGGCAGTACAACAGCTTAGAACAATAATTTGCCACATGATCACAATTGCAGTTATGATGATTAATTTATTTTATATCTCTAGGACATGATTTCACACCACCGAGAATATTGAAGCCTTCTGTTGGCCAAAATACAGTCAGGTCAAAAACTGGCGTTTGGTCCCGGCTGGAGAGTGTAATGGTTGATCTCATAGTTCATAGTGACTGCTGGAACTTTTTTTAGCAGGCACTGAGCAGGGAATTGATTTTAAAATCTTTCTTCTGACATACAAAGCTCTGATGACTTTAGAGCCTGTCTCTATTCATGACATGATGTCCCCATATGCCCAACTCACTCTCTGATGTCATTAGTTGTTGGCTAACTGTTCAAAAGAAACAGCATTTAGTAATTATGGAACTTACACATCTGGTCAAATGTAACCCCCCTCACTCTTTCCCCCTTAGCAATAAAATAAAGAAATATTTAGCTTGGGATCTAATGATTGCAGTTTGGAATCTGGCTGTTTGAAATACTTTTTCAAAACACAGTGTTGGGCTTCGGAAGCCTAATGTGAAATTAAGCCTTCGATGTTTTAAAATGGCACGCAGATATTTTCTTTGGTTAAAATGTATTTAAAGTTAGCTGAGTAATAAGCATAAATGACAATGAAGGAATATAAAGCTTATTACTAGTGCTTCTAGTTTGGTCCCATCTTCAATACACATTAAAAAATACTGAAAAATAATGTAAAATTAGACTGAAGCACAGTCCCATTTTTAGCTATGACTGCTCTGAGTATGAATGCTTACAGAAATGATAAACATAAAAATATAGTTTATTGTGGGTTTAGTTTGAATTATTTGACATTTTTATTCTTGTATTATGTAAAACCCCAATGCGACTCAAACTGAAATGTGTTTTTTAAAAACGTTACAATATGATCTATGATACAGTATAGATAAAGTAGTTTCCAAAGCGTTATATGTTCTTTGTTAGTTTCTTTGCTGTTTTTTGTTCATCAGGTAGAAACATTGGGATATTCTATATTCCATCATCATTTTCACTACTAGTTTAAGCTACTTGTTGCTAGTCTTCTTATGATATCAAGTTGTGACATCCATCAATAACAAATAAACAAACAACAATATGTAAATGATTTTGACATATTTTGGCAAAATACTGAAGAAAAAAACAAATGTTAGTTGTTATTCCTTAGATAAATTCATTAGAACTATCTTTAAGCTATCTTATTTATATGTCTTGACGTGATTTATAAATGACACACATTTTCATTATTTATTTTTCGATTATGTTTCGGATTGTGCTTTATCTCAACATATTTTTTATTTGGTCAATAAACAATAAATATAATTTGTCTCCTTGGTGTAATAATTTACTTAAAGAAATGTACTTTAGAGTTTTCAATACTTCTGAGCCTGTAGTAAGTCACGTTTCTCGTGTTACGTTGTATGTACACAGTTAAGCACATTTCTCAGTGGCATAATTCTCCATCTGTCACCATTAATCATCAATAACTGGCACCCATACTGACAAGTGACATGAACTACTAAAGGTCAGATTGCATTACTTAAATAAGCAGCTTATTAATTTTGCTCTGGTATGTTTGCTTCAGGTTTCAAACAGGGTGTCTAATTGCTTTCCTACTGTTCTTGTGTTGGATTTTAGACTACGAAATGGTGTGGACTGATAACTCACTTCACTGATATATTATAGGTAGTTCTAATGCAAGCTTTCATATATTTTCTGCCAATTTTCTCCAATGGCAATGGCTTTAAGGATGATACTATGGTTCTGTAGCACAAGGAGGGGCAGCACACATCATTGGTAGAATGGTAACTGTGGTAAGTACATTCAGTGGTATAAACAGAGGTAATTTAATGCAGTGTGATGGTTCCACCAGTGGTACAATGTGCCTTATGTGTTCCAAATCCATTGTGTTGCAATTAGTCTCTTTTTTTTTTTTAGTTAGTGTGTTGGGTTAAGGGAAACAGTGTAGAACATGGATGTGGGCTGTTTTCAACTGTACTGAGGAAATCTAAATTAATTTCTATATGCTTCTAGAGTGGATCTGATGTAATGCTCTGCTGCTTTCTTCATTTGTTTTTAGTTTTGTTTGTGCTTTACTAACGTCAGGCGATGATTATTCCAGAATAAATAAAAGTAATTCCAATTGGTAGAGACTGACAATAGGTCTAAATTAACTTTGTATGTACTTGTCTGAATCTGTTTATTAACTCTGCAAACTAGTAGAACAAGCTAGACAGTGCATTACTAAATTTCCTGGAATAGACATAATGAAGCAAAGCTTGTTGGAAGAAAAAAGATAGAGTATGGGGGATCAAAGTCCACTATTCTATCTACTTTTTGGGGTTTTAGGCTCATACGTATGTCACTTTTAGCTGTGCTGTAAAAAGAATAAATAATGATAATTACATTGAAAAAAAAACCTGTTTAAGCCCCATGGCTCTCAATGGTGGACACAGGACAAAGTCAGTTTTAAAGGTTTCTGGCCTTTTTTCTTTTTCTGGCCCATTTTTAAAAGAATCCACACAGTTATGTACTCCAGACGTCATTCGCACTATGCTTTAATGTTATAATAAACTAGAAATAGAAATCTCCAAGACCCTCAGATTAAATAAAAAACATCATGTGTGCAGTTATGGGTTCTGCCCCGTCGATGTACTTAAAAACTCTATAGCCAAGAATGCAGATGAGCCTAGCTCTGGTACGTGGGTGGTCACCAGTTCATGCCCAATGGATATTAATTTATTTACTTAAAAAAAAACACATGGTACAATCTGCATAATCATGGGGTACATACCATACATGCATGTACACTGACGCAGGATGACGGTAACTGTCTACATTCTCAACTAAACTAGGGTTTTGACCAGATTTTTTATACAATGCTAGTGATGCCTTATTTGTTTCCAAGCCTACTTCTGGAGTGACTACACCAGAGAATATAAAAATAAATTAAGCAATGTTTGGGCTAAAAAGCAAACAAAACAGACAGATCTTTCAACCATCAATAATATGAAACATTACATTTTGACAGCACTGATCACGTTTGGTTACAAAACACCAGCTTAGCAAAAGGCACTTGTGCATCTCCTCACTGTCTTGAATTAGCTCACTATAGAAGGATGGCAACGGAATTGCTATAATTAAAATATTACATCTCCTGCCTTCTGGTGCCTGTGTGAAAATTATGTAATTCCTCTAATGGGTTCTCACTAAACTGTTGATTAAGCTTTATTTCTTTTTATTTTTGCTTTGGTTAACTTGTTGCAATGGCATTTTGTTTACGCATTATGAAACGAGGATATGTTTGAAAATTCTGTACACACAGTAATGACAAAATAAATGTAATGTTTCAATACCAAAGTGCCCTTGATCATTCTTGTTCAACCGATGAATTTGGGAGGGCTGAATCTGTAAGGTATTTGTTATATAATGTTGAAAAGCAAAAGTAGTTTATAATTCATACAATTATATCACACATATAAATAGCATTACAAAAAGTTTCATATTTATTTTGTTAATCCTCAATTGCCTGATGTAAAAATAAATAAATGTTAGTTTAATCTTATTTGATATTGCTCATTGATTAAAAGAAACTGTAGACTTGTCATCCAAATTATTGTCATTACCTTGCAACATATACCGTTAAAGGTGTTTTTATGACATTTAAAACTCATTTTTTCTTCAATTTAATGTACACTACATTGAAATATGTACAGTATTTAAACATCACATTCCAGCCTTTCATATGACTGAATTTTCCAAAGAAAACATGATGAAGTATGTCCATGGAGCATGACAGAGTGCTGTTATTGTGGCTGTCTGTGTGGAGTTTGCATGTTCTCCCCGTGTTTGTGTGGGTTTTCTCCGGGAACTCTGGTTTCCTCCCACAGTCCATAGAGATACTGGTTAGGTTGATTGGTCACTCTAAATTGCCCTCGGTGTGTATGTGTGGTGCCCTGCGATGGACTGGCGTCCCATCCAGTGTGTAGTCATGCCTTGTGCCCTATGTATACCTGGTTAGTCTCCGGGTCACCACGACCCTGTAAAGGAATAAGCGGTAATTGAAAATGGATGGATAATGTTTTCAAAATTCAAGGAATATTTAAAAATTGTATAGCATGCCATTATTTTAATGGGAATAATAAAAGGGTTTGAAGTGTAGACTAGAGCACTTCGGTAAAAAGAACCAGATGCTGTTTAAAAAAAAAAAAAAATAGATCCCAATATGTTTAATACTGTATTACAAAAAGGTGGTCAAACATACAGACTTCTGGATATGTTGTTATATTGCACTAGATTGTGCTAGTATCAGATTCAAATAACCAGACAAATGTTTTTGGTGGTCTTGAAACAAACTGCAAACCACATCACACAGCAAAAGCACAGCTTTATGCAATCCAATAGATGCTAGTCTGTTCTTAGAACATAAGAACATAAGAACATAAGAAAGTTTACAAACGAGAGGAGGCCATTCGGCCCATCTTGCTCGTTTGGTTGTTAGTAGCTTATTGATCCCAAAATCTCATCAAGCAGCTTCTTGAAGGATCCCAGGGTGTCAGCTTCAACAACATTACTGGGGAGTTGATTCCAGACCCTCACAATTCTCTGTGTAAAAAAGTGTCTCCTATTTTCTGTTTTGAATGCCCCTTTTTCTAAACTCCATTTGTGACCCCTGGTCCTTGTTTCTTTTTTCAGGCTGAAAAAGTCCCTTGGGTCGACACTGTCAATACCTTTTAGAATTTTGAATGCTTGAATTAGGTCGCCACGTAGTCTTCTTTGTTCAAGACTGAACAGATTCAATTCTTTTAGCCTGTCTGCATATGACATGCCTTTTAAGCCCGGAATAATTCTGGTCGCTCTTCTTTGCACTCTTTCTAGAGCAGCAATATCTTTTTTATAGCGAGGTGACCAGAACTGCACACAATATTCAAGATGAGGTCTTACAAGTGCATTGTACAGTTTTAACATTACTTCCCTTGATTTAAATTCAACACTTTTCACAATGTATCCGAGCATCTTGTTAGCCTTTTTTATAGCTTCCCCACATTGCCTAGATGAAGACATTTCTGAGTCAACAAAAACTCCTAGGTCTTTTTCATAGATTCCTTCTCCAATTTCAATATCTCCCATATGATATTTATAATGTACATTTTTATTTCCTGCGTGCAGTACCTTACACTTTTCTCTATTAAATGTCATTTGCCATGTGTCTGCCCAGTTCTGAATCTTGTCTAGATCATTTTGAATGACCTTTGCTGCTGCAACAGTGTTTGCCACTCCTCCTACTTTTGTGTCGTCTGCAAATTTAACAAGTTTGCTTACTATACCAGAATCTAAATCATTAATGTAGATTAGGAATAGCAGAGGACCTAATACTGATCCCTGTGGTACACCGCTGGTTACCACACTCCATTCTGAGGTTTTTCCTCTAATCAGTACTTTCTGTTTTCTACATGTTAACCACTCCCTAATCCATGTACATGTGTTTCCTTGAATCCCAACTGCGTTCAGTTTGAGAATTAATCTTTTGTGCGGGACTTTGTCAAAAGCTTTCTGGAAATCTAAATAAACCATGTCATATGCTTTGCAATTATCCATTATCGATGTTGCATCCTCAAAAAAATCAAGCAAGTTAGTTAGGCACGATCTCCCTTTCCTAAAACCATGTTGACTGTCTCCCAGTACCCTGTTACCATATAGGTAATTTTCCATTTTGGATCTTATGTGACTGCAGCTCAGTTGGTATGAAATTCTTCCTTGGGTTGGAAAGTGATTATAATGTAGTCTTTAGGTGGAATTTAAATGAATCTACCAACCTTCAATGTTGTGCCATGAGAGGTCTTCTTTGCTCTGCAGGCAATTACAAACCTTTAGTAAGTGTCAAACAAGAGCAGAGTGGTTGGCCTCTGGGTCATGGCTGAGTGGTTGCTGAGATGCACTTCACTTCACCTTCACCAATTAAGACACAAAAAAAGCGTTCTGCCTTTCCTCCATCCTGGTCCCGTGTTCACAGTTCCCTTTTAACCATATCGTAATGAACTCTCTGAGCTAGTTTATTGAGTTTCATAAAGATACATATGTGTGCTTTGAAAAGGGATCCCTGGTTCTGTTAGCGTGAGTTCACTACCCCATAATAAAAATGGAATATTACTAATAAACACTAGTCACGTAACAGTAAATATTTATATTACAAAAAAATCCTAAAAGTGATTTTCTTTTCATTTTAAATTAAATGGCTAAAGTGGGAGTTCGTATTTAATGACTAATTCATTTATAAATATAACTGACTCAATTTCTAAGTTGAAAATTAAAAACGTAGCTTTGAAAAAATATCTTTCCCTTATCACCATGTGGGGGGAATTATATTTTTTCTGCTGGAGGCTCTTTTGCCTTCCGTGGTTTCTCTCTCGCATTCCTGAGAGAACATTCATATTTCAATATCTCCTGAGAGAACCCCCCTCTTTATTTATTGTACTTATTAACCACCACACTGCGGGAAATGTATTCCTACAGTGGCTTTTTTTATTAAAAAATGTCTTAATGGAGAAAAAAGCTTACTCCTTTGATTGAAATTATTGATACTGTCATGAAATGGTAGAAGAAGCCTTGAAGAGTTCACAGTGTGTCATAAGATTTTGCTGATCGTGTCTAAATCTTTTTTCTGTCAATACCAGGAACCTTGTTTAATGATCTTAATGCTTTACACTTATGAAAATGGTGGAACTATATTTCAAATAGCAGTTACTGTGCAAGTGTAAGTGAATTCTTGGCATGCAGAGTTTCTCTTATTGCACTGTATAACAAACATTATCTTGAACGGTTCAGCTTTGCGTTGCAGTTCTCTTGCCCAAACTGCACCAGACACCATACTGTCAAATAACAGACACCTGTGCATGCAGCAAGTTTAATGTTTGAGTTCTGAAACTTCAGGTGTATTCCCATGAGTATGGTTAGTAAATGTTAAAACAAATGTGGCTGTATCTATTCTTAGAGGGCTAGCATGGACAATGATATTTAACCATTATGCATTGCCTAGTAGGGCATAAAATAGTCGACAAACACAATGTTTTGCCAAGGTCTTTCTGTTTGTCATCTCTGTGGAAAAGTCATGTCGACAACTTCTTGATGCCTCTGCAAATTGATAATAGTGCATACCTTTGCACCTCTGATCTACATATTAATTGTATTTGGTAAATGTCTCAGTAGCTACCTCATTAACTTAAAATCATTCCTTCCTTTCGCATCCAGAGAAAGTGACTATAGCAAAATACTAATCGGATTAATAGAGATATATAACTTAAAGCTGTTCATTTTTTTTTTCTTCAAACACTCCTTGTGTTAAAGGCAACTCATTATTTCCTTACCAGTTTTGTTGCATCGAAAGAGGTTTTTTCTCTTTAGCGCTAGAGAAAAAACACACATTAAGTCAAACAGTATATATTAATTATACTGATTATACTATACATTGATTTTTTTGTGGGGAGGGATTCCAATATCTATTTAAGTGATCATTATAAAGCTTAAAATAGTTGCATAATTGTTTAGACTAAATAATGACTGGAAACACAATCAAAGGAATCAATTTAAAAAAAAAAAAACATTATGATTCAGAAAAGTTTGTGAAAATCTGGTGATTTTGTTAAAGGGCAGTGATGAGGAACTTTTTTGGGGGGTTTGGAGGGTCACAACCTAGTTTAACCTACTACCTAGATGCCAGTTCTATCATTAGATGTTCATTTCTAATGCCTGTGCTAAGTGCCATTATACATCAAAAGAGGGTGATTGAAAGAAGAAGAACATTTCACATGCCTTGTGTCATGGGAGCCCTTGAGTAAAGGAGTTTTAAGAACCCATGGCTCAGGGTATTAAGGTTTAATTAAGTAGATTTTTTTAGCAAATTTTTTCTGTATGTGGGCTGTATAATTTAAAGACTCAAATGAGTAGGGAATCCCATACCCCCAAAAATGGAAATAAATACCAATTCATTCATCATAATACAATCTTGTTTCAGTTTTAGAAAAAGCTAATAAAATGTATACATTTCTGGATGGCTGTTTTTTTTTAATGAAGGCGGTCATATGGAGGTGGTATATCTTAATCACACTTGTCTCTAAATGAACACACCGGCATCCTTTTCACACTATCTGAGCACAGACAACCACAAAAGATTTTCAGTGTTCTTCAGCATGCTTTTTCTCACATTTGTATCTCCTGAGAATGAAACTTCACCACCCCCCCCCCCATAGACTGAATCATTAGTTTTCTGTTTATAGCTGATTTGCTCAGATGTGCTGAGTTTCTACGAACTACTTGGACAATTTCTGTATTCCAAATTAAACCACTACAATAGGTAGGCTTATTGTTTTCAGAGCAGTAGCATGTTAGCAAGCTGGCATAAAAACAGTTTCACAATATGCTACCTCAGAAACTGTCTGCATCTAAATTCATTAGAAATAAATGCCAGTACAGACGGACATAGGGCTTCATTCCAAAGGCACAGAAAGGTATGGTAGCCACGACTACTGTGCTTCCAGAAACTGAATAAAGTGTATTTATTGGATGTATCATGACAACCATATAAGGTTTACCTTATAACATTATGATCAACAAATACAAAAAGTAGGGATATTGTATTCATAACAACTGTTAGCGCACATAAAGGGTTTACAAACACGATGGTGCCTACACTAACTGGTTACCAAAGATGCAGAACATTTACAACTTCTTAATAGAGGAAGCTGTTTATTCAAGGTCCCTTTGCCATTTGGGGTTTACTGTTAAAGGCATGAGATGGCTTACTGTAGTTCAGATGGCTGTAAATACATTGTTGCATTTCCTTTCAAGACATTTTTATAATAGCGAGAGACACAGTGCATCATACAGTTCAACAAGCATGAACATGAATATGGTTTATCACAAATTTTTGTTTAGCTGAACATATATGAGCTTTGTTGTATGGCCTCTGACCTGTGATCACAGAAAGGTGCACTTCTGCTCTGGAGTATCTTGTTTCCTGTTAAATACGTTTAATGATTTTCTGTTAATAAAGGTGTTTTAAAATGTGCCTGGTGCATTTCTAGACACCATTATATAAACCCCATTTGCAGATACTAATTTTACTAATCACCAGTTGAGTAAGGGTTTCCCTGTAATAAGGATACACTGCTTACATTTTCTTAATTGAACAATAGCCACTTGTTGTTGTATTTTCAAGGTTGGTAAACAAATAAGACTCAACCCAAAGGTCAACCTTCAAGATACACCTTATCAGGGATGAATATATTCTGATTGCAGGAGCTGAAGAGTGTTCTTCATTGTGTGTTACTCTACATCTTAATCTTTAGAAATCTCCTGAGAAGTATACTTGTCCCTTGAATCCTTCACTTAGACTCTTGAGAAATGAATGCTTGTCTGCAGAAGTTCCTACATATTAAGGTTTGCGCACATCACTGTGGAAACACACGATTATGAACTCTATAAATTAGACAACAGATGCTAATATTTGGAATGTTATCAAGATGTACATTATCACAATTTTAACAGCTATTCCACTGCACACAATACACTTTGCTGTGTAAATAAGCAATCATCACTAAACAAACTAATATTATATCATATCCCATAAATCATCTCTACATTATTTCCAAAGAACAGGTTTGCATTTGATACCTTTAACTAAACGACAGAATGATATTCTATAACATGGCCAGAAAGAAATAGTACTATTGTACTTTTTTCTCACTCAAAAACACCTGTTGGTTTAATTCAGATTGGCAATATACTTTATTTCTAATGACAACAGCTGTCATTAACATTGAATACATTTGGAGTGCTTATGAAAACGTGATCACAATAACACAGTGGCACTGTTTTATCTTTGTCACCCACTCCCTGGTTTGATGTCAATTCTCAAAAGCAATAAATGATAATGTTTTTGTTTTTCTTTCCACTAGGTTAGGAGGTGTTGTCCACTTCTGTTCCTGCGTTGAAGAATCAGACTTTCTAACACTTATACCTCAAAAAACAAACATATTATATTCTGTTTTCAACTAGGGATCTTAGAGTCCTGATATTTGGGGGGAAAACTTCAATAAAGCAATTCTAGTCGTATAAAATTACCCCAAAAGATAATTTAACTGCTTCTACAGTACCTGCAACTTACAGTCATTGTTTCTAGATAGTATAATAATTATGATGCTTTCTTTCTTTTTCTTTACTTACTAAAATATATTCCTTAAAAGGTTATTTTAAACACATGAACACAACTGACAACAAAATCCCTTTAGGTTCAGTGATGTTAATCACAATAAATGACAACATTTTTTTTTTTAGCAACAATGGTCCTCAAGTTTTGAAAATCTAGGACACAAGTCTAAGAAGGAATGATGGACTACAAGTCTACTTCATGATATTGAGTATTTTTAGAAATCTACACATTTATTCATGTCTGCATTCAGCAAGAATGACCCAAGTGTCCTTGTATTATGTTAAGTCTGCACTATGTGTATAAATGGACATTTAAAAACCTGTTAAACTAACATTTCTGGACTTAGGGGGCAAATATGAGTTGAGTAGGTTAGTGTTGGCCAATAAACAACAGATGTGATTGAGGAAAAATTCTTAAATGTTAGCCTTTCCCTCTTGTTGAAAAGGAAGAATGATAAACCCCTTGTGTTGTCAAAAGACCCCTGCTGCCAATAAGCTGTTGCATAAATGATCTTAACATATACATACATATTTTTCACCTATGTAAATCTTAAATTAATGTAACTGAAAGGTTTATCCATTTTATTAAAAAAAAAAACTACCCCAAAATCAGAGATGCAACTGTATAATGACTTGAGAATAGATGAAGTATGACACTTTATGCAACATCAAAAAATGTCTACCTAAATTGTTATTTATTTATAAAAGATAGATTATTATTATTATTATTATTATTATTATTATTATTATTATTATTATTATTATTATTATTATTATTATTATACTACTACTAACTTAATGAATGATACAATTATTATATTATATATTTTAAGATAATTCTATAAAAATGTTTATTTCCTAAAGGGATCCCTAGTTTCCAAAGAAAGTGAGTTATTATAATATTATTATTATGATTATATTCGCTTATTATTATTATTTAATAATAATAATAAAAAAAACCTTGAAAGCAATCTTTTTTCAAGGACGGGATGGTCATCTACACCGAATTTATCATTAATGGTGAGACAAGATTATAAATTTTGCTATTTAGTGTTATTATGTGTTTTTTTGTCTCTCAAAGGAAGTGAGGAAACATGATTATCAGAAATCTCTAACCTAAACTCAGAACCAGTATCGTGGTGGATATCAACAGAAAATGATCAACTGAGTAAATAAGATGAAAAGATACACCAAGCAACCAAGGATTTACAAGGGCTGCATTAACATCATATGTTGTCAGCTAATTATAAACCTAATGGAATGCTGGACACTGCCCCTGCAGGCCATTAACTGCAGTTAAAGGACCTCCATTAGATCATTAAAACTTAAGTATCAATCAACATTACGTTTTCTCACATTTCAATTTACTCTGATATTGCATTAACATTTTTAAAGGCAATAAACTATTAGTCTTCAGCAAGCCAACGTAATTTCAAAAGCTTCTCAAGCATTTTGAACCACTGTACAACATGCATTGTTTTCTAGTAACAAGAAGGTAGTTTAATTTATAGTGCCTGTACTTTTTCCTCTTCATTTTTCATCATTATCTGATTATCGTTTTTGATTCTCTCAACAAATGTCTTTCATGAATCCAGGACAGTGAATCATACTTTTACTTATCCAATTAAGTGATCTGACAACTATTAAAAGGATTTATACACTGCACTCTCCTCGCTATTTCTTGGTATTTGAGGTTGGACATTTCTCTGTGGCGTGTCTTAGATAAAGCAATTGCAGTCTATGCTGTGGCTTTGCCATGTTCTCTTACCTGGTCAGTTTTAATGCATGATGGCTGGAATAGTCTAAGTTTTAAAATCTTTAAAATATAAATGCACACTTTCAGTACCAAAAACAAATCCAAAAGTATTGTGAAATATGAATATATGCAGAGTGACTGGGGTGGGACATATATTGCCTATTTTACACCACTCATCTTGTTTACTTACCTTGGTATCCCTGAATGCAAGTGATTTTATTGAGAAATCATGTCACAAGTCCAGTGGTACCCCAGGTATTATGTACTGAATTTTGTTACCAATGCAGAACAAACAGGTAACATGTGCTTTTCAATATACCCCCAAAAATAGTTTCTGCAACGATGACTGACAATACTGGTTCCACATTCAGAGGTTTATCTGTCTTGAGCAGTCCCACACTGCAAACTTCTTTTTTTTTGTCCTAACTAATATATGTATTAATTTCAGGTGTCATACAAAAATCATCATGCCAGTTCATGAAATGTACAGGGAAAAACAATCTCTGCGTTTATTTGTGTGCCCTGTACGCGGTAGGTGGTGTATTTCTGTAGTTTATAGATTCCCATTCTGCAATAAACCAAGGAAACTGAAATTGATTTTCTTTGGCTTGATTTTCTTTTTTTCCAAGTCAATATAAATGACCTAATTATAATTTCACCCATTCCCTTTGTCCACTATCTGCATACTGTGTCAGCTAAGCTAACTTGAAACATATGCTGTATATATATATATATATACACACACACACACACACACACACACACACACATATATATATATATATATATATATATATATATATATATATATATATATAGATAGATAGATTTAGATATCAGTATCAATAACATTCCATTAAACAAATTGTCACTTTTATTGTGTTAAAATAACACTAATAACTTTTTGCAACTGAAAAAAAGTATTTTTTAATGTATTTGCATCAGTAAAATGCATATATATATATAATATATATATATATATCATATAATCTAGATATATATATAGAGTGAGAGCGAGGAGAGGAGTGGGAGAGAGAGAGATTCAGAGAGAGAGAGAGAGAGAGAGAGAGAGAGAGTTTTGGTCATTGTCAAAGTAGTTCTTCTAGTCATTACTCTGCCTTTAAAATGAAATGAACATTATATTCAACCACTGAACAAGCTTTTAAAATGTATGTACACCCTCCTCTCCTATTGATGGGCCTGGCAAATGGACTATGGAACAAAGACACACCAAGTACCTTGGTGAATTAAGATAAACCATAAATATATTGCAGAGCTGATTAATAGTATAAACAATGTTTACTCCATAATCCATCCTTAATAAAAATGCATTAGTTACATGGAGACAAATGCTGACAGAAAAAAGTGAGGTAGGAAAAACTGACAATAAACTGGGAGTAGGCTTGGATTTTGTGCAACTTGTCAACACTAGGATGAAACAGAAAATTGTCAGTATCTTCTGCTATTACACAATGGTCATTATGGGTTTCTAAATATATCATACATGCTTTGGATGTGGTAACAGGTTTTGCTTAAGAGGCATACAACACATGCTTATAGGCTTTCTTACAATGAATGAAATTGTAATTTGTCACAATCACATTATTATCTACTATTGGGACAAACAAGTACTGCCTGCATTCTTTTCAATGAAAAGTTAAATTTAGTTATCACAGATAACTGGTTAGAAAGCAATGCGTATAGGTGATAAACTGTGGACTACAATCATACACAGCAATGACTGTATATAACGTTATTTTATATTTTCTATATCCATCTATCTACAGTATATATATACACACACACACACACACACACACACACACACACATATATATATATATATATATAGATATAGATATGATGTGTGTGTGTGTGTGTGTGTGTGTGTGTGTGTGTGTGTGTGTGTGTGTGTGTGTGTGTGTGTGTGTGTGTGTTAAGGACTGCAAAGCAGAGATCTGCTCTCTGAACCCCAGGTGCAATGTACAACAAACTGGTTTAATATATGACTAAATGTCAGAAGTCAGGATTCTTAAAAGTACTTTTCAGATAAACAACTTTACAGCAGTGCACGTAATCTTACCTACTGGGAACACCTCTTTTATCACTGAATGACAGATAACTTTGATTCTATTGATATAGCCATAGAGTTCTAATAAATGGAAGAACACATCTCAAGATATCTCCATATTATCTGATGGTCCAAGGTCATGGCTCGCTGGGAGAGAGCGAGAGAGAGAGAGAGAGATATGTGTGTGTGTGTTATATTTGATATTTTGGTTCTTAAAGTATGTATTACTTTTCAGTTTCATTATTCACAGTTCCAGTGATTTTATTAATGTTAATGCTCATGTGTACATGTGAAAAGCTGGACCATCCTAACAAAGGATCTTGACAATACTGAGAGTATAAAAAAGTGCACAAAAAAAGGTACTCTCCTTTTAGACAGGAATTATAAATAGCGTATTATTATTATTATTATTATTATTATTATTATTATTATTATTATTATTATTATTATTATTATTATTATTTTATTTTATTTTTTTTTACCAAAAGATGGCACTGTTGAGTTTCTGAAATGGTCTTGCGTTAACTGATTCAGAGAGTTTCTCTTGCATGTTCACTTGCCTTGTCCTAATACTTGTGTAGAATGTCTTGTGCAAGTTTGTGTAGGAGCTCATTGGTCTTTTGTACCTTAATAAATACATAAATATATCAAATAAAATAAATACATAACATCGTGCTTTTAAAAATAGGATAACCCTATGAGGAACTAGTGTTAATAACGTTCGAATAATTCCCATATAGTCACTTAGCTGTAATAAACAACGCAAATTTCGTTCAAAGTAAATAAATAAAATAACACTCCAGTTTTAGTCACTTTTGTAGTGTTTAAAATACATCTCCCTACAACGATCATTGTACATAAGCTTTTTCATAAGAACTTTAAATAATAATAATAATAATAATAATAATAATAATAATAATAATAATAATAATAATAATAATAATAGTTTTATTATGTCTTTGAACAATATGCATATAAACCATGACGCTTGCAGAAAGATTTAATTTTAGTTTTGCAGAACGACACATCGTAAAAATGAAAGGGTATTTGTAAAAATAGGCCAACAGTAAATAGCTAGTTATTTACTGTTGCATATTTTAAATGTATGTTTGACTCTTTTTAACCGAAATGTATGATTTGTTCTTAGTTACCGGTTGCATTAAGACAAAAGCCGTCCCTTTAACTACATTCTTAGCAAGGCTGTTAACTGAACAGTACAACATAACACCAGAAGCATACTGGTAAAACTATCAACCGCTCTGAAAACGAGGATCGAAAGAGTTAAAAAATGTGATTCCCAGCTGACAGTCAGCTGATCGTCCCTGATTGACAGTTTAGAAAAGTTTTCCTTGTTTCTATATTATTATGCTAATTAGCTTTCAGATTGAGAGAGCCCATTGGTCCTGAGTCCGAGTCAATTTCCCATTTGAACCTGACGTCAGGGTAGCTATAAAACTCAGCAATGCTTTTAAACTCATCCGCTGAGTGATCCTTTAAAACATTTCCAGCGAGCCTTGGTGTTATTTTTTTCTACAAATATATCTATCTATATCTATATCTATATCTATATCTATATCTATATATATATATATATATATATATATATATATATATATATATATATATATATATATATGTATGTATAATTTGACTGTTGTTTGCACCGTTTTACCTCTTTCACTTTTTAAAACCAGAAGCCACGAAGTATTAAATGTTTAAAATAAAAATCCTGCAAATATCCAGCAATCTGATGCAAAGAACGGAGGAAGCAAACACACACACACTGCTCTGATGCGTCTGTGCATTAGACTCTGCAAAGGAAAATTGTGATCATTAAAAACAAAACAAAAGCCGCTGTAAATTTAAAGCTCTTGGTAAAAATTAAATAAATATCTCAAGCTGGCTCATACTCTTTCAAACCAGAACAATTTGACAGCTGCTCTTCACCCTCTTTGGAGGACTGTCAACAGCAAAAGGATGGCATCAGAACTGGCAATGAGCAACTCCGACCTGCCCACCAGTCCCTTGGCCATGGAATATGTTAATGACTTCGATCTGATGAAGTTTGAAGTGAAAAAGGAGCCGGTGGAGCCCGATCGCAGCATCAGCCAGTGCAGCCGCCTGATCGCCGGGGGATCCTTGTCTTCCACCCCGATGAGCACGCCTTGCAGCTCGGTACCCCCTTCTCCAAGCTTCTCGGCGCCCAGCCCGGGCTCTGGGAGCGACCAGAAGGCACACTTGGAGGATTTCTACTGGATGACCGGCTACCAACAGCAGTTGAACCCGGAGGCTTTGGGCTTCAGCCCTGAAGACGCAGTAGAAGCTCTGATCAACAGCAGCCACCAGCTTCAAAGCTTCGATGGCTATGCTAGAGGGCAGCAGTTTGCCAGTGCAGCCGCATCCGGAGGCACCATGGCTGGGGAAGAAATGGGATCGGCTGCCGCTGTGGTGTCTGCAGTTATCGCGGCGGCTGCAGCCCAGAACGGGGGTCCTCACCACCACCACCACCACCACCACCACGCCGGAGGACACCACCAAGCACCCGGGGTCCCCTCCAACAGTAACTCAGGTGGCAACCACCAGCACCACGGCATGCATTTGGATGACCGATTTTCGGACGACCAGCTGGTGAACATGTCAGTGAGAGAGCTCAATCGGCAGCTAAGAGGAGTCAGCAAAGAAGAGGTGATCAGGCTCAAACAAAAGAGGAGGACCCTCAAAAACAGAGGCTATGCCCAGTCCTGTCGCTATAAGAGGGTCCAGCAAAAGCACGTCCTGGAAGGCGAAAAGACCCAGCTCGTACAGCAAGTTGAACACCTCAAACAAGAAATCTCCAGGCTGGTCCGGGAGCGGGATGCCTACAAGGAAAAATATGAGAAGCTAATCAGCAATGGCTTCAGAGAAAACAGCTCCGGCAGTGACACCCCTTCGTCTCCAGAGTTTTTCATGTGAGTCTCAGAATAATAAAAAGAAAACAAAACAAAACAAAACAAAAACAGTTGGGGATTATATATTATTATTATATAATATTATAAGACGAAGTTCTGCTGAAAAACAGACCCCGAACGGGGCTGGTTAGACCAAGAAAAGTTTCCAACACTTTTTTAAACGTTTTTTTTTTTTTTTTTTTTTTTTTTTTTTTTTTTTTTTTTAATGAGAATTGAGGTTGCTCAAGCTCGTCACCTTAAGTTCTTCATTTGTTTTTTGGGGGCTTGCAATAAAAAGATTGAACTTGTCATCAAATAAGTATGTTCTTAATTTTGGAGCTTGTTCACTGAAACCTGCCATCAACTTATTTTTCATTTTATTTTTTTGTTTTGTTCATGTTAGTTTTTTGGGGGCTTGCTGTGTTTAAAAAAAAAAAAAAAAAAAAAAAAAAAAAAAAAAAAAAAAAAAGCAATCATCTTAAGTTTTTCATAGCAGTTATGAACTTGCAATGTGAAAAAAAAAAAAAACGAAAGACTCAACTTTGCCATTAAGTTCACCAACTATGCCATGCTTAAAAACTTAAAGATCTGCCTGCCAAAAACAACTGCAGCCATTCAGTTTTCATGTGTTGGCTTTTTTTTTTTTTTTCAAACATGAAAGATTTTGAGCCTGCCTTTTTTTTTTTTTACCCCATTCTCATATCATCATTATTGTGCTTTCTATTTTGTGTTCTGTAGCCAAGAACTGTAGCTGTTTAGAAAATATACATTATTAAAAAGAGACGTTATATTAATAAGCAACCCTGCATGCTGGACATGTACGGTACTTTTTTTTTTTTTTTTGTGCTTGAAAAATGAACTTTCTTGGATGACTTTAACGGCATGGCATTCATAACTTTGTTTTTATTGCCTCGTCACTTTTTTGAGTTTGCAACAAAAAAAGAAAAGTGTGAGATACACTTTCCCCATGAATTGCATCTACTAGTGTATAGACCGATTGACTGTTGTGCGAAAACGTCAGACTCCCTTTTTATACATTTTATGCGCTGAAGCATTCCTGTTGAAAGTTGTCAAACTGGATTCAGTGTTGGGGGGGGGGGGGGGGGGGGGGGGGACTTGGAAAATTCTAAAAGGAATCAATCCCTCTTCGGCACTAAAACTGTTTATTGCTTAAAGTTGTATTTAATAAATGCCCCATCCTAATGTATTTGGTAACTCTGTGGAATGCTATGGGTTCCTAGTATATAATTTAAGTATATCGTTTTTTTTTTTTTTTTTAAATCTGTAAACCCTGAAGTTAAAATGGTTTTGCTACAGGTTGTTCTTAAAAAAGGAATGTTACAAATTAGGTTTACTTAGATGTAGCTTTTATAAGGTCTGATGCACTAAACTGGTTTACCTTTGTGATGTAAAGGGGGAGGGGAGGGGATCTTAAAATTTGTAAAATAAATGGGTTTGTTTTAATATAAAACACAAAGCTTTTTGCAGCATGTGCTTGCAATTAAAACAGAAGTTAGACAAATGTAGCCCTTGGTATACCACTGACTGTATTTTTAAACCAAAGTATTACAAGGGGGGAGGGGAGGACCTGTTCATATAGGGATAACTATACATTTGGAGATGTATGCTTCTCAAAAAAAAGTGTTTTGGATTGAATTGCACTAAAATATAACCTGCAAGCATATATGTAAAAAAGCAAAACTGTTTAGAATGATAATTAAATAGTGTATGCAGTTCTAAATGGCATTACTGCACTAGGTGATGCAGTTTTAACAGTTGTGAATCGTGCAGAACTGGATGTTGTTTAACTGAATCCACAGTTTCAAAGGCAATAATAATAATAATAATAATAATAATAATAATAATAATAATAATAATAATAATAAATCAGTAATGTCTGGGCATCAATAAATCGTCAGGGATTGATACCCTGCCTGTGCAACATGTGAAAATACCATTCAACAACAAATTTAAAACACATCTGTCAATTAAAAGTCTTTTTATATGAATATATTGCTGTGCAAAATTGTTTTATTCTTTTGACTTACTAAACCATATGTGATGTTTAGTATGTGCGTATTTTAATTTTAAAACTTTGTTTGGAAACAAAACCTATATATATATATATATATATAATATATAATATATTATAATATATATATATATATATATATATACAGTATATAGATGAGAATATAAGATATGACAATCTTGAGAAAGATATGTACAACATATCGAAACGTTGGGTAGCTGGCTCTTTGAGCTAATATATATATATAATCAACTAAATCTGCAATACTAAATCAATTGATTCCATCCAGTCTTTCAGTCTTAAGTAGCAAAAATTAAGTTAAACCTTTGTAAAAATCAACGTGTCATTTCAGTAATTAAGCTTGACATGTTTTTTTTATTTTTTATTTATTGTGATTAGTTAAATTACAGGTTTTTTTTGGATAGCCAAATGGTTAACTGTATACCAACTTAAAGCAGTTATTGTCAATCTTGCCATATCTATTTTTATTTTATTGTGCAGGTTAGACAATCATTTCCCAAACTGCTTAAAAAGGGTTGAGCGCTGTTAACTTATTCCAGGAAACTATTGACATAAACAGCATGCATGTAAGTGAACGACTGCCTCTGGCATGTATTTCAGGGGTAGAAACCTGTTCTGTAAGGAAGAATAGCCTTTTTTGGGCATTTACATTTTTGTACGTTTCATGTACTGGCTGTTTTTTGCGACCATAATTGGTTGACATTTGACCTAGTCCATTGCACAACACGTTTAATAGTAATGGCTTAGGTTTCATATCATAGTTAATAATTAAACTCATGGCAAACGTTTCCGCTGTTCAAATACTTTTCTATATGGACTACTCCTTGAACCTTAAAACGTTAGAATAAATGTAATTGATTAACTTTTAAGTAACGGGATTCTTTAGAGAATAATGCGTGGCAAACTCAAGCGTCCAAGCATAACATTATTGGATTGAAAATAATGTAGGTTTTTATTTTAGTTAATAATGACTAATTATGGATTTATTAGAAAACAGGTGTTATAGCTACTAATTAAATAATTCTTTGGATTTGTTAGTGGGAGCCAGAAAGTCTAGCTGATATATGTGTGTATGTGTTTGGTTCCTGAAAGAGCAGTTTGAAAACAGCAAAGACTTTGTATTGCCTCTGTTTCATTGTTGATTTGCATGCCATTTAATCACAAATAATGACTCAGATTGTATTTGGACAAAGCCGCCAATCTCAGTAACTTCTATATAGATGGCAAATCCCACATTTTCTTTAACAATCCCAAGGTAGAACAGAGTGTGCATTACAATTTTCAATCAGGTAACAGAATAATTGTGCTTGCAAATGAACACTTAAAGTAGGGTCTAATGATACAGTAAAATAGAGGTTTAATGATGCCACGTTGTATCAGTAATTAAGTGTACTGTGAATGTATTTTTTTAAATATGATGTTGTGGCTGGGGTATGATAAACCCAGTAGATAATAGTTTGTGTTGCTGAGTAATTTGAGTTATATTTAACAGTAAGCCCTTTAAGTGACAATTTAACATTAAAAGTAAAACCGATGAGAGATCCCATATAAAATACATTTTAACTTCTGTTTTTATTTAAAACCTTGCTCTTTCTGTGTGCACAACTAACAGATAGCATTGCATGCTAGAGATGAAACATCAATTGCGTGTGTACGTGTACTTGCAATCTCTTTAGATGGATGTGGTCAGTGTATTGATATGTTCTTTAATGCATTTAAAGTGATTATATCCCCAGTTTCTTACTGTTAGCTTTTAACACTACATATTTCCAATATTGCACTGCAACAATCCTGAAGCTGTACATTGCATTATCCTCTGCATGCCAGGTTCAGGTACCAAAATACATTTTGTGCACTCGAGGTGCACTGCAGACCAAATGAATTGACATGTTGACCAAGCTAGGATTAGTATAGATTAAAACAATTTTCATTTACATTCAAGATATCTCATAATCGTTGTGCCCTTGCTAACAATGGTGTATTGACTGCTTTACATAAATAGCAGTACATGAAATCATGTTTTTTCTACTATATAAAAAAATATATAGCTTGTTTGTTCAGCATCTGTACACAAATTTAATGGGTGCTTCAGAACCAACAGTGAATTTTAAATACCAGTATTGTAATTTTATTAATTTTTTTATGGTAGTTTAAGCAGTTTCAGGGAGTAAGAATAATAACTATGGTAGTCGGTTATCATTATGAAATTAAAATGCATATCATAGGCTTCTATTGATGTATTTTGGATTTTAACGCAATGTAAAGATTTCCTCACTCACAAGCACACAGCAGGGTGTATCTTATAAACATGCTTGGTGAATTCTGTTGACTTTTTAGATAAGATTTGATCCATTCTGCAGACCTAACCCCATTTGTAGTACATCTTGATAAAGAAAAGTCCAATTAGACTCATTGATTAATGTACTGTATTTGAAACCAGTTAGCGGGAGTCGTTTACCACTTTTGAAAAATTACAGTGCTTTGTCTATTTTACATTTAAATTGCCCTAAATGCAAAAAAAGCACTTTAAAATCAACAGTAATCCCTAGATAACCTTGAAGTGAAATATTACAATTTCAACATCTCATTTGATAGGAGTATTCTTTCCAATCATGCAGAATGTTTTTCATACATCGATTGCATGCACAGACACTGTAGTACAATATTACAGACAGTGATTAAACGACTGTTTACCAATTCATGTTCTATTTTGATCAAATTCATGGTTGCATAATACCAGCTCAATATTTAGGGTTATTTGTAAAATCTTTTTTATTGCCTTACTTTTCC
Organism: Polyodon spathula; assembly: GCF_017654505.1. NCBI lineage: Eukaryota > Metazoa > Chordata > Actinopteri > Acipenseriformes > Polyodontidae > Polyodon > Polyodon spathula. The sequence goes on from NC_054554.1 coordinate 8,301,648, forward strand.
AAAAATAGGTGAGCTATTCAAATTAAATACTGTTGTAATTAGTAAATTAGAAAAATACAAAACAGCTGTCAGCAGTTGCAGTATAGACTATTGATTTAGCAGGACAGTAAGGGGTAAGGTGGCTTACAGTTTACATATCATAGGCACACACGTGAACCAGTAACTTGATTATGAATTCAGAGCAGATCATTCAGTGGAAAGATTTCCATTGGTGATGCATGGAGAATTGATTAACGTTCTTTTCTCTGGTTATAGATATTGGAGGGGTCAAAGCTCACAAGCCCCCATAGGCTGTATGAAAAATATATCCGGTAAAAATTTTGTAGGCTTTTGTGTGGTTTTGTTTTATTGTTGTTATACACGATAGGCCAGGGTTGCTTTGTCGAGGTCCCCACAAAGTAAAGCATGTGTCCGAGAGTTAAAAATTAGTGGTACATAGATCCCAGATAGAATACAACATGCGTTAGGGGTATAGCAATACCGGTCACTCAACTAAACTCTATTGCACTCTTTAAATTACAGAGTGGGTAGAACAATTTAGTGTTCCAGGGGATGCACAGACCCTTTATAAAAGCAGCAGCACTAGGCTTCTGATCATATAAAACACAAGTCAATAAAAGGTTTCATCCATCACAAATTCATTAAAAGTAATCCCTCACAGGATAGCCCAGCGAGCTAGACAGATTGTTCACATTCATTTCCTATGTAAAAGAATCAAGGGCTGAAAGCAAATGATGCAAACTACTCACCATAAACAGAAAATTTAAAAACCCACCGACTTTTGCATTTGCAGTTCACACCTACAGCGTACATTCTAATACATAATTATCAAGCCCGTGTAAACATTGATTGTTCACAGTATTGTTTTATTGCACATGTAAAACCACAGCACATTGCTGCTTCTTTTATTTCCTTTGGTCAGCCAGCAAAGTGATTTCTTTTTATGAGAACAGATCTATAAAATGTATGAAAGAATAATAATGATCACCATTATTAATACAGAACTTTTATTAAGGAGCGCAAATGTATATTGAGTTGCTTTCTACAGTCTAAACTGCTGACATTTTGAAATGCAGTAAGTGCCAGGTCCACAATGAATTAAGGTTAGGGTCTAATAAAAATAATTGTGCTCTGCATCAGGTGCCTGCATTTTTACTTAGGAATTCAATTAGAATTCAGTTGCAAATCAGATTTGAATTCATACGTATTGACATTTGACTACCAACACTTATTTTATTGTATTACCCCAGTTACCCCTGTCTGGCGAAGGTAGTCCGTGTTTTCTGTCACAGTCTTAATTCATCTTCTCACAATGGGCCATGCAGTCTTAACTGGATAGCATAGGTTTTTGACGAAAGATCATCATTTTGGATGCCTCCAACAATGCAATCTTATGGCATGTTTGTTTTTTGTTGAATGTCACATTCAGTTTAAAATGTTAAAAAATGTTAAAATGCAAGCAAGAAGTCTTCTTACTATATTTGCTTGTCAGCGTCCCCTATACTAAAACTGCTGGAGAATACCCACAACTGGAAGGTTATGCTCTCCTCTTCTCCTTCAAATCTCAGCCTGTTTAAGTGTGTTACGTTACAGAAAAGACTATTCCTTGCGGGGGAAATTAGAAGTCAAGATCATTTAAGAGCCAATCAGTTTCTTAGGAAATACTGTTTTTTTTTTTTTTTTTTTTTTTTTTTTTAGAAAGTCGAACACTGCTTCCTATAGATAGTTATGAAAAGTACACTTTACCCTCATTTCAAAACTGTCCTTTAGAAGCTAGCTTGCCACATGTTATATAGACAGTGAGTTGCATGTTCTATTGAAGGTGAATTTTATGGGGTTATACTTGGGTGCCAAGATGCAGTACTGTAAATGTATAACATTAGTTTGTGTTCAGTGGCACCACCTATGCTTTCAGGCTTCATTCTTAAAACAAGAAAACAGTGAGGTGTGGAAGATACTGCAGGTATGGGATCAAATATTATTTTCCTTTTTTCAACTACTTGTGTTGATCTAAATCAGTAAATACAAGTTATTCAGTTCATATAGCAGAGTCTAACTAAACATATAACTGGCTCCCTAACTAAAGTATATTGGAGAACTTGTGGTGAGTGTTCAAAGGTGGCATAACATACTGTGTTGCCTGGAAATATTAGTGACCACATCTCAAACGCTTCTCAGTATAAATGGTGTAATGTAACCAGACGCTGCATGAGGGAAATAATCTTTATATTTCAATGATTTATTTTTGTTTCCGATTTGATTAGAAAGTAAGTTTACTATATCAACAGACCATCTCATTGATGTGGTAAACTTACTTTCTAATCACTCTGTATATAGCATTGCCTGTGTACCAAATGGATAGACTGACTGTTATTCCATTGCTGAGTGAGATCTTTATATCACCACACAATACAAAAAATATGAAACTAAACTACTATAATTTTGTTTCCATGGAACAAAAATGCTTGTGTTTAATCCAAATAGAACATGCTTTTTCTAAAACTTTGTATGAAAAAGTGCTTTAAAAAGCAACCTGAATTTAAATGCCTCAGCTTAGAAAAATGCAAATTTAAGATTCAAATAGTTACACCTATTTTTCATTGTAACGTATCTGCATCTTTTTGATAAACATTTACATTGAAAGTGATGTAAATCAAATCAGTTTATGTCTCATTTCTTCTATCATTTCACAGCACCGGCAGTGTTTCCCATGAGCCTGGCGTAGCTCCGTAAAACTGATTTATGTGGCATTTATTTGAAAACCTAATAATTTAACTTTTTTTCTGCTTGGCTGTGAAGATGCAATATTTCCTGCAGTGAGGTGTTGATTTCCACATCACTCAATGAACGAGTTAGCATTTTTAGTTCATGATTCTTTTTTTTGTCATGTCTTATGACATTCAGGTTGGAACAAGGTATAGTAGATCACCGTGTGTACTGCTTTAATTACGTTTTTGAAAAATATTTAAGGAGGGCCTATTTGAATAAGATCGTACAAAAAACACCTGGCATTTAGATCTTCACATACCTCGAAAATACATATTATTTCCACATTTCATGTCACAGCTAACGCTTATTGAATATTGTATTTTCTTTTTTTTTTTTGGGGGGGGGGGGGGGGGGGGTGCATGCCAATTTTAAAATATGTTTTGATAGCTTGCGTTTCAATTTAAAAATAAGGGAAGAATTTTTTTTCTAAGAGCAATCGGTCTGTGAACAGATGATTTGGCTGATCCTCACATTTATAAACCGAATGCCCGTGGGTTGCAGTATCATTCTCTTGATTAGTACCGATAGTGCAAAGCAGTTTTAAAAAAAAAAGAAAAAAAAAGTAGAATCTTTAATTTTTGATTACTAACTCCAACTACAAGTGTACGTATTCAATGTAACCCTTAGCACTAATCACAAATCAATTTCCGGTTTATACCTCTAGTGTTCAGTACTGTCATTTAAAAGTCCATTTGCATGATGTACACAGCTGGAATATACATTATTCTCCTATGAAACTCACATACTTCTTCCTTGTGGGGGTGCTGTTTTCCTTTGACCAATCAATATGCACATACATCATTTGATGCTACAAAGCGATTCAAAAGGTTTTCTCTGTGCTTCTGTGTTGTGAATAGCAGCAAGCCTTCCTGGTGTTGGCCCAGAGCCTCACAAGTAGCTTCACAGAATAATACAAAAAAGCATACAAGCAATGGATCAAATGAACTCAATGAAGACAAATAAAAAAAAAAAAGATAAAACACAAACTCGAGTAGTCAAAAAATAAAAATGAAGAAAAATATTATTATTATTATTATTATTATTATTATTATTATTATTATTATTATTATTATTATTATTATTATTATTATTAATTTAAAGGGCTAGCAGATTTGAAAAATAATGCAAGATCAGATTAATTTAGTCAGGCCAGAGTTATATTAAGAGTACACTTTCCTCCATCTACATTGTAAGAATATTTAATTACTTTCTGTTTAATGTGCTTTGCGTGTGATTTGTACAATGATTGTTTCTGCTTTATTCGTTATTTACCAGTCTTTTTAACTAATGTCCTTTTTTCAGTGGGGCTGCTTCTTAAAAAAAAAATAAAAAAAAAAATCTAGCAAGGTTTTAGAAACTGTAATTTATGCCCCCTCTGTAACTGGCAACTGTTAGCTAGTTAATCTCTATAAAAAAATCAAATCTACTGAGGGGATAGAAATTACAGCTGCACACCTGGTATTATTCAAACCACTAGAACTGCATCTTTTAAGAGTCTTTTCAGAAGCAGACTCAGAAGTTGAGTGAGCCTTTTTTTTTTTTTTTGAGAATAGTGACTATGCGTGTTTAATAATGATCTCAGCGGAAACATCGATACGTAATTATACAGAAGAAACATAATATGATATTAAACAGGTAATGCAGGTGGTATAATATCCCTTTACTGGGTAAACAGGACCTTGGTTTAATGCCAGAATACCTCTTCAAAACACTGCAGTACCTTTTTTTTATTATTATTTGAAGGTCACCAATCCAAAGAAGTGACCAGGCCCATCCTTGCAGAGCTTCTGAGAGCTGACAAGTTCAGACTCCAAATTTGTATGGCTGCAGGCAAAATGTAATTCAATTTAAGGATTTAAAGCAGGACTAGCAGCGAATCTTCTAATTAGTCAGATCATGCAAATAGGGCTTTTTATCTAGTTCTTATGGTCACAGTTCCGACTGCAAAAACACCATTTCACAATTAGTGCTGAAGACAGGACTTGGAATTGCATTGAAACTGCCTTGTCACCCCTAAGAATATACAGTTGCCATAAAGAGGGTTACAGAGAGGCGTTTGTGTGCTCACACTACTGTTGCCACGGTTCTGTGGATTAACAGGATTTCAACTGTTTTAGCACTTCATGAAAGGCAATAAATTAATTAAAGAAAAAAAGCTACACTTTCCAGCTAGAATACACAACCCCTTGTTTCCTGTCTTAATAAACTGATCTGTATCTCCAAGCCCCTGTTATGAATTATTCTCTTTAAAAATAACACATTTTTAAACACACCCTTAGTCTCTGATAAATTATTTGAAAACGAATAATTGTATTCATAATTGAACTTATTCTTCATCCTTTAAAAATAAAAGAGACCTGATACTGCACCTATTAGCTCTCTTGTTCAAAACCAGTTAATGCAGAGGTCCAGGGGCCGCTTAAGGTGTAGTCTGACTTAGTTAATTGGTACCAAGCAGTGCTATAAAGTACAGCCCCTGAGTTCTGAGGGTTAAAAATGGTCAAGGTTTTGATTTGCTGAAGTAAGTGATGTCTGTTGTAACAAGTTTTTATATATTTAATGAAAGCTGTTGCACTAATTAATGACTTTATAGTAATCAATACTGGGACAGTACATTTTGCTCCAGTTCTTTGTAAAAAGAACATAAAAATGACATTTTTAAAGCCTGTACACAACATAGTTACATGTTAGGTAAACCAGTCAGAAAAGTTTTTTTTTTTTTTTAAATTGATTTATTTTTTTGCTTTTGCATTCTGACACATATTGATCAGTTTCACAAATTCATCAGTGACTCATCATTGACATAGTTGAAGTGCTTTATTTCATTTTTTCATCTGAATGAGTCATATATTTGTAGTTTCTTTGCAGATAATCTATGCTGAACAGATCAGAGTCCATGGTGTTTTCTTTTGTTTTTTTTGTTGTTGTTTTGAAATCAGATTAAGGAACAAATCAATTGGGTCCATTTTTTTAATAGATCTTGGGATTCTCTATTCTTGTATCCAGAGAAACAACATCCATGGCTTAATGGTTGCTTCTAGATTTCTGGTAGATGTAACCCAGGTGCTGAAAGAGTCTTGAATTAATGAGATATAGCTCACAAATAATGCCTTTTTGGAAGATAAATAACAGTATCGCCAACTCTATGATTGCACAGAAAGCCTTGGTTTACAGTCATGAAACACAACCAAATTCAGTGTGATTGTAGGGTGCAGTTTTTATTTAAAATGGAGTTGCATGATGGGATGAGGTTAAATGAATTTTTTCTGTTTTTACTGTCTTTTAATAAGAGATAAGAAAATTCAGGGACATGTATATTGTTTTCTAAATTGAAACATGTTAAAAAAACAAAAAACAAAAACAAAAAAAACCTATAAATCGTAACTCAAAGAAAAGATTGACTGGGACAGGGGTAAATCTGGGTAAATCTAAATATATATGTTTGTTTTTTTTTCCAATGCAGCTATTTTCAGCCAAATCCTTGTGATTAAAATGAAAAGCGAAAGATACCGACAGAGAAACAGCTGCACAGCAGTACTCACAAGTACAGAGACAACCTTGAACTGTAACAAAATAAAAAGTTTCACTTTTATTTGTTGCGTTTAGATTTATAGTCTCAAATTTTAACAAACAGTTTTAAACAGTGAAAATGGTTTCGATAAAAAGGATAAATTACAGTACTTGGACCTGTGTTCGCAGTTTAACAAAACCAATCATTATCAAGATGATATTGTGTTACTGCTGATAAAAAATGACTTCCACAATAAAGACAATTGTTATTACAAAATTGTCTTTTTCATGACAGACAGTTATTTGATGTTTGTGCTGTTTCAGAAGCTCATTCGGAAAGAGCAACTCATACTCAGATACTGTTTTCAAATCTCTTGGTTATGGTACACTAATCATGCAGTTTCCTGTTAAAAACCACACTACTCTGATAGAGGAAATCATACTACATTACATTTGAAATAAAGAAAGACGTCACTTTCTCAAACGTCCGTCTTAATTAATAATCATTTGAAAATAAAATGTCAGTAAGTTAAGCATTGATAATTCCCTATTCAAAGCTGGTTATTAAATGATGTTGTTCATATTAGGATAATTTATCAGTAACATTTAACAGTATCAAAATAGTCTATTATAAAATGCTTTTGAGTATACCATTCCTATTTTATTGTAAATCTAAAACAGGTTCTGGTTAAAATAAAATATATCAAAGAGCATTACATAAATATATTGCACCCACAGCAATCTAGCAATGTATTCAATATAATTTAATATATAGTATTGACATGATGCATAATACTATATAGCAGTAATTACCGTTATCCTCCTAAACAGTATGATGTATGATTGGTAAGAAGAGGTCAGTAGTGTGTAAAAATGTGTATTCTGTGTATAAAGGGTGTAGTTAGCTATATACCCATAAAAATGTTAAAGTTCACTGCGGAAATAATAATAATAATAATAATTATTATTATTATTATTATTATTATATTATTATTATTATTATTATTATTATTTCCACTAAACAAATTAGAAAAACAATGACTCGATAAAATGTGTTTGCAAAGCATCTTTCCAACGCGTCCTTGTGTGATTTCTTATCACCTTGTGCCTGTCCTTCCCTGGCCGGTCTGATTACAGTTTTTCCCTTACTGCAGTATTGCGTGTATAATGTAGTTTAGATCTCATTCAAGGGGCATGTGCAGTACCTCTCAGTGTATTCATATTTTGGAGCCATGGTATAGATCGGACAAACCTCCAGCAGCCATGGATCATCGAAGGAAAGCAGCTGTAGTAGTACAGTCCTTGCTTGTTTCCTTGTGTTTGACTGTGGATGAAAGAGTTATAACCCACTTAAGATGTTGCTGCACTGACTGATGTGTGAGAATAAGAGTGGAAACCAGCGCTCAGTATTCAGTACCTTGACAACTGTTTAAAACAGTATCTTCAAGGGTTTAACTATTTACTTGTGAACTACCTTATCCAGTTTTAAACAAAGAAGCTTTCACCTTGTGGTCTATTTTGATCTAAACAGATGCAGATCTTCATAATCTTAAACACTTGCAGCACAGCTAAAGATTTGCATCACCCAATAGAATTAACACATTTTGTTTCTTAAAGTCAAATGAAACCCGCTGAATAATGATAACACATTGAATTACATACCGCTGTGTAGTTTGACACTGATACTGACACTGATATAAAAACTGAAACAAATTGAAAAATGTGACATTTCGAAATCTAACATGAAATACTGTCCTACTATTATGGCTTCCGGTTGTTGCGATATCATTTTGTAGTTTATTACATGATGATAAATAAAATTGAACATTTGCAGCTTTTTTGAGGCTTGCTTGAGATTTCAATGTGCTATGGTGTTAATGGTGGATTTTTAAAATGCATTTATTTATTTTGTATTAGTGCTGAAAGACAAGACACCAAAGTTTTTAAAATGAGCAAGATGAAAGATGTGTAACGTGGAAGACATAAATGCAGTAATGTACAGTAATGTACAGCAGAACAATATGATCCCCCCCTCCCCACCACCACACACACACACACACACACACACACACACACACACACTCACATTATGTGATCAAAGTATAGTTTGACTGTGTACGTGTAATGTATGTGTTAGTCCCTGTCCAGGTCCTTTCAAGGGCAGCAGATACAGTAATACAGTAGTACTAAACAACAGGTTATCTAATAGCAACTTGTACTCTTTCTTTCTTAGTAAACCTCTATATTATATTCATGCTTCAATATGATGTCTGTGTTGTTATATTTGTTATGCAGAATAGACATGTCAACATTTACATTATTAAATTAAATTAAAGTGCATGTGGTTGGTAATTTGCCTAAAAACAGAACCACTCATATATATATATATATAAGTCTGTAGACTTGGTTGTTTTGATTTTGCCTTTTATCTCATCATGTTAGGTCATCAAGAAAATTTCTACATCTGTGATAGAGAAATGACTGAGTGCCCTTGGCCTTGAAGTATGAGGTAAATCTATACATTTTTCAGTACATTAATAATCCATTGATTGCATAACAGAGAATGTTTGGTGTTTTATAATTAGATAAACCCTTGTGCTGTAAGTTGTTTAGTGTATAGAGTAGACAGGTCCTTCCCTGTATTATTTTATCTGAATGACATTAAAAAGATCAACACTTGGGATGAATGAATGAGAGATTACTTTAAGTAGACAAAGGCTATTATTAAATTGCAATTCAACTCAGATTTTGATTAGCATTGGGTAAGTTTGCTAAATGCTACTGGTATTTGCTTAGACTAATGAATAATTTATTTTTATAATTTATAATTTATAAATATTTATTTTTATTGTAATTGCAAAAAAACGTTTTAGGATACCACTGGAAGAATTAAGCAATACAAATAGACTTTATGCTTTATGTTGCCCCTTTAGTGATCTGATTGATATTCAGTGATCATGCCAAGAACAAATATCATTTTAAACAGCTTGTTACATTTTTAATGCTGAATGTGTGGTTAGTGTTATCGCATATGCAAGTTATTAATTATGGTAGTGTCCTTTATATGACTTTTCTTATAGAAAACCTAAATGTTTTGGAATTTTACAAGAGCACTTTTTATACGGTATATCATTTGTTTATTCTAATGGAGTATTGATTCTTGCTACCTGAGCGGTGGGTGATTTTGCTTCAATGTTGTTCAGATATATTCTGATAAATGCACTTCTGAGAAATGGTACAGATGTGCAATGGAAAATAAAGTTGTCATAGAGATATTTCCATTCACATATTTACTCATATTGTTCTGGCAAAGGAATGGCATTTTACCTATTTTTAACAGGAAGACTATTTTCCATCATCCACATACAGCAGCAATGCCAATGTTTCTATATGTAAAGCTGTACGAAAAGACAGCTTGCACATACCAATACATAGCAGTGTGATTTAATATTGCTAGGTTTCATGTGTTTTGTGTTCTTAAAATGTTACTATTGTTTACATGGGTTTTCATATATAAACATATAAACCTTGTTCTATATTAAATGGGTTATAAATTCATTGAAGATTTAAAAAGCGAATACATTGTAATTTTTGTTAATCAGATTAAAGCTGTTTTAATAATTTGTATACACTTAATGGAAATAGTTTTTCAAAAACAATAATGGAAAAGAAATACAAAGTTTGGTCTATTTGCAGTAGAATCCAATACATTTGAGGGGCAATTCCTGCAATAAAATGTGTGGCTTTGAATTATCTTACCATAGACCACAACACAGAACACAGCTGCACATTTTGAGAATCACAATTTGTTCATTCTTTTGTGAACAGGGTCCATTAATATGTTACAATTAAGGAAAAAGATTAGTTCTAGTTTTTTACAATTAATGTTCTTTTTCCTTGGGAAAATTTGCCTGTTCTATGCACTTGATTCAAAATAAGGCCCTATGACCATATCTAGCTATATATGATTATTAAAAATATTATTATTTAGAGGTGTGTTTTAAAATATGTATTTGCTCGTTATTGCAATATGAATCATTCTAGTATCTCAGATATTCCACGTTTAATATGTTTTTATCTATTTTGGATTAAAAGTGAAACACAAATTTCTTAAGGTAGCTTTTCAAAATGAGCAGGTCATTTTTTTAAAGCCAAAGTGTTAGGGTGATTTTAAAGAGCCTTAATCAAAGTTTTACATACGAGATATCCCATCTTTCAAAGAAGCAGGCATTTCGTAATACACAAAGCCTGTCAAAGAAATTTAAACCACCTGATCTCCCACAGGTCTTAACTGGTTTTATTTGGATTTTGAGTAACACAGGTTTGTGAAGTATAGGTTTATACAGGTTCACTATGGTACAATACAGGCATTAGAAGTGTGTCAGGTTTTACATTGGTATATTTTCATGGTGAAGTGAGATAGATTTTGTTATAAACAGCACATTTATAAAAATAAAAAAGTAAGTATTGCATTTCCCTTGCGGGAGGGTAAATTTTACACAATTTATGTTGGATTCATTAAAACCAGGCATTAGAAAAGGTCGTAGGGAATTATTTCAATCTAGCACCAAAATAAAAGAGAACTTTCTAGCGTTTCATTTCTTCACAACATACATTTTAAAAAGCGGACACCGTGTTTATTTCTTGCACTTGATCCAGCACTTGTACTTATATAGCAAGCAGGCACAGGCTAAGGATTTTCTAGAACTGTGGCAAGGGTGTGGGGGTCGCTCAGGCCTTTCACACTCAAACCTTTGTCTTGCATTTCTCTGGATACACTTTACAGGTACTGTACCACCAAGCTACTTTGACTGTGGATACACAGCTGCTTCCCATCAGCAGTTAATAAAAAAAGGAAATAACGGTATCTATTGTTTTAGGTCATTTCAAGGTATTTTCTTTTTCTATCAATAGCAGCTGTTGCAAATGTAACATCATGCACGAGATCAGCCTACATTGACACTAAGCATAATGGTTAACAAAGAATGGAGTCAAGTTTAACTGCCTAGTCGCCAACACTGGGGTGTGGGGGGGTTGGGTGGGGGTGTTGTGTGTGCAGTATATACCTGTGAGCTCAAACAGTCAATAGGCAAGATTGTAGACAAGTAGAGGGGAAATTGAATGAACAACCAAAGACTGAAATTTAAGAAACAAGCAGAAAATTAATAAATACTACTCTCGTCCATCATTCAAAAGTCATTTTATTATGCAGCTCCCCTACTGATATGGTCTTGGCAAACATAACTTTTGAATGACAATGATTTAATAGTTTGCTTCTTCAAAATCTGAAAACTTTTTTCTTCCTGCAACTACATGTTGATTTGTCATATGACAGTGATGACTAATCCCTGTGAGTACTAGTAGTTACACCCTGAGAAATAATGGAAATGAAAGCACTAAGTGCACCATTCTGTCTTTCTGTCCTTGCAGAAAACTGTGACCCTGCGAAACTTTGAGGCTGATTCCAGCAGTGATGGCTTTCTCAGTTATGGCATGTTGTTCAATACAAGAGACCTTAGGCTTTCTTTTTTTAAATAGTTGAGTGTTAGGATAGTTTATCCCTACATCACCTCAAGAAAACACACACTTCTTTTTTAAACTTCAACCTGTGCGATAGGTGTGTGATAAAACAACAACAGGAACTGAAAGCAGTTTTGTTACTACCTCGGTTTTCTGCTAACTTAACTCTAACAGGAGACTATTTGCTTTGCTGCTAGACAGTCAATGAGTACTTAGAAAAACAACTTAAAACCCTGTGTCCTCACATGTTTTTTCTTCTCTGAGCATGGGATGGGATCTCTGTTCTTTTGTAAACAGACCTGTAACCCATTTGGAACACGCAAATCAAAGATATATTAAACTTAGCACAGCAGGGCTAGTTGAATTTGGCCTAAAGGAATGCTGGATTACAAATATACAACAATAATACAAATTCATATCTGCAGTATATATCATTTCCTTAGATTAAATTAACCGTCCAGTAACATGTCACATTTTGATCATTCATTTTTTTTATATATATACAAGATTTGTTGACTTGAGACAAAGATAAGATTTGACAAAACTCTTTTTACACAGTTTTGAAAATAATTGTATTGATATTTGTGAAGATGACAATGGGAGTGCAGTTATTTTCGGAAGAACCTCAAATCGATGTAGGCACTATGTTGCCTCCACAAAAAAAAAAATGACTTCAAAGTATATATTTCTGTGTTTCTCAGTTGCAGTGTGTGTATGAATTAGATCCAGTGTTATCAAAACACAGAGATATTGTTTTGTCAACTTCTAAAGCTTTTTTTATGTTTGTTTGGGACATAACGTGGACCCTCATGCATTTCAGTTTGGCAGTGTCTGGCTTCAGAATGAAGCATTCACAACGGTCTTCCACCTGACATCATGAGGGGGCACAAACAACACCTCAAGCTTCTTTCTGCCTGTGTTTGCACAGCTATGGATTACAAGGGATAGTAAGAAAATGATACATAAGCGCAAAAAGAAAATGAAGATATAGTTTAGATTCTGGGCTTTATATTACAGCGGTGTGTTTAGCTTGTTTCAATAACTCTTTAAATTAAGACTTATTGCTGGCACACTACTCCAGGGGGTTTTGGGGAAATATAGGATCATTGTTGTTACGCAGTAATTGTAGTTTATAAGTACTATTTAACAACATATAATAAATAATAATAAATAAATAATCATTAGTTTTATATAACACAGTTCATAGTGGACCACCATCGCAAAGCACTTTACAAGATACAAGACTGTAAAGTTTTGTCACTTTCTCTTATTCTTGTCCAACTAAGAAAATAACTTTTTCCAGTGACCCGTTGTCTGCACAGCACTGTAATTCATGCCTTTACCTATTAAGATGTTTTTTTTTTTTTTTTTTTTTTTTAAACTGAAATGCAATTTACTCTCCAATAAATGCAGCTAATGTAAGGGGCAGCCTTTGTGTCGAATGAGTTAGTGGGCATGCTCTACTTCCACCAGTGCTTTTAATGGAGACAGGTCGAATGTATGCCAAGGTCACAGAGCTAAGCCCATCACTTCAATTTATTGTACAGTGGATTGAATCAAAGAGACTTTTTCAAACCTTGCAGGAATTCAATCCAGGACCCAGAGGTTAACCATAACCACACAACCCCCTCCACCACTACTAAACCATGGAGTCAATAACTGGATTAAAAATGATTAGATATTAACTATAAGCATTACTTCACTCGATTTCCTAAAGTTATAAAAAAACAAAAATTGAACACAAGTAGTAAATACATTTTATTAGTTACACAAAAAAGTGGTAAACATTAAAGGAGTTTTTTTTTTTCTAGCGGATATATGATTTTATTATTAAAGTTAGGTTAAAGTTATTTAATTCCAATTTAAAAAGCAGAATATGTTGCATGTCCACACCTGTCATTTAACTGATTGCTTTAAAGGGACAAAGCTAACGGTGTGTTTAAGTCTCTTCACTGTATTTTTGTCTTTAAAAGTGGGTCCTAATTTTGGTCCTAATTTAATATTAAAATGGTAGTTGTGACACGATGGCTCATCTGGCGACGTTAGGCCAGGAAATGCACGACACAGAATGGTGAGTGAAATGCGCTGGTGTGCAGCTTTAATAATAAATAAACAAAACAAAAGGTTTGGACAAAACACAGACACACTCACAAAAAACAAACACAATGGCATGGTGGCCAAAACAAAATGAGCCAAAACCAAACAAGTATCATGCTAGTGTAAAACCAGCATCGGTAGCAATTGTTTTTTATATCAGTTTCTTTATCTCACGACTCACGTCTCTCGTTCCGCCTCTGAGCACATCAACCTAGATCATCCAAAGCTGCAGGTATAACATGCGACTGTCTCCCAATTAGTAATACATCAATCTGTCTGGAGACAGTCACATTCTGCACTAGTTTAGGATGGATGGGGAAGTTTAACCCACACATAAACAATACATTTTAAATAATAATACAACAAATAATATACTACACTGAGGGCAGGGGGTGTACCCCGTCACAGTAATATTTAGACCAGCCAATGTTTAGATCATTTGAATAGATCACACACTCTATTCACTGTAGTTGTAACAAAACATGTGCAGCTAGTTTTGTTAATCTGATGTCAGTGTAACTGAAAACAAGTCATGTCTTGACTGCTAGGAAATTTGGCATGAAGTGTGGTTTTCGTTTACTTGCTTATGTAATCATATCGGTAAATGCTTCTGTCCTTTTGAATAAGAGGGGGGGGGAAGTAATTGCGGTCGATGAGCACTGAATATGAAGACTGCTACATTTTAGGTAAGAACAAGTAGGCTAAGCAGTGTAGAGGTTATCTTATCAAAACAGTCTCAGATTGTATTCTATTTCAGTTTGAGTTTCCTAAAAAGGCCCCAGACATTCAACCTTGTTGACACCACTGCGTGCATGTTTTTATATCTTAGTATAAATCAGTGGCAGGGTTTAGGAAGGGCTAGTGACGAAACATGGTATGAAAGTTCATGTACACATACTCTTGAGAGTATCAAAATCTAGGTGGCCTATTTATGCATGATTTCCGGCTTATGGTTGGCGATATGGTTGGATATTAAATAATATGGGTGAACAGTGTTTTACTGTATACATTATTTATAAGCGCTTGATTCAATTAATCTGCAATCTACAAATGCACTGAAAACAACCAGGAAACATTTAAGTGGTGGGTATTTCTTTGAGGTCGATGGTGTGGGTAAGCACAAATCATGAGCTGCTAATTACACCCTTTCACTACCTCCACTTGCTTGGCTTAGTTTATTGCTTCCCCTTAGTAAATATTTTGAGTAGTTTTGTGTATTGCAGCATGTCAGCATAACTGCAAAAGAAAACTCAAAACCCACACATTTTAATCTGCCTGTCATCGGACTACCAATCAAGCAATCAAAATTTATAAGGCTTGACTACTTTAATATTTTTAGTCAAAATTCCAATCTGTATTACATGCATGCAGTAATCAGTAAGAGCAGGTACAACTTAATCAGCATTGGTAGGGCAAGAACATGGATTGAACAAAGCAGTAAGGGGGAGATATAAGGGAGTGGAGAGAGGAGGCACAGGAGGGTGGAGAATGCTCATCTTCCTTTTTCCCTTTTCAAGAACTTCTGATAACCTTGATTATGTGTGTGTAGTATGAGTTCAGTTTCAGGCAGGCAGAAGCAGCAGCTTGTGGTGAGAATTGAATTGTACAGACTTGTCCCAGAGTGAAGTTGCCCATGGGTTATTCACGTTTTAAATTAGGCTTTGCAGGTGAATACCTTTTTTCAAAATGAATTTCCCTCTTCATTATATCTCTCATTGGGAATGCTCAAGAAATGGTTATAATGTTATCAAAGTGTATGTAATTATTTAAATACAGTGGAGGGGTGGGGGGTCTTTTCTCCACCACTTCTGTTTGGTGTTAAAAATAATGAGCTTTTGAAATTAGGTTTGAATTCAATCCTTGAGGATCCTCTAATTCAGCCATATGAGCTTAGAGAACAAGTCATTCTACTTTACTCATTATTTTGATGTTACAGAAATGTAAGTGTTGTACTTTGTCTGGAAAGCCTGGGATTCAGGCAGTACGGTGACATGTGTGTTGGTTAAGGAAAGGTACAAGTATCAGATCTCCCAAGATCTGGAGTTAGTTTGATACTCTCCTTAATGGAGACCCCAGCACTGTGCATGTAACAAATAGAAAAGCCCTGATGTTAGCCATTATAAGTACTGCAAATAGATGATAAATATCAATTTTAAACATTTATTTTTGAATACTTTGTCTTGGGCTTTGCGGCTCTCATGTTTTCTGGCTGTCTTTCTCTACTCTACCACCCTTCCTCATTATTTGCTTATTAGGATTATACTGTGTGTCTAATTATATTTCATTTCCTTACCCTCAGTGAAGCAGCCTGGCAGCACAATTCTCTACGTCTTCCTCCAAGGTGTTTGTGCCAGGCAATCCAGGCAACAATTCAATAGACACAGCCATGGGCATAAATGCCAGTAACTTCCAAACTGAACACACATGTCACTACCTATAGCTTAGAGACTTACTGCAGACCAATCATCTTTAAAAACCAGTCGCTGCTCATTAAAATTATATATATGGGGTTTGGTGGTCTGAACCTTAGCAACCAGTGGATATCACAAAAATACCTGAGAGAAGCCCAAGACAGAATTGGAGTGTTTATGTCATGACTGAATTGCACTCACAGAGTTATGAGAGAAAGCCTAATGTTAATCAGTACCATTGTCCCATATATTTACTGAGCACACCATTTACAAATAAAAAAATCTACATGATCAGGTTGTTTTACTACTTGAAGTGTATTCATTTCTACATGCCTGCAGTAATGCTAGATCTACTCTCCAGATACAATTGTATCATTCAAAAATGAATGTGGGATTGGCAAGCCTCACTTTTTTTTTTTTTTTTTTTTTTTACAATATTATACACACATTTTTAATACGCCTGTCATTATTTTAAGTAGAGGGAGATTACTCTTAAACGGTCCCATGACCACTACAATAACAGCCCCTGAATCTGTTCAAGTAAAAGGCAGTTCTGTGGTCTGTTTGGGTCAAGCCCAAGGAGATAAGGCCTGCCAGCAGCATGCTGGGCTCAACCAGGCAGCTGTAATCAACCACCTTGAAAAATGATTCACAAAAGGACACTGCATTTATCTTACTGCGGCACAAATGTTTACAGGAGAAACCTGACAGTTGCTGTTTTATTTACCAGCTTGGTAAACTAAAGGTAGAATTTAATGTTACATATTTCCTTGGCTGTGAGTAGTACCTAGAAGCTTCCCATCCTTGTTAGCTTGATAAATAACTTCACGAGCAGGAATCTGCTGAATTTTAGGTTTGCTGTCTATTTTCTGTTTGCTGACAATAAATTTTATCTCTCTCTCTGGGAACTAAAAAAACAGTCACATTGTATTTCTCCACCACTTTGCTGCTGCCTTGCGCATACAATTAGATAGTCTTGTTTGTTTCTAGAAATGTTGTCTTTTTATCAGTTTAAATTAAATGTAATTGCACATTCTTGCTCCAACTTATTTGCTTGTAGTGCAGATTGCTGCCATTACAGTCTCCTTAGTCCATTGTATTCTCTGTGACTTAGAGAGATCTTTGTCTTTCATATTACATATGAACTATGGCCATGTGCTGACCTTACAGGTATCCCACTGTGTGTTTATAGTACTTTATAAACACTCTAGAGGGCTAAAGAAGGTACTATCTACAGTAATTATTGTACATTAAAGGGATTATTTCCACACACCATACATCGTTTTCTGGCTAAGTGCATGTTACTTATAGGCTAAAGCTAATGTTCTGTGTGCAATCGCAGAAAGCCACATATAGTGTTTCAATTATTTCAATATATATATAATATATATTGAATAATGGAACTGCATAATGGCCCATAATACTAGGTGGTACCTTTCTTCATTGTTGAAAAGATTTATTCTACGGTCAAATTATTGTTTAGTCCACTTGAGGATTGGCTTGAGAATGCTTTAAAGAGGTGGGGCTACAACATATTTGTCCAGTCCACTAAGTGTTTTGTTCAAATCACAAAACTAAATTCATTTGTGATCTAAACTGGACTCAGAACTAGGCCCTCAAATGGGAAAGGCATTGTGCCACCAAGAACCCAGGGTTTATGCTTAAAACTGCCTGTGTGTGGCTTTATCTATGATCTTTTAAAAGCAATTACATCACCAAACTTCATAATTCATATGAAAGGTATAGCGCACATCAAAGTGTCCACCACTAAAACCAACTAAATATGATATGGCACCCTACAATATGGCACGATCCCCTGGTCTAAAATGAAAAAAATGCAGCAACAGTATAGCATTTGTGTGAGTGCTCCAACAGAATGTTTTATAAGCATGCATAGCTTCGACATGACAAAATACTGACTTTCTGACTAATTAGAGTGTGCAACCACAACACAGAAGCCCTGGTTTGATGCACAATGCTTCAGCATTATACAGTAACTTACAGAACTTTGTATTTTCTACTCTTCGCCACAGCAGTTTTGATTTACATCTGCATTACATAGCTATAAAAATTAAAATAGACTGACCTTAATTACACTATAATATTGTGGCCATATACTGGAGCTTCTGTATATCTGCCAGTGAGGGTTGTCACTGTACCAGATGCTTGCTGATTTAAAATGTATTTTCTCCCACTGTGCAGCATTTGAGTGCTCATCTTATTTTTTTTTCCCCCACATGCTCAGAGCTTCCTCTTGTTTTACTCAGCTGCAGCACACTGCAGTGATGGGATGTTATCCCAGCAATAATTAAATTCATTAAAAAGGCTTAATCACAACCTTTCTTAACCTAGGGGCAGGAATATAACTGATCCAGCCCTGGTTCAAATAGCAGGTGTTATTAATGCTATTGGCAGAAAAATATAAATTACTGCCCCCCCCCTAATTAAATTTTATACAATAAAGTGAACACAAACTGCACTGATATGTAGTGACTGTTTTTAAAAAGCTATGTTTTACAGACTTCTAAAATTAAATCTGCAGTGCACTTTTTTAAAAAAAAGACTATGGACAAGATTCTCAAAGCTTTTTCTCCAAATTGTTTTTAGCACATTAGCACAACAACTAAAATTACCTTACAAATAAAGGCGAGAAGCACTCTTCGATATAATGCAGCGGTCCACCATTGCAACCTCTGCGCCGACTTTGCTAAACGAAGGCAGACACATGCGCCGTCCACAGCTAAGCCATCAGACCTATAGTGCCGGAGGATAACACAGATCTGAATGGCTCCACAGCAGACCTGTAGGCGCTCTGCCGACCACAGAGGTCGCTGGTGCACTGCGAACCGAGGATCATGCTGTGATCTGAGCCCTCCCTACCGGGGCGGCACTTGGCCAATTGTGCGCTGCCGCCTGGGAACTCCCAGGCACGGTCGGCAAATGACATAGCGTGGATACAAACCAGCGATCTCCAGGCTATAGGGTGCATCCTGCACTCCACGTGGAGTGCCTTTACTGGATGTGTCTCGGGAGCTCCCAAGGCATCTTCATTTATCTTGATGTGACTTCTGCTTGTTTTTCCATGACTTGAACATTCATCAGCTATGAATGATGCGACGGATTACAAGTATGGCTACTATATATTTCTTTGAATTGACATTTCTAACCAGGGATTTTAGATGGTCATCAAGTCAGAATTTTAAGGTATCCTATATTAAATTTGAATTATGAAATATACAATCATGCAATATAACATTTTACCAGTAAGCATTCAGCGATTTTAAAATAAGCTGTAAAAGCAATCATCTAATTCTGTCTTTAATTTTGGTAAACATGCTACTGTGTAAATGGAAAAGTGGTTCAAATCCATACACATCAGAAATAAAATTGCTCCCTGCCCTACTCTCCTAGTATTTAGAAGTTGATTCTAACTAATTATGTGATGCACACACCAAACATGTTGTCTAATAGACAGTTTTAACTTGTATTTCAAGATTTACTTTTAAAAAGAAAAAAGGCAAAATGTAAAATGATAAACAGTACAGTACATGAAGAAAAATGTAAAATAAAAAAAAAAAGATTAATATCTGTATATAGAATCTGTGGCACTCGTTGTATTAATACATTAGGACTAGACACAGATCTTTATCTTATTCTTTGTAAGCTCAACAGATGTGATCGTCTCTGTTTTTGACAGCAGGATGGATTTTCCACACGGACTATGGGCAGTGTCTCTTTAAATGTAACTGTCATAAACATTGAAGGAAATGCTAGTGCAGAACTTGGTGGAAGGAATTAAGCTTATACTGAACTGTCTTTTTGCATGAATTCTTTAAATAAATATATTAGAAGAAAGCAGTGTGTGTTTACTTCATGCCTTAGTAGTCTAGACTACACGTTTGTGTTTACAAGGCCCAATCCTGCCTGTGGTTAAACATACAGTATAGGAAAGAACTGGCTTTTTTGGTTATGGTTAACCAACAAAAGGAATGTGCTTGGTACACTTAATTACAGATCTTGAAAAAGCTTTACCCCAAATGGGTCAGTGCCAGTAAGTTTTATTAAAACATAATATAATAATAATAATTTTAAAAAAGACATGTAGGGCAGGATTTTCAAAAAACAGTGCATATCATGCTTGTGGTATAGTAATGAGAGCTTTCGTAGCAAGTGATTTTCAAACGAAATGTGTTAATTAAATCAATCTGTTAATGCTTTGAAACTGAGTCTATGAGGTCATTAATGAACACATTTATCATTAAAAAAGCTCGTCCCAGGTCTCCTACATCACTTCCTGTCTCAACAACTAGATAAGGGGAACTCGTTAATCAAAATGCATGTTAACGAGGTCAAGAAAAATGAATGGAAGCATAATTCGCTGTTATGGAAACTAATAGCGTACAGGAATGTTTATGTTGTATATAATTTGTAAACTTAATTTAAAATTGTGCATTTTCTCATGCAGAGTGTACATTTATTTAGAACACTTCACATATAAAATGCTGATTTATGATTATCTTGCGTGTGGTTAAAAATCAGACAGCACTGATTAAAGAAAATAACAAATAAATACAAATTAAACTCCACTAATCATTTACCCTCTTTTGGAGGGATATTTTGCCTTTTAATGTGCAATTATCGATCTTTTTTTGGTTAAAAAGAAAAAAAACCTTAAGCCATTTATGTCTATTGGTTGGAGTTTATTTTCTTATACTTTTGTCTGTGTTTTAGTATGTTTGATTGCAGGCTATAAATAAATGCGTTTGAAGTGCCATATGTGTTTGTAGTTCTTAGCTATATTATACATGTATACCATGTATGTAACACTTCATTATATATGTATTAAGCTTTTAAAATTATGATAGAACTTCCTACCCCATACACAATTTGTTTATAATTAATTGTTTGGTGAATCTTCTAATCATGCATTTTCTCTGATACTCTTTGCTCGCCTCTGCGATAAATAAACTCAACACGATTGGAAGTAGCCACCTAACACTTACAGTATTTTAAGAACATTTTATATGCAAACAAACGTGTGAAGGTGAAAGTGTGCATTGTACATAAAGTGTGGGGGGGGGTCTGACCGCATTAAATACGTTTAGGCAAATTTCATGTCAATGATCTTGATCACATTCCTGGTGGATCTGTATGTCCTTGTACGCCTGTTCTTTGCTCTTGTGTGGATAAGACACAAGTGTTAAAAGGACACATTGCAAATCTGCAGTCACCTAAGTAATATCTAATATGGCCTTTTCTTATACAAAGATTTCAGTTGTATAATTCAAATAAAATCTGCAGTATAGGTTAGCTGTCATATAATGGACGTATGCAGAATTCAAATAGGCTACAGTTGCATTGGTAATTTTTTTTGGTAACATATACATATATTAACTGTATATAATTTTAGTAAAACAACAAACCTTCCATAAGGTTAGAAATGGTTAAACAAGTGAATAAATCTCCTTCATATTCACACCTATAGAAAAGTCTAAATATTTATATATAAATAATACAAATACTGAATTATCTAGGTTGTCTGTAAGAAATTAACTCTGGTCCTGTACACTCTCTCTCTCTGTATCGTCAGCCGTCTTCTTTTAAATTTCTGTTTTAAGGTGAGTTACTGTTTTGTTAATTAAAACCCTCCTTTTCCAAGTCCAAATTAACTCCTGGTAAATTGTAACAATTAACACGGATTTGCTTTTAAATTCCCACGCAAACAAAAGAGAGTCGCAAGAAGCTGCTCGTTAAGATATTAACAATATTCTGTAAATCATATTATGACGATTATTTAATAATGAAATAAGACTGCTTGAAAATGCCAAAATCAGTGCTACATATGGATTTCTTAATCAACACTGGAGTTATCATTTACAACCTTTTGAAAATCCTGCCTGTTTTGGGAAGACATACCTTCAGTAATAGCTAATAATTTGGAACAATTGAACCAACACATACATTTTATTTGAAATGCTGGTAATATAAATGTCACTATGTGTTGCAGATCAAAAACAATAATAATGCACACAGTATTTGCACTGAGTCAGGAACAGTACACTATTCTGAAATTATAAGGGGCCTATTAGCCACATTCAGGGAAGGGATATATATTCTACAAATATAACCCAGAGAAAGACAGATTATCTAGTTTATTTTATGATACTAGTACAAGATATTTAACCAGAATGTATAAAAAAAATCAAATAACCTGGTCTGTTCTTTGAATACATATCAAAAACAGGGGACAGAATGTATACCTACATTGTAGGCACCCAAAATATG
Organism: Polyodon spathula; assembly: GCF_017654505.1. NCBI lineage: Eukaryota > Metazoa > Chordata > Actinopteri > Acipenseriformes > Polyodontidae > Polyodon > Polyodon spathula. The sequence goes on from NC_054554.1 coordinate 8,324,240, forward strand.
ATTTATTGTCAAAAAGAGATTTAATATGAGAGTAAAATAAATTCTAGTCAAGTTCTCAGTCATTGCAAAGTAATAATTTTCAAAAATGATACCATTTATTTAAAAAAGGCGATGCCTGCACACAGTAGAGCATTGACTCTTATCAGCAATTCAGGAGCTTGTTGCTTAAGAAAATAAAATCCCAGCAGTTCATGTTAGGCAATTAACCGCCTCCCTGTTCTGCACTGCATCTATCTTAATAAACCATGAGGAGAACAGTCTCCAGATCTCAGGGAGTAAACCTCTGGAATTCTTTATTATATTCTGAAGTTCATGATGTGACTTTTACCCGCAAACACCAGGAGTTATTTTGCATTAATAAGCCTTCTCCCAGCCAGGGATTGTGTGGGATCTTTCAAATCTTTGAGGAGAAGACAGGTTAAAATTAATTGCTCACCCCTACAAGTCTGTCTTATTATTTTTCACTCTGCTTATATTTGCTAAAGTGAGTATGCACTGAATATTTAGTAAATATACACACAATACACAGGATGAAGGTCAGTTGGTTATTTTATATTGCTGCTGTGTACAACATATATCTGGATGTTTTACTGAATGTATTGTATAGTGTTGCATGTATACTATTGTTTATCATTTGACATTCTGCCCGTCAAGTTTCATTGATCTCTTTTTATTCCCAAACAGCAGCACAAAGTGGTCAACTGACACACTGTATATGCAATATATTATATAGAAGTATAATCTAAAATATCCATACATTCTGAGAATAAGAAACAAAACCATGTGTGTGTCTACTTTCATAACAGTTTAATATATAATACTGAAAATATGTTTGATAAAAAAAAATATATGTTTATGAGCAGAACCAAGGGTGTTCTGTCAGTATTAGTCTACCCTTGTTAGTTATTCACAAAAAATGAAAGCACCTGTCAAATAGAACCTTTACATATTGTTTTTATACAGACCCTGGCTGCTATAAACAGCTGTTCTTGTTTTGATACTAAAGCATATTGAAGGGCTTTAATTAAAGTTTCTTAAGGTTGCATTGTGAAAACGTAATCCTGCAGAAAAAAAAAAGGACAAACAATACTTAAAAAGATAACTACTATGTCTGAGTAGTGCCTATGAAGCTCATTCAAATACAAGCATATTAAAACTAGCAGAAAATAAACCTAAATTGAAGCAATATACATTATTTAAAATGCACTTAATTATGATATATCAAAGCACAACTTACAGTAAATATGTATTTGGTCTTGCCGTGGAACCTGCCATGTACCATGCATATTTGAAATAAAGATCAAAGCCTATGATTACTCTTTACTCTAAACATCTAACTGAAAGCATATGTTATCATCCAAAAATATAGCGCCCTGTTCAAATGTATGGGATGTTCAAGTCATACACCTCTAAGTCAATGTTTATTTTTGTAAGCTTGTAGAGTATATAAAAAAAGAAAATGTCGATAGAAAGTTGAGTTCTGGAACCTTCAAACCTTCATCTGCCTAAATCAAAATAAATCATTTCAGCTCTGTTTTGTAGCAATAAGTTGGTATAGAATATATAATGAATGTATTTCTGCAGCCTGTTAAAATATGCCACACATGTATTACTAAAAAGCAAATACTTATGAATTATTTATTTACTGTATTCGAGGCAGAATTATTAAATAAACAACTTGTCTACTATATATTCAATATCTAGATGTCACGTGAATCCAGATCTTTCTTTTCATGTATATGTTTTGGATTTTTGTATACGTAAATAAGTTGGGGTGCATTCATTCAAAAACTAGCATCCAGATTTTACAAAAGCATACCACTAACAAACTGGTGAGTGCCCTGAATTAACAATAGTATGAACGTGTAGTTCAGATAATTTGACTGACAGACAAATTGTGTGAGTATTAAGCAGTACCTGTTTCATTAGCCTAATACCTGAAATGGAAACACAAGAAGACAATACTTGTATCAAAAATGGTTTGAAAGTGCAGATAATAAAAGAGTACTGGCAGTAGTTTTGATAAGCTCTAGGTAGAAATCATGATTTCCGATAGTTCACCTCATGCACAATGGTTTATTTATCATCCCCACAGAAAGATGATTTTCCATTGAGAGAGGCATGCCTTATGATAAATTTTATTTATGGTGCATCTATCCTTGTAGCGGCATTTAAAGACACTGAATAATAAAACAAATAAAAACTTGAATAAAGATGCTTTTGGCCATGCAGTGTAAGATATAAAGCAATACAGACAGTGATTACAATTTTTGTAATTTGGTATATTTTTAATGCTGAAATAAGTGGTGCCATGATTAATATTTAATTCTAAGGATAGCGATGATTACATCAATATGGATGTCCCTTTTTTATCAAAAACTGCTCTCCTCTTTGTCATGAAATGACATTGATATGGGCAGAATCTAGATTGTGGTGACCAATATGAAACATGTTGTATGGATATCAGTTACACAACGTTTTTCCACATATAAATGTGGAAATGTGGAGCTAGTTGTTTACAACGCGAACACCTGATTGGCTGATCTAAAGAATGCTAGCTCTTCAGAACAGCGTGTCTGAATCTGATGAAACTTTGCATGGACATGTATTACATAAAATGACCCCACTGTACTGTGAATAAATGTTTCAACAGTCATGTGTTGTTTTATATCCACTGTGAGGTTTTTGTATGGTCCTGACCTACTGTTTGTTTGCTAGAGGACAAGTCCACTGAGATGCGACATCCTTTTGGCAGGTTTGTCGTGTTCCTGCAAATGTAAAAAAAAGACAAACTCACACCACATATAATTTTAACACACAGATAATTATTTAAAGATGTTATTGTAGCTCATTCGCTTTGGTTACAAGCAGATTTCATGCTCAGTTTCAATTTTAAATGGTTTTGCTGTTGAATATGCAAATATTGCTTTGACACAAGGATATTTGACTTTGGATATGAGAGGATTGCTTTAATAATTTGGACATGCTTACTGCTATAAGTAGGCAATCAAAGTAAGAATTGACCATACCATCAATGGTCTTGTAAATAAAACAGCACCTCACAATAATATTCTTGCCAAGCATATTTAAAAACAAACCTATATTATATTTCTGGTAATACTTGAAAATAATGACTGCAAATTCATATCAATAGAGTTGCATATGATTGTATGAGTAACAAAATAGAATAACAGATGGGCTTCAGCGAGTTACAGGAAAATAATTCCATCTAGGGTTTATGTGACATCATAAACTACAAGACCACTCGAGAACTTTATAAAGTGTCACAGAAACCCAAAATTGAATTATTTTCCTTTAACCCACTGAAAGCCATTTATTATTGTTTATAATACATGGATATTGGTATCTGTAATAAAAAAAAGACAAGAAAAGGGGGTTACAGTTCTAACTGCCAGTGCATTTAATGAATAATAATAATGTACATTAAGTCAATATTAAAGAATCTTTACTATAGTTTTCTTTTTGATAATTCAGGAACAGTGAATTAAACTGGGTAGATAATGAACTGCAAAAAATAATGTATTTTTTAAGGAAAATGTGTTTCCATGGGGGTATGCTTTTTTATATATATATTTTTTTTTCATTAGTTGCTGTCAATCGAAGATTTGTGTCGCTCGCTTGGTTGTTGCTCCAGTTTGTGAAGAATGATTGTAAATCTTCACAGAGAGAGATTTGTTACATTTGCCTAAAAAAATGGATTGTGGGTGTTGTCGAGTGATTGAAATTTTGAAAATCATTGACAGGAATGTCTTCCGTTCCTCTCCAGTTTCTCTGAGGTAAGATTTTGTTGATCATTAATGAATATTTCTCTGCTCTGGGTGATGTAAAGTGAAAACAAGACATTTTGTGTTTGAAATTAAATTGGTCTTGAGGAGTCAAAGTTCAAGTATATTTTCCTCTAGAGGAATTATGACATTTTGTCTTTTTCTTCTAATGGCTCAGGATGCAAATATAGCCTTCGTGTGTGTGTGTGTGTGTGTGTGTGTGTGTGTATATATATATATATATATATATATATATATATATTGGTTTTTTTTTTATTTTGTGATGATTTGAAGTCCTTTTTTAATCTAATTTATATAGTTAAATAAGAAAATTATAAATAATCTTAATGTGACAAACTAACTGATGCATAGACTTTTCTGATATCCATATCAGGCATGTAATATACATCTATTGTTTCTGCTGTTTTTTATATTTAATGTATTTATTCCAAATATGTGTTGCAGCTAACTACAAATTACTTAATCTTCTATGTTATGATCTATTTACTTGTATTTCAAAAACGTGTTATTCTATACTTTCAACTTAATGGAGAGCAATAAGCACGCTTTCTTAAAAACTCTGACTTAGGTCATTTTTTTGTTTAAGGTCATCAATTTGGTGAGCCTATCACATACTGGAGACATGCTTGTGATGTCATTGAGTTTGCACAGGGCTTGCGATAGGAAAGGCTGAAGAGGGTTGGCCTGGCATGTTCACATTTTAAAAACAACCAGATTCCCTTTTCGTGTGTTGTATCAGTGACTGGAAACAGAAACAGCTCTAACTTTCTGTTACTTCACTCCAGGGCATTTTCCCCCAGCATTCATCCCCAGCATTGGGAAAGGCAAACACACTCAGCAGCACCTATTTATTTTAAATGGCTGATTAATATTTCATGATGACAGGAAAGAAAAAAGACTAGAATGTAAGAGTGATCATATCCTGAGCTGTGTTCATTTTAAAAGCATTATGGCTTGTCATAAGCCCTGTGTAGCTTCTAAGGGTCTAACAATTGTATGTCTTAACTTGGGTGGTGTGTTGGTAAAATGACTTCTTAACATATATCATGAAACTGCCAACATGCATATATACCACAGTAAACACTTTTATAAGGGAATCAAACTGTACTACTTTCCCTCTCCCCCTTTCAAGCCGATTTTTACTGTTTACTCGCAAATTGTTTGGTTTTATTTTTAAATAGCATGTAATTCACTGTAATTGTTGTCAAGGCTGGATAGATGTTTAAGCATGCTGTCTTGTGAATTAGAGTAATTCTCCACTTAATTTATTTCCCCTGGACTTGGCTGTAAAGTAACTGAGTTGTGACAGGTGTAGACAGATTGCATTGCAAGCCATTTCTGTTTACTGCGCTGGTATTAAAACTGTTCTGAAAGTAAAAAAACTGAGTTTTTATTTTTAAAATGTTCCCAGGCAGCTTGGTATAGTAAAATTTGATTTCAATATGACAATACTGCGCAAAACTCACAAATGACAAGGTTCCTGTTTTGGCCCGTGATTTGTTCTGGATTAGTTTTAATATGTACACACATTGACAGTTCACTCAGAAAGCTTGTCAGCACATTTTTTTTTCTGTAGCATTGTTGCTACTTTTATGAGAAGAAAGAGAAATTGGGATTTTCAATATACTGGGTCTTTAAGCAAAGGGGAACACATTAAGATCATTTTTGGTGTGTGATGCACATAGACAACGGGATGTGGCTGCCTGATTTAACAGAGACACCCTAATCAGCATAATATGATATTGCCTAGGATGTCTGACTTAATGCATGCCTTAAATATAAAAAGACATTCATATGATGTATTTTCAATTTTTTTCTAAAAACATAATTTTGAACAGATATGTTTTATTAAGATTTTAATACTACTACTACTACGACTACTACTACTAACTAATAATAATAATAATAATAATAATAATAATAATAATAATAATAATAATAATAATAATACTCATGCAACATATATTAAAAACTATATAAATGTATTTTATTTCCATATGGGAATTTGGAGGTAATTATGTTTGCCCACATGCAATCTGCTTGGATTTGATTGGTAACAGGAGCATAGCTGCTTTCTCAAAACTGCCTGGAACAAATTAAAAGTTTATTAATCTTTAGATCCAGTTTCACAAAACTTTTGGCTCCTGGTTTTCTGCTTTAACCAACAGATGTCTGGGGTTTTGTGGCACCGGTTTCTGAGATACAGTATGAAGGGAAAGGGTCAGTTTGAAACTGAATATAAAATGATGTAGGTTGAGAGAAAATATTGTGTTTGTTTTAAGTGTTTTCTGCTGTTCAGTAACTCCTTTACAAGGGTTTTAATGATTGAAAGCAACAGCCAACGCTGTTCAGGAAGCATCCTTTTTGAAGTCCAGGAAGACAAAATCATTAGGTCAAATTTCGATCTCTGCGCACAAAACTGGCAGGGGACTTTGGTCAAGAGCTACAGGATGCAACAATCCCTCCACCTTGCTGTAACATTAGAATTAGAAGGTTCTACTGAGTGCTTTCATTACAGATCTCCACATAGATATCAAGACTCTTTCTATGTCTAAAATATTTATGCTCTGGAACTGGTTACATATTATTCTCATTATGGGTTGACAGCACTGCAGACTTTCCATCTTTCAATGGGATAGGCACATAACGTATTCAAAGTGCCTGACATTCCCATATTCAGATTGTAAAGCTAATCTCCTTCCTTATAAGCGGTGCTCCTGGTTACACCTTTAAATAAGAGGATTACTGTTTGGGATTCGTATTAATTGGACTGTGTCCTGAAATCCTTTATTTTTACCTAATAAATATTCAATTGTAAAACATGTTCATGCATACAGTACTCATGTTTAAGTTATTTTCTCTGCAGTGTCCTACAAACATTTTTAAACTACAATATTATTGACTACATTACTCCTGAGGTAGTTTTAGCTCTAAAACCTGCTTGCCACACTGTCTGTTTTATTACGCAAATCAAGGCAATACCACATGCAGCAGAAGAGGTTAGAAATGCTCTGTGGTAACCCAGCAAGTAAAACAGAAAATAAAGGTAAAAGTACAAGATAATCAACTTCAGTTAAGATGAATCCCCACTAGAAATCTTCTAAATCAGATATTCAGATCAGGTTCATTCTTAGCGAGCAGCACAGTACAACTATGTATATAGAAAGTCACACCGATTCTCTTTTATGGGCAACACACATGCGCAGTACAGGTGTTAAATGCTAGAAGTGAACTGTATTTAAGAACATAAGAACATAAGAAAGTTTGCAAATGAGAGGAGGCCATTTGGCCCATCTTGCTCATCTGGTTGTTAGTAGCTTATTGATCCAGGAAACTCATCAAGCAGCTTCTTGAAGGATCCCAGGGCTGTTTTGGGCCACGTATTCCTTTTAATGTTGACTACATAGCTACTGCAGGTGCTGTGCTTACAAAAAGCTACTTATTCGTACGAATGCATGTGGATTTACTTAGGCTTATACTCTAAGGGGCTGTTAAAGCATGGATTGTAGCCTGCAGGCTGCAGCCTATTAGTCCAGTAAGTGTTTGAAATGGCCTCTTAGCTTGCCTAATATTTAACCCGTAGACATCTCCACTAAAAGATCTATGCAGACTGCTCTATCCAGGTAATATACCTTTAGTTTTATACTCGTTTCCTAACAGATCAGGGGGCAGAGAGCCATTAATTTCAGGTGTTTTTGTCACACTTTTTTTGAGTTGAAAATGACTATTCATTTTCAAATTACATATCCGATTGTACAGGGCATGTAATATAAACATTTAAAAGTGAAAAAAAGAAACAGGTGTTACATAAAGTGTGTTAATAGCAACATTTCTGAGCTTACTAAATGAAATAAGTAATGCATTCCCACAGTGGAGAACTGGGCCCAACTTTACGACCAACAGTAAACTATATTGTTGATTAGATCCTCTAGTAAATGACAATAATACCCATCCTATGAGACACATTCCCTAATTGCCTCCCATATCCCACATTATGCAACCATTTCGGCTTTGCAAAGAAATTGATCAGCACAGCAACTAAATTATGTTTTCTATGACCAACCTACAGTAACTTAAAAAACCTAAAAAGCAGATTTTTTTTTTTTCTTCTGATTAATCTCTACAAATCCTAAACCTTCCGAAGCACCTCCTGGACACCTGCTTTCTAACTCATCTCTCCACAGACCCTGTTCTAGCCAACAAAATGTTGGGAGGCATGCGAATGTAGCAGACAAAGCCCTTTTCCAGTAGCTTCTGCCCATACACTTTTAGTAGGCAAGCTGCATTCATAGTACTCTTCTTAAGAAATTAATACTGGGGCACGGCCATCGTTAATGCTGTTGGCACAGTCACTGCCTCAGTCACAACTAGAATAATTTCTAGTTAAAATGAAAAAGACAGTTCATGCCTATCTGGAACTGCAAAGGTTTTGCTTCAATTAAATTTCAAGTGTGGTTGCATTAATGAAAACATAAACCTTTGATTTCAGTACTCCAACATAAATCAGCAAGCCATGTTAAAAGTTGGCCAGAAAAGGCTAGGTTACAGTTTATTGATAATAATAATAATAATAATAATAATAATAATAATAATAATAATAATAATAATAATAATAATAATAATAATAAAAATATTGGAGGGCATACATAATTAAAAGGACCATACATTGAATAGCATCGGATGTGCACTTTGAAAACAGAGGAATACAACAAGCGTTTGTGATTTTAAATTTCAACCAATAAAAACTGATAAAACACCACCAATAAACAAATAAATAAAACGGGTGTATCCTATAGATCACTGCTGATGCTGTATTCACTTACCTCTGTTCATGGTGCAGTTTATTGTATTTTTTACAGCAAATATTGTGATTCACATCTGCGCTGCAACTTCTGATCAGTTCCCAGGATGCCACAACAATTCCAAACTCCTTGAACAACAGTAATGCCATTTTGGGCAATTGCAGAAAGAACTGGACAATTCGTTTTTCATTTTGTGTGAGCTAAAAAAGCCACACTGTCTATTTATTCATTCAGCTGACAGAGTAATATTTAAAATATATATTTATCTTTATATATATTGTAGCAGAGCAGGGAGGGGGTTAAAAGCCTCTCTGCCAAAACACGTGTACATGTGTTTAATTATTGTTAATTATCACCTGCACCTGGCAGTCATTGCAAATTCAAGCCAGGTGCAGAGTTTCAAAGAGGGGCAGCCAGTCTGTTCGGGGATGCTGAGTAGAAGGAAGCAGAAGGGTGTGCTCTGTTTCCGAGCAGTCACGAATGTAAGGACTGTGTGTACGGTTCTGTGTATAAATTATCAAACTGTGTGTTTGTCAACCGGTAAACAGCTTAGCTGTCCAGTGTATAATCAGGGTAATCCTGAGTGTTTAGTTAATATTCAAAAAGAGCTAGGTGCGCACACAAGCGCTGGACCTCCAATTTTGTGTTGGGCCTGTGTTTTAAAGGGACAACGCGAACGAGAGTGAGTGATGCTCTGTTACTATATATTTATGGGACCGTGTAAATATGGCAATTCATATATAATTTCTAAGACACACAAGAATGCGGCAAAGACAAATAACCGTTAGATTTTTTTGTATTGTGTTATTTTCATCAGTCAGCTGTTTTCCAGTGTTTGAAGCATCCAGCTGCAAGTTTAGAGTACGTCACTGCCTTATCTGATGCTTGTGGCTTTGAATGCGTCAAAACTGGGTTATAATTGGACATTTTCCCTTAGCAGCTAGTAACAATGGAACCACATATTGTACTGTGTTTAGCCCTTGTGCAAGTGGCCAGGATAAACTCAAACCTTATTCAGGCAATACAGAGGTAAATGACCTAGTAACTGAGGCATTACATAAGCTGAACCACCCTCCTCCTCCTTCTTTACAGGGCTGTTTCTTCAGGTCAAGGTTGATGCACATAAATAAAGAGATGCAGGCAAGCCTGACACTGTTTGTACATGCTGTGCATTGTCTTTAAATAGACAAAATGCTTCAGTCTCCGGTGCGTCCTTTCATTCACGCGTTCAAAACTTTATTCAAAGAGTGTCCTTATCATAAAACAATGTAACATACCATATATATTAGAAAGGAGGGAGACTACAGTATTTGTGTCAGTCGTTCATATGGGTGTAAAGAACAACAACAAAAAAAGATGGCAGCTTAAAGCTATTGTCTCTATAGTGTTGTATCTTTACGCTGAAAGTTCTGAAAACACTAATCACCATTTCCCACTATCATACTACAAAGAAGCATTAATACAGAGCATGATCATCATTTCAAGCAGTTCAGGCTTCAAGCTCAGTCCTCAAACAGGAAATCAACAGGGACTTCATTGAATTATCCTTATTAAAAAACAGTTTTAGGGTTGTCGCCATCATTTTCTAGTATCAACGGTTGTTTTACTCTATAATTAATTTACTAAATGTATCTGGTCCCTGTGATTATGTTGGAAGGCTGTGCAAAATGAACGATGGTAGTGATAATTCTAAGAGCATCTTCCTCTGGTCATTCAGATTAAAAAGTAATGGGTTTTGATTCTTTCATCTAAATATTCGCTGAGTTTGGTGTGAATATATGTAGCTGCTGCCTTCTAAGCGTTCGAGGTTGACAAACAACCAAAGAAACTCTTAACAGCTTTTTTGCTGTACAAGAAACACTTGTTGACTAAATAGGGTGTGTTTCCTTATAAAGAAGCTCACTAGGCCCATACAATTATAAACAACAACTAGTTTACATGACGTTGCATCCGGTGCTGAAGACGGACACTGCTAAAAGATCATCCATGCCTTTTCATTTTGGCATCAGGTATTAAAAGCAATTAAAATAGCAGTATGCCAAGTGGTTGCTGTTAGTGTGATTTGAAACTTGATATAGAAAGCTGTAAGCAGAGTTTTTAAGATGATTTAAAAAAAAAAAAAATCTTTATTTAGTAATTCCAGATGCTTATTATTATTATTATTATTATTATTATTATTATTAGTTTCCATTAAAGCTTTTGCTGTACAGACCTTGTATATAGAATACCTACGGGAAGAGAGGGTTGGCATGTGTAGCCCTGGGTTCCTTACATCCATTCCTGCTCCTAGGGATTTATAATTTTATATTTAAACTTCTGTATTACTGTATGTAATAATTTGTTATTTGTCTCATATGTACTGAATAGCTGAAACTGTTTCACCACCAAATCTTTTGAAAGAGCTGACTTCATACTAACAATATATTTTTTATTCACAAACACAGTGACAAATAGCCATGCTGTGTGTTCTGTCTTAACAATGTATAACATGTGTAAACTGTGTTGTACCGTAACTAGAATTCTTGGTGTCAAATTAACAAATTATGATTTAGTTTTTAAATACGTATTTCTTTAGTTTATTACCTCTATTTTTAGTGCTTGAAATGGGGCAGTACTCACCAGTACGGAGTACCGTCACTTCTTAATTTCAAATATTTGAGTCGCGCCACTTCCGAGTTTAAAATATTTGAGTAGCACTTTGGCGCTTATCACTGACTATCTGCCCATTTTCTTTTCCAAACTGTCAGCTGCATTTGTGACTTTCTAACTGCAACTCCTCGAGTGCATTACAAAACAACTGCAACTCCCAGAGTGCATTCCAAAACTGCAACTCCCAGAGTGTATTGCAAAACAGAGCGGGGGAATTTATTTTGAATGGTCCAGGTCAAGTTGCGATTAGACGCAGTACTGATTAGATGAGAAGAGCTGGATAGGGAGAGAGGGAAAGAAAGACAGCTGGACAGGATGCTTGAGAGAGAGCTGGACAGGGAGACAGGCATAGAGATAGAAAGGGAGACAGAGAGAGCTGGGCACTGGCAGGGAGACAGAGATAGAGGTGGAAAGGGAGTCAGAGAGAGAGAAAGAGCTGGACAGGGAGCTTGAGAGTAATGCAAGTACTGCCACTTTTTCCATTTCAAGCTCTGCTCTATTTACAAATCAAGCATTTCTAGTTAAAGAATTTGAGACAATTTATATTGCCTCTTTAATGTAAAAAAAGCCAGGAGAAAGTAAAACTCAATGTGTTATTCCCCAAAAGAAATTATGCTTGTCAGAATAGATTGAGTAAACGGCTGTAATATCTCACTCAGTATCTCTGTTGAGCTGAGAATTGCCCAGAACAAAATAAAAGTAACAGCGATGTTTACAAAATTCAATAAAAAGTGTTCTCTCTGCATTGTATACTGCCTTCATCTTCTGTCCATACATTCCGTAAACAATGACAAGCAGTGGGAAACAGCCAGTTTATCTACACAGAGAACAAATGTAAATGTAAAATTATCTCAGTCCCGAAATAATAATCACAGTAAATACACACACAGAACACAAACACGGTCACAAGTCCAAAGTGAGTGCTCAAAGTGGTGAAATACAATTATTTGTGAACAGTAGTGCAGTGTTGTCCAGGTTTGTGCTGGCCATTAGCGACAGCTCCTGGTACGAGTTAGCCATCTAACAAGAACAAACGTTTACAATTAGTGTGACAAAACAAACAAACACCAAACACACGGTATATCACAGTCCTTCAGCGGTTCTCCCGTAACCATAACAAAGGATCAGTTTGCTCGGAAACATCCTCTTTCCAGCCATGCCCCTTCATTAGCGAGTGCAATCGTTTTTCCTCCAATCCGCGATTGCCATATCACTTTGCTTCTGGGGCGATGACTTTGTGTACTGTGGCTCCACCTCCTTCCTGGATGGATGACTTCTGACAGACCCTGGAATGGACTGTCAAACCATCCAGTCCGGGGCACACTGTTCCCTTTACACACACCCTCACAGGTCAGGAGGGAGATTTATAACCAAGATTAACTCTTTATCTGTCACAATGTCACATAAATTTTCCAGAAGTGTATTACATTTTGGTTTCATCTGTGGCTTTTTGTAAAGTGCTTGTCTCTAAATAAACCCCTCAAGTTCAACACCAACAACGCACACAAAAATAAGATATACTGTCTAATAAACAAGTCTACAGTTTATAAAGAATATAGTATATAGCTACAGTGTAACTGCTTCTCTATAATTTCAGAGACATTCAATATGTAACAGAGTTAAACTTGAAAATAAAATTTGTTCAGTAAATAACTGTTTAATAACTGTTCTGTCCTTTAATGTTCTGCCCTTGAAAAAAAAAAAAACAACTGGGCTGTGAATGTAACAAAATCAATTCAGTAATAAATACTTCTGTCACATATATTTATAACATACTTGATGCCATACAATTACAGTATATACAAAGCAAAAGCATAAAGTGCTACCATTCAGTAAAAAGAAGCATTTGGCTGGCAGTTGTTTGACTGGCTACTAATAGAAAGTAGATGTTAACGGTTTTATTATTACAGAATAAACATTGCCATTAAAACTTTGAATGTTATTAGCACCTCATCATTTGGATTTGACAGCTGCATTTTAAAGAGAAAAATGTAATTGTTTTGTATTAATGGTAAACTCTGTTCATTTGAGGCACTGTTTATATGGAGACTTCATTTCTTTCTGAACTTGTTGTGCTTTTTGGGTTCAGGTTTTTTTTTCTAAGAGTTTTTTTTGAGGTATATCAAGCCTGGTATTGTGATTAGACAGAATAGGCCTTCAATAAGGTTTGAACTTTCAAATTCCGGTGAGCAGTACGGGTTCATGTTTAACCTCAGATTTGAAAAGTGTGGTACAGCATAAAGAAGCACAGTACTCTAAAGCCATGAAGATAAGGCACAACTTTTGATAGCTTCTATAATTACCAGACAGTGCAGGTTTGGATGTGTCTAGCAACACCTGGATTGGTCAGTGGCCATGTTTATGATTTTAATACCTTGGAACCTTTCTTTTGTTGTTGTTGCTTTTTTCTGTATCTTAGCTGTCTACATTATTCAGGTTTTCTATTTATTATTTGTGTATGTGATCAAGTAAGAGGTTTTATTAGCAGGACTTACATGTAATAAATCAGTAAATCTCACCTTTGAAACCTCTATCTGTTATGATTGGTTTATGGGGGCATATTTGCAAAGCATTTGCCAAATGAGTAATAGAGAGGAGTAGTCTAAGAAATATTTTTTATTGTTTTGTTTCCTTTATCGATAAAAAAAAAAAAAAAAAAAAAATTCTGTGAACTTAGCACTGAGGTAATGCTTTGTGAATATATATTTTCATTTAATGAAGGCCTGGGTTTTAGGAATCTATACAGACCCACTTGTTGCTACAACTGTTTAAACAGTGTACATGTTATTTTTCTTTTCATTGTTAACATCCTGACAACTTTTTACACTTATAACTTTAAAGCTTGGTTCAAAGCTCTTTTCAAAATGGCTGCTCTAGTTAACTTGGGGTTTGAGATCTGTTCTCTAAATCACTACAGTAAGAGTATATATATATATATATATATATATATATATATATATATATATATATATATATATATATATATATATATATATATATATAAAACAAGTGCTCTGGCTTTTGTGTTTCATGGATCATTATTGGTGTGTTAGCTGTTTGATAATGTGGGCAATAATTCTTACACTATCAATGCACTAGAGTTTTGAAAAGAAACAGTCTTTAAATTTATAAGTGGAAAAAGTTTAAGGTGAAAAGAAAAATTACAGGTATGCTATTTTAACAATTGTAGCAACACGTGGGGACATATAATTCTATATTTTTCAAAATCCCACTACTTACTCTTTAAGGTTAACTAAATTAATTGAAGAATCTGAAGTTGTGTTTGAGTTATATAACAAAGGGTTGCTTACTGCCCTTTTTGGAACCCATTTGGAGTAATAGAAGGTATAATTCAATAAAGTCTTTGTCTCCATGCTTGGATTTGTTTCTTTTTCAGGACCGGTATTTGCTTTAATCAGGAAACTGCAGCAGACCAAGGCTCCCATGTTGAGTCTTGAATGTGGTTGGCACAAGGTTTTATGCCATCAAGTGTAATTTTTCTTGGCAATGGAAAGATTTACCGTGCCCCTGAATATAGCCTGATTTACAGTAGGCTTTCCAGACGTTATAATCAAATCCACATTTGCACATCTCCCAAAAAACATGTCATTGCATGTAATGTAATTCCCCTAATAAAATATTATAAAATCAGCAAAAATTTTAAAGCAAACAAAACAAACCCCCCCACTCCACTCCTATATATATAATATATATATATATATTATATATATATATATATATATATATATATATATATTATATAATATATATATATATTTGTGACCATCAGGTGAAAGCAGATGAGAAGAAACTCTAATATTCAAATGTTGCATAATACAGTATTGGTCACCTGGATGAAAATGCACCTTTTTTGTTTAGCTTAGTTTGTTTACATTCTGCAAAGAGTTTTAGCAGTAGCTTTCTTCCCTTTTGAAGCCTGCTTGTCTGGCATGTTACAAGTTGCAGCAGCAAGATGTTTAAAATTGACATCGCCAAGCTCTGTTACAGGTCAGGAAACAAAACAGAATATCATTAACCCAAGTCACTATTTCATATTTAGCAGACAGGACAAGAGGCCATAAATGGAAGCTGAGTAAAAGTTAGTTTAGGACAGAAGGTTGGAAGCTGTTTTTACACTGTTATATATCTATGGAATAGCCTGACCAGATGAAGTACTACCATCTAAAACACTTGGAACCTTAAAAAATATAAGAATCTGTCCTATTCAATTATATTCTTCTTCCAAATGGTATGTCAAGAAGGGATGAGCCACTCTGGACTGAATGGCCTCTTCTCGAATGCAAGCTTTTCTTATGTTCTTATAAAATGTTTTTCAATGATCATATTGCCCTTGTACATGTGATATTTTCTTAATTAATAGCAATGTTCAGGTAAAGATGGGAACGCCTTATGGTACACTACATCTTTTTTACATTTTTCAATTTCGCTCCTGCAGTTGCACATTTTTTTGTGTTTTCCCTGTTAACCGCACACCCACATATTGCTTATTTAAATACACCCTGGAATTTGCTCCAAGCAAAGAACTGCCATCAGAATCGCAGAGTTCCAGGTTTTGCACAAGCTTTCCACCATTATAACCTCCAGCAAAGTGCTGTGCCTCCAGAAATAAGATGCATGTTTGCAGACTGTGCAAAATTCAGTGTCTCTAATTTTCTTTTCATGGTATAAATGCAAACTTCTCCCTCACATTTTGTAGAAGAACCTAGGGGTCCCCAGTAGTGTGTTATAATAACTGTATCCCTACTGTCAAACAGCATGAAGGACACAAAAGGCAGTCAAATCCTTTTCACATTCTGCTGAACAGTAACAACTTGTGTACATCTGCAGAAAAATATAGATGAGGTTTATATTTCAGATGCAGAAGTTTGTTAATCGATTACAATGTGTGGTCCATTATAAAGCTGTTGTGTATATTTACATACCCTTTAAAAAAAGGTACAGTCAGGAAAGATTTATTTTTATTTCTTTCCCATCCAGAATGGATTAAACATTT
This sequence comes from Polyodon spathula, assembly GCF_017654505.1. Lineage (NCBI taxonomy): Eukaryota > Metazoa > Chordata > Actinopteri > Acipenseriformes > Polyodontidae > Polyodon > Polyodon spathula. The sequence goes on from NC_054554.1 coordinate 8,340,511, forward strand.
GTCAAGTATTTCAGTCACTTTTAAATATTTTCGAGTCTTGTAGTACTTGGCCATGGAATAAATGAAATATATATATATATTTTGTGTTAGTGTCATACCAGAACTCGCAACACCAAGGTAATACATAATTATCTAATCTGTTCAGTTTTAAATAATTTTTTTTATGTTTACTATCTAGATATGTAACATCTTTACAGAAGATTCTCTACACATTTATTTTGTCTTGTGGAATATTATATTAGCACACTAAAATTATGTGTTTGAATTGAATATGTCAACTAAACAAATAATTTCATTTCAACATTTTAGCATGTCCTCACTGTCGATTTACCATACCGGCAGTTTCTCAACTCAAACAAGTATGCTGTGGTAGAATATCATTATCGCTATTTTTACAAAACCTTTTTATTTGAAAAGTAAGGAGGAATCACATTTCAAGAATTGATGCCAACCCAAAACACGGCAAAACACCCTGCTTCACAGAATCACAGTACATATGCTGTCATACATATGCTGACATGTCACATTTGCCCTATTATTGGCAGTAGAGCAAAAGCCTGAGAATGAAATGCCAGGTCTAAAAATAGGTCTGTTTTCTGTTTAGTATTGCAATGTAAAGAGACAATTTTTATATTTTTCCATTTAATACACAGTTATCATCAAAATGTACTATCCTGAAAACAAGTACCTATGAAACGACTACCAGTTCCAGTGCAGTCTCTCTATTTACATCTTAACACACTTTTCTTGGGTTCAGAAGTCATTACCAGCAAGGTTACATCTAACCACAGCAGTTACAATCTGATTGAGGCAATTTAATTGTTGCTAATGTGGATTTCACCTGCATTGTCCTATGTAAAATGCGTCACTGTTTGCTTATTTTATGCTAGTACAATATAAAACTGTTATACATATTAGTTTCAGTGTGTAGATGATTCATGAGTGTTACACTTCGTCTGTTTGAACAAATGACCATTCACAAAAGGCATCTTATTTGAAAAGCGTACCGTGATATATTATAAATCTGTCAGAAAACCTTGAAATAATGTTTCTCAATAACACTTGTTTGGCAGAGCTATATAAAGTATGACAGTATTTCTCAGTTGGAAAAACCAGAGAACTATCTGATATTAAAAACATACTATGTTTCAGAATTAAGAAAACCTTGGCTAACTTGGTGAGCATCAACAATACATACACCTACAAAAACATACATAGGCACTGTAGCCGTTTACTATATATCACAGTGATTTATTTCAGTATTCTTTTTGAACCTTCAGACCCCTTTTATATGTATAAATAGTTGGCCTCTGGCATGATTTTACTGCAGGAATGCACACAATGAGATTCTGAGTGACATTCCTCCAGGGATTCTGCAGAATGGAACCCTCAGTGACCAGAGGCATCATTCACAAGAAGAGGCATGAATCTCTCATGTTCCTGACTCCTATAATACTCCCAGCAACAGCCCCTCTGCCCTGTAACAGCTCTCTGCCTCCCTCCACTCTCTCACGCTACCAAACAGAGTAAGCCAGTGCCCAGTGTTATGCTTCTATGCCAGACAGCTGAGTAAACAGTGTAGCACCAACACAAGGTTCTGCTGTTTTACCCACTGCCTCCTGAGCTTTCCCGATCTCTCTCACGCTGCTCAACACAACGCAGCACTGAGAAATACTTAACACCCCTATTAAAGAGGTTTAGCAAATCACGTTAGCAGATTAATATTCGATTGCATCACTTTGGCCCCTTACAATTTGCAAGGTTGGTACATGATTCATTGGGAGCAGGGTTGCAGGCGTGTTGAAGCTCTGCCTGGTGCCACGTGCCATATAACAGTTCTGTGTGAGTGTGTGAAGGGGTGGTATCAACTATTGCATGGCACTGAAAGCTGGGGACTACCCTCATTTAGATTTCAAAGAAACATGCAAAGTACTTTGTAGTGTATCAGAATATATATTTATTTCCTGGCAGATCCATAGAGAGATAGCGGTAACTATACTTTACATATTGCCACTGAGATATTGGTAACCCCAGAGCCAAACTTCCACAACAAGCACACATAATATACTGTTTGTTTTTGTACATTACTTTGGTTTACTTAGCTATTTAAATATATGCATATTTACAGCACACTAGAAGTGTGTTACCTTATGTTGTGACGTACATAATTCCGGGATAAAAGTCTTTTGTCGGTTTGGACAACTTATTATTGTTTTATATATTGTAATTATATTTATAGGTAATTATATTTGTAATTCATTGAGAACAATTTGTAGGTTTTTATTTTTCACTTTGACATTATGGACTTTTTTTCAGTGGCAAAAACTCCTAATTTAAATCTATTTTGCTTCCATGTTGTAACACAATAAAATGTGGAAAAGTCCAAGGGGGGTGAATACTTTTGAGAGCCACTGTATAACCATTACTTGTGAACTTCACAAACTCAACCTTCACAAACCTCAACCCACTTTTCAGTAGGAATACAAACATCTGACATGGATTACTATCGGTTACTATAGATTATTCAGTTTATTGGTATGGTATCCAGTTAGTCAGCAGCAAACGTTGTGAGAGCAATTAAGGTGTTTCTGATGTGTTTTTCTTTTTTTATTATTATTTTTAGTACATCATCAATGGCTGAATTGTGTCCTACCCCATATTGTGGTCATGTGACATTTTGTTTATTTATTTATTTTTAATAAAAAAGACAACACTATTGGCACCATATTCGAAACATGTCTATAGGTAAAGTTTGATTCTGGCTACCATGCAACTTTTTTGTGATGGTTATCTTACAAAGCCACCACCGCACTATCTGGAGACCATGTGAGTTACTCACTTCATATTGCCGGGTGATATAAACACAGTATACCAAATGCCTTGGTTGACCCCTGATAAAATTACTGCCTTATTGAGTGCAGTACGTATTTGCATTTTTTAGGCTATAACAGTGATAGAGACCGTACACTTTTGAGATTTGCAGTGCTGTGTATACAACAGTGTGATTATTTTCAATGGTCATTTTCCAGTAATAGATAACCATTTTCCAGCACCATTCGCTTTAACTTCTGGCCATATCTCAATATATACATAGTATATAGATCAACTACTGCTCAGGTCAATTGAAAATACACCAATGTCTTCACTGTTAGTACACAGCAAAATCCTATGATTCTCTCAGTCAGCTTTGATCATTGATTATTAGTATAAAAAAATCTACAAATAAAACGTTCTGTGGTTACATTTCTTTTAGTACTCCATACTTCATAATTCATGTATACTTCCCCCACCACTTTTTTATCTCCAAATATCCATTTTACAACCCAGATGTCTCCTTCCCCTGAAAGTATGCCCCGGGTATGCTTTGTTTTTGTTCTAGTGTCTGGTTTAAACAGAAAAAATGAACCAGAACAGTAAGATAGCACTGGGTCTGTATTGTGGAACTGTATTTTGTTCCTTCAGTCACCTGGAAACTTTTGCAGCCACAAACAATAATAAAAAGATCGCTGTAGTATAGTGAATATAATCTCCCGCTCACCCAATCCTAGGTTTAATAGGATGTGTGTACATGCACTTTACTTTGTATCGAATGAATTTAAAGATCCTAGCAGGGCACTGCTATATAATAGACTTCATGTGGAGGAGCGGCAATTAGATTATACGGCAGGGTTATCAGCCAGAAAGCTGGCAGGCTGTGTGTTTAATCAACTGATCTGTATCAGTGCAGGCAGATTCACAGAACTAGTCCCCTTCAGACACCAGGTCACTGACTCTATCCCAGCCAGACAGACACTTCTTCTTTTTAAAGCTGCAGTATATTTTCAATTTATTTTATTATGCTGTGTGTGTGTGTGTGTGTGTGTGTGTGTGTGTGTGTGTGTGTGTGTGTGTGTGTGTGTGTGTTATATATCAATATATACAGTTGAAAGATTGATGGTTAGATAGGAGGGTTGATATGTAGGCCGATATTGTATGTAAATAAATAGATTGAAAGATATTACTGTACATCTCTTTTGCTTCTCTAAGTATTGTGTTTGTTGTGGCTTTTTCAAAGCCACTTCAACCAGGGATTTGACAGGTTCATTCTGGTATTGCCCAAATTACCCCTCTGGAGTTGTGCTGTGTTATGGGCCCACCTTATAATAGAGTAAGTTAGAATAATAAAACAGGGAGAACTCATGTGTGTTATGTGTCTTTACAAAGCTTCAAAAGTGAGCACAAAATAAGTAATAAATACACTCCAGGGTTTATGTGAAAATATGTTTTGTTGGGAAGTGCTTATGCAATTAAAACTTAATATTTGTCATCAAGTTTCTGCTTTTAAGTTTTATGACTAATAGAACACTAGCAAATAATAAATCACTGACCAGCCTAATGAAATACTTCAGCATTATATAACTTCCATAATTAAAAAGGTACCCAACAAAAAGTGGAATGTAATAACAAAAGATGTAACTGCCGTAGTGATCTCTGGGATTAAAGTCTTCACAATGCTTTTTAATTTTATGTTAAAAAGGAATAAAGTGCCCCACAGCCAGAATGGTTTTACTGTTGTCAATATCATCCACAAGGCTACCCAGCCAGTCACTGCTCTGAAAAGAATCGGGTGATATTGTGGAACTGCTAAAATTCTCTCTTTCCGTACATGTCTGTGAATCCTACAGCTGTCTATTTGCCATGTGGCTTTGGGTTATTTTCCCTCAACAAATAAACACACCTTCCAGCTCTCTAAATAACTTTCAACCTAACACGATAGCATTGTTCAAGCTTCTTTAATAACAGTAAAATAGTTGTTTCCATAAGATCTTAAAATCGATAAACCCTATATCATTAAGGGATCAGAAAACAATTGTACAAAGTAGGGTAATTTGGGAGGGAAAACAAACATATAATTGAACCAGTTACTAATTGAACCAGCTACTATGAGCTAAATCGTACCAGTTCCTAACATTCAGTTTGGTGTGTTTTTTTATATGACAGCATAATTAAGTATCCTGACCACACTGCTCACCTTTCCTTCAAACCTGCCAAGAAGAACCTTTACAGGCATCTGTAAGTGAAATCTTTCTTGGTCCTGGTAAATATCTTAAATGTGAAAAAAGAAGCAGGTGTATATAATCTATGATTCAGCTTCAGTCTACTCAATGAGTATAAGAAGTAACCATCAGTATTCATTACCTTACTTTTCTGTATTAGGCTAATGAATTGATAGATTTTTTTTTTACTGGTAACTGATTACAATATCCATGTTTCTCAAGCTGTCTTGTTAAGTCACATTGTTTCCAAGGTCGGAGTAACCCCTGCTGTTAGCTCTCCGGATTGTCTGTGTTTTTTGGGCGATTCCAGTATCCCTGTTTACTATTTGCTGTGAGCTTTTTAAAATATAACAAGTGTTTTTAACTGTAATTCCCATTGCTTCCCATCGAGAAGGAAATTGTTCTAACTGTCAGAAAAAAATACTTATTATATCTGTTGTCACCACGGGGCAACTTGAGCAATGAGGACCGATTTAATCCTAAATTTACTCACTAGAGAAATGAGCTGACAAAATGAAATGACAGAATGCACTCCTAACACAGTACAAAAAATACGGGGTTCTGTATTTTATTAATTTAAATGAAGCAGATCGAAATAGTTCCACTCTTTATACATGTATATTTATCCTGTTGGTGTCCCCACCCCCAGAGATTTATTGACCTCCATATTAACTCGTTCAATACTATACGTCAGTATACAAATCTTGGAGTGGTAACTCCACTCAACGCTGAAGACCACTCTAGTAATATAGGGTGCGGAACGCCAATCAAAACAGAAATAATGTACTTATATGTATATGTATGCCAATTTTTATTTGGTTTTTAGTATAAGAGACTGAAGCTATTTAATTAGGTATCCTTTCTGTAAGTCAGTTTGCAGAAAGAGTTAACAATAAGATCTGCCATGGTTCAGGTGTGGCCAAAGTTGACCCTTCCACTTTGTTCCAACTTTGTTCTAAATTGTTTAATTGAACAAATTAAAACCTCCATTCACTCTGCAGTAGTTCATTGTACCTGTTAAACCTGGAGTGGAATGGCCCTCCAGGTCTATGATTGGCCACCCTTGGTTTAAATAATTAAAATAGACCTTATTTTGTGTATACTTAATAATATTTTATGTTTCTATCCCATTTTCCAGTATGCCCTGAAAGAGAAACATACAATATATTGGTATAAAACAAAATCATTCCCCTGAGGTTAGAGTTTGATAATGACCTCAGAGTGCCACCACATGGTTGCTTTTCCCCCCTGACGTGACCTTTCAGCACCGAGGAAGCCTCTTAAAGGAAAAGCAATCCTACAGCTTAAGCCGAAAATCCATTTCAGAAGCAGGAAGCCGTTATATAGTTACAGTTATTTTTATTGTCTGTCTGGGTATAGTTTTTACTGCAAGCACTAGATAAATCAATAGTGTCATAAAAGCCACCCTCACCCCATGCCCTTTCTAAGGGACATTGTTCAATCGCTGCTCTGTGCAGTGTGCCATGCTGCTATTGTTCCATTGAGTCAAACCTTATCAATTGTAATCCATTTCACAGAGATTAGTCGTACATACATATACAGCAACCCATCACTAAAGTATCTAAAATTGATAGCGTTGAACCACAGTGGGGCCTGCAGGCCTGTTTTTATTTGCTTGAAGCTAACAATCAGGTAGCCTGTGTAAACTTAACGTTCCTTCAAATCTTAAGGTTTGTTTTAAACACACACTCAAATCCTGATAAGACCCCAGTTCCCAAGGCTGGAAAACATTTAAACATTCAAACAGTATCTGCAGTGTGAGAAGTAGTAACACAGGCTTAAATGTCATGTTATTTAGTTTGTACAGTTAAATGCAAGCAGCTTCCTAAAACTGATGACAAGCAGTATGTTTTCACATTTTGAGTGAGTCACATTTTCAAGACAAATGTGCATTTTCATTAGTTCACCAATGAAGGCACTAGTCAAAAATGTTTGGCCACTTGACTTTGTACTGTATGTTGATTGAGTGTTTTGAAGTTACAAATACATTTTAAGGCTTGCAAATAGCAGAGGATGCAACTTTAGCAAAGTTTGTAGCGCCTTGGTTTATGCCTTCTGTAACAGATAATATTTCCTCATGGTACCTGAACTGGGTAGTTTTAAATTTCAACTTTTTTTTTTTTTGTCTGTAACGATGCTCAGTCTTTAATTGACTTGAAGTGACATGAGACAGAAGCGACACCAGGAAGTTTGTCCTATTTTTTGTAATGCAGGGAGAAGGGTGGGGGATAATTATTATACAGTATGTACCTAGTCTCTAGCAGTGACTAATTCAGTTACTAACCTGATGTCATCGATTGTTAAGAGATTAATATGGACTCTAAAAATAAAATGTTTTGGAAGGAACACTAGATATATTAGGAATATAAAAATCTTTAAAGGAAAACTGTTGTGGCCACAAAATACTGCAGGTCTAGTAGCTGGAAGTAAGGGTCTTGGCTTGGTAGCTGTGATACTGATAACCATGTGATTACCAAGCAACTGTAGCATATTTGCCAGCATTTATCAGTTAGGCTTTTATGTTAAAAGAAGCCAGACCATAAAGGAAGCAAATAATTAACGTGCGCCTTTTGCCTTCTGTGTAGGATTGGACTTAATACTAAAGAGCATTTACAGTAGAGTTTTGTTAAAGCATAGAGAAAGGCCTTTCTGTTGACCACAGGGCTATGGTCCCTCAAAGACAGGGGTAATGTCCATTGCAAACGTATTGTACTGTACACCCCTGTGCTATTTAAACAAAATCTTTCAAAAAGTCCTAGCTTCTTTGCGAACCCTTATCAGGCTTTGTTTGAAATTTACAATATAAAGAAAAATATATATAGTTAGATGCTCTTTATGGTTGGTCCGTGCTACACAGTAAAATAAAAATGGATACAGTCTGAATCACAAGAATGCTTTTGTGGAGGTTCTATTTTGATATAAAAAGTTGTTTGATCAATATGTTCTATAGCTAGTTTTGTTTTTATCTTTTCATTGAATTGAGGGGCACACACACACTTTTTATTCTTAAAAAATAAAGATTTTGGCAGCGGAGAATGCATCCCAGACCTGCCTCGGGGCCACACACAGGCCATCTTGCCAGCTGTTAGAAGTGGCCCCCTGATAGTCCTTTTAGTGAAAGTAAAAAGAAGCTAATTGGATATACTGTTAATGCAGACAAGAAGTCTGTGTCAGCTGTTCCTGTATTGAGCAACTCCCTGGGTTTGAAATACCCTGACCAAATAAAAATAGATTTATTTTTTGAAGGTGTAAAGTACACACTTGCTGTATCATGCTTATATACTTTATTTAACTTTCTCTTTTAAAATAATGGCTACAAATTCATATAATTCCAATGTATTAGCTCACATTCCTGTGGTGCCCCTGTTTTATTTTTTATTTTTTTTTCATTATCTTCATGACTAGAAAAAATCATTACAACACAACATTACAAAACATTTATTATGCAGGTGTTATTCCTATGCAATGCTGTGAAACTCCAATTCATGTGAATTTGCTGCCTTTATTTTAACCCATTTTGTAAAACAAATTAATTTAGTAAATCGTTCTTTAAATGTAGTGGTATTGTTTATTACTTTACATTTAATTAGTGACTGTTGCTATTTTTATTATTAGTATTTTGATTGCTACAAAAATTAACTTTTGATACTAAAAATAAAAATCATGTTTGTATGTTTTATGAAAACCAGCAGTGCTTTTTGTAAGATGCCTGCTTTTCTAGAAGCTACAGTATGCCCAGCATTCTGATTTTGAGCACTAACCCACTGGTAAGCTGCAAACATATTTATTTCTTCCTTTTCCAGATTGCATTAGGGTCACAGTTGTCCTGTGTGTTTATCTAGTCTCTTTAATGACTGGATTCCTGTCATGACCCCTCAGTAAGTCAGATATAATATCAGAGATGGGTGAGAAACAGAGAGGAAGGAAACTAGGAAGGAAACGACTTTGGGTGAAAGTGATGTGTGAGTGAGCCCTTGAGCTCAGGACTGAAGTATTTTTGAGGCACAGCAATCATGTCAACAACCACTGTACTGTGTGTACTATATAATAATACTATTTATTATTAGTATTTATTTCAGTGTGGCTGTCATTTTGTGGCTTGAAATAAGAAAGATTGAACATGTAAGGCCTGGTACAGCTACAGGATGAGCTATGGTCTAAATATTTATATTAGTTGAAAGCCACAGTCAGCTGCCAATAGAGGAAAATATTTTTTTACCAGAACATCATCTTCAAGCCTCATCTTCACTCATCCTATTTCAGCTTTTAAAATATAATTTAACATCATCATCATCATCATCATCATCCAATAATACTAACATGACTAAGAAATGTAAACCTACATATCAGCTATGAATCTAGGACTGTAGGTCATGCAGGACTTTACAGTATTCTCACTAAAGTGTAAACATGGTGATAGATTTCACACTGTATAAATACATTTAACATTCCACTACTTTAAAAAAAAAAAAAAAAAACATGTCTTATTTTTAACTGCATTCCAGCAGTATGCAGTATTACCACCTGTTATTTTGTCTCGGTAGTCAAATGTCATTTTTGTCTGTCTTCATTTAATAATCATATGTCAAATTGTCAACATACTCACACACTGATCGGAAGTGTAATACCTCTCCAATAGCAAAGATAAAAATAAGCACTTCCCTCAAATGAAGAATATCTAAAACGTACCAAAAATAAAAATAAATCAGAAATAAAATGCATGTTCCATTCCTGAGGCTCATTACTGCCAAACAGTGGTCTGTATTCTCCAAAATTATTTGTGTCAAGTATTATTGCTTCCGTATACAACCATTATACTAACAGTATAATTATAGTATACTCTTTGGGATATTGTATACTTAATGAATACTTAATGTATTACAAGGCAACTTTGGAATTGAGTAATTATTTTAACCCCATTCTGTATCTCTCTCTCTCTCATATATATATATATATATATATATATATATATATATATATATATATATATATATAGATAGATAGATAGATAGATAGATAGATATAGATATATACGTGCAACTAACTTTAGCTAGGTGACATATTAACAAAAAATACCGTAATCTCCACTCTCACAAGGCACACTGTAATTAAAGGCTCCATCGGCACTTACCAGAATACCTTTTGATTGATATGTTGGACTATGTACATGGTCGCACTTTTCCAAGCGATGTACAAATACATTCTTATTTTTTGATGAGAGATTAACTAAAACCTAATTTTAACAACATTTGTGTAAATCTAGTATTTGGCTAGGCCAAATCTAGGCTTTGCACCTGTGTTTTACATGAAAATCTGAAACAGGGTTCTGCTAAACTACAGGACAGATTGAAAGAAAAAAAATGCTTTCATCAACAACTTTGAATGCATATTACTGATCTTCAGATGTGGCATTATGGGTTTTCATCTTCAAATGGCCTGTGGGAAACATTTAGCACATTTGGTACCCATCAAGTGATTTTGTGTCTCACTACAGATATTTAGTTTAGACACAAATTAAGGTTTTCATCACTAGACTATTAAAAAAATATAAACAGTATGCTATTTATAGTAGATATGTTTAATGTTTTATTCTTATAAATGTTGTAGTTATATGTTTTATAGTGTTAACAAGTATGTGAAATAGTTTACATACACTTCTATTCAATTTATATTTATAAGATTATAATTCATCCTATGTTATCTTATTTTATGCAGCCATAAATCATATAGGGAATCTAGTTCATTATTATCATTTTGATGATTATATTAGCTCTTCCATACATGTCCCTGTATGGTCAGGACAGTCCTGATTCCCTAGCAAATGTCCTGTGTCCCGATGCATAGGAAGAAAGTCCTGATATCTACCCATAAAAAGAAGTAATTTATTCTCCACAGCAGTTAGTGAAAACCACACGCTGTGCTCTTCATGCGGCTGACACATCTGCTGATCACTAACTTATACAAAGGTAAGAACGCTTCATTATGTCTGTTTTTACTGTCATGATGGTCGTGTGGTGTTGAGTTGGGGGGATTTGTCTATTGTATGATAATGAGTGGGTTTTTTTTGCGTATGACTCCTCCCGTGTATGATGCATATGACCCATATATCTGTAAACTACAATAACATGAAAGAGAACAACTATGTATATACAGTATGTCCTTAACTGCTGCTTACATTAAGAGGCATACATATAATCAATTTGAGGAAAACTGCCAGTAACCCAGATTCAATTGAGCATAAAAAAGAATTATCTAAAACGATACTTAAAAAAATTTATATAAAGCACTACTTCGAAACATGACCAACAAATACACTTGTCTGTTTTGTTTTAAAACGGTTCTAACAGTTTAAAAAGGTTCTAAACGGGGTTAAATTTCACAATGAATTATCATATATACTTAATTTCATGAGATTAATTAATGTGACTGCTTCTGGCAGTTGCTCTTGTGTGGTGCCCAGTACCCACTGTTGAACACGTATATTCTGGGCCTAGTCTCTTTTGGTTACTTCATTCGCTTGAACTGTTTCTTCGACATTTTATTTGTCAGACAGGTCTGACACAGGGCCCTTGCTAGTTGAATTCAAGGTCGACTCCCCAGGTTTCTCTCATTCACAAGCCTTGTAGGCCGTTTTACAAACCACTGCCTCTGGGGTTACTAGTTACTGCCCTCATAGAACTCAAAATAAGGTGTGCTTGGAAGTTTGAAAGGCTGCACTGTGACAAGGACTGTTCCCTGAGATGAATGCCCTTTTCCATGGTGGCTTTAAATAGGAGCAATACAGGCGTAGCGAGATGCAGTGAGTTAAAATAATTAGATTGTTCTTCATAAATCACGGGGCATCAAGCAGGCCCGCTCTTTGTGTCATATGTTAGCTGTGGGCATTATATTGCTGTTGTGGACACGGAAATGTGCTGCTATGTTTGTGATGAAGTATGTGTAAATCATAAGGGGAGAATGGCCTCTGGGAGCAAGACCCTTTTCCAGTCTAATGACAGTTATTGTCCCAGGCCTTTTAGCACTGATGTCAACATAGTTTATACACTGCAGAGTACCAATGAAGCTGCACTATAAAAAACAAACAAACAAACAAACAAACAAACAAAAAAAACACAGTAATAAATAAATAAATACCTTTTTAGCCTGAAATGGTATCCTGTCTGAGCTTGAGTCCCAATATGTATTTTTTATTTTTTTTGTAATGCAGAGATAGCATTAAGATAAGATGGCAGTTCTAGAACCATGCAGCCCCAAATTTATTAAAATGTATTGATTGTAAGACAAAGCAAATGGGTGAATTTAACCCCTTACCATAAAGAGAACACCATTCCTTAGATGAAATGAGATCAAATCAAGAAGTCTGTCATATTGCAGGATAGTTTTTATTGCACTCTGTTGCATCTTCTCAATAGCTGGTTGACATGTGCTCATCCAGTGAGTGGAGGAATTTACGTGGAATGACTGGTGTTCTAGGTGGCCGTGCCAGTGACCTTGCCATTGTATGGCTGCCCCCATACCATCAATGCATCATCACCAGTTGGCTTATCAGAGAGAGAGAGAGAGAGAGAGAGAGAGAGAGAGAGAGAGAGAGAGAGAGAGAGAGAGACTGAAAGAAAGAGACAGGGACACTTTAACGTGTTTAGTGGAGCTTTTTGTCAGCCCTTGACAGGCAAGCCTCCCCTGACCTCAATTGCTCTTCAATTGCCCATTTACATAACCCTGTCATTGCAGTGGACGGCATTACAATAGTCTAAAAAGGAAGCTAGGTAGCGTTTACAGGCAAGATGCCCTTAACTGCTAGACACACGATGCATTTTGAGCTACTTTGGATTTCCATAACAACAACAACAATCGCCCTTCATTTTATGAAGAGCCTTTCATGTTTGTGTCCTTTCGTAGTACTGTACATAGTAAGATGTAAGACAATCAGGATTAACATAAAATTGATATGCAGAAAGAAGTGACCCAATGCAGGTACCACCCAGGCCATACAGGGGTCTTCAATTTAGGAAAACAAATAGCAAGCTGGAATACTGATTTATAAAAGACTTATTTTAATGATGAAGACTTCTGTGACATTTGGTCTCCTGAGCCACTGAATTAATTACTATTATATATTTAAAGCACATTAGTTTAAAAAAGTAACCATACAGTTTATATTTTCTACCAAATTTGTGTTTGCTAACAATTTCAACAATATATTCTAGAAAGAAACAACTTGGATACAGAGATGACCTATTAAATACATTGAAATACCTGATACTGTCTTGAGGTTACTTGGAAGACACCATACATGTATTTCAACTATATCTGCAGGCAATTTTCTTATTTCTCACAATTCTAAATTATAATTCAAGCATTCTTATGAATGTTTGATTACAGTACATTACACTGAGACTACTAATACATTGCATTCAAAACAGACCTGTTACAGATCTTTATCTAGCTTGCAGTTGTTTTCAGTTTATCATACATGCTGCTAAGTTATGGACTAACTAAGACATATAATTAATTAAACAGCAGTATCCACTGCATAACAAGACACAGTAATATATGAAGGGCAGTTCATTCTGTGTTCCCAGTTTTGCAGGACATCAGAGCTTACTATAATACTAGGTATTAATGCACAAATGTATTGTGCTTTATATTGTGGTGATATTTGGGATTTGAGAATGAATACATGTTAGTGTGCTGTGAACAAGATTTGCTTTCGGATAAAGTACAGTGAGCAGAAGGCTAAACTGTGGTGTAGTAAACGGGCAGCTAGACATTATTTAAGTGTAAAATTGAACATGATTATTCAGCTTTAAGAACACAGCATCTCATCTGACAGAATAATATTAAAACGACAACAATTTAATATCAAAAACAATTGTTACAGATTGCCTGTGGCTATTTTGAAAATTCTTCAGTAATTTATCACTTTGGCGAGGTATTCAAACATGTTCATTTCACTGAGTGTTCTAGTAAGTACAGTTTCATAAAATAAATGGGATATACACATGTAATTAATCAATTCAAAATGTAAATACTGTGAAACGAATACAAGAATACAAGGAACCGAAGTTGGACTGCCTGGTGTTATTGCATTACAGACACCTCGTCTGCGTTTTATTCCTATTGCATACAGACGTGTGCTTCCGTTATTCTCCTTAAAATTACCTCCTTTTTGACGCTATTGTGAGAGTCCCAGTCTTAAAAGCTGGTAGCTTAGTTGTCACCCAGATTCTGAAAAATATTTTGTCCCTGAAATAAAGCAAACACCTGGCAGAACAACTGCAGCACTCAATGTGATTTTTTCCTAGCCGAAGAACGGGTGCAGCAGCTTTGTATACAGATGATATTGTCTACGTTGATAAATGTGCCCAGCACTATTTAAACTTAAATACACTATCTGGTAAAGGTTACTTTTCAGCTTGCACATAGCAAGGCTTGATGGCATACAGCATGCTGCAGCGGTTGATTGCAGATCAAGGTTTAATGGTGTACTTACTCGTGTTCTTTTTTTTTATTACGTTTTGGTAGTGTTTTCACACAACATTGATTGAGTTTTTATATCTAGATTTGAGTTTCATTATGTGCTGCACACATCTCCTTCTGCTGACTCTTGGTTCGGTTTCAAATCCTCTCAGTGTTTTAAATGCAGTACAGATACCCGATGATATAATCATTGTTTGATTGACAAAACTTCCAACAATCCATTCAGTGTATCTGCATCATTATTTGATACTCTCTCATTTGGCTTTATACCGCATTTTCATTTTCCGGAATAAAACAACATCAACCCACAATGTAGACAATTCATTTAGACTTTAAAGTAGCACTTGATGAGGTAGCACTGAGGAGGTAAAATGGGTTAAAACTACCATATGTGTGATCCTACTGTGTCGTGGCAAAAATAAGTGTTATCATTGTACAGTACACTAAGAACCAAGAAACCATCATTCTTCTTTAAATATTACCTCAGTGGCTGGCTCCCTTGTAGGTTGTACACTGAGACATTAGTTTTAACTCATGAGGTATTTAAAGAGTATTTTTAAAATTAGTTTGATGCATAAAATGCAGTTTAATATTCATTAACTGTTTTTAAGCTGTGGGGTTCTCCTGAACTGCCCTTCATTGTGTGAATCAAATGAAGAGAGAACTGTCACTTTGCAAATCGAGAAAAATGTCCAGGAACCTACAGTAATACTTGTGTGAGAGCATGTGGCTGAGCTACAGCAGAGCCTCTGTGGTATGACAGCTTTGAATTCTCACTTGAAAAGCTCCTGTCAACTCGGCTGCCACGTCCCCGTCGCTCCTTCCATTCAAACGCTGACCTTCTCCATCAGATAGCCAGCACACTTCTAGTCCCCGAGTGCCCTCCACAGTCCCAGAGCATTAAAAATTCATGGTGTAAAACGTGAGTCTCCTCTGTTGCCAGAGCAGCAATGTATTTACCTTGGTGGTCTTCTTTCTCTTTTTCTCTTCTTCTTTTCTTTTTATCCTGACGTTTCAACAATTAAAGGGGATACAAGGAGAGGAGGTACAGAGGGGATTAATGTTTGTAATGTCTGTCTTGTAGGAGCAGGAGAGCCTTGTAAAAGCAATTCTCCAAGCCGAGCGCCACCAGTTCCCCTTGGCTGGGTCATTAAGTGAGGGGAGGAAGAACACAGACACCAGGCAATATAATAAGAGCTCCTTTTTACCAGGGATTAAGGGTACTAAGATTCATGCCGCTATATACTAATTAACTAAAACTGGTTCATTAAGATTGCAGTCCCCCCTTTTTCTTCATTCCTCTACTGAAGACTTCCTTGAGTGCAGTCCTGAGTTATAACTTCGGCTATACTATATCCATACAACACATTTTCTTGCCACCAATTGTTCTGAGAAGGTGATCTTGTGGAAACTCCTTTTTACAAAGAGAGCTACTTATTTCTTTAAGGTTGAACTTTAAGATTTGAAAACATAGTGATCTACTTTTTAATGATACTGAAACACTAGTTTTGACGTTACAGTAGTGGTGGGGGGTATTCTTATTGTACTGTTGGCCAATAAACTATGTGCAAACAGATACTGGGGCTGCATTCATGCACAGGCACAGCAGTCAATGGGCAGGATATGAAAGGAGACAGAACCTTAAACAAACAAAGACAAATACATAACAGTGTAGAATATGTTCTTAACACCTTAACCTCCAACCTAGTTATCTAACCAAAACCTAGAAACAACAACAAAAACAAATGAAATGTCATACATTTGCAAAACCTCTTTCATCTACACTGCCTTCCACACTCAGTTTTGTTTTGTCGCTCACATTGTATTCAAAGACGTGTTTGTTTGTTCCAATCTACTGTGTCCTACATTTTACATTAACATAATCCTTGGTGTCTGTAAATATAGTACAGAAAGTGTTTTTAGCTGTAGGAACATACACTTTCTCCATCACACACTGATTGATCAAGACATGCTCTTGCTACTATTTGCAACATAGCTATCATCTTCAAGCTTTGTTATAGTTCAGGAAGCTAATTCAAAATATAAAAAGGAGATTTTATAGGAAATACAGTTTGGGAAGCATGTTTATTGTAAGCTTAAAGACAATGATCAATACATAACATTTCAATAAAGCATAACATAATATGTTTCTGCTTTAGGTATGTTTGTATGTATGTCCTTGGGTAATACCCAGTGTGACAACGCATTGATGGTGCAGATTTGTGTTTTTCTTTTTGTTTTTCTAATTGAATTTTAGAGTTTTGTAGCATCAAAATTCAGGTTAAGGATAGGGTAAGGATTTTTTTTTTTTTTTTACAATAATCACTAAGAGAATAATAGAAATCTAGAAGCTAGAAGATCCCTATATTGGGAATTTTCATGTTTTATTGGAAAATTGAATATCCTTAAGGAATTCTGTTCTATGATCCACAAGAAAACCAATGCAATTTTAGGAGGGAAACATTACACAGATTTGCAGTATAAAACAAAAAAGAACATTTCTAAGAAAATATTATTTCTACTTTTTAGTTACATTTTTTATATAAATAAAGCCCTAATTAAAGATGTACATGTACCTTTGGTTTTAAGCTCTGTGTGTTTGTTGACTGATCCAGCAGTTTTAAAATCATGCAATGGTGATACTGTGTGACTGTAAAGAAGCTGTGTATACCAACTACTGAGAGTTTATCAGGATCAGCCCAAAGGTTCAATGCTACCCCCCTTAAAAAAATGAATAATGCATACTGTAGCTGTACACTTTGGAAATAGCCAATCACATTTAAGGCATCTTTGAAGATTCTTACAATATATCTATTTTGTCTGTGGTTACAATGCAGCATAGTTTGTTTCAAGTGATTGTCACAGGTTTACATAAGGGTATTAACTTTAGGGAAGTCATATCTCAGCCCTACAGATCTGTGTTTCTTCTTATGCATTAATTATTTCCAAAGAGGATTGCCCATCACCAGGGTTACCAATAAATAACATCCCAATATGCACATCTGTCTTTCTTTTTATAGCAGGAGCACTATAGAGATTTTATTTTGTTTATTATACCTACAGTCACAATTCACAAGATATAAAATTATTATAAAATGTGATGTATGTTATGTGCAAGGCAAGTGTCTCCCCATGACAGTGAATACAGTTGAAACAGAAAATAATGGTTGAAACATATGCTGTTTAAATACCATTATTTTTAAGAATGTGTATCCTTTTACAGAGTTTATGAGAATGTCTGCATGTTATTTACAGGTATGTTCTCAGTATACTCGGGTTACAGTATGATAAATATTACACAACAAGTGTTGAAAGATCTAACATTGACTAACTTTTCTTATTTAACAGAGGGGATTTTTTTTGTTTTGTTTTTTTACCCGAATTTTAATTTAGAATCTTGCATTCATTCAAACCTTAATCCAAAATGACTGGGTGAACCCCATTGTTCCAAAGAAAGTTTCTAGGCAGTATTTATCTGAATTCATCTGTTTTAGGATTAAACAGACTCTCTTTTTCATACATTGTATATAAAAAATAAACTAAAACTAGTGTTTATGTTTATTTCCCTCAAGTGCTACAAAACTAAAAGAAGACAACCGTTTCAACAAAAGTTGGAGCTTTCCTGTAAGATGTACAGTGGGCTTCTCTTTATAAACTACAATTTATTGATGGTTCTCTTCAGTTTAATTCACCCTGGACTTTTAAAATTCACAACACATAAAACATGTTTCCATGCATACCTATTTCACTAGCCAGGGACCATAAATGAACATGTCTGTCTCACAAGCTCTACAGATCATAAGACATAATTGTTCTGAGATACACTGAAGTAGCAAAATGCAGTAAATAATATAAATAAGTTCAAACTAAAACTACTCAAGAACTTGAACTTGAAAACAGCTATAATTTATATTGCACAGACTTAACCATTTTTAAACAATAGCTTATTTAAATATTGCAAAGCTTCACTTAGATCACTCATTTTGTAGACTGCATACACTGACCGTACACAAACACAGACTGTCAATTTGTCTGGTACTAAATACTCAGGGAACATGCGTACCTTGAGTGGACTTTGTTGTATAACAAATATTTTTTCAGTTGTCTTGTGCTGGGGGACAGCAGAATCACAGGGGTGCCTCTCTTGCTGTAATTAAAGAAGACTTCTCTGATTTTAAAACCTTGTGATCTGCAGGGATGACATCTCATATGTTTAGGTTCTACCCTTGTTCGCTCTTGACTCTTTCTGATTCTGAGAGATAATTGCAAGTAAAAAGAGCAGAGCTGTCAAGGTGATTTCCTACAGCTCATCAAACACACAAGACATGAAAACATTTTTTTTTTTATACGAATGTCATTTAAATTGAGAAGGATTTTCTTGTAATTAATTAATGCATTGTGGGTTTCTGCTGTTTGTAGCCTACAGTACAACAAAGTAAACTTTTGTAAACAAAGCCATTAATGCTGAAACAAAAGCATCCTGTAGACAGCAAAATACAAAAAACAAAAGAGCCTAGGTACTATAAACAAAATCTACTTGCACCCTTTTTCAACTTTAAAAATCAATAATGGCTTTCATAATAAAAGTGTAAGGAATAGTAAAGCATAGTGAAAGAATGATAAAGCAAAAAAAAAGCATTGTCGTTGCAATTCTTTACCATACCTGACTGAGTAAATCTTCGCTCAGGATTAAACTGTGAAGTAATAGTGCTGAGGCAAATGCAGTTAAAATACAGTTGGAAATATATTTATAGTGTGTAATACTATCCGTGACTGGATCGCTGACAAAAGCAGATAGAATCCACATGTGTGCTATTGTTTAGTTATCAGAGAGAGCTAGCATGTTTCAGCCAGGCTTTGTAAAACAATTATTAGCCAAGAGACACTGAGCGGACTCGAACAAGTGGAATGCTCAATGCAAGAGACTGTTTCATCAAAAGGAGCTTTTAAATGTAGCTGTGGGCTCCTTAATGTGAGGTCTCATAATGAAACAGTAACCACTTCTATCAAGTGTCAGCTTCCTCACTCAGCATGATTACCTAACAGAAGGGTTTCAGTACAACTTTACCCGACTGCTTGATCCATTTTTAACCTGTCTACCTAGACAGGTACAATAAAAATGTCCGGTTCACTGCAATTTGTAAGAATGTAAATAACATGATAGTCTTCTTTATTCTCATCAAACCCTGTAGAACAGTTCTGTAAAAAGGTGCAGCTTATGAAAGCAATGACAATAGTGATATGATACTAAAACAGAAAAACTGACGCAGCACTATTTAAAACAGTCTTGGAAATGCAGTTCACTTGTAAAGCAGTGGTAATCCAAACACTCGATAGAGTTGGGGCCTTTTACTTAAAATAAGATGACTCCTGTTGTGTTTATGTAGACTAGTTAAACTTCTCAATATACTCAGCTGCCACATTTTTGGGGGTTCATGTAGTTAAATGATAATAGCCAGTTGATAATAGCCAGTTGTATTGTCATTCTACACTTTGGTAGTAAATCAGTGTCTGTTCTGTTCAATTGTTTAATACCAATCTAAAGTGAACAAAATAAATAAAAAACAGCCTCTGTCCTGATTAACTGTTTAAGCCTTTAGCTTCCCTGGTGGCCTAATGGTTTTAATGGAAGAAACTGGGCAATAAAGTCTTTGAATAACAAACATTCTATAAGAATGCTGCAAAAAAAGTTTTTTGGTTGATAGGCTGGAAAAATGGAAAAGGAAGTAGGAGAACAAAAAAAGATCAAAATTTATATAATTTAATAAAGTACAGTTTTTATATTACCTCCTCGGGTAGTTTCTGAGAACATTTTCACCGGATACGTGTTTTCTTTTTCTTTTTCACTGCCTGGCATTTTTGTCATACAAAAACAAGTAGATTAACTTTACATGACATGATACTATCACTAAAAAAAATTGAACTATTCAGTGCTGATGAACAACAAACATCCTTCATTATTACTTTAGTGTAGAAAAATTTAGTTGTAGTTTTTTCTTCCAATCCCTCCTGTAGCTAGTTCACTTTGATCTCAGTAAAGCCAATGGGTAATAAAACATTCACGGTGTAGGTAAAGTACGCTAACACAACGGCTCAAAACAGCAAAAAAAGCAATATTGCTGTGACTGGGGGTCAAAGATCTTAAACTTTTGGCTCATTAATGCAACAAATAATGAAATGCAGTTCTATGCCTCACTGCAGATTAAAATGCTTATATTAAAGTCTGGGCTCAATAGCAACACATCTGAGTACAGCTGGGCTGGACAATAGAAACATAACTTCAATCTGCAGAGCTATATATACCTGTCAATCCAGACTTTGAGGGGAGACCATACTCTCCTGTTCACTGTAATTAAACTATTTCTCTCTGATATCTGAAATTACATTTAGCCACCAGATAGAATGTTATTTGGAGTGTCAGTTAAACCTGATATGCCCGTTGCCTACTTTTTTCAGTTATTCACATTTTTGTGTACCTACATTAACTTTTTCTTTGGGATTTTGAACCTTATGATACACAGCTGTTTCTCATTCATATATATGTGTGTGTGTGTGTATATATATGTATATATATATATATATATATATATATATATATATATATATATATATATATATATATATATATATATATATATATATATACACACACAATGCCTATAGGAAGTATTCACCCCCCACCCCCCTTGGACGTTTTCACAGTTTGTTGTGTTACAACCTGAAATCTTGGTGAATTTAAATGTTTTTTTTTCCTTTGATTTACACAACCTACTCAATACTTTGAAGAGGCAAGATCATTTTTATTGTGAAACAACAGTTAATGGAAAAATAAACAAAAAAACAAAAACAAAAATTAAAAAAAAAACCTGAAATGTCTTGGTACTCACCACCCTGAATCAATACTGGTAAAACCACCTTTGGCAGCAATTACAAAGTCTCTGTCAGGTTTGCACATCCTGGATCGTGCAATATTCTCCCATTCTTCTTGTTCAAGCTCTGTCAAGTTGGATGGGGATCATTGGTGGACAGCAATCTTCAAGTCTTGCCACAGATTCTCAATCAAATTCAAGTCTGGGCTTTGACTGGGCCACTCTAGAACATTCACTTTCTTGTTTTTAAGCCACTACAGTGTCACTTTGGCTGTGTGCTTGGGGTCATTGTCCTGTTGAAAGGCGAATCTCTGTCCCAGTCTTCAGTCTTTTGCAGACTGAAGCAGGTTTTCCTCAAGGATTTGCCTGTATTTAGCTCCATCCATTTTGCCCTCTACCCTGACAAGCTTCCCAGTCCCTGCCGATGAAAAGCATCCCCATAAATCATGCTGCCACCACCATGCTTCACAGTAGGGATGGTGTTACCTAGGTGATGCACTGTGTTGGGTTTGAGCCAGACATAACACTTTGCATTTAGACCAAATAGTTCAATTTTTGTTTCATTGGACCACAAAATCTTTTGCCACACCTTTATTGCACACAGATGGACTCCATTTAAATTATTATGTGAATTCTGAAGACAATTGGTTGCAACTTGAGCCCCCCCCCCCCCCCATTTCTTCACTCATTGAGCGTTGAGTAGATTGTGTAAATCAAAGGGAAAAAAATCCCTCTTAAATGTGTCAAGATTTCAGGTTATAACACAACAAACTGTGAAAACATCCAAGGGGAGTGAATACAGCACTTCCTAATCATAAGTAGTGTATGCTAATATATATACGATATATATATATATATATATATATATATATATATATATATATATATATAAGCCCACATGTGTTATACATTTTAGTTTAGGGGAAGGATTTCAGCAGCATTTACAGCAACATCTATTTTGTGTGGTCTATCTAGTCACATCAGTGCATCCGTTGCTCAAGCTGTCCTCTGCAAGACTGAAGTCTTGTTTTCTTACAAAATAGCAAGGTAACAAAACTATGCAAAAAGAAATCAGAATACAGGATAGAATACAGGATATCCATGTGGCTCACAAATGAATCCTCCTGCACAAGGCCTTATAACCTTGTATTACATACATGTCGCCCTCACCACACATTTTCCGTTTGGTAAGATATATGGGTGATGAAATATTGCTGATCGTATATCATCTCCATAAATCATACTGACAAAAAAGTAATAAAACCTTGTGTCCTTACATATGGCAGCAGCTCACGAGACCATAAAACCATATGTACTAGAAATTACGCAAATTGCCTCCAGTGAAGTTTGAGCAAAGAAGCTGCAGGACACCTCCCATTGTATGAGAGCTGCTGCTTTTCCTGTGTCTTGTCCTTGGGGATCATTTACAATTTTCAACATTTTTATAGCAAACTATTTGGTGCTATTTATATTGACCTATCTCCCTGCCAAGATGTATCTCAAAACACACTGATTTATTTTCACTTGCTGTAGTATATCTTGTACCTTCAGTTTTTTGTGTGTGTTTATATTGGTGAAAAAAACAGCTAAAAAAAATGTTACTGACTATAGCTACAGAAAAGCCTATATTTAAAGTATGATCACTTATTTTAGCTACCATATTTTATATACACACTTGCTGTGATATATATATATATATATATATATATATATATATATATATATATATATATATATATATATATATATATATATCATATAGTATCGTTCACAAAGTATTTTATACCATCGATTTTATACCATATATACCATATATACCATATATATGTATATATATGCCATATATATACGGTATATATTACCATATATATATATATATATATATATATTATATATAAATATATATTATATATATATATTATATATATTATATATATATACTATATATATATAATATCTAACGGTGACACACACACATATATTTGTTCCTCAGTAACCTAAAACAGGTGACTACATGTGCTGTATACTTTTGCTTAATCACAGTGCAAAAGATGGGCTTGAGGTACCTGGGTTAAAGATTAGCTGATATTAGTAGAGACCAAGCAAGGCTCTCAAAGCTTTACAAAGCTGTAGCTTTCCTCATTCAAGTATGGAAATATAAGACTGAACCCTCAGCAGAGATTGTGTTTAAGTAAAAGATTAAGAAATATATTGTCTGGGAATAAACCCATTCATTCTTGCAAATTCTAAATTTGTGCTGTGATTTGTTCAATATAGAACTTTGTAAGACTAAAAGCAGAATTGCTAAGATAATTTATTGAGCCATATAATTGCCTTTGTGTAAATTACAACTGTATCGAATACAAAGTTTTAAGCATTTATACTGATAATTCCGAAGTGAAACACAGATGTATACAATACATTGTAGCACTTTTGCAAGACAAAGTACAACTTAAAAACTAAACTTGAAGGCCATGCTGTACCCTTTGCAGAAGCTAATTTTCCCAGACAAGACGTCAAATTAATTTTCTATGCCTAATTTTCAATGCCCTGTAAGGTATGTAAAATTACATATGATGCAGAGAAAAGCAGCTGTGTTACTAAATTTAGTACTGATACAGTGGATAAGCCAAACCATAACCAATTCCAGGGCCTTGTGGGATAAGATTTTGTTTTTGCTTACAGGAAAACTCAGAATAAATTACAATAAAATGTTAACAAAGTTTCAGCTTTGTTGCTTATATATTTTAGCTTTTGGCTACGTTTGTTCTACTTTTCAAACATATTTTTTTCCAAATATACACGATAACAGCATCCCTTCCAGTCCATACATTTCAAAAGTGGATATACAATACATACTGCATCACAAGACTTGCCCATGATATTGAATGATAAATAAAATCTGTAGCTAGGCCTTATTTAAGGAAGTGTTTATACATCACAGATATTTGATTGTCTGTAATAACAAAGGGAAGTACAGATTTTCAGTGTCCCTAAACTTCAGTTTTACTTCACCAAGATGTTATGCAAATAATTTAAAGCCTGTAATATAGCCTACATCACAGCAGATGTGTGTAGTTGTTATTTGCTTACAGTTACATTTACTTGGCATTGGTTTTATACACTGCATACTTAAATGAGAAGGTATAGCTCTTTTTAACAAGTGAAAGTAAGCTGGCACTTCAGTACAGGACAATAATCAGGTCAGCAAATATTCTACAGTGCTGTACTGCCTAGTATTGTTATTATTCAGTATCGAATAACATAACTATATTATTCTATAGTAGTTTTATATCACTTTGCAAGATATAGAAAATGTTTTAAATTGCCAGTGTTTTGCACACCACCGTGGTTGCCATGACCTGATAAACACAACACTTTAGATGTGACGTTATTTAAATGCCAGGGATTCAGCTCAGCTAGTGTATCAGTTGACTCTGTATCCTTCTCCCCGGCAGGCTGTAATGCAAACTGATGTGGCGGTCCGAAGAGTATCTGGATGTCAATGTCCCAGAATAGAAGATTAGGTTTCTTCTGTAGCCATGACGATGTACACTGCTTTCCCATTTGGAGGTGAAGAGGGAAAAATAGCAAAACAACCACCAAGTGGTGTGGACTAAGGGCAGCTACACATGGCAACCTCATCAGTGTGAGCTTGTATGCACCTTAACTACCCTGCCTGGACGGAGCCACCCACACAAACATGAGAAAGTAGTTCATGTGAAGGAAGGTGCGAGTCAGATGTATTGTCTCCATATATATATAGGATAAAGTGGCTGGCAGAAAAAAATGACACCTTAGTTATGTCAGAAAACAGAATTTTACTGAAAAAAACTGCATCAAAGACCTTACACCTTGACTTTAATTGTCTTTTTCGAATCGGTTTTGGCACACGCTAACTGAGATAATAAGAGAAGGCTTCTTCAAGAGAGACTCCTGCATCCTGTTCTTTTGTTATTACTTTAGGGCCATAAACAAAGCATGCTGACAGCAGCTGGCCAGCCAACGAGCTGCTGAATCCCGGGGCAGGAAGCTTGTTGGGCTGAAGGTCCTGTTTTATCAGGAGTCCGGCCCAAATACCGCACTGTGTGGACAGCACAGATAACCACAGGATAGCTATTACTCTCCAGCAGGAAGAGGAAACCCACCCCCCTAGTCCTATTCAATCCCATAGCAGGTAGCTCTGTGTAACTGGAAAGAAGCAGAAACCCTACTGATTTGAATGTCTGTAAGCCACATACGTACACACACAAACACACACACACACACATACAGTTGGTTCTATATCAACCCCTTGAGAAAGCTAAACTGTAGCTCTCAACTGATGTCTGCTGGCAATGGCATAGAGGCTGCCCGGATGTCAACAAGTTATAGTAATAACCAGTGCAGGTTATGGACAAAAATAAGATACACCTGTCATAACACTGTTGATGTGGCATAGGACAACTTTGAAAGGCGATTGAACTGTTCTAAAAGGACACTATGTACAGGCCTGAAATAAGAAAGGGTTGAATCTGAAGGTAAACTAATTTTGACAGCTGATGTGTTTTAGTGTAATGACACGATGAGAGCTGGTGTACATCTGTTAAAGACAGCAGTTACTGTAGCAATGGATTACAAATGGGGTTTTAACAATATGATTTCCAGGAAAGGCAAGAAGAAGCCATTTAACTGCTGTAATGTCAAGAAACTTTTAATAGCCAGATTATAAAACACGCATGCCAGGTCAAATATATAATCCAAACATATCAGCTAACACAAAATGGTGCTTGTTACAATTGGGAGTCAATGCAAGTCAAACATAGACATTAGTAACACTGTAGCTGTTAGACTGCATGCCATGTTAATATGAACAACTAACAGTGTATCTCCTTCTACCTTGTTATGTTAAGACATTAAAAGGCGTAATGTCAAAAGGACAGAAAATACATTATTTTGGAATTAGTTTGTGGCAATTATAGTACTGTATTTTTGTTTTCTGTACACAAGACAACACTTAAGCCAAAATAAGTTACCAAAATGTTTGTTAAGTTAGCCCTATGATTGGCTAGAAGTGATACTAATTTATAAAACTTGTTTGCAAACAGGACCTTTTTAATCATTTTCTGTTTTGTAACTAGGCCAAAAACTCGTTCCTGCTTGGTGAATCAACACTACAGTACCATGCTATTGATATATCTGCTTTCTGAAAACCAGTGGGTGTAAGTGCATGGTGCTCAGAGGGTGCCATTGTTATACTTGTTTTTGACCAATCCAAGACAATTGCATGCTTTCCTCTTTAGGCTACAAATGATTCAACACCTCATTTGTCATCGACCACAGCCCCATCGCCACAATTTCTGTCTTCTGTTGGATCTATTTCTTGCTAATTAAAAAGCTTGTATTCTAGTAACCTGTAGGTGTGCAAAAACCATCTCAATCACTCGTTAAGGTGTCAAGGCCTGACGAGTAACAATTCTAAAAATGACTCCTTTCTAGTTAAGGACAGTTGTGTCTTCCACCTACTGCTTTTCAAAGTGCAAATTAAATATCAGTGTTTTCTCAGGTTTTAAATAAACTCAAAGTGTGACCTTTTAGTGCAAAACTGAAACCATGTTGATAATCTGTGTGTGTGTGTGTGTGTGTGTGTGTGTGTGTGTGTGTGTGTGTGTTTTTTTTTTTAAGCAGTCATAAAGCACTCTGTTCTGAGTGGTACAGGGTTTTCATACAGCAGCCTTCCTCCACTGTCAGTTACCATATATAACAGCAACAGATGTTGACGACATGGTTTGATGTGGTATTGCAAACTGATGTTTTAACCCCTTCTTGCTTCATTCAACCATATTCCAAAACCACCACAACACATCATTTGTTTTACTTCATTCCTATAACCTGGTGAAGACAAGGCTATCATTGGGAAAAAAATAGGGCCAGTGGAGCCCAAATGAAATGAATTCTAACTGCAGCCAGTGGTTTGGTACACTTATACAAATCTATACAATAACATTTTATGCTTTGTTATTGAGTTTCTATTTTAACCTCTATATAAGCAGTATATTCAAACAAACTGGTACATTTTTTTTTTGTTTAATAATATGGAGCCATTAATCAATAACAAAAAATACTGTGTTTGCCTGTTATATTGCGTTAAAAAAAAAAAAAAAAGTTTAAAAGCATGTTATGAAATACAGTACATTTTGATTAATGTATTGGTGAATGACAAAACTCCTGCCACATTGAATGCTGTACAGACAGTGTTTTGTGATGCACTGTCATTACATATCTTAACCTTATCGTGAGAGGATATGAGGTTAAAAGCTTTATAACCGTGAGTGCAGGTGAGACTTTCTCTTTTCAATAGTGGCTATGGTGCAAGGTCGACAGTTCTTGCCCAGCCTCTGCCCTATTACATTCTACCACTCTTTGCAGTCAGCGTTGCACTATGAAGGGTAAAATAAAGAGCACGTGTTCTATTCCTGATTATTAAAATATGTTGCACGTTGCATTTTTGAGGGATATCAATATATTTAGTAAGCAAGAGGACTGAGTGGGGTAAAAAGGACAGCAAATGTACTATCCTGAAGAAAAAAAGACAAAGCCACATAATACAGACCACCTGGGGTCACCCGGGAAAAGACCCTGACTCACAGGGTGCAAGTCAGCTGACCTCCTTCTGCTTCAAAGATTAATCAAGCCTCTCCTGTTATAAATCAAGCGATTTTGTTTCTCAATGGTTCAAGTTTTTATTTTTATTTTTTAACTAAAGACAATGGTAATTTAATGGGATCTATACAAAAAAATATAATGCAGTATACAGGTATGAAATGCCATTATTTATATAAAATCTGATTATGATCAAGTCAGTTCATGTTCACTATGTAGTGTGGCAGGCAGCTGGAAAGGGGTCTACGTTTATTGAGCGAGAACCCTAAAAATGGTGTTTTAATGTCGGCTTAGAGTAGACTTTCCAAAAAAACTTGTCTTTGTAACTGTCTGAAAGTGCTTTTTTGTTATTGTAATTCTATATACAGTGTATGCTTAAGGAGATGTTACCATATCATGAAGATTAAAGATTATGTAATTCATGATTATGGTACCCAAACCCACATGTCTGTCAGTTAAAGTTGTTAATAGTAATTATAAATGTAAGTAATTACTAATTATCGTTAGTCATTTTTAAGTAATCAGGAGACTTAAACAATTGTCTTTTATTTAGTCGTTGTAATTTCTCTCTCTAAATTTACTAATGAAAATGAACATCTTTCTTTAGAGTCATACACCCCAATAAGCACATACTTTGGACTGTAAAAGGTAATAGCAACCCATGCCCCAATAATTATTCAATACTATGGCCTTCAGTCTGAGCAATGAATTACTGGTAGTAGTGACTTCCCCCATGGCCCCACACACAAGCAGTGAAACCATGAGATTACCAAGCAAGCAAGATCGTGTGACAACCTTTTTCCTGACACACAAAATAAAGTTATTCATTATTATTACACTGTTTTAATTAAATACAATTATGCTGTTTTGATTATTTTTACTTAAACAAGGCAAAATAAGTATTGAACAGTATTTTTTATATATATATTTGTGACAATAACTTATCCTGTATAGGCACTGAAAAAAGATTGGGTTGTGGTATCCCTGAATCTTAAACCGGCACATAGTATTCTCATTAACCTGCAATGGACTTATACAAAGGGTACTGGTAAACTCTTGATATATTCTGTTTATTTATTCTTAAATAACACATACCTATTGAGGAGTGTTTACTGTACCACATATCTGATTTAAAAGGGAAGTCCCAATGTACATCACAGAAGGAGTTATATTATATATCCATTAAATAAATAAAACATGGAGATTGATTGAAGTTTCATCACTGTATCAACTCAAATTGAAATGAGAAAGTGGGACTGTTCTAAAATATGAGCAATCATAGGGGCTTTCCAGTCCAGCCAGAACTCATGCTGGCAAATTTTGATTTGACCGTCTCTTTAGCAGAACAAGCAACACTATCAAAACATTTAACAATACAATTATAATTCACAATAAAACCATACAAGTGAAGTTATTTTTGATCCACTATGCAGGAGTTCTGCACATACCTACCTGAGTAGCTGTTTTTTTTTTATATTTTAGAAAATTAATTTTATCTTACTATTGATAACTATATTATATATATATATATATATATATATATATATATATATATATATATATATATATATATATATAAGACCAAATATCAAATTATTATTATTATATGTTCAGCATATTCATTTACTAACATTAACTATTGCTTTTTACTAACAGACTTTTTTGATGCTTATGTAGATCTGAGTTGATTTCAACTATATTGCAGGAACTGTTATTCAAGGTGGGTTGTTCATTTGTAGATTGCCAGTTATATTTTAAATCCAGTTTATGAATGTAATGGGGTCTTTATAAATCAAAGAAAGCTTGCACTTTTCAAATCGTGCTTCTATGTCTGCGGTAGAATAAAAGCAACGCATCTTACTGTAAAAGTGTCCGAAATTAAGTTTCTTCTTAAGTTTCTCTTCTACCCTTTGGTGATGGGAACAGTCAACGCTTATCAACCTGGGTCCTTGCAATGGCAACAAACCCCTTTGAAATTTAAAATGCTCAAGAGACTGAAAGGGAAACAACAGCATAAATATCAGTGTCTGGAGGCTTATATTGGCTTTTAATTAGTTTCACATGTGAGAGGAAGCATGCTACCAGCTTCAGCTATGCTGTAAGAGGAGGAAAAGAGCAAAGTTGCTTCTTACTAACATTGCCATGAACAAACAACAGAGCAACCTTTCCTGCATGCATCTTAACATCAACACAGTGTACTGTACAGTATTAGGGATGTTTTGTTATGTTAAGAAATGTAAATTAATAGATTACGATTAGTACTTTTTTCCCAGCACTCATAAAGGCTTTCCGATAATGTGATAAAGGTTGTTAACTGTTTCAAAGCCCTGTACAGCTGAAGCTACCAAAATATGAATGTCGCTTCCCAATATGTGTCTCAGATATCTATAAGGGGACTTTTTAGGAATAAAGCAGAATGCTGTTAGGATGCCAAAATCGATGGTTTACTAGAATGTAGATAATTTCTCCTTGTTTTAATTTTTTGAACAAATGTAATTAGACAATTAGAAACAATTAGTTGCTCAGTTTTGTATATGTAATTGAAAACAGGTTAGCACCACAGTTAAAATCATTGGGTTTATTGATGGACTTCCCGCTATCATTTTGCAAAGCGTAAGACATTAAGCTTTTCTTCCCATTCTGGGTTAAGTAAATAGCTTTCCCTTATTAACTCAATGAAATAAATGTGTTCTTTTTTAAAAATGTGGTGTTGTGTGCCTTCTTAAAGTCGAAGCACTATGTCTTTGAACTTGGTTTGTTGACTTTTAGTTAATGAAGAAACAAAAGAGGTAATTTATCCTCATTAACAAAGGTTTTATTGGCAAAAGCTGTTTGCATAACCCCTCCTCCTTATTGATACATTACCCCTTGTCACTCCCATGTCCCAATTAAATAATTATCTTTGTTCTATTATACGAGTATAGATTTTTCCTTCTGACTTTTGCAACCCTTTCTCATTACTTTACTAGTTTGAAGATCATGATCTTTTGTCATTTAAACCACCATTTAGCAAAAATAAATAAATACATAAATAAAAAATAAATACAAAAAAACTCTTTACAGGAAATAATAGACTACAATCAAGGGCTTAAATGTTAATAGAAAATTGGATGGTTTGTGCTGTTTAAATATGGTAAGAGGGCTGTGATGCTAGGTTTCCACAATGTATCTTACCAGTATGTCACTCTTTGTCAACAATATGGCCTAATTTAATAAAGTGTGAGTAAGCTAAGTGAAATAATTTGTATGCAGATGTGGTTGCTGGGGTTACAGGGTTATTCAACAAGTAAAGGTTCAGTTGAATTTATGTAAGAATTTATGTAAACTAACATTGTGATGTACAGTACAAGTCGTCTTTTTTTTTTTTTTAAAGGAATTCTGTGAACCACTTTTCTTGACCTTTATGTGTCACCAACTTTATGACACCGTATTTGAACACTCGTATAAAACTACCCACAGATTTATGAGAGGCTAGTGATGTTAAAATTACTGGAATCTTTTTTACTGTTCTTGATTGACATGGATCGATTCTGTGTACACCGGCTGTATTGAAAGCTGGTCTGATTTGGGTCACCTTTGTGACTTTGGAGTTCAGGCAAATCTATCTACACCACTTGTCCACAAGTCTGGCCCTTGAGAGCTAGCTTAGTCTGGGGTTTTTGTTCTACTCAGGTCCTTTTAAATACTTTTTAGCAATACTTTTTATCAATTTTTTAATCGTTTGGAGGTGGTGGCACAAATGAGAATATACTGAAGATATATTTTATAAAATAATAGTAATAATAATTCACGTTTTGGCAACAGAATGTAATAGTAATACAAACTAAGCTGAGGCAGCTACGTATTTTATCCAGATTGTACCTCTTTCTTGCATCCTTCCAGCTCACGAGCAGTTAACCATCTGCTGTGGAATTCTAATTTGGGATTTTTCAATATTCAATATTTGCTAGTCTGTCTGCAGCTTTCTCACCATTGTATCACATTATCCCTTTCACTTTTAACACTGCAGCAATACAGTAGCCCCCCAACCCACCACCTCCCCTGACAGTACAATAGCTTACAGCTTCCATTAAAGCAAACAACTATTACAAGCTGTCACTGCAGGTTATTTTGGTTAGTCACCAGATGCAGCAATTGTGGATTGCTTTGTACGGCTTTGGGATTTGTAAAGGAAGATACTGTAAAAGGAGAATGAAGCTTGAGAAAAAAACCAATTTATGGCTTAAATCAATTTTCCATTTTCTAATTATCTTTCATTTAGAAAAAAAAAAATGTGTTTTTTAAATAAACCACAACCCTGAATTTACAGCCTAGACTGTCTGAGATTCACAAATGCATTTAGATAGTGCTAAAGTAATTTTCCCTTGTTGCCTACACACCATTCAAATGAAGTAACATAAAGGAATGTTTACAGTCGTTAAAATAACTTCTCATCACACACACTCTGAATGCTTCCCCTCACTCGCATGCTTGTTTGCACATCCTCAATAATTCTCAGTTAACCAATCAATTAACTCTCCATCTGTTCTCTGACAATAACTTTTTCAGAACAAAAATAATTCTTATTTGTTTGGTACAACTCAAACTCAAACAACAGTTTGGATTTGTGCATTACAAGACAACATATATAATGTATTAATGCATAACTTAATACATGCTAAAACAATAATACAATGCACAACATACACTTTTATCTAGTAATTTGAAAAGTATTTATATTATCTACTTTTCCTACAGTGTTATATTTTACCAGTTTAATATCTGATTATTTGTGTTGATTCTGTATAATTCTTCATGCTTATTTCTGCTTAGATCCTCATTTACCACACTTATTAACTGCTTCTGAAAAGACTACTCAAGGCAGACTGTGGGGAAGTAAGGTGAGGAAGCATATTAGAGTTGCAACGAAGCCTGCCTTTCCACCTCACTTTAAAAAATCAGCCTCAAGGAGTCATCTTAGAAGTAACTTAGCAAACATCATGATCTAAGTAAAACAACAATTTATTGTACATAATTTCATTTGTATCTCCTATTGTACAGGTATTTGGTACGGTGTGATGTGGTTTAGCTGAACAGTAGCTCAATTGTGGCTGCAGGTTCATTTTTAATAAAGTATAAGTAATTTCAGTGAATGCACATGCTTATGATATAAATCCAAATTACTACAAATAGATTTATTTGTGCACGTTTTTTATTCACAGTTTTTGTATTATTGCATATGAAACATAAGTTCACATACTGATTTAAATTGAGTAGCATTAAAGCGAGTACTTTATTGTTTGGTTCTGCAGAAAGATCCCTCGTGCCCTGCACTAAGTGTGAAAAGTCATTGACAGTGGTTGACAGCTTTCTAAAAGGTATAATGTGTCAGTCTTCAATGCCAGCACAGCTAGATGTGATAAACATCAGTAATTTAATACAGATCCAGGATAAAAATTAGAGGCTGAGACGCCTTTGTTCACTGCAGCAAACAAACTTATACACCTCAGTTTAAGCAACGTAAGGCCGCTTCTAGGAAATGATCAAATATTAATGGGACAGCATTCCAGTGTACAGAGCCTTTTTATGGCTTTATTTACATGCACTCTGTATGTTTACCAGTTTATTGTTCTGCCCGGAAACGGGGCCCTAAATTTACCCACAACCCTGGACATGAAAAAAAAGTAATTTCAATTCTAACAAAATATAGATTTAACTGGTGACGGTTTTGAAAATAATGATTTTTTTTTTCTTTTTTAAATCCTTTTGATATGCATCAATGTTTCCTGCGGGAATTTAAATTTTTTGAATGCATCATGTAAACAGCTTGACTGTTTTCTTATCAGCAAAGCGCTCAGTAGAAAATGAAAGCGCCTCAGCCAAAGCTCTTCAACGAACCTGGTCTGAGCTTTACCAATATCTCGAGTCTGGATTTTGAGAGGCTCTGGGATTACATTTAAGGGCATTTCTTATTCCTAGAATTCCTGGTTTTGAAATGTATGGAAACTCTGAATTAAGTAATATTCTGTGGACACAGTGTGGACATTCACCATACCAACGACTGATCTGGGTCAGCTTCAGGTGGATAAAAATTGCCTGGCCCAACAAGCATTTTAAATGTGATTATAAAATATGATTCCTGATTGACTGTTTGCTACATTTTTCCATCTTTTACACCTCTGACCATACCATTTTTCTAACATTCATTCCAGGTAGAATCAGACATACTCTTAAGCTGTATTTCTGTTACAAGGCAATACATACAGTATGAAGGGTATTTGGGGAGGCTGACCCCCAAATCTAAGCTAAAGAAATAACTTTTAATAAACCTACACACTTCAACAGGCTATCTGAGAGATTATCTCCTGGGTCTAATGCGACAGTGCCGTACAGTTTGGGATATATCAGCAATATCAGTCTGTAATCGCTTATATTATAAAACCTTAATTGTATACATGCGTTGAAGTCCAGTTAATGCTGACTAGGTATGTGACATAGTGAAATTACACAATTTTACAGGGATGCTCATTACAATTTAGGCTTTATTCATACTCATGAAACTTTAATATAGACTTTTTTCAAAGATTGTAAAAAACCTTCAAAACCTCTTTCAACAGTCAAGAAAAATTACAGGAATACCAGACAAGACTACCAGACTTGAGTTGATGTTTCAAGTCTCTGTAAATTTGGAATCATAATTCCAGATAAACCCCAGTATTGCTTCAAAGGAATCACCTGGAATGTTTTGTCACAGTGAGGAAAATAGTCAACTCAAACCTGGCCTTTCACTTCTACATTCTAATGGCATGGTTGTGGCTGTGCCTGTTCGGTATCTTCAACTCCCTATTACGTCACACAGTTACAGATGTGGCAAAAGTACCAGTGTATGTAACCATTAACTAAAAATAAAGTGCAGAACTCCATAATAACAGCATGAGTGTAACTTGGTAAAGCACCTGCAGGAATGGTAAAGGACAGGCAAAACAATAATAACACATGATAGATTCGTAATATATTGTTGAACATTTATAAGGTCGTTGCTTTTGTATGGTTCTGAAATTTTCTGTGACTTCACTGTTCAACTCCTTCAAGGCACAGCATTAAGCTGGTCAGATCCATTTTGTAATCCAGCTCAAATTTGTAATGGACAAAGCTTTAGATACCTTAGACTGCCCATATAATACTTAATCTGCAAATAGTTATGGGGCTTCGCTCTCCAGTACTGGCCTTTATGTCCCTCACATTATCAAAGATTTTGTTATCCTCGGAGCTGCAGGTCAATTTTAATCAGCATGGGGCAGGGATATAGACTACTAATAATTATTCATTATATAATAAAATATTTATTGGAGCTATAGTGCAGTGTTTATTAAGATGCTATATAGCATGAATAAAAGTGTTCCAGAATTAGCTTTAAAAATCTAGTAGGTAACAGCAAATTGCCAGGCAAAATAAATGCTTGTAAAAAGTGAAAATTACTGCAAGTCGGCCCCCTCCCCGCCGTTTCCCTGCAGCCGTGGCTGTAACATGAGGAAGAGAAACCGTGAAAAACAGACTGACTTGAGTTATTTCCAAAGAACTAGCTGAAGCTGCTAACAGGAACATGACACTATCAACAAATTGACAATTCACATTCCCTCATGTGGTGTCAAACAGAAAGAGCCATGCTTTTTTTTTTTTTTTTTTTTTACTTGAACCCAAAAGAGTATTTTTATGTCACAGCTGAAGATGGCACTTTGGCATCTGTGGTCAGAGTTTTTTTTTTGTTTGTTTTTCTTATTTGTTTCATGTTTGTCCCTGTGGCATGGCAGGGCCCTGCTTGTAAATATTGTATTATAAATTTAAATGTATTCTTGTTTAACATGCACGTGTGGTTTGTGGGTTGATGAGGGTTGGCAGGGATGGGGTTAATTTCCTATCCCTGCCAAATACATGTGAAAATGTGGCTGGAGCCTTAATTGAATGATCATGGCCAGGCTCCAGCCACATGGTATTTAAGGAGGGGAAAATCCTTTGTTTGGAAGAAGGGAGTTGAGTGAGTGAGTGAGTGAGTGAAAGAAAGAGTGTTGGTACTCCATTTAAAACTTTGCACCGAATTGGTTTTTTGTGTTAAATAAATGTGCTCCCCAGCACTTAAAACCACAGTTCTTGAACCCTAAGTCTCCTTCATACCTCCTGACCGCCTGTCACAGTCACAGTCCCTTAAATGCGTAATGTCACATTAATAATGTTAATTAATGCGATTTAATTTACCAAAGTCAATATACATTCACAAAGGATCTTAGGTTTTTGTTTTCAAACTAAATTTTAATTGCATACCAAAATAAATAATTTTATCAAGGCAATGTGAAAAACAGGTGTAGTTGCAACAATAATTATCTGGACAAACTCCTACAGTTTCTAGTTGCTAACTTTGCAAATGTTGCATTGCTAATCTTTGTGTGACTTTTTTTGGCAAGGGTGAACTGTATTTACAAAGCTTAAAGATTACTTAAGGATGGTTTCGATGAATTGAAGTATGTAATTCACCAAAAAAAGTGTTCTAGAAGGCAAGATTAGTTTTTTCTTATTAATGTCAACTACCCATTTACTTTTATTAGACCTTTGTTTCTATATCGATTTTCAAGAGACAGGGGCATTCATCTGTAGTCATACAAGCAGGCAACATTTTCTCACGAGTAACCCAGAGTTTGTACTTTTGGTCAGCAGAGGAAATCCCATGAAAGAAATAGATACTGCTGTGAAAAACATTGTAGGGGTTACCCAATTATGTTTGACTTTTTAAAAGGGAACTTTCATAGAATAACAAGGTCCATTCTCTCAGTATCACTTCTTAAAAAACCCAAATGACTCCTTGCCTTTCATACAATGTTACACTTGTGTGTGCATTTAAACACTTAGTATCCACAAAGAAAAATGCTCTGGGTAAATTCCATATTCTGGGCAGGCTACCAAGCTGATTAGATTACTCATTACACAAGTGCACACATCTAGTCTACAGTGGCTGAGAATGGAACCTGTCCTGACCACTTCTCCAATTGGCTGGCTTCCATGCATCACTGCCTAAACCATGGAAACACATTTAAAGTTTGCAGTATCTCGTCCTCAGCCTTTAATTAAGTTTTTAAAAATGAATTGGAGGAATCCTCCATATCACAATGTTTAATATACATAAGTAGTCTGGAATTTAAAGGCATTTACTGGTATAAAGGTATTGTAGGTGCTTAACACAGCCCCTGGAATGTAGCGCTATATTCTAGTGTTCAGGCAGACATGGGGGTTAACAATGTAGCTTAGAAAATTTTATCATATCAGGTATATTAGGCTTTGGCAATGCAAAGCACTCATTCAGGCTTTATCTTCTTGTTTTATTCCTCTAAGCTGTGACTACATAATTGCTTCCAACTGACCATGAGTCTCTCTTCATGATGGAAAGTTTCTCTGGTTGCTACACATTATCACTTTAACGGTATTTTTTCAATGGTTTAGTTACCAGGGTGTGCATACATGTATAAAGTCAGCACTCAAATATCAGACCCTATAAAATGTTGACTTCAGTGAGGGTTTAAATGCATGTGACGCATATCTGATTATTTCATTTTGGCCCGTCCAACCCTTATCGATTTTTCAGGGAACACAAAAAAAAAAAAAAAAAAAATACAATATAAAAAATACATAGCTGAAAGGATTGTGTTTTAAAATAAGCAGGCTTCCATTTAGATGTATGGTAGGTTTTGTTGGTACAGTAGTACATTTTCAACAGACTAAGTATTTTAATTCAGAACGATATGATTCTGAAAATATCCCTTGCCAAAACTAAAGAGGCGACATTTTAACTGCAATACAGTAAATACTTTTAAATCCGATACGTATTGTAGCAGTATGTAAAATTTCCAATTAACGACCTAACAGTGAACATCGCCACAGTTTCTAGAATTAAAATAGTATCCAAAGTCAGTATTCAAAATTGCAGTGTAATGCTCGATAAGGCCCTAATGTCACAGTTTGCTTGCAAATGAAAATGCAAAAAAACAACTAAAGATCACAGATTTAAATGAAATACATCAGAGTATCTAGAACAGTTTAATGATTAACTATCATATCACCCTAGCTTGACTCGTTCAGTTTGTTTTGGCTGCATTTTCATATATATATATATATATATATATATATATATATATATATATATATATATATATATATATATATATACACACACACACACTCCTGTTCACCTACAATGCCTTTCAACACACAGGTCCCCAGTACCTCCAGAACCTGCTGACCCACTTTGTCCCTGCCCGCAAGTTGAGCTCCTCCGACTCTAGCCCTCTTGTTATCCCCAAGCAAAAGCATACCTTATTTAGGGAACTCTCGTTTAGCTTCATGTCTCCAACTCTTCAGAACTCTCTCCCAGCTTTGGTGTGTGATGCTCCCACTGTCGCTCGCTTTAAATCAACTCTCAAGACCCACCTGTTCTCTTTTGCTTTCCATGCTCTTTAAACCTGATATCTGCAATTAGCTGCTGTGTTCCTGCTACTATTTCATGTGTTATGCTACTGCATGTATTATGCACTTTCCACTGTTTTGCACTTTTTGGTTTTTTTACATTAAATTATTTTGTATTAAATTATTATGCATTTTCTTCTTGTTATTGCATCTTGTAAAGCGCTTTGTGATGGTGATCCACTATGAAAGGAGCTATATAAAATAAAGATTGATTGATTGATTTTATTCTTAATACAAGGGCAGTAAAACGCATCTGTATCTGGGTAACGGATAATTGAGTGCTGACTGTATTGTGCCTATAAGATAGTTTCATGTGTTTAGTTTGTATCCTTCTCCAGAAATATAATTTTATTTACTTTAAACTGAAAAAAAAAACTGTAACAAATGCAAAATCTAGAAATATGTCACTGTCTTCGTTCGTGCTATTGGGAGTCACACGTTACTCAAAATTCATTTAAAAAAAATGTGTCTCAATATTGAATTGCTAATTGAGTTCTTACAGTTTCACAAAGTTTCATATTTTGCAAAACAGTAGAAATGTATCACATTTAACAAAAATAGAGACAAGGAAATATGCAGGAACAAAAAAAAAGGAAAGAAAACCTGTGAAAACATTGTTTTGCTAAAAATAAATCATGCCAATTTATTGCATGAAAAACCCATGACTTACAAAACACTAGGCACAAACATTTTGTCTAGTATAAGCATGATACTGTGTTACAGTAAGAGCTCAGAGGCTTAAATAAGTTGAGAAGTACAGACCGTGCTTCTGCAGAAGAAATTCCATCAATTTTTACTGTGTGATAATGAGTCTGTGGTTGACTTTGCATGTAACAGACTGGCTTGCATGTAGTTTAGAAGTTTAGACCCAGTAACCTTGTATCAGAGTATGTGTATTGACGAGGACTGCTTTAAACAATGACGGCTAACAGCTGTTCTCAGCATGGGGGGTTTTCATTCTTAATTATTTAAGATACAGAGATGAGGTACCATGTACCGCTTAATATTTTATCATTTCCTTCAGCATGGTCTTATCGTGCTGACTGAGGCATGCAAGTTTGCTTGGTGTAGCCAATCATTACTGTATTATTGTAGGGGGGTGGGCATTGATTACTTAGGAAAGCAACTAAGCATGGGTATGAAATATCAGTTAACTAATGTATTCTTCTTTCAGAATTATGTCAAATCTCCAAGAAAATTGTAATATGTGTGTGTGTGCCTGTGGTCTTAAAAAGCATGCATCTATCTGGGCTGACTAGGAACAATGAAAAAATATATACAAATGTAAATACAGAAAAATTGCTCTATAAGATGTAAAAGAACAAGGATGCAGTAAAGGGATACAGGAAACAGTAAACACCCTCAGAGTCTTCCTCTCTTCATTATCTGCTTCCAAATCATCCCCCTGTGAGCGCAAACTCGCTCGAGTCTTACTCTAAAATGGCCATAACCAGGAATTTATTTACCACTCTTTACCATGAACAGGGCATTACTGTGTTGAGGGGACTCTCGGATGCAATAAAGAATTTGCAGTGTATGCAGCAGGCGGTGGGATCAGTCACATCTCTCTCCCCGCGAGGTCGTTTAGCCCTCAAAAGGGGATTAGTGCTCTTGCATCCTGTCAGAGTTTATTTCTGTTTTGCTTTCTAATTAGAGGATACAGGTCACTGCACGGTTAACGAGACACTGTTGTATGCAGGTGATGTCAAAGGTTACTGTATTTACCGCTTTCTTTCTTTACACAGACATATTCAATGTATGCATTTACATTCCTTATGACTGTATTATTGCATTACTTCTAACCCATTTCCGATAATATACTGGGATATGTGACTAGAAGTGAGATAATTGGTTGGCATTAAGGGATACAAAAAATAGGCTAGATCTTTTGAATGTAGTCATCCAAAAAAAAGTACCTTTTTTAAAATGTTTATAAAGACAGTAATAATACATATCTCCATGATTATTGCTGCAATTATAACTTTTAGTGTCCAAGAGGCACAGGGTGCTATGATCAAATCCCATAAGATTATAATAACAAAATACAGTAAACTAACATATACATTCAGAAACAGTAAACTTGCACACCAACAGTTTAGCAAAGCCACAGCATAAAACAATTAACAAAATCATCTTCATAGTCAAGTGTACCAAGTTGGTCCATTCAGAAAGCACACTTTAAGAACCACTTAATGAGAGACCTGTACAGTGCTGCCCCGTTATAATGCGGTTGTTGGGGTCCATAGTTAGGAGACTGCGTTATATGCCCAGAAGCCAAATTAATATTGTAGTGTACGGCAGAAAATGAAGGAAGGAGACACACAATTTGCAGGTACTTGAATCCACGGTTTATTGGGATGATTATTCAAGGCTCCTGTTAGCCTGGGCCACACCAAAAACAACAGTCTAGCACTCTCACAGCAGCACATTCACACAGCAGCTTGTCTTAGTCGGCTCTGCCCGCAACAATGTGGGCACCCCCCTATATACTTTCATCTCCCCTCCTCCTTATTGATGTTCCTGCAGAAACCAAACAAGTAAAGCAGAGTCTAATTCATTGTCTTCAGCACAGAGCTTTTTTGTAGACTCTGCAACATTTATATTTTTTGAAGCTGCTGCTTGAGTTTCATCGTTTCTTAATCTGTCCATGACATCGAGTTTCATTTTAACAGAGACAATTTTTCATTTTTTGCTGTCGGCCATGCTTCCTACTGTATATCTGGAACGTTTACCCAATTCCTGCGAGTCAAGTTGCATTGTGGGGGAAATGGGAGACACCACCTTACCGTGTTATAACCGATTCCACACTATATCAGGTCGCGTTATAACGGGGTGGGACTGTATTTCTTTTTTTGTCTGTGCAATCTATCAATAAAAATGTATTTTACAGCCTAGTGTCATACCCTTCTTCCTGTACGGTACAAACCTACCCACGTGATGCATTTTGCTATTTCCCCTAAAAAGGACCCAAATGTGTCCCCCAGGGATTTGCCTGTCAATTGCTATTAGTTGGGGAAACTAATTATGTGTGCATTCACTGTATGTAATATGTAAAGGATAATAAATGGCTGCTGTCTGTCCATATGTCAAAAAGTGGATGGCTGGAACTCCTATGTTATCTGTACTGTCTAATCTTTATCAAAAAAGGAGGTGGATGTGGATATAAGTATAAGTATCCTTTGGTCATGAGCACTTGTCCATAAAGTTATGTTGGATCATTATATTTATATCCTGAAATATAATATATTTAAAACAAGAACTTAGATTCATTTAGACTAGCTAAAGTTAGGCCACTGAATAATACTGTACAAGTTAGGCCACTGAATAATACTGTGCGAGAAGTTGTGGCAGTTTAGTGGTTAACATTTCTGTTCGGCAGGGTTCTAGTCATTAGGATGCATCCAGGCATTCTAAAGTGGAGTTTTCAGAGTTGCATTATTCATTTCGCATGTAAAGCTTTTAATCACATGGCTTATGAAACCTGAAAACGGTTACAATTGGAACATCATTGCCATTGAAGCTGTGCTCACAGATGTAAAAAAAGAAGGCATGTGGCATGTAATTAGGAACCACTACAAACTTTATATTATAATAAAAAAAAAAAAATGTATTCAACCTCAGAGAGTGGTGCTCTCAAGAGATTTAAAAAATATATATTCAATGAAGATTACTCCAACTTTTGTATTATATTGCATGCCATGCTAAAGGAATGCATTTGTACCACCAATACAACAGGAAGGCTAATCTGCTTCAGCTTAGACTTGGCTAATAACTCACAAAGACTGCACAGAAGAATTAATTAAAAAACAGTATTCAAATTTTGTGTGGGTCCATGCTATTATTTTAGCGGAACATGAAATGTCTGAAAACCTAACATCACATGTAACCATTTCCAGTGCATATCAAGTCAGTTGTTAGAAATGTCCCTTTTAAAATGTCTCTTATCACACAGCCAAACCACTCTACAGAAAGAAAAGAAAGATGTGTTGAGAGATCTCTGCTGTATAGATTGTCCCCAAGAGGTCCATGTACTTAACATGTAAAACATGCAACAAATGTAAAACAAATTGAACCCTTGTAAAAAAATGAGTATTCAATAAAAAAACAGAGATTTTTAGAACTGTTACGGAATTACACAGACACAGTGCAAGTCCTCATGGTAAAACAGGCACAGTAAAATGAAATATCTTCCTTTTTCATGTTGTGTTTTACAATTCACACTACAGTACAGCACTAGTATTCCCATTTGACCACAGTCTGTGAGGGTCATGTTTAATATTTCAAAAGACTGTGTAGTGCTAAAGCTTCTGATACCTTTTAAATATTCGGAAAAAAGGGGTTTCAAATAGATTTACATATTGTAAAAGTATATCTGCACATGTAATGTACAATGAACTGTAACCACATGACAACTTCACATTATATATAAAAATGGATTTTATAGTATTTAGAATATCACCTCAGTCATTATTGCAGCAATACAGTTTTGGGCTAAAATGATCAAAAACCCATTGTTCAGTATTGGTAGTAAATGGATAACATTTGTGGCTACTCTACATTTGTGAGATATTTGTGAACATGTTTAAAGTGTGTTTAACAATGAGATGATTATCTGTCCAGGTTTAACAAGATATTTAGTGAGCAAGGGGCTTGGGTAAAGTAAGTGCTTTTCCATTGTAAACTGGTTGCTGTGGTCTTTCTGGCTTTGTGCAACCTTTCAGTTAATGACAGGAGTGCAAGTCCTTTTAATTTAGTGGAGGGTAAGATTATCCTTTAAGGTGCTTTGTCTTAAATTCGGGGAAGATTTTGAAAGCAAACATGGTTACTCTAATCTGACTGTAAGGCTCTCTTTTACAACTCTTAAAACTTATTTTCAATTCAATGTAATTAAAACTCACTTTCATTAACACTAGTTGCTGTATGTATACCTGCCATAGTTTTGAGCTTTGTGTTAGAAGATGGTTGCAAATCATGGTCCATTCATTGTTATGATTTTTTTTTTGGTAAAAATGATTTACCAGTTGTCATGTTCTGTACCATACCTTAACACACCAAACAACATTTCATATTTTAATCTTTAAGAACGGGGAGTGATGTATTTTTTCATTTTTGCATTGTATAATGAACAACATAAATACTGCCTAAAATGAAAGCAAGTAACCGAAGGGTAATGCTGCATGAAAATTCAAACCTGTGTTTAAATAATAAAGTAACAACATTATTACTTTTCAGATACATTTGGTAATTTATTATTAAGGCAATTTGCTGATGGTTTTAAGTATATATATATATATATATATATATATATATATATATATATATATATATATATATATATATATACAACAAAAGAAAGACTGTTCCTTTAAGAGATAGGGGCAGGTCAGGCATGCCCTTCACTGCCAGGAAATGGAGATTGCAGTAAGTCAGTGTCCGAGAACATGTCTCCACATTACAACATGTCAATTATACAGAGCAGCAAATGAACACCTACCACTGTCCGGTTCAGGAGATACAGCACCGCAGAACTGGCTAATGGAAATACAAACTGACAGAATAATTAGAGGACAATCATCACCACTTACTGGGAAAGTGTGGGAGAGCAGCACAAGCCCTCCTAAACTGACCATTGATCGTGATAGTGTCTGTCTTCATAATAATTTAAGAGCATCACAGTCTAAATTTCTAGGTCAGAGTTTAGATTTCTATTCTGTTGACTATGCATTAGATTTGCTTCCATCTGTTCGATCCATCCCACTAGCCTTAAATATTATTGTACAGTTGTACTCATGTTTTTGCAATTTTGGTATTTTGGGCAGTTTTTTACTGCAGTAATGTTTGCTTATTAGTAGCATTGAAACTTTTGGTGTGTGTGTAAGATTGACAGTTCAATTTGAAACACTTAAGGAAAGACACAAGATCTTTATCCAAATGACTGGAACTAAATCATTTGTTCATAGCAGTTGTGACAGACATCACACACTAGAATGCAGCACACTCACTCCAGCTGATTCACTTGGATGACGTTTCTTGGGGAAAACGCCACAGCTCCGGAACAGGTGGAATAACTTGTAGTGTGTTACAGATATGTGAGCATATGTGAGAAAGTTTCAATGTGATAGTTATTACTAGAGGT
The DNA here is from genome assembly GCF_017654505.1 of Polyodon spathula. Lineage (NCBI taxonomy): Eukaryota > Metazoa > Chordata > Actinopteri > Acipenseriformes > Polyodontidae > Polyodon > Polyodon spathula. Next base: position 8,385,183 of record NC_054554.1, read on the forward strand.
ATGTATCTGTGCAGGATACAGGTGAAAATTCAATGATATGGAAAAAAATAAAACAAAACAAAAAAAAAAACACAATATAATAAAGAATGCATTGGATTACAAAGAAATTATCTGCAAAACAATGTTAGAATTTTTTTTTATTATTATTATTTTTATTTTAAGAATTATTGGTTTGGAAGTGTCCAATGGCCATGTTCAGGTTTGCACTAAAATATAATGTATTGGAGACTGTTTACTATATTGTTCCACAGTTTGCACTTTACTTTTTCAAGAACCCGCCCTACTTTACTTAGCTTAGATTCCCTAAGGATACAGGCAAACAAGATTCCTCCTTTCTTGTGGATTTCTTACCTCTGTTAACTAAGCTGCACAGCTGTTAACCTACATTGTTAATTTTTTCACAATGGAGGTACTACTTTTCTGAAATGTATCAAAACAATTTTTAGAACTGTATGTTTCTATAAGGTAATTTCAAGACTTCTGTCCAAATATGTTAACGGACATTAGCGAAATTACTGCACGTACATTTTAACGAGATACTCACATGACTAACATATTTTAAGTATACGTGTCTACATCTGTTATAAAACAATTTGTAGTGATTTTGTAATTGTGTGTGTGCGCTAGGGAAGTTTGTAAGCACACTCACTGCTAATGGCATTCACTGTCCATGCCAACCAAAAAGTTTTACGGCAATGTAGTCTTTAACACCTGCTACATAATCTATTAATACCAGGTTTTATTGTATTATTCAACTGTTTCGGATGCCCCCTTGTATATGTGATGCACAAAGGGAGGTGAGGTACTGACTGAAGAGCCTTGTGAAAACAAGCCAGCTTATCCTGGTTTAGCATTGTGGAGATCAGCTGTTTGTGATTTCTGTGTGAAATTCCTGTTGGTGGCTGTCACAGATATCTTCTGTAATGAGCTATCATTCTCTCTGGGAAAATTGCAATTAGAGCTGATGGGGTGATCAGAGACAGGCTCAGAAACTGTGCTGGTTGTGTTCTTCATGTCCGGTCAGTGGGAAAGCCTTTTTATTTGCATTAAGTTTGGAATTTGAGATTTAAAAGCAGCGACATGAACCCACTTGTGAAGAAGTGAAGTGCGTGCCTTATCGAATTAGAATCATTTTACTAGAGCTTAATAAGGGTTTCTAAATGAAGGTAGACTGACTAGATCATGGGTCTCCAAACTGTTGATTGCGAGCTACTGGTCAATCTCAAAGCCTTACAGAGTAGATTGCGAAACATTTCCATCTTTTAAAAATGTATGCTTTATTGTACCATTAACTTTCTGATGTTAAAAATAATAGAAAATTACTAAAATTCGTTAAAGAGAAAAACACTTTTTTGCAAACAGACATCCCAGAAGTTTATACTGTAAAGTTGTTGAAGGTGAAAGTCATAAATTAATAGCGTCATCCATTCAGTCAGAAGCCACACTGCATTTTACAAATGGCAGATTTTGGATTACTCTGTGTGTCCAAAGAATAGACTAGCATATTTATTTAATTTTTACAGCTACCAACGTTTCATTTAATTTTAAAAAAAGAAAGAAAAGAAAAAGCTAGTACAATGAGTGAAACACTGCTTGCTGCAAAGAAAGCAAAAACCTACCATTTCCATATTGAATGACAAATGTGTTTGTTCAATTTGCAATGCCCACTTGGTCCTAGCAAAATAAAAAAGGCAAAGTTGAAAGACATTTCAAAAGGGTTCATAAAAAGTATGACAAAGACTTTCGAATTAAAAAGGAAATCCATATAAAAGGTAAGCAAACTTAAAACACGCTTAATGGCTCAACTTTCAATATTCATCACCAAATCAAAGGCAGCATCAATTGCTTTGTTTTTTGTTAGTAATTTCATAGCAAAAACGAAAGAAACTGCTTAAAGGAGGAGAGATTTCTAAAGAGGCTTTCCTTGTAGCAGCAGATGCATTGTTTGACAGTTTAAAAAACAAATCAGAAATAATGTACTTAAGTTTAAGCATGGCTATGCACTTTTATTATTTTTAAAAACAAAACATAGAAAAAACACTTTACACATACGTTCACACAGCACCTTCTTTGAGTTCTAGCCACATTACTCCTTTGTAGCACATGGCTTGTCCTTAATCAGCCCTGTGTACAGGGTTTCCCCTGCCTTTACCAAGGGCTTAATCAGCCTCAGGTGCTTCCAATATTCTGCAGTCCCATGGCATTTTGGGAAAGATAGTCTTGCAACCCCCTCTTGGACTACAAATGTTCTACTCTCCTAGCCATCCTCCATCATCTCTGCCACAATACATATAGAGACAGCTACAGTAGAAGTGCTGATCCTATAAAAAATAGCCAAGAACTAAGTTGTTTTGTGATAACCTAATGTAAAAAAATAATTAAACCTTGTGCTAGATTTCCATTTCGGGGGCCTAGGCATAAGAAAAATAGACAACAAAACAGACTGATAGAACCTTAAGGGCTAGGTCAGCAAACATCTATAATTTAAATAGATAGATACTGATATAAAAAAAAAAACTGTTTAGTATCAAAGTAGAATAGTGCATGTTCATATATCAATGCAATTAGCACCGCTATGGGGTGTTTACAGCACTACAGTATAATTCCATAACTTAAAAACACAAGCATACAATCCAGAAAAAAAAACAAAGATACTTAGTCATGATAAAGTTGCTTTCCCTAAACTTTTTCTCTACTGGACTAGCAGAAAAACATTATGCCCTGTTAGATGTTCATAATCTTATTCATAATCTTTGGAGAGAAATAGCCCTATTTTACCTAAAGTTTAGATCACTCTAATATCACCTTCTTGAAGCTGAACAAGGCTGTGAGGGATCTTTAGCTGTCCTTATCTCTTGTGTATAGACACAGAAAAAATAGTACTTTTATTGGTTATTCCACAAACCAGCTATATAATTGCTTTCCATGATTATCCTATCCCCAGCCCCCTTGAATAGAATATAATCATTGCCAGGAATTGGAAATGACTGAAAACAAGTATTTGCTGTCATAAACACGGTTCAGTCACTAATTACAGAGGTCACAGCCACTTTACTGCTTGAGGTTTATGAAGACAAATGCTGGAGACAGTCGAATAGCAGGACATTAGCTCACAGTGATGAGCCCAGGAGCCAGCTTTGACCACATTAATGGCAGTTCATGGGTGAAAGACACACAGCACTGGAGTCTCTTCTCACACGAGGGGCCTCTCTGTTTTATCCTGTTTACATTGTAGTGATAGAGCCAGAGGTGGAGAACTTGCTCTTTGGTTAAATCCAGTTCCAAGTGCGGGTTTGGCCTGACAGGAAAGAGGCAAATTCTTTTGTTTAACATATTTTGAAGATATTGGTTCAGACTTACATACCGGTACTAAATTTCAACATCAGCACAAAAATATGCACCATTTTGTTTTTTTAACAGGAAAACGGGCAGTTAAACGTTGACAGAAATCATTAGTAATGACTAAGAGGCATGTAGGGGTGAATTTGTCATTTTGAGTTCTTAAAAAAATGTAAATAGCACCTATTAACATGCCTGGATCCTTGTTTTGTGCCAATCTGACTCCAATTCTGTCTGCACCCTAATAGATAGAGGGCTATACCACAGGTTACCAGGAGATACCATGCTGTCTGTTAAGGGGGTGTTTACATATTTCAAGACATTTGCTTATAGTATTGCTTTTACCACAATTTTAGACCACGTACACACCAATAAAATAACATTTCAGGGTATGGGGTAACATAAGTGATTTAACAGGGTTCAGGCTCCTGTTACCCTAATCTAAAATCACTACTAGGATAAAGAGGAAGTTAAATTCCCATAGCATAGCCATTTACACAGCTCTAATGTTGGGCTCTGGGGTCCATAAAACAGTCCCAGTGCACTTAAAACAATTCTAATGCAATACTAGTACCCATACAAGTTCCACCCTTAAACAGCTATGCATGCATCTCAATTATTCACAAATTTTCTGTACCTATGTTACCTTTTTGTTTTTACACACAGTATACTCTTTTCCCGGTGCATAAGTTGCATAAGTAAACTGAGGCATGTAGAAAATTCAGAGCACAAACCGTAATAATGGAATACACTTTCTTAATGTTAATGGCTTCTATCAGCCAAAATGACATATCCATGTTGATTTATTTTTCATTTATATTTTGGGTTGTGAAATCAAATGTTTGGAGCCAGTATCAAATGCAGATGTGTTTAAGCATAAAGTTCCCCAAGCACGATATGAAAACCTGGGTTCATGACTCTTTAAATGTCACAGAATGTCACTATATAATAGAAAATGTCTCTGTTATCAAATGACTCTGTGATCACTAGTTTGCTGGGGTGGCTTGTTATACACTGATGTACTATATAACATAGCCTTTCAAAGTGTAGCCTGTATTGGATTGGCTGTTATGACTGAAACTTGCACTGCAATCGTAAGGCTGTGGATGCAACCCCGGTTCTCTGAAAGAGAAAATAGCCATCAACTAATGGGTATCGCCATCAGGTGATAGGATTATGCTGAGGTTAATATAAAAGCTGCCTTTAGGCCTTCGTAGCTCTGACGTCAGTGCCCCGACCCTCAGGTGCTGAATGACTATGCAGAGTGTAGGAAGCCCAGCCTCTTTTGCTTCAGGCTGCAAGGGCTATTAAAGCGACCTTGCTGCTTGATGGCTATTTTCTCTTTCATAGAACCGAAGTTGCATCCACAACCTTACGTTCCCTTTCAATTCTAAAATAGCCATCAGCTAATGGGTACTGTGTACCAAAGCAGTGGCGAGGGAGACCATGTGGCAGTAGGACAGGATCGGTCTACATATAAAAAATATACACGGAACAGCGCCTCAGCATGTGGTTCAAAAGACATATGTCCTAACACTGTTTTATGAACAAAGGGTCTTTAACAGTACAATATTGCACTGGGATACTCTTACCACATGGGTAACGCTGAAGAGTATACTCAAAGAGTATAGCAGTCTAATCCACACTAACACTAAGTGGTCTCTTCCACTGAAGTAATAGAGTCCAAGACCGAAGCTCCAAAGAGTGGAGGAGAGGAATCCAGCACATTCAGTCTGTAGAACCTCATGAAGCCCAGCTAGCCTTAGCACATATTTCAGACACTGGGACACCTCGAAAGAGGGCCCAGGACGTCACCATACCCCTGGTAGAATGCACCTTCAATTGCCAGAGCAATGGCGTCCACTATCCAAAGGGGCAGGCGCTGTTTAGACAATGTCTGACCCAGCGTCCTAGAACCATAGCACACAAACAACTGTTCAGTGTGTCTGACCCCCCCCTTGTACGGTCAATATAGCACGTCAATGCCCGCACCAGGCAGAGAATGTGCAACCGTTGGTCCTCCAGAGAAGAGAAGGGAGGAGGATGGGATGCCATCAACACCACAGACTGACATCAATTGTCTGCTAGGACATTGTAGGTCCTTGGCCGGTCCAATGCCCAGTGCCTGTATGAGGGCCACAGTGGCGGAGTCCAGCGGGGGGAATGCTGCCAAGCCGGCACCCTCCGCTCCCTGCATGGAAGAAAAAACCCGTCCTGTCCTGTACTGGCATAACCGAGGAGAATCAGGAGGCCTGGAGCTCCTTGTCTCTGGGCCATTCCATCCGTAGACTTTGAGCCTCTCGCTCAACCAAAGCCTCAAATGCTGGCCCTGGAGATACCTCCGGTTCCTGTTGCAGCTCGTCCACCGAGTTGCAAGAAGGTCCCTCCTGCACAAGCTCGTCGTCACCAGACGCCTGCAGAGAGAGGATGTCCTCTTCATAGTCTGAGATGGCCTCAGGCTCAAGCTCAGGCTCAACAGTCGGAACGGGCTGCTGGGGAACCGGCGCAGCTGTGGTGCCAGGGGCCAACAACACACTCATCATGAGTGACTGTTGTCCCATCAACATCTCCATAAAACGACCAATCTGGTCCGTGAGGGCCGAAATCCCGCTAGGTTGTTTGTCCCTAGGGGACCTAGGGTGCGCACGTTTCCGCGCGGGAGGTGAACGCTCCTTAGGTAGCAGAGCGAGAGTATCGTCCAAGAGATGGGGAGGGTGACCTGCATAGTTGCAGGCGGGCAGGAGATGATGCTGTACTCCCCTGCTAGAAGGAGATCCCAGCCCCACTGCCCTGTTGGCTCTAGCTTTTAGGACCTGCCTCTGGAACTTCCCTCAGATAGCGCAGAATGCTGTGTCGGACAGAGCCAAAGCAGCATGTTCTGGACCCAGGCATGAAACGCAGAATTTATGCGGGTCCTCTGCGGGCATTTTTTGGCTATAAGAGCCACATTCAAGGAAACCCAACATAGCGCACAGCAATTGCCCGGGTTGCACGGCGGGTATAAATGTGCGCAGGGCACAGAAGCGGCTATGCCCACGGGGTGCACGATAAGTGCACAGGCACAGAACAGATGTGCACCGATGAGTGCACGGGGTGCTCGGATGCGAGGGCGCATGGGCACCGATGTGCACGGAGAGTGCACAAGCCACAGGTGCGTGGATAGATGTATCGGCACAGATGTGCACGGGCATGGAATTGCATGGGTATGTAAGGGGTACAAGGGCACGGATGTGCATGGGTGTGGTTGTGCACGGGGCACAGATGTGCAGGGGATGCACGGTCACGGGAGTTCGCGTCTACACGGAGGTGCAAGGGTATGTACGGGGTGTACAGGCACAGATGTGCATGGGCACGGGTGTGCACGGAGCACAGGTGTGCATGAGGTGCACGGCACTGATGTGCCTTACATGCACGGGGTGCACGGGCATGGATGTACATGGGAGTGCATGGGCACAGGTGTGCACAGGCACAGTGCATGGGTGTACACGGGACATGGGTGTGCACAGGAGTCACGGGTGCGCCTGTCGCTGCGAGGGTGTGGTGAGACACACTTGTGGAATAATCCCTCAGAAAACCCGATTAAAATTTAGATCGGGAGATCTAAGCCAACACACAGGGAAAAAAAAAACAGTGTGCAGCTAATGTCTGGAGCAGGCTATGGTCTAATAAAGTGTCTAGCGGGCTATGATCTAAAAAGATCGCTGCTGTAGTGTTCCGTTAGTGTACTAATGTTAGTACAAGTAATAAAATATACAGGTAATAACAATAAGCTTTCAAAGTAATAAATAATAATAGTAAGCGAGACAGACTCAAACAGTCAGCAAGCTGAAAAGAGCAAGAACACTCGAATAAGCGACTCAGCCGAGTGCTTAAGGGGCAGTGCCAGCCGGCACGGCGAATGTGGGAGCTAAATGCAGGAGCAAAATTCATCCGAGCCTGGTGAATTGCGGTCCATGCTCAGATAATGTAACTAGGTTTTCAGTGAGATAAACTGGGGGAAGGGGCAGCCGTCAGCTTCCCGTGCACAATTAAGGCAACGGAGGGTGCAAACACTGAATTTTATTTTTTATTTTTTAATAATCAGAGTGTTGTAGAACAACAAATAGATTACTCTCAATCCTGATCAGCAGCTGAAAGCAAAAGAGGCTGGGCTTCCTGCGCTCTGCATAGTCATTCAGCACCCGAGGGGCGGGGCTCTGACAGCAGAGCTACGGAGGCCTAAAGGCAGCTTTTATATTAAGCTCAGCATAATCCTATCACCTGATGGCGATACCCATTAGTTGATGGCTATTTTCGAATTGAAAGAGAATCACAGTTAGCTTCAGAAGACCTGAATCCCCAATATTATCTTAACCCCACAATGCCAGTGCTATTGTGTTGTTATATATAGTCCTGTTTATTTTGTTGTACTATAAGTACATAGCTGTGGAGAGTCAGAAAACAGTGTTTGGGGCATATTGCTGTAAAAACATAATTTAAAAAAGAACAAGTGAGTTGCCTGAAAACTGCTTAATGAATTTCAAACTTGGTTTATTTATTCAAAATTGGCTTTAAAACAGTCATGAACAAAACTTTCCTTAAAACTGTCCTTAGTTTTGTGAATAGGACCCATTATTTAAAGGACTGATTAGAGCAATCAGGTCCTTTTGTAAAAGCGCTCACAAACACACACACAAAAGTATGGAAAATATAATTAAACAAAAGACATCAATTGTCTATTTGACTATAGGTTTACCTCATAACGAATAACAAACAAAAGTGAAGTACATGTCAACTGCTATGACTTTATTCCAGTAACCTTCAATCACTTAAGCATAATAAATGATTTATTATATCCCTTAGAAGGTAATCACTGAATCCATCAAAGAGAATAGTCACGGCATTCACCTGCAGTGCACAATAAAATCAAAAGACTTGATGCATATTTAATTATAGATTCCCTGCCCTTGAAAACAAAGCTTGATGTTAGGCATAGAACTAACGTAGCAATGTGTTGAGACACCCCACAGTCCCTAAAGATTCTGTAACTTTCAGCTTACCTTTTCTTTGTTATCACACAGGGATGTAACCAATACCCAAGCCGTACTGACGCTATGGCTTGCCTTCAGATGCAGGGCAGCTTTAGCCTCCCTCTGCCCTTTACATCATTACGGATCTGGCTCTAGATCAAAACATGCATAATGCCCTGTTTGAACAGGGATCAATGGATTTCTCAAGCCTTTTGATAACTTGACTGAAAACAAAGTATTGGCTTCCAATCTTTGTGGGGCCAGGATTATGCAAAGGATCCCCGGACTCCCAATTTGTTGACAAAATTAAGGCTTTAATATCAAAACACAACTGTTTTATGAGTAAATTAAGGACTTTCTGTTCAAAAAGTGTCTCAGCTTGTTTGTGGGGGCTTTGGCTCAATACAACATGTATGCATACAAACAGAAGTGGACACGCATTTTAAATAGTAAAGTGGGATTAAAGATTGACTAAACTGGGTGGTTGTTTGCTTTAAAAATCTATGTTTGTTAATGTTTCAAAGACAAATTACTATAGTGAGCAAGTTGAATCTCTTTTTTTGGCATCAAAGTTTAAGCAACTAGGTCATTGTGGCCTTTTTGACAATAGAAACCCCATAGAAAGAAATGTGACTTAGTAATTAAATATATTCTTGTGCAAGGGCACATATAATATTCACCTAGCACAGAAGTTAGAATTTTTTTTTTTTTAAACTTGTACTTATTGTAGAACAAGCAACTCAAGGGTTCTGAATTGAGATTGAAGATTGTAGTACACAATAATTACTGCAGTGACAACAGATTACATGCATGGTGCCATATCCGTTACCCAAAGGGATGGTAGGAAAAGGGACAAGGGACAAGGGTAAGCAACTTTTTAAAGATTCAGCACATGGATTCTTGGTGGCCTTCAATCTACTCATACTTTCACTATCTACAGTATCTATAGTCCTGTACATTAATAAGCAATACATTTATACATCAATAGTGAATACAGTATAATATACTGTACTTTCAAAGCCGGACTGCCATATGCATATTGACCCCCCTCCCCCCTGCCCCCCAGGGCTAAACTACAACTCCATGCATAGAGATATACAGGGTGCATATAAAATATGACAGTCTGGCTGTGGGATTCAAAACGTAGAAGGAATTTACTCAGAGAGATACACCCAATTCTGTCCTTGCAGGAGCCAAAACAAAGTGAAGAAAAGCTTCTTCAGTAATGAAGCCAGTGGAGGATACTTCCTGACCCCTGGGCGATCGCAGGCATGATTGCTGCGCTTCGTGCTGAAAACCAGGAGGCTACTGTATCAGTCCAAATAAATGAGAGAGCCACTATTACCTGGGGTCCAGATGTGCCAAACTAGGATTTGTTGAGAGGCCAGAGGTAGGCTCCCAGATATATGTGGGGAAGCTGTCACAGTGCCTGACTGTATCCAGTGCTAAATGCTCCGGGACCAGAAACATGTTGAAAATCATCTTTTGATTATCGAGAGTCATCACCCCCTGGAGATTGGTTAGCAATTTTAGTCTCACAGTGACTTTCAAGTTATGAATTGTGATTTATGGTTAGGATTAGGTTTATGTGTAGAGGCTCCTGGAAGCATGGATGTATTTACTACTTTTCCTCATTAGGTTGTGTTAAAAATGGCCCTTCGTTTAAACTTAATATCCCACTTTAAGGGATGGAGCGAGAAAAGGAAACTATAAGTCCTTAGTAATTACAGAAAGTGTGATTCCATTCATATCCATATATATAATATATATATATATATATTGATATATCTATATAATATATATAGTATTATATATATATATATTATTTCCAATAAAAAAAGTTTGTTCAAGGTATTCTATAGCTATTGTTTACAAAGAGTCCTGGAAAGGCTTCAGGGGTCAAATAACGTCGTAACGAAACATATTTACCCCTTGTCATTTACGATATGTAGTAAGACTCTGAGTTTCAACATAATTGAAGACGATGTCCTCATTTCCTCTTTTTTGGATACAAACCCTTGGATACTTAGATGGAGTATTAACCTACAGGGCAATAAAGAGAAAGCCCAGTGTAAATATTACCAAAGCGAGTGTCGTGCATGATTGGGTAATTTGTGCACCACTGTATATGGATGAGCCCTTAACCCTGTTAGCTTATAATTGTACAGAAACAGCATTCTAATAGGAAGTCGTAATTAGAGAAGGCAGAGGTCATAGGGTCAAGAAATTCAAGGATGTTTGTGACATAAATTATGTAAGTCCTTCAAGCAGACAGTAATTATGGAAAATTATTTAAGTAATTGCACCCCCTGTGATAAATAATTCATATAAAAACATATACAACAAATACAAAATATATACATATATAAATCCAAAGCAACGTTCAGTGCAGTAAAATATATATATTTTGCCTCAGTGTACCCCATGCATAAACACACACATATTAGAACTGGTTTCAATAAAGGCTGTGGAAAGAGAAAAAATCTAATACAAATCTAAGGTGCACTTTCTGAAATGCAGAATCAAGTTTTGTTAGTGCAAACATTGTTGTAAGATTCATCTATTAGAGTACATTAACTCCTAGAATTTAAATGTGATGAGAGGACATCAGAAAACCACAATGCAATTCATATCTTTCAACTGCCTTTCCTTACACAGATGTCCCTTAAATCTCAGAATATCTTCTCCCTGCATAGACACAGCTCCTACCAATGGTTTAATATCAGAAAACTGAAGCACTGAAATTATACATCAATATTGTGTCCCCCCCAGTTCGTTTTTCAGCTACTATTCTGGTTAGAAATGAAAACAGTTTTGAAACCTTTTCAGTTCATGAAAGTATACACACTGTATTAGCAAAACATTCAAAATCTTGTTGAAAATCAATAAGCTTTTAATTTAAAAATGCATATATACTGAGCTTCTTCAAAGTTGTATTGTGTTTATTGATAACCAGTTATATTGAATTAATAGCTTTGCTGCAATTACAGAAGAAATGCTAGCTCTTTTGCAATATTGTGATTACCAATAATACAGTGCACTAAAGGCTGAGAGTCACTACTCTGGTGCCTAGTCTTTTCAATGTGGTAGCCTAATGTTTTCCATTATAACTAGTATTGGTGTTTACAGGGGAGGTGAACTTGTGAACTCTATCTTAAATGTAAGCAAGGGTGTACCACTTTTCTACATTTGAGGGACATAAAAAGTGCTTTGCAAAAATATCGTCGCCAAGGTAGAGAAACCTTTAAGATGATCCTGAAATCTTATTTACGTTCCTGGTTTCCAGCAAAATCATCATTTTAATTAAAGAAATGTAGATATAAAAGCTAGTGGGTTTTTTTTTTCTTTTTATTTGTTTGTTTTTCACACAGTTACCAACAGGCGTAGTTACCTATGCAAAGGTATGTTAAAGTTTGCATCAATTAGCTAGATCTAAAGTTCACATTAATTAGGAGCTGTCCCCTTTAAAGTTCATTTCAATTAGGCATTTCTGGCGTTCCACTTGCAGCCTCAGTGATTTGTCACTGAAGTTGTTTTTTCCCCTCTCTTTGTGCACCTACTTAACATTTCTGTACAGTACACACACACTACAGAGTCAGAGCATCTGGGAAGATGCACAATCTGCAGGGTGTTATGTAAACATCCCTCTGGAAATGAGGCTAGCGTGGCACCCAGTGGCATTTACACTCTGAGAGAGATTTTACAAACTGGAGTGCACAAAGTATCTCCTTGCTCATGTCAATTATTTATCCCATACATTTGAAAACATATGTACACTCACTGGCCATTTTAATAATTTGTTGACTCTATTACATGCGTGAAAGTGTCTGACACAGTTGTGGCTCATTCGTACAGGAACAGGGTATGCAACTGGGTTAATGAGCAAGGCAGAAGATTGCAACCATGAATGTGAAGTTCAAGTTCATCTCACAGATGCTCAATAGGATTAGGATCCGGGTGCTTGCCAAGGAAGATGCCGCCAAACTAAAATTGACAGAGCTACAGTTCCAGATGGTTAAGATGCAGGAGGGAGAGCTTGTTTCTCTACAACTAAAACTATCTTTGTGGAAAGTAATTGAGCAAACTGAAAAGCATGGTACACAAACAAAGAATGTAACAATCAGAAAGGCAAGGGGTAATATTTTAGTGTAAATGTGAACATGATTACGCATTACAGGATCTTTAATTTGCCAGTGTACACACAATTCATAGGCTCAACCAGTCAGTATTAGACAGCTTGTTAGGTCATTACACCTGGAGACAACATTCATAACACAAATATTTGAAAAACTATGCCTCAACATACAATGTTAAATGTCCAAGGAAGTGTGCAGTTGCATAAATGCTACTGTACTCTAGGATTATAAAAATGCTTAGACAAGGGAACATACACTCGCTGAACCTGTTTTGGGGGGTTTGGTTTAAAAAATACTCCACTTTCTCTGAGAGGACAAAAAAAGTCCCAGCTATATCAATATTTGCAGAACTTAATTTACAAAACAACACAAATCCACTAATGTATACTATACATACACAGCATGCCTATGTGGCTCATGAGCAGAATATATTGCCTTCTCTACACAGCACTTGAGTGACCACTGTTTGCATCAGTGTTATTCCTGAGGAGTAATATAATGTGTGCTGTTGATGTATGGACAATTCCAACACAGAAGCACAGGTTCTACATATGTAATGTATAGCAATATGGCTGCCTAAGACAAATCCTTAAACTTGCTGAGATGTCAGTATTGGAGGGGGATCAATACATATGGTAACCACTGCTGTGATGACACATACACATACCTATTAATAATAATAATAATAATAATAATAATAATAATAATAATAATAATAATAATAATAATAAAAACTTTATTTTGGGTGCTTTATTTTATTTTCAGTTTCATTGAGTTGAATTATAGCCTGGCAAGTTGAGAGGCTTGGCTCTTTAGATGGCTTTTGCATAGATAACATTAAAAAAAGTAAGAAATAAAGATACACCTATAAAAGAAGTGTATTGTTACTTGTTTCATAATGTAAAAACATCCTTCATATTTAAAAGATGGATAATTTTGCAACGTAGAACATGCATTGAAAACTATAGCATAACTATATAGAAATAAGAATTGCCAAACAAAAACTTGCAGAATACTTTAAACACTGCAAAACATTTATGTTTTTACTGTTAGTTTTATATTTTGTTTATATGTTTTTCTTTTTTTGAATTATTAAAGTATACATAGTTTGCATTCATAAACACTGTTAGACGTTTGACTTTCATAAGCTTAGTACACATACAGCCAGCCAGTATTGTAATTATCTTCAAAATGGTTGTATTTAGATCCACCCTGATTAGAGCAATTGAATAGACATCTGCTTCATTAATGACATGAACTTTAAATCTCCCCCAGCTTAAGAAATATGGATATTGAAGGGATTTACAGGGGCACGAGAGTAGAACTACGTACAGATATTGTATATCATCAAAATCACCTTTTTTGTATGCCAAAATGCTCACAATCCCCGTACTAAAAGCAAGTTTCTGTCAGGACTCTCAAGCCCTTAAAACAAGCTCTTATCACTAGCGTAGTTAGGCAAGCGATTAAACTAATAATAATAATAATAATAATAATAATAATAATAATTTATTTTTCTGCTGAATGTAGCTGCCCATACCTCACCAAGCAGAAAAGCCCAATATGGCTCCAGAGCCTACTCAGGCGTTTACAGCTGAGAGGCAAAATTAGAAAAAAAAAACACACACACACACAATAGGAAAATCTAACTTTAAAGACTCCTCATGGGCATCATTTGGGAATGATGTTTTTGCCAAGTTTGCAGGTTGTAGTGTACACCTCAGCAGCAGTGCTGACACAGCCACTCAGCCACGTCAGTAACAGCTCTTTTAGCAGGCACCTGTTATTGAACACTCACTTCTACAGAGAGGAGGAAATCTCAATTGTAATCTCAATATTGTCACAACATAGTGCGGTAATAATTCTACAAGACTATCTCAGAGATTGCTAGGCAGCAGTGCTCCAGGGGAAAAAAATACTACTTCCAAAGTTCCTGTTAAAGAAGCAGTACCTTTTTAGTCTTTCTTCTTTTAGTTTATATATTTTTGTGAATGTGGATCCTATACTCAAGGGGATGGATCTAAAGAAAATATATAGGAAATAAATATTGTGAGCTGTGATTTAATTAAAAAAAAAAAAAGTGAAATAATCAAATCATTTCAAGTTGGTTAGGTGCTGGCCAAATTTGGTTAGGTATGCATGATTTTTTTTCCAGTTAGACTTTCTATTTTTAATTCATGTTATCACTTCAGGATGAAACCACACAGTAATAACAACTTTTCAGGTACTGTAGATCATCTAAATCCCAATTAGTGTCTTATGTAAGTTCTATATATAGCTACCGGTATATTGATTTGTATCCATACAATAAAACATATTGATAATAATAATAATAATAATAATAATAATAATAATAATAATATGATTAGATGATTCTATGAAACTGTCACACTGATGATGAATTATGTTGTACTACCATTGGAATGAAAACTATTCCATTGTTTTTTGGCACCATTATATGAAAGATATATTTTAGGATAGATTACCATAGCATATAGGACAGATTGTAATTCAGGTCCCATAGATGAAAGATACTTGTTCTTATCGTATAAAAACATATGCCACCTTGTTTCCCTGTTAACAAGTGATAAAACTGTGGTACTTTAATTACTTGCATAATTTAAGTGATTAATTAGGAAGAAATAAAGTTCCATCAAGCTTATTTACAAGGATGCGCCGGTAGTCGGACAAAAACATATTACCCTTGTCAAATTATCTCCAGTGGCTATGATTCTGTACAAGTTTTTATATTTTCATACCAATGGTTTCAATTGTAGGAACTAATACATAATGGTAGTCCACTGTGGTACCATGTTACCATGTCAGTGAGGGGTACCTGGGTTTGTTTCCATGCTCAATTTTGGAGCCCTAGGTTCTCATTTTACATCCTCCCCCTGGAGACCCAACACAATTCAAACTGTACTTTATTCTATCATTTAAAAAATCACTTGTGGATTGGACTGTGAGGGTCTGTGCTTTTACTTGTAAGGTTTTGTTGGACACAGTTGAGAAGCACAAACCTCGAAGTATTACCTGTTCTACTTGCAAGACTTAGTAATAAAAACACATGTCACATTCTTATAGGAACAAAAGACTGGACCCATGAAAGTCATCTGGTTACATATACGAAACCTGTGTGAACTTAGCCAGAAATGAGTACTGTAAATTAGATATGTTGCTTGATCTAATCTAGATTTTAAAATGGCCCAAAGGATGAGGTGCTTGCAAGGAAAACCTTGTTGTCAGGTGGAAACTCATCTTGTATGTTGAGGTCTTGTTTGCCCAGGGACCATGGGTCCCCAGGAGAACTTGCACATATTATAAGCAGCATTGCCTTTGACCAAAAATTGATTCTGTCCCCTTTGTATACAGTAAATACAAACTTTCCTCCATACGTCATGCCCTACAGAGTTTATAATATTTCAATGTATCTGCCTAGTAAGGCACAACACATTCTTATCAAAAACATATCTATCATGGTTAATGACTGGAGTTTTTGTAAGTGCTGATGCGGTTCAGTGACAGGTTTAAAGAGTAGATGAGCATTACATGCTTAAGCAATATGCACAAACATCACTTCAAGTAGCCTCGGAGAGAGGCAGCATTCCTTCAGAGAGCCGGGACATAAGTTGCGGAAATGACATGCTCGCTCTGGAGAGAAAATAGAGGCTTTTGGCTTCTGGAGCTAAAAAAGAAGAAGAAGCGGGGTGTTGAACTGCATATGGAAAACACCATTAGGAGGAACTCCGGAGCTTTTGAATAAATCGAGTCATTAGGCATCCGTTTGTTGGAGAGAGAGCAGCTCCCATCTGACAGTGCAGGATGGCAGCTTTCTCCGCCAGCTTCTGTTCCCGGTTCCAGTAAATAGTAAACAGATTGTCTCGTTTGCATTTCACGTTTAGCAACAGCTTGTCTAGAGGGCTGGGTAGTGCTTAGCCATCTCAACTGCTTTGCTTGTAGCCTTCATACAGTTTAACAAAGAGACATTTTTTAAGTCTGAGAGCCCAGGTTACAGACACACACACACACACACACACATATATATATATATATATATAGTTCACAGTAAACAGCTAACATTTAAAACTGCTTATTTTACAAACTGTACCTTCCTTTCTTCTTTGTCAGCTTAAGATGCAATGCAACTTCTGATAGCTTAAAACCAGGTAGCAAGGATCACTTACAAAAGCCCAGCAAAACATTCCACAGTGAGCTTCTGATAGGGTTGTTATGCAGCTGTAAACAATAGCAATTTAGAAATTTATTTGAACTGAGCACATACAACTGTACTGTACCCTGCATTGAAACTCAACATGAAATTCCATTGTCTAGGACTTCTAGGAAACTGTTTTCTGTTTACTGATCGTATCTCCTTTTTCCTCCAAAGGAATTACTATAAGGCAGAGAAATCCTTTTGGCAGATCCTATCAAACGGCACTAATTGTTATTAGAAACTCTAATGAATGTTAACAATGCCGGATAGAAACTTCCTCTTTGGCTCCTGTTAGTTTTTTGTTTTTTTTTTCTGTGTGATGCCAAGAGGAGATCTGCTGACTGATAGCTGCTGAAATCAACCAGCACTGGAGCTAGAGGGGGAATGATAAGCCATTGTGAAACAGGCAGATGAATGCAACTGACTGGCTGAGTTGACCCTATCCCGGAGATGGTCAATTATTCACAAAGCCATTTAACTAATACCCTGAAACTGAACATCCAAGCATACTAGATACTACCTGTTGTTGAGCCTGCATGCTACATATATATTACTCTGATACCACTCCAAAAAGAAACATATGTTCTTCTGAAGGATAGGTTATTACTGAATGAATGGATACATATTGTCGCTACATGCTTCTGTTTTTGTGGTTGGGCTTACTGCGGTTGAGTGATGTTGCCCATCAGCACATTGTGTGCACAGTAAAACAGTCAGGCAGTGACAGATAGACTGAAACGGCCAGCTACTTAATCACCAGTAAGAGACAATGCTCTTGTCCCTTTGAATGAGGACTGAGAGCAAATGATACACAGCTGTTTGCTGTTCAATTTTTGCATCCAGAGCACAAACTACAAGTGTTTATTTTGCAGGTAAATGCATTTTAGGAAAATGCAAGCATGGGTTTGGTGTCTCAGTGAGTTGCTTGTGATTTGAATGCTAATCTTTTTGATCTAATCATTGTTCTGGTGGTCTCTTCACACTTTCCATTGTGGCTCCTGTCAACCTTCTTTAAAAAAAAAAAAAGTTTTTTTTTTTCCTTAAGCTTTCCCTCACAGCTCTACATACACAAACGCAATCCTGAACTGACTACTTCCTGCCATTTAGTTCCTGGCCTCTTTCAAGAAGAGTGGCAATTGGGCCAAAGTGCTTGTTATGGACTGGTGTCTTGTATCAGACTAAGCTCAGTTTATCCATGACCTGAGCTGGATTTGAACCCTGACCTCCAGCAGCCTGAGGGTCTAATGAATTAACATGCTGTGCAACATTCTGCTATTTTCCTAAAAGACAATTTCAGTGTTGATTTGTCAAATCCTAATTCTATGCACGTCTAGCTTTGTCACCAGGGAAATCTATTTTCCCAAATTACAAAAACATTCAAATTTGTTGGCATGGTTTTGCACGATACTCACAATAGGCCAAGCATTCAATACATTTATGAACTAAGTTCCATCTTACTCCTAAATAGGATTGGCACTCAAGGCCACAGGTATGACACATTGGCAAAGCCTGGTATATTGCTTTCCCAGTGATTGCCTTTTATGAGCACTGAACTCATCCTCAAAACATTAACATCATGAAGTGTCAAAGAAGTCAGGTTGGATGCATCCTTCAAGCCATATACATATCAAAGTACAATGGATGTGGGTATTTGAACTGGGCTTTTGCCAAACCATAAATATTTGGTCAGAATCCAGGTTTGCTTTTGTCTATATTACTTGGAGATGTTTTTGTCTCTTGGTAATTTAAATGAAGACTGTACAGTAGGCCTGTGTGTGTGTGTGTGTGTGTATATATATTATATATATATATATATATATATTATATATATATATATATATATATATATATATAGTATATATATATATATAGTAGCATTGTACTATAGTTGTGAATTCTAATGACTGAAGAACACTCACTGGCAGATTGGTAGATAGTAAAGTTTTTACTACTTATCATTCAAGAAAGCAAGAAAAAGCTTGTATGAAGGCTATCAAGAGAAATGAGTGACAATCCATTCCTATACTCTCCTTACTCCGGATGGTGCCAGTCAGACACAGGAAGCAAGAAATTCAGATTTTAAATATGTGACGTACTTTGTCTAAAATCGAAGCTATTTTTTATTTGTATTTATTTATTTTTTCTGTAGAGCTGACTGTTCCAGCAACTGGCTCCTTCGTGAGAATGTCTAAAGCTGTGATTGAACCACAATAGCTGTGTAGTTTAGTTCTAATTCTTAAGCTGGCAGGTATGAATATGTGACTACTCATTTAGAGGAGTTTGATACTTGAAGCAATACAAAAGATGAAACTTGTCTATCACCTTTGCATTGTAGAGTTGGCAATTATACAATACCATAGCATGCATTCCAGCTCTTGTCAAGAACATAGGAACATGATAGGTTCAGTGTTATAACAAGGGCCTATAACAATTTTTGACTGACCAAACCCACTTAAAACCTGTGGTAGTTTTTTTACAATAGTCAAAAAGAATATCTATCGTTACATGCATCAAAGTCTGTTTTATAATTTTGAGACAGCAAACCAAAATGTAATACAATGTGTTGAACAAGTCTAGGGCTTGTAGTTGTACGGTGTGAATACATCAGTAAACTACATACATACTTGTATTTGCATTAAAATAGATCAACTGTGTCATGGCATTTTTCAAGATACTGTTTTATAACTTATAAAACTATATAACTTTTATAAAAATTTTAATTATTTGCCCCAATTTATTGTGGAACTAAAGTCCACATGAGGAGAAATAGAACATTATAAAACAAATCTATTTAGTTTAGCAAGGAGGCTTCAATTGGTAGCCCTTTATCAGAGAATGACAAATATATGTATTTGATGGCTGTTGATTCATACAGCAAATCCTCTTTAAAGCACAATAACAATGAGATTTTAAACCCAACGTAGCTTATATGCGATCATTTTTAACCACACAACTAACAGGATGACATGCTACATGAAGACTGATTGAGATACAGAACAGGTACAGAAAGGTTGACTGTCATTGTGACCTGCGCACTTAAAAAAAAATAAAAATAAAAAATGCAACATAAGAACAAAATAAAAAGAAAAAAAAGGTTACAACCATTGTGATCTTGAATAGTCATCAAACAATACAAACCCCTAAGCAAAGCTTAATTATGAGCACAAAAAAATGTTTTTTAATGCTTAAACAGTGCAAATGAAATTCTAGATTTAATCAGTGGTGTATTTCCTAATCTGACAACCAAATTTTAAAAAAAAATGTTTTTGCTAACAAATGCAATCTTGTGCGGCAGCTATGGGACTCTAAAATATCCCTTTGGTTATCTTTCCTAGAAGATTCAGGTCCTCTTTCAGCAATTTATGTTTAGGTGGTCACATACATACTTTGTGGTTAAGGTAGTAGATAGAATGTAGTCATTTTATGTATTGTTAAGTTTGGGCATTTAATGCTTTTAATAAATATTGATAGCTGCTAGTCCTAAGGTATTGGCTGGCCTATATCAAACAAATATTACACAATACTCATTGTTCTTAAAGTGATAACTTAATTTAATAACACATATCTTCCTTGCATATTCAGATTTTCAGATTATCAATGGATAACGTTTTAGCTTGAAGTGTACTAACTGCTAAGATGCAAAACTTGTTGTCATGCGAAATACCATATATTCCTTCTCTTTAACCTAAAGAAAAGGAGCATCATATCTGTAGTCAACCAACTGCAGCAGCCACAGTTTTTCAAATGCACACAAAAAATGCATGTTAGACAGAGTTTCCCTCTTGACCTGCACCTGTCTCACAAGGCGATACCTCCGAGCAGCTGTGTCATACACGGCCACCTCAATTCTCACTAATACCAAGGTATCTTTGACCTTGGAGCAACCCCTGATGGTATAACAACCCGTCAGTGCGTGCAGCCAAGCGTGCTCAGACAGATTATGAATGTTTCATTACTGCGCGGCCCAGCTCCGACTGACTGAGACACTCACCGGCAGGTTATACAAATCCTTTTTCTTTCTTTCTTTCTCTCTGTCTTTCCCTTTGCTCTGTCACTGTGTGATGAATCTCCTGACAGAGGCGAATGATTGTACTTCAGCCGAAGTGCTCATTTCTCTTTGTGTTTGAAAGCTGTGACAGGCAGGAGCTTTTTCTTTCTCATCTTAAAAAAAAAAAAAAAAAAAGACTGTGGAAGGAATAGAATAACTCAGGGCGAAGGTCATATTGGCTTCCAGTTGGGAGAGGTCAGTGGTTTGAAGAGATATGGGCTAGCCAGGCTTGGCTTCTAAAATACCAAAGTATTCTCTTTTTAAAGTGCAATCTCAAGATGCTGTTGATGACTTATTGTCATGCACATACTGAATCTGAAAGGCATATTGCCCTGGAACTATATTTAAAATCAGTACAGCACCTCATCTTAAGTTCCATTTGTTACTACTTATTAATTACAATTTAACAGAGACAGAATATGTGTTGAAAGGATTGGTAAGAAAAAAAATAATTTAGTAAGAAAGCAAGTGATTGTTCATGTGTGTATATATAATATATATATATATATATATATATATATATATATATATACACACACACACACACACACACACACACCACACACACACACACAATGTTATTGGTAGAATTTAGAATGAAGGGGTGTCACAAATTATACAAAAAAGATGACGGGACTGGTATATAACAAAATGTGAAACAGCCCTTCATATTCCATACTTGTTGAACTAAAATTGAAGTTTGGGTGTCATTGCAGCAGTGTAGGTCAGTCTGTATAGCGAGACTGAAATGTAATAACTCCACCTTATGTTTATTATATGTTGATGTTGTGCTAAATACTCCCAAAATACTCCCAGGTGTATACACGCTTTGCATGTTGTGGAACATACACATTCATAATACGTATATTCATTAAACTTATGACCATTTCTGAAGTGCAATAATATGTACTGGTAATTGGTGTCATACAGGATCATATAACACAGTTTTACACACAGAATAGTGAATATATACAAAACCATCTTAGACAACAGTATCTCACACTCAATCCATCAGTTTTTCCTACTGATATTAAAAACTAAGAGGCTTAGTTATTGATGCAAGCAAAATAGGGCATAGCCATAATAAACATATTGTTATTTTAAATAATTCAGTTGTAATGTTGTTTTGAACAGAAACATATACACACTTATGCAATTATTGTGGAACAAACTGGCTTATACACTGTGGCAGTACACAAAATAAACACCCTGAGCTGTCTTATGGTACAGCATAAGACAAGTCTTATCTTGTCAAAATGTTAAAGTATAATAACTTTGTAGCACAGAGGTTACTGCTTGTAGCATTTCTTTACATGGTCAGATGCACTGTAGATACTTAATCTCCACCACATCTTATTTTTGACATGTTCTCAATATAGAATTTAATTGAGCAATTATTACACATCTGTGACAAAGTGCCCACCCCTGTGTATATTATCTGTTATGTTGCATGTGGTTTGTTAAATGTTGGTGTATAGTCATTGGTACACTGGATATAAACGGGTCTGTGTAACACAAGTGTTTAAAATGTATATTTGTATTTAGGCACGAGGATTGCACAGCACTTCACGTGCAAGTAAAAAGTAATAATATGTGAGCATGGGGAATTGCACTTTATTAATTCACGTGAAGTTGTACCGAGACTCCAATTGAATGATTGATTAGCAGTCGAGTCTTGGTACAGCTGCATAAAAACAACATGTTTTCACCCACTCGCGGTTGGGTGTTCGGTGAGTGGCGAACGGGATAGGAGACGGAGGTAAAAGTAATCATAAGAATAATAATAGTAGTTAAAGTATCTGCTCACCGTGTTTGTCTGTCTAGTCCGTTTTGTTTGTCTTTTTTGTTTTGGCGACCTGTGCCATGTCCTGTGTTTGTGTTTCTTTGTACAACCTTTTTATTTTCTGTTCTGTTTATTAAATGCTGAGCGAAACACTCGCTCAGCTCCACCAAACCACACCTCTCTGTCATTCATTCCTTTTCCTGGTTCTGACGCTGCCCACTTCGGCCGTCTCTGTGACACGTGATGTCCTGCGTGGGATAACAGTGCCTCCACCTCCACCGGCAGGAGCAGAGCAGCAGGAGCTGCCTCTGCCTCCGCCACCTCCATCAGCAGGAGCAGAGCAGCAGGAGCTGCCTCTGCCTCCGCCACCTCCATCAGCAGGAGCAGAGCAGCAGGAGCTGCCTCTGCCTCCGCCACCAGCAGGGGGTGAATGCCTGCTGGGTCCCCGTCCACCAGCAGAGGGTGAATGCCTGCTGGGTCCCCGTCCACCAGCAGAGGGTGAATGCCTGCTGGGTCCCCGTCCACCAGCAGAGGGTGAATGCCTGCTGGTATCACTTCCCTCACCAGCAGGAGGTGAATGCCTGCTGGTATCACTTCCCCCACCATCACGAGGAGAGGAACTGGAGCTGCCTCTGCCTCCACCTCCATCAAGGGGAGAGGAGCAGGAGCTGCCTCTCCCTGGACCAGGACTAGATGCTGGCGTTCCTCAGCAGCCCTTGTATAGCAGTGGCCGAGACGAGGGCCAACACCCGCACCCCAGCTTGTCCTGACTCCCTGCTTCGCTTGGCCCAAGGATGCCTGCCTCGCTTCGCCCAAGGATGCCTGCCTCGCTTCGCCCAAGGATGCCTGCCTCGCTTCGCCCAAGGATGCCTGCCATGCTTTGCCCAAGGATGCCTCCGCATCGCCTGCAGTTGCCACCCGCTCCGCATCGCCTGGGGTTGCTGGGACTGCTTCTCCTGGGGTTGCCAGCTGCTCCGCATCGCATGTGGTTGCCAGCCACTCCGCATCGCCTGGGGCTGCCTGCTGCTCTGCATCGCAGCAGGAGGTACTGTGGCCGGAACCTCACCAAGGGGAGCTGTCGGCCATGAAGAAGAGGGAGGTGGTCTTGAGACCACCAACCCCAGCAGCAGTTTCGCTGCCGGAGATCGTGGGGGAGGTCAGGAGACCTGCTCCCACTGCAGTTTCTTCACTGCTGGAAGTACTGTGGTCAGAGCCCCACCCAGGGGAGCTGCCAGCTCTGAAGAAGGGGGGAGGTCAGCCTTACAACCTGTGGGCCCCTTGAAGCCTCTCGTCCTGGCCCAGGACTTTGTGTGGGACTTTTGGGCTTTTAAGGGGGGAGGTGGCCATTAAGGCCATGTGTGCTTTGCACAGGGGGGGTATATGTGACAAGGTGTCCGCCCCTGTGTATATAATCTGTTATGTTGCGTGTGGTTTGTTAAATGTTGGTGTATAGTCATTGGTACACGGGATATAAACGGGTCTGTAACACAAGTGTTTAAAATGTATATTTGTATTTAGGCACGAGGATTGCACAGCACTTCACGTGCAAGTAAAAAGTAATAATATGTGAGCAAGGGGAATTGCACTTTATTAATTCACGTGCAGTTGTACCGAGACTCCAATTGAATGATAGATTAGCAGTCAAGTCTTGGTACAGCTGCATAAAAACAGCATGTTTTCACCCACTCGCGGTTGGGTGTTCGGTGAGTGGAGAACGGGATAGGAGACAGAGGTAAAAGTAATCACAAGAATAATAATAGTAGTTAAAGTATCTGCTCACCGTGTTTGTCTGTCTAGTCCGTTTTGTTTATCTTTTTTGTTTTGGCGACGTGTGTCATGTCCTGTTTTTGTGTTTGTTTGTACAACCTTTTTTATTTTCTGTTCTGTTTATTAAATGCTGAGCGAAACATTCGCTCAGCTCCACCAAACCACACCTCTCTGTCATTCATTCCTTGTCCTGGTTCTGATGCCGCCCACTTCGGCAGTCTCTGTGACACATCTTAAACCTGTTAGTATTGCAATAAATGTAATAAGACTCCACCAAATGACTCCACAAAAAACACATTGGAAATATCCCCAGAATTAAGGAAGGTTCCTTAATTTGTCAACCGCAGATTTTTGGTTTAAAAATATAGACAGGAACTTTTCACTGAGACAAATTAAAGAGCTTGATTTTAAAAACTCAAGCCACCACAAAATATATACTTTAATATAGTAAAAGAAAGATATGCAAGACACTCAGCAGTCCCCTTACCCCTGTGCTAAGATTTTGTAATGGTAAACCCCAAGGTTCAATTCACGTGGAACGGATACTTATAAATTGCATTTTCTTAACATTTTTATGTAGAAACTAAAAGTACTTTGTTGCTCAGCAGCACATGCAAACAGACCTGCCGATTCTGTCAATATATTGTGGATCTGGCTTACAAAAAGAGAACTGTAAAAACCACATTCTCCTTATTACTTCTGCACTGTGACTTTTGACTATGACTAGTGCAGATCTGCTGAAGATATTTGAAGGAGATTAAAAGCAGAGACTAAACACATGCTTTAAAAGTCCTGAACTGTCATGCACTACTACAACCCTGGTAATGTAGGAGAACTGGAAGCAGTGTGAATTGTATAGCTTTATGGTGAAAAGGTTAATTTGGTAATAACATTTTTCTTCGTTGCTTACTATCTGTGTATTAAAAAGAATCTATACAAGAACAAAAAAAAAAAAAAAAAAGCTGGAACATGGTGATCTATAGGGCAGCATTTAAAAAAAAAAGAGTGTTATTGTATCAAACTTGTAGTATAGTAAGAAGAGCTTTAGTAGAAAGTGATTTTCAAACGAAATGTGTTAATTAAATCAATCCTTTAATTGAGTCAATGAGGTCGTTAATGAATGCATTTCTTGTTAAAAACATTAATTGTCGCAGGTCACATACATCATTTCCTTTCTCAATGACTAAATACGGGGAATTCGTTAATCAAAATGCATGTTAACGAGATCAAGAAAAAGGAATGGAATCATAATTCGCTGTTATGGAAACTACTAGAGTACAGCGAGACAGCTCTCACCTGCAAGAAGCAGCCAAATGGAAATGAAATAAAAAAATTGTGGGAATATCTATTTTGTGTTTAATATAACTTCATTTAAAATTGTGCATTTTGTTATGCAGACTGTACATTTATTTACATAACTTCACATATACAATGCTGATTTACGATTATCTAGTGTGTGGGCAAAAATCAGATGGCACAGATTTAAAAAAAAAATATATATATTTGGATGGGGTGGGTAGGTAAGCCATCTATCTGTATTGGTTGGAATTAATTTTCTTATGTTGATATCTACTTTTTTATGTATTTTAGTACGTATGATTGTAGGCTATAAATAAATACGTTTCATGTGTAATTTATGTTTGTAGTTGTTAGTTATTATACATGTATACAATGTAGTATTATAGTCTTTCTTTAATTAAAACCCTCCTTTTCCAATGCAAATTAACTCTGATAAATTATGACAATTAACATGGATTTGCTTTTAAATTCCCATGCAAACAAATGAAATAGTCACAAGAAGCACTGCTCGTTATGATATTAACACTGTTTCGTAAATCAACATAATTTTGGAAATCACGTTAGCATGATTATTTAATAAAAAGATATTAAGGCATAACGGCCGCTTGAAAATGCCAAAATCAATGCTAAATAACGATTTGTTGATTAACACTGGAGTTATCATTTACGAACTTTTGAAAATCCTGCCCATAGTGTCATACTTTATAAATGAAAAATTTAACTTTATAACGAAGGAGGACTACTAAAGCTTCAAAACTGGAGAATCAATCTTAGAAAAGTGATGGGTCCATTCAGATCACCTTGATTATTTCAACAGTTAACTGTTGTGCTGCGGTGCTCCAGACTATTCTATTAGTATAACCAATATAAAACAAGCCAGTATCAGCCTGCACTGGACTGTTGCTAACTTAGATAACTTAGTATATATAAACAAAATCTGCCAGAGCCCCCATTTAAAAACCCTTATCTTCACACACTTCTACAGCATGCCCATATGGTGTGGTGCTGTGTATACAACTGATAGCTACACAGATTCACACAGGTCATTGTGAAGGGGCTTTATTCTAAATTATTAGTCATTTAATATATGCAACATAATATAAATAATCCAAAATGTATTAGGTGATAGGTGATATTGCAGGCCTTGCATTTCTTAACAGAGTTTTAGAACAATAACAAAACTAAACATATTTATTACAAAGAGGGACTGTACTCATAAACCATTAGAATATGCACTGGTAGACAGGATTGCACTGCATATAATTGCACAGAAATACTTTCTGAATTTAGTTTCATATCTTCTAGTACAGTCTTGGTTCCCTGTCTTTGCTGTGAAAGTGAAGCTGCCTCTAGGAATAACAGACAGTGCACCGCAGGTCAGTTCCCGTGTGTTCCTCGTCTGAATCAGTCTTTTACCAGTTTTTTAAAAGCAGAGTAGTGGCATAGAATTTGAACCAGTTACCTCATGCAAATGAGCTGCTATTCTGCTATTAAGTTCCTAACACCCATTCATCTTAAGCTAGTGCCTTTGTTGTAATGATATTACTGTACAATCAAATACATTTAAGTGTAAGATGTTTTTCGATGTACACAAAGGTTTTACATGAATAAAAAAAAACATTTATTTCAGGACGTTTCGGACAAAAGACCCCCTTCAGCTGTGTAGAAAGAAAAGTAAATGTACTGGGACAGTTTCTCAGGTGAAATTAAGTAACTTAAAGTAACTACCTCAAACAGAGCTAACTTTAACCTACTATAGTACCAGATATCATTATATTGAAATATTGAAAATGCTTGTTTTCTATAAGAAAATTCACAAAAATGACATTTAGTGTTTATGAAATTTCTTCATGAGCCAGAGCCAAGGGATTTATAACACACACATCTCTAAACTGAATGTGCATTGATGTTCTGATTGCAGTTGCTTGGCAGCATTTAACTTTGCAGGTAAACCATTCAATGTTGAGGCTTTGTTTGTTTATTTCTTGTTTGAAGCAATAATAGTTTTTTTTTTTATATTGATGCAACCACTCATGCAAAAGCTTGACTTAAAATCACAGCATATGAAACTAAAACACCAGCACTGCAAGGCTATGCTTTTAGTGTACTTCTTTATTTATTGGTTTTCAAATGGGATGTGGCTCTTAAAAGTTATAGCTTTTGATTTAAATGTAGGGAAAAAAATGTAAATCAAAATGTCAAGTGAAGAGTAGTTACATTTTCTAAATCACAGTGCGGTTTATCACAGGTTATATATTTTCTGCATGCTAGTGGTTGTTGTGATAGAAGCTTAGCAATTTTCGAGGCAATGTTATTTTTGTCCCCCAGTACGATTACTGTAAATTACTTCGTGCAGGATGGTGCGGCTGCTTATCAGTGGGTTTTTGATGTTCTCTTTGCTGTTTTAACTACCAGGTACTGAATATTATCATCAACAAGGCAGTGCAACGGTTTTGAAATAGTAAGATTCGATGGTTACGTTATCCAAGTGCCACAAGCTGTGAGGGCTTTTAATAAGTTGTGTTGATGTAAAAAAAAAAAAAAAAAAAAAAGGTAAAGGTTTTTCATGTATACATTCTTACCACATTTAATGTGTGTGGTAAATGGAGGAGGCTTTCACTTTCTGAGGTATGCAGTACCTAGGCAAACGTACAGCTGAGGTATACTTGTTATAAATTAAGCTGCACTTAGGTGCTAGACATTTTGTACAGTATACGTAATAACAAGGTGCTTGGATCACTTCGTTAAAAGCAGGACTGGCATGCTTCAATGTAGTCCTGAAGATGTGGTGTAGAGCTTTTAAATGATATAAACTGTGTTGTTTATGGCTGAAGAGGAGAGCACAAGCAAGTTATTTGCCAAAACAGGAAATCAGAGGCCAGTGCAAGTCATTTGTTTTTATGCCACTGCTTACTTGTGAAATCTATATGTTCTTCCTTTCATATAAGTGAACAATGTCTTTATCTGTATATTGAACTATGGAAATTAATACATTAATATTTACTTTATTGAAATGCAACTTGGGCAATTAATCATATGTGTTACATTGTAATAAGTGATGGTGCATTTATTTTATAATGCTTTGTCTATAAGTAGGGAAGTACTGCATATCTATAGTGTATGGCGCTGCAGTCTAGTTATATAAGTGTAATACTGTATCATATATAGGGCTTCTGTTTTTTGGTTTTTATTAATTTCCTTTTTCGGTGCTTATTTTAGCTATTTTTTAATTATATGCAAATAGGTTTTTTTTTAGGACTTTTGCTTCATTATACTTATTGTTTTTGGTTAATTTCATTTTTTTTTCTGTCACACTATGTATAGTAACCCAACACTAATCTTTATGGTCACGGGCACATTCTTCAAGGGTTTTTGCATGTTTAGGCATTTTTTTACATTTCATCACAATTTGCAGTTCTGTTTTAAATTCCATGAATGCGTAAATGCTACCTATAGTACTGTAATACAGCTTTAAATCACACGTGCAGGAACATCTCATCTTAAATCTCGCAAGTGTGTTACAATCCTCCAATAGAAATGTAGGAATTTGCCACCACTCAGTAGTAGATGGGTTTAAGTATTCAGAACGAACTGATATGAGATAAAAGTCAGGGAGGAGGGACGTTGCCCAACTGGTTTTTTGAAGGTTATTTTATTTTATATTTTTGGTCAAATCACCGTGAATTCAGTAACCATTTACAGTGTTTTTCTGGTGTTTATTCGATATATACCAATTAAATTATTAATTGTTTTTGTATTGGGGATGTTTTATAATTTTTTATTGGTTAAAACCGAAAAGCAGAAGCCCTAATCATATGACAGTTTACTATCTATTTAAAAAATTTAAAGAACAAAACAATGAGATGCAGCCAATCAATATAAAATAATAGAAAATGCAGGGAATGTCAAAGAAGGAATTGAAAGGCTGAACGGTTGCAAATAAAGAGCATTTTGGATTCAACACATTCGTACATGTGTAAGAAATGCATTTTGGATTCAACACTCGTATACGTGTAAGAAATGCATCTTAGATTTAACACATTCGTACATGTGTAAGAAATGCATTTTGGATTCAACACATTCGTACATGTGTAAGAAATGCATTTTGGATTCAGCACACTCGTGTATGTGTAGAAATGCATTTTGGATTCAACACATTCGTATATGTGTAAGAAATGCATTTTGGATTCAACACATTCGTGTATGTGTAGAAATGCATTTTGGATTCAACACATTCGTACATGTGTAAGAAATGCATTTTGGATTCAGCACACTCGTGTATGTGTAGAAATGCATTTTGGATTCAACACATTCGTATATGTGTAAGAAATGCATTTTGGATTCAACACATTCGTGTATGTGTAGAAATGCATTTTGGATTCAACACATTCGTACATGTGTAAGAAATGCATTTTGGATTCAGCACACTCGTGTATGTGTAGAAATGCATTTTGGATTCAACACAATCATACATGTGTAAGAAATGCATTTTGGATTCAGCACATTCGTGTATGTGTAGAAATGCATTTTGGATTCAACACATTCATACATGTGTAAGAAATGCATTTTGGATTCAACACATTCATACATGTGTAAGAAATGCATTTTACAATTCAAGTTCCGGATGAGCTCATTATTGTGAACACTGCATTAGTCAAGAAGTGAAAACTTGTGAAATACAATTTGAGGATGTTATTTTTATTGCTGCTTTTTTCTATGGAAACTTCCACAAGCAATAATGTATACTTAAGTTTATTTTTGTACTATAATTATCTCAAGACAGTCACAGTTATGACCCTACTCCGTGCTAGGTTACAACCACGATCATTTGCGTGGTGGAAGTTTCACATCCATACATCAGTTTGGGACTGCCCCTGCTCTACAGTGACTGTCAAGGTGGAAATGCAGCAGCACAACAGTGCACGTTGCATCAGCTAGTAATGATAGCTGATCAATCACAATACATATATAACATAGTATTTAAAAAGAACAAACAAATATATGGCTTGTGAGCAGAGAAAGAATAGCAAGCACTATATGCAAAAGAAAAATAGATTTCCCCATATTAAAAAGCAATAATAATTGCTTTATAAGATAAGAATGTACTATATATTAGATATATTGTATATTAACAATACATATTATATTATATATATCTATAGGGGGCATTATATTATATGATCTATAATATATATCTGGGGAAAGGGCATTTTGGATTATATACATTCACAATATAAACCATGTGGGGAGATTCAGCACACTCGGTACATCCGGTAAAATCAGTATGACATATACAATATATATATATATATATATTATATACACACATACATACACACACACACACATATATATATATATATATATATATATATATATATATATATATATATATATATAGATAGATAGATAGATATTGGTAATGTACAGTATTGTTTCTTTGTAGTGTTAACAAATCAATAAAACAAATGTTGTATTTTATTAGTATCAATCTTTAAAATGTTGCATATGCTATTTCTATACAGTATAATGGAAATTATAATTGTTATTCTAGTGGGCTTGTATTGTTAATGGCAACATTTATCTGCGCTAGTTGAAAACATGCATTTGGAGAGCTACTGTAACTTCTTGCTTTGACTGGGGGATATAATGTGTCTCACGATTTTTTTTTTTTTGGGGGGGGTTTAAAAGAAAAAAAAAAGAAAAGCTTATTACGTGTTTTTCCCTGTCAAATCAAAAGGCTTTATGAGCTATATAAAATGATTGATACTGGCAGAAGCATCAGCAAAAATAAATAAATAAAAGCTGGTACACATTGGTTGGGCAGCTTTGCAATTTTTTTTTTTTTTTTGGCCATAATTAATAATTTTGTTTGAAGCTCATAAATGTGCTTTTTTATGGTGAGACCTGGCAAACTCTTAGTCTTTTTATACAGAACTAAAAACAAATCCTTTCCAGCATATCTGCAACCAGAGCTATCCATGAAACCCCAAAACAGCAGAGCATAACATGTTAGAAAACCATGGAAGATGTAAACGTAACAACAAAGTTCTATCAATCTGCAACAAACCTCTAATCTACCACAACAATTTGTGTGTGACCCTGTGCTGTACACAGTAGTTACAGTGGTTTGGGCCAGTTTTGAAACAGACTATTCTTGATGAGGATGTGGGGGAGGGTGGCCATTGGCTGCATTGGAAACTGATGCAGTCTGTAGGACACAGGGAAGGAAGGTTACTTGCAAAACTATTCGCATTTTCCAAAATTATAAAGCTGATAGTGTAGAAATGTAAACAGGACAAGGTAAAAGGTTGCAGGTGCTTCTCCGTGTTACCTATAGAAGAGTTTTGTAGGTTTTGGTTTGTTATAAAAGAGAAACGTGAGTAGCCATTGACATCACAGACAGAGCTATTCAAAATGTTATCTGAAGAGCACTGAATGCATTTTTTTGCATCATGAATTGTAACGCGATCCAGGTTATTCTGAGACCTCCATTTACAAAGGACCTCAAGGACAGCTGGATTCACCTTCATGTGATCATAGGTGCGGCGGGATGCAGCTTTTTGAAATTGGAAGAGAAAAAAATGTCAAATTAAATTTACAAATAAAAACTTGACATTGCAAACTAGCAAAGCAGCATTTTCTGCTTTGTCATTCATACAATGAGTGACTTTTTTTTATCATATTAACAGATATGTTAAGCATTGTCATTTAGAAACTGAGCATTTGAAAAAGATTCCTTGCAAAGTGTTGATGTATTTAAGAAATACAGTATTGAGCCCCCCCCCCATTCAATCCACTTTTCTCCCAGAGCTTCAGGAATAAATTAATACATAGCCAAAAAAAAAAAAAAATGTGTATGTAAAAATATGTAATGACCAAATTGTTTGAAAATAAAACTTAAACAGGAAATTAGTGATGTATTGCGAGACAACTGTATTAGAAACATTATTGGTAAAAAAAAAATGTATTGCCCAATAACCAAACGGTTCCATTTTAACTACTTTCTGCTTGGGGAATATTTTACTTAAGACTCCCTAAAAAGATGAATACCAATTATAATTAATCTATATTTAGTTTATAAACCCTGTAAACTAACAAGTTTCTTTCAGGCCACAGAATAATATAGCCACACTTTAAACACATCCAGGTGGTTTAGTTTATAGCTACTGAACATCTCCATTATCTAAACTTTTATCCTACACTCAAGAGAAATCGCCCCCTAATTAATTCAATACTTTATTCATTGGCAATGTTACTTGAACTGTTTATTTCAGTGCATTATCTATTGTTATTAATAAGGGAGATCTGTTTGAGCAATTATGTAGTTTTATCCCACAATTCCTGAATTGTAGTTTTACTAGTTGTCATCTTTGTGAATTTGGCACACTCAGTAAGTTGATTTATCAAGCTATATATCTCTATCTATACTACCCCTTCCAAACTGATATAAAAATGCTACTAAATACAGTTGTTAATTACACTGAAGGCACTAGACATAACATTTGTCTACATGACTTAGTTTTACATTTACTTATAATTGCATGTAATGTATTACAACTTGTTTTATAGTGTTTAAATAAAGCAACTTTCTATTGCAAACCAATAAAGCTGTTTTGTTTTTCAATACACGTGAATGTTGCTATGTTGAATAAGCAGCCTGTTTTAAGCTGCAACAAATCCTCAGCCCCTTTGGTGAATGTTTCAAGCTTTACTAAATTAATTCAGACCTTACATTAGACTGACATGGACTAATCAAAACTAATAGCTATATAAAATAATTTTACATTCTATTGACCATTGTGTGGAAATGTATCATCCCTGCAAACTTGCCAACAGACTTGTAAGTACATGTTGAAGTAAACAATAAACAGGCCAAAATATCAAGGGGACAGAGTTTGTAGTTGTGGAGCAATTTCATTTGTTGTTTTGTTTTTTAACACTGAGCAGCTAATTTCTAATGAATGGCATTTTTATGCAGTGTATTGACTACTTGAAACACGGTAAGATTTGCTCATAATTTGAGTTGACTAAAATGTGTCAAAGCATACAACCCTTTATCTGATCATAAAAATCAAATTATCTGGTCAAGAAATCAGGTTGGAAATTGTCAGAAAGAGGCTGATTTGGCAACACAAGAGGAAAATACAAAACCACATTTATCCACCTGCAACAATGACTTATTGCAGCAACTTTTTGGTCACAATGCTTGTAGCACTGTGTTAATTACACAATATTTTGCCTTGTGTGACCAAGTGTTGATGTGATTTATTTGTTTCATGATTAGATTGTAAACAGACAGTAAGATAAACTGTTACACAGACAACCTAGAAAATAAGAAACATGCTCAACAATACAACTTATTTTGCACAACTTCAGTTTCATATTTGACTGTAATTGTTATCAAAACTCCAGTAATGTTAAAAATACATTGTCTTCAGTCTTATTTCCTTCAATACAAAATAATGTAAAAGTCAATATAAAAAGTATCAGAACAGGAAGCAGAGAAAGGGAGAAAGTTGTGTAAATTTCATCTGCTGTGGGTTTTCATGAAACTTTGCTACATTTCATTGATTTTGCAGTAGCACTTAATAAATATTGATTTACAATTTTAATTACATGCTAATCTCAAAACACATAGATGGCTGCTTTATGGCTTGCTAAAGTCAGATGGTAAATTTCCTTATAGCAAATATTTATTGAGTTTATTCGGTCCAGTGAGAACTATAAAATAGATTGTGATCATTAAACATATCTGCACAAAATAGCAGCACACCAGTCAACAGTAGCAAAGAACATGGAAACAAAAAGAATCAATGACACTGTAATTACTCAGTTTTTCAAGTAAACAGATACACTTTAGATTTCAATAAACCACAATGGGCTTGCAATTTTAAAAACTACTGTATCTGTCATTCTTAATTGTGAAAGTTTTCATTTTTCTTATTACTTTCTCACATAACTTGATGCTTTCCAATACTGCAGTTGTGTATGTCATATGTCCAGAGAGATATTCAAATTAAAACCAGGGCATTTTTTGCAGTTAAAAGGGATACTGCAGAGGCATATATATATATATATATATATATATATATATATATATATATATATATATATATATATATATATAAACGATCCTCATATATATATGTATATATATAGATAATATACTCACGGAGTTCGTTGCCCCTTTAAGACCAGACCCAGGACACAGAAATGGATTTGATTTAAGCGCTGACGCGCACTTTTAATAAACACCAATCAAATAAATTAAACAAAGCAAACAAAACAGAAACAAACACCTAGCTCTCTCTTGGAGCTCTAACTAACATTAACGGGAACCTAACTAAACATTCAGGACTGCTTAGCCGTTTACCTGACACCAACACCAAATACAAACTCACACAGGCTTCACTCCGTACTTCACCTTCGATACAACTGCTCACTCACACAGTCGGGCTCTTCTCTTAGCAGCCCTGGAACAGACTGGCTGCCTCTCTTAAATACCCTGCACCTGGCTCTAATTTACAACTACCATCAGGTGCAGGGGATAACTAAACAATTAAACAATTACACAATTAAACCCCATAATACCCAAATGTGCATTCTCGCAAGGGGTTTAGCAGGGAAGGATTTTAACCCCCTCCCTGGTACCTTACAATATATATAGATAGATAGATAGATAGATAGATAGATAGATAGATAGATAGATAGATAGATAGATAGATAGATAGATACGTGCGATAAGTGCCGATCGTTCTATCTATCGATAGCTATGCACCGATACGTGTGCAATAAAGATGCTTTTTCAGGCATATATCATATATATATATATATATATATATATATATATATATATTATATATATATATATAGATGGCCATGTGACCGTCTTTTGACCACGGCACTTTACATTGGAATATTGTAATGTTTACTTTCTGCGGTCGGCAGGTATTGGCCACACCTGTCTCACTTCCTGAGCGGCATGTGCTAATAATTGCAGCACAGGAAGTGAACGGAGACAGGAAACTGTATTTTATATGAAAGCATTACAGGGCCTACTTTTAAGCTGGTGCAAAAGTTTGCTTTATAGAGAACTACAACATTTATATAAAACTCTAATATATCACAATACACACACACACACACACACCACACACACACACACACACACACACACACACCACACACACACATATATATATATATATATATATATATATTTTTTTTTTTTTTTTTAATGGCTCCTACTAAACTTGAAAAAGAAAAAACTTGAAAAATATAACGATAGTTGAAAAAAATTAAGTCTACATTTAGTTTTGTAGCCCTCGAGCAATAGAACTGCATTAGTAATATTAGACTAGGGCAGATACAGTATTAATCTATGGCACTGGTTCCCAAACAGTGAGCCATGGCATCTCACTGGGTGGACCTTAGAAACAACATCATCTTAGCATAAATGTCTATGGGCCTGACTTTTTATAATGCGGATAAATGTGCCTGCATCACACATTAACTTTGGAGAGGCAATTTGCCTGCAGTTTGTACATGATGGAAAGTATAAGCCTTTACGTTAAACAACTGATGCTCTTAAACAGTTCAAACGAAAGTGAAACCAGAGGTACATAAACTGATCATGTGACTTGAACAACCCTATATAACTCATTAGATATTCAATGCATTGTCTGGATACATTTGTAAAGAGCTGTAACAAGGCAAGACAAAATGTATGTTATCAATCTACAATAAGGAGCCAGTGTGAAACTTTGAAACATATTGCAGTAATGTGCACAATAATTGCATTTCAATATTAGGCTAGCTGCTCTGTTTTGAATCACATTTAGAGAGCACAGATTGTGTCTAATTGTTTTGATCCATCGGGTATTGCAATAATCCAAAGGAGGTCAACCAATCTATTAAAAACTAATAAAGCTGTACAATGTAAACACTAGGGGTAACGCTAGACCTTCTGAAAACAAAAGGGTGTTTGCAGCTACATTACAACGGGCATCAGACACCACAGTTGGAGCCTGCGAGTCTTGCTAGCGGGGAGATTTATGAAGTTGTCAAAGAACTAATTTCAATAAAAAAAAAATATGTAAAAATCACAGGATTTTTTTTTTTTTTTTTTTTTTTTTTTTTTTTTTCCCCAGTATAAAATAATTGATCCAATCTCAATGAATACTGACTGGTTGGAAAAAGAAACAGAAACACCCGTGATCATTATGTTTGTGTAAAGTAAGCTGTCCCATGACTGGTTAAGTTGTTATGCAAATCATCTTTAATTAAATGTGTTCTGTACTATAGTAAAAGCCTGGTGCAAGTCAGTTTTGGTCATGAGGAGCAAACACATATGACAGACTTTAATTAGGAGCAAACGTTGTCCACAAATTCCACCTTCTTTTGTACTTTTCTCAAGGTATTTTAGGCTGTAATCATTTGTCACTCCACATCAATGTAAGCACATTGCAGTATTGTCATGATGAATCAGTGCTGTCCTTGCTGCTCTTTGTGGCACCACAGCATATTGACAATATTACCAAAGGTATCTCCCCCCCCAAGCTACTGTAAAACGGCACTCGTCTTGTGTTAAAGCCGTGACAGGTTTGTGTGTCAGTGGTGTCATTTGGAAAGTAATGCGTGTGTGCAGAAAAGCCCCTCAGCGCTGACTGCGTTAAGAGACAAAGAACTGAGGATTACTCTCTGACCCTTCAGCTAAGACTAAAACAACACATGACATCAGCACGGCAGCAGTGTTGCAGGCCTCTTTAGTGAATGGTAAACAAAAGCTAGTCAAAGGTATTGGACTTAGTAGGCAACACCTTGCCTTGTCAGTGGAGAGCCCTTGAGTGCTGGCTACCTCGGCAGCAAACTTGCAATTCCCTGTCTGGGATTAAGAAACATGGGAGTATTATAATACAGCTCAGCTCCTAATGGCACTGACCTCTGTGTTTTAGGATTGCCTTCTTGATTCTGTTCTTTACTGGCAAGTGCTCCGTTGGTCATGTGAAAGGGTACACATCCATGCACATTTTACAGAGTGGCTGTGTTAGCTGCTAGAAAGCAGACAAACCTTATGAAAACCATATAATGCGGATTCCTCCCCTAAATTTCTTATTAAGTTGCCACCCTCTGAGTCACCTTGAGGTTATGAATGATCTTTAATTTATCATTAATGCAGTGGAGGTTTATAGCGTGTGTGAGTGAGGGTATGGGACCTTATTAGAAAACCACGTATGTTATTTTTTTGGCAGCAATGGATAAAGCAATTTAGTGGTTAACTTGGCTTTCTTCCCAGCCAGGTTTGATAGAGACTCAAAGCAGAGCTGAGAGATGGGGATATACAAAGGTAAAGGACTAGAAATTCAAAGTTTTGGTAATATAAATGTGAGAGTGGTTTTGATGGCAGATGTATATTCTACTTTTAACATCTACCAGTAATTACAAACTCACAGTGCCATTTGTTAAACTGTAATTGTGTGTTTTTTTTTTTTTTTTTTTTTTAAAAAAGGGATTTTCCCTTTGATTTTGAAATGGCTTGTTGTAGTATATGATAAGTGGCAATGGGGTTTTCACAGGGATGGTTTATAAACGTTCCTTTCAGCATGGATTTTAGATCTCAACTTAGAAGTACAGTTTAAAAACAAAGTTTTCTTTACCTCCATATTAACTTTTCATTTCCAATGAAATTTCTTCACTTTGAGAAGTCTCTGTAGGCACACACAATAGAGCAGCCCTGTCCTTAATGTTCTTCTGCACCTATTAAATTACCTCATGATTTCTTTGCTAGAGGTAGATAGAGTTACTTTCCAGTTACAACTCCACCCTGTGGGGGTCTGAATAACCCTGCAGTTTACTAGAGAGAAAACTATAATAACAATGGGCTGCTCATATACTGAAACATTTACTGCATCACTCTTATCATCTACAGTTGAAGATGTTATTTATAAAAATACATCATCATTATAATCCATAGCTATTAGATCAAAACATCAAGTCAACACCTTAAGATAGACAGGACCATCGTAAGCAGGACTACGGTGCCTGGCCACAAAAGTGCTGTAATTCCCCATGCAGAGTTCAGCTGGAAAGTACATTTGAGTTGGTGGTGGGGCGGTCAGCTGATTGAGGTTTATTTTTGAAAATAAAGAGTGGCTGCTCCTTGAACTGAAATAAGTTTAAAATGTATTGATTAACTATCAAATCATTCCAATAAAAATAATCAATGGAGGCTTTGTAGGCAAGCCTCCCAGGGTTTTGATTTGCCTGACAAACAGCACTCAAGGATCTTCCAGCTTCAAAAACAAAAAGGATGATTATTTTTTGTTTGTTGTTTTTCGGTGTCTGAGTAGAATGTTCACACGTTATGCTAATTTAATCGGGAGGATGTATTGTCAAATGTATTGACACCAATACTTTATACTGTGTGCTGTTTTCTTTCTTTTTAAAATCTACATTTATGTCTTGCACAGCGCTCTGAAACCACTTGCTGCGCTTTTAAATAAAAAAAAAAAATGCCGCCCCTCTCTAAAGATCTAGGTCTTTTGAAATGTTCCTTCAGGGGGATTAGTGAATGCAATTTGCAGTCAACGGTGGCTTGCTTATTAACACCTGTTTCAAATCTAGAAACTAGACAGAAACATAGACCAAAAATACAGCTCAGGTGTACTGAGACCAAGAAGTCAGCTGAACACAATTTGAGAAGGTAGGGGGGCTAAGTACTTGTTGGATTGCACAGAAATCAGAATCTATATGACAAATACCGTTGAATTGTGGGTATTCCATGTTTGAGGATATACAAGACTGTGTATAGCCAGAATATGTTACAGTACAATTTATTAGGTCCATAACTTAATAGCTACCCAGTAATATATGAATTAAAAGTGTAAAATATTTTAACTAGTAATTGTAGCTTCACATGTATTTGTTAAATGATTCAGTCTCCAAATGTGCATGAACAAAAAATTATTGGAAAAGCATTCAATAATTGCTGTCTTCTAAATGCTCTCTTTTCCTTTTTCTGAAAATCTAAGTTATAAACTAAGGTATACAAATGCTCATTTGATATCTCTTTTCTCAGAAATACAATGTTATAGTATAGGTCTTACTAGAGTATGAAGACTACTTTGTCATGCCGCTGTAAAAAAAAAAAAAAAGGTAGTTTTTTGGGGGAATCGAAATTTTTTAAGTGAATCGAAGAATAATTTAACTAGAAGGTCATATAGTGATGTCACAGAAATAAAGATAAGCTAAACCTCCAGATCTGATGGTTTTCTGCAATTCTAAATTAATCATTTAAAAAAAATATATAAAATGATTTTACTTACTTTACTTTATTCCCAGCAGAGATAGTGACCTTGTAAATAAGTACACTGCAAACTTCCCAGAGACAACTGGAAAGGTCCGCAGCTGCCAGCTGCTGATAGATGCACTAGGAGGCACAGACACCCTAATTCCCTTCGATGTCCCAGGAGAAAGTCATTTTAGGCATGAAAGAACTCAACCAAATAAACAAAACAATGTTCAAAAATGGTATAGGGACCAGAATAAGAGACCAAACAAACCTTTTCATTGCAATCGGTATTTTGAGGCAAACTCAAATGTTTATTCCTACATAGAAGTTTTCGAGTCTAAAAGAAGAAGAAAAGCTGTATTAACATTCTCAACCCCTTTTCTGATATTTTTTTAAATGGATATCAAATAACTACAGCAATATCCAACAATCATACACACTGGACAACTTTTGATACTGATAGTACCAAGTGTTTTGACACAACGGCATAATTTGCTAGTACTATAAAAGGTGTCTCATAACCACCAAATTGTTCCTGTGAAAAACACATGTCACTGGTTCACAGTGAACAGTGAGCTATAAGCATGTTTTCCTTTCCTTTGTGGGGCTGCTAATCCTCATTAAGCACCAGGAGTTTGTTCACCTCCAGCAAGACAGAGTCTCAGATTTATATCTCATCCTAGAGATGGCACTTTTGCAGCTAAGCTCCCCCACAAATCATGCTGCAATGTTGGTATTGAATTCATACCATGTCCAGAGACAGGACTCGAACCGATGACCTCCTGGTCTAACGACTTTTGTGCGACCTAATGAATCTCGGCTAAGGGGGGGGGGGGGGGGGGGGGGGGGGGGGGGGGGGGGGGGGGGGGGGGTGCTTTAAAAGTTAACGTCGGGGAGGCTCAGCTTTAAACTTTAATGGCCTTTGTCGTCACTGATATAAACCTTAAAGAAGAGCACATGGCACATTAAGATACCAGCTTCACTCTGCAGAGAGACCTGGGTATTTTATATTGCCAGTCATGGTATTTGCAAACAGTGCTTCTGTTGACATCTCCCCCTGAATCGCTCCATCAGTACTCTCACTTTACCTCTCGCATGTCCAAATCATTTTCCTTGGATCTAGACCCCTCCACACAGATGGATTAGAGCCACAACAGGTTTACACGGTGCGCATCATTAGCTATCCTCCCTCAATATCCAGCAAATAACAACCAGAGCTCTCTATCACCAGAACATCCATTACTCCCTGACATTTTTACTACTGCTGTGCTCTCCGAGAGAGAAATTTCCCTTTCTGAGGGACCAAGCTAATTTTATTTTATTTTATTTTTTTTGTTTGTTTGATTCCTCTATTGCTGTTCCGGTTGTGGGGGGTGAGGGAGGGGGGGGGGGGGGGGGGGGGTTTGTGTTGATAGCAGAGACAGAAAAACTAAGGAGATTGATTCTCTATTGCTGTTCCGGTTGTTGTTTAGGCTAGAGAGTTTGTTCTACACCACATACATACATATAATATATGTCCCATTTAAATAGCAGCTTCGAAGTACCTTATATCTGATGGTGTGAATGAGAGAACAAGGTTTGTTGTGGCTGATCATTGTCTTATTTTGTAGTTTTTACACTGGGTATTTATTCATAACGTCAGCTCGACAAATTTCAATATATCCTATTCAGTATATTTGTAAAGATCAGGCTGACTACGAATATGTATTGTTTTCTTGAAACATGATGAATTTTAAAAACTGAAACCACTCAATTGAATTGCCATTTCTTTGATAACATTTTAATAGAATGGTGCTCCAGGGACATAAGGTAAAACCATGTATAAAAAAAAAAAATTGTGTATTGAGTCTTGACATGGATCTTGCACATTTAACATAACAAGTAAGCATTTCATAAACAGTGTGCAAGATATATATATATATATATATATATATATATATATATATATATATATATATATATATATATATATATATATATATTGTATTCGTATTTCTTCTGTTAAAAAACAAAACATACTTTGCATATTTAGGTGTGACCTGGTTGTTCTGATAGCACTTCTTTGTATGCATCTTAGAACAACAAACACGCAAACAGGAAAAACACGTGATCCTAAGGAACACACTGTGGACTTTGCAATCACATCGTAGGAAATATATTGTGGTGCCTAAGTAAACATGCATATATCAAAACCAACCTATTTTTTAAAGCAGCAAAATAAAGCAAACTACCCGGACGAAAAATAAATAAATACATAAATAATTTAAATAGTTAGACAAATAAAACAAAAAGGTACACCCTTTCATCAATTACCATGGATCATCTCACTGGGACCTTTGAAAAAATGTGATCTTATTTAACATCACCTTAACAGGGATGATGAGTGTGTTTTGTTCTAGTAAACTGCCTGTTTAGCCCTGGCGCTAGATCACTCTCCCTGCAAACATAAAGTCACTTCACTTAAATGAATGGACGGCTCATGTTGCACTCTGTCATCCACACTGTTAAAGATGCAAGCCCTCTGTCAGAACATCATTTTAAATCATAAAGGTGTATTAAATTAGGACACAATGGTCAAACTAGATCATGTAGGTTGGGGAACTGAGAAGCCAATTTACAGTACTGCAGTGGCAGCTGAGGTCAGCAGGGACCTGCACCTTTAAAACGTCCCGCTTTAACAGAAGAGATTAGATGGGAAACTGTGAGAGAAGATTGAGTAATAATTATCACATAGAAGCGAACTCAATACATCAGAACTACTGTGCAGATTGTACCCCCAGGATCAGGAAAACCATGCTTATTTAAATGATATATAACATCGCCACAGTAACACATTATTCCATTTAGTGCTGGTTGACACCATTTGTACATTTATGTAAGATGAATGCATTCAAATTATTTAGACGGGTTCTGTCATTTTTATTTCAGGCCAATGACGTAATGCAGACCTCATCAAGTT
Organism: Polyodon spathula; assembly: GCF_017654505.1. Taxonomy (NCBI): domain Eukaryota; kingdom Metazoa; phylum Chordata; class Actinopteri; order Acipenseriformes; family Polyodontidae; genus Polyodon; species Polyodon spathula. The sequence continues at coordinate 8,428,029 of NC_054554.1, forward strand.
TGTATAACATAAGTGTTTTTGGTCTGAAACATGTTGGGGTTCTGGTTTTAGGGTCAATTCAAAGCCTGATTTCTGATTACAATGTCACGAAGCTGTTATAAAATCAACGGATACGGTCATTGCCAAGGATATTTTTTGTATGAAATTACGTTACATTACAGTGTAAAGCTTCTAAGGTTTTATTGCTTTTCTGTTTTCTGTTACTTCATTCATTATTGAATAATACTGTGTGCATTTATGTATTATTGAAAAACTGAAGGATGCAATCTACCAATAATAGAACCCTTTATTTGTGAGAAAGTTCTGATTTACACTAGTTAATACAATAGCACTTGCAGGAGTTGCCTGCCCATGGTGACCCTTTTAGAATCATGTTGCTTCCACTTGCTAGGTTTTATTGATCTCTGGTGAATGTTTTGGTCCACAGCATCAATCCCAAATGTACTAGTGTCTCTGTCATATGTTTTCCCGGCACATTTCAAGGGATGGAATTCCACCAGAAATTAAATATAAACAGGAGAAAAAACATTAAACTTTCATAATTACTTCTCTTTAAGCTTCATTAATATCATTAGACAGTTTTTATCGACTGTCACAAGAGCGTCTCATATTCCACCCTCACACGTGGTTGTGGGTTTATGCTAGATTTTTGTAACTAAGTATGCCAAGTATACCCTTGAAGTTGGTTGTCTTGTTTATCGGGGTGAGCAATTAAAAAATTAAAATTCTTAAAACTTTGTGATTTACAAATAACAGAACAACAAAAGAGTAAATACAGCTCAGTAACTGGCTGTCAGGAGAGTAATGTTTTGGGACCAAATGTAAAACAAGTAAAGAAGAAGCTATTATGAGTAATCCCCTTTAATTTTCTTTTCTCTTTACAGAAAACATGATAATGGAATGCTGATGGCTTAGAACGACCTTTGGCATGAAGACTGCCACAAAGCACAACATTTAGAAGTATAATCACTAAAGAAGACAGACAACATTATCATGACTACATTCTTCAGAGCCTTGTCCTTATTAGTATTCTTTTTCTTTTCTTCAATTGATTTTTTTTTTTTCTTACAACAAAAGAAGCAAAAGAAGTAAGAAAAAAAGAATTTAAAAGATGACGACGACGACAAGATTTTCTCTTTAGGTGAAAAATATTTAAACATGTTGTTGAGTAAGCGAACTTAAGGAAAAAAATATTAAAACTGATGGGAAAAAAAATCCGCAAAAGAAAATGCATCCCTCAGTGGGTGAAAAAAGACAATAACCTTTAACCTCTCTGGGCACCCTGGGTGTATTACTATGGAGACAGTACCCACTATTTAGGCATATGTACACCCCCACCCTCACCCCCCTTCAAATATCACAGTTTATTTTATTTTTCATACCTTTTACAGACCCTACTGCTAACCCTGCAAAACTACCATGTACTGTTTAAAATAGCTCTACTGTATTTCTTTTCTGTTTTGTAGAAAAAGATTGAAAATCTGAGATTTATCTGTGCTTCTCAAGTTTTTAATTTGCATAACAAGCAGAACGCAACAAGACCCAGGAAAAAAAAAAAAAAAATCCTTCTCCCCTAGTTCAAATTACCATTTTTATTAGATATAGTAAACATGTAGAAACTGATGTTAAAACTTCATTATAACGTTTAAATCACTGGTGTGAAAAAAAAAGAAAATAATTTAGGTGGAAGATAGATTCTAGTTGGAATTGTGTTCTTATATACTCTTATGGATCAAAGCTCTTCAGTGAATACTAGTGTGTATACATATGTGTGTGTGTGTGTGTGTGTGTGTGTGTGTGTGTGTGTGTGTGTGTGTGTGTGTGTGTGTGTGTTACCTGGAATGCTTTATGAATGGATGTATGCAAAAGCCTAGTGAAAAAAAGAAAAAAAACACATTTCAAATACATTACATATTCTAGTAACAAATGGCATGCTACATAAAATTCTGCATTTGTGAGATTTGTAATGTTTCAATGTGTGCCAATTTGAAGGACAATATTGATAATATCAATATTTCCCTAATATTGCAGAGAGTTTTTTTTTTCTAGTTTGAAGCATACAGGATTGTGGCTGTCAGGTTTGCTCTATATGGGTTAAACACTTCAAGTAACAGTCGTTTGGCATTAATCAAAGCATGTAGAACTGCGTTTAGGAACTCTGCTGCTGCATTACAGGTTTGCAGTATAAGGATATATTTAAGGCATACCTCCTGCTCCCCTCCAAACTATAACATTGTTTAACAGTAATGAGAGCACATGTAGCTTTCCACGTCCCGACTACCAGTCTGCAGGCTCTGGAGGCGCAGCGAGAGAGAGAGGGAGATAGATACTGTCCCTTTTAACCTGCTGTATTCCCTATTTCCCATCAGCACTTAACATTTTCACTGTGTTGTGACTGCAATTGTTTCACTTAACACTATTGAATCTGTTTCTGAGGTATATGGAAATCCTTTAGATGATGTGGCTGGAAGAGATCCAGGGTTGGCAGTTTTCTTGTGCAACTAAAGCACGGCACAGACTTGGGCTAGGTTTATTTATTTTTTCTTCTTTTTATTAATTTTTTGGAGTATTTTTCTTGCTCTCCAACATGTCCACCCCCCCATCCCCCCCACCAGTCCCTGGTTAAAGGGACTGCCTGCCAGCTTGCTCAAGGATCAGTCTCTCACTCAGCTCCCACAGGAATGCAGCAGTTCCTTCGTTCTGGGCTTCCTGCGAGGGCAGGCAGCAGTAGCAGTTGTTGAAATACATCCCTCCCAGGCCTTCCAGTTCAGGGGTAATGGCACAGTAGACAGTAGTGGCCGCTCCTTGTTGCTGAAAGGAAAGGAACAAGACAGTGTGCAATTAGAAGACCTGTTGGACTGCAATCCAAGCTGGGGTGCCATTTAATAATAAACTGACAAATCAAATTTGGCAGGTCAAGTGACTTTCTTGACATTTCTAACTTTCTAACTTCAGAAAGGAATCATGTGCATGAATGAAATCTGTGCATCATTATATCAACCCCCACAAAAAGACCAGAGAACCAAGGAAAAAGACTAAGGTGCTTTTTGTTTTGCATGACCCAAGAAGCACTTAACAGAGACCTCCTCGACAATATTGTTTGCCCCATCCCGAGAATGGAAAGTGGATGAATTACACACCGTACTAAAGGTTTTGTAACAGAAACAGGATGGCAACTTCTACAAAACTTAACTCGATAAAGTTTGGATGACTTCCTGGCAAAGAAAAATACCAAGGCATTGTATATACCGTATGTATGTGAGATATGGTTATTACTAATCTATAAGCTAAGATATAGATAAGGAGACAAAACATATATAAATAAATAAATACATACATAAACAGATATTCGTTTTAAATGCTAAACTGTAGACTGTACTGAGGAATTCATAGTTTAGGTGGCTTTGCTGTAGCTTTGCAACTTGACAAAGTGACAAAGTACCAGGAAGGAAGTGCTTACCATTAAGAGTAATTATTATATCTATAGATTATAGGGATATATATTATATATATATATATATATATTATATATATATTATATATATTTCTTATATATATTAGTATATATATACACACACACACACAGAGATCAGTGCATTTTCTTTTAATACTTCACTTTTCTCTGTTAAAAGTAAGAGTTTTAGCTGAAAGCTTAAAGGCAAGAAGCAGAGTAAAATGCTTCATAAGTAATTTGATGAGAAGTGTAATCTGGCATCTTTGATGTTTTACAAAACCCTGCCAAAAATGAACTTGGTTGCTCCAATTAAGCACCACCATATAAAGTCCAGAAAGGCCCTGAGCCAAAACTGTCTATTCATCTTTTGTCAAAGGGATTTACACATCTGAGTGAGTCAATGGCATCTGCCAATGTTGTAAAGGACTGCTCAGCTGAAGAGAATGAACAAGTTCAAAGTTTATACTGTTTTTGGAAAACATTATTTAAATTATCTACATCATAATAATAATAATAATAATAATAATAATAATAATAATAATAATAATAATTGAGAAATACTGGTTGCGCAATACTAAAGTTTATATTTTGCTCTTGGCAAACAACATTCACATACTTTACTAATTCTTATAGCTTCATGTACCCCAATGAGCAAATTGACCACTTTGACCTGTGACCCACATATGGTACTTTATCAGGGAGTGTGGGAATCAAATGGGAGTCATAACAGGAAAGCATGCCGAATTGACTCATAATGTGACAGGTTTCAGGGGAAAGGAAAAAAAACAAACAAACGTAAACTACAGTTTACAGAAGGCTGAACTATTGAAATTTGACTACAATGTACAGAAGGCTCAGTGTTTCAACAAGGATTCCTTATTAATATGAAGACCTCCAATTTTAACACAGCACCCTTATCTATGTAACTTGGCAAGGTTCCCTTTGTAACTGTATTGAAAACAAGTAGACTATCACTTCCTTTAGAGTGGAAATGATTGCTTGATTATGCTGGCAAATATAATATGGGTTGTCACCTGCCACCATCAAATGTCTTCGTTCCAGAGGAAAGTGTTGAATTAAGTTTGAAACAAAGATGCCTTTTTTTATATGTAAGCATTGGAAATACATAGAAAACAATGTTTAGAATAAATACACAAAGTTAAAATGCAGGAAACATGTTTCATATTCTATACATTTTTTTTTTTTATCGTTCTTTATCTTCAAATGACAGGCCAGTATTTAGGGAAATCATCAACCCATCAAGGCAAACGGCTGCATCTCCTTCTGGCAAATGTTAACATAGTCGCGCTAAAATAAATTTTTCAGAGCTATAGTACAAAGCTATTTAAATGAATTTAATAAGTAAGATTCAGACCTTATGTGGGGGGGGGGGGGGGGGGGGGGGGCGCGTTGAGATGCAAAAGGTTAGGAATACGCACAGGAAATAATGAACACATATTTTGGAAAATGTACTTTGTTAATAATACTGATGGTGCAGAAAGAACAAACCTGTACACATTAAAACATTCCACTGCTATTTCCAGATATTTTTTTTTAGCTAGAACTGTAACAGTTATGTTTTTTTTTCTTTTTTTCAGTTGTATTCATTTTTTTTCTTTAGTTTGTTTTGTAAACTTTTTAACCTGACAAATAAAGCAGACTGCATTCCTTTGCCTGACGGAATACAAGTCATTTTTGACAACATTTGACTATACCCAGGCCTGCGGGTACATAATGATAAGAAATCATTTACTGTGATCAATCACCCAATGACCCTGCATTTGACCTTTCAGAGAGGCTAGACTGATTTACAAGGTGTCAATGAATGGTAGGTGGCTCAGAATTGAAAAAGAAATGTACAGAAATTAAAATAAACAGGTACATAATATGATTGTAATCCAACCATGCTAGTCGCACACTGAGCTAATCATTGTGCAATCACAGGTCAAGCATCTGTAACCTTAGGTCCCATACAGGGGCCAAGTTGAAATGATAGATATACTGAATAAAGATACAGCACTCCCCAGCTCAGCCCCCCCACCCCCCGCCCCCTTACCCCATTTTCCATTTAATCAGGTTTCAATGCCATCCCCTATCTGCCCAAACATTTGCAAGCTGTCGAGGCAGACCGCTTCATCAATCTTGTTAGTCTATGTGAAATTACCTTGGAGTCTTATTTTTGGATTAAGCAAAGAGGGTCTGGGTAATAAGGGACCATCATGCTGCTTCACATGTCATTTATCAGCCCATGCAGTACTGTCCGAGCAGGGAAAGGTTAGAGGCTGTTAATAAATTACTGCTTTCTTATTGAGAGAGCTCGTGTCCTTCTTCACTAGAGATGTTACTAGACAGTTCTGTTGCATTTATCCTTATAATAACTCCTCACCATGTGAACGGGACAGTTTTCCAACTTGTATTGTGACAGGAGCAATCATAGTACATCAAGATACAGAGCAGTGCAGTGCAGTATGTTTCCTCGTTTTTTAGTTGTTTTGTTGTTGTTGTTGTTGTTGTTGGAAATTATACATTAATATATATTATGTCCAGTACACAGTATGTGTACATAGTGCACAAAGGTAGCCCATTTCCAAAGCACCCATATAACAGGCTAGCCATACAGAATGTGCTGTGCAACATGCCACAGTTTTGAAAGTACTGACAAAGATAAACACTCCGGACCAGATGGAGACCACCAGAACTTAATTCTACCTGGATTTGAACCCAGGCCCCAAAAGTGAAAGACAGTTGCCCCGAGCCACTGTTTCCACTGCGCTATTAAGTCTCTTAATTAATTATTGTGACAATATTATTTGTATAGAATGCTCAAGCTAATTTCTTTATAAATGGATGCTTTGTAAACAAAGATCCCTTTGGGAATCCCATTGTGTTCCCACTCTTGTTTAAGCATTTCTCCCAAGGAAAGGCTGGCATGGGAGGGGGGTAAATGCAAGATGGTTAGACAATCAAGATACATAATCCTTAAGGCTAGATTAGTCCTAATGATAGAAACCAGCCTGTTCTCAATAAACATCAATAAATTGAACAGATTTTTTCAATTGTTTTTTTTTTTCAGACTTGATCAAAGGCACTGGCCCTTTAAGATCAATTTAAGACCATTCCTCTCGGGTTTATTAGGCAAAGAAAACAGTACCCAGATTCAGAAAAAAAACAGCAGACGTAATAGAGTGGCATTGTGTGCATGCCACACAGAGAGGAGCAATTTATTACACAGCGGTGTGGGAGATGATGTAATAAGAAAGCATTTTGCACTGTGGAATAAATGATGATCTCCACGCCCTCTCCATCTTACACCGGCTGGTGATAATGCTCCAGCTCTGGAGTTCAAATTATACTGCTTAGCCAGGAGAAACAAAAGATTTTTGACTGTCACTGCCTTGGTAAAGTGGCCTATATATTAAAACCTCCTTGAATACTGCATGGTTCGTCACAGCTGGTAGCATTCAACTTTAGGGACACTGGTTCAAATAGCATTGAGGGCAAGTAATGTAGTAAAACGTGACGGCACTTTGCTGAGCCTAAATATATACTGTATATATCACATTGGTTTCTAAATATATCACTAAATATATCACATTGGTTTCTTCTTCAAATGCCACCTCACATTTGGTGCCCCCCCCTCCCCACTCCAAATACAATACTACAGGTATAGAAAAAGTAAACTGCTGCTTGCTGCCAATTTTTTTATCAAATTCATTTCAAAGCCTTTGGATATCATTCTTTTAAGAAGAACATTGGTTATGACATCCACTCTTAAAAAACACCAATAGAACCAAACATCCAAATAGAATAAGATACCAGATTACTATTAGAAACTGTAGACTTTAAAGAAGGTAATGTGGATGCTAAGATGTTCTTGCACCTTTGGTTTGAATTTATCTGAGCAGCTTCCTTTCTCCCAAGCTTCCAAGTTTATAGCAATAACTCTAAGATGCACAGGATAGTATTTATCCTCTAGAGAAATATACTATGCCAGGAAAAGGGAAAACAAATACTAATAATGTAATCAGCAGAGGAAAAAAGTAGCATGTCTTAGATTATACACAGATAATGGATCTTCTAAATTATTAAGTCATGGAGCTACTGCCCCCTAGCCTGTTGATGGTGTCAAATGGACAGGAAACAATTTTCCAGCACTTTAACCCTTGCAATGTCAGGACAGATTGTGGTGGTTGAGTTTGCCGGACATTAACGCTCAGGGATTGAAAGGTGAAAGGTTAAAATCGGACACAGAGTTAACAATGACCCTTTGCATTTCAGTTGAACAGAACAGGATTTGCTTTCTATTATCACATTAAAAATCAAAAACCTGTCTGTATACAGTACAGGCTCATGATTATTTCACTCACCCACAAACAAACGGCAAGGTAAAAAAATGATTTTGGTGCGTTGGCAGTCTTTTATATTGGGAAGGGTTAAAGCCAATTCAAATTGCCAAGATGAGAAAAGTTACCTTAACATAAATCATGGGCTGGCATTCAAATGCTCACGCCACATTTGCTTGGAATTGAAGTTGAATAATTATTGCTTCTTACTTAACATTTTCATGAATATAATTTGCAACCACACCACTTTAAAATACAGTAAGATCTTTGAAGTGGAAGTGTTGTTTAATATTAAATGGTTTGCTGTGATTGTTAGTAAAATGTAGACAGGGCTAAATCGTGACTCAAGACTGGAAGAAATTATATCTTCCGCCTAATTAGCTTAACCCTGTGTCACTCAGGTCCTCTGACCTCAACTAGTGGTAATCTTTAGGAGATAGCAAATTAACATACTGAGCCACCCACCACTGTTGTTTATCAAAAGAGGAAAAGCTACTTAAAATGTAAAAAGGCAGATTGAGTATAAACCACAAATTAAAGTCAGGGGCTTCTAAACACTGTTGTGTTCTGTGTATAACATATTTTAGCTGTAACAATTACTGTAATAATGGTGTTTCTATATGAATGGACCTGGTTATTTATTTATTAAATCAACCTATACAGGTGATCTTCTAGATCTAGCAATATACATATAGATAGCCCTTGGCATGTGGCTACTGATACCTTTCAAAGGAAATGTAGATCCTGCTGGGTTTTTAAGAAAACGAGGGGAACTAAAACCACCTGATTCTTTCACACTGGTTTTCATGGTTCATCTTTATGTTGATTGAAGTACGGTATCCCTCAGTGGTATGATCTTTGGACTGAGTTTATTGTGCACAAAGGACTATGTACTATACAGGACTTTACAAAAAGAAAACTGTGGTCTCTCTAGTATGGACTTTACTAGAGTTGTCCACCAACCCAACAGATTCCATTTACATAAATATTAATATTTCCAACCAGCTCTCTGATGGAATTCAAAGACATTGTATGGTCAATGACAGCAGCAATATAAAGTGTACATACCAAAGCAAACCAAGATTCCACAAACGAGACAAACTCAACAATGGGTTTTTGAAGGAACTCAAAATACTCTTAACTTTTGCAAGGAAAAAAAAGAAAGTGACCTCATCAGAGATATTCTGAATGGAAAACTGTTTGGGTCAGACTGTTAAATGCTATAAAGTTCAACAAATGGGCAGGAGAGACCTTGTTAACAAACCAGCCACAGGGTGTGGCAAAAAGGGGATGAAGCTGGAGTGAACAAGCTTGGTGTTTAATTCATTTCTTCCAGATAATAAAACAAAATGCCACATGATCCACAATTAAACAAAAAAATAAATACAAGGGAATGTATTTTTGCAATAAATAATAATAATAATAATAATAATAATAATAATAATAATAATAATAATAATAATAATACATTTAAAGTATAACAATAAAGCAAAACTGAAATGGTAGAGAAATAAGGCCTGACAGCTTAATGTTTTAGGAGATACCTCCCTTGTAAAGCCAGATGCCTCTGTGATGTGTGTAGAGTACAAGTCTGTGTGGTTTTTTTGTGTAGAACCATAGGCCACCTCTAAGGACAAGTCCAAGACTGCAAGACTTTCAGGGCTGTTAATATTTTATTAGTACATAGAGTCTCATTTATACTGTTTCCATAATTAATGACAGTAGCATGGACACTGCCTTTATAAGGAGAGATCTCTGTCTGTCGGCCGACAATTGCTCTGAAACTATAGACCGTTTCATTCACCAGTACTTTGCCGCTAGTTTGTAGTGCTCTATAGTACGTACTGTTGCTTTAGTCATAGGTGTAATTGTTACTGCACTGTTAACATATGTTTTGAAGCCCTATATGCTAATAGAGTACAGCAGATCAATATTACCTTAATTATGCTAGTGGTATACCTTAGCATAGAATAAAAAAAAAAAAGGTTATGTCTTTACAAAAAAAGAAAAATCATGCAAATGTTCTCATTATATGCATGTGATAAAAACTACTCTACTATAGAAGATATAATAAAACTCATTTTCTCTTCTCCTAAGTTGACTGTAAATAAATAATAATACTATTAATTATAATTAAAATAAAATAAAAAACTGAAAAAATGTAGATCTTTCTGTCCTTGTCCGTCTTTGTAAATAGACTGTAAATAACAAAATGCTATGCATGCTGATACTCTATCAGTTCTTTCAGGTCATTTTATAAACAGTAATTCTCATAAGGCATGTACTAAAAAAAAAAAGAAAATGCTTTGTTAAACTGGACTCTTCAAAAGTGTCTTTGATGTTTTCTTGCTACCTGTTTTCCTGTTGTTTTCACTGTGTATTATCCTCTCATATTGCTTCTAATTTAATGTCTTTGTAAAGGTACATGGTTGAGGCAACAAATGTAAAAAATGCTAACCTTTGAAAGGCTATTCTACATAATAATGAAGGGGGGTGATGGGGGTTGAGTCTCTGCTCATGCTTACCAACCTGTGGTTATTCTAAACTCACCATCATATAGTGCTTACGTACAAAGAGCGAGTTGTTCTACAGTTTATTTTAAATGATGAAAGTCTAGGGCTGACTGCAGAGTTTGACATTTATAACCTAATACAGGAAGCTGCTTAAACTTAAACTTTACGGATGGCTTTGCCTGCATCACAATCAGAGTCTGATAATTGCCTGGACGGTATAACTCCCACTATGCCAGCCAACCGAGTACAGCTATAGATTTTTTTTTTTTTACTGGTTCAGATTTCTCACTTAAAATAGTCTGATTGAATCGGACTGAATATTCACAAACAGTGAAAAGGACGATCAAATCAGCCACATTACTGATAGGGTTGGGGAGAAAAAAAAAACATACACTATAAAACAGGGATTTTAGTTTATTTAAAAATGTACCTTGATTAGTGTATAATGTTTTTGCCATTTTTTGAGGTAAAACTAAATGTATGTCATGGATATTACCTGACTTTTACCTCAGAATGTATGATTGAGAGATTGAAGATATGGATATGATTGAACTGCCATGTTCTAAAAGTTATTGAACAGATTTTTAAGCACAGTGTAATGTGCAGTATTTCTATTTATCTTGTTTAAACACATTACAGGATTACAGCTCTCAAGTCACTTCAGAAAAACCACAATAAACCGCACAGTTGCCTCAGCCCTTACGAAGGAATTACATGTATCGTGATAAAGACAAAGACGAAATAGGCATTGCTAATTATGCTTTAGCTGAGGACTGAATGGGAACTGTTTTATAGGAATGTTTATTTTCAATCATGCAAGAACCATAACTATCATGACAGATGGAAGTGTCTAATTTTTAACCTGTGCTAAAGATATTTTAAATTTAATAAATAACCATTGTAACAATACTCACTGTCTTTTCTGTATTGCTTTTGGGGGGTTCTTATCCATTTTCTACTTTTTAATATATTACAGCCTCCTAAAATTAGCCAACAACGATTTCAAATTGATCAACAATACTGTGATAACAACATTACACTGTGAGCCATGCTGGAAAACAAACTGTGCAGATTTCAACATCCTAACTTGCTGTGGGCAACTACAGAACTTTTGTAGATGCATCACATGGGCCACATCATACACTTGAGGTCTATCCTGAAGTCGAGATCCTGTAATTGAACTTGTCGAGGGGAACCAGGATTACGGTAAGTAACCCATAGTTTTGTTTTAACAAATAGAACCGTCACATTACAATATGGATATTGAAACGTATGGTAAATGGTCATAATTGTTTTTAGTGCAACCTTATAAAATATCCAGTTATTTGGTAGAATAATGGTTAACACAGCAGCCAATATTTATGAAGAGCTTAAGGACTCTGTAAACCCCCCCCCCCCCCAGAATGGTGTGAAGAGGCGATCTTATTAGAGCCATTTACTCAGGTTTTGTTTACCAAGCACTCAACGGCCTAGGCCTCAACAAGCCGACAGGCTATTTGAGCGTGCTCCACACAGCTGTGGAGAGGCCTGAGAGACAGCTTCGACCAGATAAACAGTATGGATGACAGGCAGTTCAACAGCACAGGCATTCAGTCTGCCTAATGAACCATTTGGGGAAGATTTAAACAACAAAACACACTCCACTTCAGGCTAATTTGTTCACCCAGAAAGTTGCAATCGAGTGCAAAACAGATGAAAAATGCCCTTTCAGAGAAAGGCCTCCTGCTTTTTGCTCTCCTGAGGCCAACAATGATAATGTGAACTGTCACTAATAGCCTTTTCATACCTGCACACCCTAGCTGAGCCGATCCCTCACGGTATGGCTAGTTTCACACTTGTCATTTTGTGGAGCCAAGCAGAGTCGGAATCATGAAACTCTGGCTGGCAATATATCTGGTACTGGCTTGGTGTTTACAAAAAATAAAAGATCATAACAATAAAAGCGGGTCAACCCGCAAAAAAAGTAAATAATATGATTGAATGGACGCAGTTCTTGTTCACAGACCTGAAACTACCGGCGCCGATATGTTATTATTATTAAGGTTCTCCGGGGCAGCGCATCAAGTAAAGGCTCGCCACGTGGAGTGCAGGAATGCGTCCAATAGCCTGGAGATCGCAGGTTCGAATCCAAGCTATGTCATTGCCGACTGTGACCGGGGGTTCCTAGGGGACGAAACACAATTGGCAGAGGGATTAGGTCAGCAGGGGAATCCATGGCTCACCGCATACCAGTGACCCGTGTGGCTGATAGGGCGCCTGCGGATCTGCAGTGGAGCCATTCAGACCTGTGTTGTCCTCCGGCACTATAGGTCTGTTGGCTTCGCTGTGAATCCACAACTCAAAAAATGATGGAGTGGCAGGAGCACGTTTCGCAAGGACACATGTTTCAGCCTCCGTTTCCCGAGTCGCCGGATGGTTGCAGCGTTGAACTGGGATAAAAACAATAATTGGGCATTCCAAATTGGGGAGAAAACTGTGGTAAAAACCATTGGCAACAACTAAATTCACATTATATATATATATTAGTAGTAATTAATCTAACTTCACCTGCATTCACCTGAATTTGGAAAAAAAATTCACCTGCAAATCAGACACTCAAACTATAATTAATCAGTGGTCATATGTCAATTATGCAGCAATCAATATGGAAAGTTTGTGTTTTTCGCACTTGTTTTTAAAGCATTTAGAATATTAGATTAAAAGAGGGTTACAGCTGTAGTGTTTGCCTCATAATTACTGCAGATTTATCACAAAGTTTAGGCACAACCTGTATTCTGCTACATCAAATATGCTCGCTGGAGTAACTTTCAAATGTATTAATTGATTCAAAAATACAAATGCATCTTTATAGGTAAATTATTAAAAAAAATACACAAAAGTGAGTGTTTCAGGTGATAGTGATCTGCATATATGCTCTTGTACAACTCTTCTGAACCAAGTCTAGGTCTAGATGCAGCATGACAGTGGATTGTCACATCATAACTCTGGAACAAACTTATGACAGCAACAAGGAACCCAGAAAAGATCTGACAATGACATGTCTAGGTTAATATCGGTGTAGGAGAGGGATGTGTGGTAATACAGAACTGTACTGGACAGATATCTTACCAACCAAAAACAGCCATTTAGCTTAATACCAGAGAGGCGTGAAAGTTTAATTAAGACAACAGGCAGATGTTTAATTTAGATAATATCATATTCATCAACCTTTAGCTAGCTTGCCCTACCCACACTGTCAGTAAAACTAGATATTCCATTCAAAAACATCAGTTTTGGGTGGATTTAAAATACTGATAGTATGTAATGTGTCTTTTACGGGAAACAGCATGGGTGTACACCTTAAAGCCGAAGTGAAGATCGCCCACGCGAGACTGAGGGTGCAAGCTGTCCCATCAGAGGTGTGATGTTGTGTGTGATAGCACCATTCTGCTGCTCTCATGTTCCTGGGCTTGCGGACGGGTGGTTGGAGAATGGAAATGATCTGGGTATGAGAACCTCAGCACATGCACAAACCAGTATTAAAAAAACAGATGTGTAGGCGTTGAGGACCTAGATTGAACAGATAGGTGTGGGCCGCACCCTTCAGAACAGTCCATCCTTGATTGGACTGTATTGTCATATTTTTACCACATCTGTTATATTTAACTGTAAACTTCATAAATAAGTTTTGGATTTTACCAGATGTGAATTTAATGAATTTGTGTGCAATTATTTATTTTTTGTTTCTAGAATTTACTTGCAATGATTTTGTGGGAAGGGGAAAAAAAAAAAAAAAAAAAAAAATTTTAGATCTCTTTGACCATTTTTACAATATAATGCAAGAACTTAACTGCGTATCACTACACCACCAAAATCAAAGAAAACACCTGTCAAAATACCTTCTGTCATGGAAGATACAGAAGACGTCAAGGTGTCTTTTCATATCTTCCAGTTTATATTAATTTGCATTATGAGTCAGTTTGCTATTTTAAACAAGATGCTGTTTTGGTACTTTATTTGTAGTACATACCAGTAATTTTCTGTAACTTCGGTCGGATTCAGTCTTCAGATATTTGGTTTTATTTTCCTCCTTTTAGTTGGTATCGGCCTTTCAAATGTGGATATTTTTGTATTTTTTGACAGTATTTACATTACTTACTACAGGCGATGTCTTAACCATCCGAATCCCGCCTTTCTTCAATGTCTCTTCACCTTTACTACTGCCACCCGATTTGACTGTAATCAGTGCATTCAACAGGCGTAATCAAGACACATCAGATGCATTTGAATAGTCTGTGTGGTCCCCCATGAGTCACACATAGGGTCAGCACCCTGTACAACTGAATTATATATTTTTGGCTAAATAATTATAGAAACATTTTATACTCAATCCAGAGACAATTATTATTAACTTATTTTACATATTTTAGAGACATGAGTGATATGCTTGATGTCAGATATTATTAAAAATACCTTATTTTTTATTAAGTAGTAATTCTAAACATAACACCATGAATTTCATGAAGGTGTGGAAAACAAAAGCTGAAAATATCTGAATTTTATCTTTTGTAGTTTTTAAAATATTATCGTATTTGGAAAATAAATGCTGTTTAGCTTATTTGCATAAGTGTCGCTGATGTCACTGAGACGGGCAGAACAGTCAGGCCTGAGGTTTTTCCTTTCCTGTAACAGCATCCCTTGGCGGGTGTTTTCTCGAAGGTGTTTTTGACAAAGTTGTACTTTGTGATTTTAGACACCATTATAAAGTATGTCTTTAAAGTGACATACACCCAAAAATACTTTTTTAAAGGATTGCTCTGAAACACGCAGGCTGCTACTCTGATCACAAAACACTTTGAATGGAGTGTCTAGGTGCTACGCTTCCAGAGATACGACCTACAGCTTAGCTTAAAAATCAATATTAGGGGCATGTGCAGATAGCTGCAGCACGGCAACCAAATAAGCCACAAACCTGAGCCTCTAGATATTGTCTACATGTCCCCCGATACTATGTGCCCATTTGCAGATTTATAGGACATTCAGACAGCCTGGTGTAGTTGGTCTTATTTTCATATAATGAAAAATACAGCTTTTCAACTCTTTGTTGTTTTCCTAAAAAAAAAAAAATTTGGCTGTATGGATCATTAAGAAGATCTGGAAACACACTCCTATTCTGATACCAGAACACTGAATGGAGTTTCTAGGTGTTTCTGTTCTAGAGCAATCTTTTAAAAAAAAAGTGTTTCTGGGTGACGTCTGCCTATGGGAAATCTCATTATAATATTTTGCTGTGAAAAAAAAAAAAACCTTCGCGAGGCACTTGAGTGTGGTCTCTCGTTAGCTAAGACCCTTAGGAATCTAACGAGACCACCCACAGTGAAAAACTCCCAGGGGTCACTTAGTTACAGGAGAGCAGAATAACTAAAAGGTGATTTGTTTACATAGGCCTCAGGCCTGACTAGTCTTCCATAGAAAACAATGTATTTTCATAACTATGCGACTATAAGGACTGTGAACATCAGGGTAGTCTCTTTTTTATATAATTTTTGTGCATCTAAGGCGATCACCCACAGTGAAAACCTCCCAGGGGTTGCTGAGTTACAGAAGAGAGAAATAACCAAAAAGTACAAGTTTTTGGGGTGAAACTCTCGAACCCAAGCACCTAGAACCACCATTCAAAGTGTTCTAGACTCAGGGGGATGCCAGAAAATACCTCCTAAAACGACATAGTGGTACCCCAAAAACTCAAGTTGTGATGATACTAACACCCTTTGCCGAGCCTGGCACCTAGAACCATGCAAATGGTCCTCCCTGTACGGCCCCGCCCAAAATAAAAATGAAGTTCCTAACCCTCACCTAACCTAACCAGAGATACGCCCCATCAAAAATGCCCAAAAAAAGTCCCTTCTCTGGGTCATATCTCTAGGACCCCCGGGCCTAGAACTCCCGTTGGTTGGTGATGTCTGCTTTTGAAAAAATGGAAATTTGTCACCCCTAATCTGAACACACCCCTAAATATTGATTTTTAAGCTAAGTTGTAGGCTGGATCTCTGGAAGCGTAGCACCTAGGTACTCCGTTCAAAGTGTTTTGTGATCAGAGTAGCAGCCTGGGTGAAGTATGCCAGAGCAATTTTGGGGTGTATTTCACTTTAAAGACGTGCGTTATCATTTATTTTATAAAACGGTAATATCTTAAAAACCACAAAAGGTAACATTCTTTTGTTCTCCACACCTTCATGAAATTCATGGTGTTATGTTTAGAATTACTATTTAATAATAAAAAAAAAGACACATGGTATTTTTAATACTATCTGACATCAAGCATATCATTCATGTCTTTAAAATATGTAAGAGAAGTTAATAATAATTGAATTGAGCAATTAGATAATAAACGGATTGAGCATAATATGTTTCTATAATTATTTAGCCACAAAAACATAATTCAATTGTACAGGGTGCAGTCTGAACATCATTCAATGTGTTACTGATCCCATGTGCGACTCATGGGGGACCACACAGACTATTTAAATGTGTCTGATGTGTCTTGATTACGCCTATTGAATGCACTGATTACAGTCAAATCGGGTGGGTATAGAGTATAGGGAGTGAATTACCTAGCAACAATGTTACATATCATATGCAGCAAGGCAGGCACCTCACAGATACACAAATAAGCAAGTTATTTTTTGATAGTTATTTAGAGTCAGAAAAATGGACTGAAATACATCTGAGCAAGGTTTTTATAGTTGTTTAAAGTAAGGCAGTAAAAGGCCAAGCTTTGATGAGTATGTTAATGATCTCTTTCTGTGTGTGTGTGTGTGTGTGTGTGTGTGTGTGTGTGTGTGTGTGTGTATGTATATATATATATTGTGAGCAATTAGCTGAACTTCACAACTAAACCATGCACAGCAATTTGATACAGTATATTGTTTTCTTTTCTGTTTTGGCTACATATCAATTTAAGTATCCATTTTTAATTTTTATTCAATTCCCATAAACGCCTATAGTACATAGTCTATTTCCTCCCTTTTTGACTACATTATTAGAACCCTTACTCAGGTTATACATCTTGTCAGTTTTTCCTATTCAACATCAATCTTTCTAATTTAGCATCCCAGCTCTGAAATATCTGTATCTGACTAAAAAGCTAAAATAAAAAAACAGAACCAAATGAATTGCATCACAACAAACAGGGTCTGTATTCTTTAAACTGGTAGTTATATTGCAGCTCCCCCCTTGGAATAAACAAGGCAGCCCATGTCACTTCATCTTCTCTGATACTGAGGCAGGAGGGGGAGTTTTCCATTCTCTCCTAACCCTCAAGCACCAAGGGAGGAGTGAATAAACCACATAGGAGATGAAAGATTATCAATTTTCTTCACAGGACAAGTATTAAATGAACCCTTATGATTAGACTCTCTTATTCCACAGTCTGTGGCACAAAGCTGCAAGACCTTGCGTCTAACCCCCCCACCCCCCACCCCCCGTATGCATTCAATCCTATTAAAACTGGCTTCATTATAACACACGTTACCTATAATGGTTTCAAAAAGGCAGCTTGCTCCCAAGAGCAGTGTTAAGGTGATGGTGGAGTGTGCACTTCTCAATCCCAGAAACCCATTTCCATATTGCCATGTTCAGGGCAGAGTAATAATGATGTGTTTCGAACTCCTGTGCAGTGGCCATGGCTTCAACCATGTTTCATTACTAGGCACATGACAACATTTTCACATGAACACAGCTGCCATTTCATTTTAATCGTTTTTATATGAGAAGGCAGCGTGGTCCCCTATTTTCAGTGTTTCAGGCATGTGGGTTGTAGGCATATGAGCTGACTAATTGTATATAGAGCTGGTGTTATTTTCTCCTTCAATTATATAGTCCAGGGCTTCCCAACTATCGTCCTGGGGACCCCATGTGTCTTCTGGTTTTCATTCCAACTGAGCTCTCAATTACTTAACTAGACCCTTAATTGAACTAATAATTTCCTTAATTAGACCTTTTTACTTGTCTTCAGTTCTTAAACAGTTGCAGATTTCAAATTAGTTGTAACATGTTATATGTAACTTGAGCTCTGCAACTTTTTAGGAGCTGATAACAATTAAAAAGGTCTAATTAAGCAAATTATTAGTTCCATTAATTGTTTCATCAGTATGCACGTCTATAAAGAGGTATGTGAAAAATACAGCAAACAGGGGTGGGGTTTGGCTGGAGATGCAGTACTGAGTGTTCTTTAGCGATTCAGTGCCTTTTAAACCTGTTTTACTCTGAAAAAAAAATATTGTAAACAGCGTGTGTAAAATAAACAGCGCGTGTGAAAATAAATTGGACCTGACGCGCCTGACGAGTGCTGAATAAATGGACTGCAAAGGCTTAAGGGTCTAGTTAAGTAATTGAGAGCTCAGTTGGAATGAAAACCAGAAGACACATGGGGTCCCCAGGACCAGGGTTGGAGAGTCCTGTTATAGTCTACTAGGTAGTGGAGTGTTTGCTTCACATTGTTGATTGACCTTCGGTTTGGTCGCTTGACCTCGTTATACTCCCTACCACTAGTTGTACAGAACTGCCAGCCTGCCGTTAGCAGATCATTGAAATAGTCAATCATCTTCACTTACACTGCTATCGAGGCTCACAAATGTCAGTAACCTTGTTTATACAATTCAGGGAGCAGTTTTGAATATATGGACTCCATACGATCAGAGACCATAACTCATGCAAAAGTAGATCATCATGACCTCGATTAGATTCACTACAGAAACTTGTGAAAAGTGGAATTCATACTAAGTTTCAGCACAACTGGATGTGTGCCTCTGCCATCTCTGTTTCCAGAAACTGGGAATGACCAAATGTATAGGATGGTTCTGACAGAAAAAGCCCTTTCTGAAAGCATCTGTTAATTCCCAATGTGGAGGCTGTTATTGCTTGTATCCCTATGTTAGTTGTGTCTGAATACACTTTTTTTTTTTTTTTAAATAAGAAAAATAATTAGAAATGATAGCCTCTGGGTTGATACAATATTGACCATTTAAACACAAGGGGCACTGTACAAACACAAAACAGGTCTGTCACTGCTAGGGTTAATTGACATAATTATATACTCTACACAACGGGTGCCCTTCATAATGTATCCATCTAGAAAGTTTCAGCTGAATACCATGGCTTTTCCAGCATACAACAAATCACAAAAGCAGAGATACAAATTAATGAAAACAGCCTGCAGACTTGCAGCCCTGTATGAGGCAGTAACATCAGAAGAAGTGGACTGAAGCCAAAACCCTGCTGATGCAATTATCGTGATATGTTGTTAAAGACTGTCTTTTCTAAAAGTTATCTGCCCAAGAATCAAATAATGTATTTTTTTGGTGGTGGCCTGCAAACCAGAGAGGAGTGAGTTATTACCCCAACCAATCTACTAAAGCAAATCTAACCTAAAACATATCACCTGATGTTGTTTTAAAGGGGAGGCTTCAAAATGATATAATACTCCTGGCTTGTACCTTAAAGTGATTGCAGCTAAAAAAAAAATACATTATCCATGCCGTACACACTCATTCACTATATACTGTAGGTCTGAAATATGTGGTGGATTTAGCACATGTATTTTCATTTTAAAACATAATATCTGGAACTACACGAGGTGAAAGAAATTTCTGTTTTCTGATAGTCTTTCTTGGAAGAAAAGGCAAGTAAAACTGGCAAGTTAATTTTACTTCATGTAGTACATTATAAAATGAACATACACATATGCGATATTTCGAAACTGCATAGATGAAACTTAGTCAATGCACGACAGATAATATTTGTGAAACTATTTTATTAGCATAAGTTCTTGTGATATGATAATATAATAATTTATTCATATGTGTTTCATTCAGTATATCACATGTTATAAACACAAAAGAATGATGCCCAATTAAGAAAAGTAATCTTACTTTGGAGCGCCTTAAAAACAGCTTACGATCTGGTGGATCCCACCTCAACTGACATATATTATTTATCATACATATGTTGTATTGGCCTCTCAAAACAAACATACAAACAAAAACAACTAAAAACTGCACAGCTATCAACCAGGTTAAAGACGGCCAGTAAATAACTCAAAATAAAGCAAACAGGTTTCAAGAAAGAAACCAGAAGTGAATGATGAAGCTCAAGGGGGAATAAACAATGTTTAAGTGACAATCATTTGTCAGTCAAGGGCTTGATTTTTCGTTGGTTGCTGATAAGATCAAGCATGTGTCAGTTGGCAAGTGTCTTCTGTCACACTTCAATGTGAACTGAACTGCGAGGTGTGTGTGTGAGTGTGTGTTTCGAGGAGAGAGAGAGAATGGTGGAGGGGAACGGACATGAAGCACCCAAGGGGAAAACGACCCAACTCAGAAGGACTTGGGCAGCCACTGTGAAACTATTTCATTTTTATCTTCCAAAAGGACTTCCGAGGTGATCCGAAGAACGTAATTATTTTCACCTAATAAAAGTAACATATGCTAAGACAATAAAAGCTCTTATTGGACAGCTATTCATTAAAATTGGTTGTAAAAAATAAAAAAAAATCTGGAATGGGATGAGATTTAAAAAGTTTTTTTTTTTTTTTTAATAGATTTGAACATTGGCTCCTCTGGCTTCTTTTAAAGAGGCAGTACCCTCCCTGTATTGAAAACTAATATCACATTAGTGAATATTGAAAGAGAAGCTGGGAGTTCATTGTCAGATTGGGAAACAACAAGCGTTTAACCCTGCTTCAAACTAATGTTTTTTAAGGTAACAGAGCACTGTAAGAAGTATAGTGTAGGAGTACATTTTAACAAATTATTTATTTATATTATATATTATTTATACAAAAAAATCGTCAGTGATACACTGTAGTGGTTTGTGTGGAGTATTAAGTTCACCCAAATTTTCTACGTGTTTAAAGATGCACTTTTATAGAAAACCTAATATTCTATATATATATATATATATATATATTATATATAATATATTATATATATTATATATATATATATATTATATATATCATTGCTTTAAAAAAAAACTTTTACTTGTTGAGAATGAAAGATTATTTTACAATTGCACTTCTGAGATCAATTCACCTTTGGGGTCAAAGCAAGTCGCTGAATGACCCGTAAATATTTTAGGATATGCTGTACTGTGCTAGATTTTTTTATTTATTTTTTTGGCTTAAATCAAGATAACATCTTTTTGTCTAAACAAGATGGGCCAAGCTGTTGTTTAAACACAGCCAAAAATATTTTTAACAGTCTGTCTAATTCTAAATGGATAGGCAGTACACCTAAATTGCAGTCTGTTTCTGACAATTTGTATTTGGAAGAACACAGTACCATACAGATTCCAAAACGCCAGTACTTTAAAACAGTGTAATTATTTTTTCATCATTTTTTCATCATTACTCAAGAAAGACCAGGTTTAAAAAAAAAAAACTTAAAAAAAAAACTTGCATCTCCAAAGCTTCTTTAATACAGTAGTACTGATCTAAATCTTTCATCAATGCAGCAAATACCTATGAACCAATGCACATGGTTTCCTACAAAATAACTGCATTCTTATTGCATTCATACAAATCAATTATTGCTCATATTAACTAAATATTAACACTGTGCCTGTTTATGTCTTTAGTTGTAATTACCTTGCATTACACTGGCAATAGCCGAGTACATATAGATATATATATATATATATATATATACACACACACACACACACACACACACACACACACACACACAAGATAGGTTTGCTAGGAAGGGTTCAGAGTATCGGTAAGAATATTATACATGCTTTCAGTATTGTGAATGATCAAGTTAATTCATTGACACTGTTTTGAGTTATTCATTTTACCACAAAAAAGGAAGATAAGTTGTTCAGTATAAATGCACTGTCAAACATGATGTCACCTGCCACATCCTATAGCAGGTTACATTGTGATCTCATTATCCAATACAGGATGACACCACAATTGAAGACAAACTTCACACAACTTAAGAAAAAGCAGAAGTGTGAAGGTTCATGTTGAGTCCCTATTTAGAAATTCAAAAAAAAAAAAAAAAGAATAATAATAACTCCATACTGAAGATCATTGCTTGAAAATAGAGGGGCATTAACAACACAGTACTTAGACTTTCATTACATTATTTCCCTGCTTTTTATTTTCCTTTACTGATCTGGATTGCACACCAGGGCCCCTGTCCCCTACCTCTGCAGGTGTGAAATCACATTACAGCACCCTCTCTCCCTCGTTCTCTAGCTACAGAGGACAGACGCCAAGCACGATTTAAAAAAAAAAGGTATTACTGCACCATTAAACGCTGATAGTAATGATATTAATTTGCCAAGACTGTGTCATTTTCACAGGAGAGTGACTACCAGAAAACATTATGAAAATGTCCAAGAGGATTGGTAATTGAGTTGATTAGTGTGACCTTGGTTGCGAAGGTAATAGGAGAGCGACTGGAGCGTCGACTGAGTTATAACCCCTCTCCCCTTCGTGCTGGAGTATGCTGCTTTGCAATTTGTTTGGGGTGAATACGAGCCATGCTCTCCCGCTATGACAGAGTAATACTCTGTGACTAGCCGAGCTTGTCTTGCTACTTAGTGTTTTTTTTTTTTTTTTCCAGCCAGTAATGAGGGTGCTGGGACCAAAGCTCTGCTCGCAATAAAGGGGTGCAGGGGGGCTGCTCTGGGATTAACCAATTCGAAGCACACACAGCTTTGCATTTAGAGTAGATGTGTGGCGTAGGTGCTCAGATAAATGATCCCAGCAAAGCCCCTCAAGGCAAATTTGATTCTAATTTCTCAGATTTCCTCTATACACACATTATTAAAAAAAAATTCTCAATGCCCTGCATAGTTATGTACAGTACAGTGTGTGCTACACTCTATTACAGCCTCATATGAAACAATAGCATATATTTAGGATCTGAAATTGAAACACTTGCTATGAAGGACAAGACTTTGATAGAGGGGTCACATAGCCCCCTTCAAATTGTTTAAAACACTGCACAGACTCATCACAGCAAATAGCCCTAGCTGTTCTTTGGGGCTCTACAGCACATTCTGTTGTGTTATGTAAAATGATTCTCTGTCCATCTCCTTGTATCAACTGGATTTCATGAAGCTTCTACAAACAATACTGTATAGTAAGTATATTCAGTGTTGATCATGTCAGTAATCCCACAGTGCCTTTTAGTTATTTTATTCTGTCACACTGAATAAGGCCCATTTCAAAACCTCTACAATCACTCTTCAAATAGATCTTATGGTTAGCCAAACTAACCTCTACCTCTATATAGCATAGTACAGTATATCAGATTTTGATAGTCTGTTCAGAGGTTTGTGCAGTATAGTGGCGAGCAAAAAGAATACAATATGTTTCCAGATGTATACATTAAACCTACTGCTGAAGTTTGCTCTGCTGTACATGGCATAAGGTATCCTCAATCTATTCAATCACTGCAATTCAAAACTAGAAAACATCACTCCACCTCTGCCTTTGCTGCTACAGCCCCTACATTTACCTATGAACATTTATATTATTTTTTTTTTTTCCAGGGCACCCATACAGAATTGTGTGGAAGGTTCAACAAGGGCCAAGTGACAGACATTAAAAGTTAATTTCCATCACTTCACATATATTGGATTGAATCAGTTTAAAATACCCTTGTATAGGCTACAAAAGGTACTCATTTAAAAATGTGGCAAACTAAGGTAAAATAGTATGCAACCTGTATATAATGTAGAAAATATTACCAATAATGTAGATGATGAACTGTATTAATCAAATTGCTGCTGATTAAATGATAAACCCTGGTATCTGCCAACTCTCAGCACAGATATGACAATAAGCTGTCTCTCACTGGGGCTTTCCACTTGCCAAATTAATTTCTTACTGCATACATACTGTTTAACTGGTTAGAAGATCCTCAGCACTGACTTCCGGACAATTAATAGTTCATAATTAGCCTAATAATTACATTTACCTAGACTGTCGCTATGCTTACTGTACATGGTGGTACAGATATGAACATTTTTTTTTTAAATTATAATACAAGCAATATCAAAGGTAGAGGACACAGTGCACAAAGCAGTGTCTATCATTAGCATACTTCATTTAATTATGATGCCTGTCTTTGTTCTAGGAAACCTAACTGCACATTTTTAACTTGCAAACCTGACAAGAAGTCATTAAAATGACTTTTTTTCAGATAGAGCCCACAGTACATATTTACAGTGTGTCTGAATTTTCCTTACTCCCCAGGTGAGCTGTGCTGGCCTATACAGTTTATCACACTTGCCTTGTACTGTAAATTGCATGACAGATTATTCTATTCACACAAATTAGTTTAATTATTGCAAAGTGTCATTTAACAGGGGTCTATGCAGGAAAATATGGTCTTTTGAAACACTTGAGAGAAAGGAGAGCGTCTTCAGTGAGTCAAGGGAGAGTGCATTATGCCAATTAAACAGTTGGTACAATGGTGCTCCTTAAATAATAACCACCTCTTAATGAATTAATTATATCAGTAAGCTTATAAAAAAAACTCACCTGAAATTATTTTTAATTGAAAAACAAACAGTCCAACTTCAACAGCTGCTTATCAAGCTGATCACTTAGAACAAAATCTGACACCTACAGTAGTGTCTAAAGCAGCCCTGGAAGTTAGTGAATGCTCTTTGCAGTGACTGAGTTACAGACAGGTACTGTGTGAAAAAGGGGCGTTCTAGCCTATTCTAAGCCAAGGGGAAGGGGTTAAATAAACACACAAGTCCCTGCAGGTCAGTATTATGGTTTTAAAGACGTGTAATCAGCTATTGTATATTTTTGTCTTTAGCTGCTTCGCAATGCACATTGACCCCACAGCTAGCAGGCTCTGACCACCGGAATGCGAGAGGAATAAATTAGCACTGACACTCCGATATTTAATTATCCCGCTGTCAGAGCCCCCACCTTCTTGAAATTCATTTTAATAAAGTTTTCCTTTTCAAGGTTACATCCTCGGGAGTCACCTTCAGTGACAGCTCAGAGGTCTTCTGCACAAGCAGGGCATTCTTCCACCAAAGAGCCGGTCTGTCACCCGCACTGATGGGAGGGCTTGATAAGATGCAGTGATGTACGCCGGTCGACATCATCTCTGCCCCCTCACCCCCACTCAAAATCTTTTCAACCTAATCCTTTGAAACAACAATATCAATACTTTCAAAACACCATTCTGCACAATTGCATATTGTACCTGGGTTTATGCTTCCATTAAATATAAAATGCCTGACAAGATGGCAATATGCAGTATAAATATGTATTATGTTGTATTGCTATTAAAAGCAAATTCCGTTAAGTCACTCGGGGGGGGGGTTGTGTTCACAATTAACTGTCAACAAGTAGGTTACTACATCTTCAAACCATGCTGCAAAAAATCTTTTTTTATTGTTAATGGTTAGAAATCTACTTATAAATTAATATATAAACAACTTGATGTAAAGATTTTAAACAAATTAAACACGATACAAATTAAACCTGATGTGATACTGTAGCATGTCGGGTTGGGTAGTACATAAAGGAGAACAGGTCACTGTCTCACTCAAAGCACAATTAGGATCATGTATTACAGCCAAAAACACTGCATTCATTCTTTAACTGTTCCATTACCATACAGCAAAACCTCTGTAACAGTTATTAGCGGTAAACCAAAAACTTGCTTCAAAATGTTTTCCACCCAGTATTGTTTATGCCTGCAGAGTGATTGACTGAGTAAAATGGGAGAGCACATTCACTTTGATAGCATCTGTCTATCTAAAGTCCACAGATTAAAGAAACAGACAGTGAGGTCCACCTGGACTGATCCCCCTCCACAGTCTCCAAAATCTTATGTTTAAAATAGAACACCTCTTTAAAATATTTAAAAGGTATCTAAGATGTTATGAAGCAGACACCAGAAAACTATACAGCAGTCAGTCTGAACAAGGTCCTGTATTGGATACAGAGCAGACGTGAGAATGTTCCACTCCGGATCGCGTGCGTGTGTATGTGTGAGAGAGACAGACAATTCTTTCCACTGAAAGATCTTTTCTAATATTGTTTGTACAGTCAGAAAAGCAGGAGGGTAATTGATCTAAATTCAAAGGACTGCAGAGACTTGCATTGCATGTTCATGTTATTGATTTTAAACCTGGTATCTATTAACATGCTTCATTCAGAAAATGCCATTTTATTTATTTATTTATTTTTTATTTATTTTTTTGTGTAACTTTGTATGCTTTGGCTTAATGTATTATGCAGGAACACACTAAGTCTTACTGTAGTGTGTTTAAAGGGACGTACAATGACTAAACACTGTGTGATTGTTAAATTGTTAAATTGAAGATATCTTGTAGTTTGTTGTGTGAGGTTTCCAGATTATACAAGGTCAGCTGGCCACTTTAAAATGGTAACTGAAAAACCATTCATGATAAGTCATGTGTAAGAAATCTAATCACCACATTTTTAAAAATGCAAGCAAATCTTATCCTATATACAGATGTTATCCTTCTATAAAAAACAAAAAAAATTATGTTTAATAACAGATCTTTGTTTCTGTGTTTCATTATGTGCTTCCCCTTTATACGACAGTCTTTTATACTGTAAGCAGATTATAAGGTAGCATGACCATGGCTCTCATTTGCCCCACAATGCCATTACACTTGAATTCTCCTTATAAGTCAGAGCACAGCATCTGAACTGTGGCTCCCAACTACAGCATTACAAGGGGAGCACTGTAATAAGTTATTACGCATTGTGTAGGGTGTCTCTTATTAAAAGAGACAGCATTTTGCACAGTTTGAGCAGCCCAAACTGCAAGCGATGGCAGACCCTACACACAGTGTATTAATATTAGGTGGAGGTGGATTAGCACAACTGGTTAAATAAAAGTGTTCTTGCATTAAAGAAACGATAACCAAAGCTTCAGATCTTAATAGCATTATTTTTTGTTTGTTTGTCAGCAACTTTGCAAAATGTTTATAATCACCATGTATACTGCACATCAACCAGGGGTCTGTTTGAAACTTTCAAAGGAGACTGACAAACAACCATAATGCTTGCAGTTTTTCTTTGTATCTAAGATAGCCAGGCCTTTCTTTATCCAACAGCTTCCATGCAAGAGTGTTACCTTTGTTTCCACAACAGAATGCACCTGTTTCCAATGCTCAGATACTGTGTGCTAGCAGTACACAGACAAGGACTTGTTTACATTGCCTAGCACTGAAGACAGACACACATTTTCCAGCAATACAATAGATCAATAACAGAAGAAAAACAAATGGAAAATTCAGACTTCTCATATGCAACAATCCAATATCAGAAAGACTATGGGCCAAATATTTCCCAGAACCATGCAGTTATCTAAAAAGTAACACTATATATATATATATATATATATATATATATATATATATATATATATATATATATATATATATATATATATATAGGGGAAGTTAGCAGGCATAAAATGTTGTTCCTGTTATTAAGCAGTAGTATAATCGTAACCAGTGTTATTTAAAAATAACAGAAGCCAGTTTTCACTTTAGTGAAGTAGGCTACAATATTTGTTTTCATTAAAAACTAGTTGTTTACTGAAATTAATGTTCAGCTTTCATATAGAATCTTGTTGTGCACTACTCGTTCAATCAAATCAAGTACTGTAGGCATTTGCTTGTATCGTTCAAAATGTTTTTCAAATCAAGTAAGCTTATTTCATTTGTGTATAAAAAAAATGACAATAGAGTCGCAATCCTTCTTTCGCAGCCAGTGTCATCTGTATGTCACGTAAATGGCGAAGTAATGAAATGTCCCTGGCAGTGGACTGTCTCTGTTTAGCGCACACAAGAACTTGCAGAATGAATAGAACTGTGTTGAGAATTGTGAGAAAACACACTTGAGAGCAAAACATTTTACGACATTTTTAACTTTCATAACTGAAGAGTTGCTGGGGCTATACCTCGTCAAGCCCAAACAATGTGTTTTCATTATGCAAAAAGTTGCAGTGGTTATATACCGAGAGAGAGAGAGAGAGAGAGAGAGAGAGAGAGAGAGAGAGAGAGAGAGAGTATTGTGGTTGATTTTTTGTGTTAATTCATGTTAATTTATCAATTTCTGCAGTGCTGCGATAATTGCATTTTTTCCACAACACTTACATTTCACTCACTGAATATCCGCAATACAGTAGCTGCTAACATGAAAGTAACTTTATTCACTAGACAGAGAGAAATAGAAGGAGGGAGAGGGACACTGTAACAGAGGGCATTTGGTACGTGGGTAAAGGAAATTCCACCAAAGGATGTTTTAATTGATGATTTAAATTGTGCCTGAAAAATATAGAAGGGGCATGTCTGAAAAGTCTTCTCTTCAAATTGACTGCATTGCTTATGTGTCTAGAGGGAGTTCAATTGCTTTGTAAGGTATTCAAGTGTAATCAATAGTAACACATTGTCCCCTCCAAAAGAAGGCGCAGAATAATAATAAAAAAGGATAATTCGAGACGCAGTTAGCTTCTCCTTCGACCCTCGCCTGACTGAGAGGCAAATTGCATTAGAAAATGACATGCCATTCATCTCTGGCGTAGTTGCAGGAACATTTAGCTAATTAAATGATTAATAAATTTAACACCGCTTTATAATTTCATTTGGTCGTGTTTGAAATCACATGGTGCCGCTGCATGTGCGCTGAATGTGATGAGGTGGGTGTAAAGGGTTTCGAGGACTGCCCCTGATAATTGAGATTAGTCTATTACAGCTCTGACCTTTTTCATCTTTTATGTCCCCCATTAGAAGAAGAAAAAAAGAATACTGCATTGATTAAGGCTAGATTCACAGCAAAAACGTTAGAGGAAAATGTAGTCTTCCATTAAAAAAACACACTTTATTTTATATATATATATATGCTTATCATAAAATGGGCTGATAGTATTTTACAGAACCCTATATTCTTTTCTTTTTTGTCTAACTCACCACAATGAATATGGTCTCTGCTGCTGGGTATTACAGAGCTTGTGGTCTGGAAGGCCAGGATCAGGGATGAGCAGTTAGGGTAGGCAAGGTAGGCACTGCTTGTGTTTAAATAAAAATTTTAAATATGTATATATTTTTTATATTAGTTTATTATTTCGTTTTTTGTGTAACTGCCTATGAAATAAAGATTGATAATGCTTTTCTGTTTACATGCTCAAGCTCTGTGTCGGAGGAACATGACATCCACAAAACCTGCCTCTCAAGCTGCTTCTCTTTGCCCTGTATTAAGATAGAATCTGTTTCCCCTTGCAAAAGGCATTATACGGTTCTAACCCCTCATCCCGTTGTACGTTGTGCAACATCAGGGTAACAGGCACTTTAATGCATATACTGTGGGACTTTGGGGACAGGTAGCCGACACCATTTTTGCTATTATCGGGAGGTGACACAGGACCCAGTCCTCATCTTTGTCTCAAAATTTCGTCTTTTCAAGAAGCAACGTAGACAGTGGTCGGCCGGCATGAAAATGATTGTTCAGTGCTGGCATTTTCCTCATCAGCTCTCCGTGAAACACTGGCTACAAACGATTTTAGACATTATTTTTCTGGAGATGTCTTCAGCCAAAGTCAACAGAGCTAAAGCTGCTACCATACAGATGTGGACGGACTGTAATTAAGAACTTACTATTGTCTTGACCTATACATATAGCCTATTTATTTCTTGACAACCCATGTAAGGGGGGAGGGAGGGGGGGGGGTTCTTACTAATGTTCTTCTGTTTGTTCTGTACAATATTTTTCAATAAAAATGTAATTACAAAAGAAAAGATAAAATCTGTTTGCGCATGCATGTTTACTCTTCTATGTACTCTAAGGGACGAAAAAAGCTGAGGCCGTGACTTTTGATTCTGTTTGTTCTATCTGTGCGAGCCGTCATCTACTTTTTATATTCTATGTTGTGCTTGTATTACCAACTGAAGTTCTTAATTATTTAAACTACAGTAATATAGGGAGGGAAAAAACAGTACTGTTATGTTTATTTGTTTGATATTGTGCGCCTTTGTACAATATAACAAGTACCATAGAACAAAACTGGTTTGTATTTTATGCATTTGAAATAATATAATGTGTTTCCAATAATATGGCCTGACAGTAATGCCTACCCAGAGATTTCATCCACTGCATGCCACTGGCCAGAATATGCAGTAACTTACAATTGTTAAATGGGTTTGCACTGTATGTAGTGCTAACTGAAACTATTTTTAAGTCATACGTAAACCATTTAAAAGCAGGGTTTGTGTAAAGAAATGTCTTCTAATCACATTAGTGTAAATACAGTATATATATAATATATATATATATATATATATATTATATATATATATATATATATATTTATATATAATATATATATATATATAATATATATGTGCTATATTAGATATATTCTCATTTTAGGACTTCAAGACAAAGGGGCTGAAGTTCTGTTTCCGCATATTTTACTTTCCTGTGCTGCAAGTCATCCTCACTCTGGTAGAACACAACAATCAACAACAGATATAAATCAACACAGATAACTTTTCACATCCAAAAATAAAACAAGAACACCAAATACAAATAAATAAAAAGAAAGAAAACAAAAGTTTACGTGGTGATGTACAACACAACTGCTCTGAGCATTGTTTGAAACAAACAAGCCCAGATCACAGAGTTGGGTGTCAATAGGGCCATCTCCCTTGGGGCCCCGGAGAGGCGCTTTGGGTTAAACCAAGTCTTTAATCTCTGGAAGGATTAGTTTAAAATCTGCTGCAGCTGGACATGTTTTGTGGCTTCAGAAGACCAGTCATAACTGGCATTCCCTGCTTCAAAGAGGTCTTGATAAAGCATGGGAAGGCTGGGACAAATCCAATAGGTTGGTAGCCTGGTCTGCGGGAAAGATGAAAAAAAGATCTACTGCGCACAGTCCACAAAACAACTGGCAAGTATCATGTGTTTTGTGCAGTAAAAAAAAAAAAAAAAACATTGACAAGCATGCTAAAGCTTTATGAGGACAACTTTCAAAAATATATATGTGTACAGTACAATACTGGCAAACATTCATATTCACAAAACATTAAACTGCAATTAACACAGTTTACTGTAGTTAACAGACCAAAATGTCTTGATTGCAAAACTAATAATTTTATTTCCTGGAACAAAAATAACTGAACATCTTTGAACATGCCACTTTTTTCACCTGACAACCTAATTTTAGGGTAGAAGTACTTTGTGGTCGCCCACTTCCCTTCGTACTTCTACAAAGGGTGGACCCTTCCCAGTTAGGTTTACTGGCAAAAACAGTGTGGGAAAGTTGAATCACCCACACAAACACAAGTTTGTGTGCCTCACCTTTCCTGTACTATGT
The DNA here is from genome assembly GCF_017654505.1 of Polyodon spathula. Lineage (NCBI taxonomy): Eukaryota > Metazoa > Chordata > Actinopteri > Acipenseriformes > Polyodontidae > Polyodon > Polyodon spathula. The sequence goes on from NC_054554.1 coordinate 8,459,719, forward strand.
AAATTTACAACCACAAAGGACATGTATTAAGAAAAGTTTGAAAGGCTGTCTTCCTTTTCATTGCCATTTTCTTTCAAAACATAATCTGAATTTACCACCACAGTAGTTAGTGTGTGCTTTAAGTTTCCTTTTATTAGAATTATTTGCTCAACTGTATTAAACTATTTTAGGTTGCTATTACGTACTATATGGAAGGCAGGTAAGTATAATTGCTGTACACTTATATTATTGGGGTTTTCTTGTAGCTTCAGTTTAATTTGCCTTAACTTAAAATGAGTCAGGTGTTTTATAGTATACGCTTCACAAATGAAAGTGCACAAAAGGTTAACACTTAGCACCCAGCTAGTCAATAAGTATAGTGCTAAAAGCTTTAGTACCCAAATAAAGCATGTTAGCAGAGTTCAAATGACACTGATTGTGTCTTTTTCCTTTCTTTTTTTGTCAGCTTTACACATAGCATTTTAGTCAAATGCTACAACAATAGTACTGCAGAAAATATATATATATATATATATATATATATATATATATATATATATATATATATATATATATATATATATATATATATATATATACACACACACACACATATATATATATATATATATATATATATATATATATATATATATATATATATATATATATATATTATATATATACTGTGCAAAAGTTTTAGGCAGGTGTGAAAGAATGCTGTAAAGTAAGAATGCTTTTAAAAATAGACATGTTAATAGTTTATGTTTATCAATGAACAAAATGCAAAGTGAGTGAACAGAAGAAAACTTGAAAGCCACTTCCAGGACTCCTTGTTCTTCTTTACGCTGAAGATAGTTCTTAATGACTTTCGTTGTATGTTTGGGGTTGTTGTCATGCTGCAGAATACATTTGGGGCCAATCAGATGCCTCCCTGATGGTATTGCATGATGAATAAGTATCTGCCTGTACTTCTGAGCATTGAGGAGACCACTAATTCTGACCAAATCCCCAACCCCATTTGCAGAAATGCAGCCCCAAACTTGCAAGGAACCTCCACCATGCATCATTGTTGCCTACAGACACTCATTCGTGTACCGCTCTCCAGCCCTTCGGAGAACAAACTGCCTTCTGCTATGGCCAAATGTTTCAAATTTTGACTCATCAATCCAGAGCACCTGCTGCCATTTTTCTGCACCCCAGTTACTGTGTTTCCGTGCATAGTTGAGTCGCTGGCCTTGTTTCCACGTCGGAGGTATGGCTTTTTGGCTGCAAGTCTTTCATGAAGGCCACCTCTGACCAGACTTCTCCGGACAGTAGATGGGTGTACCAATGTCCCACTGTTTTCTGCCAATTCTGAGCTGATGGCACTGCTGGACATCTTCCGATAGTGAAGGGAAGTAAGCATGATGTGTCTTTCATCTGCTGCAGTAAGTTTCCTTGGCCGACCACTGCATCTACGGTCCTCAATGCTGCCCGTTTCTTTGTGCTTCTTCAAAAGAGCTGGACAGCACATCTAGAAACTCCTGTCTGCCTTGGAATTTCTGCCTGGGGGAAACCTTGCTGATGCAGTATAACTACCTTGTGTCTTATTGCTGTGCTCAGTCTCGCCATGGTGTATGACTTTTGACAGTAAACTGTCTTCAGCAACTTCACCTTGTTAGCTGAGTTTGGCTGTTCCACACCCAGTTTTATTCCTCCTACACAGCTGTTTCTGTTTCAGTTAATGATTGTGTTTCAACCTACATATTAAATTGATGATCATTAGCACCTGTTTGGTATAATTGTTTAATCATACACCTGACTGTATGCCTACAAAATCCCTGACTTTGTGCAAGTGTACCTAGAAGAATTGAAAGAATGCTGTTTTGAAGGCAAAGGGTGGTCACACCAAATATGATTTAGATTTTTCTTCTGTTCACTCACTTTGCATTTAGTTAATTGATAAATATAATCTATTAACATGTCTATTTTTGAAAGCATTCTTACTTTACAGCATTTTTTTTACACCTGCCTAAAACTTTTGCACAGTACTGTATATATATATATATATATATATATATATATATATATATATATATATATATATATATATATATATATATATATATATATATTTATATGTATGTCACACACACAGTAAGGTATAAAACCAAGCTTCCACTTTGCATTCCTGAAAGTATCAAACACAACACACAAAGTATACTACTGGGACACGGATTATGATGTTGTTGAATGCAATAACTTTTTTTTCCCCTCTGTTTGGTTTTACTGAAAAAAAATGGCGGACTGTACCAAAAAAGTGCCAACAATATGCAATGTTTTTTTCACGGTTGGTGTTACGTTTACAAAAATGTGTTTGGGGCTACAAATTCATTTTACAATTAGGCCAGATGGCTACTGGAGACAAAAAAAAAAAAAAGTGTGTGATAACTGTAGTAAATTTACTTGTCAACACGGTTGTTTTGGCTTTGCATAGTTATCAGCAAAAGTGCTGCAGACTTTACTGACATTTACAGTCTTGCTTGTAACTTTATTTACTTTCAAAATCTGATAACCACAACTGCTATCCATACTGTATCAAAAGCTGTTTCTTATATTTATAAGATAAACCCTTCCAATATTACAAAGTTTTGTCAAAATTTTGCCATTGTGTGAAAAGCTATTAACGACCAAGGCTTGGTGGTTAGAACATATTTGTTTATACAACAGCTATATTAAAAAAAAAAAAAAGTCTGCTTGAGCTCTTTGAGCTGCTGTTGTGGGAAACAAAAATCCTAATAGCACTGAAGCTAGCCATATGTTATAAACCTGAATAATAAAAGAAAACGAAGAAAGTTTATAACTACATGCAATGATAGTTGAGCAAATTAAAAGTCAGTAATTCAATCCTTGCGTTTAGATTAACTCACCAAAGTGCTTAACCTTCTATCTGAGTTCATGAAGTCATCTGAAGCCTTGATTCAATTACTTTGTCACCTGTCTCAAAGGGCAAACATACATAACTACATCAATTTCAAACAGTCCTAACATTTAAGCTGACCTGGGATACGGGATGAATTTATCATTCTGGTGACAGGGATAGTGGAGGCATCTGTTCATATGTGACAATTTAATGAGAGAATCAGAAAATGTGGATCTTATGAGGTTCCTGTCTGTAGGTCTTTACGATACATACACTACGCTTACATTTACATAGAGTGCTAATCTACTTTGTAATGATACTGAAACCATATGTAGACCATACTAGAATATCATTTAGTATGCAGATGTAAAAATCTTTAGTGTAACAAATACACAAAGACCTGAACATTATTACAAGCATTAAACTAAAACAAATATCTGATTTATGCCAGTTCTTTTTTTAAAAGTACAATATGGTATGTTTAAATCTTCACTGATACTGTATAATAATGCAAGGAAATACATTCATAAACCACCAGAGTGATTTACATTTCCTGCCATGCTAATGCATTATAATGAACACAGACATTTTTACAAACAATATACATATTAATGCCATTCCCCAAGATTCTCTTGGCTTGCTTTTTACGTGTCTTAAAGTCAATGTAGCTTATAACATTCAGGTGGTGATTACAGTAGAGATTGCAAAGTCATCCTTCAAAAGGGCACGCAAATACTCCATTAAGGTAGGTACATGTTTGGGTTCTAACATGCAAAGCCTTCTGGATTTCTTGCATCCCCCCTTCGCAGTCCCCATTAGCTTCTGTTCTAATCCTCCTGTCACATTGCCTGGAGGCACTGAGTGACCTCTCTCCCTTGCCTACCCTCTATATTCTCTTAACTTCACACATTACTATTAATGAGTTGTTTTGACCAGGGTCACTGAAGCTGTACAATGTAGATATTATGGATTTAAAACTGGGGTCCAGACCAGTGCTGTTGAAAATTGCAGATGATGGCTGCCACTGTGTAAACTTGTCAGCCCTCAGAACCACCTTGTAAATGCTTTACATTGAAAGGTTTGTGAAGCTCAACCTTCTCTATTGCAGTTAACCAGCTAACTGCCAGGAGTCTGTACCCCCACCAGTTTAAGCCAATTTAGACTGTAACCCCAACTAGGTTTAGTTTACTAAACTTAAAAAGCTGAGTAAATAGCAGCAGAGAAATTTGGTAAAACTAAGATAATGATTCAGTATTTTTCTGGCTTAAGTTCTGTGTATTTTGACTGCATTTTCTACCAAAGGTGCGCCATTTTCCAAGTATTCCCTTAGAACCCCTTATTAAATAAGATACTCTACTCTACTTTGGATTTCAAGGAGCTAAAGATGGCTCAAGAACTATCCATAGGACAGCTCCATTTTAGGGTACATTATTTATTCATTTTTCTTCTTTTTGTATCCAAAATAGTGGCTAATAAACAGGGTGAACATATATGTAGAGCAATTACTGTACAAATAAATTCACAACAACATCGGCCACCACCCAAACAAGAAAGCCAAGTGGTTTAAATATTCTCTATCAATTGTTAAAAATACAAAACAAAAAAACATGTACTACTTGTAAAATAAAATACAGTTTTGTGCAGGCCGGTGGATTTTCTGGCTCACTATTATTCTGTTACCAGGACGCTACAGAGCTATAAGTAAATTGTAGAGGCCTCTCCCATGTGATTCACCACATCGTTTACAACCAGTTTAGAGCCTCAAAATAAATATAGCATGAATCTGTCCCAAATTTCACTCAGGAAAATAAAACAAAAATTAGAAGTAATTTCATTCCTACATAAATCCTAACCACTGTATTATTCAGTATGGTTTACATTGTACCAGACTGAAGTGACAGAATGAATACATCATGAACCTTTCTCAAATTTCACTCGGGATAATAAACTTTAGGATTATCATTTTGGAATAGTACTTTATTTACCCAACAGTAGGACTTGTGCCAAGCATAAACACATAATCATGCGAAGACCTTTACATTTTTAACAAATCAAAACCAACTTGAGTTCTAATCTCAATAGGTCACAAATCAAAGCAGGGTTGCTATAACATTTCAAAGAGAAAAAGTGCACCAAAACAAAACTGTAAAACTGCCTTGAACTTGGAACTGAAGCAACAAGGTGCCAACACAATGACTTTGGAGAAATGTAATTTGCCTCTGGCAAAGGATTTTTAAAAACGCGTTTGACATGTCACTTTCACAAAAAAACAGAAGCCTGCAATCTATTTATATTCATTAAAGCTGTTTGTTTTCACTAATTGCAAATACAGCAACATCACTCACAATTGCTAAAAGACCTGCTAACTTTTTCGTTCATCCAGAACTTCAAAAATAAGTCAAAGAGAAACCAGTCAACAAGAAAACAATTGAAGTAGAACAATGTTTTGGTAACACTGTTGTAGGCCAAAACATTTCCTTTCCTTTTGTTTAACTTTTTCTTTCCTAATCCCCTCCTTCCTCTTGTCCAAGAGGGAAGCTCCTGTTTAAGTGGCAAATCTCTCTGCAGAGAACATTTGTTAACATGTTAAGCTAGTTGCTAACAGTTAATAAACAAAAAAAATAAATAAAACTGCTTTATAAAAATATGCGACCAAAAATACAGTATGGATACAGACACAGAGAGACAGATGGTCTGATATACCATAAATAAAAAACATGCCCACAATAGGGTCAGATCTTTTGTGAAGGGTTAACTGCTGTTAAGCAAACCTGTCACTTCCACTAAACGACCATTTTAAATTTCTTGCAAAGAAAATCACAAGGTGGTATGTGTTATCAAACCAGAAATGCAGGAACATTTGATAATCATTTATTTTCACTAAAAGCCACCAGGGTCTCTCAGAAATCTAATTTTACCTCTTTTAATCTTCTCCTTCAAAACAACTTAAAGCTTTTCAAACCTGATCTCTTCAAGAAAAACATATAGGAAATGGCTGAGGGGCTTGTGGTGTTTTGGGTGGGAATACTTGCGGATTGTGTGTTTCTTAAAAAATATTTGGGAAACTTTACCTGACAGAGTATGTTTAAAAAATAAATAAATACACCCTCATCTCTCTCTCTCTCTCTCTCTCTTGCTCTCTCAAAAAAAAAAAAAAAATACAAAAATCATATATGAAGAAATAAAGTGAAAAGAAAACTACAAGTGCTTTTCAACTTTATTGTATATCTGGACAAAACCCAGTTTCAAAATAATCACTTCTTGGAAAATGTTATTAATAGGCCAGGTTTCTAAGGTTCTACTTTGAAAATTTCTCACTTCAAAGACGCCTTTTGCAAGTGTATTGAGGCACGGTCCCAATCTCCACAAATCTGCAGCCAAAGATTATGTACACATCACGGCACACCTGGCACCAATTAGGACGTGAGTTCTGCACTGTGCTGTGAAAACAGCTTCCCTGCCTTCGTCACCCCTTTCCCTGTAGAGTTACACTGAACTGACAGCGCTCAGGCCCGTCCAGCTAAACTGCAAACAAACACACACACTCTAGGGCAGGGGCAAAGGTCAGCCATGTTACTCTGTGGTGTGGAGAGCCAGCAGCTGGGATTTAAGGTGTGCAATGGGGTGGTGGGAGTGACACGCAACTTTTCTTTTTGTTATTAGTGCATGCTTGTGTGTTTCAGTGTGCATGTTTTCTTTTTATTTAATATCTTTCAAAAACTGAGCTCAGCTTCCTATCCAAACCTAAACAATTATGGTTGGAAAAAACTGCTCTCTTAACGCTGCTGACTATGTGCTTCCAGATGTCAGAATCAGCTCCCAGCACCAGTTTAAAAAAGAACAACAATAACCTACCCATGTTCTAGACCCCTCAGTCAATATTGTGCCTTTTGGTCCTTACCTTTGACTGACAGTTTTTGATTGGTCTTAAGTTTTCATCTTGATATTAAACATTGCAATAAACAGAATTGCTTTAACAATTCACTTCTTTTTAGTTATTAAAATTATTTATTTTGTTTAGCTAAAATTACTTTAAAGAATCAACATGGGTGTACTGCAGTGAAAACTGTCTGGAAACGTTTGGATATGCTGCATAACTCCACAGATCATTTTCTATTGCTGGAATAAATACTTCCTTCATAGTTCTATTACAAGCATATTCACATTATAACCTACATACTGTGCAGTTTTACAACATGCCTAGTTAAACAATGTAACATTTTATAGCTAGATTAAAAATAACAGTAATCTACATAAAAATGTCATTTACGTTCAAAAGGTTTTTTTCACTTTCTAGTTTGTAAAGTAAAAATACAGTAGGTCATCTTAAATATTTCGACACTTATTTCTGTACATAACTATATTTTCAGCACTACAGATTTTATTAGTCCAAACTTTTATAAGAAAATCATTGTAAACTTCTACAGAAATACAAAGTTCTACAATACTGGTAATAAATGCCACATTTGTTTAAAATGAATTGAAAGAAAGCCATTGTTGTGTTAGATGTATTGGTCTACAAATGAAAAAAAGAAGAAACAATGTTTAAATTGGTACCGTTTATTGGACAAAGTTTTGAATAGGTCCATTTATCAGGAGGATTTGAGAAAAATAGTGCATGTTTTTATATTTTGCCATAATGCCTTTAGCTGTGCTTGTGAATTGCTAGAGGGTCAGTTTGTGACCATCCTCCAGCTTTTAAAGCTGTAGTTTAACCTCTGGCCTGGCGGGACCCCTCTATGGAAGCTGACAGTCTGATCTGAGGCACAGTGCCCTTCACAATAAAAGATGTTCAGAGATGTGTGCAGTTTTTCGACCTCATTGAAATTAAGTGGAGAAACAAAAAAGCAAGGGTTGACAGTCCTGGAACCCCTTAGTGCTGTGTACAAACACTTTGACCCCTGCCTGAGTTCTGAGGGAGGCTTGGAAAGCAAATAGCCAACTGCCAAGTGAAAAAAAATGTGTCCTTGCCTTGGTTCAACAGATGCACCCTGCAATCTTAGAGTGTGTGAGTAAATAAAAGCAACTGGCCACAGGCACATTTAAAAAAAAAAAAAGATAAAATCTTCACTGACTACCACAACTAAACTTTGTTTTGCACATTTATCAAAGCTGTGAACTTAGTTGTTATATACACACAACTAAACTACACAAACTGGAGTTAAAAAAAAATGCAGAAAAAAACATTGTCTACACATTAAATCATATATTTAAATACTGTATTTATAGCTTTGGGGCATAACATTGTGTACAGTTGTTGAATAAAAAAATATTTTGGTAGATCTGCTTTCTTCCTTATAGATCTTCCTCAAATTTGGGATTTCAAATGTATAAAGTCAGAGTAACACTTTCACCATTTAAACACTTGTGCCTTGACAAGTGCCACGTGCACCATAAACATTTTTGGAATATTAGCAAACCAGAAGTAATGACTCCACTGGCGTTGTGAACTGATTTCAAATTTGTGTGCCTAGGTGTATGCTGCATAGAGCATACCAGTAAACTGACATAGTGTCATCTAGTTGCATTTTCTATAAAGGGTATCTTCTGGTAAATTGGTAGTGCGATTAAAATGTACAATGCAAGATTCACAAAGAATACTGGAAGTATGTCAACACTTTTCTTTAAGGGAACATCTAAGCAGTTACAATGTCTGTCTGTCATATCTTAATGAACAGTTTGTCTTTTCTGGATTAGACCCTCCTATCCAGCCTATAAAACAAATATTATGCAAAAGACCACGTGGCATGTAACGAACAAGGTCACAGACCTATACAAGACCTAGAGCAATCAATGGTTAGTTGGACATACCGTGTGTAGTAGGGGCACGATAGCAGTTCATCTGTGTCTTTATTTTTTAAAACACAGTTTTCCATGTAAAATGCCAAATTTGGATGTAACCTCGTTGCTGAAGATCACCCGTCAGACCAAAGCAATGGGTGTTGCCAACCTACTAGACCCTAGGGACGAGGCACAGCCTGGCACATCATTGCAGCACTCCTTGTCGGTCCTCTGCCAAGATCGGCAAATCAGCACGTGTTTGAAACAGGGAGCTTGCTAACGCATGACTTACTCTGCACGCGGCACTGCCTTTACTGGATGAGACACTGGAACCCTGGAACGTCACATCCATCAGGTCGTATAATTACTGATTGGTCTATGTGCAGTTAGAAGCGATAAGATCAGAGGTTCACAAAATAACTCTGGAATTAAATGTTCATTAAAAACTATGTCATGCATTAATAACATCATAATGTAGTTTTTTATTACATCTGTAATACATAAATCATACTGCATTTCCTACACACCATCTGAAAATAAACAGATTAGCTAAGATATCAATCCAATATTTCCTTTCCTTGCTCATAGTCCAAAACTTTAATTACTACACATCTATTGCCCGCCACTTAATGATAGCACTTTTATGTATGCATGAGTAATATGACAAATTAATGATGTGCAGTTTTTTAAACCGATGAATATGTCATCACTATTGCTGTTGTACCTGTAATTTAGCAGATGATAATTGTAATAATCATGGCAATAGTCAATTGCATTGCTTTGGTACTGTGGTTGTTGGCATTTATTAGGGTAAGAGCTGGCTTCAGACAGCTCCACTTCCTTCCCAGGTTTCCATTATCCTGATGCGTTACCGAAGGTCAGATCAAACCACAGTAAAATGATCATATTTATAAAAGCAAAAGGTAATAGCGAGAAAAATGATGCCTGGGATAAATTTCTGTTTATAGAGAAACTAATGGATATATCAATGTGTAATGGTGACATATTTATGGATCCTTTTTCATTGCCTAATTTATTCAAGCTCCTAATTCTTTTAAAGTAATACTGTCCTTTTTCCTGAAAATTCCCATTTCCAGAACCTTTCTTTCAGGACAAATTGCGAATGCATTTAACCAAAGAAAATTGATTGGCTTTTTAGTTTTTACTGTGGAAGGCTACTTGGAATTACATCTCTATCGAATTTTGTGTCTCTATCCTAGGCTATAATTAATATACAACAAAGTAAAAGTGAAAAAAAAAAACTAAACAAAAAAAAAAACTAAACAAAATAATAGTTTTTTTCAACCAGTGCTGTTGCAGACTCCAAAAGTCTTCACAGAATGGACTTAACACTCAAGATTTGAGAAATAGATTTAAAGCCTTTAAGGTGTTTAGTGTTTGGTATTCAGGATTCACACTGATTCAGGCAGAGAGAGTTAAGCATGAATAAGCGTCCCTTGTGTTCTGTACTTGCTTGAGCCAGTGGGTGAAAACTGAAGCAAAAGAAAAATAGAATGAACAAATCTTCTCTGGCAAGACCCAAAATATGATGTATCTACTTTGGCAGTCAACTGCAGATCATTTTATAAGCGGATCAGCAATAATATAGGGAGCAATGAGGGAGGGTACCTGTGACCCTCAGAAACAGAAGGTCAATGACCAAACAAAGGGATAACATACAGGCATGAATAGCATGTTCCCTACCAAGATGTTTATCATATCTTTAAAGAGAAAAAAAGATACTTACTTCTTTTAACCAAATAAAATACAAAATGGGATAAAGGGTGCTGATGAGAGACAGAGACAGAGAGAGAGAGAGAGAGAGGAGAGAGAGAGAGACAATATCCCAAAAGAAGTAGAAACAGATTTGGGGATTTAGTTGACACTAATCCATTCACACACCATTGTCTTCTTTCAGAGCTTCAACTGGCCCGCTTAATCCACCCGCACTGATCCTATTGGAGACCAGCGAACTCCTCAGCTGGCGTGACATTAAATATGACAAGGTTATCACTTAATATACTAACACCTACCAGATGATTTATGTGTCTCTGTAAGCCCCTTTCTCCTGCAACAATACCTATTTTCTGAATATGATTGCCTAATTTTCTACTCAGCTATAGGGCCCCTATTTGATTATACAATTTTTAAAGGATAAGAAACTCTTAAAAGAAGGGCGAAGTTCACATCTGTGAGTATTTTATTTGGCCTCACCAATAGAATGGGAAATCTATCTTACAAGTGCAGTGGTACCCCTAAAATGTGACGCATTTTCCAGAAACATACTGTACTGGCGGTGGGTTGTTTATTGCTTGTGTTGCCCCAACTGTGATCTCTTCGTAACTGTCAAGACTCACCTTGGGGCACTGACTCTGAATTATGGCTCATTCCTTAAGGTGTAATGTTCTATAACAGGGACCTTGAGGAAGACGCAGGACAGAGACCATGAATGCTTTTTTTATAAAATGGCCAGTGAGGGTTTAGGTCTGACCTGCCCATTTCTCAATTATTACTACCTGTTATTCTTTCAGGAAAGTCTGTTTGCCAGAATGTTCCACAGAATCATCATCTCCTTGTGAAACATCAAATTTGTTTATCTTCTAGTTGATCAGATCTCTTGTCCTGCCCATTGTGGCTTGCAACAGGGAGGTGCAGTTTTTATATATTGCAGAATATATTTCGGGGTTGCCATTTAAATAGCAACGTAGTTTGTCAAATTAGGAACAGCTCATTTCCACTGAAAAAAAGTGTATGTTTCTTTTTTTTTGTCGAACATTCGTATGTTCTAAAGAAAAAAATGGTTATTGTGGCGTTATTTTTTTTTATTTATTTTTTTTTACAAATCGTATTGACTATATTATTTAAAATAAATAAATAAATAAATAGTAACCCATGGCAGATTGTGATACAAGTTACCAAGCCTACTGGAGGGGACGGTGAAAAATCCCATGAGACCAACTACTGTATACCGGTGTACAGTGGCTACTGTATAAATATAAAGATTTAAAGGCTTTCATGGAATTGAATCAAGTACATATACTTGTATCAGCTTGAGTCGCTATCAACTAAAATAATGAGTTTGAACTGTTACTTATAAATAACACTTGGGGATATCTAAATCTAGTTATTTGCCAGCTGAGGTAGTAAACTGAAATGCCCTTGGAATAAATACAATTTGGGACCTTAATGTGCATCTATATAAAAGCAAACTAAAAATATACTGAATTCACAATAAAGTTATGTGCATGTGCACATACAGTATGACTAGCAGTCATGCCATACAAATAGATACTGCTGGTGTATAGTTCTGCAAACATCAAAAGACATGCAGTGACAGCATAAATGTTTAAACTATGCTAAGGACTTTTGGGAATGCTATCTAGTTTGCAAGAGGTTCCACCCCAAAGTAGACATTATTGCAAGGATTTGTAGACTGCAGTATGCAAGGTCTTGGAAAGCATCAGCTCTCCCCCATATTGCTGATCTTGACTTGAAATCATTGTTTTCTTTGCTCCTCTTAACAATATCTCTTTGTCGCCCAGACTGTAAGATTAGAGGTCACCCCGTGCTTAGAAATGACAGTTGGTAGCAGCATTTCTTAAAACAAAAACAAACAAAAAAACACATTCATAAAATGACATTCAAATTCTGCTAGCTGTGGATGTCATTCCATGCCAACAATATAATTATTCCATCAAATGTATAATTCTAAGAACATAAAAGCTGCACACACCTTCTTACAATCAGATATATAACTAGATTTGAATATCTTCATCATACAATAAGACTCTAACATTAGAAAATGTAACCAACTTACTTTGTGTTTATTTCTAAATTTGAGCCATCACCTTGCCCAGACCAGTGTTAACAAAGATTTAAGAAAAGTAAACTTACCTGGGAGCCACATAGAAGTTTCACCCCTCATATTAACATTTATAAGAAAAATACATCTTGTGTAGTTCCCAACACAGGTTCCTGAATGTTTTGTTTAACAGTGGCCAAGATGTCATTGTGTGTATCTTTGTCGAACTCCAATGCCACTTAATTGCTTTGGGTGCATTGAGGTACTTTTTTGGGAGACGGAATCGTTTTCTTACTTATGTAGTAGAGACTTAGCTTTCACTTTAAGAGACCCTTCTACACCAAAAAAAAATAATCTTCAAATCTCAGCTCAATGCTATACTGTTGTTTTCCCACAAAACCAATGTTAAAGCCAGGTTGCCTCCCTGTATTTCAGGCACAATGGTACAGTAGAGCTTTAGAAAAGTAACAAATTGTTATTTCACTGAGGGGCAAACTGCCAGACATCAATTGACAAAAATATTGTGTTTTCCAGATAGCTAATTTTTAAAGCCAGCGGTTAGTCCAAAAAACACCCCCAAAAAACAAAGAAACAAAAAAAAAAAAAAAATTATAATTTAGCAACACAAATAAACAAATTAATAAAGTAAACGGTCTTGTCAAATGGTCAGGAAGTAAGGTTACACAGGGTCTACTTTGAGATATAAAAGAATTTGGGTCAATAATCTAGAGTAACCGCTGTGTCCTAATTACAGTGATAACACACAACAAACCTGCAGCTTTCTGTTCCTCTGTAAGGCGACTTACAAATATGTTGACTGTTAAACAAATTACATCTTGAGTTGACTACACAGTGCATGGACACTCACATATTTTTTCTGCAAACACTATTACCTTGTTCTCTGTATAGAAAAGTTATCCCAATTTCGAGAATTACCCACACATTACTCAGAGAGCCAATTTATTACTTCCACCAGAAAAAAAGGAGTCTGACACAGTTTGTGTGCCAGCTTCTTACAGTTCAGAGGACCAGGATAAAAGTTTGGTGTAAGCCTGATTACTGTTCCAAACCTTTCACACTTTTACACATTGCTACCCAGAGTACATAATGAAGTGTGACGTATCATGCAAAGTAGGTAATGGGGTGTGAAGTCATTAGTCCTGCATCTTTTTTTTTCCATAAGTAATTTGGTTTTGGGCTCATTAAGAGGGATGGTATGGGTTAAGGAGCTGAGAATGGAAAGCACTTAACACAATATTACCTAAACATCTGCTCTCCAACTAAAGGCAGCTATAATGGGATATCCCAATAAAAGTTACTTTTTTGTGGTTGAATGAGAAGATGTGAACCACGACAGAGAAAAGCAGGTTTCATTGTCCCAGATAAAATGGTTCTATTTGACACAGAATGGAACTTTACTGGTTAACAACAGGTGTTTTAAACTCAAATGCTATCAAATGTTGAGGTGAAACTGTAACTAATTCCAGCAGACACATTTTGACTAAGGCCTCCACCAGTGTTACATGTTATGCATGTGGCAATTCATATATAACTTCTGACTGCTTGAACATGTTTTGAAGTAATGAGTTTTGGGGCTCAAACAGCATGTTTTTAAGGAAAAGGTGTTTCAATGGGGTATGCTTTTTTTTCTTGTTGCTGTCAGTCAAAGATTATTTGTGTCGCTTGTTTGGTTGGTGCTCCCATTGGTGGTGGATGATTGTAAATCTTTGTAGAGACAGATTTATTAAAAGTGCCTAAAAACCTTGAATTGTGGGTGTTGTGGAGTGATTTAAAACAAGACATTTTCACTGTGATTTTCAAAAGTGGCAAATTAAGAACAAGGTCGCAAAGTGATTTCAAAAATCTGATTTTGGTCACAAAGTATATGGTTTTTAAATATTAGATTAAATGAGTTGAGTATTCACTTATTGACACTAAAAATATAAATCAAGTGTTCTTATTTTACCCTTTTTGAAAATCATGCTGTTTGTGTTTGAAAGTGGTCTTGGGGTGCATAGGAGTCAAATATGGGTCAAAGGTCAAGTATAATCTTAATGTGCCATTTTGACGCCACTACTGTGGTATTATGCCTTTTTTTTCGAATGGCTCAGGATGCAAATATAGCCTTCATCCATGTATTATAAACATATTCATACTCCGTTATTTATAGACAGATGAACAGAGATATTTAGGACAGCTGTCTATACCAGATCATCCATATTCATAAACAGGTTTAAGAATAGAGGAAGTGATAGGAAGAGGCAAAGGAGAGCAGATGCCTACCCATTCTGAAATTCCAGTTATTCCACCTTTCCATGTTTGCTACCAACCTTACTTCAACTATAAAACTCATTCCCAGAATACAGCAACCTGGGGTTAACACACCAAAGATACAGAATTGAAATGATCCTGAAAAAGAAAATACAGCCAATGCCGCAACCACAAATTCAGGTGTGTATTCCCTTTTCCATAACTGCAGTCACTTACACCAGGAACACCACAGTGGTTGCGCTATAGGCCAGATTCTACACTACCCTTTATTAAGATGCACACCTAATATCAGGTTAGCCTGTTGTCTGCCACAATGATGACACTGAGACGGTGTGACGTCAACTCTACAAGATGCCTGAAGGAGCTTTCAACCAATCATAACTGAGTGTTCAGCTTCACTCTGGTCAAATGACAAAGCTGTTGAAAGGGGTACTTAAGTGATTTCCACTTCAATTTTAAAGAAGTATTTTGTTTTGTAACATTTATAGGCTGTTTTGTCCTTAACAACAAAAGCTGATAATGTTGTACACTAGGATACAAATTCTGGTCCTGGATTTTACCTTTTGTATGAAAAGGTAAACTTATCATATCATACTGGCCACATGTTTAAAAAAATACAACAACAATAGAAAAACAAAAAAAAAAACATTGTAATTGTTCATTTTTGGATTGTTTGAGAAAACACCTGAAGAATCCCAGGTGTTTAATTGCTCCCAGAGGCTCTGTAACCTTTAATTGATGCTTTGTGGAGTTGGCACATGATTTGACAAACAGCTGTATTCCTTAGGCATGTGCACGGCTGGGAAAATGGCCCTGTCAGCACCTGTACAGCCCTAGATTTCCAAACAATCAGGACGCAGCTGGTAGCCTGAGCAGATCACTTTCTAAGACGAGGCAAATCTTACCTTAACCAAACCACCAGCTGGAAAAAGAGACAGCTTGGCAGTGAATTGAATCTTGGATATCACAGAGTGCATGTCTACTAGAGCCAGGGGCAT
The DNA here is from genome assembly GCF_017654505.1 of Polyodon spathula. Lineage (NCBI taxonomy): Eukaryota > Metazoa > Chordata > Actinopteri > Acipenseriformes > Polyodontidae > Polyodon > Polyodon spathula. The sequence goes on from NC_054554.1 coordinate 8,475,455, forward strand.
ACTAAACACTAGCAGTGTTCCATAAAGTACACAAAACAGTACTGAATATTTAGTACCAATAGAGTTCCAATACTTATTGGATGGTAGAGTACACCTTTTTTTTCACATGGGTTACATTAAATATTAATTTAATCATGCAAGATTTGCAGAAGAAAAGCCTAAGCAAACCCAGTACATACAGTAGACAAAGCCAGCAAATAGAAACCTATGGCATTTCACAGGCTGATTAAACCATCCCAATCCATTGCTGGAATTAATGAAAAGACAATGGAAAAATACAGTTTAACTAAGAGAAGCAGCACAGTTGGGCCACAGGGGTTAATATAAACCTCTGCCGCTTTACGTGTGTGTGTGTGTGTGTGTGTGTGTGTGTGTGTGCAGAAACCCCTGAAGTGGCTCTCTAAAAGTCTGTCCAGCCTCCCTTAATTATTTTAATTGCAGTGCTCATGCCAAGGCAAAGAATCACCCCCCCCCCCCCCCCCCCCAGGCTCTGGCTGCCTTACCAGGAGGCAGCATTGATGCTCAGATTAATCTGTCAACATGTGATGGAGCTGCAAGTTACCTGTCAACAATATTTCATAAGGAGACACAGGGTGAGGTGAGACTTTTACATAAAAAATGATAAGAGTGAAACAGTGAAGCAGGAAGGGAACTGGCTGGCTGGGTGTTGAAACAAATTGGGTATCCAAAGGTCTGGTTGGTACATTACATGTCAAAGTTAACTGTCCAGGTACATCCCTTCTGTTGTTAGGAAAGGGGGCATACAATTATCTCTCTGTTATTTTTTCAATTTACTATGCAGTATGTTTCTGTTTTTATATGGGGTCAAACAGCTCCTTCACAATGAAACAATACATATGATTGGGGCAATGCTCAATATATGTTCCTAATAAATTGACCACATATTTTCCTTTACTTGGGAGATACTTGTCTATGGTTATTTCCTGTGGAAAGCCTGCATGCTGAAGCACTGACCACTTTAAAGCAGGAATAATATTTCCCTATTTTATTCTGTCTTCTCTTGGTAATTAAAGTATCTTTCTCCCTCAGAGAGTGCTGGGAACATCACAAAACAAAGGCTTCCCTTCTGAATTTCTCAAACACTATAGGAGGGCTCAGTGCTTGAAGTATCTCATTAAAGCTATTGACATTTTAATTCTGCTGAGTGCATTTAAGATCTCTGAAATCAGTCTGAGCTGCCACAAGTTTTTGGTTGGTTAGATTTTATGCTACATCAGGCTTAACTAAGCTTTTAACCTGTCTCTTTATTATTAACCTTGTATCTTCCAGTGTTTGTAAAAGTGGAGCTTTATTTCAAACTTGCTTCCTAATAGCGCAGATGAGTGTTTTATAGGCTTGCATCACCTACAGATTTCAGTGCATTGCGTTAGGTTAATATACTACCCACCTCACTTCCCCACAAGTACACAGAAGCATGTTTTGATGGAATCGTTTGCAAGCAAATCACACAGTACATGTAGAATAATACAGAACACAAATAATAGAAACAGGTTTTGGCTGGTGCCTTCAACTGGCTAACTTGATTGTATTCACTAAAACACAGGTCTGCTTCACTTGAGTTTATTGTTTTATCTAAAGATCTGTGATATATGATTTTAGAGTTAGCTCACATCTGAACAATCTTGATTTAATAATCAATATAAACATTTTAGTCAGTGCATTTAGCTTCCCTTAAAATGCTTATAAGCAATCCTTTTAATTTATGACTGAATTTTGAAAGCCAGATCACCTAATAAATATTCAGTATTCCTAATTATATTGCTCTTTATAGAATAAAACAAAACAAAAAAAAGATGACAGTGGTATACGTCTCAATAGTTGGAGATGTGAAACTAAACAGATGGTAACAGAATCCCTACTAAGAAAAACACACATTTAAAACCTATGGCAAATCATGAATGAACCATATGTAGGAGTCACGCGGATCAAGATAGTAGTTCCATTAAGCTAGGCCGACTGACCTGCAACACCAGCGTTATCAGAAAACACATGAAGGCAGACATCTTGCTAAGAGGTTATAGAATTGATTTCAACCCAAATCTAGGTTTATTGGAGGCTGAAACACAACCTCCCCATTGCTGAAGAGAAGGCTACAGAATCTCAACCTCTGACACACCCCAGCAACAACACAAATAGCACACTTACCACACAGCTGTGTGGCCACATTAAGTTATTAAATATCAAAATTTTATGAGATTTCCAGTAACATAAATCTTCTGTGATAAAACTTCAAAGAAATGTCTGTTATTTATAGCATGAATAAAACCCAATTTTTCCATGCACGGTTACCACAGCACTTTCCAGTTTAGTACAATCTCTCTCTCTCTCTCTCTCTCTCTCTCTCTCTCTCTCTCTCTCTCTCTCTCTCTCTCTCTCTCTTTTTCCCATGAACATAGTGAAAAAACAGTATTAAACCACTTCCTATAGTGTTAATGTGTTTTTTTAACCACTTCAGTGATGTAATCATTTGTGTTTTTGTTTCATTCCAAATTAGTTTTGTTTTAAATGGTTTTGCAACCATTTGTATATCCTGTCCAAAAGACATATTTTTTGTCCAGTCCTTATACCCTTAACAGATAAAGTCAGGCTCATATTGGGGACAAGCTGAAGCTCATCTATGGGTGATCTTCAAAAGGTGATGATAATGCTAGTGAAATTTTTATTATCCTTTGTCACCTGCTTTCTATGGTGGAGTTTCAATGCATGTTTTTTTTTTTTTAGCTCGGGACATTTGCTCGAGAAAAATGTCTTGTGTAAAATGTTTTTTTGGGTTTCCATTCGCTCAGTTTATTTTACTCAAGTAAACCGGGCTCCCCGACATCATGTAAATGAAGGGGAAAGGTGGGGGTTGATATGTAAACGAGCTACGCTTAAAGTAATTGTGCTGCTTTTGAAGATTACTTTCGTGAAAATGTGGTTTCCATGCGCAGAAAACTGGTACACAAGTGAATTACCCAAATTGTTTTTTAAGGATGGCATTTTGTTAGAATTTAGTCCATTTTAACTAATTTATCATTTATTAAAAATTAACTGAGAGGTATAAAATTAAACTGACCAACACACAGGTTTTGCAGATCACCATGGCTGAAAACCAGTGAAGATGTAGGATTCTAAAGCTCTGTGCCAGACATCTTCCACGTATACTCCCAAGTTAAGATTGGGAACAGTGGATGTTTTCCCTTTGTTTCGGGAGCTTGAACCTCCAAACATCCTCTACCAGCAAATCTTTGTGCCTTGTTATCTAATGCCAAATGGCTAGCATCATTTCGCGTCACCAGGGCAACATTCAGCATTATAGTGGAACTGGAAAAGGAAGATATGCAGCCAAAAAGGATTACATACTGCCTCTTGTGTGAGTGGGGAAAAAAGAGTGGCGATTGCTCTGTACAGGCTGGCATCCTCAGCTGAGTACAGGGTTATGGTTACTCAGCTGAGTACAGGGTAGTTGGCAATGTTTTTAGGGTGCAAAAAAGCACAGTTCATCGCTGTATTTACAAGTTTGTCAACTCCCTTATTCAGAGGCACTGCAACACGTACATAGCTATGTCAGATGTAACTGAAGCAAAAAGCATTGCTCTGCGGGACCATCCCTCTTCTCCTGAACGGCACCTCCTTGCTCGTTCCTGCAGGTAGGACTATTTAATTTTATTTAATTTGTCCCTAGCTTGTGGGTCTGTGTGCTCTATTCTTCTTTCTGAGAGGGCATCAACCACTTGCTGGCAAACATGCTTGTTGCTCTGTTTCAGGCGATCAAGCTGGCTCAACACATCCAAGTCACTAACTATACTTATTATTGCCTGGGTTAACTCCTCTCTGCAGCCATTTTGAATGGAGGGCAGACACGTGTTGTCTTTGGACATAGCTGGGATCAAAAGCAAGGGAATTCAATTACAGACATTTAGTATGCAGCTCACTTGCTCTTCTTGTTTAACTTTGCCGTAGTTTTTACAGTAAGGGTATTCTCATACAGCTGCGTTAATACTATAACAAGGGCATAACGCAGTTTATGGTAAGTGGTTTTGTACAGAACTGTAAACCCACAAAAGGTATACAACATGATAAACCAGGCACAGCAAAAAATTTATAAAAAAGCCAACCGCATTATCATTAAGGTGAACTACACCACTGCTAATCATAAAACCACCCCTCATCCATTACTTTCTGCTGTCTTAGAATCCACAGTAACAACTGACCTGCTCCCTTGCAATCTTTATAGTGATGTTACTTAAGGATAAACCGCTCGTTAACATTTACATGTAAAATGCGGGTTTCAATACGAAACTGGGAGCGTGGATTTTACCGTGTGTTTTGTCATTTACACAAGTATATGAGATTCGCCCTATCCCTCTGGCAGTTTTTTTGGCCACAAACCTCATTTACACAAATAATTCTTCCAAAAGTGCATGAGTATCGCCATTTCACGTGTAAATTGCCCAAGCATGTTGCTTTATAAAGACGAATATATATATATATATATATATATAATATATATATATATATATTAATATACACACACACACACACACACACACACACACACACACACACACACACACACACACACACACACTGAGTGTACAAAACATTAGGAACACCTGCTCTTTCCATGAAATAGACTGACGAGGTGAATCCAGGTGAAAGCAATGATCCCTTATTGATGTAACCTGTTAAATCCATTTCAATCTGTGTAGATGAAGGGGAGACAGGTTAAAGAAGGATTTTTAAGCCTTGACACAATTGAGACATGGATTGTGTATGTGTGGCATTCAGAGGGTAAATAGGCAAGACAAAAGATTAAAGTGCCTTTGAACGGGGTATGGTAGTAGGTGCCAGGCAGGCCAATTTGAGTGTGTCAAGAACTGCAATGCTGCTGGGTTTTTCACGCTCAACAGTTTCCTGTGTGTATCAAGGATGGTCCACCTCCCAAAGGACATCCAGCCAATGGCAGGCCAGTGGTCGAAAATGGCTCATTGATACAAGTGTCCAAAGGAGGCTAACACGAATTGTGCAGAGCAAAAGACGGGCTACAGTTAGTAAACTGACAGTCCAGTAAAACACTGGTGCCGAAAGACCCATAAAAGAATGCACAACTCATCATACCTTCACATGAATGGGGTATGGCAGCCAACGACCTAACAGAGTTCCACTTCTTTCAGCAAAACACAAGGAAGTGTGGTTGCAGTGGGGTAAGGAACAAAAACAGTGGACACTGGAGGATTGGAAAAACATTGCCTGGTCTGATGAATCCCGGTTCCTGCTGTTTCACGCTGATGGGAGGACTAGGGTATGGAGAAAACCACATGAGTATATGCATCCATCATGCCACGTGTCAACATTACAGGCTGGTGGTGGTGGTGTGATGGTGTGAGGTGTATTTTCATGGCTCACATTGGGCCGCTTGATAGCAACGTTTGAATGCCACAGTATATCTGAACATCATTGCCAATCACGTGCATCCCTTCATGGCAGCAGGATTTTCAGCAGGATAATGCCCCATGCCACAAGACTAGGATTGTCCAGGAATGGTTTCACGAGCATGACAGTAAATTCAGCTTACTGCAGTGGCCTGCCCAGTCACCACTGAGCATCTGTGGGATGAGATGGAACAAGCTATTCGGAGAAGAGATCCACTACCAGCCAACTTGACACAACTGTGGGAAGCATTGAAGTGAACATGGGCCAGCATCCCCGTGGAACGCTTTTGACACATTGTAGAGTCCATGCCCTGATGTATTGAGGCTGTTCTGAGGGCAAAATGGGGTGCAACTCAATATTAGGAAGGTGTTCCTAATATTTTGTACACTCAGTGTATATAAATGTATTTATTTTTTAAAAACAAAAATTGTCTTGTCCAAGCAACGATAATGATAACAGCAACATTGACTTTGCTGGAAGCAAACAGATGGCAAAGCAAGTTCTTGACCAACATTTTGTCTGTCTACCTAAGATTAGCAAATATGCATTCAGATTAGCTCATTAAAGATGTTCACCTCCTTTATATTCAATTATTACCCAAATGAAGTACAGTATTTACCTCGGTGCACAAAATTTGGCAGGAATTGCCATCTTGCTGAGTTACTAGCGCTAAAGCAACAGCTATACCTGCAGTGAGGACCCCTCCAATGACTCGTGTGCATCCCTGCGGTTAACCTGAATCCCACCAAAACTGTAGGCGTTAAGATCTGGTAAGAGAGAGTGCATCTTGCACCTAACAATCTGATAACACTTTTGCATCAGTGTGAGGTGTGCAACCCCCCCGCAGATACTACTGCTTTTGCAGGATGAGTGTGATATTCTGCCAGTACGAACTGTTTGTAAAATGGGAAGATCCTTAAGTATTTATTTCTCATAAAGATAATACAAAAATGATTCCTGCAAACGAATACCTTTTATCCTGCCCGGCATAAAGTTTAATATTTTAAAGGTTTTTTTTTTTTTTTTTTTTTTTTTTTTTTTTTTTTTTTTTTTTTTTTTTTTTTTTTTTTAAACTTTTAGTTTCTATTTTGTTAATTGGTCATAAGTAACATAAATTTTTTTATCAACGGAAATATTACAAAACTAAATTAGCTAAATATATGTTACAAATATATAGAATATATAGAAAAAATGTGCATAACCCAAATGTAAATGTATCATTCTGCTGCTTCCTTACGCTTTCGCAATTCTAGTAAAATGATTAGATTACTACTTAGAGAGCCACTGTGGGGCACTGGGCAACAGAGTAGCCCCCATAATCCTATTTGTCAGGCTCTTAAGTAACAGAAGGGGCTCACAATGCCGTTTAGAATAATAGGACACTATACCTCAGCCTTGGCACATTGTGCGCTAATTGAAATAGTGTGAAAACAAACAACACAATCAATAGGTTACACACTCAATATTTAAGTACAGACATTTCAGCAAACTAGTGACTAAATGCACTAAAGCTATGAGTGGCCACCTTCTTCCCTCACAATTACCCCTGCAATTCCCGCTTTTTGCTAACAGGTGCAGAGCATTTGAAGTTCCAGTACACCTTCCCCCATCACATCATAGAAGAAACAATATGCTGGATTCCCTTTGTTAGGTCTTTCACCATTGATACAAAGTATAGCGGCTCCTGGTGGCACCCAGAATGGCTTACAATAAAAACTCTTTGTTGTAGAAATTAGCCATAAAAAAGGCCTTTTCAGCCTACCCCTTTTAAAAGTTTGCCTTAGTAAAATAATAGCAAAGTGTAAAAAAGCCTAATGCAAGCATGGTAAAGCAAAGGTAATTATTGTAAAGTAAATTTTAAAACATGGCACACTATTATAAGCTGGTCAATGCAGAATATACCGATGGGGAGAGCATGGGAAAACTGCAAAATTACCATGCAAAATTACTATGGGACTTATTCCTGTTTTTCTAAAGTACTCGTTGATGGATAAACTGTACAGATATTCGTTAATGGCTTTGTAGAAACCTAATCATGTGCTTAATATTTGGAATGAAGGAATTTGGATGACACTGTGACTGTGACTCTACTTCAACACAGTTCAAGCAGTCATTCTTCACATTAATTATATTATTTAAGGGAAGACAGTCTTGAGAACTACGTCTCCATGGCAGGTTAATATATGAGGGAATTACATGTCCTGTTCTACGGGAAGTTAAGAGAGGGCGGCTGGGATACTGCATTCACCTCATGGCCGAGGAGCTTTACATTGGCGTTTCAGGCATTTCACCTCTGCAAGAGACAACAGAAACACACGTGGCAACTTTAACTTCTCCAATATAAGAAAGACAGGAAAGAAAGAAATACCCCCAGGTCAGAAGCTTTTTAGATCAACCTAAAATAAATCCAGCAGTAAAATAGATCTGTTGTGAATCAACACTTCAAACTGGTCACACCAGATTTTCAGTTATGCTTAATTCCAAGTTTACACTGCCAGAACGGAGCGAGGAAAAAAGCACCGGAAAATCCAACTCAGATTCATCATGCTTACTCGCAAGCACTAGCAACATGCGGAGTGCCAATCTTAAAGGTGTATTAAACCATAGCTTTTGAAAATATTTTCTTAGTATTCCAGCATTCCAACAAGGCCCCTGTTGTTTTATTGCTTTAACTCAGCAGTTGAAGGCCAAGCTAAGTAAATGTAGTAATGTTACTATGTGATTTTGTATATTTTTCTAGCCTACCACGTCATTGTAGGTTTGCTCTTCCTATTCACTTCCTTCCTGAGTTCCAGACAATTGGACCCCATCTTACACCACGCTGTTTCCTGTTTGCAGCATAAAATAATGCAAGTGAAAGGCTCAGGTGGTTTCCTATTATCTGTGACACAGGAAGAGAACTTATCATGTGGTGGAAGAAAAAAGATGGCTTGAATCTTGAAAGTGAAAATGAATAAACAGCAGCCCAGGGCTTATGACAATTATGTTATGCTAAAGACAGATGACACAATGTTATTACACACTTAACAGAGTGTGTTGTCAACAAGCTTGTTTATATGAAGATATGACATTTGCTTTGTGCCATGCAGGAGCCAATACAAAACAGTAATTTACTCCTTTGTTGCCAAAACAGTTAAAAGTAAACCAGGGAATTAGCAGTCCTAAATACGATTTTAATGGGTGGTTTAGCCCCCCCCCCTCCCCATGATATAAGTAAACATCCGTTAGACTTATTTAAAGTTGAGGCTTATCCACCTGCTGTACTGTTTAATGATGTCACCCAGGGTTCTTCCATTCCTGCTGATTTGGTAACGTTATTTAAAAAAAAAAAAAAAAAAAACTTGAACATGAACATGAAGCAGAACTAAATGGGGAGCTATTATTGTCACCTTTGTCACAGCATCAAATCAGTTTGCTCTTTGCAGTGTCTGCAATACCTGCTGTTATAAAGGCTTCAAAAAGGAATGAAGGGATTTTGGTTTTCAAGGTTTTTATGTCATTACTAACTGAACAAAAATTAACTGTAGTGAAATATTCACAGGATAAACATCAGGGATGACTATCCAATCAAAACGCATTTCACTAAAGCCCCAAGCCAATAGAGATACCTTATATTATACAGTGAAGCATTTCAGTACCTTAGGTTTGAATACTGTATACCAAGATTTCAAAGTACAGTATTATCGGAGCGCTAACTAAATTACTTGCATAACCAAGAATACTTACTGACCCGAAAGAAAAAAGTGTATTTATTTTTTACAGAAGATATTGATGAGTTGACAGATCTGATGGCAAATTTCTTAACATTGTTTCTAGTAAAGTAGATGAGCCTGCACACCCACCAAACAATTTGGTGTAAAATCAAAACAATACACAGTATTTAATAAATTATTTCTGATCCTACTCCCTGAGGGTTGTGGCTATCACTGGTAATTTTACAGTTTTTAGGTAGTGTCATATAATTGAGCCAATAATTGTTGATCTTCTTTTATGTAAATAACACAACATACAGAACATGTTTTCAGTAAGGCAGTGTTTACACAACTTCCGTTGAGATCATTAGTCCATTCCGGGTTATAACCCAATTAATACAATTTTAGTCCTGACCCCATAAAGATATAGGTTCCCTTAATAGTCTAATTTCACTACAGGTAGGAGAGCACTAAATTACTCTCATGAGGACATTTCTAAAGAAACTAGGTAGTCATAGGTTATATTTCATCATAGAGTGAAAACGTTTTTCTTTTAATAATACAATATACTTTTGCTGGATATTTTCCCTGATACAATACGTCAGACTTCAGTCAGTCAGAATTCAAACAGGTACAATTTTCACCGTAGCGGAAGAGTTAAGAACCCTAAAACAGAACTTTATACAGTGGTGGTCCTTGATCACGTATGCGCTAAAGCTAATATCAAATGAAAGTGAACAGGAACTATGTCATGAAAAACTATACTTGCTTTGGCCTGTTCCTGGAACCCAGCTTCTTCATTAATAGCTCATATTTGTTTTGTGGAAATTGATCTGACTTCCAGGGCACATTCACTAGTGTTCTTCCTGGTAAAGTAAAGGTTAAAAGTAAAAATGCTGCCCATCCACAAAAACCCTTGCTGGTGGCGATGTTACAGGTAATCTAAAAAGCAACGGTTGTAACAGAAAGGGTTTTCTTATTGAAAGCACAAGACACTTGAAATAATCCAAATTCAATTAAGTTAAATGTATTGGTGATATAAATAAGGTAGCTTTTTCAAGGCTATTATGTACAATATTATCTAACTTGTTCAGTCACTGTTTTCCGTGTAATAGAGCAATTGCACCAATGTCTCTAAATATTGTACAGAATTGCCTGGAATCAGCAATCCTTTAAAAGTATGACCATAACATAGATTTTGTAGGTTGCTCCATTCCGAAATATATAAATACTTTTTGGAGTCACCTAAACTCAAACTCATTACTTTCTACTAGTCTCTACAGACTCACTGATACCTCCTATTCTAGAATGTACACAACTTACATACAGTAAATTGATGCAGCAGAAAAATCCCATTGGTCCTTGTTGACTCCTTGAGTTATCTATTAACATGCACTAAAAGTACACCTTGCTAACACATGCATAGCTGTTTATTCACTTAACTAAACACACAGAAGAAAGGATAATAGGTGGTGCAGTAAGTTATTTGTCTCCCAGCAACAATATAGAGTTTTGCAATATTCCCTTAAAAGCTTGCACTGTTATTAAGTTTTCTTTCCACTACCAGATTCCAGGCATGGGATTATGATTTGGATCTGGTAAGATTATGGGCTTAATATCTCTCAATATCATATTTCTTTGCCACGGTGCCTTAACGGTTACAGAAAAGCTTTTTACTGATCGATTGATTGCAACTCAACACAGAGAAGAATATGAGGTTTATGCGTTGCAGTCTTCGTTGTCTCAGTTGTGTTTTAAAACTTATAGTAGGTACTGGCAGACAAAGATACAGTGTAATTAAAAATACAAACTTTTCTCAGCAGAGCTTTTATGATGATATAGAATGTAGGATGCATTTGGATTTGTTAATATTTTAATAGTAGATTTTGAAACAACCAACAAAGTACAGTAATAAGGGTCCATCGTTAACCTCAAGCACTCACTCTTGAATTTGAGCTTAGAAGAAATGAAGAGGTTGATTTTATTAACCCATACCCTGCCGGGATAAACCACAGATGGATTTTTTTTGTTTTGTTTTGTTTTTAGCTTTTTACAGCACTAATAATCAAGCTGGCTTTTTCAACCACAAAAATATGTGTTTGATGTAAAACTGTCAAATGCTCTAAAAATACAGCTTTTACTTATCTGGATGGGGTAGAGGTTGATCAAATCAAACCCTTTGTGAAGTAGGCAAACATTTCTGCTAGTATGCTTTTTTATATTTAGTTTCCAAAGAGTAATTTGCATCCAACACACATATTTTACACTGTGGCATCAAGCTTATCAGGTTTATTTCCACGTGCCTTACAGCTTGAAAGGACCATATCAGATATATTTAAATGTTTATTAATCTCATTTTATTTGGATATATTTTCAGATACCAAGGAATTATATAGATTACCAACAAATCAGTGTAGTACTTCACAATGCAGGAGTTTCAGACAGACATAAAAAAAGGAATCTACAAGAATTTTAATTTCATTGCAACATTGAGTAAGTGTTTTTCATAGAAATGATGTCACTTGTTATTTTCTGTGCATAACACAACTTTTATAACACAAGACGATGTAGTGGAATCTTTGAGAATAGGGCATTTTAACTGGCTGAGAGGGACTTTGTGATTTATAATGTAGATAACATATTATTACACTACAGGACCTGTGTGGGATGGAACAAATAGATTTTAGCATTCCCAACTGGACCATTTTTGGATTTCATGTTTTCCAAAAATGTGGGATGGCCCATACTGGTTTTGAGGGACTCGTATATCTCCCCCTTCACCTTCTCCCTTAACTGCTTCCTTTCACAGCCGCTCCAATGTTCAGACTGGGATGGCTAGTATTGCAGACCTCTTCTTCCACAGGTTAGCGGAAAGAACACGTGAGTGGGGTTGTGCAGGCTGAAGACCTCTTGGCAGCTCTTTGTTACACCACAGTACATTAACTTAGGACGTCTACGAGGTCACTAATTTGTGGGGTATTCAACAGCTTTCAACATGGAAACCAGATGTGTAGAAACAAATTCATTACATGATAGCAGCCACTTGTTTTCTTACAGATGTCTTCTATTTTAAGTAATGCATTTATGACTACTTTGTTGGAATTGGTCCTTGCATGAATGTTTTGTAAGTATGAAATACAGTAGTGGACGATCCTGTTCATGCTTGTATACTAAAATACAATAAATCCTAGTGAAAATGAACTAACCACTTCCACCAACGTTGATGTTTATTACTGCACCTTACATATTTAACTGTACATACGATAATGTAATTATTTATAAATTATTCAGATTTTGTCTTATTATATTAAGAATTTTACAGCCATAATTTGATTATCTAAACAAAACACCCCCTGGCCCAAATTTGTATAGATAAGGATCACAGAAAAACACTGTAAAACAGTCTGAATGCGAATGATCATTAGTAAAATAGAATAGTCAACCACTCAATCACATAACTAATGAGTAAGGTTACTGTAAAAGTAAATTAATGTATCATAAAAAAGTGAAATGCATAAATTAGGAAATGCTGTAAATAAATACATGAAACAGTGCTAGTCTGTGCAGAGGGTTGTGAACTTAAAAGTAGTGGGAGAACTGTACCGTAAATGCCAAAGTGGCTGCAATGGCTTTCATTCCTCAAATTGTATTAAAATTATTTTGCATTATGCACTAGGGAAATATTCCACTTAAAAATCACACCATTATAATTTTTCACATTGCAAACAGCTTGCACATTTATATGTGGACATAATTACCTGGTTCTGTCATGCGAAAGAGATGTAAAATAGCAATTGCCAACCAGAAGGAAAACACACACACACGCACGCACACACACACACACACACACACACACACACACATTATAGTGCCTTATTATATACATAGGATTTTTTGACCAATCTTCAATGCAAAGTTGTCCCAGTCAATTCAAACTCATACCAAAGATTCTCAATTTAGATTGGAACTTTGACGAGGCCATTCCAGAACCTTGATTTTATTCTTCTTTAACCATTCTGAAGTAGATTTTGATGTGTGCTTTGGATCATTGTTGTGTTGGAAAGTCCAGTTGCACTTTCAACCAAGTTTTGTAGTGGAGGGTTTCATGATGATTGGCTAATATATTTTGGTATGCTATGGAATCCATTCTACCATGTATTGGAACTGCATTTTCTGTGCCATTAGAGGGAAAACAGCCCATTGAAGGACATTGCCACCTGCTTGACAATAGGTATGGTGTTCTTTTCTTTGTACGCCTCATAAAACTTTCTCCAAACATAAAGACTATGAGCGCGACCAAATAGCTTGATATGTGTTTCATCACACCACAAAACCTTTGACCAGAACTCATATCCATCACTCAAATGCCATTTTTCAAACTTTAAGCAATTGTCCTTGTGACGTTTTCCTATGCCTAACCCTTTTATACTCTTTAAGAATGTTCTATAATCCAGCATTTTCTAGACATTTCTAGAATTAGATTCTGCATTGTCATATTGAAATATCTAGAACTTTGTAGACAATACTATCATAGCATTAAATGATATGCATAAGTTTAAATGGCCATTTGGGGAGTTTTGCCAAAAAATGCTGAAATAAACAATTGTAGACTATTTCTTATAACTTGTTTTCCTCATCCACAAAAGCAAAACTTTTGCCACAAAAGAAAATTCTAGAAATTATAAATGTACATTGTGGTAATATATATATATATATATATATATATATATATATATATATATATATATATATATATATATATATATATATATATATATATATATATAGTAAGATAGCAGGGAGGGGGTTAAAATCCTTCCCTGCTAAAAAAAATGTGGGAATGCACTTTTGGGTGAATGGGCTAATTGTTTAATTGTTTTATTGTTTAGATAATCCCCTGCACCTGGTGCTAATTGTAAATTGGAGCCAGGTGCAGGGTATTTAAGAAAGGCAGCCAGTCTGTTCCAGGCTGCTGCTGAGAGAACAGCCCGACTGTGTGTGTGCGCGAGCAGTCGCATGCGGAGTATGGTGTTGTGTGAAAATCTTTGGTTGTGTGTTGTGTTTGTGTAGCAGGTAAACGGCTTAGCCGTCCTGCGTGTTAGTTAGGTTCCTGTTGGTGTTTAGTGAGAGCTCCAAAACAGAGTTAGGTTTTTGTTTGTTTTGTTTAATTTTGTGTTATTAAAAGTGCGCGTTAGCGCTAAATCAATTCCATTTCTGTGTCCTGGTTCTATCGTAAAGGGGCAACGAACGTGAAAAGTGAGTGGATCATTCACATATATATATATATATATATATATATATATATATATATATATATATATATTACACATACATTTTACTTTCATCTACTTTAATCAGGCCTGGTCAACATTCCTACATTCCAAGGAAAAGAAACCAGCTTGGAATAACAGTGCCTTGGATTTATGCCTTATTGGACAAGAAAGAAATTCTGGATGAATGAGTGATTTGAGCAGTTTTAGCAAGTCAGGTTTAACAAATGAGGCAATATCGCTTTTCAAAGAAAGATTTACATTCAATCAGTCAAATTGTTCACACAGATTAGGAGGGGGTCTTGAATCTGTACCTGCTTTAAACAATCTTCCTTCATCAACGTGACAGTGCCAGGGATAGGCACCCATTATTAGTCCATTGGGGCCTGAACTGCTTGTCAGAGAAACAGTTGTCTTTAATTATGTCTGCAGATAATGTTGGGTAAACTCAGCTGAAGAAGATTAACTCAGCCAAAATATGATCCCATCTGATAAATCTTTACCAGGCCTAAACAGGCTATAGCTAGCCTACTAGATGTGTTTCGAACGTTGAGGAAAATCCCTCTCAGTATACCACAGTTAACAGCCAAAGGTTTTGAATAACTGAATATATTTTGAAAGTAGGGTACACTGTCTATATATATATACACACACACACACACACACACATACACACACACACACCCAATAGCTTCATCCAAAAATAGGATTTAAAATCAACCAAAAGTTTTTTGTCAACATTTCCTTGTTGAAACACAATTTGGTGCTAATTTGGTTTTAAGCCTGCTTTTTAATTTAGATACAGGATATCATATAGCACCGTCCAAAATCTTAGAAGTTTACAGACTGGTTAGCGGTAAAAAATAAATTGGGGGCATTTTACATCTCAAGAGGCTTGACTAACTCTATCCCACAGCGAACTGTGAGCGATGAGCAGACGGCTGTGGCTATGGACATATTTTGTGCAAACACTTCCTACCCACTACGTGAACTCAACTCCATAGCTCTAAATATAATAACCAAGAACAAACGATACATTGCTTTTGAAAAGTTGCACACAAGCCTGATTATAAAGATTAAAACAAAGAAACTGCAAAAGCCTTGACAATTAGGGGACTAACCCTTTTCAAATGGATTCAGTGACAGAAATTAAACCTTACTAAGAGGGTTTGGAAACTCTGACTAATACATCTGCGGGAATGAGCTACGTGTAATTAGACTAATATTCACATTTTACAATTTAGCTTTTAATATAAAAAGATTAAAGGTACCCCAAAAGGATTAGGCATACATTTAAATAACACAGATGTATTTCCATTACCCATTAAAGGAATTAGAAAGCTAATTAGTCGGAATTTGCATTATGAACTAATTGGATATACATTTTAAATAGACAATGGCATCATATAGCTCAAGTGTTTAGAGCACAATCTGATTTATTATGGTTTTTGTTTTGTTTTTAATGCACAAGCATGAAAAGATAATGCAATTAGCATATTTTGGGGATAATGCGTACGTGTGCTTTAATTGAGCACAAGCAGCACAGCTCTTAAATGTTAATATTCCCTGGTAGGATTCATAGTGCTGTAAGGGGTTGAGATATATGCCTGAAGCAGTACAGGTGGGACTTATTACAGAAGATGAGGTTTAACTGACTAATTTCAAGTAGCAGTTTTATTAAAAACATAGGAGGACAGAGTGGTTAGCACTGGCACCTACAGGTGTGGAGTTAAGGTTTAGAAAGACTGTGGTTTACTCGACAACACACTCATCTAAAATTAACACTGGGTAGAACATTTTAGTTTTTAATATACATTCAAATGTATTTTTAATGTGATGAAAAAAGTGTACTCTAGCACTATGTATTGCTGTAGACTAATAAATGATGTTAAAAAAAAAGGAGATACTCTTCTTTCCATACAGTGGAGGGCATTTTATTTGTTTCAGACGTTTGTACCTGAAAGCATGGAAGGGGTTTGCGTTACAGAAAAGGTGGGTGTTGTATTCCAAAACTGACAGTACATCACACAGGCTGAAAATGTTTTGATTGATATCTTTTAGCTATACTAATGTCATCAAACTACATTTAATAAATCTGTCATTTCCTGAATGCATTTCATGTAATGTTTGCTTGAATATTTAGCCTATCACTAATAAATAGCACATGCAATAAACTTGAACACAGTGAGAGAGACTATTTCGGAGGTTTTTTCGCTGTGTTTTGCCAAATTAGGGTTACAGATAACCCAGAATGGTTCAAACTACTGTGCAATAAATTGGATAATTATTCCCTCTCCCCTGCTATAGCATGGACACACTTTTATAAGGAAGGTTGGCTTCTCTGTCCAGTTGCTAAGTATATTTGACTTTAATAGAAACCCATGGGGATGCAAGTTAGGTCCCATACATCCTGTTGGTGAGTAGATGGCTGCATCCCATTAAAAGTGATATAAACACCAAAAAGATACTACTCCCCTATGCGGCCTGGCTATGTGTGAACAAATCAATAGATGTGGTCTGAGTAAAGTCTAATGGATCCCAAGCAATCACCCCATTTCAACTTTGGGTACTTTCCAATTCCGTACTGCATAGGCTGATCACCGGCCAACAGAACTCCACAATGTAACCCGATCTGTACTATGCATTTCTGTCTGTTTTATAATACAAGTTGTAAATGTTTGCATACATCTGTTGTAATTGTTGATGCTGACTTTCAATCAGTTCAATTATTTTTACATAGTACACAGTGCCACCAGTGGCTATATGTTGTAATTGTAGCAAGGTTAATCCAAACACATGCATCTGCACACCAATATTATCTTTCTAAAATATTTTTTTTATTAAAAGTTATAATAATTTAAAATAGAAATCCACTCATCTGATTCACATCTGACCCCCTGAAATCTGACCTCAGAGATTTTGAAAACCTTATTTTATTCTACCATTTTTCACAGTGCCGTATGCTGGAGGTTAGCTGGTCATCACTACAGTTATATTCGTTTGTTTTTTGTTTTTTTAAATATCCTACACAAAGTATATGTATTAAAATGAGAAGAGCTTTACTTCTATGATGTAAATTGACATGAATAGCATGTGCAGTACCTTATTGTAAGAAATATCCATGCAACGATTGATCAAATTCACACTAACGATACAAATGCCTTTAAAGCTTAAGCAAACAAATCATAAATAATGTACAAGTAGCAAGTGAACATGAACAAGAGTCTAGAATCTCAAGTAGTGAAAATATGTATGCCATATCACATTTTCATGATACACACACAATGACAGACATTAACTGTATTCAGGAACTTACAGTGAACAGTTTCATTAACCATTCACAAACTAAAACTAGGTAACGGTGATGAATAAGATATGTAATCACAATTGGGTGAACAGTTCTGTAGATATATCTAAAAATGTAAATTATACATATGTACGAGCGTCTCCATTAATTGTGTGGTTTGTTAGGCAGCTCCTACAGTAGCATCTCAAACAAAACCATTTTTCCCTCCTTCTGTTGAGCAGTGCCTTATCAGACTCTACCAACTGCATTAGATAAACAAAGGCAATTATTGTGATTTACTCAACAACTGAAGGGTACTGGGGTCACGTGCTATGAAAAAAAAAAAAAAACCTAGACAAATCCAAGAGAAAAAATTAATAATAATAATAAAAGTGTGTGTGTGTGTGTGTGTGTGTGTGTGTGTGTGTGTGTGTGTGTGTGTATATATATATATATATATATATATAGGGATAAGCATGCTATGATCAATAAAAGCTGTAGCTTTTGTTTAACATACACCATGTTAATGTAGGGTTAGTGTGGCCCACTGTACATAATCGAATAGAAAGGGTGCCAAAAAGAAAATGGTAAGAGATATGATTACATCTACAAAACTAGACGGACAAAACACAGGAGATGGGTGTAGTAACCAAATGTGAACTCCAAAGGCGTAATGATAGCACCAGAGAGGGAAAACAATTGCTGCTGAACCAAGCATAAATTCTCTGGTAATTTGTAAACAGGTAGTGCCGTCAAACAGGTAGTGCCGTCAACCAGGTGTGCGAGCACATATATGGGGGGTGAGGGCTGGACAGGGAGGAGTAGCTACATGTAGGAGTGTATAAGAGAGGCCCTCTCAGAGCCTATGATAATGTGTACATTGTACTGTATGTATTTTAACTATATGATTTGTCTTTGCTGTACAGTACAGAGGCAACACAGGATGCCCATTATCTCACATGACAAGCTTTTCTTCTGTATTTCTGTCATACATATACACTTATTATATGTAGCCCTACAGAGTGTTGACAATGTTATGGCATATCTTTATATTTTATTTATTTAAGGCCTGTACTATAAATTCTTTATATTTTGATTGTGACATAAACTCCTTACTATGATGTATTTGAGGAAATCATATATATATATATATATATATATATATATATATATATATATATATATATATATATATATATATACACACACACACACACACACACACACACACACACAAACACACAGTAGCAGTAGAAGCTTTTGTTGTTTACTATGTTGTACTTTTTATTTTCAACAATACCTTTTGTTCTTTGTTTGGACTAAATTTACATCATTCCTTATAGGACAAACCTTACATCAGATATTTTTCAGTTAATCGTGAACAAGAGTAATACATCGTACGTACAAGACTGTTGTTGTAATCAACACCGGTTAAATACAGTTAAAATATTTTTACAGTGATTTTGAATCGGTTCTTCAAAAAAAAAAAAAAAAAGTAAATCATTAATTCTGGTTCTCAGAAATATCTCTGAAATCCCCCTCTCTCTTTCATGCTCGGTTTCCATTTGAATTTCTGATAGACAATGAAATTTGACCCATTAAATTGTCCCAGGCGACATTCAGGGAGGAAATGGGGAGATAAAATGATCTCTGTGGGAGCCGCTGAGATTCAAAAATAACTGGAGGTTTAAATGAGGACTTGCACTTAAAATGTAATAGCCATTGTTTCACACTGAAAACAACCTTGTCCCAACAGAACAAAACAAGATTTATTTAGCATGACAAATGCCTTTGGCTTTCTCAGTTTAAGAAGGACCCTATCAAAATGGGCTCTATTGGATTTCAGCATATTTAAGAAGACTTTATATGTCTTTCCCAGAAAGTGTTTTCAAATCATCAACAACAACAACAATTTTTTTTTTTTTTTTTTTTTGCTTGCTGGGCTATGACAGATATTCAGGTTGTCATTCATATCCTTCTACGGCTGTAAGTAGTTACAGGTGCATGTCACTTGGCTCAGTGTGTTACCAGAATAATGTCATAAACAGACACAAAGGAACTGCACATCATTTTATTGTGAAATTGAACATTGCAGTATACTGCAGCTTTAAATCTTAAAAGGCAGTGGAGTCTAAATTGTATACTTTTCACAGCTTTAACCTCTATGCTGGAAACATAAATGTATAAGCACTCCTTTCTACTCAGTCAGGTCTTGATCTGAAACAGGACTAAGCAACCCATGGCCAGTAAATAAATACTGGATATCCTTCCATGTACATGAGGCAAAAGGTTAAATGCCTGTCAGTGCTTTTGACACAATGTTGAAAATGATTTTTTCACATGAACGAGGCTGAACCACTCAGGCTTGGGATGTAGGCCCAAGGGTATAATAAAGGCACTCAAACAGGGAGATAGACAGTTAAAAGACAAGTCCGATGATAGTGCTGCCGCAGCAGGCACGTTTCAGGTTGTACTGAAAGCGATCTCGCTTTTATTTCCTTCCTCACCGACAAACAGATCTTTTGAAAGATCTTTTGTACCTTTTCAATGCCCACATTTGTATTTATGTTGCTTAGTGGGTCAATGTGCCTATGAGGTTCAAATCCTGCTCCTAGAAATTGGACATACTCAATTTGCCAATGCACTGACATGGTTACAGACTGCAGTGTTAGAAGAATATTGATTAAACTGTTTCATCATATTCAAATTCACACTACAATACCAAATTCCTTGATGTCTATTAAGTACATTCTGGTACTGCATGCATATGCACTCATAAAACAAGTTTTCTGGTGCCAATCACACATGTGTATGCACATATATGCATTTGAAAATAGCTAGCACTGGCAGTTGTAAGCCCTGATCTCTTTTGGCAATCCACTGACACTTAACCTGTTTTATCTGGGATACGAAAGCAGTGGCACTATATAAAAATAAATAAATAAAATATGGCATACTTATTTTTTGCAAGTAGCAAACTTGATGTAGTGTGCAAGAAGTGAGGTTTTTTTTTTTAACATAGTTTGAAGGAGACTATTTTTCTTTATAATTGATACCTAATGAGGTAACAAACAGTTATGTGATATGAATATTATTAATACATGTAGTATTGTCTGTTCGTTATTTTTATAATACATTACTCTATACAGTCTGAACTTCAGTGGTTGTATGGGGCATGCAGGTTTATGTTACAACATTTCCTTCACAATTATGTAAAAACCACTCACATAACCCCCAAATTGACCACTCTTAATTTATACTGTGAATTCTCATGTATTTTTAGCTTGCTTACATTGCTGAATTTACCCACCAATGACATTTAAGATATCTCAAGCTCTGGTTTACAATAAGCAAATGGCTCATTTCCAACAGTCCAGGCACTTCAAACAGAGGAAATAGGAAACTTCCAGCACTGACATAACAAAGGCGAGCTCGTGTACAGAGTTGACTGGGCCAGACTGAAAGCGGCTCAATACTTCCGCTGTCTGTGGCGAGCGGCCTGCTACATGTTCTTTTGCCTACGCATGTTTCTGCACCGTGCGGTTTTCCTGTAACGCCCACTTGAAAGGAACGGCTTGCAGGGCTCAAAACAGGGACTTTTCTCACCACTGCAGAAGCTGTGCACCACACTAGTCTCTATTCAGACTGGATAAGAGCAAAAGCACCCTTGCAATGTCTTGAGCACAACATGTCCTACATTGTCTAGTGCTTATGAGACTGCATTTGTGTTTACAAGGTTGGCGAATACAAGGTTTAAATTAAATGATTACACCAAACAAAGCAATTGTACAAATGTGTAAGGAGCATGTTATTCTTTATGACATTAGAAAATGCATTTCAGTAGCTATATAGCATTTGTATTAGAATTGCATTCTTAAATAAAACAGTATTTCTACGATTTCTGCACCTTTCGCAATTCAGTGCATGTGCTCTTTATGAAAAAAAAAAGTTGGCCTATAATGGAATCTAGCCAATATAACACAGTTAACAACTCTGCTCTAGCACTGTACTTAGAAACTTGGTTAAGATGTTCATCCACATGATCATAGAATGCAGTGGTACATGAAAAGCCTACACTTTAAATACAGACATGAAACTTGAACTGCATAGAAACTTTAAATACCCTGATACAACTGTACTTATACCAAAAACTTAAAATACTAACAGTGTAAAATACAACACAACATTTAAAGGCTATGTACCACAATTACTTATTTTTTCACTGTAACCCAATGAGCTTCAACTATGTATAAGTAACAAAGACACACAAACTCTTTCTCCTCTTTCTATAAGTACATCATTCAAAACATGTGTGGGTCTTTGGGCATCAGGTTTTTGGCTAAATCCTTAACACAAATGCTTAAAATTCATTAGCAAGGTTCCTGCAGTTTAAGTATGTGTGGGAATAATATATATATATATATATATATATATATATATTATATGATATATAGAGAGAGAGAGAGAGAGAGAGAGAGAGAGAGAGAGAGAGAGAGAGAGAGAGAGAGAGAGAGAGAGAGAAATATTGCTGATCTATGAATGTTTTCTCTTTGGTAAAACTCATCTGATAGCTAGAAACGTTTCTCCATAAATTTTACACATGTATTCCTTCAAAATGACATACTCACAATACTGATAATCGTTAAAAATGTATGGTCTACTCACAAATAAATAAATATCCAACTCTGCAATTGAACGGTTACCTCTGAATGTGCAAAGTGTAAAGCCCACAACTGCCTGTCATTAGGAGCTGCTTCCCCCCAAACTGTTCTCTTCGTCCTCCATGTGCTCAAGGAATTTTCAATTTACATTTGGACCATTCATAGAAATTAATATTAGCTGTTTCAGATTGAGCTGTACAGTACACTCCTGAAATTAAAGATTTTCAAACAACACAAAGCATAACCAGTGGCTTAAATTTCTAGTAGATAAACCCTTACATGGGCTGCTGAACAATGTACACAATTTAATACTATTGTACTATAAGCCTTCAGTCTAAGTCTGATCAAGCTGGAATGTTTTAGAAGTGGTGGACAATTTTTTTTTAACTTAATCAGTTTTAAGATTAGAGATGTGTGGTTAACCAAATTTAAGGTTCAGTTTAAAAAATTAAAAAATAAACCGATCTGGAGCAATACCAGTGTATAGTATAGTATAGTATAGTATACAGTATAGTAAAATAAGATTTCAGCTGTTCACTTTGAAAGGAGTGACCATGTCCAGTGCAGTGACATGATGTAGGAACGTTGATCCAAAGTGCCGAGACCTTACATGGTGAGCAGCCGGCTGGGCGCTGACAGATCCATATTCTCAGTATCTGACATGAATGTCCATGTGCTTCATTTTATTTTATTTTATTTTATTTTTCTATTTGGCTGAGCTGACTTTTGCCAATAACTTATCTTAAAAATATGGTGCTAATCCAAACTTAACTAAATAGCTTGTCTTGTCTTCCCCACAAGGAAACACCTGGTCTGGTGGACTATCGGGAAACGTAGTCTTGAATAATTTGGTTATGCTGTCATTTGAGTTGTAAGATCTGTGTTTGTACACGGACTCCAGCGACCACAGGATTTCCGCTTTTAGTGCTTCTTTACTTGACTAGGTCTGTGATCGATTTAGGCCTAGGCCAAGGGGTGGTCGTTTGACTTGACTGCATGAACAATGTGATAGCGGAGGATTTATTTATGTTTTCTACAGCCTTTTTGTGAGTCTGGTTGGCCACATGAGTTCTCAACGCAGTTTTTCCTATATTCCCGAGGCTACAAAGGCGGCATCAGAAAGAATACTTATCATGTACATGCTCTATCCACGAGGCAAACTCCTTAGTGGTGAGACCCTGCTCACTGAATATGCATTTGCCCATTGCGACAAGGCTTTTAAGCCTTAAAACTAACAATAGGCCCATTTTGATTTAATTCCCCCCACAGTGATACTCATAATGACAGCCGAGCAGCTTCGATCTAGGACCCATTGAATTAATGACTTTTAATGACAATGAAATTAATTTTTCTCACTTTTAAGGGCATTACATTTTTCATGACTTTAATGACTTTTAATGATGAGCGGGAACCATGATTAGGATAATGTATACATTTGTATATATTTTTCTTGTTTACTAAAACTATGAGTTTCATTATACCGAAGCACTTGAAACAGCCCATCTGTACAATATCAGTGGATAAGCAGCTGATTCTAGTCAGTGATGCCTATCCATTCCCATTCATAAGCACCAAATTCAGTGGACCAGTTCTTTTTTTTTTTTTTTTTTTTTATAGAACAAGAAAGCCTATCTGGGCAGGATTTTATTTTTTTTTTAGCCCCCGGTGGCCTTAACCGAATTGACATCTTGCAAATGTTCTTGCAAGCATGTAGTGTGCCATCTGACAAAAGACAATGGGATCAGAGAAGGAAAAAAAGGCAGTGTCTTGTAACATCTTACGTTCCTCCCTCTGATGGATGCTACATTTCAGTCTTTTGTATCACTGACTCGGGCAGCCAAATGAAAATATGACTACAAACCGCTTCAAACCTGAGCCACGTTTATTACACGACCCACTGAAATCATAAAGAATGAGCTCTTAAAAATAACCAATTAACTCACAATTGCTTTGCTTCAAAGAACTTCCATATGTTTCTTAAAGGCTCACTCTGAAAGCCAACTTTTTCACAGATGCTTTTACCTTCATCAGGCAAAAAAACACAAAGCAAAAAAACATCCTGTGGTGAAATTACATTTGGTAATTTAGTAATTGCTAAACTGAAAGCCCTATTTTAATAATTAGCAACATTGTTTCAGCTTCTGCCTTCTTCAGCTAGCATGGTAGAAATAATCAGGTAGACTGATGTTATAAAAAAAAGAAATGACACTTCCAGTTTAAATACAGTAATTGTAATCTTTAGGTCATATGTGACTTATTCAGACTTGCACACTTACACAGCCATGCCATGTACAATCAAAATCTAGAAAGCTATCTCTTTAGGGTGCATTTGCATCCCAACTGCATATAGCCAGTCAAGAACTTTTCGAAGGACCTGTTAATGCAATGAGTCACCCAGTCTGCAAACCCCACATACTTAAAGGACACAGGTGTTTGATTGTTCTTCTACTGAGCATTTCTGCATAAAAAATAAAGTATTAAATACATTGTATGACACTCAGTAGCTCTCAAATAAAACTTATTTAGGCATAAAGCACATCTACTACTACACAACATTCCTAGTACTGGGCAAAAGCAACTATATGACTTTATGGTTATGTTCACATCAAACTTTGTTTCGAACTATTTTGAAACAAAGTTAATCGGTCATATAAAGAAAAACAAAACAAAAAACAGATTCTTTTTTTGGTTAGCTGGTAAGAAATTTGTAGTTGCAATGCCCAAAACACAAATGTCTATGGAACTGCTAAAGCCATTTTCAAACCACTTGAATCAATATGAAACCATCTCAAATGTGTTCTTGAACAAGCTTGTGAATGGACTTGAAAGCATGTCACCTGAGTTACTTCTGAAGCTGCTTCCACGCCAACACTAAGATCAACTTGTTCCCAGAAACCAGCTTGTGTAGGTGTGGGTGTTTCGGCTCATGAGCAGTTGCACCAGGCTTCTAAACAAAGGTTTCAGAGCTGGTTCTGTCTGAATGCACAATCACAGGTGCAAACACAACAGAACAATCCTCTTAGTACAGATTACCCCTGATGGAAGACACCAGCTGGATTAATGTAGAGTTAACAGCCACTATTTAAATCATTAAAATTAGCTCTACAGTCTCTTCCATGAAGCTTTAAACTTCTACATGAACGGCAATAATGGAATAGGTTTTGGAGGTTTTGGGGGGTTGGGGGGGGGGGGGGGGGGGGGGGGGTTGCTACCCTGATAACTGGGGGCAAGCAAAGTTTATGGATAACGTTAAATACAAAAGTATAGTTTGTTCCAAATACAGTTCACAAGACTAACAAATTTAATTAATAATGTTTTTTTTTTTTTAGGTATCAGTAGTGTGTAATCCACTTTTCAGTGCAGTACTTGAGATGACAGGCTAAAACATAATTTTATTAAAATGCAATTTAGCTAAATGAAGGCAAATTGTTGCAACCCCATCTAGTAATTGCTAGATATATATTATTACTGTTATTTTAAGTGATACAGGACACTTTTATGTAACAAAACCTGTGCATTACAATTTACATTTACAGAGAAAATACATTTTAAAAGACCAACATGTTAGAAATGCTTCACTGACCACAATATATGCCAAAGCAGGAAGCCTTAAAATGTATTAGCATTATGTTCGACTACTGAGGGAAATCGTTGTTACTGTATAGTGTCAAGGGAACACAGTGATTTGGGAACATTTTGCAGTACAGGTATGTCCACATACAATGCAATTTTTTCCATATACAGCATGGTAATTCAGTTGAGAGTAAATCTTGGTTTTGTATTACTCCCTATGCATAGGAAGTCTATTTTACCCCTTCACTGATTACAGAGCTCCCCCATTAAAAAAAAAAAAAAACAAACAAACAAACAAACAAAAAAACAGCTGCTACTTTATTGAGATCCTAATTCTCTGGGTTTTCAAATAGCAGTACTATAGATGTGCACTCTCAAAACCATTGACAAGCCTCCATAAAACTGTACAGTGTATGACTACAGTCATCAATGGACCATCTACCTTTCTAGCCATGGTTGTCGTCTAGCAACCACTGATAGCATCTAACAATGGGCAGTAAGAAGATGACCAATATCACATCATTTGATTCTGTGCGGATTTGTAGTCATTACAATATGTCAAGTGTAATATGGAACCAATGAATTACAGTCTTCAACCTCACTGAGCTATCTTTAATATTCCAAATCAGGAGTTATCTCCAATTAAATGAGACATTCAGGCAGGTTGTGCTGTACCATGAATTGGAACCTTTGTGATGTGTATTGACTATGTGTTCTTTTCCTAGGATAACAGCATTTGGAATACCACTGAAAACTAATGAGAATCCACTTGTCACATAATGACCCAGATATTCCTTTCAAAATCCTACAATGAAACCAGGTTACATATTACGTCATCACTAGAGTCATGCTGCAAATATAGTCAGAACCTAAACACTTTAGTAGAAAGAGAAGAACTTCTAAACTGATTATTCAAGTTATCTGTAGTCATTGTGGACCTCAAATGATTTAATATGGTGGTTGGATTATTGCAGGAACTGCCAAGCTCTCCCAGTGTCTTTGCAGCTTTCTTTGTTCCCTACATTTGAAAAAACACAGGCCCCTCAGAACATACAGTATGCGAAAAGACATAAAGAGTAAACAAGCCTGTGCAGCTTCAGTGGGAAGGTCAATGCAGCCAGAGGGTTGGAAAGAGGCCCAGGGGATCTCCCCATCCACTACAGGGAATTTGTAAATAGAGGGCACACAGGACAGAAATTGCATCTTGTCCACCTTTCCCAGAGACGAAACTACACAGCGTACAACGTATCCCTCTCCCTCTCACTCTCTCTCATAGTGGAATGGCTTCCCAGCTCTTGAAGAGTATTAGTGGAACAGTAAATGGTGCGTGACTTGCTCTGGAACGCCTCTTCCCTCCCTTCTTTTCTGCCCTCTGTGGCTGATAAGAAAGTCCCTCTTTCCCTTTCTTTCCTCACCATTAACTACGATTAAATGATACCCCCACCCCACCCTCACCTCACCTCACCTCACACTTTCACTCTCTCACACACACGCTTTATTCTGTCATTCACACCAGCCTGTTACAGCTTAACCCGGTGTCACTCTGGATACTATCATGTTGTCAGGGCTTCTCTACTTCTTTTCAGTTGCCAGGACAGTGAATGTACATGCTTGCAAGGTTATCGGCTCCAGAGGCAGCACCACATTCCTTGTGTTCATATTTGAAATCCAGTCCAAAGATAAGCACACATGCGTTATTTTCTTTTCACTGCTGCTTCTGTGCTCCACAGAACCAAACAGCCTTAAAGGCAAAAAAAAAAAAAACCTTAAGGTGGAATCTTTTAACTCTTTATTGCTTAGTTTCGTAGAATTTTGACAAAATCGAAGTAAAGGGCATTTTCTTTTTTTTTTTTGTCAGCATGCAAATCAACCAATAGTTAGAAATTATGATTGGCTTTATAAAGCACCCACATCAGATATCGGACTTGTTTTCTGGCTTTTGATATCACTCAGCTTTAACAGAAATGAACAGTTTAAAAATAACCACTAAGTATGAGTACAGTAGGAGCCACTCCGATAAATGTATGTTAAGTTTAAAAAAAAAAAAAAAAAAAAAAAAAAAGAGCTGTTTCATGTTATATTTAGGAGATTTCTAAAACAGATTTGATCCTTTATTTTTAAACACTACTTATTCCTTCTCCAGTTTGCCAGTTTATTAGTAAAAGGCCCACGTTTGGACAGGATTGTGATATGAGATAAAATTCGACAATTATTTTGCAATTCACAGTTTGCATTGTGGAGCGTGATCCTCATGTGAAATATAACATAAGACATAAGGTGCTATCATGAGTGGCATATTGTACTTTCCAGTAAAAGTTGATCACACAGCATATGGTTTTAAGCACAAACATCATTTGGAGGGCTAAACATGAACTGTTTCTTAAGAATGTGAGACAGTTTTCTGGTTGTTTAAGAGCCAAGGATTGCTAACTTACTTTGTGTAGATATATGGCTTAAACAACATGTACTTGAAGTGACGCAGATTTTTAATTAACACCACAAGCTTCATTCTAACTTTAAAACCTGCTTGGTACCATGCTGGAATCTGTCATAGTAAAACAACAACAAGAACAACAACATCACAAAGGGTATCGCATTTTCCCCTAAATGGTGTTTTTCTTTATAACATTTTACAGTGAACTGAGGACATTTTCTTCACGGTCTTGGAAGGAAACAACCTTCATAAATACAAAAAAAAATGTTTTAGTTCGAAACTATGATGCTATTCTCTGAAAAAAGGACATAAACAAATGTGAAAAAGCAGACTGTACTGGTATATAAAAATCAAGCCATTCGAGACAAAAGCTAATCCACTGAAACCTGACTTTGCACCAAAGGTATTAAAAGTAAAACAGATGGAGACCACCAAGGACAAGCTTGTCAGGTGCAGCCGAAGGGTTAATGATACGCCCCCAACTCGGGTCAGGCAGACAGGGAAGTGCTTTGAGCACTACTAGGGCCCCCGTCTGGGTCTCGGCACAATATCGCAGCCTGCAGCTGATAACACTCTAATAGTCCTCCTTTGAGGAACCAGAGCTCCTACGTCCTGATTACTCATTTATCACACCTGGCAGCCCCGCTGAACCATAATTACTCTTCCCTTATCCTGCTGCACTGTCATGTCCGAGGGAGAGAGAGAGCGAGGGAAGGAGTTAGAGAGGGAGGAAGAGAAAAAGGGGAGGGTGGGCAAGCCTAGTGTTCTCAATAATGGAACATTACCCCTCTGACAAACAACTGAAGTGGAATTATAATTGTAGATATTCCAAAAAATTCACTAAATCGGCGGCTTCTTTTTTTTTTTTCAAATAATAACAGTGAAGAGCAAGGGAGGGGAAATTCTAATCTTAAAAAAGCAGCTTGTACTGACAAACTCCAATTTTTTTTATTATTTATTTACTTTTTTTTATCAGAAGCTGACAAAAAGTACACTGCCTATGATTGTGGTTCAGGTGCTAACTAGGGTATGTTAAATATTGTAAACAATGTATTAGGATGGAAGAGTCTCTTATGGAGTTGCTGCACATTCATATCCACAGAACTCCCTAAGCACTTTTGTACAACTTTGGAATGCTGTGTGTACAACAGTAATCTTTGTAATATGGTGCACACATTGTACATTACACACATCTTATGTAAAATGCTGAGCTGCCTTGGGTTGTATCTTTAACATGCTGCTACATAGCGTATTATTACACATGCAGACTGTGCACCTCATCTACAACATGCAACCTGTACATAACGCACCTGTTTATAAGACTGTGTGTTTTATTTTAGAAATAACAGTAAATCATTTGACTCCTCAGAATGGGAGTTGTCTTCTGGGATGTTGACCATTACTTAAAGATGCGTGACAGGGAGGTCCTTGTTATAGTTGCAGCCTGGGATACAGCTGTTCTGACAACACAGCCACTATTGTGCTCCCATTCAAACTCCAGTCAATCTTTGCTTCTACCTAAGAGGAAACTGCTTTAGGTCTCATATACTGTACAGTGCATCAAACTTGGAACATGCTTCAGAATAGAGTTTAGAGTTATGCTTCACATAACTGTATGCATTATGTTTTGGATTAGAATAGCAAAAACTGAACAAGAAAGATGGGAACAGTACATGTATGATAAATAGCTATAAAATGCTCTTAAACACAGGTTTTAGAAAAAAAAAGACCACCTTTTTACTGTTTGAAGCCTTTTTTCCACATTTTATTTCACCATGTTTTATCTTTTCTGTTTTTAATCCTCTTCTTCACACACAAGTTTGACACAGGCCAAACTCTAACAGTAATCTTCTGCTTGCCTGGGTATAGGAGGACCTTGCATTCCCTAGGTGGTCATTAGCCAAGTAAGGCATGTGTTAAAAATCTTCTGTTAGATATAACTTTCCTTATATCTAACCTGCATGTCATCATTCAAAACCTGCTCTGCTAAGCTTGTAATTGACAGCTTCCGAGCCTGTTTTCACTAGGAACCTGTCAGTTATATACAAACACATACTGTGCAAATTGCCCTGTTTTATCCTCACACTGAAATGATAATCAGAATAGAGTGAGCTTGTTGTAGTTAACACAGCAGAGTGTTAAACTAGACAGCCTTTAAAAACCAGATGATACAAGCACAGTTAAAGCAGAAACGTGAGGTTTCGGTTGTTTTTTTTTTTAATGGGTTTCCAGATTTTCATAGAATAAAGGATTTTGAAAACATGTAAACAACATCAGCTTTTGCAACTGTTTTTCCAAATCATAACTTTACTGTTTTTATGCAATTTCATTTGAACACAGTACCTAATACTGTACATCCCCCCATATAAATCTGAATTCATGCTCTAAAAAATTCTACGACATGGCACAAGATTAACCAAAATAAAGACCAATTAAATTACTACATTTTAGTTTTCTGGTCAATTTGGGCAATACTGTTAAATGGTTAAGACAATGGAAGAATTGACACTTTTTAGCTATCATGTTTGTTGTTTCAGTGAGACAATTTTGCTTTATGTCTAAACAGGGGTATTCAAATACATTCACTGGAGGCCCAGATAAGGCAATGTCCAAATCTTGGCGGGCCACAGGGTGCTCATGACGAATGTATGAGGGTGGAGTGGACCACTTACAATAACACGATTTATGATTGCCATTTAATAATACAAAACAAATATTTATCACTGTCTTGCTATTAAAACTGCATGCTAGTAATCTAAAATTTTGACACTCGCTCGCACCGTCTGTGTTTTTGAAAAATGGCTGCACAGCAAGCATGCAAGTAATGAAAGCATGTCAATCAGTTGCGGTGGCAGGGCACATTTGCCATGACAGCGGCACCAGACGACAACTGAGGGGGCTACACCCCACTTTGTGCGGCACGCATAAAATAAATTCAAATTATTTTCAGTGTCAGAAGTGGACCAGGATGAACAGCAAGCATTTAAACAGTAACCCAGTGGTTCTCAACCTGTGGTCCGCAGACGACTAGGGGTCCACCAGTATAATCAAGGGGGTCCGCGAATGTACCAGCAACTACATAATAATAACACACCATATTCTGACAGTTTTATTTCGTACATACCAAGTCTTGGCACTTCCAGATATCACCCAGTCATGCTGTAATTTATCACTTAGAACACCTTCAATTCATGAAAATAATGTGTTTGAAATCGTTGCACGGGAATACATGATGTGTTTAAATTACTGACGTAAAAGCTGAGGTTCCGCTTTTTTTTTTTTATTTATTATTCATCACGTGCCACTCACACCTCTAGTTTACGACAGGTCTGTACGTCAGTTTGACGTGGAGCTTGTAATTCAGCATGAAGAAAACCGTTATGGGTAGAAATCATTTCAACATTTTAAAATTATTATTATTATACAATTGATAAGTTTGTTATTCGTAAAGCGACTCAGTCTACTTCGGCTGTTCCTGAAGCAGAAAATGTCAAAAATAGAACAGAAGAGAAAGAAAGAGGTGAAATCGAACCCCCTTCAAAAAAATAAATAAATAAATAAACTGAGGAAATATGACAACAGCAACATTAAGCTTGGTTGTATGTGCGTATGTGTTAGTGGAGAACCAAGTCCCCATTGTGTAATTTGGGGGGATGTACTTTCTAATGACACACAAAAGCCCTCAAAACTTACAAGACATCTGAAGTCTTACATGCTGAAAGTGTTGACAAGCCAGTGCAGTACTTTGAAAGGAAGCAAAATTGCATAGAAAAACTAAAAAATATGATACAAACTGTGTCAACTGTGAAAGAGAAGGCTCTCAAAGCATCATACAAGGTAGCAATTAGAATCACTAAAGCTAGAAAGCCGCATACAATTGCTGAAACTTTTCTGATTCCAGCTGTAATTGAGATGTGCTGTGAAATGTTAGGGCACGAAGCTGATAATAAACTGAAGAATGTGCCTGTATCAAACGACACATTAAAAGGCGAATTACAGACGTTGCAGCTGACTTGAAAGACCAGTTGTTATACAGTATTCAAGCAAGTGGGAAATACAGTTTACAACTGGGTGAACCCTTGGATGTGTTAGCTAAGGTTCAGCTGTTGGTTTATGTGTGATATAGCTGTGATGGTAAAATAAAATAAGAATTGCTATTTTGCAAATCACTACTGACAAAAAAGACAAGTGATGAGATTTTTAAGTGTCTTGATAATTTCATGATGAGCAACAACCTAGACTGGGAGCAGTGTTATGGTGTGTGCACAGACGGTGCTGCTGTAATGACACAGAGGCATAATGGGGTCGCAAAAAAAAAATTACAGATGTTGCACCATTCGCAAAAGCAACGCATTGCATGCTTCACAGGGAAAATCTAGTTATGAGAAAGATGGCAGATGACCTGAAACATGTACTTGAGGAGACCATAAAAGTAGTCAACTTTATCAAAGCACACCCATTCAATGCACATAATTTTTCAGTAATGTGCTTAGAAATGGGTGAATTGCATCACAACCTTCTCTTGCACACTGAGGTCAGATGGCTTTCCAATGGAAAGGTTTTGAATCGCGTTTTCGAACTTCGTGAGTCTCTGAAGGTATTTTTGCAAGAACGAATGCGCAAATCAGCAGGCAGATTCTTAGAGGAGAACTGGCTTGCTTGAAATGATAGATCTTGTTGATATCTTTGATCACCTGAACAAGGGTGCTGGAACTAAGGGTGCTGGGGGTGCGGTAGCACCCCCTGACTTTGCATGGCTTCCATCACATAAAGGGGTTACAGTTTTGTTCAATGGCTTTCAGCACCCCCATTTTAAAAATGGTTCCAGTGCCACTACATCTGAATCAACTTAATAATAGCATGGACCATTTAAAAGCCTATTTAGTTGTTTCACTTGAAAACCGCATTGTAACAGGGAGAGATCTGTGCTGACTCTGCTGGCACGTCCACAGGGCTGCAGGAAGAGGGCGGCAGTCGTCCAACAACCTCCTGTGAATCATGGCAGTGACACAGGGAGGTAGGAGAGTGGGTGTGTGGACTTTCCCCCTCTCTGAATGGCTGAGAGGCACGTCTTGGGAGATTGTTAGCCCTATAAATTAACGCTCTGTTGTTTCCTCAGGTCTGCCCTGTTAAACGCTCCGAGAGTGCGGAAGCGCTGGTCAACGACCGAGAACCAGTGGGAGAGAAAGAAACGGAGGTTCAGAGCGAGACATTGAGGGCGGGGAACCCTTGGGCAGACCCCTGATTAGTATATCAGAGCAGGCTAGTTAGCCGGCAGCATAGGACGGTGATCTGGGTCGCACGGGCAGCGGCGACCGGGATATCACTGCAAAGTGCAGCACCTTTTCTTTGTAGTTTTTGTTACTGTTTTATTTTCCCTGTTTCTTTGTGCCTTCTGTTTTGAATTATTGTTTCGAAGCACCTGCAAGGGTGTCGGTATTGTGTACCATCGCTTGGTATGCCCATGGTTCTGTTTACCATCGTTGGTAAATCAGACCACGGACCCACATCGCTATCTGCGGGATTAAAGAAAAAACAGCACCCTGAAATAAAACTGGGCACCTGTGCGGTGTTGCCAAATTCATCTGTCTGTCTCCTGTGTCAGTGAATTACCCACCACCCTTCCACACGCATAAATTAAATTTTCCTGCAAAACATAATTAAGAACAGACACATTTTGAGGAAAAATTGCCCAGCTGACATCCGATGGGCAACCAATTGAAGCATGCTGGTCTACAATCTATAATGCCCTGTCTGTTTTGGGTGTTTTATGGAAAAAATCCAAACTTACAGCAGGAATAGAGCTGTATCTTTAATCAGGGATGGCTGTACTTTAATCAAAAGGTCTCAAAATATATGCCTAAACAACCTATCTCAGCTCAGACTGAAGGATGTAAGTTAGAGAGAGATGGTCCTCTTCAACACATTGTCCCTTAGGTTTTTGTTTGTACAACATATGATGCACTTCATTTATTTATCAACTTTTGCCCCTTCTGTAATCAATGTCCCGGTCCCTTCCTCAGCACTAACATGACAGCACTTCTGCAAAGTCCCTTAATTGCTCATTAAGCAATGCCAGCAACAGAAACCCCCACTCTGCCATTTAGGATGAAGAGTTTTAGCGTTCCCGTCACTTCTGTGTTCCCTCGCAGATGGGGTTGTGGCAGGGCTTTTGAGCTTAGCTTCCAGATGTGGAAAAAGAAGAAAGGGGGAGATGGGAGAAATATAATGCATGAATTTATTGTCATTAACGACCCTGACAGCTGCATGAACCCATGGGAAATGGCAGCTGGGTCCTAACTCTGCAGAAGTAGCCCCCCCACCTCCACAATCTTTAGTATGAGAGAGACATTTCCATGTACGTTTTTAAGATCCTCTCCAGGTATTCCCATTTTTAACATGCTTTTTATAGAGCAGTCCTATTAGTAGACATTGTCCTATAAAACACAGTTGTGAGTGGCATGCAGATTACACACACAAACAACACTTTGAAGAATATGGTGCTGCACGTCCAATCAGTTTCTTATAAAATTTCTTCATAGTAAAACCGTGCAAAAATACTGTGGTAAACTTTTATAAGGGGTGTCTGAGACTCAAATGTGAAACTACAAATGTGTTGTATTCAAGGACTCTGCATACAAGGGCATCAATGATATGCACCACATGAGCTAGTTTAATGCATACAAGTAATACATACAAGAAAGAGCTTCATATAACAATAATGATATGCTGCAGCATACAGTATCAGTGTTGCACAGGTGTTGCTCAGGCTTCAGGGCACGATGCAACGCCAATATATTTTCAGAAGCTTTTCAGAAGCTTTTTTAGTGAGTAAGCAAATGATATAGTTAGAATCAAACATTTTTAGTCTAAATTTCAATAATAATAATAATAGACATGTGAAAAGGTTCTAAAACATTATAATTTTAAACAGGACATCAATACATCGATTCTGTGAGTAAGTCACAGCTAGGGAACTCCAAACTGTCTCCTGCTTCTGATTCCTGGATGGTTTAGCTCTTAAAATGTTCAAGAAGATTCCCCTTGTGGACTCCAAACAGAAACCCTGCTTTCTACGGGCAGAGGCACGCACAGAGAAAAAGCCAACAATGTTAACATCAGAGGAGCTCTCGTCCTCACAGCAGGATAAAATAAATATTCAACAATCCTCCAGACAGTTCGGCATCAGAGAACAGTGACTGCAGTTTATGAAAGCACTCCAGTCTTACACAAGCCATAACAAGGGGGGACAATTGCAGCTTTGATAAAGCAACAGAAAAAGCTATGACACTACGGAAAACCAACAACAGATGAAAAGAAATATTCAAATCCTCTATTCTCAGAGTCTTGTGTTGCATTTTGAATTACACAGGTTATAGAGATAGCAGTTTTGCAATATTTGAGGTTTTCAACTCATATTTACTTTAAAAGCAAACCGTTTTTATGAGTTACAGTTCAGCAGAGATCATATTTTTTGACAGTGCTTTAAGTATTATTTACGTGAGTGTTACGTGAATCAAAAAATAAAAGGGAGGTCGACTACAAATAAGGCCTCAATAGAGCCTGAAGAATCATGTAACTATTAATCTGTTTATCTGTAACAGTCTAGGTCAGGGATGTAAGAAATGCCACATTCTATGTTCATACGATTCATGGAGTTCTTTTGCTAAAACAACATTATTAAAAAAAAAAAAAAGTGAATCGAAACAACAAATCTAATATTTCAGCTTGATTGTATAAAGTAGCATAATAACTGAAGTGTTGCACTTGTGTCAATATAGTGACATACAGTAGGTATTGTGAGACTTAGTAGAAAATAAAGCATCTGTTCAGACAAATAAGGAAAAGCTTTTGGAGACCTAAACACAAAAGCAAAGATGGGAATGTCTGATGCTAAAATTCATAAAACAACAACTTTCAAACCTATAACCCAAAAAGTACCATCCTTAATATCAGACAAAAACACAGGTTTGTATTGAGATTTCTATGATGTCTCCTTTTTTTTTTTTTTTTTTGGTTTAGTACGGTGTATTGAGCATAGTTGACTTGAGGGGTCCCTTTGGCACCCCTAGAGCATAGTAAATTACATTCAGTCTATAACTTTGAAGAGAAAAAAAAAAGAAAAAAAAAGATAAATCCTTGCACTTTATACTGTTACACCTTTCAATATTATCTCTCTCTCTCTCTAATGGCTCACAACAAGGTTAGGGGCTCTGTAAGTATATAAAAATAAATGAAAGCCAGCAGAGACAGGCCTGATGTCCCTGAGTTATGGCGCCTGGGCCTCTGTAGCCGGAGACGACACTGCAGGTGTTCAAGTTGCTCGTTCTCATTGTTCTCAAAGACAAGAGTGCCAGCGGCGCTACCTCAGCCAGCCAGAAAGGTGACATTTCTATTCTCCAGGCAATCTGCCCTGGTCTCCACAAGCTGACAGGATCAGGGCAGGTTGGCGCCCAGTTACAAGCGGCGTTCACCTGCAGAAAATCTCTCTCCCCACGCTTCACCATGGAACTCTTGACCTCAGAGGCACTCTGAGGTAGTTTACTCTTTTTTCTTAGATTTGCCCAGCGGGATAGACATCAAACAACGGCTCCTTCCAGTTCATGTCTATGTGAACTCTGCATTAGAGTAGAAAATGTACAGTGTATGTAACACAGTCATACCTTCTGTAAGGCATAAGGTCAAGGTGTCAGAGCAGGATAAAATTGAGATGTTATTATCTCTCTGTCTGTCTTCTACTGCTGAGCTACCAGTTTTACAATACAGTAGGGATTTTACAAGTGATTTTTGAGGGATGTTTAAAAAATAAATAAATAATTAAGCATTGGAAATGCATCTTTTAAAATGCCAGTTTATGACCCATTTATCTTATATAAAAAAAAAAAAAAAAGACTATGTACCTTTCTCAGCTCGGTTGTGTATTTCCTAAGATTACCTGGTTTGCACGCAACAAGCAGAGGCAAATTGCAAAATTCTGCATTAATTTGAAAACACATTGTAAAAGAAAGGCTATTCATAGAGACAGGTCATTATGACATATAATCTATTCAGCAAAACATTCATTAGCTATGAAAAGTATCTACACAAATGCTAAATGCTACACATGTATTAAAACAGTGTCTCAATTAAAAGATTGTATTCACCAACTGGATTTATATATATATATATATATATATATATATATATATATATATATATATATATATATATATATATATAGTGTGTGTGTGTGTGTGCAACGGAGGGTCTATATAATGTGTGTGTGTGTGCAACGGAGGGTCTATTTAAAGATCTAAACCTCAGCAGACCTGCTCTGTTGTGGACCTCTTTTCATCGTATTCCTATTGAATTTAGTGGTGTTAATAATTTAGTCAATACATCACCCCAGGGAGAACACACCAGTGGGATGATTATAGAGGTTGGCAGTATTTGAATCTTATGAGACGCCATCAGTTCTTATCAAAGTTTTAAGTCTCTGCACACCCTTTATAGAATTCAAATTCTAACGTCATTGAACACAGTGTCAATGGATTACACCATTTTTGAGATGTTGCTCATCTGTCTCTAAACCTAGCCTCTGAAGGTTAGTCCCTTCCCATCAAGGTTAAGACTCTGGGGAGTTTGTGTGGCTTTTTGGAATGGAAAAGAAGTATGATGTAGACTCTGAAACGGTACTGTGCTTCCTGTAAATTTAATCGGTATAAAAGTTTATCTCCTTACAGTTTGGGGGGATGTAAACAAACTGGAAACAATGCCAGTTTTATAATAAAGGGAGCACAGAAGGTTAAACTATGGAAGGATATACTGTAGTAAAGATACATCAAGGAACATGATATCTAACGTTGATTAATACATGAATTAAGTTCACAGGCCTTCACTAATGAATGTGATTGAAAATATCTGACACAGCTACAGTAACTACAAAAAAATAACAAAAAACATTGTAAATTAAACATTGGCTAAATCTCTGTAGGCACAGCGCTGGTTTATAACATTTTAATAGTGGATCATTTTAGTTAAGTAGAGCTATTTCTGAGAAATCACAATTACTTTTTTAAATTTTATTTTCCCTGTTATTTAAAGGGAAAAAAAGAAAATGTCTTTATAAATAGTGACCAGGTGCAACATTATTCTTTGTGGAATTAGGCTAAATGAGTGAGGCAGAGCAATTGCTTTATCGAGCAATGTAAGGCATTACCCTCTGGCTTCATTATGATAACAGGTTATCTGATTGTTGGTTCTATTTCCGCCCTGGTGTGGCGCACTCAGACACCAGTGGAGTTACTGCTTTCAAGCCATTAACAAAAGGGCTCGATCAGGTAATCTGAGACTTCCTCTTTCAGCCCAAATACAAACAAGGCAAGGAAGGCCATCGCAGCATTACGGCCCTCGGTTTGCAGTTTGTCTGCAGAACTTGACCTTCATTTTCTGCTGTCCTTTGCCCCCGTAATCTTGTATTTATGGTGCTTGGTTTCTTCACCCCATCTTCTCTGCTTTCTCCACTGTCTAATAGAATTAGCATAATATGCTGGATAGAAACTTAATTAGCGCATGAAAAGAATGCACATGTGACTTTCACTGTGAGGGAGTTTCTCCTTGTTCTGAAATTTCTGTTAAAACTGTTTGGGTTTATGTCTGAAAGGGACATCATTTTGCATCAATAAGTATAAAGCATCATTTTCCACTTCAAAGTAACATCTATTGCTTCTGACTAATACTGACTGCAATGAACTTGAATGTAATAACTAATGAATTTAGCTGGGATTTAATTACTCCTAACTATACCAACACTGGTTATAGTTAGGTCTTAAAGTACAATGATATAGATTTGTTTTATTCAGAAAGCTGACAAAGCATTACTGTACCACTATTAGAAATTCCTAAAAACACAAAGTGACTGAAATAAAGTGTGAAATATAGTGTTGGTATAAAAAACTGAAAACTGAATATAACAGTTTTCAGAACTTAATCGGTTTCTTTATTGAACAATAATTTTAAAAACACATTATCAATATTACACTATATAATTGATTCCTGTCTTTTTTCCTACATTTCCCCGTGAAACTCAGAGAGCAGACTTTGACAGCCAGTTTGTTTGTATCAGGGATGGAACTAAGACTCCCATTGCATAGCAGTTTGATCCATTCTTGGTTTCACTATGAGCTCAATCAGACATATTTGATTTTGTTACCTATACGCTGTGGCAAATCAAGCTCGTAGTACAACCTGGAATGGATGAAAGTGCTATGCAATTGGAGTCTTATTTCTATCCCTGTATACCAAAGGGAAGGTACTTCCACCCAGCCACATATGTAGGATGGTCCTGCATGTATTTGCAGCAGTAGGTAATAAATTATATATGTAATCTAAGCTGATATTTTCAATATAGGTGTAAAATGTAATTGATGTTTAGTTAGTCCAATAAAAGGTATCAACACTTCTCCTTATAGTAAATTAATTACATTAACAAACAAACAGCTTTACAATGTATACTTTTCTCTGACTTCTTCAGAAGGATGCATTGAATTACACACTCTTTTTCTCTCTCACACACACACAGACAACAGACATAACAAATGCTCTATTTTCTGCCGCCTTGCCGTGATTTATGAAAGGTGTACCTCACCGTGGGAAGATAATGCCATCTGAAATGGTTCATTTCATAAATCTATTCTA
Source organism: Polyodon spathula (assembly GCF_017654505.1). Lineage (NCBI taxonomy): Eukaryota > Metazoa > Chordata > Actinopteri > Acipenseriformes > Polyodontidae > Polyodon > Polyodon spathula. The sequence goes on from NC_054554.1 coordinate 8,515,483, forward strand.
ACCCTCTCGTTTCCCCCTGCTGAGCATGGACTCGGAGCACTTGTAAGCCCAATAACGTTTTTATCTGCTATTGACACAAAAACAACAGGACTTTGTTTGGAGTGAGGTAATGATGCAGTTACTCGGGAGCCACAGCTAAAGCACTGCTCTCAGGGGCAGCCCCCCTTCCTCCCCCTCTTCCCTGGCAAACTCTGTGCAGCTGCGAACAAGGGAACTTGTATAAACAAAACTAAGGAATAATCAACAAACACTCAATTCCCTACCGGCCTTCCCTGCTACCAGCATTAATAATCCCAAGTTCTTGAGCACACACATTAATAATAAAGTGGGGACGAGGTACACTGCACTTTATGAAGCGTGAAAAAAATGAACAAAATAAAAAAAAAACTAAAGCAGGCTAAATAAGCCCAGCTACGATTTTTGTTCTCTCTTACTTGGCTTGCAAATTCCTTTGCAGGAATTGAATACTATTAAACTCTCATTTTAATGAAAGCCAAACCTAGTTTGATGGTATTTGTTTGTCCCGGGCACTGTACGTCTGTAATAACAAATACTAAATAAATAAATAAATAAATAAATAAATAAATAAACACATTAAAGGCTTAAGAAGCCCTGTTGGACTGCACTTTTTATATCAAATCGTACAGCACAGCAGGACTGTAATGGACAAATATCAGCCATGTACTGTGAATGATACAGATACTGTATACTATGTGATATTTGTTCGAAGCAAATAATGAAATGTTAAATATAAACAAGGATCTGTCCTGGAAAGCATTGTTTTAAAATGTGTAACATGATCCCACAAATTGGCTTTTCAACTTACTCTCAGTATAATACACTGCACTGAAGGAAAACGATGCCTTTAGTACTGTTAGTTTCACCTTGCCACTAAATTTCTTACCCAGTTTTTAATCCTATTAAAAAAAAAACATAATGTGTGTGGGTGGTGTGCCACTAAATATAATGAAATGCTTGAGATAAATCTGCACTTACTCTTAATGGAAAGTTCAAAGCTTATTTTCTTAAAAAAAGAAAAAAGTAGGTAATAGCTTGCTGTATAAAGGACGGCCTCTACACCCTGCTAAGTCAAAGTACTGTAGTGACTGCCTGGAATAACACTGTAGACGCATTCACAAAGCAAGATTGTATCTGCTCACTAGTTCTTGTTTTTTTTTTATGACTTCCTTTGAAATCTTGTCTTCCCTTACTTGCCTACTTTTAGCATAAATCACTGGTAAAATGACACAGGGCAGAAGGGAAAATATTTTGAATAAAGGAAACCAAAAGAAACCCCAAGTACTAGTTTTACGGCCCACGCGAGTGCTTTAAAATCAGGGCCTGCTTGCTAAAAAAAAATATGAAATGGGAAAATAGGTTCTTTTTGTAGTTCTATAAATAAACTGAAGTTTCAAATTGCTTTCAACAAAAATCAATTTTTAAGGAGGACATTCATTTGAAAATGTATGGATGGCATGGAAATTCCAACCTGGAAATGGAGGCTTAATTTCTATATTACTACAAAGTTATTTGTTTATTTATCGTGGTCTGTGTCTTCTTTTGTGGTAGTTATCGGTGAGGGAAAATAGATTGTTCATCACTATTTGGGTGGGTGGGGGGGAGATAATGCGGGCCTTTTTGACATCTGAGCACCTAGTTTTTCCCCTCAAAAGGGCCTTTTAAATATCCTTTCTGTGCCAGTATTAAGGTTAGTGCTGCATCAATAAGAAAGTGATAATAAATCTTCATTAACAGGTCACTGAATCGCTAATATTCTAAATAAAAAATTAAAAAGACATTAATCTCTAGAACAATACCTTCATCACTTAACAATATCAAACTTTTTAAGGCCTATTCTATGCTTGGGTCCCTTTGTTTATTCACTTGCCACTTTGCCAGGATACAGCCCCCCTGCACCAGGACTCTGCGAGTTCCACGTCGTCTCTTGCCTTATCTACAATTGGTTGGCTCAGGTTATCGTTGCAGCTTAAGCCATTTGCCAGGAACCCAACTGGTCCTGCACCCACACTGATAATGCACACTTGTGAGGGGATAATTAGCCACAACAATACCTAAGCCCTCTTTTCCTTCTTAAGCAGCGCTAGAACAATAGATGGGAAAATCTAAGCCCTCCAGCAGAAAGTATAGTTGAGCGCCTCTGATTTTTTTTTGTTACTCTGTGAGCGATGAAAGGCATATAAAGACATCTTTTTTAATCAAGCCTTTTTTTACCTTTCTGTCGTCAAATGTTTAGGCTTTGTAAAATATGTGGTGCCTGCAGTTTTTAAAATGTTCCCAATGAGAAAACTCATTCAAAAACTGTTTTTTTGGAGGGGGGGAAGAGAGCGAGAGCACAAACACAATCTATAAATAAGTGTAAAAACTCTAGGTGACCCAGTGGCCTGGTGTTGTTTTGTAAGCATAGTAGCATGAAAGTGAAACAAAAACACAAACATATATATAGGTGTAACACAGTATTTCAAAACAACAGCTTCTTAAATCCAAACCACACCTGTTGAAGGAACCTACATGATATGGTCTTGGAAGATGGAGTGTAAGACCTACTTATCAAGGGTAATGCTTAGTATGAGTTCACATGTAATTATATACTACTTCCTCAGAGCCAGACTACTATATACATAAACACCCTAGAGCCAGGCCACTGCTCCATGCATATACATGTACATCTAAATGAAAAACACCAGTTGCAAAATACTGTATATACGGTATCTGTGTATCACATTCTTCTACAGAAGAGATCATATTTGGTAGATAGGAATACTAGATAATCATGGTATTCCATTATAATATCCTGGTACTGAAAATGACAATGGTTCATGTTTTTAATGGTAACTGCTGGTGGAATAAGTGTGTTAAAAAACACCTACAATATAATGGGAGTGTGGCAGGAAATGACATTGCGGTGACGTCAGGCCAGAAGGCTGAACAAAAACACAGAGGTAGGTACTGCAGTTCAAAGACACTTGCTCACAGAGCACAAATAAAATATTTAAACAAAAACAAAATCACAAACACACAAACACAAGTATAGGTCAGGCTGGTTGATCACCTTCATTGTTCCTATATCTTTCTTTCTTTTAAATTAAATCGCTCATCTCATCGCTCTCCCGTTCTGCACTTCTGAACACCCACACCACGAACAGGGACAGCTGCAGGCTTTTTATTCAGATACATCACCGGATTAGCAACAAATTAATCACTTAATTAATTCAGGAGATGGCCACTTTCTGCACGGCTTTTTAATGTGGATGGTCTCCTGACCTCCCCCCCCCTTCTTTGTAGCCGACAGCCCCCTTTTCTAAGGTGCCGGTCCCAGTGCTTCCTGTGGTCCTGCAGGACTAGTAGCAGCCCCAGGTGGCGCAAGCCAGGCAGCGGCCCCAGCCAAAGCAGAGCCCTCAGTGGCCCAGGCGAAGCAGAGCCCTCAGCGACCCCAGGTGAAGCAGAGCCCAGGCGATGCAGAGCAGCAGGCAGCCCCAGGCAATGCAGACGTGGCATCCTTGGACGGTGCGAGGCAGGCATCCCCCCCGGCGGTGCGAGGCAGGCATCCTTGGCGAGGCAGGCATCCTTGGGAGGTGCAAGGCAGGAATCATTGGGCTGTGCGAGGCAGGCATCCTTGGGCGGTGCGAGGCAGGCATCCTTGGACGGTGTGAGGCAGGGCAGCAGTGGTCCATCGGAAGGCGACGACGGCAGCGGACCCTCGGGAGGCGACAGCGGGAAGAGAGCCAGGCCTAGCTGTGGTGAGGGGGTTGGCCCTCTTCTCAGCCACTGCGGCCGGGCATGTTTCCCCTGTGCTCCCCTCAGTAACCTATGCAGGCGCTGCTGAGGTCTGGCAGCATCCTGCCCTGGTCCATCCACGCTGCAAAACATATACAAAACAACAACAAAACAAAACACACGGCAGTTCGCCATCATCTATATATATATATATATATATATATATATATATATATATATATATATATATATATATATATATATATAGTATGTGTTTTATGTCATGGGGGGAGGAGGAGGAAACCTCCTGTTCGCCCTGTTATAGGGAGTCAATGCAATGCCCAAACTAACACAGTGAAGTGAACATGTCTGTGTTTGTACGTGGTGGCATTCTGGCTCTAGTGTGAGCAACAATATTTTGTTTTCTTTCAGTAATTGTGAAATGGGGCTCACATTTGTTTTTTTGACAGTATTTAAATAAAGAAACAAAAAGGAAGATAGCTGTGGCTGATTTCTCTTCTAGCTATTAAAAAATAAAAAAGAAGTATGAAAACAATTATTTTCCACTGAGAGCGGTACAGACATGTTTTTTTTTTTTTATAAAAAAAAAATAAAGGAGACAGTGAGCTTTGTTTGTCCCTAAGCCTCTGCGGATGAGGCCTTGATGGTTTAGCCTTGGCATCTGGGTTGTAGTGCAAAAACAGCCCTAGAGAAATTCCACAGGCTTGTGTCAGTTTACGCTGCTCCTCCGTGGTGCCTGGGAGCGGGGCTAGGCCATGGCGACATTCGCTGGGGATTGCATGATGAACAGCCATACAAGAAGCCCAGCTGACTCTCTAGCAGGCTAGACACCCCCTTTCGCTTCTGCTTTGTCTGCCAAAAGTTTTGGATAGCTCCTCCTCCGTCAAAATATCCTTCCAGTGGAAAGACGATGTGCGGAGGTACCCCCTGCACACATGGTGGAGGAGGTGGGGGGGGGGGGGGGGGGGGGGGGGGGCTTCAATCTAAGTGCAAAAGTGACCGTCACTGCGTCCTTGAGGTAATTAATCAGTGCTGAGTCTGCACAGGGGTTGGAAATGTGTAGTAAAAAAAGCTTAATTTGAACATAACTTCTGATTCAAAACTGACACCCTCCACCAAAATGAGAACATAATTAAATACACAACCACACCCTTTACCCATTTGGTACACAATTAGTTCCAAAATAGGTTTTACTGAAGCCAAGAATATTTATTTCCATTACCTTTCTTCCGCAAAAGGAAACAGTCATTGACATGAGACAATTTCCAATGGGTTCAGGTGCATGGGCTGGGCTTTCTAGAAGGATTTGTCCAAAAACTGTCATAAACCTAGCCAAGAACTGCACAAACCAAACTCAAATCTGTCATATTTTGCATGACTGTGCTCCTGGCTAGCACCCTAGGCAACATTGAGTTAAAGGAGTCTGTGTTCCATCCTCTTCAGAATTACTCAAATGAGTGTTCAGAGACAGACTGATAACTGGACTGATGGCGCAGTATTGTCCTATTTTGGCTGGACACTAGGACCAGGTGTAGCTGCTGGATCCAGCTTCTGCCTAGATGGAGCCTATAATCCTAAAATAACTATAACATAACAGCCCAGATGGTGCCTTGCAGCACTGGAATCTACAGGGGAAAAACAACTGGAAACACCAGAGGTATGCCACATACACTTTTTGTGTTAAATGCACTGTGTCTCACATGACTAATTCCTTTCTATGGCATGCATTCTACGATATAGTTAATAATTTTCATTGGTGTTTTGTACAAAGCAGAGGAAACATCAACATAAAGGTAGACTACTTTGCTGCCAAGGTCAGTAAGGTGTAAGAAAGAAAAGATAAAATATTTTAGATAGAAATGGCTAGGATGACTGCATATTCCATTTAAATACACTGTGAATCTAGGGACAGGAAAAAAATTAAAAAAATAAAAAAACTCATCAAAATGTGTTTTTTTTTTTTTTCTTTTACATAAAAATGAGTGAGATTCAATCCAGATAAATGAGACTCGGCATGTATGAAATTATGATATAGTTTTTCCTGTACAAGCCTGCGTCTGTATTATCTAGAATTGTGCTGTGATGTTGGGGTATATCTTAAAAGCCCTTTCTTGTCGGCAATCTGTGATTGCTGGATTCCGAAGGGGGAACTAAGCTTAAAGGACTGAATTTAACAAACCTAATTATCATGGCTTAATTAGTACCAAGGGTAAAGTAGTAGTACCAATGGGACACCTGCAGACTTAATTTATATCCTGACAGAGAGGAACAAGTGTTAATGTGCTGTATTTATGATAATACCCACAATTGTGAGAGGGAACTGAATGGAACTAAGGAAACTTGCATCTCTGTATATTAAAAATAAAATGATTCAAGTTAACAAGACAATATCAATGTAAATATTGTGTAATTGCTGAAGTCATCATTTGTTTATTTTATAGAATGGAGAAACAAAAAATATATATACAATACATTCTGGGAGAAGTTTTACTATATTATGCTTATATAGAAATTGAAACCTAATTATTAAACGCGTAAAGATGCCACTAGTGGCTAATGGTATTTTGGTGCTTCCAGGTTGCTGCTATAGGCTGACAATGAAAACTATTCTTAGTTAGTGGTGTAAGTTGGTTTAATGATTAATACATTTGTTAATGTAACATAGCATTAGTAGAAGCATTCGTTTTTTTTAAATATTCTTTGAAACAAAAATCATTTCCAAAAATTGTTTAATTTTGAATTTAGCTTAAATCATAACTTGCTGTACCATGAGTAAAGAAATGGGAAATACACACTCATATGTACAATAAAATGTTTGTTTTTCATTGTAGATGTCGTTTATGCATTGGTATGATATCTTTTTTATCGTAATTTATTAGTTCCGTTACAGAACTGAAGAATGCATCTTTTTAAGCTGTGTTTGTCTACATGTGTTTCTGCGCTACACAAAATGTTGATGACAGGCCAAGCAGCCCCACTCAACTACAGTTTATGCATGTATGATGTTGCAACCCTAAAAAATGATTTACAAAAAAGGAAACCTGATTTCTATATAAACCAATCATACCGCCTAAACTAAAGTTCTCCTTTCCCTCTGATTACATCTGCTTTCTTATAATTGTTATGCTGAATGTTTGTTTCATGGTAGTGAGGTACAGAGGACAGTGGTAAATAGAGAAATTGTATTTGTAGAGGAGTCAAGCTTTTTATATTGTGGATTTTTTAAATATATTTTTTAATTGTATTGTAATGACAGGATTGTTTTTCTGTCCCCCAGGACCTCCCATGTAAATGAGATAAGGCATAGAAGACCACATTCTGGAAAGTAAAGGTTTCAATTATAGTTTTAAATATAAACTAAACTTATTTGATACTGCTTACCCTTGGATTCCAATCAGTGTGATTAAAAATTACACTGGTTTAGAAATCCTAGAATTAAGTTATCATATCAAAACCAGCATGTGTCTAAAGCACCAAACTTGTACCTACATGCACGATTACACACCGTATTGTGTTAGAAGAATTTTAAATGAAGAATTTAGAACAAAAATAATGTATTGCCTTATTTAATTTGTAATTACAAATTTAAAAAAATGTAGATTAGTTTTACAGTCCACTGAATTCTGTGACCCTGATGGCTTTGTGGTGACGTAAGACAAGGAAGAGAATAGCAACAATAGGCAAGTACTGCAGGGCGAGACACAAGGGTGCTTGTTTTTTTATTAAATAAAAAGGGTGAAACAAGCAAAACACTTTGAAACACAAAACAAAGCAAATGGCACGAGGGCCAAAATAAACAAACACTAGTGCAAACACAAAACAAATAACTTGCAGTTACAGAGATAAGCTCAGTAACAGTTGTTTCTCATATACTCTATTTTTAGTTCTTACTTGTAACATTCCTCCTCTGAACACACTAACCTCGAGTGAGTGAAAGCTGCCTCTTTTTATGCAGCTGTGCCGGGACTGGATTGCTTATTAAATCATTCAACTGAGTCTGGGCACAGTCTGCACATGAAATGCTTGGGCAGGGAAGGTAATTAACCCTTTCCTGCTGACTTTAAACACCCTGCCACAAAATCAAAACCATAAATCCAGAAAAATGCAAACAGTTTTTCAATACAGTATTTTAAATGATTGTAAAAAGTAAAGGACTTCCATTTGATGAATAATTCGGTAATATATAACATTTTTAAATGAGAAGAACATTTAAATAGAATGCAAATAAAATGCAGGGTTTCTGGGAAACATCGGTATGGTGACCCTTTACGGGAAGTCTTAAGACAAGGTCATATCGAGGAGTGCGTAGGACATTATCCACACATCAGCTCTGAACTATGCAGCACTCCTGCATACAACTTCTGATGATATGATCACATGGAAATAGTAATGTTGCCAGGCAGAATTAACCCAAGTTCTGAGAAATAATTATTACAAATAATAATCATTTAGTCATTCATGTTTTCAATCAGAGGCTGGCATTCAGTTTCAAAAGGTCAATAACATTAGCCTGTACACTGCCAAGGGAGTTCTGGTTACCAGTTCCAAAATAATGATATGCACATTAGTAACATTCTGAATTAATGTTCTTTCTGTGGTCTCTCACGACGTGCCTACTGTCGTCACATCTGGCTAAGAGATCAAGTCCGTGGGTTGCTGTGAGCTCTCGTTTGACAGTTATTTCATGTGGGAGATGAGAAAGGCATTTAGGAGTTAAAGGGCTTTTTGAATATTTTAGACTTTCTGTCTCTAGAGAAAGTGAAATTATCTGGAACAATAAGCTGTTGGTAGGTTGCAGAACCCAGACATTAGATACTAAGCTTTTGCTTCATTGCAATGTAGGGCCCTTTTTACACTGATAATGTTTTATACTTTTCCAGTCAGTCTAGAAAAGTTTCTTAAACACTAAACTTTATTTGTAGCAAAATGTCTCAAGATTTTATGAGATGCATAGGTTACAATATATACCCCCATCACATCAGGTTAAAAAAAAGTGCTTTTCCTCATTCCTTATTTCTTGAGTTTTCTTCTGCATTTTAGTTACGCTCCCAAGACCATGGAGGTTGTCCAGTCCAGTATTCAAATCATGCCTTACAATTTATAAATCTGCCTTTGGCTTATACACATCTCTTTTACGATGCTTTGAGATTCATCTGCATCAAAATGTAAACATGTTGTGTATATTATATTTATTGGCAGCTTCTGAGGTTATAGAAGAAAAAAATATATTAAATAGGTCTACTGACAGCTCTACAAAGAAACCTACATCAACTTGCACAACTGAAACCAGTTGGTATTTCTGAGGAAACACTGAAAACCTTAGTCACTCTTATTTGGACAAGTTTTTAAAAAAAATACTAATGTAATGCACTGAGGGTGATAGTGAGTTGGAATTAAGATGGAAGAGAACGATATCAGGGTTTTATTGTACAAGCTTGCTAGATTTACTTTTCCCCAGATTCACAGCATGACAGAATAGAGCAGCAGTGAGTCAGTAAGAAATAAATGACACATGACAAGAGAGGACCTTTCACTCACAAAGCTCTTACATTGATAGTTTTTGCAGCCCATAGACAACATTAAGACATTGTTGGTCAGATGTGATTAATCTACAAACAGCTAAGCAAACAGAACCTGTAAAAATCCCCATGTTAAAGATTTTCAGATGTCTGAACACATAAGTTTATAGGTAATGGACATCACAACTGTCAGCACATTGGAAATATGATGTCTACTCAATGGCTATAAATATGGTGGCTACAGTTTTAAAATGAGGCCCAATAGCAGAGCGTCCTCCACCCTGACAGCCAAAGACATCTACGAATGAGCAGTTCCCAAGATATAGTCCACATTATTTCAGACGTCTGTACTTTGACAAAGCAGGTCACGGTGAGATTTGTTCACTGTTCAAAATAAATAGACATCTATCACATTTACTGATGATAACTCTTTGTATGTGGAATAACTTGTAGCATTATTAGTCCAGAATTAGCCATACTCTTTTAGAGAAATGTGCTTGTGTTTTTCAGACTCCTGTCAGTATTATCCAAATAACACCCGTGAGAAAATGTTGCACAAAGCCTTAGACTGGCCTGCATACAGTAGCTGCTTTAATATGTTAGACATTTTGAACAGGTCTTGTCAGGCATAATCTGTTTAAATTGTTTTGCTTTTCCAAGCATGGTTTACTGACTGATGTATGATATACATTGGTGGGAAATGCTTTTGGTGGGTTCTGCTGCATAATTACTTTACATAACCTGACAGAGCAAAACAGAACATTCATTTTAAGTTGAGAAACAAAGGCAAGACCAATTTATACTTTTGGAAATTATTAATTATTATTATAAATTACATTGATGAAAATAGCACAAATTTTGAAGATACAGTGGACCATAATCAATTGATCTTATTAATCAGCGTTAAGGCTGTGTAATCAGTAGTTATACATAAATAACATAATTGCCATGGTATATATAATTCATTATTTAATTGTATTTATAATGGTTTCTTAACACCTTAACCGTTATGTATGTTATTCTTGTTAAACTTTACATTTATTGCTGATAATTTATATTTAAAAAGAATCCCATTCCGCTTTCTTTGTGAGTAAAGATATTTTTTTCCCCAGGAAAATTAATGTTCATATGTCTGTGTTAATCCATCATTCTATGATCGCAGAGGTCATCCAGGAAATGATAGCAGGTAAGATAAGGCCTCATCTTCATGGAGACATACTCCCCACACATTGCTGTGGGAAAGGTGCTTTGCTGATAGCAGGGGGCATTATCCCTGAGCATACCTAAACAGGACAGGCTGCTTTGACTTTGCCAGCTCAAACTTAGCAAAAAGCGTGACTGACGATGGGCAAGTTCAGAACACAGCACACTCAGTTCTTAGCAATATGGTTTCCTAATGAATCCATTCATATATTAGTTTTTTTTCAGCATAACCACACAAGCATCTTGTTTACTGCAGCAACAAAAGGGTAGTGAATTATTGCATGATTTGTTGGTGTTAAATAAAGTGAGATTATAATTTAAGACACCCATTGCAGTTTTAACCATTCCAGTTTAAAACAAGGATGTTGGCCACATCTGACTTTTGCTTGATTTCGCCAACATTGCACTTATATTATTACACTGCAACATACAGCACATAATCTTCCTGAGGGAACATACTTATTATTTCTCCTAACAAGTTGTGGAGTGCCACCAAGGCAGGTAGGGGAGAACAAGGTAACCTTAATTCCTTGAACATTTGAAAATTATTATTTTTTTTTTTCCACTTTACAATTACAAAAGTTACTCTATCTTACCTCAGACCTCTCCTTCAGTAGTCACGTACTGAAGGTTCCAAATGCTTCAGATTTGTAAACTGGTTAAAGGGCATGCTGCTCTAGCAAATTTGGGGGGGGGTTATACTGTAAGTGTGCTGCTTGCAGAATCAATGATTCCAGTTCACTTTCCATACTTTAGTTCAAGGCCCCTCTAGGTATAATACAACTGACTGCTGAAGACCATCCTAATAACTGGAGCAGGAAAAGGACCGATTGATGACTTGTCATTATTGAACGCACAGTTTCTATATCTGAAGGTGTTCTCAGATTCATTCTTTGCAACAGTTACTGACAGATCATTTAATTGAGAGGCAATAAGTCAGTAGCCTAAGGGTCCTGTTTGAAATAAAGTATAGCGCTTTCTACTGGGAGATTTATTATGGAGTCCAGCAGTGCAACCAAAAGGAGAGAAAACATCAATCCAAATACTCAAAAAAGGCCCATCACACCTGCGCCTCACAATTTAGAACTACCAATACAGTTATCTTTCAGCTTTTTTTAAATTCGGCTGGTGATTAAAATATTTTAAGGTAAAACTGTACCAACTGTGCTGTTATTCTGCATCATTCTTACTAAGTAAAAATATCAGAGCTCAAGGTCTCTTTTGGTCATTTATTATATATATATATATATATATATATATATATATATATATATATATATATATATATATATAATAGACACATTGTTGAAATGAATAACACATCACTGAGGTTAAATAAATGTGTGATTGAAAAAGCTCTACTATGTGCTGCAGAATGAGCAGGTATGCTGTGTGTGTGGTAAATGGCACGTACACCAAACAAGAAAAAAGTTAATTTTACAAAGATGATTCATTAAGAAATCAAATATTCATGTCTGACAGATTGAAGGATCGCCAGCCAAGTTTTATTCTAATGCACCTGTCCACTTTGTCAAATCCAATAGGGGATGTCACTTCAACAAAGTTTTATTCAGAAGCTGTTTGGTGTAGAAATGAAAAATGCATCTGTTTCATAAGGAATACTTTACAAGAAAAGTTCAGAGATTTTAATGAGCAGAAGATATGAACCAATTACTGTTCAAAACTCAGTTACCCACGAACACATCAAAATGAGTGTCAATAACCTAGTTCAACGTACAGCGAGAAAATATGTATTTATTTATTTATTTATATATAAAGAACAGGTAGTAGCTTCAATTTTTTCCCCCTCAAAGCATTAAAGCAACACCGCCTTTCAGTTACTGAAGGCTTATAATAGCATGGAGATGACTTATTTTCAATGCACTTGACTGCTATTTTTTTTTTTAAATCTGTTGCTCACAAAAAAATACAATATTGCCAGCACCTTAATTGACACAGCTATCATGGATGGAAGCACAAGGCATTGTTCCAGCAAGTTACTACAGGCAAGACATTTTACATTTGTTGAATAATGTGTGACAGCAATACAAACTATGTAGCCTATATTTATTTAAATAATAATAATAATAATAATAATAATAATAATAATAATAATAATAATAATAATAATAATAATAATAATAATTAAAAAATTTACAATATCAACTGCTCTTTTTATATCTTTGTATACAACTATTACTATCACTAATACTTGACATTACTGATCAATAATGGAAATATTTGGAATTAAACAGGATATAATAAATCCTCGTACAAACACTTTGAAATATATTTGTTTGCAAAAATGAATACGTTCGTATTCATTCATATAACATAATTGATACTGTATAAAAGAAGACATCATACAAAGGAAATTATTGCATAAATGAGGTCTGAATAAATAACACACATTCTACTGTACAGAAAAGAGTCCTTTATTTAATTAGTAATTCACTGGGGTCCAAGCAGACATATCTTACTGCTGAAATGTTGTTACAGTATTTTGAATATATTTGAATAGTCCTTTACACTCCAAAAGAATACTCAAACATGAACATGTTTGACCTGCAAAAATGTATTTGCAATGCAGAAAAATGAAAGATTTTGGAGAATAGAGCATGTAACATTTGACTGTGTGCTCTAGGCAGCGCAGCAGGCTAATTCACTTGTCTTTTATGCATTTCACCTCTGGTGGCCTAAGTCTGAAGCTACACACATGATTGGCAGTCATAACATTAGTCCACATCATAAACTCACCACACAATTTGGCTGTCTACTTGAGAGAGACCCAGGACTGAATACCAGTGGTTTAGGGGGGCACTATGTCTGCTTGCAGAGCTCTGACGGCACCAACATTTAGAAAGTTGAATTACAACAATAAGGCTGTAATCCCATTGACAATCCTGCAAAGTCAGAAAACGGTAAATATATATATTTTAATACGACGCACCTGACTGATGTTTGCTCGCAGGTGCTGTACATTTACCATTTACTGATGGAGGCAGCAGAAACAATAACCGGAGACATGATTCATTGTCAGATGCCATTTATCTGTGTCCAGAAAGACTTGAACTCACTGGTGTGTGTGTGTGTGTGTGTGTGTGTGTGTGTGTGTGTGTGTGTGTGTGTGTGTGTGTGTGTGTGTGTGTGTATGCGCACTGGTTAAAATAATCGTCATGAGGGAATTTTAGTCTAATTTAAATACAGTAAAATATTCCATAATTTGCACATCTGGAAACATATGTGGTTAACAACTCTAGATAACTAGGCAATAAACCATCTAATTCCTTATAAAAGTTAAAAGCAGAACCTTCAAATTCTAAATTGCATAGGTACACAGTGTAGTGATAGTAACCTCTGTACATTAAATCTGCATGCTGTAATGTCTTTAAAATGAGTTCTACAGCTAAAAGGACCTGTTTTAAAGACAATCTATTACTGAGATTGTCTTTATAAATGTGCTTGACTGTATGATCTTGAACTGCTGTGCTTCGGATATCTTTTTTTTTTTTTTTTTTTTTTTTAATGTGAAATTGTGTTAATGGGCCGTCTGTCACAGGATTGGTTAATTTCTTAAGCAAATGACATGCCAACTGTGTATGGTAACCAAAGAGAGCCTTGCAAAAGTATTCAGAGCCCTGACCAATTCACTCATATTACTGAATTACAAATGGTACATTGAAATTTCGTTCTGTTTGATATTTTATTTTAAAACACTGAAACACAGAATCAATTATTGTAAGGTGATATTGGTTTTATGTTGGGAAATATTTTTAAGAAAAATAAAAAACTGAAATATCTTGCTTGCATAAGTATTCAACCCCTGTGCTGTGGAAGCTCCCAGTTTGCACCGATGAAAGAAATTGCCCTAACGAGGACACAATTACCTTACCATTGGCCTCCACCTGTGAACCATTAAAGTTGCTGTCACATTTTCTGGATAAAAACCCCACTGTGGAAGGATCATTGGTAAGGCTGTGACTCTGAAGGAAAATGAAGACCAAAGAGCGTTCTACAGAAGTTAGAGATAAAGTAATACAAATGCATAGATTAGGGAAAGGGTGCAAAATAATATCCAAGTGTTTGGATATCTCAGTGAGCACAGTTTGATCAACAATCAGGAAATGGAAGCTGCATCACACCACCCAGGCACTGCCAAGAAAAGGCAATCCCTCAAAACTCAACGCTCAAACAGGAAGGAGACTTATGAGAGAAGCCACAGAGAGGCCAACAATCACTTTGAAGGAGCTACAGAGTTCAGTGGGTGGGAGTAGAGTAATGGTGCACCAGTCAACCATATCAAGAGCTCTGCATAACACTGGCCAGTATGGGAGAGTGGCAAGAAAGAAGCCATTACTCAAAAAGTACCATCTGAAAGCATGTCTGGAGTTTGCCAGAAAGCATGAGAGTGACCCAGCTGCGATAAGGGAAAAGGTTTTGTAGTCAGATGAGACCAAGATAGAGCTTTTTGGCCAAAACTCAAAGTGCTATGTGTGGCGCAAACCTAACCCTCAAGACACACCATCCCTACAGTGAAGTATGGTGGTGGCAGCAGCATCATGCTGTGGGGATGCTTCTCATCAGCAGGGACTGGGCATCTTGTTACAATTGAAGGAAGAATGGATGGAGCAAAATACAGGAATATTTTTCCCAACATAAAACCAATATCACCTTACAATAATTGATTCTGAGTTTCAATTATTTCAAATAAAATATCAAACAGAACGAAATTTCAATGTACCATTTGTAACTCAGTAATATGAGAGAATTGATCAGGGGTCTGAATACTTTTGCAAGGCACTCTTTGGTTACCATACACAGTTATAAACATACAGAAAATAAAAACCACCATGAAAAAATATAAACTGCGCTCTCTACTAGCCCCTTGCCACTGGGCCATTGTTAATGTCAAACCCTGTAACAGCCTTCCCGTATCCCCCCAGAACAATTTAAATACCATGCAAACTCAAATTTTTGTTATCAAGGATGCCCAAGACGGCCCTACACTTTATTTACAGTACATTGCTATTGCAAGCGTGTCTATTTCTTGGTGCATTTCTTGTAACTTGTATTATATTTTCCATATGTAAGACAATCCAAGTAGGCGGCCACAGATATTCAGTTGGATGTTGAGTCACTAGATTCTGAGTCCAGGGCAGTAAAAAAAAACAACAAAAAACTATACATTTTGAAAACAAAACTGCAATGTGTGCCAAAGATGTTGAATCACTCCATAGTTCTGATGGCAAAGCAGTAACAGC
The DNA here is from genome assembly GCF_017654505.1 of Polyodon spathula. Taxonomy (NCBI): domain Eukaryota; kingdom Metazoa; phylum Chordata; class Actinopteri; order Acipenseriformes; family Polyodontidae; genus Polyodon; species Polyodon spathula. The sequence goes on from NC_054554.1 coordinate 8,531,222, forward strand.
CTATTGAGAAAATGTTGCTGAGCCCCCACACTGCCATGCAGAATAGAAATAAATATACAGTATACCAATATCGTCTTTACACTTAAAGGATGAAAAATCCTTCACATCTGGCTGTTTATGCCATAACCTCAATAAACATAATGCAGTACAGATTTTATTTAAAAATACAACACATAAAAGGATATTTAATAACAAAGAATGCCTACATCCCACAGTTGTGTTTAACTGCTTTCACATCCCACTAAAACTACAACGGCATATTTACAAAATGATTGAGTTCAACAAACCTTATTCCGAACCCCAGTGCTGGGAAAGTAATCTAATAGATATTGTATTGCTTGCAGCAGTAAACTAAAAGACTGCTCTTTTCAATTGCAACAATGTAGAGATGAATAGAGTCTTGTCTACTGAAAGACAACTAAACTTAATTTGAGTGAGTTAAAAGGTTTCAGATGGTATTCAGCTGTGCTATGATGCTATAAAGTCATTCAAGGATTTCAATGACTCCTCTTAAGGGGAGTGCATGAGGCTGCAAGCGATCCAGCTCTCTCAATTTGTGATTTCATCTACTTTAAAAGCCACCTCAGAGGTGTAGTCCTGAAGGATTTGAAACTCCTTTCATTTATTAGCTTCAGCATCATTTTCACCGCTAACTTTATCGTTGTGGATAGGAACTAACCGCACCACTGGCTGTGGGCTGCTAATCAATTGACCAGTCAAACTGTGTACAATATGTGATTCTTTTATCTTTCACCTGCTATATACCATACTGTACTTTTTATGGAGCCAGCTTTACCGTAATATACGGTTATGGCCAGTAGTTTTGCATCAACCTATAGAATTAACTAATTCTTTATAACGTCTAATGAAACTTGCTGAATAATGTTACGTTAACATATTGAATTGCACACTGCTGTAGTTTTCCATATACTTAACAAAATACAAATGTGTCATTTTGCAAGTTTCTTTGATTAGCTGTAAATACTAAATTACAGCATTCACTATCATTAAAAAGTCAATTACCATGACCTACATCCACATGTCTATTTGAAAATGTACTAAAGAAAATGTGTAGATGGTCAGTTGCACCTCCATGCTGTATACAGCCAGACTGTCATCAAGTTTGAAGTATTCACTAAGTAGCTCATAACAAGATAAGGTTGGTGGCAAAGACACCACACAAGATCCACTATCAAAATATCTACTTTGGTCTGTTTTCCTTCACTTATACCAGCATGCCCCCACATATAGGTCTCCCCAATCCCCAAAGCAGTCTGACTCATATAAAGATCACTGGGATTTTTCAGCTAAAAACATACATTTTTAATTGTGACATAATTCACGCCTGGCCCACGGTCAATTATAACACTACCCCATACCGAACCAATGCAGCAACATTGCAGCCTAAAAACAAACAAAAGGTCAAAGTGGGTTTTGTTTTTTCTTGTTTTTGGTAGTCTATGTATACATTAATACTTGGGTGATGGTCTTCATCTAATCAATCTAAACATCTAACTTGCAGAGATTGTGTCTATATGCCTCATTGCTACATGTATCATTGCTACAATGAGACAAACCTGACAAAGGATGACGGAACTCCCCTCAAAAACACAGAGCAAGAAAATTATTTCAGTACCAGTACCAGCATTCCAAAGGTCTCACATATTCTATATAAAATACAGTATTTAGAAATAATAAAATAAACAAAATTCTGTGAACATAAAAAAACAACATTAAGGTAAACATATATTTACTTTTTTACATTGGTATTTTTTTTCAGATTTACATCTAGTGATTTCCTTCTCACTGAATATCTTTTCTGTGAAAAACATACCACTCAGTCTTGCATGCACTATCAAATAGTATCCACAGTACCTGGAGTTCCCGTGAGGCCTCCCATCCAAGGAGTCCATCAATGCTTAGCTTCTGAGCTCTCACAAGATAATATGGTACAGCATGATGGTGCTCACTGAGCAGTAACTTGAAATTGGTGGTGGTGGCTGACAGTTAAAAGTGATTTGGATTGATTTCTAAACTACTTAGTGAATTAAAACACAAATCATTCTAATTAACTACTAACTTTTCATAACAGAGAACCAGAATGTTAAAAAAAAGTGTTCAATCTGTGTGTCATTATTTAACTTAAGTTTACTAACAACATTACTGATGTGTTTATTAGCACAGCCCAAAACGGACGGCAGAAAGTTCAGAGCCTCTTTTGATTTTGTTGAGAAGGCAACGTGGCTGTAATTCCAGTTTAGGTTTGAAGTGTTGTGTTCAAAGTGCACCTGCTAGACTCCTGCGATGCATGGATGTTGACGTCAGTCCTATTGTATTGGAAGATCAGTCACTGATTGGAAAGCATGAACTAGTCCCAGGCAACTAATTGCATTGTGCAGCCTCAGCAAGGAAACCAGACAGGCTGCATACTTCAGCTTCTATTAAAGGCAGCTACATGCAGATTAATTCAAGCACAATTCTAGGTTACCTATCATGTTACCCCTGATTAAAATGAAAAGTAATTGTCCTCAAATAAGAAATAAAAGACATTCTTCCTTTCTTATCTCCGCCTGCACCACATAATTTTAGTCAGCTCAGTCCATATTAGACACCCACTCAGATTAATTATGATAAGGAGAAAATTTCACTAAGCTAATTTCAAGAAGATGACTCTTACAAATTCTTATAATTTATTATTTAGTACTTTGGGTTTTAATCATTGAAGTGCTTGCATAGCCTTTGTAGGTCAAACCTGTATTAATAAATGCACTGATCTATTTTTATCAATGTATACTTAACATACATCAATGTCCACTGACAACAGTGGGTGCTTTACATATGTATATATTATCTTCTATATAAATGGTAAAATATTACAATATTAAACTGGTTGTATGGGGGGAGTGGTACAGTAGCTACTGGAAGATGGTACAACATATTTTCAAACTAATGCAGGACATGTGAGATAACCTATACAAAAGGCTATTTTAATAGTATTTATATGTCCACAACAGTTTATTGTGGATCTACTCTATTTAAAATCCAAACAAGTGTACTCAAACATGTGGCTTTATGTAGCTTTTTAAAAATAGAGCTAGGAAAGCAGTCCACTGTTGCGGGCAGATGTTTTGGACGTACAAATACCATAGAATGGCCAACATATAAATATTATTTTGTGTGTTTGTATCAGAATGTGGTTTGTTATACCTTCACCTCGTCAGCAAACGTGACGCTAAACTATTGTATATGCACAGAATACTTTTTCATGGAAAAGGTCTTAACAAGAGTATTGAGATTGATCATCGCACAAGCAGTATAAGGGTGCCCACATCTGTGCCTGCCCCCAAAACCTCTCTAGCCCTACAATCCTGGATCCCAATTGTTAAACTTCATAGTTTTTACAAGCTTATTTTCATAATAATTTTGTTGTGATACCAGAATGCAGTCCTATTTCAAATAAATATATCAGTTCCAGTTATCCAAAACGGCTCAAGAGCCGCAGTCCACAGACTATAATAATGTATTTCCTCTTTCAGATACCTGAACCCCATTTATCATGTTTTCGAATTACAGGGTAACCTTTGCACTGCCAGTTGGTTACTGTGCCTCTATGGCATGGCTATATGTGCTCATTTCTTTATGCTTTGGTTTTATACAGGATTTGAACTTTGGGCACAAACATCTATTTTATACATATTTTAGTTTCTTCTTGTAATGCGTTTCACAGGTGCACCCTGTTGCACTAGTAACCAATGGCAAGTTTTTCTTATGAGTTTAGCTCAGTGGTCCTCAAAGTCGTGCCCGCGAAGCCAAGCCATCATCCCCATGGCAGCTGTTCTTAAATTATGGGTCGTGAACACATTTCTGGTGGGTCGTGGCGTGGGAAAATAAAGAAAACTTTAAACACGTTTTCCAACAAAAGCACCGCAACAGTGAGTTGGCAGTGCTGCTCGCTTACGCTGCGCTTGTACGTACGTAACATGTGTTTTTCCTGAATGGCTTTTGCGATACGATCAACCACTTGAACAGCTGCATTGTCTGCGGTAGCCCAGTCATAAGTTAGCAGGGTGGGACATAAACTGTGTCTGTCTCAGTTGCAGGTACTAACTAAGTTTAACCAATAGGAGTGAACAGAAAATGAAAGATCTGCCAGTTGTCCAATCATTCGTGAGCAGAGGCGGGGTGTTAATATGCCAGCTAAGCCCTGAATTTCACCGACTGTTATTGAGAAAAATAATACATTTCAGTATTTAGAATTTAATTTTCTATCTCTAGATTTTTATTTTTTTTTATTTCACCAGACAGTGGAAACACCGTAGTCGATTTAGTTACGAATCCACTTTCTCTGAATAATTGTACTGGAGATGAGCGATCTTTAAAACAGAATAGTGTTGACAAATTTGTCAAATTGAAACAAAGGAAGACACTGTCTACACTTTTTTATTTTAGTTTATTCATGGTTATCTGTGTAAACATGCTATTTAAAAAATATTTCGATTGCGTATTGTAGGCAGTGTGTAAGATAAGATCCTATGCAATAGTCAGCATGACCGCAAACAGCCAAGTAAGATCAATTTATGCCCGTGCCAAATTACTTTGAGGACTGCTGGTTTAGCTGTTTAGCAGAATGGAATTTATAAAGAAGACCCACTTTGTATGCAGGCAATGGCAGTTCCTGGCTCTCTGGATACCCACACATTTTTCTAGATTGCACAGTGGCTTGCACAAAACTGGTTAAATACTACATAAATCAAATACAACCCATACAAGACATCTTGTACTGTATATACAGTTTTATCAAACAGTAAGTATGCAATATCTCCAGAAACAAATCATGTATTACTTAATAGCACCCATAATAATTTATTAAGAGTCTTTAAATATTCATAAATATTAAATAAATAATTTATACCGTGTCATTTTATACATAAGAAATATTCCCTGTGGACAATTTGTAGCGCCAGCAAATGTTGCTAAAAACTTGGTTTAATCAACTTAAATAGAGAAACATATAAATTGTATAGGCACAGCTCCTAGCAGTGCCATAAGTATTGTACAAATTCCAATATAACACATCTTTATTATAACATAATGTACCAATGTAATGAAAATATAATTGTACATCTTGCAGGATCCAATAAGGGCATCATGGGAATTAAGTTCCATAGGCTATAGAATAGCCTTGACTCTTCCAGTCCATTTCATTGCAGGACTTCATTCTAACCAGTTCCTTCTTATAATGTGTGAACATAGATATAATTATAAAGCTGACTGTAACAAAGTCCTGAAGTAGAATAGCAATGTCGGATGCTGATCACCGAACTGTGTTTTCCCAAATCTTGTGGAACAGCTTGACCAGGGCTAGGTAGTGAAGGTCACTCTAGCCCAGGTATTTTACTGAACCAATGGTCTTGGTTCAGTAAATTTATCTTATTAATATGCTGAGAATTCTTGATTGAGTTATTACTGAAAAACAGAGTTACAGTTCTATTAGTTGGCGCCGTTCTATGGGACACCTCCGAAGACGGAAAAATATCTCGAAAAAGAGGCTGTCACAATTAAACAAGAGATAGTTGAGATGACCTTAGTCAGACTTTTTTATTGTTAATGAAAATAAAAAGGATGAAATCACATCACATTATGTTTACATGTTAAATACATAATTTAGAATAAGAGTCAGGGAGTGCAGGATGAGTCTCACAGCTTAGATGGCACCAGTTCACGTCCAGGTTGTGAAAAGAGGCCGAACTTTGCTGGGAAGTGGGGGAGTCACATTGTCTGATGCTCCCGGGGTGGGGAATGGGAAACCAGGGACTGCCTCTCCTCATCACGCAACAGCAACGCCTACTGGCCAGACACCGAGCACATTCAGAGTGGATAAGAGGCAGGGCTGATGTCTGTTCTCCAGGATCGGTAGCCCCGCCCACCTCTGCTCTGGATTGCTTGACGATTCTGGATTCAGGCTTGTGAGATCGTAGGACGCTCACACACCCTCATAATGTCTGTGCTCTGTGGGGACTCGCTGTGGTGAAGAGAAAAAACATAATTGGACATTCCAAATTGGGGGAAAATAAAGAAAAATAATAATTGTGCACTCTAAATTTATTTTTAAAAAAAGAAAGAAATGAAAAAATAAGAGTCAATGTTTTCTTTATTCCTAAACAAAATTAATCGCTGTTTTTTATTTCTACATGAAATAAAAAAAATAATAAAATCACATCATCATAAGACGAGGCATCTATGATGTTAACAAGCCAAATTTCTTTGCTTGAGAAACGACAGGAGACTCCTCCTTCAAGAGTTCAACATGGTTTACGCAATTTACACAAGTCACAGTGTAATCACGTACTCACTGCACTGTGCTGTGTAATCTGTCTTGCTCTGAAAAGTGACCTCCGTTCATCATTTGAAAATACTGTATCCCAATTAAATGAAGTGACGACCCATTTAAACTACATAACATGGGGAAGAACCGTCTCCAGCAGAAATCCCGATTATCAGTATCCCGATTAGGCAGAGCAGACTGTACTGATATAGTATACTGATAAAGACTTAAGATATGTAAAAACTCTCCATTGATGTTTCATGATTCTACAATGAAGTTATTCAGTGTTAGACCATGTTGACAGTAAATTGTACACATACTATAGTTTACTGCGTGAAGACCTTCAATAATTCACTGCCTTCGATATTGGTTTTATCTATTTGCACTGTATGTGAAAACCTCGTAATGCTCTTAATGTCAGCACATATAAAGTAGTTGTTTCAATAAGGCAGTTGGGTTTGTATTGGTTGCAGCAAAGGGAAAATAATTGTGAATTTCAACAAGTGTTGATTTAATTACTCAGTGATTCTATTAAGCCTTTTTTTAATATTTATAAGTAGTGAAATAATGAGGCAGCTCGGTACTCAGTCCACACACAAAACAGAAATAGGAAATCACCTCGTATCTAGGGTTCAATACTCTCATAGAATACAATTGGTAAATCCTTAAATGACCAGTACCCTCTTAATATTACCTTCAAAACACCAGTTATGTTTTTATATGTCTATTGTCTTCCTTGGTTATATTACCTTCTTTTTTTTAAATAAAAATAGCTTAGCTTTACAGTTTTTGCCCTTTGCATGTAAAATTAATATCTAAGTTCCAGTGATGAAAAAACTACATGCAGACCCTGTCACTTCAAACAGTAAAAATGATCCATCCCAAAACAAATTTCATTAAACTAGCTTCTTTTAGGGAGGGCTTGCAATATTCTCAAAGGGTTTGCCTCCCGGTGCGAAAACGAGCACATCTGCCAGTGATCTCCTGTGAAAAGGGAAAGCAATGCATATGACAACATCCTCAATCTGCAAGCCCACAGTGAAAACACACAGACACACTTGCATATAGTACTGATGAATCTTTGCTATCTCGACATCTACTCCCACCCTACAAGTAAAGATATGCCTGATAAAGAGGACGGTCAGGATATGCTGATTAGGGGCAACAGATACATCCTGTCGATGAGCACTTCCTATATATATATATATATATATATATATATATATATATATATATATATATATATATATATATATATATATATATATATATATACATACATTGATCTTATGATTAATGTTTTATTCCACCCACCCCCCCCCCCCCCCCAAAAAAAAAAAAAAAATCAATCAAGAACAAATCGTACAATAAGGAATGTTATTCCTTCTTTTAAGTATTGGGAAGAATTTATTTCTTAAATAATTTGGTTTAACAAAAGAAAGAAATATATAGATGCTTTATAGTAGCAATATGGTTTGGCACAATCATGGAGGAGCTGGTTTTCAAGCCAAGATACTTTGACATAAGACTGCACAGGGCATGGATCCTTTGTTAGTTAAAATCAGGGGAGAAGATTTCATTCTTTCAGGTACACCTAAAAGTACATGCACATTAACTATGGTTACACTGTACAATATTCTTATAATATCTGCTACATGTACTTATCACACAATACAATGTTTTCTTTCAAACAATGTTACTGTGACGTTTTTGAATGACAATAGCCTATGCATTTTAAAACACCACCATTAATTTTTTCTATCATTGACGTTTAACACCCAACGCTCAGTCATAAATTGTGAGGGAAGTAATGTCTTCAGTGTAGGCCTCAGCTGAAACATTTGTCTACTTGACTTAAATACTTTTCAAAACAAACAATTTAAGAACAGTTTGTATTCTGAACTTCAACTTTATTTTAAACTGTCATTTAGTTCTCCAGTCAAGCCTCACAGACCCTATTGGACCTACATTCCCACTTGGGAACAACCCAAGGGATAGGCCTGCTCTCTGTGCTTAAACTAATAATTGAAAACTTAGGAGCAGCTAAACATAAATATGTACACCGTACTTGGTAAACCACCGCATCAATCTTTCTGTGAAAAACCCTTGCTCGGTAACTTATTTAATTTCTCTTACAATATCCTGCACCATAAATACTCTTTAGCAGTCAGTGTTTCCAAATATAACACAGACAACTTCAAAAGTTATTCCATGAATCGTAAATGCTTGTCATTTCGATTAGATACGCAGGTCTCAAATAAGCAGTTCTGAAAGAAGAACATGTTATAGCAAAAATGTATTTTCATTTTAAATCATGATCTCATGCTACCTTAGGTTGAATAAAGTCAGAAGATTATTTAATTTATTCTATAGGTATCTGCTACATTGCACCTGGGTCATTTCGTCTTAGCAGTGTAAAAGCATGTTACTGACTGAAAGCATGTTAGCTAATAGGGGAAGCATCTGGTTGGTTAATGACAGGAAAGAAGCCATTGAAAGGGTGAGGACAATTTCACCCCCCAGGTGTAATAACCAAGCATGTGAAACATTACCTGAAAGCACGGCTTGCAATCAGAGATTTATTTAGCCGAGTGTAAAACCAGGTATTGGTTTTAAAATGAAAAAATACATGTTTATAAAAACATGCGATTTGATTTCAAAACTGAACAACGATTTTAAGTCTTCCTTATCGGTTTGCCGATAAGGTTTCCAGGCAGACACCATTTTGGAACCATTTAGATATACATCTGTCTACTTGTCATTTATTGAAAAGAGCATCAGCAAAGCAGTGGTGCTGCCTGACACCAAAAAAAAAAAAATACCATAAGCAATGATGATGCATTTTTTCTTAGAAGCAGCATGACAAGGTGTCTATCCGGAAACAGCAAAAGCACCTTGTGTGATCCAAGAGCTAAGCGTTAATAAATATCTAGTAGTGTGTTATTGATGACAAAAATAAAACTGTTGTTGGGAACGATGAAGATTTAATAACTGTGGTGGGCACAGACTGTAAATTTTGTCAAGGGGCAGACTCAAATTTAGAAACAGCGCCTTATAGTAAAGGATCATTGATTGCACAATTGCACCTACGCTGTACACCTAAAATACACATATAAAATAGAATATCTTTTTTTTTTTTTTTTTTTTTTTTTTTGTTCGCGCAAAAATAACGTAAAATCAACAATGTACCACAAATGATAGGGTCCATTCATTTTTTTATTTGACGATTTTTTGTTTTGTCAAGATAGTATATTATTAAGAGGATACAGTTTGAAGCCTACACACATTTTACACATAGGCCCTCATTATAAGACTAACCTTTACCAGTATCTGATGAAAAATTACTATTCTTTGGTGTTTTGACGGTTCTTTAAATCCTATTAACACAGCCCCCATTATTGAAAGGTTAGATGAATTATCAAAATTATTACTTTGGCAAAATATTATTCTTGCAAACTCTGTCATACCTGTAACCCTAACCGATTCTAGCTTATCAGACAAGTTGGTGGTCTGATAATAAGATTACCATAGCTTGATACGGTCAAGTTTTTATATTATAACTCTGACTCAATTTAAATTCCTATTATAACAAACAAGATAACTTGCACTTGTTTAAAGATTTAAACAGATTTTGCTTACCCGACACCTTTTGTTTTGAATCTCTGCAAGCCTCAAACAATTTTGAGGCTTCAAAATAATTTCGCTTATTCTATGGCAGCCTCAGTTTGTGAATGTTTCCATAAGCAATTTCCAAATTACCTTGGAAACTGAAATTGTTTTCGAACTTGTAGAAGAGATGTGTGTTCAAACATATACAACCTTTGACACTATATGCAAACAAACACATTTTTTTAAAATGCATTTATTGAAAAACAAATCTATTAAGCACACACTAAATTAAAATCACAACAGTAATACCAATGTGAGGAGTTCTCATATAGAAGACATCAGAATACTATGACAGTATTACAGACTAAGTGTTTATTTTCCATGTAGAAATGAGATGCAGAACTGAATATTTAGTTATTCTCTGTGGTATCCAAATGCTGAAAATGTTTCCATAGAAAGATGAATGGGAACAAACCACATGGGCCTCTCTCTTTCCTACATTCATACAAGGACATTGTATTTATGATCGATACTGAAATCTGAATACTCAATTCTTCATTCCCTACACATTATAGTAATATTCCTAAAATAACAGCATTTGAGAGCATCAGATGCAATAATAGAACATGGAAAAAGTCGCCAGCACACAGAATAGATATGATCGTAATTTATTTATAGCATTAATTTAAAAGACTATATACAATTACTTAGGCTTTATTGATTTCCTTTTAAAGATCTAGCGTTTTATGTGATATTTGTGTCTTTTTTTAAAACTAATGCAAAGAGATTGCATGCAGTACCAGGGTACCAGGTATTTCAGCTTTATATAACCCTGATTTCTCATTTCCTTTCTGTGAATTTGTTACGCTACCTCCACACACGACACTCGTTAACAGTAGAAGCATATATAATAGTACATATCCGTGGCAACTTGTGAAGAACATTACAATTCATCACATGTGGTTATATGATGGATAACACAAATGTCTGGTATGAAAGCCTATTTATATACACTGCTATCTCTGCTACCTATCTCTTTCTACTAATATATTGTATACATTATACACATTGATCACACATGCAGAAATACAGATTAAATCAATTACAATAATACTAAAAGAGTCAAATTAATTTAAATACACCTAGGAGAAGCAGCTTTCGCAAATCAGTGCATTCATTTATGCTGCAAAAAGGATTCATTACCTTCAGCTTACTGAAAAACATGTACAAGTAATATACTTAGAATCAAAACATATGATGACAAATTAATGCATTTTGAAAAATAATAAACTTGACTAAATTAATCCAGGACTGGAAAAACAAAGGATAGAATACAATGTATTATGTAACAGGATTCATATTAGGAAAACTTAAGTTGAGTGTTATATCATTATGGATAACACAGTTAATACACAATTTAATTATTCCTGCAAACATTTTTTAATTAGTCAGTGCCATTTACTTTGAGCAAGAGAAGAAGAATTGGCATTGAAGATATATGTACATACAGGACAATTCAGATAGACAAAGCAACCCACTCTTTATTTGAGGAAAAGAAATTTAGTGAAAAGTCACTTTAGGCCAGTTCTGGTACCTATTGCACAGTGTTAGCAAAGCCAGGCAAAAAGACAGGAGGAAATGTGAGAGAAGCATTAAATAGGCATGTTACACCTGTAGGAAAAACCATACTCTGGGCTTGATTGTGAGCTCCTGAATTAGAAAGGAGTGGGGGGAGAAGTGGTCGATGAAACGCAAGAGCGAGCTGGCAAGGAAGAATTACTATTTCTTACAATCAGACTGTCTGAAACACAGAAGCAGCATCCTGGAGGTGTAACCATGTCCGGCCACGAGTCAAAGGAAGTGTTTCTTGGTTTCAGGGGACATTGCAAGAGACTCAGATGCTACCTCCAATCGTCTCAGATAAGATAAGATATATTTCTATTGCATTTACAGGCTGTTTTAAGTTTCAATTTGGTGACCTTGTGGGTTTTAACATCTGGGAGGTGAACAGAGAAAAGGTAAAATAAAAAGAGAGAAAAAAGAGAGCTCCATTTACGTGAAGGCGTTTTTAATAAAAAAAAAAAAGTGACATGCACCTTTTCATGTTTCTTTCATGAGTATCATCGTGTAACTCATGTTTTAATATATCCAGTTATTTGAGTATTCAAAAATAGATGCAATAAAACTGTCCTATTATAAATATGCATGTGCTATATACTTTTTTTTAAAATGTGTTTGTGATGAATTTATTGTATGTGATGGGTCTGACAGCACTTGAAACTGAATCACTGTAATTCAAAAAATGTTCTGCATGGAAAACTGAACAGAATTTTACCACCCTATAAACCACCACATGTTCTCACTTGAAGTACCCTATTTCTATAGCAGTCACTTTCTGTGTCTATCTGTAATTATGATGAGCATTTCAGTCCAGACCACAGGAATTAAATTAACGAGTTGTTAATTCCACTTGGAATACATGGCTTTGTGAACTTCCCCATTTGTTTCAAGTTTTAAAACCACTGAAATACAATACTCAACTGCACAGCAATCACGCTCACATTTTCACAAAAATGTATTGCTTTGGTGTCGTTTTTTTTTAGTTTAATGCTACAGTCTCACTATACTTTTGTTTGTTTACATTCCAGACACTAGCTGAAGGTTGTACAGTATGGAAGAGGCACAAAAATCAACAAACAAAACAAAAGAATCTGGAAAAAGCTGGTAAAGACTCAGTGGTAACGTGTCAGTTTGTTCGAAGCAGGAAATAAGTGACCACATGAAAAAGAAGAGAAAAATAAGGTATTGTAGGTTAAAAATTATTTGACTTCCGCAGTGCATCTGTCATCCCCTGTCAGCAGCCGACTGTGAAACCCTTTTGCATGACTGGGAAGGTTTTCCCAGTGAAGAAGGAGCAAGGTGAAAAATGAGGATGTCGCCCAGTTGTTGCAAGGTTAGCACACCCTCTAATGGAGTGGTGCTGAAGCAGGCAGCTGCCAAAGGCCCTGGACTACTCAGCATCTCCAATAAACTGCCATCAGCAGGAGGCTATAGTACAGCCTTCGAGCTGGAGACAAACTACTGCTGGGGGCACAGCGGAGGCAGAAACACAAAACAGTGTGTGCTAAGCAGCCAGCAGCAATTCTGTTATGGGAAAAAGCTGAAGTACAATTGACCATCTCAGCACTCGCTGTGAGTCTGTTTTTGTCAGCCCTCTCCAATGTACCTCATTAGACCAGCTTTTAATATTTGATATCCCCCCATTTCTTCTAATATAAAAACAAAAACATGATTTTGTTTTTGTTACCACACACTGCACCTGCAGTATCATGAAAAATACCTCTGCACTGCAGATTAAAATGCAGTTTGAGCCTTCTGTGTGACTGCCACTTAAACAAATAGCTTCAAACATCTTTTTTTTTTACTTTCCCTTATCTTGTAAGAATTTTTACAACCATTCTAAGAAGTTCTGAGTGCTGCTGCTCAAATATTGCCTGTTAGTGATCATCTCAATGGCTGCCAGTAGCACCCCATTGACACCTTAGTGACCTCTAAAATCCAAAACAATCAGATTCTATCAGTTACTCCTGTATCTGAACATACAGAAGTAACAAGCTTTTCTAAGTAGTTGTATAGCAGTGTTTACTACAGAACAGAATGTCCACTAAACCGCCTTTACTAACTAGCGGCCAAGTAACAGAATTCCCAGTTCAGAGAGAAGTGCACTGGGACTAATAATATCTGTTTTATATTGAAAGCATTGTTGCCAAACTCACTGAACAGTCTACATGTTGTACTACAATCTTCTTGAATTGTAACACTGGTGAAAGTTATAATGAATGTGACTCAAATAGGACTGCATGCAGGCAGGAGTCAAGGAATAGTTTGTAATATAATATAATATGTACAAAGGCGACTGATTTTGGCTCGCCTTTGACTTACCATTTCAATCAGGAAGAGCAACAGCCCACCGTTGAACAACACCTTAGACTAAAAAGAATAACACAACTGACATTAAAAGGTGATCATCTGTCACTGTCCAAGCTATTGTTTTTATCATTTCATTGCTATTCATCGAGATATGCTCCAGGTCTCTCATAAAAGTTTAAATGTATCCCTGAAGAGACTGCAGCAGCCAAACTTCCTGTCAACAGAATGCTGGCATCTTTCTTTTGGCAATCTTTGATTCATTTTTATTGGGCAGGAGGAAATACAGGCAGGTCAAGCTGTCTTCCCTTCCTTTCCAACAAAACCAGGCAGCAATGTCTTGGCAGGTTGACAATAACACATAATAAAAAAAAAATGATATATATAAAGTGACTTCTTCAAAAATAATGCAGTGCTTCCAATGTTTTATTAGGTATTTATTTTTTAAAAACTAAGAAGAACATTGCCTGCCCACAATGCATAGCAAAAATATGTCTTAATTAGTCCTCTATTGTTCAACAAAGCATTGACTAATTATGGACATTTACAGGCTGTATTTTCTGTATATATTCATTAATAAAAATTAAAAAAACACAGTATATTTTACTTAATCCCCAGTGGCACAGCATATTGTGTAGTTATCTTAAGAATTCTGAAGTGCTTCTTGTCTGCAGTGTTCATATAAGCGTCTCTGGCATCCAAAAATCAAAAGTCACGTGACTGCAATATGACTCCCATAAAACTTTCAGAGGTCCTGCTGACAAGAGCAATTTATAAAGCCATGAAAAAATGAAGCCTGTCATTTATGGTTTCTAAAATACAAGCTGTTAATTGCATTATGCTTCATCAAACTGCTCAATGGTCAAACGTGGCTGTTAATAAAGGTAGAAAGAGTTAAATATTTTAACAAACAGATATTAAATAGTGTTTAATAACAAGGAACACAGTTTGGAATGAAACACCAATAACTACAGCATGAAGTAGGTGGTTATCTTTTAGCCCACTTGAATTGTTTTCATGAACCAAAGCTCATTACTACCCACTGACTTGGTGGTTAATTTCTTATTTCTCCCCCCATAATCTCTAATGAAGATGAGTGTTCAAAACATGTTTTATGTAGCTTCATAAAATCATCCAATATCAAATACCAAAAACACAGGTACAGCAATTAGCATTCCATAGCTTTGAGCATTTACTAAAATAATTCCTTGAACGGTACATGCAGTAAATGCATTTTACAACATACATTTTTTTCCTCCCATTGTTGTAATACTGGGGATAATATTACATATCTGTCTGATAATGTAAACCTTTTTCTATTAACAGAGGTTCAATTTCCTGCAGAAAAGTTTTGCTTTACTGAAAGGACAATACTGAGTTGGAAAGACAGTAACACACTGAAGCATCCATTTTGAGGTGCACTGCAGCAAAGAGCCTATGTTGCAATACATTACTTTGCTTCTCGTCTTGTTTGAAAAACATCCTAGAAGTGTTTTCTAATGTGTTGTGAAACATATACACTGTGCATTGTTTTGTGTCTGTACAATTGATAGCAGCTGCCTTACATTGCACTGTAAATTGAGAGGATTAAACGGTATGTGATGATGCAGCACCAGTCTTGGTAAAAGCATAATGAAGTACACACAAGCAAGATAAATACCATGACCATACATAGTACTGTATAACAGGAATGGTAACCAAAAGGCTTCATACCAGAGGGATGTAATCAGTTATATAGTAAGTAGCTTTATATTTTCATTGTTGCACTGTCCCCTCACCTTGACTTGATGTTAGCAATCATCCTGAGTGTGACTGTACTGTATTTGCACTGTTTTACAATATCATTGCAAAATGATGTACAGTCTAATTACATGCGGTGGTGACGCGAGACCCCGTCTGGTTTTTTTGTTTGTTTGTTTTTTAAATAAACTCTACCAGTAGTACATGAAGACAACACTGCACAACAGAATGCTGTTCTATAAAACATTTGATATTTATTGTTTGATGCATATTTCTTCCATGAATATGCATGCTGTTGTTTAGATAATTACAACAGATTATTCAGTTCCCTGGTTTGTTGACGTATACTACAAGTCTTAAGCAAGCAATGAATTGTGCTTCCAAGTCCACACTGCACGGAAAATGTCTGAAATTACTTGTTGAAAGCTACCTGTATCATATACAACGTAGAATGAATGCACAGTAGTACTGTGTATGCCAGCCTTAAGGTTCACCCAAAGTATTACTCATATTACTCATAAGCATACATTGCATCCATATATACATTAAAAATGGTATCACACAAAAAGCTAGCACATCAGTCACATCACAACACTGTACAGAAAGTTAAGGGAGACCCAGCAACATGCCTGAAATAGAAAACTCACATTTTCTAGCTTGGCAGTCTAGACATGGTCCATTGGACTCATAAATCCCCTTGGGTGTCAGCCCACACTGTAAACAGCTTTACAATATTTGGACATTTGCTGCTCGTTTGTTTATAGCCTAACCCTGTATAACTGCAGAATGCGTTACTAATGTGACACAACTTTGGGGGAGTGAATTAAGTAATGGGATTAAATTAAATGTGTAATGAGCAAGCTGGATGTCCCAACCAATATATATATATATATATATATATATATATATATATATATATATCTATATATATATATATATATATATATCGGTTAATTTTTATACATTTGTTTTCAAAGCTTTAAATATTGCTGTACCTTAAAATGCTTTTAAATAATAACAATAATAGCTCATGACTATAACTCATTTACAACATATACGACAGACACACATTAGATAGAACAACATACAAAGATATATAATACAAAAAACATTTATATAGTGACTTTTATGACTGGCATTTCAGTACACAATAATAAACGTAGTTCACCATTTTTTTTGCTGATAAAAAAATTAAAGCGTTAACCATTTTTCCTTCTTTTTTAGCGTAGCCCCCCCACCTCGTACACACACACACTGGTATTTGTCACAGAGAACATAGCCCCCTGCGCTAATAAATCTGTGTCTGAGCCAAGAGCTCCTTTGCCCTCAATTTCACTGGGATGGGTCACTGCAAACTCATTATGGTCTGTTTAGTCTCTGCCTTTGACTTTCTGCCCACAAATAAAACAGACAATTCCTGCTTCTTTTTTTTTAAATGCAAATTTAAAAATTCTACTTAATTTTATTAAAAAATGCATCGCTCATTAAATGTACAAATTTGTTTAAAACAGGAATATAAGTGGGAGGAAAACTATGGCTTGGGATTAACCATTACACAAAATGCCATAATTTAGACATATCTTTTTTTTCTTTTTTTGTTCTCAAACTATTCAGAACTTTTTGGATAACATATGATAAAAAAAAAAAAAGTGTAATCCTCTCTCATTTTTGTATTGTGTTTGTGTGTGTTTTTTTTTTTTTTTTTTTTTCCATTTTTTTTACATGTCATAACCTGAGGAAAAATAAAGAAATCAGGATTAGGTCAAATGGTGGATACCCCTACATTAAATGGAGTTCACTATCAGGCACAAATCTACACGCTTCCTGTGTTTGAAACAATTAAGGAGGCTGGTACTATACTGTATAAGCCCATGTTGAAGCATCCAACTTTTTAATACTTTCTGGTAAAGTTACTAACACCATGGAATGTAGATTTGAACACAAATACGGAACACTGCAGTTTTAAAACTGAATGAGAATAAAAAAAGAGTGCGAGGTTGATGAATTTGGTACCTATAATTCCGTTTAATTCACAAGAAAAATATGCAACATTGTGCTAGATGTATCGATGTCACTCTCGATTCAGTGACTGAATGAAATGGAAGCTAAATGAATTGACTGCTGTGCTAATGAGCTAACGAGTAGCAGCTGTTTACCTTTCACTAAAGCTTAACTAATGGAATCATTCTTCGAATCTCACATTGGTACATTGACACACCTTAAAGTAGGTCAAAATATCGCTGCTTTAACATGGGCTGAACTTAAGAATCAATGGACATTAATCATCAAAAAACCATCACACGAATCAACACAACTGCCCTCAGTCAACACAATTCTTGACTTTAGCCAGTGCCACTAAACCTTTTTTTAAAGCAATTTTACACCACTGATCATGTTCACAAACTGAATATGAGGGTTTTAAACTACAATGTGTTACTCTTTAGAGTTGAGCAGCCCAGCAGCATCATACACGTAGAGTAGGAAACAATGATTCAGGTGCAGGATAGGTAATTGAGCTGCCCATTCATGCAAAGGGTAGTCCCAACAGGTAAGTTTAAAAGTACTGGAAAGGTTACATAGGTCAGGGCTACATTAACCCATGCTACAGCTGCTCCAGTGTTGTCAATATTGTCAACTTGTCAACTTGTATGTGCACTAAATTCATCATACAGTACAACAGAACAAAAAAAGGAAAAACAGTTGAATAGTTCTGCTTAGGACAGTGCAACATAATCATTCTCTGGCGGCAGTGAAAACACACAAAAGCTAAAATATCAGAATGGCTATTTCAGTGAGTTCCATGACCATGGCATGCTAACGCACTCCGCTATTAAAATTAACTTTTTGTTTTCTTTCTCCCACTTGTGCTCATGGATAGTATAATTCTGCATTAATAAATGTAGCAGCAACTCATAACCCAGATTTTGAAAGGTAGTGCAGCCTAATTTGCAGCTTGCCCACACCCTACTCCCTGAATAAATATATAATTCATAATTTCAGTTTAAATGTATTATTTCTTTAAAAGAGAAAGCTCCCATTCCTTTATCATTCAGCTAAAGCTCTCCCATAGCTTTACTTGATTTCAGGTTTTCAGTTTTGAGAAAATAAACGTGTCAGTAACATACATCCTCTGGCACAGCACTCAAATTCTAAATTAGAGCTATCAGTGTGATGAAAAAGTTGATGGCTATGTTATATATTAACAGTACAGTATATACAGCATCGAATGGCAATACAATGCTTATTCACAATTTGATAAGCGATTCTCGAGATATTAGTGAGAAACCAAAATAGTGAACTTACCTCTTATAGTTATTTTGAAGAATCATTAGTCACAGCAGCCAATTCTTTTGAGCTAGCATGTTGTGCCAATAGTGCCAAATCGAGTGGCTTTGTGACAGACCAATGCATACTGGGGTTAGGTTGAGATCCCCCAAACTAATTTTACTTGTGACAAGATCCAGACTTGAATTCCTCCTCGAAGGTTCGTGCACCTCCTAGTCCCCACCCCCACCCTTATTACAAAGCTGTGCTCATGGCATTCCAAAAATGCACTGAAAGCATGAACAGGTGAAAAAGGGTTAATGGGCCACAGAGGACAGGACTGGCACCAACAAGATATAATAATACACTTGGCAGCCAATTCAGTGTCAAACCTTAATTCCCCAAGGGAGAGAAGGACACTGCCTAATCTGTATTCAGTCCTGACATTGTC
The DNA here is from genome assembly GCF_017654505.1 of Polyodon spathula. Taxonomy (NCBI): domain Eukaryota; kingdom Metazoa; phylum Chordata; class Actinopteri; order Acipenseriformes; family Polyodontidae; genus Polyodon; species Polyodon spathula. The sequence goes on from NC_054554.1 coordinate 8,550,538, forward strand.
CACTTCTGATATGGAACATTAGCTACTAACTCTCTCAATAGACTAGTGTCCTTCAGTTTATATTACTTTATGTTAATAGAAAAAATTACATACAACATCGTTTGTCATTGTTACCAGGGCTTTCCACACCAGATTTAAATGCATTTATTTACTGCTGAAGGGAAGGTAAAGCTAGGGGAGGTCTAAAATCTGTCCAGGTTTATTGATCTTTGATCCATTTTTTTTTTTTTTTAATGTTTTCTTCAATTTCTATTGTTTGCTTTCCACGCCTTACTGAATTTACTTCACAACTCAAGATGTTTTATAAGCTACAAGAGTGAAAATGAGGCTTGAAACATGGGGCCGAAAGGTCACAAGCTGGCTCAGATCTCACCAACCCCAACACAAACTCCAGGGATGCAGCAAACGTCAAGAATCTGAACTTTCAAATTATTATTATTATTTTTTTTCTATTTATTTGATTGGTTGACTTTTGATAAATGTTTATTTATTAATTTCTGGTTTACCATTAGTTTTATATGGAGTTGTTTATTTAAGCATTAAGACAATACTTGATTTTAAGTATTGCCTAATATTGTTATCAATGCATTCAATTAGCTATCTATGAAATTAGACAACAGTGGGAGAATAGTAATATTTGGAGTGTGTAATATTTGGAGTGTGTAATGACGCTTGATTATATCAAAGTTTTTTCACTGTTTAAAGAGAAAATGGAAGACAGCAGTTTGGAAGATAGGCAAAGTGAATCGGAGAAGTCCTGTTTTGAGAAACATTTGAGTTATAGAATAGTGCAACATCAAGTTATGCTCAACACATTACTTACTGGTACTGAAAGGCAGATGAGAATTGAGGTTTTTTTGAGAATATTTTTGTGAATACATAAACTGCAGTAAAATCTAGTCTAAAAGACTAGTTCCATTTCTTTTTAATTTGCCCCAGATATAAAAATGTAAGGAACGCTCATGAATTTGAATGGGTACTGGTTGTGTGATGTTTCTATCAACCAGTTTATCAAAAATTTGACAAACCTAGACCTATGTGCTTGCTTGTAAAACGCTTACATGCAGCTATACAAAGAGATTACTTACAGAATGAAAGAAAATGTATCAGAACTTGTTATTATAGCGTTACATACAGACTGTGGTGATTTATTTTAATAAATAAAACATGAGGGTTCCATATTACAGTATAATGTATGTATTTGAACTACAAGCTGTATAATATACAATAGTATAAGGTAATATTTTATATTTAAAGGAACAAAAATGTGCCCAGTAGAATGTGGGTGACAACACAGAGTTCTCTGTGTCACAACAAACACTATTAAACCAACAAGAGTCCTCACCATAAACATTTGAATCCAGACACAGGCGTCTGCTAACCTGAATGAGACCCCTGATTAGTCATTCATCTTCTTTGATCAACCTCAAGAAATGCCCCCGCAAGCAAGAACATCTGCGAGACACTTCTGATATGACTCCGACGTCAAGGAAAGCGTGAACCCAAACAAGTTGTCAATATCGTCAGCAGGAAAGAGCTACATCCTGGGGTTCCAGTTTTTAATGTCTGATGTGGCTAAAACAACTGACTATTCGTTTAACAAGAATTTCCTCAGAACTGTGTTACCAGGCTTTCTATATATATTGACCTCTGCTGTGGTCAGTAAATCTGTTTATTGACTGTAATACAGTACCTTAAAAACAATGCAGTATGATTCATAGTCTATTGGCTTATAGTTTATGGTTTGAATTAGAATGCATGCCAATACAGCAGGTTGTCAATTAATCTGGTACTAACTTCTTCAGAAGAATTCAGACCCGGCAAGACAGAAACACAACAAAGAGTAGCAGAAGGTTGCAATCAATGTAAAAAATGTACACTCAACCAGGTTAACATTAGTCATATATAATAACTGCCTGACTTTTAGTTTGGGTATTTGGAATATGTTACATTTTTGCTATACTCCAATGCAGAATAGTATAAAAGGATGTCCATACAGTTAGTAAAAGTAAATAAAATATAACTACCTCAGAAAAACAGACACTTAGAATTGTAACACACACACACACACACACACACACACACATATATATATATATATATATATATATATATATATATATATATATATATATATATATATATATATATATATACATACACACACACACACATATATCTAGCTACCTATCTATCTATCTATCTATCTATCTATATATATATATATATATATATATATATATAGAGAGAGAGAGAGAGAGAGAGAGAGAGAGAGAGAGAGAGATATATAGTTGTAGTGATCCAGTTCCCGCAGGCAGGCGCATCACACAGGGCGAGGCAATCCACACACAGGTGGAGGGCGGGCGCGAACCCGGGACCTCTTGAACCTGGGACCTCTTGCACTGAAGCGCTCGCGACTATGGCGACATGTTTTCTCGACGCGGGAACGACGCGGCCCTTTAATTTCAATTTAAAGTAAATATATATATATATATATATATAATAATTAGTATATATATATATATATATATATATAAACTTTTCATATATTATAGAAACAAAAAAAATATCTCACATATTGTGTGCCTATTATATATAACGCTAACGATATATATATATATTATTGATTAGACTATAGACACATGAAATCTGAGAATCTGACATTGACTAAACAAAATAACCATTTTGCAATTTGAAAAGACTGAGACGAAAAGTTTTTTTCAGTGTTTCAGTAAATTATTTTGCTCAAATTGCGAAGTGGAAAATGACCCACCAACCAAGAGAGAATCGGACAAAATAAAAAGCTGCATCAGTCCTTGTGCTGAGCTATTTACACATTTTGAAACAAGAAAACATCAAAATACAAAAGCAAAGACATATTCATCAGTATTTGTGTAGTATTGTTAATATTTGTTTGTTAGGAGACGGCTTACCTTTATTAATGCATTGAGAGTTCCTGTCGACATTCTGAAAATGCTGCTGCCATGGTCCCCCAGGGACCTAGTGTACCACCAGAAACTTATATTGAATATGTTCATATTCTATAGGTGAAATCTCATTCTCACCCTGGGGTAACATTTTCTAATAAGGTGCAAGTTATTAATGTTTTATAAATATATAACATATGCTTAATAACTATGTTATAAAGTGTTAATTCAGCATTATAGATGGTTTATAACCATGCAATAAGCATAGACAGAATTAAAGTTAAAGAGGACAGTTTTAGCGAAATATTCTACTTTGGGATGTTTAAAAATAATTTCATCTATCGCTAATGAAAGGTTATAAACATATATAATGTTCTATTAACACTCTATAATATAGTTATTATGAATCCAATATACATTTATATAACATTAATAACCAGTACTTTAACATAAAGTGTTACCATTGAGGGTTTATAAAGGTAGTATTATGACATAATATACTTTTATAAGCACTCCTTTCACATAATAATTATGTGCATGCAGCTTTCTATTTTCTCTGATTCGCTCTTTGGTAGTTTGTCGTTTTCCATTTCGTAATTTTTTTAAATCACTTGACACAGAGACTGACGCAACTTTCATTTTTCCCCGATTCTCTCTTTGTTGGTGTGTCACTTTCCATTTTGCAATTTGTTAAAATCGATTTACACAAAGACACACTGACGCAGATGTTTTTGTCTTCTGCTTCGATATTTTCTTAGTCTGTATTTTACATTTTGCAATTTGAATTTGAGCAAAATAATTTACTCAAACACTGATAAAACATTTAATTTCGGTCTTCTCAAATTTGGGAATTTTCAAATTGCGAAATGATTATTTGGTTCGGGCAATGTCAGAAATCTGTGATTGAATGTAAAATACATATATATATATATATATATATATATATATATATATATATATATATATATATATATATATATAGTAATAAACAATATAGTATGTTGTTAAACAATGTGAGTTTTATATATTACTATATGTTTGCTCTACATTTTACAGGGATGCTTAATAAATTTACTGATGAAGGCACTAGCCAAAGTTTGTCTATCTGACTTAGTCTGTTCAAAGTTTGACTGTAGAATCCATCAGCTTTTCAATATAAAGTAAATATTTAACTTTATGTCCTTCCATTGTTTTACATTACTTACAATTCTCAAGTCACTTCTTCCCCTACCTAAACTATTCACGCTGCAAGTAATGACAAGTTTAAGGACCATCACAACCCCCATGAGACAGTATGGAGACAGGCCCCCAGTGTGATCTTTTTTTTATTGACTTGTAGTATTATTTCAACTAATATTGCACTAACACTGGCTGTCAACGGAATCACAGTGACTGACACATCTCCCCAGTAGGTTCATGTCCTGATTTTGCATTAAGCAACTCATTTAGAGTGCATACATGTGTGTGAGGGTGAGTATGCAACTCTGAAGCTAAAAGAAAATGTAGGCTAATAACACAATTTAAAAACAATAACATTTGCAAGTAAAACATAGTACTTAGCAGACTGTTCATTTACAAATGACAGCAAGATAACTACTAGGGAATAAAGAAACACTGCTAAGCAGCTTCTGAATACTAGGGAAAAGTAGCTCTTCAGCAGGGAAGTCATTAGGAGTCTGATCAGTCTATAATGCAGTAGCTGTATAGCTAGAAATATAATTATTAATGAGACAACATGTTTTTTCTCCCTTTTATGAGGTACAGAAAAAAAAAAAAAAAATATATATATATATATATATATATATATATATATATATATATATATATATATATATATATATATATATATATATATTTTTTTAAATATGGCAAAGCTCAGCATTCTCTGCAAGTCACTGAACTTTCATTGTATTGTACCAGTTTCTTGCTTGCTGGGTTTATCAGACCTTCAAGAAACCAATAAGGTGTCATTACCCTGAATCCTTTGCATAAGCATTAGACTTGCAGCCTTTATTAGCCTTTAACACCAGAGACCAGATCTATTGCTGGGTTAGGTCACTATGACCAAGGTTTTGATAACCTCAATGATTAATGCTAAAAATGCTCATATCAATTTTCACCAAATGAAAACATCTAAATTCAAAAAGGGTTTCCTATCAAGGTGCATTTATTTAGCATTTATAAATATCCACTAGTCCAAAAATTTGAGACATACACTCTATCTTGGTTGTTGGGTTTTTATCATTACTTGCAAGTTGGAAATTCATATAAAAAAATGCAGTATGCTAAATTAGGTGTTAGCTTCAAAGCTAATAAATCATGCATGGGATTCTACCAACCAGAATAACATGCCGTAACAGCATTGATTAGTATTTTCCAACTGGTTTTAGAACTACAGTCCCAATAACAAACAAAACCCCTCTCTAATTCAACCTAGCAAAGTTCTTCATTTCCCACACCCTGGCATAACCTGTTCATCAGTTTTGTTTTAACTGCAGTGATTCGGTCGGTAGAACACCTCGTCTCTACTACTGTCTCCACGCTATACCTGGCCACATTGTCTCTGCATGTGTGCCTGTGCATGAGTTCTGCAAACACACAAGCTGGCTTTCTCATATTATGCACTTTGATAGATGCATTATAAATTACAACAGAACAGTAAATACACAGAATGCATGCTCAAGCATGTCTTTTGTAAATTTCATTTAGGTAACATTTTGACAGAAATGGAAATAACCAAACAGGGTATTTAGAGATTCCTCCTGATTGAGTCAGAGGTTAAGCTATAGAGGTGTCAGATCGGTCACTTGTTGAGACAGCCATCTTGAGAAGTCTAGTGTCGTGCTTGAACGTTTTCAGCAAGTCGTTGCTTTGAATATAAAACATGTAAACTATGAAAGCTATAGAATTGTAGTCAGGGTCTTCTTTTGGGGGTTAGGGGTGTGGGAACTGGTTCCTGCATTTAGAGCTGAAACTTCGATTTATTCTGTACATTTTAATTTTCAACTGATGTGCACTGACTCATATTAAAACTGCTTGACCTTTGCACGTGATAGTGCAAAGTGTATATGTATATGAGAACTACTGGTACTACTATTTGTGTAATGGTTGTCAAGAGAACACATTCTGGTTCTTAAATTTCAACTACATTTTGAATCAGTTGGACAACCAAAAAATGAGGACATATCCACATGCCTTTGAATCAATCATATTTCTTCAAAGTCTGAGTCAGTTGTGCATGTATGAGATAGTTTGATTGACTAATTCCATGCTTCTCCGTCTAATGAGAAAAGGGATTTTGATTGACATATAAGATTTAAATAATGCAGATCTGCATTTGGATGCCTACATCACAGGAAGTAACTAGGTGGAAGCAACAGTGTCATGCATATATATGCCTGCATATTTTGTATGTGAAAAGTAGACCAGGTTGGTTATGCTTATTAGAAGTAGACAAACGGTCTACCTGCTTAAACTCACAAATTGTTTTGAATCCAAACTCTCATAAATGTGTAAAGGGAGTTCAGTATTTGGATTGTTGTGTGAAAGGTTAATGGTTCAAAACCCGCTGTGATACCAGAAGAGTTGGAATCTTTCTCAGGCCACCAGTGAAATTAAGTTTGTTTTTCTCAACTTAGCACAAGTTAATTTGTAATTGAAAATAAGTAGTGAAAACAGCTATCATACCAATGCTAACGTCCATTTCATTTCTCAAATAATTAAGTGTACCTCTGTTGACAGAACTGAATAAATGACAATTACAAGCTATGTGGAAATGCTTTCTGCATATATTTAGCAGCAGAGATAACATGCAATAAAAATTTTTCAATAGAACTGGAGGACCTGCTAAAAAAAAAGTGACCAATAAATGCCAGGATGCTTAGCATCTGCAACACAAACTGCAGTAAAACTTCAGAGCAGTAAGACTTGAAAGCTGACATGGTGGTGCACGATTGATTCAAGCTTACTTTTACTCAGTTTCCAATTTCTGCTCTTTGGTCCCATCCACTTTATCTATACCTTGTCTTTTCCTATTGAGCTAACACTGCATGCATTCTACACCCGATATAAGATAATTATGCCTCAAAATGAGTTTTAAAATAACCATATTTCACTGTTTTCAAGGAACATACGATAGAAGTCGAAAGCCATGAACCATTTATTTATGAGGTCACAACCACAGGAAAAATGTTGTCTGTTGTCCACTCTCCTCTCTTTACAGTGATTCCATAAGCCAGTCACAAAGCAATTTACTCCATTTAATTAAACTTAGGTCCTACAAGGACTGTGGGTTAAACAAAATAGTGGTATACTGGTCCAAACTGTTATTGTGTGCTTAACATAGTATATCCAAAGCCAGCTTCAGGGGAGTTTAAAATCACAGAATGACTTGTTTAAAAAAAAAAAAAAAAAAAAACGCTCTGGCAAAGCATGCCAGAAAAAAAATAATAAAAGATTTTAGTTCTCTCTGTGCTTTTTTGCGTTACTGCCTCCTGGAGCCTGCACAAATGTGATAATATTCATAAATTAGCTGCACAAATGACTTTTAGCTTACATTTATTATTAAAAATAAAATAATAATAATAATAATAATAATAATAATAATAATAATAATAATAATAATAATAATAATAATAAATAAATCACGCACATCTTTCATGGGGTTTCGATGCAAGTTTTTGCATGAGAAAAATGTCTGCATGCGCAATGGTGCTAACGACTTTTTAGGGAATGCTTTGCGGCATAGATTAATATGTAATTATGGTCTGCAAAAAGGAGGCAGAGATAGTGCGAATGAGGGTTCTCAGATATTATAATGTTATTTTTTAAAGCTGCCGACAATTGCGACACTTACAATTGCACCAGTTGTTAAGAACTTTTGAAATCGTGTTTTACACAGTCGCAATTGTTGCTGGCGATCCCCAGTTTGCCTTTTTCTCGTGTGTTGCCAGTTGTGCTCAATGTATTTTTGAGACCAACACCCAAGTACCTGATTTTCCCTAAAGTCATGTTTTACTTATAAGCCTTGAAAACACATTTCTATGACATTTCTGGTTTCCCCAAAGTGTTGGGAGCAATAGATTAACCCCTCCAGCTCATTCTGAGCACCTGTATAGGACCATGATCTATGTTGTGTTAATTGTCTAGGCAACTAAGTAGGCCAAGTGGAATTAGTTTTGCAGTATCTGTTCTGATTTTGTTTCAAACTAGTGTTATTTTATTTTGTATAGAAACAAAATAAATGAATCTTTTGTGATTTTTTTATTAAAAAAATGCATAAGAATACATGTAATGCATGTACCTTATGAAAGTTGACTTTAAACACTACAAACAGCAAGAAAATAAGTGAAGTTTGGTCACTTCTTTATCAGTACGTTCTGTTTTGAGGTGCTGTTTGAAGCCTGGAAAGGAGTGTCTGGCCCCTCCCCCTGAAAGTCGGGTGTTTTTTTTTATCTAGTTCCAGAAGCAAATATGCGTGCCTTATTGTTCATCACATCAAAGTTTCTAGTGAAACACTAAAACTGTTTGTCCTTCAGTGTAAGATGACATAGATAGATACAGAGTTACAGCCTCAAAAGGAAACAAGAACATCTCTTAACTACTGCTGCCTGTTCCTCACCACTTAATCTAAATACAATACACATGAGTCCAGTGCTGAAGCACACAAGGCCAGAGTTGTTTTTGTAAAGAACCTTAAAGTTTTAATGTTTATCTCAAATGGTTGCACATGTGTACTTAAGAACGGACACATTTTTCAACAACTGCTTTCATTTTTCCATTGCTAAACATGATTGTCCACATGTTTACTATAATATAGCCTGCAAATTGAAGTATGTGTATGTTGGTACATCTGCTTATAAGGGAATTTAATACATAACTAAACATGGCAATACAAAATATTGTTTTACCAAATACAAACTAAAAGTATTTAGTGTACTTTCAACTAAGTATACACTGGAACTCAGGTCTTTCACAGATCTATTCAATGTTTTTTTTTTTTTCTACTTGTGTTAAAAATGTCTTCCTTAAGTTGGCCAGAAAAATAAAAACAAAAACACTTTGGTGAATTGAACTGTTCCTTCTTTAACACAGTTCCCATCACAATAGAAGACTGCACAACCAATTATGTTTCAGTCTTAAAAGTGATGATTCTATGTGTCACCCCAACTTCCCTAAATTTAACTTAGGTTTGGAGCATTTAAATGTATGCTTTTGCTGCAGATTCCATCCCATTTTACAAAATAAAATAATAATGATTAGGACGCAAAAATGTTAACATGATATGCCTATTTCACAACCCTCTATCTCTAAGGTTGAATTTCAGTTTGAATAATGACTGTTTTTAGTGGTAACCCACTAAGCTGATAAGCCCTTTGCTTCATATACTCGCATACTCTTCAACACACCCACGGAAAGAGGGCAGCAAGATAGAAGGGCTGTCATTGCCCCCATTACAAAGATTTCTTGAAGGGAGCTTAGATTTTCATATTAAAAGAGGAAAACAAAAATGGACGTGTAGGTCAGGTCTGTCTGAAGAAAGGGATTGTGATCTATAACGCTTACATCACAATAAATAGAAACAGATGCCCTTTGCAAAAACAATTCTTTAGTAGTGTTCAGAAAACCTGTTTCTGGTTTTCAAGGCTTACAGTAGTATTCTATCAAGCAACATGTTAGCAGAAGACCGTTATTTGATATTTCCAGAAAGAAAATGAAGATTGTATGTTTTAAATTATGAATCAATTAGAGGCTGAAAAATATGAAAAATAATACAAAGTGTCAGGTACATGTGATGACTAAAACGTGAATGACACAAACTCAACCGAAACATTAAAAGTAATACATTTTATGATAACTCTGTGTAACAGGGAGTGGATTCGCTGGTTCCTGCACAAGTGTGTGTGTGTGTGTGTGTGTGTGTGTCTGTGTGTGTGTGCCTGTGATTTAAATCAGATGTGCAGCCGGAGATGCGTTGCTAAGCAACCAGCTGAGTGGCAGACTGGCCCTGAGCTAAGCTGATCAGGAGGTCCGGATTGGCTGGGGGGCTGTGCCTGGGGATGCTGCGCAGAGCTCAAAAAACGGCTGTGCTACAACTCTGGGCGATTGCAACGCCACTGACATACAGACAGGAGCTGTGTTTGTTTACATCTAAGCGGGGCGCGTCTGCTCTGCAGGAACTGCTATCACGGGACCCTTTAAACTGCAAGACGGTGCCTGTGAAGGCTCTGCCCAGCCAGGACCGTCGGAAGAGCCCAGAGTCGCTGGGAGGCTGGGAATTCGGAAACAACGCAGGTCAGCTTAGGGGATGTGGATCCCAAAACAGTACAGAGAGGGTAACCGTAGAGTAGTAGGTTCCTGGAGCGGGACGTTCCTTGTAACGGGACTAGCGCTTGTCACTTTGTGTTGCAACCTTTTATTTTTAGCTTTTCTTTTTGTTTTTTTTCTTTATTAAATGTGACACTAGGGCTACCATCGCTGGTACCCTAGTGTCAGTTTGGTGTTCAAATAAAATCTGTGCGCCTGTGCGGCGTATCAGCACTAATGCTCTGTGTCTGTGTTTTCCAGTGACTAGCCACACATGTAACACGTCACCCTGTTACACTTTGATAATGGACATTTCCACTCTAGTTTTAGTTTGTTGAATCGGTCAGTTAGGATCTTGATTGGTTTACCATTTTTTGTTTGTTTTGTTTTTTTCCCCACGAAATACAGATTAACACTTAGAAGTCCCTGCCAGGAACCAGTTAAGTCGCTTAACAAGGTAAATTGGCAGGTTTAAGCTGCACCACTCTTATTTCACTGACAGGTTTATTCCTTTTTATTTCCCCCAGCTGCTCTGTTTATGACCAGCTGACTGTGCATTCACATAGAACAATATTAAACATGTATAAACTGAAGTATATACACAGTATACAAAGCTCTCAGGTGGCTTACATTGCTAACACATGGACATTCCGAGTTGTACAATCCCCATGATACAATATATTCTAAACAAAATATTGTTAACCCATTACCGGAATCTTGAAACAGGCTGCCATAATAGAACTTTTCCTCAATAATTAACCACATACTTTTAGCTACCATGTGATAATGCAGCTTCAGTTAGGTTATTCTCTGAAATAAATAAATAAATAAAAATCAACATGATTAAATGTTTAATACAAATATACAAGATATGCTATTGTAAATGCATGATAAACTTTAGCCATAGTCAGTTTTAGTCTTGAATATAGAAATACAAATATCAATATACTGTACAAGACAGACATGAAGACTGTTCTTCACAGTGGACCTCTATCATAAACAGACTATCCGCTTGTGGTTAACTGCATCTCACCTGTAGGGACCTGCCAGGTAAACAATGCTTTTTATTTTGTTTTAAAACTCTTCCCTCACCAGACTAAAAGTAACCTTCATTTTCTTACTATTGTTGTGAATAATTACAAATTTATTTTCACTACTGTCTCAATCTGTAATGTCAGTTGACCTTCAAATGCTTGAACAACTTTGATCTTTGAGATAGTTCATATAGGTATACTATCCTTTACTTTAAAACTGCAAAACAAAGGCTGTCGCATAACTCCAAAGACAGTTCCCGTTATCTGTTCTGAGGTTGCTCACACACACAAAAAAAAAAGTTATTAAAAATGTTTGTTTTGCAAAAATGATAACTATGTTCCTTTTGCAAGTATGATAACTGATGTGAAATGGGACTGAAATAATTTTCAGAACCTTACCTTCTCCAGTGTGAATGGTGTTGGGAAACAATCGTAAAAAGAGGGCCATTAATGACTGTACATGGAGTCTCTGTTAGGCTGGGGCACAAGAAATTGTCAGAGATTAATAGACTATTGTTGTTCTATCAGTATCTTGGAACAACCATTCGCTTATCGGTTCTGTAGGTCAGGTCCGTTACAGAGACCTGTGACCCGGAATAGCCCTACATCTCAGCAATGTTCCCCTTCAGACAGATAAGGCTGCCATGCTCGCCGTGATTAGGGCCTTGCCTAAATAAGTTAATCTTGTTTTCTAGATGAATTATGCATTGTTTCCCGCAGGCTGTGATTAGGGATAAAGACATTTTGTTGACAGAGGGGGGGGGGGGGGGGGGGGGGGGGGGGTGTCTATGATTTCTCTGTGAAAATGATTTAATTCATGTTTCTTTAATTTCTTTAACCCATGAAATACCACTGCTTTAATTGAGACCAGTATTAAAGGGCACATAAGGACCTTTTTATTTTACTGTATTACATGTTCCCATGTGTTGCTACAACACATGTGTTGCATTGTTTTAATTATTTTTTTTTTACATTTTGACCACTTTAACTTTTAAATTGCATTGCCTGCATCAAGATGGCCTCCCATCTTTCCTCATGGACCTCTCAGTACTACATTTCCCATCATCCTCCTGCTCTCTGGTAAATCTATCTCAGTTACATTTGTAAGCAGGAGAATGGAAAATGTAGTTCTGAGGTGTCCCTCCGGGTACATGGGAAGCCATCATGAGGCAGGGAATGCAATTTAAAAGTTTAAAAAGTGGTCAAAATGTTAAATAAAATAAATAAATAAATAAATATATAAATAGTAAAAAAACAATAAACACACTTTACGTAAACAGTTGTAGCAACACATGGGAACATGTAACACAATAAAATAAAAAGTTCCTTATGTGCCCTTTAAAAAAGAAAGTCAAGCCCACCTTTCTGCAAGCCAAGCATGCTGATGAAGCCATTAGCTCAAACAATTCTATACCTGACCGAGTGTTTGTTTTTAGTGCACATGCACCTTAATTGCTTCTTGCTAGTCCTGCTATGTAGGTACTATATTTTTTTTTTGGTTTCAAACTTAGAATGGTGCAAACTCTGTGAATGTGGCCCTGTTACTTATAGTTTTACCTCAGAATTTATGAGTAACATTACAAGTCAAATGACTGAGAGACAGTACTCTGGAAACAAATTATTCTCTTTTTGAGATTGCAAATGCATGTAAAATGGCAACCCATGCATTAATACCATTACTGTGTCACGCACAGGGTTCTTCGGAAAATGTAACATCAATGTGCTACACTGCAGATGTTTCTAATTTCTTTATCTTACTTGTTCTCTTGCTTCCTCGCAGTAATTACATCAGTCATTAAATAATCTCATTGAATAAATAGTTTTTAAATAGGTCCTAAAACCAATCCGACTCCCTTCTCTGAAAAAAATAGCTTGAAGTCTACGAGCAGCATATGGAATATGTCAGCCTCAGAAATGAAGCCGTTTGGTTTTCATTGGCCTGCGACTGTTAAATCTCCTCTGTTTTCCTGCTCATTGCACAAGCAACCCTGCCTGACTGCAGATAGTCAATAGAGAGAAAATGAACAAAGTGTTTTCAGAAATCTGCCCTGCATGGCTGCCCTGCATGAACAACTCAGTGTATCGAAACAATAATAAAACATGTCAGAATCATTATCAGTGCTAAAGATATGATTAAACTGCAGCTCAGCTGCTTCTTTAGATCATTTTTTGTTTGTTTGTTTATTTTTTTTAAGGGAGTTTAAGAGTACCAATCCCTTAGTACTTAAAACCCAACCCAAACTGGGCACTGCACAGCCAGGGAAAGGGGACCAGTGAGTGTGTATTGTACTGTGCCATAACCTTACATAGAACAGGGTCATTTAACAAGGGCTAACATTTAGAAAAACATCATGAACAGCACAGGTACAGTATTAATCAGGGTGGTCAACAACATTCTTGTTTATCAGCATTCATCTGCTTTTCTGTCTAGCGTGCTATGCAACAACAGTATGCTATTGAATATGCATAGAGGTTTAGGTGCTGTACAATTTATGGGGTGAAAGTTTAGGTGTTGTGCAGTTATGCAGTTCATTTTCCATATCACAGATCCTGCATCTGATATTGTGGTACCCAGCGACCAGCACTCTACTCCTCCCCAGATTTAATAGAGAAAAGTGAAAGGTACTGCACATAGGAAATAAAAATGTGCATTATAAATATCATATGGGAGATACTGAAATTGAAGAAGGAATCTATGAAAAAGACCTAGGAGTTTTTGTTGACTCAGAAATGTCTTCATCTAGACAATGTGGGGAAGCTATAGAAAATGCCAACAAGATGCTGGGATATATTGTGAAAGTGTTGAATTTAAATCAAGAGAAGTAATGTTAAAACTGTACAGTACACCACTAAAACCTCATCTTGAATATTGTGTTCAGTTCTGGTCACCTCGCTACGAAAAGGATATTGCTGCTCTAGAAAGAGTGCAAAGAAGAGCGAGCAGAATTATTCCGGGTTTAAAAGGCATGTCATGTGCAGACAGGCTAGAAGAATTGAATCTATTCAGTCTTGAACAAAGAAGACGATGCGGCGACCTAATTCAAGCATTCAGAATTCTAAAAGGCACTGACAATGTCGACCCAAGGGACTTTTTCAAACTGAAAAAAGAAACAAGGACCAGGGGTCACAAAAGGAGATTAGACAAAGGGGCATTCAAAACAGAAAATAGGAGCCAATTTTTTACACAGAGAATTGTGAGGGTCTGGAACCAACTCCCCACTAATGTTGTTGAAGCTGACACCCTGGGATCCTTCAAATAGCTGCTTGATGAGATTTTGGGATCAATAAGCTACTAACAACCAAACGAGTAAGATAGGCCGAGTGGCCTCCTCTTGTTTGTAAACTTTCTTATATACTAGGATGGTGAATGGAGCTAAGGGATATCCGTGGTTTGCTGAATAAAATTGAAAGACTTTCTACACAGAATTAAGCTTGAAATTTTCCCTTTGGATGGTCTGACAGGTATTTTTTTTGTTTTATGTATTTAATTGGACAAAGGTTGGGCACAAACCAGCAACCATGCACACCGCAAGCAAGCATCTTAACCACTATGCAAAAGAGCCAGGCCTGTTTGCCATCATGTTACAAAGTTAATCTAATCTTACCAACAGGGGTCACAATCTGTAACTCAGTAAAACACACCACCTTCCCAGTTACACATGAGTTGAGAAGTCTAAGCTCTGGTTGACAGTAATCTTATACAGTATATCTTGATTCTCCAAAATATGTCCTGCTATGTTTATGGGCCCTCTTTAAAAAGCTTTTTAATTAGTTAAAGGAAATTCAAACTAACTTTTCATAATGATTGAGACATAACACAGCATGTTGATTAAGGGACTCTAAAGTATGTTGAATCTGTTTCTTATTTGTTGTGTAATATTACCAGTGTGTAAAAATTGTGAAACATGAAGTTCCCTAGACCTCAGTTTATCCCTAAAAAACAATGGCGAACATACTTTTGACTTGCTATACTGTATATAAATCAGGGATAAACTAATGCACCATAATCACATTTTTTGTTTGGTCCTTTATCCTGTTATACAGAGAAAGCAAATGTTTTTTTACAAAACAACTGTGTTAGGAGGCTAAACATACAGTGACTGGCTGCTCAAATAGCTCAGGGACATTTTGATACAGGCATAACTCCTCACTGGACAAATTGATATGCCTCTACTGCAACCCTGTGATGTCTTGAAGACATAACTAGATAAAGTGTCTTTTGGACGTGTTTGAAAAGTCAGATAAGGTTTAGAATCAGACTCTCACCTCTAAACCGTTAAGCCATCATCTTTACTATTTAATATTCTCAAAGACCACATGCTTGTCCTGTATAACCACACACACAAAAAAGAAGGAAATACACAATCTCTGGATAAGGAAAGGATTATTTCCAGCACCATTTCTATGCAGTTATGATTCTATGTTCCCCTGATGTATCTAAATGGCTTTTTTTCATTATTAAAAAGGTTACAGGAGCAACATTGTCTGATCCAGCTCTGGGGGCTTTGTGCTGAAGAAAGCAGATGCAGGCCCAAAGGACAGGGAGCAACAGACTCCTGGTCCTTGGTCAGATGCCAGGGCACTTTGATCCAAATCGCAGAGCCACTTCTCGATTTCCTTCTTCAAATGCACAGCATCTATAAGTCTTGAAATCCCTGCCACTGCCGATAGAAATCAACGGTTGGGCTTTATTAAAAATAAACAGTTTTTCCAGTGTTAAAGTATTTTTATAAGAAATGTTC
This sequence comes from Polyodon spathula, assembly GCF_017654505.1. Classification (NCBI taxonomy): domain Eukaryota; kingdom Metazoa; phylum Chordata; class Actinopteri; order Acipenseriformes; family Polyodontidae; genus Polyodon; species Polyodon spathula. The sequence goes on from NC_054554.1 coordinate 8,566,546, forward strand.
ATATTTCATTTGAAATTCATGAAACCTCGGTGTCTGTACTCCCCAGAGCAGCCCCCCATCCCATCCCATTGTAAATGAAAGCAGCAGGCAGTCGAGATTAATAATAGTTTCCCTAGTACTGGAAGTGCTCTTTAAAGAAAAGGCAGCTTGCTTCATCTGTCTTTTGATTGCGCAGGACTTGGATGGGAACAGACTGCAGCTTCTAAAGTCAGTTTAAAAATATTCAGAGGAATTTTATTAATTGATGTAGAGGTGAGACGGCTATCATGTTGTATAAGGAGCGCACACAGAAATACCACGTTGAGGGTCATAAAAACCAGACGGTGGTTCCTGTTATAAACGCTTGTTCCAATATAGATCAGGTGCCACTCTGTAGGATTCGGTTATGGTGTACAGGCACTCATCAAGGTGAAGGATGACAGTCCAGGAGGATGGAATGTTTCAACTCGTTTGCTCTCATGCTTTAAAAGGTGAGGCAGCACATGTTCAGAATACAGGAGAGCAAAACTGTAACCCTGTCAAATCAATTCAGCCTCAGAGTTCCCCTTCACATCTCCTCCCTATCAGTGCCTGAACCCGTTCTTGTCACAGTAACATGGAGATAGTGGCTTATATAGAAAAGGCATTTTTCAAGCTTATGTCACTTTGTTAACAATTAGTAATTTAAAAACATAAATTCTGGACAATGACACACACATGCTATTTTTTAAACCCTCTACCAAGCAGCTCATATCTGCACTTATTTTTTATTATTCTGAATATAGTGCTCTTGAATGGTGAATTTGAACCCAGGCCTCAAGGTGTTCGTCCCTAAGCTTGCTATTTCTAAGAAATGGCACAGTTTGCTGAATACTGTTCAATAAATATGATTGTTTATAGGCATTTTAACCCCTAAACTGGAAACTATTTTAATGCATTAGTCGACCCAAGTGAAAAGCAACAACAATAAAATTTCAATCTGCAAAGCTTCAAGCTTCTATTGCTCCAAGTTTTGAACACTGTCAGAAACAGATGTTTTGTGGTGGCAGATACAGACCAGAATTTAAGGGGTTAAAGACTAAATTCAATTGTGGACTGCCAGATTAAACAAAGAGTATCCATTGCTGTATAAATAACATTTTGTTACTCATGGGAACCACTTCCTGATCTACTAACAACTATCCACTGCTTTTGACAGGAAACAGAGGTCTACAGAATCCAAAGAACTCTACTTCCTGTTCTTGTCCCATTCAGCATAATATGTTCCATCCTCTGCACAAAGAAATGGTTGCCTTTCTGAAGATCAACAAGGTTATTCACTGAGAAGTGACACAGTGTAGATACACATAATTCAGACAGAAATTCCCTTCAGGCAAGTTTAAGATGGAAATTTGTAGTGAAGTTTGTTCTCCAGAAGGGCCCATAGAGTTGGCACTGTTCCTTGTAAAACAGCAGTCATTTGTGCCATCTTTAGTTCAGTGTTCTCTTGCCCATTGTGACTGAAACTGAGCGGGATGTTATTGCATTTCAAATAAACAAATATCATGTAAGAGACAACCTGTTTCTCAAAAACTGCACTAGATAAAAAACAAATTTAAATTGTAGAATCCATATCGGATGACACCAAAAAGATTACTTTGACAAGCAAGTAATTGAACACAGAAAAGGTATTAATGAAACCATCAAGACAAAAAGCCACTTACAAACTACAGTAACACTGTACAGAGTAATAAATCTATTAAATATAATCAAATTAAAAAGAGAAAAAAAAATTAAGCTTGGGGTTACAAATGTGTTAATTCGCTGTACCCTTGTATTAGATTATATTGCTTAACAGACCTTACATTTATCAGGATTTGTTTTCTAATCTTTATTTTTTATTCCACCATCTTAAGAAAAGAGGAAGTCATGTGTTGCATCAATACATTTAATAACTGAACAGTATATCAGTTTACCAGCCCATGTGTCAAAGGCTTACTTTCTTTTAAATCTGCCTGGTATTCAAAGACTGAACGAACGGCTCGACAATTCATTTAAATAAAATAAGACTTAGCTAAAAGGGGTATAAATGATGAGGAGATGCTTTAAACTGATTTATGCCTTGCAGTAATAAAAAGAGCATTTCTGTTCTCGGCTGTTTAATATGCGAATATGCAGAGCATCCAGCTCCTGACAGCATGTCATTAATAAAACCTTGTAACTGAGCAGAGACACAGATATTTCATCTTTATGAAAATACATGATGATGGTTTTACACTGTATAATTTTTAAAGTTGTACCAATGTGCCAGTACAGTACTGATACCCTGTAATACATACACTCATAACTCAAAACAGGATCAGCCAAAGCTTTTTTTTTTTTTTTTTTTTTTTTTTTCATTTTCTGCAACCTGAAACAAGACCAATGGCCTAATGATAAGTTGGCTGAAATAAAAATTAAAAAGTGTTTATATGTGCTACACACACACACACACACACACACACACACACACACACACACACACACACACACACACACACACACACACACGTACATAGTGGGCTATATTGTTTTTACTCCATTATAAACATGCAGAGATGCAGTCAGAAAAAATACTTGGATTTAAACATTGTGCTATTTCAGTATGGGTACATGGCATCACCCGGTGTGAGCAAATGTAATTTGTTTTGAGACACAATTTCTTGCATAGAAGTTAACACATGCCAAACTGTCACCAAACATAGAAACTGCATTATCCCGTTAAGAACTGTAAAGCACTTTTCTTGGAACCTTGTTTTACCGACAGTGGCAGATTTTATTTTTTAAACTCAGAAGTTAAATTGAGGATTTGGTGAACCACTGGACTTTAGGCCTGTAATCTGAGTGAGAGTTGAGTGCAACTATTCAGCAACAATCATGAGAAAGCACGAACAAGCTTCAGACTCTCCATAAGCCTTTAACACTGGACAGGACACAGCTATTACTACTTAAACAATGAGATGGGAGCTAAGTTGTCTTACCCACTATTAAGACTACTCTTAAATGTTTTGGTCAATAGATAAGCACTATAGAGGCTGTTGTCTTACAAAATTACAGGATGTGGTTATATTTCAACAGTGATTGATTATTTCTAGCATGAGATATATTTTAGAATCTTTGAAATAGGTGGAGAAATAGCAACTAGTGTGTCAGTAGGCAAAGTGGGTTTGTTACGCATTGTAGACTCTATAGTAACTGTCTGGCAATAAGATGTCGTTGCCTAATTTGGGGAATTTTTAAGGGACCACCTTAGATTTACACATCACATATTGACCTCTGGCCTAAGGACCTGCTTTAAAAAAAAAGTGCTTTCAAAGATGTTTAATACACTACATCCCTAAACTATCAAAGCCCCCTCACTCACAACAAAACAGTGCTTTGATGTACAGGCCTCTTTAGCCTTACACAATGCAATGGAAACTGTATATAATTATGTAAAAAAAAAAAAAAAAAAGCTCTCTGACTTATTGAAATAAACCATTTCAAAAGGAACCACTTTACTAAAGAAAATGGAGTGGGCCATATTCGAAACCTAGCAGAACCTTGGTGACCAGCTACCTGCCATTGAATGACTAGCGATTACCTCTTTGCTGTTTTAACGTCTTATTAGTGGTTTCAGTTCCTCCAGTCTGAACTGAAGCCCTGGATCATTGTGATACCCGTCAACAGATGGGAGGTATAGTCTAGAGTATGCAGGTCTTGCAATGAGTGATTTTAAGATCTCTTACAAAGTATATTTACACATTACAAATCTACATACTCTGAAATCTGCACATGTGCCTCAGAGGGATTACCCAATTTAACAATGTCCCATAGTCCTTGTAATATCTACACTGTCCATGTATTTTGCATGAAGAAATCTCAGTGGGAGGATATGATAGAAATCTTACACTATTTAAATACAGAATTGGGACATCAAAGCAAGTCTGATATTGAAATAACAGAAATAATTAGTGAAGGGAAGGGAAAGGAAGGAGAAATACTGGATTTACATAAAATGTTAATTAATCTCTTGGCTAGCTCAGTCAATCACAGAGCAGTTTGTCTACATCCATTTAGTTTGGTCTAATATGATACAGTATGAAGTATCTTGACAATAAAGCACTAAACACTATCAAAAGGAGTCAAAAGGAAAATACGCTTTTACACCCTACTATACCGGCAATGGTCAAGGGAAAAGAGCTTAATACCACTGTAGCAGTATTAACGTTTAGCTGCACACCTGCAGTTATATTAATAAAATATGATAAACATGGGTTAATGTACCTTGCCTTCTTGAATATTCTGCAATACGTCACATATCACAGGCTTAAAATCCATACACAGGTGATTCAAAAGTCACCTGACCACTTCATCTATATGTGAGGCAGAAACTATGTGCACAAATGTCACGATAGACTATGGGGAGGCTATTGGTCGTAAGGTAAGCTTGCATCATAAAAGCCACTGTCATACCATGTTCTAACAAATGGAGTGCATCTTGCAGAGATACAAAATAACTTAGCAAACGTACTCCCATGTTCTACTGTTGCTATCTACCACTTAATGCTCTAAAGCACATAGGCCATTTGATACTTAACTACTTAACCCAAGATATCCAACACCTACATTATATTGTCATTATCAGTGACAACAGGCACATCCATGACTGGTCTAATGGCTTTTGACCCTCCCCCCATGTAAGTAACTGAATTCTGTCAAATGTTGAGTACTAAACTACTGTGCTTATCCTGGATATGAATCCCAGATTAGCCATATATACAGTATATGTTCTGTCATTTGTGGGAGATTTTAAGGAAATATCTAGCTATATTGAGAAATAATAATCACACCTACCATGAAGCAAAAAAAACAAACAAAAATTAAACACACACACACACACACACACAAAATAATCAATAGAGGTTCCAGGCCCTGTACAAAAAGACTGCAGACAATGTCATTTTACAGTACAGTATTTTCAAAGTTTCTAAAATTACTGCTAACTAAGAATAAGTATTTATGTATATAAGTATTTAGGTATAATCTGTATTGTACAGCACGTTGATTTGATAGATGTTTTTAGGGATTCATCTGCAATTCCACATGTACTATCTCTACAGTACTTGTGTTTCCGCTGGACAGAATTAAAAAAAAAAAAATAAATAACTTTTCAAATATTTGTCTAAGTAATTTTATATTAGATCTTTTTTTTTTTTTTCCTCCAAGGAAAAGTAACATTGGGTTCAACAGCACTACACAATTGCCCGACTGATATTTTAGGCACTTGAGTTCACTACCGCGGTGGCCTGTATCAAGGTGACAGTTAGACGTGAGTGATTGGCTATGTAAAGAGCAGCGTTTATCTCTTGTTTAGCTTTGTTATAGTAAACTGTAGGTTGATATGCATGGCTAGATTTAAGCATCTGGAAAAGAAAAAAAGCAGCAAACGATCTTGAAAAAAGGACTCAAAGGCCACTTTTTTAATGCAGGTCATTTGTACCAATTATGCAGTGACAGCTTTTGAGTTCCCAATGATAACAGCCATCGGACTTGATCCCAGTTCAATGATTCTCACTAAAATAGAGTTATCGTCTTTTGTGATGGATAGAAAAAAGTAAAGCAATACATCCTGATAAACTGCGGCCTGAACCTTTTTTTTTTTTGTTCTCTTCCTGCAGTGACCTTGTCCGATCTATATTGCACGCGTGCAGGCAGAAAGAGTCTTAGACACTGTTCAAATGCATCAGGACTTTGAAATTTAAGTAGCTGTGAAATCCATCAATGGAAGAGAGTGGGAGGGGGGTGGTATCTGATGGAAGAATGACCTGAGAAAAGCACTGGTTCACGCTTAGAAGGCTCAAGAGGAAACAGGCTAACCTGAAGGTCAATATGGTGAGCTGTCCCTAAAGGACATGTTCAGATTTCAGGTCTGCTGCTACAGTACTAGACAGGGCTGATCAGAGTTACAATAAACCCAAATGATGGCTTGCTTCAGATCAAGGGCAGGCTTATTCTTCTCATCTCTCTCACTTTGGGTTTAAAGACATCCCCAAAGCAGCCGTAAAATGGCTTGGTGGTTAACGTCTGAACAACAACAAAAAAAAAATCACTTCTACTTCAAACATTTATATTTACTACCTTTCCATAGTAAACAGTGCCACTGTGTGGTCACACGCTGTTGCGGTTTCTTTGTTAACCTGGCACACTTTGTGCAACCAAATGGCTAAATGTTGCATCTAGGGTATCTTACATTGATGTAAAATATGAAATTGTCTGCACACATCATACATTCTCAAATTCCTTAGCTTCAGTGACTTTTGGCTTAAGCCCAAGTTGTTCTGCTAGTTCCCAGGACCAACACGAATGTTATCTAAATAGTATAGTTGTTGTCTGACTTTTGAGACACATTTTAATATTGGTTATTTAAGCTGTATGAGATTTCTGGATAAAAGATATTAAAAATATGCAGAAAACGTGGCGCTCTTATAGACAAACCTATTACTATGAAATATAAAGGACGTAAATAATGGCTTTGGTATTAAATAAAATGAATTAAGTATTGTTAAACAGGGATTTGACAAATGAGTAATTTTATCAAGACAATGAAACTATGCAATATAATAACCTATAAAACTAAGAACAAGTTTAGCTTGGGAATTAGTTACATTCTGTTTTAATAAATTAAATACACCTATACAACTAATAGGGATGTAATTTTATCGTGGTCTTAAAACAACACTTGTAAACCAATCAAGCTTTTGGTTTATCATGTCAACAGAACCTTGAAATGGAATTACAGCCTTAACATCATCAGTTGGATGTAGATTATTCTTGCATTCCAAAACCCTATCATGGAAAATATCCATACTTATTTGTTTTTTTATTACAGATGTTATGCTTTTATGTTCTTTTTTCCCCCCAGTTTAGTGCCCTAACATGCCTCATCTTTTCACAGTCCTGGCAAAAATTAGCAGCTACACAAAGTCCCATATAAATACAGAAACAAGACAATAAAAGTCAATCATCTAAAAAGGAATATATAAATAAACTATGGCACCAAACCATGAACTGAATTTATTTATTTATTTTTTGTTATGTTGTTATCAGCTCATTTTATCCTAAGAATAATATTGTAGTAGTATAGCTAAACCTCTGAGGTGAACTGACCTAAGTGAAACTTGCTGTATATGCCTGGGCCATTATGGCACCATGTCGAACAGCTGACTAAACATATCCTTTGTTCCGGAGTGTCATTGTGTCACACAAAGGGCTAAGCAGGATCTAGAAAAGAATACATCTCTTTGTATCAACAGATCCAGCGAATGTTCTGATGTGCCACAGACTACAACTCAGCCTCATTGTTTTGTCCATAATTTATTTTTGATTGCATTCTATCAGCGTGAAGTAGTGCCTGCAACAATAAGCTTTCAATTGTATAATTATCACAGGCAGAATTAACTGAATCTGTCCCTCAGGGCTGGTTCTGTGGGCTGATGCGGGCCTGTTGACCTCTGTCTACCTGATAATGGGCAGCTCAACTTTGAAGCAGAGTTGTCAAGCTTTAGGCACTGTAGTACAGGCACTATGGGTGCACCGGATTTTGGTTTGTAAATGTAGTTTTCCCAGTCTTGGGCCCTTGTGATTCTAGTAAAAAAAACTGAGATTGCTGATTAAATTTAAAGGTAAATTAACTGCTGCCAGTGAGGGCTACTGTTGTGAGACAAACCAAGAAAGATCTTTGACAGGGCAGAACATCAAGTGGGGGCCAAAAGGCTATGTTCAGTTTAACATCACTAGGAGTAAATGTGGCAGTACAAAGTTAGATGGGGTTCAGAAATGGAGGAAGCTAACAACTCCCTCTGTTTACAAAACCAGAAATAATCTGAGCAAAAGGATTGCTCTGCTTTACAAGATTACAGATTAAAATTGAAATAGGGAGCAGGTGATTGCTATTAATAAATTGGACCCAACAAAAATAAGGTCTAAAAAACCAATGCTTGATTTATAGTCTCGTTCTAATTTATAATGTCTTTCCTTTTAGATTTCTGATTCTCCGAGACATTCCAAGCTCTTCTGCGGTTATGTTTTTTTAGGGGTGGCAGCAGGCCCCAGCCAAAACCAATACCAAAATACTTTCATATGTGCCCCATATACTCAAGGACATCAGCGGAAAATGCCTCACAATTAAAGGGTTCGAGTTGCCTTAAAGTACTTTAATTGTTAGACCTAATTTAACTCATTGTTATCAGGAATAGCTGTGATATAGTGCAATCTACTAGTAAAAACTGTATTTGGCTATGGATTCCTTATATAACATTTTGGATATTCGAAAGAAAAAGCACATTCACTCTCTCTGTATATCTCTGCTGTCAAACACATTTGGAAAGTGTACTCTGATATAGATCTTTTCCATATGGATGCATTATTGGCGTCCTATTACCCTAAACATGTTATTTTCATAATCCACTACTCCCAATCATGTACAGTTAATAGATGGGCCTAACCATTCACATTGGCAGCCCTTTGCAGTATATACTGAACACTATATAGTCTGATGAATGTAGCCAAAGCACAGAAAATGTCAGTTCTTTCATTAAGAAAACCTTCCCCAAGTCCTCTGTATTGAACCAGGGACTTGACTATTAGGCTGATGCATGACACAGTCAATTCCAGCTACGCTTTAATAAGTAAATATTTATCTTAACCCATCTGAAAAAACAAGAAAAACACCAAATCATTTTTATCTGCAGACTTCTATGTTTCTTTTTCTTTACGTTGTTTTGACTGTTAATCTTTCTTTGCAGGAAATACCCATTGCACAGAGATTTAACATGATTTATTTACAAAGCAAGACCTTGCTATCAAGGAGTTGCTGCCTCTTCCATAGTTTACCATAGTTAATGTGCAAAGCTATTTTGCTGTACATACTCTAAATATGTTTCACCACAATTAACAGTATACCATTCTTGACAGTGCGTGACCATGAATTCACAAGGCTTTACCATGTTATAATGTACTATACATATGTTAAAAAGCACACATCTTTCTTTTTAGAAATGGAGTGAATCCCCAATATTTCACTATGCACTTCGAAATCAGTTTATGAGCTTACAAATGCTATGTCTATAACAACCTATAAAACTATGAATTTTGAAAAAAAAAAAAAAAGAGAGCGCTAGACAAAATGCAGAAAATCAAACCTTTTCTATATGGTTTAATGTTCCAGCTGGGCAAGCTTTTTTATCTGTTATTTGTAGAGGCTTAATAAAATCACAAATCAAAAAAATCCTTAAAGAAAGGAGTAAAAGTATAAAAAAAGAATGCATTTCCCTCTAAGAACAAAATCCTTTCAGAAGACCCAGGGTACAGCCTACAACTAAACTGCAACTTGCTTTACTAAGTAAAAGGCAGTGCATGCTGACTGATCCCCTAGTTACAGTGCTGGTATCATGAATGTTTGATAAGTTCAGTCAAATACAGTAAGAGTGCTGCCCCACTCTGTATGAGGTAGATGAGGCCATACAGGAAATCAATGCAGTATTGAAAGGAAAAAGAAATGCCCCGCCTGGGGATTAGGATATGCAACATTATAAATTAGCATGGCTACAGAAAGACTTTTTAATGAAGTAAAAAAAAAAACCTGGTACCTTATTTTTAACCTGGGTGCTGATCGCACCTATTATTTTCAATGAGGCGTGACAGGTCCAAGTCAGTTATGCATATATTAACGTTAACAGACCAAAATGATCAAAGGTGTACTATTTAAATTTAAAAGAGCAAGCGCATTCATGAAATACAATGAAGAGGGATAACTTCCTCCAGAGATCGCTGAATGCCCTTTGGCAGGTCAAAACACCCAGCACTCCCTTCTTTAATTTTATAAAAGTTGGTTCAATTATCAAGCTACTGGCTATTGAAAGCCTGAGCCCTGTCCTTTATTAACTTCGGTGTCATTTTCACAGCTCTTCCCATCACTGGACTGTTGAATTTTTCAAAATGAATTTTCTTCACTTTCAACAGTCTCAGAATGTACCGTCTACATAAGCTTCCTCATCCACGTTGGTCCGCAGATATAAGAGTCCCCCGTTGTTCTAAGTGTGTAAAGATATTTTACTCTGTCTCCTTCATCTATACCCAATTAAAGCTGAATAGCACATCATGTTCATTGTGAAATTTAAAAAAAAAGGTGACTCTGTATGCTTAGACAAACATGAACATCTGTAGTGTTACCTTCAGGGACGAACTGAAGAAACCGCATTATAAACAAAAAGTGCATCTGCAAAATTGTAACAAGAGCTGTGAATGAGTTAGGAAAACGCACAACTCATGGATTGCTATGTGAAACAATCTTTTAAGAGGGAGTGTTGTTTAGTGTGTCTATTTCCAGGCTATTCTACTGCATAGGTGCTGATCAGCATTTCAGATTTTTATGGGTTTATACTCTCAGTGGCGCCTGTCTCCTGTCTCCTGTCTCCTGTCCAGCACATCATCAAGGTCATGGTCCACATGGCCATTTTTGTTTCTCAATAAGTAGTATTTGATTGCACTCTAGATAGGCATTATAGCTTTCATTTTACAATTGAGGCTAAAGTAGGTTATCAACTGACTTATGTGTAACACTTCTTAATTATGTAGCACTAAGTACAGAACAAGTGCAGTGTAATTATATGTTATTATATACTAACTGAAGTCGCTCACATTGCCTAATGCAAAGCATTGGTGTCCAACGTAAAAAAAAAAAAAAATAAATAATAGACACATGCTTAATGTAAATCAATCACTAAATGAATATTGGCAACAAGAAACGTTCTACTGAGTGTTGAAGCCTGGGAAATTAAGATGTCTCAGTTTTATCCCATGGGTGTCTCACAGGTAAAAGAGAGACAGGGTAAATGCTTGATAGAGGAAATAAAAATGACAAGATTAATGATAGAGTAACAAATTGCTGATATTACAGAAGTCATGTCCAAGGTAACCTTTTGGTTTCATGTCCATTAAATGTTGTTGATAACTAAGCACTGGGGAGGGAAAGATGCATTTCATATTTACCCAATACTAATAAACTAAAACACTTTTTTATGGTCACCTGATTTCAGTGGCCACCTGACTTTAGTGGCCACTTAAAGCATTTCTGGGTCAGTTGTGTATGTGTTGGGTGGAGGATGTGCGTGCACATTACAATAAGGAAGTGAACACTGCTGAACAGCTTCAGTGCAGTTAAATGAGAGAACTAAAAAACTCATCATACTCGGACTACTGACTGTAAGAACTAGAGGCTAAACTGAAATAGAAAGAGGTAATTTACCTTCCAGACTAGGCAGATCACAACTTAGCTTTACAGTTATTTTGAATACAGGATGCGTTTTGTCTTTTAAACTGTTCAATTTAGATTGTGTGCCCAAGGGTTGAGTTTATATACTGTAGCGGGGTTAGAAAAACTAGGTTTACAAAATAAATAGGATCATTTAAGCAGGACACCTTAAAGTGACCTTGGGATAAATCTGATGCAACTTACTGATGCTTTGTATTCTACCACATGTAATTATATGCTGCAAGCTCTTCAGTATAGAGAACACTGAACAAACCGTCAGAAGAACTCCAAAGCAAGCAAGTCTATGCTTGTCAATTAACTAAGAGATTGCAACTGTCAGTATTTACACCATTTTCATTGAGAACCATGTACTTACTGTAGGATGACTTCAAATCGCCGTGTCATTTCAAAGGGTCAGAGTTCAAACTTCATGGGCCAATTGTACAGAACTTCACAAATGAGAGTAATTTAGTACTGTGGCCAGAACTTGAAGCTACTGAAACATTAGTACCATGAGGAATTATGAAAAGCAACGATAGATAGATAGATAGATAGATAGATAGATAGATAGATAGATAGATAGATAGATAGATAGATAGATTATATTTGCATGCATTGATGTAAAAGTTTATTGAATATTCCTGTTTGAAAAATGTGTTATCAAGGAAATGTTTCTGGATTTTCATATTAGCTATGGTGGCTCAAAAGCTAATTTAACAGTTTATTTAATGAAGAAAAACATCTTCATCTCCCCTTAAACAGGGGCCGGTCTTAATAATATGTTATTTTGGAATTCAACTGTGGGTCTGTTTACTTTCACTCACTCTGCTAACTGTTCACACTATCATGTGTTATAATATTCTATTTCAGGAGCCACGGTGGTAGGAAATGTTTAATAATTCATCAGTCTCTCAACCAGGGCCCTGTTGATAGAAATGAATGGAGCATTGCAAGCACCAATTATCACCATCCAGGCACTCCCACTCGCTTGTAGTTAAAATACATATACATATATCAATTGTTAATAAGGGAAGGACAGCCAGTGATTAATATAGGCTATTGTAATGTTTATTTTAATCAATATCATATGGTCCGTCTTCATTTTCCTTTCACGTGGTATGAAGTTGGCAGGAAGCTCCGAGTACAGCTAGAAACGTACGAATGTCTAAAACACAGCCGACTGCGAATTCAGCCATTTCTTCTAACTAGAGCTGGGGTTTAATGCCTTTTCAGCAATGCTTGTTTGAACAATACACTACCTAGAATCTGCATGGCATCTCCAATTATGAATAACAATGAACCTGTGCAGTCGTGTTCCGGACGCAGTGTTCTTCATTTTATTTATACATTTCTTTTTTTGCCCTTAAAGTAATCTGAAGAGGAAATACAGACTTTTGTTTGAAAATAAACTGTGCAGTTTGTATACTGACTTATATATATATATATATATATATATATATATATATATATATATATATATATATATATATATATATATATATGTTGCAAATTACCTGTTGACAACTGTAGTCAAAATGCAGTAAGACTGTAGTTTAAATAGTGTAAAGGATTCAGAGGATTGAACTGGAGTACTGTTCCCTATCAGAAACGCAGGGTGCATCTCAACCACCCTGATTCTTTGTGAAGACCCTGATTTAAAGAGAATGAACTATGACCTTGGCATAATAGCATAGAATTAGGGCAGTTTACATACTTCAACCTGTTTCAATTTGTTGCCAAAGATATGATCTAATATAAGCCTAAAATGACTTTTCTGATGTATCAGGCAGTGTCTTTCAATAGACTGCATCTCTTTATATTGAGGCCGGAGTGAGAGTGCGTGGTGTACGGTAACGCCTTTCTTGCACTGACCAACAATAATTATTGATGTTGTTGTTATTATTAATATTGATATGGTGTTTAATCTACAAGCAATTTGTACTCCTTAGAGCTGGTTCTTAGGAACAGAAAACAGAAAAAGGAAAATCTCCATCACCCCACCTTAGGGTTTGTGCAATATTTCGAGTGACTTGGGCAAAAAACTATGAGTCTATGTATGGATTAACATAGTGATAGGCCCTGAGTAGCTAAATGCCAGTGACTAATTACCTGACAGAGGGGCACTCCATTTGACTTGGTCACTGAAATTAATTTTGCTTTCCAGCAAAGCGGCGTGAAGCAGCTGTGTGATTTTGGTTCGATACTCAAATTAACTGGGAGTCTAAATTATTCCTCTTCATGGGTTAGAGTAGGTTTCATTAAGAGCCACTGTATATTTTATCTGTCTGCATTAAAAAAAATAGAAATATGACCCACTTGAATTGTTTGGCTTTGTGAAATAATTGATTAAATACACTGGGGTATTTCTATTTTATTTCTTTCCTTTACCCTTCCTCTCTTTCTTTCTCTGATAAATGATCTACCTCCACCCGAGGAACAATAATACAGAAAACAAAACTGCTGCTTTCTGCATCATAAAAACAATCCACATGGAGGGATTTTGCATCACAAGGGCTTTTATTCTGGGTAAACGTCTAGATATATTTTTCAAATTAAATAAGAATAGGATAATTAAATATAAGAAGAACAATTGTAGGTAAATGGTAAAATGTTATATCTGCACATATCCATCTACTAAAATCATAACATACAGTAGTTGAAGGTCAAATACCTCTCATGTAGGCTGTATACTTTGTAGAGTATATGACTAAATATTTTATATTTCAAAGTTCACAAGATTAAAGGTAATATGTTGTCAGGATTATTAGAATAACTTCAAAGGATATAATTTATGTATGGCAGAATCACAGAAGAGTAACGGTTAGAATATTAGATTTTTTTTTTTTTTTTGTTGTTTTTGACATTCATAGAAAAGGAACCAAAAAAAAAACCCCATAAAACTGAAACTTGAATAGGTCTGAATTTGAAACTTTAGAAAATGTCCACACTGTTTCGATGTAATCCGTTTCTGTTGATCACACAGGGAGTGTTAAGAGGGTGAAACTGACAAACCTTTAAACAAACTCCAATTAAACAACAACATCACTTTTATATAATTTCCCGGTACAAGAGCATTCTAGTCTGATTGTTGTGGTGTTATTCTTTATTGAAATAGCAAAGGGGATTTTAGTTTATGACATCACAACTTTAAAAGCTTAACATATCATATTTTCATGCATTTACTTTCTTCAGTGTGGGTGTAATGGAGGTCATGACTATTATTATAAATCCAAACTGCATTTATTGTGTACAAACAAAATGTATAGTACATGCAAACATGTGAAATCCACATGTCAGGTATTGTAGTCCCACAATATCTGTGCAACACATATGACGGTACTCTAGCTCCAGCTCAGAACATCATATAGAACCACTCGTGCCGTGAGCCTGCAAGCAACCAACTAATTATATGCATCAAACACTACTGGTTTTTAACCCTTTCCACTGCATCCGGTTGGAGCCGATCTCTGCCATTGCCAGCAGGAAGGACTGATGTCACAATAATAAACAGTGAATGCAACAATATGAAGGATCCAAGCAAAATACTGTGTGACCTGCAAAATAACTTATCTATTGCACCAACTCGTTCACAATGTATTGTTTCAAAGTAAGTGTTAGACTTGAAAGAAGAGGAGGAAGGAGAAAGAAGAAGGCAGCAGACAACAGACCCCGCTTGTAAATAAACAGAACTACTCCCCCCACAATCCTATAGAAAAAGTAGACATGTTGGATCATAAAATACACATTTTACACAAAATGATCTTTAATCAGACAAAATTATTCATTACAAAGAAAGGGTCAACATTTTAATCTTCATCTCTCACCTGTCTTTTTATGTTTTCCTATTCTTTTAAATCACCCACTGTGTAATTTCAGTGCATGTATAACATTACAGCATACAGCATTAAATTATATTGCTTTGTACTACTTTATAGAGTAGCTTTGCCACTTAACAACCAAGCAATTAAGCATTTGTCATGCTATCACTGACTCATAATTCATGGTGTACAACTAAATTCAGCTCTACTTTGCAGTTTCATCAACATTAATAGAAATAAGAATTTGAAAATGGTATACGCTGACATTTAAAAGCATTCAGATAACTGCCTCAAAGTCCTCTTGAAGAAGGAAGAGCGAAGTGTTCTGATAAATAAAATGGTGTGAGGGTACCCTGCACTTGCACCCGGACCATCAGACACCTTCTCTTTGAGGGACAGACAAAAAGTCACAACCATTAACATAACGGGAAGTGGCCGTAATGTTCATATTATATTACAGTCAATGGCAATTATCATTGCCATTTGGAAAAGTCAGGCACCACTTCAACAGGGCTGTAAAGAGCAGCTGGGTATTATATCGCCACTGCAACCCCTTTAGCTGACAGGCATGGGGACATATTACTAAGCAATACTGACAGGAAGGGGCATAACTGTTAAAGGGAAAGCTTTATAATCCTAGTATATAGTATTCAAGTGCACTTGCACTTCTTAGTAGGTTTGCCATGAATTAATTATATCCCAGCAATGCACTGCAGCCAATGTGCTTGGACTGGCATCATTGATACAGCATTTAAAAGTGCATCTAAAGGCTCACAGGTTTTCATAAGATGAATGTGTATCAATTCGAATAACTCAGACTGCCAAGGTGAACCAACCTATCTTATTCTACTTAATTTAAGAACACATATAAGAATAACTAATTCAAGTGTTTTAGGTACACTATTTATCTAATAAGTGATAATTGCAAAAAAATGACTACAAGAAAGCATCTTAGGCACTGTGAAAAAGAGCTGTTATGATTAACTGTAACCTAGCAACCACCAAGAGTTCTCATTGATTGTTTTTTTGTAGAATTCTGTAAAATGTATCTACCACAATTTCTTATTGGAACACGTTTCATGACCTGGTTCTCATTCTCTTTTATCAGATATAATTTTTTAGCTAATGTCGCGTGGCATAATGCAAAATATTTAATTTTTCTTAAAAAAATAAAATAATAAAATAAAATTGTCTGTGCTTACAAGTGTAAAAACCAATGCTTTCAAAAATGTTCTACTTCTTGTACCTTTTAACCATATTCAAAAAAGCCAATAGAGTTTTTAATTTAATTCTCAAATGACAGACTCTGTAATGGCAATGTATCACACCACACTGTTCATTACATTAACATTACAGCAATAATATACAATAAATACACTTTACTTCCACTTATTTCGGAAGAAGACCAATTATCCTGCCACCACACACATACACTTCACTTCAGTCTTGCACCACACCACACCAGACCCTTGTGTGATGTTGTATTTACTTTGCATACACATTCGTAACAATGCTCCCTTATTTTTTCTCTTTTTTTGAGTGACATCCACTGTTTAAAAAAGTGCTTGTATTTTTCTTGGCATGCTTTCCTCACGCACTAGAAATGAGTGATTTTTTGAAATTGGGCCAAAAAAAGACAAGTTCAGCAAGCCATTAGATTAGTCTGTTTATACAGGAACCAGCCAAAAATAGGAAACTCACAGAAGCTATTAGAGTTATTGTCCTTCGAGAGGGTAGTTTTGAATGATTCAGTTACTGCGACTGGGAAGTAAGATATGAGTTGGTTTTAAGGTGATAAAAGAGCAAACTGTGTTCCAAAAGAAAAAAAAACACACTTCCCCCTGTGAAGAATGGGACTGGATGTTTGATAGAAGCACAATTTAAACAGCTCACTAAGAATGCTACTGTAGTAACAAAAGAATAGTTTTTCCCAAATCTGAAAAAATATTAAAATGTCATTTTTTTTAAATTTAGAATTAAGGATCTGTAAAACCTGCATTTTCTTCAGCCACCTCAACAAAGTGCTTGGTCAACAGTAAAGCTAATTAGGTTTGTCACTACATACTGCCACATATTAAATAAGATTTTGGCTATAGCACACAGCCCCACCAAGTGTCTGAATATTGTTAAGTTTCTAAATACACATCTATACATACATTAAGGACCAAAGTCGATAAATAATGACATATGATATGTTTGTGATGTCTGAAGGACCTATGTATTGTAAATCAAAGCTGCCATATATTGTTACAAAATATTATGTTTGTGCACATGTACAGGAAATACTGTATTATAAATACATAAGCCTGTTTCTCTACATCAATCTGTTGATCTACATATGTCTATTCCTATACTGCTTGATGGAGTGGGGCTTGGCAGTATGTCTCTTCTGCAATTCAGTGGTCTTACAACTGTGATCATTGTTTTATTTTTTAATGGGTCTTTTTTTTTTTTTACCTTTGTAGTGTACTAAAGGGGGTCAAGAAGAGCTACTTCCTTGTAGTGACCCCTGGGCAACGTCTCTGATGGCAAAAAGCTCTTCAAATCGAACTTACTATGCAATGCTTAAGCAAAGCAATGTTGGGCTTGGTTAGTACTTGGATGGGAGACCACCTGGGAACACTGAGTGCTGTAGGTATCACAGTGTTGACGAGTATACTTATAATATATATATATATATATATTATATATATATATATATATATATATATATATATATATATATATATATATAAACACCTCATTTACCAAACACTTTACTGTAATTTCACAAGAATGCATGAGCACAATAAAGATGTAGGTCAGATAAGTGTGCAGGAGCTGGATTGGTTGTGATTGTTTCACAGATAGAATCATTAAGAATCTTCTGCTTGTGAGTCCAGATGGCACTCAAACTCAAATCACTGTCAAGCAAGCTGATGTTAAAAACTATTTTGTGATTTCTGCCTTATAGAAAAGTTCTAATACTGCCGAATGTTGGATATTACAACTTCGCAACTATGGAACCTATAGAATAAAGTAGTACAGTACTGAACAAAACAGTTGTGTTCACATAAAATTTAAAAAAAAAAACTGTACCACAATACACTTCATTGCAGTAAGGCAGCAGTATGTTCCTTTGAGTGCAAAACAATGTCTGTATTGAACATTCAAGAGCAGATCTATCTCTTTAATCTTGTGTTCACAATTATATCTATAGCCAAATCTAAAGTTATAATTGTGTTCTGTAACATTCGTTCAGGTTTTTTTTTTTTTTTTTTTTTTTTTTTTTCAATTTGACATGATAAAAGGCATTTCAGGAAAAAGAAGCAGATTAAATAATATTTTAATATGACAAAACTGGAAGAAAAAAAAAAACTGAGTAAACAGCCAAACTGGTTGCATTAAAAGTTAAACATAGGACACTGGGTAGAACAGATGATGTATTATGTGACAAAACACGTTTTTACATGGAGGTCAACGTCATGTGACAATGACATCAAAGGACTGTGCTGTGCATGGCTCTGTGGAAAGCAGCTGCACAATGTTGTTTTCTTGCATTTCAAACTGAGCAAAATAACCTTCATGAACTGTCCCTGTCTTTTCATTGCCACATCATGAACATGAACTATATGCTGGGGCATTACTTTAGAGGAAAAGGATAACAACCCCTCATTTTCATCCAGAGTGGTGGAGCAGTTTATATTAATCAACAAATGTTGTTATTAGTCACCTTCCCATATCAAAATAAATCAGTAAAGGATTATGTTAAGTAGCTCCACATGTTTTCTTGTTTATCAGTACACTTGCGTATGATGTTTACAGTCATACACACACACACACACACACACACACACACACACACACACACACACACACACACACACACACACACACACGTATTGAGCAAGTACTGCGTCTTGACAGCAATAATAAAGCGCATTATTTGACGCCCTAGATGGAGATAGAAACTTGACGCCCTAGATGGAGATAGATCTAAATAGACACTGAACTAGCCTGTGATTTAGAACGACGGAAATGTAATTTGAAGTAATTACTCTTTAAAGTAATTGCACAGTATTTTAATATCTGAGCTTATATAGTACTGTACATATACAAGATTATTAAACTGTCATTTGGCCTGTTAGCACTGCTGCTATGTATTTACAAATACAATAAAATGAGGTATGCCATCTGTCAAGGTGTGTCGTGTGTAACTGTATTCTGCAGTTTTACATTTTCTCCCGACAAAACCATGCTTGCAATGAATGATGTCTATTTTCGCCAGTTTATTTAATAATCTTCATAGGTTCCTATTGCATTCCCCTGCAGTTGTTCATCCTTAACCAGAACTGTCACTGTTGTTCACTGGAAGTTTATTAGGTACTTGGGAGAATGAAAATAAGTAAATATATAAAGAAAAACTAAACCAAAGAAGAAACAAAAGACCTTGCACGGGATATACAAATGCTACTCTCGTGCAACAGAGAGGAGGGTGTTAAAAGTTAATTAATTAAAAATAAATAAAAACAAAACAAAGAACAATGCATTGCAGCTTTAAGACAATGTCCCCTCCCTCAGCTAGTATACAGTTAAAAGATTGCGTGTAAAAATGTCCTTAGACTACTATTCCAAACAAGTTGGATGCCCTCTAAATTTACTTCCACAAAGATTAGTTCTATGCAAATGCACCATTGAAAAAAAGAAAAAAAGAATACACACAAGGTGAATGAAATCTAAAGCACATTTAGAGAAAATCAATTTCTACTGCACTTGTGTATCAAGTTGAGGTGGCCTTCTGATACATATTAATATTATAAAAGGGCTGTGTTTCACAAAATGAGAAAATAATTGTGCAACAAAAGAGACAAAACTAGCTGAATGGGGGGTTAGTGAGGGGTTTAGTGGGGATTCATATGCAAGGCAGGCATGGAGATTGTGGCATTTTATTAAGAGAGGCCCTCAGTGAGTAATTTCGATTTCAGATAAATGAGATAATGAAATGGTAGGCTGCCCACCAGTAACCATTACCACCAATGTGTATTTAACAATTTCTGTAAAACAGTTGCTTTCTTGTTCTTTTACAGAAATATAGACAGTGAAATTGGTGGAAAAGAAAGGGGTGGGGGATGGGGGCCGTACTTTACAAGCATCAGCAATAACCTGCTTTTATTACCTCAGATTCACAGTAAACTGACATTAAAGAAGTCTGTGTTGATTTGAAAATAGTTAATTCATTTGTTTTTAGCCTTAATTTCTCCATGCTCTTCCACCTAAAATCCCATTTCATTGTACTATACTTGTATCACACACAGGTGTAAAAAAAACAAAAAAAAACAAAACATGTGTCAAGTTCTTTATTGATGTTGTTTTATGAAAAAAGAGATTGTCTCTTTAATTTAAGCCTATAGTACTTTCAAAAACATTTCACGGCAGTTACATTTATTGGGACCCCTCTGCTTTTCAGCCTGAATTGTGTGTACAACCCTAGCCTCCCTAGCACCTCTTAAGTTTCCATCAGTCAAGTTGTCTCAAATGTGTTTTGCTTTAACAAAAGCTCTTTGTGTCTGTACTTTGGAGTATGATGCCATGTGAAATATGTTTGGTATATGATACCAGTGGTTAAAAAACTTGACATTAATGGCTAGCCTATAAATAACACTCAGGTCTGAAAAAAAACAAACAAAAACAAAAAAAAAACAAATACAACACTTGTATACCTTCATGTATTACTTTTATGATGCATTGCACCGGACAGCTCACTTAGACTTGGTTTCCAGATAAACTCTTAGGTAGACGAGTTCATAATAATAGCATTGTGGGTAAACAATGAAGATACATACAGATAAACTTGTTTAGTAAGACTCTTGCTAATGTCACCCTCTGCTTATTATCAAACTGAAAAAAGTCCTGGACAGAATATGGGATGATGCCACTCTAGTTAACATCTACCACATTTATCAGTAATACAACTAAACCATCTCACTTATTAGTTTTTGAAGATTGCATTTAAATCCACTGAGATTAATGCCCCCCACCTTCCCCCATATGCAATTAGCTTTCATTAATATTAAAAGGGTTTGACTGTATGTGGAAGTTACAAAAAACGTTTTAAAACAGATATACAAAATATATTCTCACTATGTATTGTTGCTGTCTATTTTGCACTATATCCTTATACATTTTTTCAAATAACTACAATTGTTTTGATTTTCTTTTTATTTCACACTGGTCAGGAAACATCTGGGGCATTTTTACCAATGTAATTTCAGTCGTTTCCCTTCTGAATGTCATAGTGTCACCGTTTTTTTTTTGTTTTTTTTAATTGAAGACCTGTTTGTTCATGCCACACCTATTAGTATTATCAACACATTCTGAATATAATGAATTTGATTCAGTTTACATGTAGTAGTTTCTTGTTTGATTTCTCCAAACATTACAAATAAAAAATCGAAAACTTATTTCAAGCAACTTAATTTTCAATCTTTCCACAGTCACAAACTACTGTATCTTGATTACAGTAAAGATTTGTCTTTATGAAATCTGCAATTTATTGAACTGAGCCCTGTTACATGAAAACATTTTGTTTTACAAGCTTCTCGGAGCAAATTTCAATTTCACCACAATACAACACTTTCAGAGAAAGAAATATGTATAGCATGATTGTTAATTAGCAAATTCACAGTATGACTGATTCAGGGCACAGAGCATCTCAAAGTATACAGTTTTTACCCTCTTTTTTGTGTTTGATTTGAGCTATTTTAATTTTTTACTCTCATAATTAGGATGCACAGCAGAGACTAGTAACCCAGTGAGACGCCACAGTAAATATGTTGGTTTCCCACACTATACAAAGTGTCTGCTCCTTTATTACATTTTAAAGATGCAGTGCTGCCAACTGTCCTTTTTTAATTGGAACACTCCAATTGTAATATACTCTATTTCTCTTTCATATCATTCTGCATTTTCCTGTACTATGGTTACACAGGATGATGGTCTGATTCTCACTTTTTCTAGTTCTTTGTGATTTTTTTGTCACACAGAATGGTGAGTGAATGATTGTGCTGCTTGGGTGTTTTAATAAATAAAAAATAAATAAAACAGTTGAACAAAACAAAACACTGCACACAAAACAAAACACGTTGGCCAAAAGAAATAGACAAAACAAACAAACAGTGGATGAACTCAAACAAGTATTGTGCATGTCCTCCCGCACGAGTAGCAATTGTTAAATTTTAATTATTTTCTCCCGACTCTCTCTCTTGTGCTCTCCACACTGAACACCAACCCACAGTGAGTGATTTGTGCCTCTCTATAAACAGCTGAGCTGGGATTCAATTGATAATTAATCATTCACTTGAACCCCAGCACGTGAACTCATTTGTGCAATCCCCGTGCCCACATACTAATACACATTTTATCTGCACGTGAAGTGATTGTGCAATCCCCCTGCTTAAATACACACATTTATTTGTTAATCACTCGTGATACACAGCCTACATTATGCCCCATGCACCAATGCATACACACCAACAATAACACACCACACAAAACACAAAATACACACAGGAGCGGGGCACCCCACCACAGGTTGCTTATTATAAAACACTTGCAAAAAAAAATCAATCTGTGATTAGATACCATTATCACTGATGCAGCACCAGTAGACACAATATGCTGCCTCTTTGTAAGAAACTAGAAATGAACAACAGCTTAAAAGCATCTTCAACCCTGTTCCAAGAGCTCTTTTCATTTTCTGTCTTCCAATGACCTAATGTACAAATCTGCTAAATTGCTAAACAGTGTGCAGTGAGTTTTACCAAGACAAACAACAGTACCACAGGTGGTCTTGGCCTTGTATTTACTGTGGCACTGACAATGTGAAGCTGTACCAGTAATCACTTGTATTTACAGCAGTTTGCAATAACAAGTAGCTCTCTGGTAATTTCACAAGTTACTGAAGAAGGCGAAGGGTTAATTAAAAATGAGAAACAATTCTGAGCTCACAAAGAAACTTTTACACAATCTCACCTAAACCTGGTATGGCATTTGGCACTTTATAATAACCGTTTATAATAAGCCCACAATTACTGAATACACATCTCAATCTCACACTACAAAACAAGGTAGGTGTCCTTTCTTTCTCCAAATGAATCACACATGTATGTACATTATTACTGAAAAGAAACCTCCCACCAGAAGACACCTCACACACAGATGTACTATTTTAAACCTGTAGGTGCCCTGTCCTGTTCTTATCTCTCACCAACAGTAACGGTATAGGTGGTCGCTGATATATTACATAGCCACAAACCACACTGTTACTGCTCTAGGGGATCCCCCTAACATCCACTGCTATAAAACTAGAAAGGACAGTCAGTAGTGGTAGGGCATACACACACACTGGATGAGTGGACCACATTAGTAACTGCAAATAATCAGCTATTTACCAAACACTGTTTTCCACAGAAGAAAAATAATACTAGTTTTGATCCTATGTGCTATTTAGTATGCCGTGCAAGCCAACCTCTTCTTGACCTTACATTATAAAGCTAAACATTCTGATTTTGATCTTAAATGCTTGGTACCTCTTGTCTACAGAGAATGTGGTTAGTCCCAAGTTGTGATAAAATGTATATACAGTGCCTTGCAAAAGTATTCAGACCCCTGACCAATTCTCTCGTATTACCGAATTACAAATGATACATTTCAATTTTGTTCTGTTAGATATTTTATTTTTAAACACTGAAACTCAGAATCAATTATTGTAAGGTGACATTGGTTTTATGTTGGGAAATATTTTTAAGAAAAATAAAAAAAACTGAAATATCTCAAGTATTCAACCCCTGTGCTGTGGAAGCTCCCAGTTTGCACCAATGAAAGAAATTGCCCTAACGAGGACACAATTACCTTACCATTGGCCTCCACCTGTGAACCATTAAAGTTGCTGTCACATTTTCTGGATAAAAACCCCACTGTGGAAGGATCATTGGTAAGGCTGTGAATCTGAAGGAAAATGAAGACCAAAGAGCATTCTACAGAAGTTAGAGATAAAGTAATACAAATGCATAGATTAGGGAAAGGGTACAAAATAATATCCAAGTGTTTGGATATCTCAGTGAGCGCAGTTTGATCAATAATCAGGAAATGGAAGCTGCATCACACCACCCAGGCACTGCCAAGAAAAGGCTATCCCTCAAAACTCAACGCTCAAACAGGAAGGAGACTTATGAGAGAAGCCACAGAGAGGCCAACAATCACTTTGAAGGAGCTACAGAGTTCAGTGGGTGGGAGTGGAGTAATGGTGCACCAGTCAACCATATCGAGAGCTCTGCATAACACTGGCCTGTATGGGAGGGTGGCAAGAAAGAAGCCATTACTCAAGTACCATCTGAAAGCACGTCTTGAGTTTGCCAGAAAGCATGAGAGTGACCCAGCTGCGATAAGGGAAAAGGTTTTGTGGTCAGATGAGACCAAGATAGAGCTTTTTGGCCAAAACTCAAAGCGCTATGTGTGGCGCAAACCTAACACTGCCCATGCCTCAAGACACACCATCCCTACAGTGAAGTATGGTGGTGGCAGCATCGTGCTGTGGGGATGCTTCTCATCAGCAGGGACTGAGCATCTTGTTACAATTGAAGGAAGAATGGATGGAGCAAAATACAGGAAAATACTGCAAGAGAATCTGCTTCAGTCTGCTAAAAAACTGAGGCTTGGGAGGAAATTCACCTTTCAGCAGGACAATGATCCCAAGCACAAGGCCAAAGCAACATTGGAGTGGCTCAAGAACAAAAAGGTGAATGTCCTACAGTGGCACAGTCAAAGTCCTGATTTCAATCCCATTGAGAATCTGTGGCACTATTTGAAAATAGCGGTCCACAAGCATCGTCCAACCAACCTGAACAACCTGGAGCAAATCTGCCAAGAAGAATGGGCCAAAATCACTCCGACACTGTGTGCAAAGCTGGTACATACTTACCCCAAAAGACTTAAAGCTGTTATTGCAGCGAAAGGTGGCTCTACCAAATATTAATGTGTGGGGGTTGAATACTTATGCAAGCAAGATATTTCAGTTTTTTTATTTTTCTTAAAAATATTTCCCAACATAAAACCAATGTCACCTTACAATAATTGATTTTGAGTTTAAGTGTTTTAAAATAAAATATCGAACAGAACGAAATTTCAATGTACCATTTGTAATTCAGTAATATGAGAGAATTGGTCAGGGGTCTGAATACTTTTGCAAGGCACTGTGTGTATATATATATATATATATATATATATATATATATATATATATATATATATATATATATATCCAAACTCTGCAAGTCATTTAAGACTATTTCTAATTGTACGTGGGCCTTGCAGTTGCACAAATGAGGAGATGAGCACGTTTGTAACAGGCTGTGGGTGTAAGAGGCGCATTGGTAAAAAAACTTCCCAAACTCACTGCAAAAGGTCTAATCGTGATGTAGTTGCCAAAAACTTGCCTCTAAATAGATCCTTACTGGGTACCTGAACACACAGAGCTTATATACAATAAAACACAACTGCCAATAAAAGCTTCTTCTCCCCACCCCCCTTAAAATCTCTCTCTCTCTCTCTCTCTCTCTCTCTCTCTCTCTCTCTCTCTCTCTCTCTATATATATATATATATATAGCTTTATTGGCATACACATTTGTGAAAGGCCAATGATATATTGGACAGTTCTACCTAACTGTTTTAAGATATTGAAGATGACCTTCTGCCTTGATAAAGCATTCAGAATACAGTTCAGTTTTACCTTTGAAAAGAGAGATTCATTCTTTTGTAGATGGAAGAAGAAAGTTATCTTCAATGGTGGTGTGTTCAACCCTTATACATTCCCCCACACTTGAATAGTAATTAAATTGATTCTGCTTTTTTTTTTTTTTGTAAGCCTTCAATGTGAGGATTTTTTGAGCAGCGGGGGCGGGGGGGGGTAGGATTAAATGGCACACATAGCCTTCTTGTGTGCTTCATATCTGCGGGAAGAATTATAAAAAGAACAGTAAAGGGATCTTTATCAGAAACTGAATTAACACTCAATGTACTCCATTTGGAAGGTATATCAAGCGAATCCATTTAATTTTTTTAAAAAAGCCTTCAAAAAGGCACCGCATGAGGACACCTTGAAAATGAAGAGGGGACCTTGCCATGCAGTGGTAAGGAACCTTGCTGAAACAGCACTCTTTAGATAGAAAGATCGCAATCGGACATTCGCCAGGATCTGCACAATTACCTCCTGCTAAATAAAGGTCCTTCACATCATTCTTGCAAGGGAGAAAAAAACAAAAAGATTGTATTTATAGTAACAATACATTCTGGGAAAAGAAGCCACTCTCCCGGTAACATCAAAACATGCTTAGTGTTTTATTTATTTTTTAATTCATGGAACTTGCCATTTAGTACAGTAGTGCTGTGCTGAAAAATGAAGCTGATCATACATTCCACTGCTAAGGAACAGTACACCACATGAGCGTGTGTGTCTTTGTATATCAAAAGATGATATCATTATAAATCTTTTGACCATCTTGTGTCAATACTGCCCTGTTGGGGATATGACTGGAATACAGTGAAGGCCTACTGTATATGATTATGTGAGAGCTACTTGAGAGTTTTGCACAGGCAGTATCTGGAGAACTGCCTCACCTATTGGTTAGAGAGCTGTGGGGTATATGGAGGGGCCTATCATACACTTACTAGCATTATTATTTTTTAAAAAAGTTGTACATACTGTTGAAGTAGGTGATAGTAATGTTGGAAGCATACACCATGACACTGGTATGTTTCCAACATATGAGTTCTTGTTTTAAGTAGGCCTTAATACAGTCTATGATTAACTTTTGGAAAGACTTACTGTGTATGCACAGTACAGACCAAGCTAATAACTTTATTTAGTCAAACACACACACACACACACACACACACACACACACACACACACACACACACACACACACACACATTATTATATACATACACTGTACTCTACAAATCTTAAAATACATGTTATTTTGTAAACATGATTTCAGAATCTAGCCTAATTAAACATGTTAAGGATATGCTAGAATCTGAGTTCAAGCATAAACACCATCTACCCTTTCACTCCATTTTTAGTTGCAGGAATGACCAAAATGCATGTTACACACTGGCATGTGTTATTACTGTACCTGCACTTAATGTAACAGCAGTGCAGAAACACGATTATTGCAATCATTCTATTTGTCAGAACAGTTTGCAATTGGTAGACGGACTCCAGATTCATCATTAAAGATCTTTCAGGTGAAATAATCACCTAAAAAAAATAGACTGTATCGCTTTACAACAGAAGACAGGATCAAAACTCTGGAGTCAGACAGATCCAACACTTTCTTAGGAATGGGTTGAACAAGCTTTCCCGGCTGTGTGCTAACAACACGTACACAACTACAAAAGATTTTCCAGTGGTGCGCTCCATTAATCTTCTTGTAGGAGATTTCCTCACAGGGGTTGTGCAGGTGAGAGGGGATTGAGAATTAGGGCTCTGACCCTTGTTGGTTGAACCGTACAGTACAGCAGCATTAGACCAGGCCAAAATGGGATTAGCCCAGCCAGGCTTATCTTGCCATAGCAACACTGCTCATCTCAATTGCCTTGACAAAGAGAGGTCTAAATTGAGAGTCTGGAGAGGTCCAGGCCTCCTGATGTCAGCACGGGTTGCTCTCTGTGAAGACCTTTAAGCAGCACTGACAACGGTGGCTCAGTGTTTCTCTTACCCCCGGGATAACCCAGTGACCGGAAGAGTGCTATGCTTCTCTCACAACGTGCAGACTTATCAGGGGAGAGAATTGGGTAGGGAAAACTAGGAAAAAAAAAAAAAAAAAAACAACAGTTTCTGTAAACAGTATATTATATATATACATAATGTACTGTAGTTCTGTGAGATATAGGGTGCTATTCGATTTTAATTATGTTACAGCTATACTTAACTTACCAAGTAACAAAAACTATGATAAAGACCATCAATGTTACGCAATGCTTAAATCTGACAGTCCACCAATAATTTTTAACACAACTTTGTTTGTTCTGTAGTTTTACAAATAGAGATGTGTGACGGGGTACTCCCGGCCCCTGTGCATAATATGTTTGTATGTATGTATGTATGTATGTATGTATGTATGTATGTATGTATGTATTATTATTATTATTATTATTATTATTATTATTATTATTATTATTATTGTATTTAAAATTACGTTGAAAAGCCCTTTTTTTATATAATGTAGGACGAGCAGAAATGGTGGCCACTGTTTGTTTTGTTTTAAATTCCGGGGCAAAATGTGTCACTGTCAGCGACTGATTATTGAATTAGCTGACAGTCATGTATCTTTAGTAAACCTGTGCAGAATGTGAATGTTGGCCAGATGATTAATAGCTGGGTAGTCCCTTGGTCACGACTATAACAGCCAGTAGCTTTGGCTGCATGGGGGAAGTGATTTGCCCTTGTGCCTGTTTATTTGTATTCATTCTCAAAGTCATTATTTTGCTACTTTGGTATTTACTTAATAAATACACCATGCAGCCGCAGTTTTTGCCCACGTAGAAAATCCCAAAAATGTATTAAAAAAAAAAACAAAAAAAAAAAAAACAAATGCAAAACAATGTGTAATACTTTATTTTTTTAATAAATAAAATTGAAAAAAAAGTCTTTCTGTACTGTATAGGGTTTAAATATAAAGGGCACAATTCACAAAGCGTTAACCATTTTACACTTTAGGGAAATACGTATACAGTATATTAAATATGTTTTAACAGTTTCTGAAATATGGCAGAAGGTTAAACAATGGCTACAAAATGACAACAATAATACAAGGTGACATTGATATTGCCAGAATGTAATACAATGTAGTACTGACACTTATTTTTACTGGAAAACACACATATGGAACTTGAGAATCCTACACTACATCTGTGCACCAAATATGATAACACAATATCCATGACTTTGTCATGCACAATTATAAAAAGTAACATGACTTCATATATGGCAGTCATATGGTCTTTAAGATAAGAGGTTTGAACATGAATCGTATTTTGACAGCCCATTTGAATGGGTTATTTTGGGGGCTTAAGGGGCTTCTTGTGTCCTCCTTACCAGCTTGACTGCACACTGTGTTCGGAGAGGGTTCCACCTAAAGTCCATTTCAATGGCAACACATTTATAATGTGTGCTTCACCCACAATATTGCTGGAAATTAATACAATGCAACCAGCTTCTCTGATTCAGGCAGTACCTCCTCCCTTTGGCTTCAACAAAACCCCTTTCTTTTATTCTCAAACAAGGACACCCTCTGTCCCTCCTCTACACAAGAAAATTAACTCACAGCCTGTTATTATTGCAGTACTCAATAGACAGGGCCTTTACATAGCGTTCACCTCCCTATCAAACACAAAGGCTGCTCGCGAGAATATACAAGTGCTCAGTTACACTCAACACAAGAGCAATTCACTTGTTCACAACAAGTGGACTATTGATTACTACGGCCTCTTCTTTTTCAATTAATCCAAGGCTTTCAGAATTGGGTACTGTATTCCAAAGAGAATCCCCCCCACAAGGCTTGCTAAGATGATGCTTTTCTCAGTAGGTTGCAGGAGATCACTACATGAAAAAGGCATGCTAACAGAGCCATGCAGACTAAACTTTCAGAAATGCAGAAAAGAAAACAACAAGACCAATGGTAGCTGCAACTTGGTTTTAAAAAAAAAAAACAACAACAACAGACTACTTAAAAATCTTAGAATTAAAGGATTTTTTTTAACTTAATTTTTTCATTTTTTAATTTATTTTTTTTACCAGACAAAGGATAATTTCCACAAGTGAAATATCAAGGAACAAACAACTGTAGTTACAAACACATACATTACTTAATATACAAATCACACACAACAACAAAACCAAACTATAAATACATCCATAATTCATGCAATATTAAGTCTGGATAAAAGGCTTGTCTTTAAGCGGTGTAATAAAAGCCACATCTGGGATGTTTTTCTCAACTAAAATTTCATAATAAAACAATAGCTGAATATCTTCAAAAGGTATAACCCCCACTTTAGAAGATTGTATATTACTAGAGGGTTTAACAAGTTGCTTCAGCAGTTCGCCCCTGGCATATCTAAATCCCAACGACCTGAACCATTGAACTTAAACGACTGCCTGAGTTACATTTCTACATTTGCTGTTTTTAATCTAAGTTTAATCTTTTACTTTAAGGCAAAAAAAAACACAAAAACAAAAAGATAAAGGTTATAAACCGTTGAGAGTTGGCAAATGTGCCTTTGAGAGACGTTGCAGCTTACGTTGTTGTGACACCTTTCTTCTGCAGATTGGGTTCTCATATTTATTACCATATTAATCTTTCATCTTTGATTGCGGCTCTGCATGGATTTGCTGTGCCTCATTTGAAAGTCAAAAGATGGGGACCAAAAACTACTTGTTTTACATTTATTACAGGCTACAGATACACTGTCATATTAAAACACAGTAACACCTCACAAAACTGACAACGACAGAGCAGATGAATCTATTATTGCCTGATTAAACAGAAATAGTTTGCTTCTAGTGAAAAATTATGCAGCCACGGCTTAATCAATGAACATAAATAACAGCAAAATATAAACCAATTTATATTGCAATTAGGGGATGAATTTGATTTTTTTTTCTTCATCTTGCAATGTGTATTAGAACTCATTATTGAAAGGGGAGAATGGAGGCATGGCAAAGTCCAGACAATACAACTGAGCCATTCTTTTAAAATGGTACAGTTGTTACACTGACAAATTAATCAATATCATACTAATGGAAAACCCTGGATTACTGTGGTAACAAGTATATCCCAATACACAGAGCATTGACAAGTACTGGGATTGGCAGCAGACCTGGCAGATCACCAGACCTGACCCACATAACTGGAAAAGTAAACTACATCAGCTCTAGAGCAATTCCATGAGTTAACCATTCTTACAGCTAAACTAACCATTCTTACAGCTAATAATGTTGATGCACTGCCACTGGCGTAGGGATGAGAATTAATGGACAGCCGCATTTGGACCTGCTGCTTACATCATCTAAACATAGAGAAAAAAGGTATGGAAGTGACATATCTCTAGCAGGTATTTTCAGACTTGTAGTGAAAATAATGAATGCAGTAACACACACTGCTTTAGAACAGAAATGTAATCTGGCAGTCTTGTGTTTATTTAGTTTCTATTCCATTTATATAAAGATTGTATAAAAGCCCACTCCCCCTTTCTATTTAGGATACTTTTGGTTCTTTATATAAGCAGTCCCTGATTACTCACTTAAAGAAAGGCATTCCTTTCAGAGACTAGAAAAATGCTAATGTTTTTCCCAATGAATATGATGTTTGAAAAATCAAATCCTTATTATGGATTTGTCTCTCTCTTTGCTTATGGAAAATCCCTAAACATAGGTCTTTTAAAGCACATTGACTTGAGGCTTCATGCCTAATTCATGAAGAGGAGTCTGGAGATTAGTGTCGCTGGACAGGCACCAGCAATACTTTCATATTCTAATAAGTGGAAGACTGAAAATTGCATTTCTAAAGCTCCGGTATTAAAGGGCATTGCGCAAAACATGACCTAAACATAACTCACTGTTCCTACACCGTCTGGAAAAGGAAGACTTTGATTACGATAAAGGTCTGCTGATGACAGCAATAAAATAATCTTTATTGAAAAAAAGTTTAGTCACTGGCAACCACATATATATATAGTGATATATATATTAATATATATAGATCGATAATATATATATATATATATATATATATATATATATATATATATGTATGTATGTATGTATATATATATATATATATATATATATATATATATATATATATATATATATATATATATATATATATAGACTGTGCCCTACAACATAAAGTGATTCAATCACGACTGTCCGATATATATATAAATATATATCTGTGTTGCTGAATTAGTGTAAGGAACTGGTGACAGTATAAAGACACAAGCGGGGAAAAAAGCTTTAACTGGCCTCAGTCATTGACTAAGCTAAACTGCATTTACAAGAAACGACAAGGCGGAGATAGGTATAATCCTTAACAAACAAGACTTATCATACTTAGATCATACCAAGCACATTATACACATTTACTGTATCTAAACTAAAGTCTAGACACAACTCCCCCTGAGGCAACAAGCAACCAGACTTTGAAGAAAAGGGTTGTTACTGGTAGAAGTGTTTGCTTTTAAAATATGTGGCGTACTGTAGCTTATGTCTGCATTTTTTTTTTTTTTATGTTTTTGTTAGCAGGAATAAAGAAATTTAAGTATGATTTTAACAAAATATAGATCAGTTTGATATACAAGTCAATCACAGAAAACCAAATCTCATCTGTTGCTGTTTTATTCAGAGACTTTGCATATTAGCATGATAATGAATTTAAAATGTAGTTACAAGTCTTTTAGTATAAACAGATTTTTAACAGGTTTGGTTGTTTTGTTGTTGTTAAAGGCAATTCCTACTGAACACCCCCACCCCACCCCACCCCCCCAACAAAAAAGAAGATTGTAATCATTCTGACTGACAGCTATTTGATTTGCCACATAAATCACCGCCTGACTGTATCAAAATCTTGTGCATGCACACACACAACACATACACAACACACACACACACACAAAAATAGGTTCAAAGCTACTATGGTCTCAGGGAATCATTGTGTTGCAGTGGGGGTAGGAAAACTTTGACACAGTGGTTCCCAACCTTTCTCAATGTAGGGACCGCCTTGGTGTTTGGATTTTTCCCACGGACCAAATGTTTTCATTCTTG
Source organism: Polyodon spathula (assembly GCF_017654505.1). Classification (NCBI taxonomy): domain Eukaryota; kingdom Metazoa; phylum Chordata; class Actinopteri; order Acipenseriformes; family Polyodontidae; genus Polyodon; species Polyodon spathula. The sequence continues at coordinate 8,599,521 of NC_054554.1, forward strand.
CACATTGAAATTTTCTAATGGCAAAGTTTCTTTTTTTTTTCACATTCTGAATGCTTTGTAGATAAATGGCATATCAATGTTGCAGGTTTAACAGTTTTGTTTGACAAATAATGCACTGGAGCTTGAATTGTCCTCAGATCCAGTAAATGTAAATAACAATGCTGGTCCCTGCAACGGTTACCTTGTGTAGAAAATCAATCTATCTATTTCTAAAGCAACTTATTTATTATTCGCCAACTTTGCGAGATATATATATATATATATATATATATATATATATATATATATATATATAATATATATATATATATATAAAAATTGTGTGAGGAAAGCAATTCTGCTCCACTCCTTTCGTGATCTGAGTGTGTACAAGTTAGTACTAGTCTTCTCACATGTCATCACAAAGAAAGAATGTGATTTTTTTAGAACATCCAACTAACACCGTGGGTCGTAGTGTAGCATTTTGGTTAAATATGACAGCGTCAAGAACAATCTATACACATTATTGGTATTTAAAGTTCCATTCATCCCTCTCATTGGTTAGTAACTCAGGCGTCGCACCCAATACAATATAATGGGTTACCAGCCAATCAGGATAAGATGGCAGCAGTGGTCATATAAATTGTTCTGTAATCAGTTTTACCTGCTTTTAAAATAATAATAATAAAAAATCTATAGCTAGAATGTTTAGAGGGACGAGACATTGCTGCTAACAGCCTAACTGGTGGAAGCTTTGAGATGCAGCCTGTTATGAGACGCTATTGTCATCCCATGAGACTCTCCCCTGCATGATTCAATGAGTCTTTAGACTCTGCTGAAGACTGGCTGTTGAAAACATCAGCACAAATGCAGAAAATCACATAACTCATGGCACAGTTCAACAAATTACTGCTGTTAGACTTTAACGTAGCATTTTGAATCTTCAGAAAGCAACATACATTGTTGACCTACAAAGAGACCCATAAAATGGCTGTCTAGACTAGATGATTATTAAGCAACCCCATTGATGAAACTTTGAACTTTTGTGTCTTGCTTTCTTTACTTGTAAGGTGCTGCATGCTTTCCATACCTTAATATGCCTCAGTTATTTCTAACACCTTTGAAGATAGAGGACTATGATGCAGATCCTTCCTTTATGTAGGCTGAAGCTTTTAAAAGAGTCCTTCAATATTCTCTGAGCTGGACAGAATTAAGTGGGGTTCAAACTGGAGCACATATATGTTCAGAAAAGAAAGTATACAGGGCTTTAGCAGGTCAAACATGGAGCCCTGATACTTTATAGACGTTTCAAAGTTAAGTGAAATAGTGAGAAGATTTGTAATTCTCACTTGCTATGCTTGTATGTCAACAAAGAATGACATACTTTGGATTATTGATGATGACGATGTTTTATGATAACATAAAAACATAAATTCAAAGGGATATTGTTTGAAGCACAAGGTTTTCAGTTAAAATCTAGAGATCACCTATACAAGGCTGCAGCAGTTGACCCTTTTATAGCGGCAGCTGTGGGATGTCAACCTGTAAAGATGTTGAAAAGAAGTATACCTCTTGAGTATGGAGAATATTTGATGAGGCGCTCTATTAAAGGTAATCCCTCTGTCTAACTTTCAGGAAAATACCTTTTGGTTTTGGGACTATAATAGTATATCTATATAATATATCTATAATATATATATATTAATATATATATATATATATATTATATATATGATATATGTTTGTATTATATATTTTTTATTTTTACAATATAAAAGTGGGGTCACCATGCTCATTTTTGTGCTATGGTGCTTCAATAACTACAATTACAAAGTCAGGTGAACCAAAATTTCAATGCATTCCAATGGGACATTTTGACAGCTTTCAAATATCAAAAACTTTTTTTCTAACATAAAAATGTCTTCAAACTGAGAAAGTAAATGAAAAGAATATAATAAAAACGGGGGTCACCAAGCACACTTGTCCATAAGGCTCCTTTTATTTTTAGGGCACATAACAAACAAGGAATACCACTGGAGCATTTCATGGCAAAATTCAAATACGAATACATTTTATTTTATTTTTTTTCTGATTATATTAAGTTGCAGCAATGGACCCAATACATGAAAAAAAGTATAAAGAAGCATTGCAGACTTGTGTTCAATACTATCCCATTCAATGTAGGTTATTGAGTGCATCCCATTGCCAAATTTGCAAAGCTTGTCTTATCATGTTTCAAAGAGAACTGTTATGTGCAGGCAACCAAGCCCTGTCTGCATAGAATTCATCATGAGCTGTCACACGCATACACACACACACACCCTGGTCGCACAGGTTCCCTGCCATTTACGAGATTGAGATATTACAGCAAGGTAATGTGCCACCCTGCACCTTGAGCGCTTGTATTAAAGCTTAAGTAAATGTGAAGGTGGGACTTTATGTGCAGTTCTGGATCATTGCTAATGGATTTTGGCATAATGCTGAAAACAGTTAAAGGAGGGGATGGGGGTGGAAGAATCATCTCCCACCTTATAGGCTTACACCACCATTAGTCCTAATTACATTTTGTGTGATGCTCTATTTCTTTTTTTTCACTAGCTGAAGCTGGGGTGGACTGTACATTTTGGCTTAGGGTATTCGACAGGATACAAACATAAAAAGTTACAGGAATGAGATATGGATTTTGCTGTATCAACTTCATTGAAGACAACCTTATTCAACATGTTTCTCACGTTAAAAAGTCGACTAGTCTTGTTTACAGTCAGCAAACCTAGTTCAAGCCCCTCAGTGGCTAAAATATCCTGTTGCTCAAATCATGTTTTTTTTTTTTTTTTTCCAGGTTCCTTGGTTGCACAGGTTAATTATTTGTTCCTAATGTTCTTATCGGATAGTGCATTAGCTTATAAATAAAGATACATTTGAATGGGGGGAAAGCAATACAGAAAACATCACTGACACAATTACCTCCAACCTAACACTTCCTAGATGCACGTGTATGCTTTGTCTACCAGCCATGTTAAAGTCACACTCCATTATACAGTTGGTCACCATTGGTTCCTGATTTTTGAAATGTTGTTTGTTTTCTTTTATCCTCACATTTCCTGATTTCAATGTGCCTGTTTATTTTATTATCAAGCAGATTTTGATGAACATTTGTTGACAGTTCTCTTTCCATACTGACCTTAGCTATATCCATAATGAGTCAGCTCCCTGATTGAAAGTTATACATTTTTTAAAAGATGTTTAGAGGCTTAGGGTGAAAATGCTTGCAGAAAGATCTTAACAATAATCATTGGACTCAGAAAAAGTTTTACTTGTAAAGCACTCAATACAAAAAAATACACCTTTTAAAAAATATATATCTTGGTGACTTACAATCTTCAGTAGATCCGTTTTCCACCAGATATATGATTGTTATTTACTGTTTGTATCGGTATACCACGAGTGAAGATCGGGTTAACTAAAAAGTTATTCTGTGAGTGTTGTCTTTAACTGCAGCTCAATGAAAGGCTGTAAATCACACCAGAGTCATTCAGTTTACAGTCCAGCTCAAACTGGAATCAGCACTGATCTATGAGCGCTCAAGCCCCGACCTGAAGCTCGCTCTATCTCCAGTGCTGAGGCTCTGGAAGCAGGGGCTTTTGATTTACAGTGAGATGGATTCGCATTGACAAATGTGATGGCAACATGAAAAGTTAAGACTTCTCAGGAATCCAATAGGTTCACACATGCATCTGCACCACATAGTTTTATGCTTATGTATTCACTGGCAATGGGTTATTAGCTTTTATTTATTTGTGGAATTTTTTTTTTTTAATGTTTTGGTGTTTAAGATTTTTAATTTCAGAAAGCTCAGGAGACTACAATTTGGTCTCTCTCAGCACTTTAATAAATATATGCAGTACTTCAATACTCTCAATCTTTCAATCAAGATAAAAAAAAATGTTTAACTGTAATTGGAATGTCTTTATTCATTTAACTGTTGTCATTGTGTTTGTTCCACTTATAGCATTAAAAAATATAATTTCCACTGAAATGGTTACAGACTGAAAAGCTAAAAATACATGGAGATGACACATGGATTAAACAACAAGACCCCTGCTGAAGGAAGCCCATCTGTCTTGATGAGCTACGGCCCCTAGCAACATAAACAAGGCAGAAATGACAGTCAATAAAATCACAATTAGGTGCGCCAAGTGTCACTTTCCCTTATGCACACAATCAGGGAGAATCAATAAGCAATGGCCTGGAAATCTCTCTCTCTACTCCATCTCATTCTCATTTTATTCTGATTCCCCCTGATGAACCTCTTATTTGTAGATTTAGAGAGAGAGAGGAAGAGAGAGGGAAGATTGAAAAAAGACCCAATTACTGCTAGTGTCACCACAGGATAAGAACACAAAAAGCTGCCAAATTAGCAATCGTTAGTTCCCGACAATGAAATAGCTTGAACACAGGGGGTGGGGAAGAGTTATATTCAACAAGTCAGTGAATGCTAACAGAAGCAAAATGTCTTTACTTTCAAGCCCAGGCATATATAACAAAAAAGTGACCTGGATAATCTTTAAAGTTCCACCAACATCTGTGGTGTTCTACAGACTGGCTGAGTGCCACTTTTTTGTTTGCCATTTGTAAAGATGATGGTCTTATGAATCTTTATTTACAGCCAGGCACAGTGCAGGGGTTAAACAAGAAATTGGAAACATTTGTCATAAGACATTCAGCAGTGTGTTGGCCAACATGGGAAGCAGATTTGACGTGACAAGTCTGCAAGGCGTATATTCTGGTGGAATAGCTAGCCTTTCCTCAAAAATTGATTACTATTTCACATTTTTCAGGAACGCTGTAGTGAAATTTTTTAAATGATTCTGTTCTTAAGAATGGACCACTGAATTACACACAATTAAAAGCTGTGTTTACTCTTTAATTTTTACTTTGAATATGCATGCACCTGCCAACCGAATAACTACCGTATAATCAACCATCTATCAAAATTTGTCAGATCTGTTGTAACTGAAATTGACAATCTACAAAAGAAATGACATTATGTATATAGCATGTAGGTTTTTTTTTCCTTGTTGAAACCTTCCTGCAGAAGTCTGGCCTGCTTCTTCATCTCCGCAGTTGTGTTTTTTTTGTGATGTTTAGAAGTCCAGAATGATTTTAAACTACCTAACTGTTAACTAAGTAGCATTTGAACCCTGACTAAATATGTTTACAAACTGAACAAAAATATAAATGCAACATGTAAAGTGTTGTCCCATGTTTCATGAGCTGAAATAAAAGATCCCAGAAATATGCACAAAAAGCTTATTTCTCTCAAATTTTGTACACAAATTTGTTTAGATCCTTGTTAGTGAGTGTTTCTTCCTTGTCAAGATAATCCATCCACCTGACAGGTGTGGCATATCAAGAAGCTGATAAAACAGCATGATGATTACACAGGTGCACCTTGTGCTGGGGACAATAAAAGGCCACTCTAAAATGTGCAGTTTTATCACACAACACAATGCCACAGATGTCTCAGGTTTTGAGGGAGCATGCAATAGGAGCATGCAATGTCCACCAGAGCTGTTGCCAGAGAATTGAATGTTCATTTCTCTACCATAAGCTGCCTCCAACATCGTTTTAGAGAATCTGGCAGTACGTCCAACCAGCCTCACAACCGCAGACCATGTGTAACCACGCCAGCCCAGGACTTCCACATCCGGCTTCTTCACCTGCGGGATCATCTGAGACCAGCCACCCAGACAGCTGATGAAACTGTGGGTTTGCACAACCAAAGAATTTCTGCACAAACTGTCACAAACCATCTCAGGGAAGCTCATCTGCGTGCTCGTCATCCTCACCAGGGTCTTGACCTGACTGCAGTTCGGCGTCGTAATCGACTTCAGTGGACAGATGCTCACCTTTGATGGCCACTGGCACACTGGAGAAGTGTGTTCTTCACGGATGAATTCCGGTTTCAACTGAACCGGGCAGATGGCAGGCAGCGTGTATGGCGTCATGTGGGCGAGCGGTTTGCTGATGTCAACGTTGTGAACAGAGTGCCCCATGGTGGCAGTGGGGTTATGGTACCGGCAAACATAGGCTACAGACAACGAGCACAATTGCATTTTATCGATGGCAATTTGAATGCACAGAGATACCATGACGAGATCCTGAGGCCCATTGTCGTGCCATTCATCCGCCGCCATCACCTCATGTTTCAGCATGATAATGCACGGCCCCATGTCACAAGGATCTGTACACAATTTCTGGAAGCTGAAAATGTCCCAGTTCTTCCATGGCAGCATACTCACCAGACATGTCACCCACTGAGCATGTTTGGGATGCTCTGGATCAACGTGTATGACAGCGTGTTCCAGTTCCCGCCAATATCCCGCAACTTTGCACAGCCATTGAAGAGGAGTGGGACAACATTCCACAGGCCACAATCAACAGCCTGATCAACTCTACGTGAAGGAGATGTGTCGCGCTGCATGAGGCAAATGGTGGTCACACCAGATACTGAATGGTTTTCTGATGCACACCCCTACCCCCTTTTTTTTTTTTAAGGTATGTGTGACCAACAGATGCATATCTGTATTCCCAGTCCTGTGAAATCCATTGATTAGGGCCTAATTAATTTATTTAAATTGACTGATTTCCTTATATGAACTGTAACTCAGTAAAATCTTTTAAATTGTTGCATGTTGCGTTTATGTTTTTGTTCAGTTTATATATATATATATATATATATATATATATATATATATATAGAGAGAGAGAGAGAGAGAGAGAGAGAGAGAGAGAGAGAGAGAGAGAGAGAGAGGTCTTCCCACCAAAATGTTCTTCATATCTATTTTCATTTATAAATTCAAAGCTTAAAATTTTGTCTTTAATAGACTTCAAAGGTGACAAAATAACAATTATTATTTGACGTACATTCAACCTTACATTTTGTGTAAATGCTCTCGTACCAGGAACTAACATAAGAAAAAAAAAAAAAACTGCTGCTTTTATCAGTAAATTGTGGACCAAGGGTAAACTTGACCTGAAATCACTCCATAGGTATGTAAGGAGACAACCTGAACAGGTACATTTCATTTGTATTCATTTTTTTATTAGATTCTTTTGATGCAGTGAACAGCATGCAATATTTTTTTTTTAAATGTTTGAATCAATTCTAAGTCATCTCACAGTCATTACTTTCATTTCCGTTGCATATTTACTTGGAAGAAGAAAAAATAATAATTGTGATTTAATTTAAATGACATTAATACACCACTTCCTCACATTGTTGGCTTGTATCCCAATGAAGACTATAGCCTAATGCTGGGTGCACTTTATTATTTAATTAGCGCAGTGTCGGTTTAGCAATTAACCAAGATGAGCATATGTAACTTTGTCAGCTGTTTTTAATCTGAGGGAGTAACCTTTTGAATTAAGTGCATGGAGAAAAAAAAAAAAAGCCTACTTTATTCTCCCTAATTATGACATCAGAAATACCATGTTAGAGTATTTAATCATTTAGAGGGGTAATGACAATAAATACTGGCCTATGCTTCGTGGGCAATCACAGAGCATAATTCCCTACCATCATGTCTTCTAAAAATAAATGTGGTTTAATATGAAGAAAAGCAGCTGAATTAAGAGTCCATGTTGTTCAAGCACTCTTTAAAAAAATTAATAGTGTATATGTCCTGTAAATCTGTTTGTGGTTTATTTTCAAAGTATTTAATGAACTCCATGTTTTTAATAATTCATAGCACTAATATAGAGTATGTCATGTTCTAATTGCTCTGGCACCAGTCTCTTTCTTCCAGAGAGGCTGGCTCTACTGTACCCTGTGCAGTTCTTATTTTCTGAAACGGAATTTACTCTACCCTCATCACTGTCAACCAAAAATCCCTTGATGGTTGACAAACCCCAATTATAAGCTGATATTTACCTGATTATTAATGTAAATGATGTAGAATCATTTCTGAGGTATTCCTTATAGGGTTTAAGTTGTGCTCCATTCTGACAGCCTTTAAAATGATGTCTACAAACAAAGGGGCAATAAATCTGCACATAATCTTTTAGGCAGTCTAAACAAAATGAAGAATTTAAGCGGCCAGGATCCCTGTACAATATAACAATACAATAGATATGGGAAATACTGTAATGTATCCAATGTTACCATGTCAGAAAATGTACAGGACCACTATACCAATGCTTGATGAGAACAGCTTGAGGATGCAAACATACAGTGGACCAGTGCTTCGATCACTGGAAAAGGTTACTGACCCATCAGAAGCACCTCTAATTCCCCTTATAGGTAGTTTCCCCTACCAAATAATCTTCACTGGCACTGTACTGGCATTACAATAGCAATGCAATGGTTATATTATGTACTAAGGTGGTACCAGCCAAGCTACCATGAAATGAGCCAGTGGTAGAATGGACCTATTATGGTAACATTTTGATATTTAGATTTATAACGGTATCACAATATCATCATGAAAGCAGGTAATCCATTGCAGATGGCAGTGGTCCCATCTGGATTAGTGTGCCAAATCCATTGGATTTCCATTGTGTTGCTAATAATACACTGGTATTATAATTATGGGAGCCCAATGTTTTGTTTTGTTTTTGTTTTTTCGTTCTTTGTACTTTAGAGTTACTTATATAACTAGTGTAGTTGGCATGAATGGAAGCCCATTCTCCATAAGTGACTTTCTTTTGAAGATTTCCCCTTTCTTAATATCTTTAAATTAATATTATATCAAAATCTGTCTGAAATAACTAAGGTCATATAGACAGATCTCAGAAGTTTATGGTCCACACACTGTAGGTAATTTTGAGTTTTGAGCAGACTTCTTTCCAACACAATAGGATATTTTTAATGACATAACTCTGCACAAATGTACAGTGGCTTGCGAAAGTATTGACCCTCCCTTGGCTTTTTTTCTATTTTGTTGCCTACAACCCGGAATTAAAATTGATTTTTTGGGGGTTTGTATCATTTGATTTACACAACATGCCTACCACTTTGAAGATGCAAAATATTTTGTATTGTGAAACAAACAAGAAATAAGACAAAAAAACAGAAAACTTGAGTGTGCATAAGTATTCACCCCCCCCCCCCCCCCCCCCCCCCCCCCCAAAGTCAATACTTTGTAGAGCCACCTTTTGCAGCAATTACAGCTGCAAGTCTCTTGGGGTATGTATCTATAAGCTTGGCACATTTAGCCACTGGGATTTTTGTCCATTCTTCAAGGCAAAACTGCTCCAGCTCCTTCAAGTTGGATGGGTTACATTGGTCTACAGCAATCTTTAAGTCATACCACAAATTCTCAATTGGATTGAGGTCTGGGCTTTGACTAGGCCATTCCAAGACATTTAAATGTTTCCCCTTAAACCACTCAAGTGTTGCTTTAGTAGTATGCTTAGGGTCATTGTCCTGTTGGAAAGTGAACCTCCGTCCCAGTCTCAAATCTTTGGAAGACTGAGAATTTCCCTGTATTTAGTGCCATCCATCATTCCTCATGATGCTGCCACCACTATGCTTCCCAGTGGGGATGGTGTTCTCGGGGTAGTGAGAGGTGTTTGGTTTGCACCAGACATAGCATTTTCCTTGATGGCCAAAAAGCTCAATTTTAGTCTCATCTGACCAGAGTACCTTCTTCCATATGTTTGGGGAGTCTCCCACATGCCTTTTGACGAACACCAAATGTGTTTTTCTTATTTTCTTTTAATGGCTTTTTTCTGGCCACTCTTCCACAAAGCCCAGCTCTGTGGAGTGTATGGCTTAAAGTGGTCCTATGGACAGATACTCCAATCTCCGCTGTGGAGCTTTGCAGCTCCTTCAGGGTTATCTTTGGTCTCTTTGTTGCCTCTCTGATTAATGCCCTCCTTGCCTGGTCCGTGAGTTTTGGTGGGCGGCCTTCTTTTGCCAGGTTTGTTGTGGTGCCATATTCTTTCCATTTATTAATAATGGCTTTAATGGTGCTCTGTGGGATGTTCAAAGTTTCGGATATTTTTTTATAACCCAGCCCTGATCTGTACTTCTCCACAACTTTGTCCCTGACCTGTTTGGAGAGCTCCTTGGTCTTCATGGTGCCACTTGCTTGGTGGTGCCCCTTGCTTAGTGGTGTTGCAGACTCTGGGGCCTTTCAGAACAGGTGTATATATACTGAGATAACGTGACAGATCATGAGACACTTAGATTGCACACAGGTGGACTTTATTTAATTAATTATGTGACTTCTGAAGCTAATTGGTTGCACGAGATCTTATTTAGAGGCTTAATAGCAAAGGGGGTGAATACATATGCACGTACCACTTTTCCGTTATTTATTTTTTAGAATTTTTTTAAACAAGTTATTTTTTTCATTCCACTTCACCAATTTGGACTATTTTGTGTATGTCCATTACATGAAATCCAAATAAAAATCCATTTTAATTCCAGATTGTATGGCAACAAAATAGGAAAAATGCCAAGGGGGGTCAATACTTTCGCAAGCCACTGTAGTATAACAACGAAATATAAATGCTGCTCTCCCCAATACAGCAAAGCAATACAGTACAAGCCCTGTCAGAAAATGTCTTGAATTCAATATTACTTTCTCAGAAAGAATTTCCATATTTGTTGGTGGAAAAAAATATAATAAAAAATCTCATAAATAAATGACAATGCGTAGTCTGCTCTGTAAAGTGAAATATAATTTTGTGTTTGCATTTTATTCAGCTCCGTAAAATGTAATCTCTCTTTTAATACTCTGAATTGTATAAACAGGGGAGGTTGGTGGAATAAACATTAAGAATGTAACCTTATGAAAATCGTTTGTTGCATTGAAAAATATTATCTTCACTGTGTATTTGTTTGTGCAACTATAAGCACAGCAATAGTGACTGCATATAAATGCCAACATCAATTTTTTTTTTCTTTGTCCTTTTTATGTAAAATAGGAACTGTGCAGGCTTACTGAATATGAAAGTATATATATATATATATATATATATATATATATATATATATATACAGCAGTGTAAATATAAAAATAAGTAAACAAGTAAACAATCTCAATATAGCACTAAAGGCCAAACTTAACACTACCATAACACAACTCTGAGAAAACTCTATCTGCATGTAACACAGCCAACAGCCACACAGGTCATCATATCAGGCAAACGGTATTCAAGCAAAAAGTAGAAAACTATGAAAAACTGTAAATTAACTATAATAATAGCAATGCAGTCATACATTTATTGTTTTATAACACATGTACAATGGACAATAAAAAAAGCAACAACAATATTGATGTCAGACCAAATTCTCTCATAGAAGAATAATTTTATGTTTCTAAATCACTTATTTCTTTAACAGTTAGGAGAGGTTAGCAAGTTTAATCTGTTCGTGTCATTGACTATTAAAAGTTATTTGATTATTAAAAGTTATCTCCCATAAATAGCTGTCTTCTAGTTTTTAAAAAAAAAAAAAAGTAATGCAGGACGGAGTTCACATTAAGGGGTTAAGATTTTGGGTTAGGGTTTAAAGTAAATTAATGCAGAACTGTATACAGTGTATGTGTTCTTCTATATACCAGATCTCATCAGTAATACGGAGAGATAGCATGTGCGATTAATGATGTTTCAGTCATTTAATACAGCATGGATTCTAGAAATAGCCTGGGCTATTAAAGATAGTGCCAGGCTATTTCTAGTGGGGTACTGCAGACAAGCTGTGTTCTGCAAACCAGTTCCTACCTAATTTAATCTATGAAATTGATCGAACCAGTGGAAGATCTAAATATGAATATTGCTTAGTAGATCATAAAAACAGGACCCTTTGGAAACCAAGGTTATGACGCTAGCATCTTGATGTTTTTTGTTTTTTTTTTAAATACCGGGAAGCTCTTGTGTATCACAGCAATATATTTCGATCAACTGAAAAAAGCCCACCACTCCAAAGCAAAACAAGGATCCATAGTGATTTAGTATAGATACAGGCAATGCAAGATCATGAGTGCATTCTTTAGAGAATACTTGTAATTAATCCTTAAGGTATTAATGTGTTTAGTGGTCCTTTTGACTGGAAAATGCATAGCTGCACTGAAAGTTGTATCACTGTTGAATCGCTACTGCCAGTAACAATGACGGTGGTACAAGATAATGCTTGGATGCTATCACATCCCTGGTTCGGTGTTTTATGTGCTCAACCTGTTGTTACAGTTACATAGTAACCGGATATCTGAGTGGTTTATACAATGCACATCAGCTGATTTTTTCCTCCAGGCAAATGCAATACTAGTCTGTGTTTTCACTCACTATAAGGTTCCTCAGGGCAGGGAACAACACCCTGTATTTAAGATTTCCAGGATTTATTAACACTCTGTATCCTAAGCCAGAATTCTCAATATTAGCGATTTTGTTCTGTTAAACATATTTTGGTATATGCTTGTATTTTATATATACATTTGGAATATTTCAAAGATAACACTATAGAGGAAAAGTTGCTGCTGTTTCCTGACGCATCACTTCATTTGTTGTTGTTCAAACACACTCCAGTGGTCTTGCAGCAATCAGACCATGTGATCTAGAGAAGTAACCAGGATGGAGAAGTTCATCTACAGTGTTGTTTTTGTAATATTTGCATTTCCTGAATTAACCTAAACAACTAAAAGATTCTCAGCATAATAAAAAGGGTACAAATAATAATGTTTATAAAGCAAAAAAGAAAATGTCTTTGTTGCTTGTGCTTTTTAAAGGGTTAAGAGTAAGAATTTTCAACAAAGAGTAGTTGACCTTATCTCTTGTGTTGCAGTGCTTTAGTTTATTTTCCTCCCTGATGCTCTCTGATCTTTGCCGAGCTGTCTCACTGCACCAGGTTTGACCCTGAAGTGTCCGTGCGATGGTTATGCATTGTAAAGCTCTGGGAAGGCTCCAGCATTGATTCCTCCTGTAGCTGGCTGTGTGCTGAAAAGGAGTGCTGTGTGTTGCACTGCACACACACACAACGGCTGCATTCTATTGTAGAAATGTTCAACTCCCTACTGCACCATCGTGTGGTAACAAAAAGATCCCTGTTGCACAACGAATTATGGAAATTTTCCTAAACCAACTGCAAAAGTGACGACAAGAAAAGAAGAAAAAGTACAGATGCATTAACGAATTGAAAAAAACACCAAAAAAAAAACATGAAAAGCAACAACAGACCAGGAGACTTAACAAGTAACATTAGTTTGTTTGTCTTAACACAGATCCCTGTGGACATTCCGCCTTTCAGCTAGGCACAACTGCAGTCTGCTTGACAGAGGTCCAGGACTGAATGGAAGGGTGTGTGTTAATTTTAAGGAGAGCTTGGAAAAGGCAATTTTGCAGGAACCTGTGGCCTGGATGTAGCTGGTCCCACAGTCCCTCACTTTTCATGAACAATAAATGAAATGAAAAAAAAAAAAACACCATGTTCAGTATTGATCATAAGCTGTAGTATCTATATTGTTAATTTATATTTCATCAAAAATTTGTTATAACCATTTGACCACCGGAGATTAGCGCCTAGATTAGGGAGAGTCTACTGTACTGAAGTACTAATAGAATGTATGTCTTGGACAAATTATGTTACATATTCTTATCCCAACTACAATGAAGAAAAGAAAAGCAAGGATGAACGAGACTAGTAGTGTAGTACTAATGCATTACCATACTAAGAGTGTATCAACATATGATAAATTAACTGTCTTGTGCATTAAGTACAGATTAAACCACACTACATTCTGCAAAGAACCACTTTCACTTTAAACAGGACTTCAGACTTGACTTCTTAAAACCACTGAACTGTTACTGTGTATTTGCCAGTTAAAAGCTTTCTGAAATATTTTCTTACAATGGAGCATTGAGAGGGTTCGATATCTGATGATAGCAGTAATGATGATGTAGCTGCTTCAATTTGTTTTATTTAAACATTTAGATGCACTGGGATAAACATCCAAAGGGAGGCTTTATCGCTGTCTCGCTATGATTTATAAATGCCTGAAACTCTGGGACTACTCACTATACAAGTTTTCAGACTGAATGTGATTCCCTCAATTATCCCTTGAGATCTAGACGGCATCCTGCCATGGACCCATCATAGGGCACTGTCCTGTTCAGAGAGCAAACACAGAAGTAGCATAGAACCATTAAACATTTTACCCTGTATAGTTTTAAAAGTAGCTTTCAAATATATATATATATATATATATATATATATATATATATATATATATATATATATATATATATATATATATATATATAAAGTTTACTGGTATATTAGTAGTATTTTGCTTCGTTAGTGGTCTTGGTGGCATATTTTCATTTTTACTGCTGTTACATTGTTAGTATTATAACCTATGTTAGCTTCTAGAAAGTGTCAAGCAGGTTTCAAGGGGCAAAGAAGCTTTCATCCTTGCAGCTACAGCTAAGGATGTTTTTTTGTTTGTTTGTTCTTTATTTCCAAAGTACAATGCACACAGGACGATGAAGGAATAAAAACAAAAAAACTTTCTACAGAAGGAAGATACATAGTTTGTGTCGCTTGCGGTGTGCAGTAGTTCATTTTAATTAGGTTTCTTTTTTTTTCTCTCCATACTAGTCCGGTATGCATTATCCCCTAAAGAGATGAATTTTGAGGTGACCCCTCAAATTTCCTGATTTCCACGAAATCTGTGAAATCACTAGCTAGGTAGACCCCTAGCTATAATAAAAGTGTCATGTTTAACTCTGCCTGTCATTTCTCGATTTCCTTTATGCTTCATACAAGCATAAAACAGGATCAGCTAGCATCCATAACCCTATTACATTATTCATTCAAGTGCTTGTGGTAACAGCCATCACACACACACACACACACACACATGCAAACACAGTGACGGTTGCCCATTGATAACCCCCTAGTGACCCCCACCACTACCACTGATGGCCCTATCTGTTCTGAGATCTTGCTAGCTGTAATGAGCCGTAAAGTCTAACAAACAGGGCTTGACAATCTCATTGGACACGCAGCCTGGTACAAGGAACCTAGCCTCTGCTCCCGGATTAGGTTATTCATCTGTTTACATAGTTTGAAGGGGTGGCGGAGAGGGAGAAGAAACAGAGAATAACAAGCCCTCGAGTGTGTGATAGCAGTACTGTCATTAGTCCGATCTGCAGACAAGGACCTAAAAGCTAGTGCTGTAGATACACAACAGGAGGGAGGATGTGCAAGATAGAGAGAAACAATTCCAACAGGTTTATGACATCCTTGTATCTCTCTGCAGTGAAACATTGCTCACAGAGCTGAAGCTTTGCTTTATTGTTTTGTTGCTTTTATAGGCGAAATTTACTACACTTGAGTAAAAAAAAAAAAAGTGTTATTTAAAAATAGTACTGGGCAGGCTGCGATTACTTGCTTAACCCCAACAGCTAGGAACACACAACAGCACATCTGTCAAGCCACAATGACGGCTTTAGGAGGCATTTTTCAAAGTTGTTTTTTGACATATGCATTTGGAGACCAATATCGATGAGCTCTGTCTTTATAATATATAATATATATATATATATATATATATATATATATATATATATATATATATATATATATATATATATATATATATATATACATATATATATATATACACACACACACACACAGTACTACCCCATTATAATACGGTTGTCAGGGTCCATAATTAGGAGACTGAGTTATTTGTGTTTTGCCTTATAACAAATTTTTGTTCCCGAAATGATTTACATTGCCCACAAGCCAAATTAATATTGTAGTGTATGGTGGAAAATGAAGGAAGGAGACACACACAATTTGCAGGTACCCAAATCCATGGTTTATTGGGACGATTATTCCCGGCCCGTGTTAGCCTGGGCCACAACTGAAACAACAAACTGCCTTGTATGCTCACAGCAGCGCATTCACACAGCAGCTTGTCTCACTTTAGCACAGCACATGTTTTTCCTAGAGCAGCACTCTTTGGAGTCAACCTTATCAAGAAAACCTCTTTGGTTTTTTTTTGTCTTTTAACCATCCACGCAATGTAGATTCTGCAAAATTAGTACACCGCACCAACTTTCATTTGAACAGAGAATATTTACCCAACGTTTGCAAGTCAAGTTGCATTACGGGGGAAATGGGAGCCACCACCTTATCGTGCTATAACCGATTCCGCACTGTAGCAGGTCGCGTTATTACGGGGTAGCACTGTTACACTGTATATATAGATGTATACACACAGGCATTTAGCTACATATATATGCTGTTGTCAATGTTATCCATATAGACAAGTTATTGCAATAACTCTGATCTTTAGAGTATAGTAGTTGTTTGAGGCTCTGCATGATTTCATAACCACCCTGCATTAAACTATATCACTAGATATGTTGGGTGACATTACAACAAGTTTACATTTCATTTTCTTAAGTCATTTGGGTTTCAGATTTTAGCCTGGATTTCAAATACAGGACTTGGTGTGTTTTGAAGCAAGACATTGTTGACCAAATCTATACTTCTAATCTAAAAATATGCAATTCTAATAAAGTATAAATATAGAAACAACATATTCTGGGGGCATAACCTAAAAAGAATGGCCTTCCTTAACAATATGGTGGCTGTAAAGCGTAAGAAGTAATTATGTTGCTTGTATCGTTAAAGTAGTTCATTTTAATTGGACTGTTACTTTTAAAACATTGGATCAAGAGAATAATAAAATACAGCCATGTATCAAATGTGAATACAATCTCAGTTACGGTAACTATCTCCTTCAGAAACCTAGAAAGTCACATGACCTCAATGGCAGCCATATTAAATCAGAGGTCAATTCAAAGATCACCAACACATTTAGCAAACAGTGCATATATAACCTTACGAATACGAAGTCGGTGCCACAAATGGGTTCTAAGATATGACACTGTGGCAGCAGCTCTGCAAATGTACTGCTACAAAAAGGTTCATTTTTCTTTAGCATACCCCTGAACTTGACAGAGAGCCGTAGAATGCAGTTTGGCACCGAATATGAAGACAATATTTCAAAGCTTTAGACCTTTATCATCTGTAAATCTGTAGTTAAAACTAATGGGAAAAAACACAAATTAAAAAAGCTTACAGTATATGAATGAAAGAAAGGTGAACCACTTCACACAGATCAGTATTTACTGTAGGAAATAATAATGCAATCATCTTTTAACAAGCTGTTAAAAATCATGACAAGTAGGAGGCAGCTGTTCACACAAGAGAAATAATTATCATTTGCACAAAACGTTCTTGTATTGGCACTGCAATTGTTTTTATTTATTTATGTATTTATTGTTCATTTGTCGGTCCAGACTAGGTACATCTCAAAGTCCAGTGAGTTAAAACAAAAAAATAAATCATCTGATGAATACACAAAATCCGCAGCGCTCTCGGATCAATTGCAACTAGGAAAACACAATAGATTTTACATTATTACAATTCTCACTAAGGTGGAGCTAATGTTTGTTAAGTTATTTATCTGTATTAATGGTCTATTACAAAAGCGAATCTATTCTGATTTTGTATCTACAAAAAAGTTGTTAAAACATAATTAGCCCTCCCAAAGAAGCAATAGAAAAGAAAGACATAACTAAGGGCATGCATGCATTTACAGAGATCAACTGTTTAATTATAAGACATTGGGCAGGAGGGAGGGGTCTATTCAAATGAAAAAAACTGTACTGTAGATTAATTCCTATTTTGTGAAAGAAGAAACTCAGCCTTAAAGCCACAAAATTAGAAGCAAACTTAAAGCATCTTTAATTTCATTAATTAGTTCATTAGTTTTGTAAAATGGGCAGGTATTTTTCAAATGAATTACAGACAGCAGTTATAAAACTACAATTAATTTAACATTTAGCGTTGTGGTAATTTTTTTTTTTATAATGTGCATGTCTTTTCTATACCATGTACTACTCAATCAGAAAGTAACAGGTTTTATTTGTAAGTGTAAACTTTAAAAGATGAAACATTTTAAACACACACCATCTCAACATAACAGTGCATTTCATAAAGATTAACTTAAATATAACCAAAGAAATACAGTACAGAGACTAATAACTCAAATCATTCTCACAGTGGTAACATACTCTAGTAAACTGGTTTCCCTTAAAACCCAGTTTTAATAAACTGAATATAATTTAGAGGGCAGATGAAAAATACAAAAGGAAACTAGGACCGCACAAGGCTTGTTTTTGTCCCATACACCCAAGCTATGTAGATAAAGTTCTGCACAGCAGTGGTAGTACGCAACATTGACAGAAGCCTTCAGGTAAAATGTCAGATCGTTTTTTTTTTTTTTTTCTCCCAATAATCAGCCTTTTTGCCAACTGTACTATCAGATTCATGCTTTTTATATGACTATTTCCCTTTTCGGTCCCCCAGTGATCGTAATAATAGTATGCCATATAAATATAAGATAGATTTTCAAACACTGACATGAAACCAATATGGTCTCTTGTGGAAAAGACCTAGTAATTGTTTTAACTGTAACAAAATAGAACATACAACATACATGTAGTTCTGGTTAATGTTTTATTTCATGATGTGTTTGACATTTTCACTTTGTCTCATGATATAATTCCATAAAGGAGAGGGGTTCTCTTATATTTATTAAGAGTTTATTCAAATGAATACATTATATACATATGTCAATACGTTTATACATACATGGGGCCATTCTAGGAATGCCTGACAGATCAGTTAATCATATAGGATTCCCTTCTTATGATATTTATATATTGTGAAAAACAATACAAAATCAAATCCGCTTTTCAGCCATCTGCTAGGACAAATCACAGCTCCTAAGCAGCCATAAATCACTATAGGACGATTCTTTTGTTCTTAAAACCCAGCAGAAAGTATGTATAGAATTCATGTCATTTACAGCAACCGCATGGCATCTCTTACAAGATAACCTTCTAAGATTCCTAGTCATAGGCTGTTGTATAGTATTCTGATCAGGAGTGTGGCTTCAATAGTAAAACTATTGTATAATCCATAGAAAACAGGTAATATTCCTACTATTTTATGGCAAATAGTTTTACAATAGCAGTCACACAGTAATTATTAAGGGAGCATGACGTGAATGAAAAAAGGTGAATGAAACTCTTTGAGCAAAATGCCAAAGCAATCATAAAGTCATTTTGGCTACTATAATTATGCCATGACGTTCAACCTGAAAGAGGGTTATGTACCTCTGAGCAGGTACATGAGAGGGTTAGGAAGATAAATGTTCAGTAGTTTCTTCTGTCTGTTTGTGGTTTTTTTTTTTTTTTTTGGTGCTTACATTTTCAGGCTCATTAGTCAGAGATTGTGAAAGGCAAGAGAGGAGGTCAGGATGCCTGGGGACCTTGGGCCTGGGTGAGAGCTCTGGGATAAGGTGAGTACAACCCATGACCGAGGCTGTCCCTCAGGCAAGACCACACAGACAAACAAATAGACTCTGGAAAATTCAAATTGAATTTAAAAAGCAACCATCCAAGGAAACTTTAATTACCTCATTCAAACTGAATTCAACATTGATTCTTAAATGACACTTGCCATTCAAAATGGTTGTCTAGAAAGAGAAATGGGCTTTGATGAATGCTAAATTTGCATTGGTTGTACAAAAATATTCAACTTACACTGAGACATAATACAAGAAGATTCATGGGTGGTGTGTATAACAACTCAAGTAAAAATCTATGAATGTGAAATCATAGGTTTATATACAATAAAACAGTTAAGTATTGTATAGCTATAAAGATGAAGGGTCTTAACCTAGAGCTACATTGAATAAACAAATAAACAAATAATGCCAGACATATACTGTTCCTTCTAAAAGCTGCCCCTTTTACTGTAAGTAAGAAAAATGCTTCTCTCTCCTTCTGTGGGCCTCCAGTATCTAGATGCATCTATCTGGTTGTCTAGCTAGCATTACTGTAATTAACACAGTAGAGCTTCAGCAGGGTACTATGACCCTTCTTGGTAACACTGTTAAAAAATTAGGTGTAAGAAAAGACAAACCTGCCAAATAGTGAATCATGAGATATATTTAAATAGTTTAATTCTTTTATATATATATATATATATTATATATATATTTATAATAGATATAATATATATATATAATTTGAGTCCAACGTCCAATTATGGTAGGACACGGTTAGACAGGTTGGATGTCTGTCCAAAGAGGAGTACAAACTGTGGTTAACACTCTGACTTTTAGGGGGTCCGTATAATCCCTTCCGCCCCCTGTTTGGGAATAATGGATGAGAGATGGATGAAGCCCTCAGATGGGAAAGCAGGGTGTTCCATCAAGGAAATCCCATTTGAGGTGCCCTAACCCCAGGAGAACTCTGCTATTCGCTGGTCATGCCGGCAACACCCTCCCTGGCTGGCAGGACACCACAAGAGAAAGTCTGTTATTCCATGGCCCCAGAAAGAAGTCACTGTGGCAGATATCTTACAACTATTATTTTGTATTATGAAAGTATATATGGACTTGAATGTTGCTCAAGCCTAGTTTTACTAGTACTTTTGGGATCTTAAAATATGTTTTTCATGTAACAAGTGTTGGCAAAAGACCGTCTCATTTGACCTAGAAGGACACAGCATTAATTTCACAATGTTAGCCAATAAAGAAAAATGGCTGTGTACCAAATATGTTATTGTACCATCTTGTAGGCATTAAAACCTGTCTGAGTCTGGCTCACAAATGTGTCTGTATAAAAATTCTTACAGCAGAAGAATTAGCTAGATATCAAATTAAGTCTTGATGCTAAAATGGAATTAAGGCTCTGTAATATGAAACAATCTGCGGGACATTCTTTGGGATAGGTCCCTTTAACACCTCCCCCTCACCTCACCCCACCCAATCCGAACCGGGTCGAGTATTCCCAGTGCGCTCAGCTCCACATCTGTTGTGCCTGATCATCCACGGGTTCTTGCTGTTGGAGATGAAATTACAACAGTTCCTAATTGACCCTCTTGTGTCTTTGAAAAAAAAAAAAATCTAGCCTGTAATCTTTAATTGACCCTCTAGGTACCTTTGTGGAACAATGAATGAACCCTCAGTAAATAATAGAGACCAATGATTAATAGCCAAGGGTTAGGTCAGATCACTGGCAGGTGGAATGGTGCTCCTTTTCAACCAAACACTTCAACCCAAGAATTCTTTAAAATCAGAACCACAGCACAATGAAACAACCAGACTGCACAGATCGGTGTGATCAAATACCTGCTCCAAAAGTGTAGTGCATATTTAAACAGTAAGGTAGCCTTGTTAGATCAATGGTCTTTTAAAAAGTAAATAAATAAAGCAATGAGAACAGGATAACAAGATAGATTCAAGTAGTGGGACAGTTTAAAAAGATTGATTGTCTGGTTATAAAAAGTGTGAACAGGCTGGCTGTAATTTGGGATAGGTCCCAAACAAACAAAACCCTAGCTCCCTAAGGAGCACAACTAAACATATGCAGGTCCCTAACTAACACGCAGGACAGGCTCTATACTCCACAGCAGCAGCCTTGAGCAGACTGACTGCTTCCCTTTTATATCCTGCACCTGGCTCTAATTTTTAATAATTGCCAGGTGCAGGTGATAATTAAACAATTAACAATTAAATTAAACAATTAGCTTGGCTTTTTAACCCCATCACTGCCATAAAACAAACATCCTTTGGATTTGCAGGCCCCCTGTCCTGCTACATCCAGTACAAAAAGTCATTGTGGATTTCTACCTGCTTACAACTCAGGGGGCGTGGCAGTAGTTTAACCTCTGACCTCTTAAATGGAAAACTGTTTTTCTTTAGGTATACATTTCCCTTTTTTTTATATTATTATTATTGTCATAACTGCAAATTACATAGGTAGCATCACATACCCCGTTATTATTCTAACTGCAAGACCAGTGCTAAGTATTATGAATGGAGGTCATCCGAGAGAAATGAGAGACAATTTTCACATTATTCCCTCTGCTGTGCTTAGTTTTAATTTATATTGATCGGTCATAAAACTAGAACTTACCTTTTGACATTTCTACTCTGTGAATCATTTATGTAACATTTTGTCCTCTATCAAGCATTTAGTAGAGGTACACTCATTTTTAACTGTGATAAACTCTGTACTTAAGTGAAACTTTTGAGGTTAGAAACATTTGTTAAATATTTTAAAACGTGCTTAACATTAAGCAGGTGTCTCATTTTACCCAAACTCGCATATGTCTCATATTTACCCCAGATGACCTAATAATAGAGCTGCATTACAGAGGAGAGCTGTTTAAAGGTTAGGTGTCCAGTGAGCCATCAGAGTCCTCCTCTGGCAGAAAGTGATACAACGTTTGCAAAAACTGTCTGTGATTCTTTGTATTTCATCTATAAGATTCAAATCTCTCTCTCTCTCTAATACAGCTAAAGGTTGGGAAGTTAAAGGGTGTCAGTATTTCGATTTTACACTATTTATATAATTTCAATAGACCGATTTCCCACTAAAATAAGCTATTTATTTAAAAGAAAATAGCCCGAGGGAAACTACTGACAATTCACTCAAAGTTGTTCTAATTAAAGAGGAGAGCCCTTAATTAATTTAGTAAACAATACCCATGCAACTTTTAACATGCAAAACAAAATCTGTGAAAACGTACTGGAGACTATAATAAACATTACATGTTAACGATCACAGTAAATTTAAAATATTACAGATCAATGTTTCACCAACAGTGGGCATTAAACAATAATAATAATCAGGGGCATTAACTCCTGGAGTTTCACTTAATACAGGTATAAAGATAGACAACAGCATGGTTTTAGAAATGTCAACAGCAATTCTGTAGAACAAAATAGTGCAGAAGTCAGGTACTGGGAATAAGAAGCAGTACAAATAAATTAATAAATAAATACAAGTGTGGTAATGCCTCATATTGCACCACAAGCATGTCTTAAGCCTGCCCTGGAGGGACCAATCTTAGTTTTAAGATGTGGACTGCTGGTCACAAAAGGACAAAATTAACTAATTTCATGTGAATTAAGCTAGATTTGAGCCCATCATGAACCCAACTGCATTGCATTAATCCAATGCTCTATATTTTTCCCCTAAAGTATATTTAGAGGAACTTTCAGGTGTTGGAAGAGACATATCCACCAATGCCAATGAGGTCTTGCCAGCAGGTTTAGAATCCCTCCAGCAAGGTCCCTCTAGCTATCACTCTGCATTGAACCGGGGGAGGGCTTCATTTTTCACGTACACTGTAAGACGGCTATTGATTGAGAGGCTTGTCTCCCAAAGAATGCCACTTCAATCAACGTACTTGGAGCGTGCCCAGATTCCTGCCAATACCCTGTGACTGATTTAAGAGATGAATAAAAAGTAGATACGTCGAAGGCGAATCTCATGATTAATGGAGCGCCCCAGAACAGCACTGAACTATGCATCATGATTTAATGAAAAGCCTTGATGAAGAGATTAGGAGGCAAAAAAATACATTACTATGACAAATAATAAAATAAAAATAATCACAAACATTTCAAAAGCAAATCGCTAGAACAAATACACAAACCACAGAGCACAGAAGTGGATTCAATCAGTATGAATGTAATCTGGAATTTGTATTAAAATGTGTCACACATTTTAAAGGGGGAAAAAAACACAAAAGAGAATCCATGTGCTGCTCCCGGCAACTCTATTAGCATACAGATTTGTATTAAGTTGTCTGTATCACAGAGGTTAGCCTGACCCTCTGTCCATATTAATAGAAACATCTTCCAAATTACCAAAGTATTACACTGCAATAGCAGTAACATATTTTAGATCCCTTTTCTGCCTAACAGTGCATTATTTGGAAAAAAATATTGTCTAAATGAATACATTTAAGTCTTTCTTCTTCATCATTTTTTTTTAGATGCTATACAGCTCAAAACACTAACATAATGCTTATTCTTAATATTTCAACAACAACTAAAAACAACATAACTTTACACCGTCAAGTTTTGTTATATCAGGGTATGAATGAGCTCCTGTGGACCTCCACATATTCAGGACTGAGAATCAGCAATGTGGATCATTTAAATTGCAACTGAACAGACAAATTAATGGCGGAAGATGAATTTGGCCAGAGACCTTGTCCATGGGCGCGGACAGCTATCTGCAATGCTGGCCAACTAGCGAATACCTGATGACATCATGTAGTCTAATGTCACAGACAGGAAGTGGCTCATTGGGCCATCTCCTCCCAAAGACAAAGCATGCTGCAAGGTGGTGGCAGGGGAGGAGGAGGCCAAACAAAAGAAGCGACATTAACGAAAGCCACACAGAGTTTTTACGGTGCTTGGATATGACGTGTTGATTAGTGGGCGGATTCTCCTTCCTGTAATGCAACCAAGTATTCCATTCAACTGATTGAAACAAAAGTAACCATGGAAATCTCTTCAGTGGCAACTACTGTAATAACTATAATGCACGTTTATTTAGTGTGTTTCTTTCTGTTACACCATAAAAAAAGAAGAGGTGGTGTTAATATCTGCCATTGCTCAGATCAATGTAATACAAACCTCATAAACTACTGTTCTATCAACAATATGCCTTTTAATGATGTGTCCAAGCATCGCTGTCAATATTATTCATTTATCCATTTTAAATTGAATACTGTGCTAATGAAAGGTGATGTCATGTATGGTGCTGACAGGTACCAGACATGCTTCGCTCACAGCGGTGCAAGTTCACCTCACCTCCTGCCATTAGGTCCTGGCAATCCTCAAGCAAAAAGTGAAAATGGTTTAGTGATGTCGAGTAATGTACACTGGGGGCTAAGCTGAGCCCACCAAAATCAGGCTGGTGGGTTCATCCACAGTGCCACCAAGCCCTTTTGTGGTCAATTTAACCACAAGGCATTTGTAACAGAAATACTGGCTCTTATTTCTATCCTCTACAGGTTTTCCAGAACCCATTGTGTGAAGTCAGGTTAGAGAGAAACTGGCAGCTTATTTAGATTTCTTATTATTTATTTTATTTTTTTTTGTTTAACTTGTAGTACAAACCTGAATCGTCAGATTTATTGCTGTTCAACAGTAAATGAACTATTAGCATCGCAATGAATAATGTAACTAATAAATTTTAAAAAACGAATAGCAAGGGAATACATTACCACACTTTCTAGATTGTGATTTTCAGTTCAATATTTGGCAGAGTGACAAATGTGTGCAAGGATTTTTTTTCCAAATGTTCTGTTTTACATTCCATGGAAAGAAAACAGTTCTTGGTAACCTGTCAGTAAGTAATCATCAAATAACATGTACATGAACCCAGAATTTTTCTTTTGTTTTGATTGAAGGACCCAAGAAAATGTTTAAAAAAAAATAAATAAAAAAATACTACTTTTTTTTAAAAACATTGTGAATGATATGTGTTCATACATATTGATCGAAAAACCAACCAAAAAACCTAAATATATTTGTCTGGTTCTTAATGCATTCAAAATCAAAATATCAAAAAGTATTTTAAATTTCTCCAACATCACAGTGAACTGCCAAGTAAAAGGGTTGAATAAGTATGTGTTTTAGAAACCTAATGATTAAAGAAAGTGAAAAAACTTTTTCAGGTGAGTTCCATATGCACAGTTTCATTATTGTAAGGTATTCAACAACAGATTCATCTGATGTATTTTTCTCCTTAAGTGCAGGAGTTTGCACAGGGCAAACATTAAAAATGTGTCAATATAGCACAACACTTCAACCTCTTATTTATCTTCATAGTAACGTTACCAACGAATAGAGACAATCAAGCTTTGTTTAAAAATGTGTCAGACTGATATCAATCCTTCTTTAAGGAATGGAGAAAATAAAAAGTAAACTATTTTGGTGGAAAAAATATATATTGTAACTGCCCCTAGAACTTTTAAAATACTGATTATGTTTGCCTTTCATCAGAAGTGGGAAAACTTTGTTTATGATTTTTTTTTTGTTTGTTTTTTTGTTATTGATACAACCAACAATTTTCATGTGTATTATCCAGTATGGTGCTTATTTCCTGTTGTATAGTGTTGAAAATAGTTTTCCTATCTTCACTTTTGTGGAATTTTGTGTTTGGCGAAGTTAGCATTTCCTTTTTAAATAAACAAACCAATTTCCCATGTACTTATTTGTTTATTCATTTAAGTGAAAATACTGTACTTATCTGCTGTGCTAGAAGCATGATGAGTGAAAGCAATTTGGCAGTTCGTATACTGTACATCAACCCTTAGGGAAATAATGAGTGTTCTCTTCAACAGTCAAATTTCTTTTTTTTATTTTTTCTTGGCACCACTTCTACATAGCTCGATAACGTTTTTTCCACTTTATGCTGAATTAGAGTTACTGAGGAAAGCCCTTGTCTCTGATGTCATCTGAGTGGATGGAGATTGTGACACTGATACTATGGCGGTTCTGATTGGCCTGTGCTGTGTGAGTCGAGGACAAACCATTCACACTTCTGACCGCTCCCCTATCATCGCGCAATCACTGCATGTTTTTATGTTAGGTTTTATGTAGGATGTTGATTTATTCTAATGCCTTCTGTGTGTGTGACAGATAAGCACACAAACAGACAGATGAATGGACATGATCAACATGTCCATGTCTATAGGACAAGAGCTCCTTTTTTTTTGTTTTTAAATAGATAACATAAATACATGTATACAAAACTGCATAACCTGAGGACACTGATTTTCTTAGGTATTTACACCCCATTCAGTACTTTCACTCATACAACCATGCCTACAGGTATACAGTCTTCTCACGTATTTATTCGTTATATGATACTTCCAGAACATGTTGACCTTTCGCTTTCTAAAACAAAATGAAGGGGAATTTGGATATTCAGCTTGAAGAAAAAAAACAAATCCAGTCAAATATTTGGAAAGAATATGGCCTCCTACTACAAAAGAAAACCTTCAACAAAGTCATTTTCTTTTTTAATATGACCTCTACTTTAGTTTGAGTTTAGTACTAATTCTTTGGAGAAAATGTTCTTGCTCTTTTAAGTGAGTTCAAAAGCTTCCTCTTCCTTCTTGACTCTTTGAAGCCCTCAAACGTACATTGTCACCCACGCCTTAAGCCCACAAGACTTGAAGGGATTAAATAAAGAAACTACTGTAGCAAAGGGCAGTCTTTTTCCACCTAACTGCTGTTTTGCAGGTCCTTTGTGAAATGATATATGGTGGTCCCAGCTCTGCTCCTAACAAGCATGTGTCCACATCATTGAACATACATCATTTTTTCGCATTCTCAACAAGACCGAAATGGGAGCTGAGGATGGAGCTACCTTGCAGAAAGCTGCATGTAGGAACTTGAAATCACATGTACTTTGTGGATAAATAACCTTAGTCTTCTCTGCTGTCAATCTGACACCTTGAACAAGAATTTAAAACAACAGACTCTATAGTGACTACAACTACTTGTTTCCACCCATTTTGTGTATTGATGATATTAGACTGGGATTTTACTGTTTGATGGTATTGAATTGCTGTACTATGAAAACAAATGTGCATCTTATTCACATACCCTTTGTAGTATAGCGATGCCAGATTAGACTTTGGACGAGTTGTGTGCCCAACCCAAGTTCACAAAATTTTCCTCTGCCAATGACACACGGTTAAAGGGCACCCACGACTGTGTGGGATAGTCAGTGGAATCTTTACATTCCATGCCCCCATCACAGAGAAAAAGGAAACACTTTCTCTTTGGAGATGCTGCTGCTTTGTGTTTAGAACAGAGTACTGGTTGCACAGCAATTCACACTTTGTCTGACTAAGGTTTTACATCAGGTGCCCCTGTTCAGCTTTTTAACCACAGCACAACGCGAGACAGAGACATTATCAGCTAGATTACATATTAATGGGAGTGTAGAATCTGCCTTGGCTAAGGAGGCAAATACATAACAAAAAAATAATAATAATAATCGGTTCCTGTTTACCCAACACCTGCTGCTTAAGCAAGAGCAGACCAGGCCAAACAGTGTTTGTGGCGTATTTCTCCGTACTTCTTGCCTTTCTCTGTATGTCACTGACAGACAATTATAATTGTAATAGCCAACAAAAAATTGTATGGCATAGCAATTGTTTACCAGTAATTTTAGAATAATTGCTTCCACAGTGCCAGCCAGTGTCTGAATATTGTAATGACACGATTATTAAAGAGAACTCTCGAAGTAGTGCTTTTCAATTTCAATTCATCTGTAATTAGAATCTTGATCAAAGAGTGTGATTGATGAACATCTGCTGGAAAACAAGGTAGCCCCCCCATGCTTTCTCTTAGCCCCTGCCCCAGCCTCACCATCCTTTTTTATCTGATGCTGAACATATTTCCCCTCGCCCCCCTGACAGGCAAACTCTCAGGATTTTTGGAGCTCTTGTAGCCAGCTGTGACAGCTGAGTGAAGGATTGAGAGAACTCCACCTTTATCCGCACAGTGGTTCTGGTTAATAATTCAGGTGACCTGTGCTAGCCAGGGAAAGAAAGGTTTTTAGTGTTCACGGTTCAAACTGCAAAGTGGAAGATGGGTCATTGAAAATAAAAAGGTTAACGTTAGAAAAATACATCTATCTTTTAGGAACCAAGGAATCCAATTGGTAATTAAATCAAACAAAAAAAAAAAAACGATTGCCGTTTCAGTTGTTTCTTGATAAAAATGGCTGATCAGGTAGTTATTTTCAACTTGTGGGATTATAATACCACTCTCCTTTAAACAGTCAAATAAGTATGTGCACATTAGAAGTTATCATTTAACATCATATAACTTTTAAAATAAATGCATTTAAAATACTGCAGTAGCTTTGCAGTAGTCCTGCACGATACCCATAATCTCTAAATGTAGAGCACAGTAGGGCTTTAAGAGATTATTGTGTCCAAAACCCAATCATGTGTTTCTTACTTTAGAACCACAACAATATTTAGAGGTACTTTCTGAGCCAAGTCAGAAAAAAAAAAAATCAAAGAGTAGAGTTTAAAAGAGATGGAAGAACAATCATGAAAGGACAGCAAACCCTTGTGAAATTGTTGAAACACACAAGAAACTGAAACATATTGCCATCTTATATAAGCTTTGTATCTACCAGCAAACAATACCACAGGGCCACCTATTGACTAACATATACTGTACTGTTCCTTTATTTTGAACTCCTAACAATATTTCAGCACTTTTATAGTAACGACTGTATTTTTAAACTAACTTTGCATGTTAAGTATACACTGTGTTAATCAGGTTTTGTTGTTAATACAGTGTACAATACATATTCAGCCAACATTAGAAATTGTATGTCATCCCTGACAAACAATTACACCACTGAGGACAGGTGCCACTAAATTGAATACTTCAGTACGGTAATCGCAAAACAGAGTCAAAAGCCTTTGTCCAGTATTTGCCATTACCTACCTTAATTAGATACAAAAGCAATGATGCCTTTACAATTGTTTTTGTTTGTTTTTACTTTCTAGCTGTAAACTGTAATGATGGGTATGATATTTAAAAGCACAGCTCCAGTTTATCTGTATCGTAATTTGCTATTACAGTACAGATTACAGAACTCTCTAGTAGCGTTGCAATAGGTGGAAGTATCCTCTTACTCTGCCAAGTAAGCTTGTGTCCTGTATTAATTGCAGACTCACAGCCATACTAAGGTTCCTTTTGCCCACGTAACATGATATGTAATAAACAAATACTTTACCCTTGCTTGGAACTGGAACAATAAAATGAAAATCCTCTTTATTGGAATATGCACTTGTTAAAGCAGACAAAATCCCTTGACGGTTTGAAGGTTTGAAAAGTATAACACTGTCACATGCAGGTGAAAATTGAAATCTTATTGCTGTCCTGAACGTAACTGGGAACTGTTCACCCACATGGGAGGCAACACAGTGAGCAAATGGCTGATCTCCTGGACTCTGTTGGTCCTAAGCTCTTACCACTACACTTTTAATTTAAACTCTGTTTGTTGCATGTTGTAGTTAATTTAGGTGTTTACAAAAAGTTATTTGCTTATTGAGAATTTTTCTCATTTCTGAAAGGTGGAGTAAAATGTTTTGAGAATGTATCACTTTGTATTTATAGCTATCTGACATAGATTGATTCCCATTATGTTATTATTTATCATTTATAATTCCCAAGACAAAGAAACTCACCAATGGGCGAAATTAGAGGAGATTACAAATGCTATTGCTAGTGTTATTTAGTTCAATTCAGTAGCAATGTATATTTTGCAATAGGTAAAGATGAAATGATGCATTCTGCAATATACAGTAAAAACTCTGTTGCAACTAAATGTCCTTATTCAAGGTAAAACATATAAACTAAGACAAACTTTACTTGAATGTCTTTTAGTGAATCACACAATTTTATTTGTTTGAAAATGTGTTTTTTTATTGTATTTTTTATATAGATGTTTAAAGGGAGGACAGTGCAGTATAAAACAAAACACTAACTATTCTAATAATTATATAATATTAATAATAATTAAATAATTGATACAGACCAGTATGTATAAAGTAACAGCAGAAACTGAACATAAACAAAAAAAAACCTTGAAAATACCAAGAATAACTACAGTCAATTGTTCCCTGCTGTCTCTCTGTGAATTTTTCAAAAGATGAAAAAAGAAAGAAATAATAGCACCAATGAAACCTAGTCATTTCCTTTCCTTATTCACAGGTATGACTGACAACATTTATAAATTTTGTCTTTAAGAGAAGACTTGCTGTACCTTTCACAATGTCCTCATTAATATTTCATGCCCCCTTAAGTAGCTCTTGGACAGGCCTCTATCTAGCGTATCCCACCTAACAGAGTAATCTAACTGTCAGTGTGATAACCCATAAAATGCCACTGACTGAAAATTCTAATACATCACAAGTGTGAAAGGAACCAAGTGTGGTATGTGATTGAAGTGAAATATGATACACGGGTGTAAGCACTGGCCGCAACATACACATTTCTGTGACAGAGACGGAACAGGGGAGCATTTCTAGCACTGCTGTACTGGGGATGCTGCCTCCCTTACTCACCCAGGAGATCTGAGGTCAGATCTTGGTGAAGGATGAAATTTGAACCATTCTGCCCAAAGCAGTCTAATTATAATTAGACCACGGCCATTCCTGAGCTTGGAATACCTGAAACCATTAGCCAGCTAGCCCAGTTTTAACCGTCTCCTTAATATTTAGTTTAAGGAACTAGTTTAGTTGAAGGAAGGGGATACTATGCAGTGTAATTTCCTATTGTATTCCAAAGCGTTCGGAAATACTTGCAAGTGTTTTTTTTTTATTAGTATTATTTGTAGTTGTTGTCCAGGCTGATTGTTTTTTTTTTTTTTGAGCTACTTACAAAAGTAGCTTGAAAGGTGGCTGTAATGTACAGGGTTATTTTCTCTTGCTGTAGTTTCTAGACAAAAAAATCCCTTGGATGAGCTGAATGACAATGGACTGACCATTGGACTGAGCCTTAAAGTTTACTTAAATTTGGTGTACATGATAGACAATTTAAGTACTTTAATATGTTTTAAATTAAATGTAGGTGTTCAAAACTAAAGTATCCTCATGCAAAACCATGTTGACCGTAACAGTCACATCAGATTTGATTAGTTAAAAACTCATCATGGTCTACTCAATTATGGTCTACTCTAAACTATAGCATATCTAAGAACAGTTTCGATCAAGTGTGGCACATCTAAATATACATTTTCACACACAAAAATATACTGAAGAGACTTGCATGTGCAGTTACAGTAAATGTTTGATTTTCATAACCGCTGTGTTATTTGAATGTGTGAAACAGTGGCGACACTTAGATGCACAACTCTTTAGATCAATTGAATAGACCCCAGTACGTATGTCTTAACAAAACAGAGTAATAGCTAGTGGGCTGTTAGCTATATCCTGCTTATTACCTAGACCAGGGGTGTCAAACATCCGGCCTATGGAATTTCGCAGAATAAATTTTTGTATTCAGTAGGATACAGGTAAAGAAAAATCACAAAATGTACACAGATACAGATCCATTTTTTAATTCAACATGCACCAAAAGATAAAGATGAAGAATATTAGTGACTGCTACTGCTGCTTCTTGATACCTGTGATCTCTTTGCCTGAACCAACGCATCAACAACTGGAGCAAATGAATAGGTTGAGGATATCTTGAGAATCAAGTTAAGGTGTGTGTCAGTTAGTTGAGAATGACATTTTGATTTGTTGATATTCAAGACAGAGAAAGCTTGTCGCTTCTCAGGAGACACTACTTCAGCAGCTTTTAGAAACATTTCTTCAAAAACTCTCCATCAGAAAATGGTTTTGAACAAACACCTATTTTGTGAACAATCGCATTGCTTGCCCTTAACAGCAACATCATATGTGCTAGAAGCATTAGTAAAAATGGATTGGTGCTTTTTCAATGACTGTGCTAATTAATTTATCTTCACCTAACTTTCCTGTATATTTATCATATTTCTTGTCATGGTTTGCTTCATAGTGTCTTTTATTGTTGTATTATTGCACAACAACCACATGATGCAAATTACAAATTAAGCACATTGGCCTCCCATGCATATCCACAAAGAAATATGAAATTCCCCATTTCTCCTGAAATGCACAGCACACTTGCTCAACCTTTCTCTTCACAGATAAAGGCATTATGTTACTAACAAAACTTTTTTTCTGGTATCATTGGTGTCGTAACTAGAACCGGCTGAAGCACTGCTGTCTCACCCACGTGGTCGGTGATTGACAACAAATACAATAATTTTGAGGTTTTGGGTTTGTCTTTTTATTTTTATAACTGTCACTCGGCCCGTGTCAAGCGCCTGGGTATCGGATCAGGCCTGCCAAACGAAATGAGTTTGACACCCCTGACCTAGAGTATACAGACAAAATCTCACAACATATAGACCCATGTCACTGAATACTTTTTCCTCTCTGCCAGAAAAGATAGCATTTTTGTTTGTGTCAAACAAGAGACTTGGTTTTGGTTTCTATAGGAATCTGTGGTCTACAGCTTGAAGGACACTTGGTTGCAATTTAGTGCTATTGCACAAGAGGGAAAAAAACAACATCTGAAACAAAAAGTCACGATCTGGCACCAGACACGTGGCACAATTCCAAAGAAATTACATTGACATAATTTTTGAAAAGAGACAATGAAAGACTTACAATTATAATGAGAAAAGAAGTTTCCACAACAGCAGACACCAAGCTTTCTTTAACAGCTGTTACATGAAGATCATTCTTTTGTGTCTTGGGCACTGGAGATTATGTCCAAACAGATAGAAGACTCCTATTGCATAGCAGTTTCACCCATTCCAGGTTTTACTGCAAGCTTGATTAGCCACAGCGTGTATAGGTAATATGTGCAGGTATGTCTTATTAAACTCATAGTAAAATCAAACTGCTTTGCAATAGGTCTTATTTCCATCTATGCCAAATGACGAACATTACAGAAAATTACAGAAATGGGTATTGCCAAATTGTGAGAATGTTTTTGAACGGTATTCAAAACAGCATACACTGTATCCCACAAAAGGAATATGTACTTGTATGGGAAATAATACAGAATAGAAATGTAAATAAATAAATAACAAAGTGAACGTGCAATAGGATTATTTTGGTTGAATTATTTGTTGAATTAACACATCACTGATGAAATGGTAATATCCAACTTACCTCAACAACAACACAAGTGAAGACACAAGACTATTAGTTTCTAACTTAGGAATACTAAAGTGGTTAAAATGATGTTATTGTGAATTCAAACTAATGTTTCAATGAAAGCATGTCTTCTCAATGAGCCGGAAGGGGTGAAGCAATCTGAAGGTAAAGCTGTTATAAGAAGCAGAGATCCTGTGTTAAAGGCTGTGATCACAGAGCATGATTAGATCAATGTGTGGCTGCAGTTGAAGCAGCTGGCTTTGCTTTGGTAACAATTCTCACACAGACAAAATACTCTTCTTCTTAATCACAGCAAACACAGACACAAACCAGGTCACAGGGCAACAAATCCAAATGTAAGTGCATTCCCTTACTTAAGATTCACAGTGTTGAAAATTATTGTCTTACAAAGTTATATCTTGTCTGCCATTATCAAAACTAAACTTTACCTACTAAAATTGCCTTGCATATCTGTTATCATTTTAGCCTAAGCAACCCTCTCCCCCCAACCTAGTGATGTGCAATTCCTTTTGGGTCAGGGACTTCTTACCTATACTACCAGCGTCACTCACTCAGTCTCTCTCATTCTTTCACTCTCCTTCACTGTAGATTAACCTGCGTCTTATCCAAGCTCCCCCAGCACCCCTACCACTCAGCTCCTCCTGAGCTAACAGCAGGGGCAGCGCATCCATTCCATTACTTATTAGTGTAGCTAAAGAACACCATTTCCTCCCTGCGGCTGATAAAATATTAATCAACACAGAGGAACAGAGCGATTCTCCCAGTGTGGATGTCTTCTAATGGTAATACATGAGGATCGGCGAGCGAGGGAGTCGGAGGTCGTCTAATAGCTTCTGAACCAGGGGAGATGAGGGGGCTGCCAGAGACAGACCTGCTACAGTCGAAGAGCATCTCACTTCGCAGGGACACTGAAATCAAAGACCACCGACTGATTAAAAATGTAATCTTCTACAGGAGACGAGGACGAGCCTCTAGCCACTGTACGACTGTGCAGGGACGTGGTGTGTATGGGAGAATGAATTTATCTTTTTTTATTTTAAAAGGAACAGTGCAGATGATACAGTACAAAGATGGGCATGTTTGTCTTTGAACAAGTCTTCCTTTAAACATTTGGGTAGCTGCAGCTATCAAAGTAAAAAAGTTATACATATATTTCAGGCATGTTCACATAACAGGAACCCGAATAGCATATCATACCAAAAGTGCAATGGGGTGAGGGAGCCTGTTTAAAAGTTTTGGCTGAAGTGATTTTTGTAAACTTGCTCTGCCCTGGTTAGATTGATAGTCGTATCACATTATCACAGTCAGTCAATGAGAAGCAAGAGAAAGTCATTTCTCTTCCCAAAGCCAGAGGTATATATTAACCTAATCCTAAATCAAATTTCATAGAGCTGGGCCCAGGAACCCAAGCTATAACATTATTACTATACAGTGTGGACAAGCCTTCTAATCACTGTTTTTATATTTTGTCTTCTCAGTTGTATAAGACCTGGGAGGAGATTGAATATGATAAACAAGGCATGTAGCCCCTGCACTTTATTGTCAGTGAGGCCCTATAGCTCTGGATGACAGGTTGGGATCTCCCATTTGAATTTAGTGCACATTATTTGATTCATCTGAGGCACTATTTGCATCAAGCCTGGGGGAACTTCCGTCCCAACACAGTGCTTGACACCCCCCCCCTCCCCCCACCAGTCCCTGGTGACTGGCAATAAGGAAAAGAAGCTCATTAATAAATTCTTGATAGGGGTGTGTGCTAAGCCTAGATGTATGACAGACCATACCTACACAGACATTATTAATAATCAAGATTTATATTGTGGCACTACTATTTTTTTTTTTCTTTTTTTTTTTTTCAAATCACTGTGACATGTTTAATCAACTTAACCGGTCTACTCTGCATACAAAATGTGAAAGTTTCTGAAGCTATTAAAAAGAAAAACTGCTCCTTACTTCCACACAGCCTGCTGCTGGGAATGGTGCTGGAGGCTTAGTATGAGACACTTTTCATTCACTGTTAGCCAAACGCCAAGTACAGTGTTAATGAGGTGCTCGTTTTCACATTATGTGTTATTTTAGACATTTGTGAAGCTGAAGCGTCCCCACAATCATTTGTATATAGTGTATATGCTTCAGGTACACACGCTTCCTTACACCTTGAAATCTGCCTCCCACTTCTAGAAACCAAACAGTTTAAGTTCTGCTAGTACTGCAGCAGTCATACAGGTGTACTGGGTTTATGTTACTGACAAAATGAATAGAATTGCTGTTGCTATAAACACTCACCACTGGCTCACAACATAAAAACTAAACTACTAAAAACCTGTATGAGGCAGTACACCTTTAAGTATGGTGGTACTTCAAAGAAAAATGAAGGCTTATTCCAGCATGGGTATTATTTAAAGGTTTTCTTTAACCATTTGTCTGTCAAGTGGGGTCAAGACATAGATGTGTTGAGCTAAAATATGTTTACCATGAAGTCTTGTTAAGTAAACATAAAATGTATTAACAAGATATATTAACTAATTAACCAGAACTAGTAAAATGAAATACCTGCATAACAGGAACAAATTACAGTGCTTTTATTATACAAAGGGTCTTCTTTGAATTTCAAACTGCAATGTGCATTTTGGGCATGTAAAGGGAAGGCCTCAAGGGTTCTGGTAGTGAAGGCCTTAAGGTGTTCTTACTTTTGTTATATGCTAAATTCATTGATTCCAATCGTGCACAATCCAATGCAACATGTACTGAAAAGATAAGGTTAGTTGGGTCAGGGTGTGAAAACACCTAAGAGCTCAGGGATGTGTTATAGCACAGCATGCATCCAAAAAGGTCTGGCAACCTAGCCCCTCAAGGGCATTTGCAGAGCTTTAAAAAGGCTGGGTGCTTTTTGGGGGATTATTACACAGCCATATTTAAATTTCAAAGAACAAAAAAAAGCTTTTTGCAGCGTGTGGAAAAACGGCTTCCAAACAAGCATGCATCCAAGGCAGAGCTCCTCAGAGGGCTGACATGGGTGCCTTCTTTTTTTAAATGCATATGCATTGAATACAAGCTTATAACGACACCTTTCTCTGGGTTGTTGATTTAATACAATAAAGATGATGTAATATAATAATTGAAAATATAGAAGCAAGATGATATCACTGATCTCAAATAATTGGTGCAAAAACAATAAAGGTATTTCTGAGACATAAAGCAAAGACAAAAAGAAACCTGCACGTTATTGCGTTTCACTCACTGTCTTACTTTGTTTAATGTAAACCGATAAACCTGATCAACCTTGTAAGAGCAATCGATGCTTATTTAAAATATCATGGATTAACCGTTCTGATTATTGATTATGTCATGTAGCTCAAACACGTCCGATGTCACTGATAAGAGGTTACCTTAGAAAGCAGCATGCTATCCACACAGGACGTTTTGTGTCAAGCCCATATCTGGATATTGTCAATAAGCACCACAGAGAATATATAAATCACCTTTCTGCCCAC
Organism: Polyodon spathula; assembly: GCF_017654505.1. Classification (NCBI taxonomy): domain Eukaryota; kingdom Metazoa; phylum Chordata; class Actinopteri; order Acipenseriformes; family Polyodontidae; genus Polyodon; species Polyodon spathula. Next base: position 8,636,661 of record NC_054554.1, read on the forward strand.
ATGTCAACTTAAAATCACACTGGATCCTTCCAGACATGTTGTGAACTAACATACTTATTTTTGGTGAACATATTGCACCTTTCCAGGGAGAGGTTTAAAATAAATTAACAGTAATATTCAATTACTGCACCTGAAATGCATCAATAACCACACAAGTGTTTTTATTTTTAAAATAATAATAATAATAATAATAATAATAATAATAATAATAATAATAATAATAATAATAATAATAAATACACTATCTTCTATTTTTATCGATAACTGTTTTTGCTGATTTTAATCTCATGTTCATATCTTTTTGCCATTGCAATGTTAATTGTGTCTCACGTGAGGATTTAACCTTGGAGCTGCCCAAGGACTCAGCACATTAATATAGATTTGTCATCTCAACTACCATCTTTAGATAAAGTTTACACACACTAACTGACATACATTGAAATGGAAAGCCACATGCTTGAGGTTGAGCTCCAACTAGGACAATGAAACGAATGGCTCATCTTTGTACACTGACCCACTGACATAGCACACAGTCTGGAAAGATTTCAGACAAGGCACAGGTTTAACGATAGGATTTCATACTGAAGATACAAGATAGAAGAAACAGATTATAACCACTAGTGAACAGTGTCCTACAAGTATGTTCAATTTCTAGCTAAAATACAGTTCAATGGTGTAAAGCGGCAGCAAAGTGTTTTAGGATTAACCAGTGTTCAGGTAGGTGCACAACAATTCGTCCCAACAATAATAATACTAATGTGAACTTACATCAAGTATTGCAGAAATTGGTTGTGCCTTCCTATGTTATTCTTAATACAAGGACTGTAAAACGCGACTTTGTAATCACATACAAAGACATAAGCCTGATATGCAGATAGACGCTCCTTGCAAGAAGCCGGCTCTTTCGTATAGAGATATTGGCACTATGCCTTAGTGCGAGAGGTCCATGGTTCGGGCTGTCAGTTAAGCCTCAAAATTAATTGGGCACACAAAATCTAATCGTTCAAGTAAATATCGATGATTGTACTGCCCACATACATTTCGCTCCAATTCTCTCCATACAGCGTGATTATTTTAATATCAATTATAGTGATATCAGCTATAGGTCAAGCTGGTCGTTACTCCAAAATTGCGTTCAACACTGATCATTTATTTATTTATTTTTAACAATAAATATTCATTATATAACAGTTAATTTTGAAACACAATCAGTTTTCTGCAATATGCACAATTTATTTACAGGTTGTTTGCCAGGTATACAAGCCTGTCATCCTGCTCTGTATTTTTTTTTTTTACATCGAACACACAGAGGGGTGTACTTACAAAGCATTTTCAAAGCCGATTCGCTGGTAGGATGGGATCAGCAAATCAGATGCTAACTAACACGAGCAGGAAATGAAGAGCACGCCCACTGCTTGTTGAAACGATTATCCAGTGTTTATATCGATGTAAATAATGAGGACATGAATCGGCTGAAAAATCGATTTTTGATTTAATTGTAGCAGCCCCAATATATATATATATATATATATATATATATATATATATATATATATATATATATATATATATATATATATATATATTAGAGAGAGAGAGAGAGAGAGAGAGAGAGAGAGAGAGAGAGAGAGAGAGAGAGAGAGAGAGATACTGTACTGTTATTACCTGCAGGCGTGCAGTTATGAGTTAATATAATGTACAGTGTTCAGCATTTAGTTCATTATTAATTTTTAAAAAAAGGGGAAATGTAAATAGGGTGCTGAACATTAAAACATTTCAAATACTTGGAATAACATAAATCTAACACTGTCAACAACAGCACAATTTCATTAACCTAAATGAAAAGATCCATCTTCATATAAAGAACCTTTCAAATACAACAGTGCAGAGGCTGGCTGGCTGCCTGTATAAACACCTTGAAATCTTCCCTGGGCAACAATCGACAACAATACCTAGCACTTCAACCCAAGAAATATCTCGATTTGGCAGAACAGTGCAGTTATATTTATATATAAACCAATGACACATAAACCATGTATACTTTGTTTGGGTGATGCTTGTAGAGACAATGTGTGGAGGGCCGCATTGGTATCTACAAAACCGTATGGTGACACAAGACATTGACATGGACAGTCCCTTGTTGATTACACAAGTCTTGATTCATGACTCCGACTGCTCCATCTGCAGCTATGTGTTGGACCAGGAGAAAAAACCCACCAAGATTTCATAAAAAGTGATCGCCTGCAATGCACCCAGATACTGTACTGTTCCTCTTGGTCTCTCTATAATCAATAAAGGGCTCTAATTAATCTTATCTAAAGAATAATTAAATTAACACATTTACAAATGACTACTCATAAAACACTTTCTTAAAGTGAACACAGAAATAAAGGCTATTAAAAGTCCCATCAATATAAGCATGCATTATCATATTTAGCGCATTAATTCTACTACATATCTGCTATGTATAGGACCAATACTGTGTTTTTTTAAATATGAAGGATCAAAAGTATAAAGTAAAACAGTATGGGCCCTATTTAGCAATGTTCGCAAACCCCGAAGGCAAACACTTTTGTGGACAGTTAGCGCACCAAAATCAGGCACACGTGTGGACTTTGCCCACCTATGTTATTTAGCAACCATAATTTAGCGCCCACCTGGCAAGTCAACATTAGTGCAGGACATGGGCTGAACTTTAGGGGAGTGTCATTTACATTACAACTGTAGTGATTTAGCAAATCATCAACAGTTGATTGCATTTGCGTTTCGATTGACATGTGAAAGCCAGGTCTAAACTGTGTGCTTCTTGGGAGATATGGGTTTCCTCGTGTCCTGGGAGCCATCGACTGCACACATGTGCAGCTACGCACACCAACACAGAATAGGAACCTTTACATACATCATGAGACCTATTCTGTCAACATGCAACTAGTGAGTGATCTGTGATGCAAAGAACTACATCACAAATGTGTATGAAAACTATCCTGGCTCCGCTCATGACTCCAGAACGACGACAACAGAAAATGCAAAAACATGCGACATTTATGAGCATCTCAACAAGGTCTGAAATAATCTGCTTTGTGAGTGAAGATATAGCTTCTGAGGTGTGCTGGGCATCTCCTCTCCACAGACTGCATGCGCACAAACTGCACAGTCACCAGCTCTTTCTGGCAGAGTCACACATATACTAGCTCCTCTTCTATGGCAGTGCTACCGATTGAACCGTTTGACATCACTGACATGAACTCTGCACCTTTTTTTTTTTTTTGCAGCTGTCTTCTTTCTACTTCAGAAATCTAGTGCATAAATACTTTTGCTTGCTTGTCATTCCTTGATTTAGCCCAGTCTATTCATCAACCCTATATTATTAAAAAATAATTTAAGTAATTATAAAAAAATAATGCTATTTTCTATTGTAAGTATAAATTGCACAGCGACACGACATCGACATCGATGATCTCGGGTCGCCTTGCTCTTCAATGACAGTCGAGAGATGGAATATAAACCTGCTTTAACACTTTGAATGCACAATATTGTCTTGGGATATTGTTGTCACATGCACACTTTGACCACTCTTGGCCATAAAAGTCTGTAGCTCTTGCAAAGTTGCCATTGGCCTCTTGGTAGCCACTCTGATCAGTCTCCTTCTTGCTCGATCATCCAGTTTGGAGGGACGGCCTGATCTAGGCAGGGTCTTGGTGGTTCCATACACCTTCCACTTCTTAATTGTCTTGACCGTGTTCCAAGGGATATTCAAGGCCTTTGATATTTTTTTTGTAACCATCCCCTGATCTGTGCTTTTCAACAACTTTGTCCCAGTGTTCTTTTGAAAGTGTCTTGGTGCTCATGGTTGAGTCTTTGCTTTGAAATGCACTACCTAGCAGAGGGAACCTACAGGAACTGCTGAATTTATCCTGAAATGATGTGAATCACTACAATTTAACACAGGTGGAGACCACTAAACTTGGTGTGTGATCTTGAAGGCGATTGGTTACACCTGAGTTAATTTAGGATTTCTATTACAAGGGGGGTGGACACTTATCCAACCAAGCTATTTCAGTTTTTATTTTTAATTAATTTTCTACAAATTTCTAGAATAATTTTTTCACTTGGAAGTTGTAGGGTAGGATGTGTACATAAATGAAAAAAAAAACTGTTGTAATGCCTTTTAATTCCAGGCTATAATGCAACAAAAGGTAAAAAATTTAAAAGGGTGTGTAGACTTTCTATAGGCATGGTATATGTGTGCTTAATTTGTAAATAAAGAGGTGCCAGGGCGGAAGCAATGACAATAATACAACCTATACACAAACTATTGTACACGTTTTTTTTTTTTTTTTTTTGTTTGTTTTTCTTTTACATAGTCACAAAACTATATACAGCTATATACAATCATCAGTCTGGTTACTTACGTACAGGTTAATAATTATATATAATCATGCACAGCAAATCCTTGACTTAACAATTAAAAAATCTTTACCGATGGCTCATGAACATGCTTAAATGGCAACAAGTACTGTAATTTTAGTGCCTGGGCACCAATGAAGAGATGTCTTTTCCTTGATGCTTCAAGGCAATTATAAACCGTGTGGAAATCCTTTTTTTTTTTTCTGCACCTTCGAGCTGTGTAGCCTATTTTGTGAATTTCCCGACAAATCTATTGACTTTAGGGGCTGACTTGATGAGATTTGTTGTCAAAAGCTCACTAGCTACAAATCTAGCTATTTCCAGGACAGTCATTGGATAATTTCAGAGATATAAAATCTGTAAAATTTTTCAATCATTCTGTATTAGCAACGTCCTTTTATAAGAATTATTGTCAGGGTCACTCAAGGAACTTCAATGTGCCCTTTGCTTTGCAACAGGGGAGACCAGATTTGAAACTAGCATGATCACTCCCCCTCCCTCTCCAGATTAAGGACTGCACCACTGCTCATGATATGGTTCTGTAACATCATCAACTATAATATGCATAATATATAATTAAGAGAATCTGTTTAGAAAAATCCTTTTAGATTTAATTAAGTAAATATCAGAAACTAACCTCAATTCTTAAACGAGAGAGAGATGTTTATGGCGTGTACAGAAAACTAGTCAAATCACTTCAAATTGCAAGCATCACCTCCTTCTCTGTTTTGTTTGTCTGCAACACCACTTTCATATGTGATTTGCTTAAAAAAAAAAAAAGAATGACAGCATATATTAAATAATAGACCAATCGAAAGCAGATTTGTGGTGCTTATTGTGATGACATAATGTTTTCAAATTTCTTCTTGTTTTAGCCAACAGCTTCTGTTTAAAGGTACAGCAGTACAACAGTGCTGCTGGTATTCAAAGTGTTAAATGTACAAAAACGTACATGCCACTGTGGCATATAAGTATGTGAAATTTACCTGCCACAGACCAAATTAATCTATGTTTGGCAGGTGGGTGGGTGTTAATTTCAATCCCTGATATATTACTTTCTTGTTTTCTCTCCAGTCTTCAGATATATTCAGTATAATTTTCGTGTGATAAAGTATACCCTTATAGTAGCTCTGCTTTGGTTTACCTTATTCTAAGGGCAAATAATGTCTTAATTTGTTATTAAAAAAAAAAAAAGAAAAAAAAAAAAGAAGTGTTTTGATTGGAAGGAATGAGTATTGTAAAAACAGCAAAGCGGCTGTAAATCTCCTTGATTCCCTGACCGTCTTTACCGGGATGTAGAATTGGCGAGGAACGGTCTGTATAATGTTCCTGTGTCAAGTACATAATTAGTATGAGCACATTCCTCAATAACGGGCAGAACATTTGGCTAGAAAGGAGATGTAACAATATAATTTTACAGATTAGCATTCAAGGTGGACGGCCGACTAAATCCTTGTGTGGTTAACACAGCCACTCAGGAGTATGTTACTGTGGAACCTGAAAGCCATCTTCATCCTCATGTGAGAAGAAACATGGGCCTTCCCTTGCAAGTGAAATATAATGCTTTGCTCAGAAAATCTATGTGGCAAGCAACTCATCAGCCCATCTCTGTACTGCTCTATGAATACACATATGAATATGTATATAAGCCTGTTGGTTGTTGTAAAATGCTATCATTATAACTAAAACTCCCTATAACTATAACAGCTTGAAGATATAATTTCTTATATTCTCCTGCACCAACCAGATTCCCTATTATTTGGAATGATGAGAGGGTGGATGGGTTAGCTTATATCATTGCATCTAAAACTACAATTAGGGAAAATAAACAGGTATGGCAACGAGGCCTGCTTTAAGACTGTATCTTAAACCATACCTTCTGATCCCTGTAACTGGGGGAGGGTGGTACAGAAATAGCCCCATGCCATTTAGCCTATTAGAATAATACTATAATGACAAAAAAAGAAGATGTGTGAAGTCCTGTGTTTATTATGCAGCGCGCCACCCCATCGTCTCATTCTTGACAGAACCTTCTTGACAAAAGCCATCCAGCATCAGGCAGGAGTATCGAGTCCAGTAGAGGACAAATTTCAAGATGAACCTGAAATCAATTCACCATCAAATTTTCATGCCTATCCCGTGCTCTCTGTGGCATTTTAATTACAACCACCCCAGGCCGGGGGTGGTAAAGATAATGACACTTAGCTTCGTACAATAAACTTCATTAGCAAACCATGTCTGATTGCTGTACTAAACTAGAATAACAAGGAATATGTGCAGGTATATAATACGTATAGTGAAGAGATCAGAGCTTTAAACCTTACAGTCCTGCAGGCACTCCAATAACGATGCTCCTACAGGACCACCACAAACAGAGATGGGGAACAAAGACTTTTAGGTGGTCAACTGGTTTTATCACCTATATATCTTAGGCAGTGCTGTCTGTACTCATTGCTCCTAACATTGAGAGCTAGGCAGACAAATAACCAAATGCAGTGACTGAAATTTACAGATATTTAGATACAGACATATGTACAGTGCAATAGACCGGTGTATAGACAGCTGAACAGATTGATGTAATTGAAAAAATATCTCTCTTTCAGATTCCATGCACAGACAGTTAAATTAGACAGGCATATAGATAAATGACCAACACTGTTTTGGGTAATGTTTGGTCACTCATCCATCTGCTTTCTGATTTACTGCTAATTATTATTTGTTCATTTTAAAAGCTGTACTTTTCTTAATCACAAACGTCAATATATTGATTACTTTGTGCAGTATACGGGAATTCTGATAGTGTTGTGTATTATGAAAGCCAATACTGTTTATTATATAACTGGTCATCTGATGTTAATGTCATTTGCTTTTGCTGTGCAAATATTCCGAATGTTGCTATTTAAAAAATAAAAAAATAATAATTAAATTATTCATATATGCAAGTCTTCTGTCATTTTTTAGAATATCATGTTTTTTTTTGTTTTTTTATCTCAAATATTATTATTATTATTATTATTATTATTATTATTATTATTATTATTATTATTATATTTTTAATTGTTGTACAACTTCGGTTCAGGAGCAAGTCCTGTTTTAACAGAAATTTTTTTTAGAAAAAATCTAAAGAACCTAAACTTTTTTTTTTTTTTTTTTTTAAGGATTATCTAAAGATGGAACAGCATTGTTGGAATCATTCATATTGGACTTAAATAATATACAAAAAACCCAAGCAAGAGTCAAGCCCTAACACAATTCAGAATCCCTGCACAGTATATGTCAAATGTGCTCCAGCAGTGTGCTGTTCATTCATCTATGTATGCTTTGAAAATGAATTACAAAAACGAAATTATGTTTTAAGGCTTCAGTCTGCTTCTCTTATACACTGTAACATGAATGCAGTTCAGCTAAGAAATTATTAGAATATTGTAGTAACTTAAAATGAGAAGTTTTATAAAAATGATAATAATATAATAAAGCATATTAGCTGCACCTAAGTGTAAGCTCTCTCTCTCTCTCTCTCTCTCTCTCTCTCTCTCTCTCTCTCTCTCTCTCTCTCTCTCTCTCTCTCTCTCTCTCTCTCTCTATATATATATATATATCTATATATATATATATATATCTATTTATGGATATATATATACACACTGACATGTGACTAAGAACAACATGTTGTGCTAATTTAGTATAATACATTATATATACTAACTTTATGGATGCAGCATGAACCGCTAGATCTCATGTTTTACTATGAAGAAGAGGTGTGATTTTATCTGACATGTGACTAAGAACAACATGTTGTGCTAATTTAGTATAATACATTATATATACATTAAATCACTAAATATTGACAGGAAAGCTGACAATGTACCGCTCGCTCTAGGGTTTTAGAGAGGAAATGGAGAGGGCTTAAGGGAGTTTTTTTTTTGTTTGTTTTTTAAGATGGGGGTGATGCAGGTCTGTTTGAAAGCAGAGGGGAAAGGGCCAGAGAGTAGAGAGGTGGTGAGAGAGAGACAATGAAAGGGAGTGTGTGTGTGTGTGTATATATATAATATATCATATAATAATAATATATTTTAGATAACTACATATCAGTTGTGTGTGGTGTACCCTTATATACTCTATATTCAATAATTATATAATATATTTGAAAATTGTGTTGATTCAAAACAATCGTATAGATGTTCACTGGCAATCACAGCACCCTGTCAATACTTGATTAGCCAACTAGATAAACAAGACGCTTTAAGTGTGAATTGATCCACCAGCACACATCTCTGACCGCCAATTAATAGATTATTTTCACATTTACAGGATTATTATTAATAGAGCAGTTTCCAAGTTATTAATTATTGTTTTTTGTTTGTTTTATTTTTTTTTCAGAGGGGCGTTTAGCCAGGACACTGTCTGATGTCTAAACATACTTTTGATATCTGAAAGAACCCTGGTGTATTGCATACAAAAATTTTAATTGATACCTAATTAAAGAAAAGAAAATAGAAATAACAGAACAATGGTTTTTTATTACTTACAATTTGCACTTATTTTAAGTCTTAACATTCTTTGAAAGGACAGTTAAACCACAATGCCCCCTACTGGCCTGTTTTTGCATCTAACTGTACAAAAGCACCATAGGCTACAGCTCCTTACAATATATTAATTCAGTGAGTATGAGTGTCTATTAACCTCTAAATACCTACAAATATATTTGAAAAAAATCCTGACAAGCTTAATGCAACAACCAATGATACTAGAAAAACCAAATGGATTTTGCAGAAAAAATTTAAACTTTTTTTTGGACTACTAGTTTAGATGTGGATCAACCCTTTCTATGTGAACTATTCAGCTACTTATGAACTGTAAACTACAATAACTCTTTTAAAACCAAGTTGCTTATTAGCAGATTGCAATTTTTAAACGCCATATTTGTTCCACAGTTTCAGTATATAGTTCTGATTTGAGTAATCCAAAAATGATCAACATGTTTTTAATCTGAAAGGTATGCCACACTACCATAAGGCAGACACTGTATTTAAAAAGCTGAATTAAATCAGTGAAGGTACAGTAACACCCATTTCATCTCCTGTTGTCCCCAGGACCCTAAGCCCTGCTGAAGCGAGAACAACATCTTATATTTTTAGCATCATCATTTTATAAAATGTCAAGCTTCCCAAACTACTCCCCAAACACAAATGATATCTGTGGGCTCCTTCCTCTTCAAATAATAGTTTTGAAATGTTTAGTTAGCACTCTTTGGTTCCACAATGCCTATTTATCTTATTTTTACTACTTACAATATTGCATTGCTATGGAATAATCATCATCTGCATAAACAGCTCCAACTGCCCTGCTAAATTCAACCTCGACAATCACAGTCCACATCGCAACTCACTGAGTTAGAGATTCGCTCTCCAGGTCACGGTTGCTCAGTAGACTCCAGCGAAGAGTTAGGAGGTCTTGGCGCAGCCCTTCGCTGACTCACAAGACCGCTGTACCATCTGACAACAGGCTGGCACAACTGGCAGACAGCACAGACTGAACATTTCCTTCCCTTGTCTGATCAAAGATTTTCCACGCGTTCTGCCCTTTTCTCTCCCTCTCTCTTCTTGTCAACTTTTCTCATTTAGTATTGCTGTTATTATGGATTTTGTGGGTGCATTTTTCTTTATTTGTTAAAAACATGTTTAAAAAAAAAAAAAAAACGTGCTCATAAATTGCACTGTATAGGATTTGCAGTTGTAGAAATCTAACCTTGGGCTTTTTGAAATCTAAGGTTTATATATACTGCTTGTCACCAATGGCTTTGCTTCAGGATAACAAAATGTTTTGTGTTAAATCTCTGCAGTAAAAGGTATACTGATACTGATCCCCACTAAAGCCTTTATTTTCCTAAAATAGTCAAAGTAATACATTATAACATTAGGTTACTTATCATAACCCTGGTTCCCGGAAAGAGAAGATGACCACCAACATACTTTTGGGATATGCCTGCCTTAGGTAGGTATTCACTGAGCTCTTTATATCAGATCTGCCGATAGGCCCCTTCCTGGAGTGACGTCCTTGGTCCCACCTACCGAGGGATTAAACAGTCAACCCATGAAAGCCATTTTCTCTTTTGTATCGAACCTGTGAGGGCGACCGATACGAGCTCGCCGGTTAGTGGTCGTCTTCTTTTTCAGGTAACCAGGGTTACGGTAAGCAAATTTGAAGACAACCACAAATATACTGATGGGAAAAGTATGCCCGAGCAGTTGCGAGGGTGAAGGAACTGCAGCAGATGAGGGACGCATCAGAACCACATAACCCAAGGGTTAATGGTGCGAGCGCGCAACCTCAAGGACCCTTGGGCCTAATGAAGAACCTGAAGAATGTATGCGGCGTAGCCCAGTTAGCCACAGTATACATGTCAATCAATGAAGTTCCTCTAAAGAGGGCCCATGACGTAGCCACAATTGGACAGTCTCTGCTTAGAGAGGGCTTGACCTTGGGTCCTTTCACCATAACAGAAGAGCTGGTCAGACTGACGCAGCACTCTTTTCCTATCCACATAATCTCTCAATGCCCTAGCAGGGCAGAGGGACTTCAATCCCTGGTCTGTCTCCATGCTGCGGCACTGAAGCACAGAGGGTGCCGAAGCACTGAGGCAGCGAGGCACAGAGAGGCGCCTAGCCTTAACTGCGTGGGTGCACAGGCTCGAGTGGCTGCAGTAGGCAATCAGTACAGAGAAGTTCACAGTGCTGCACCAGAAAATCTGGTTCTGGCCCGTGTGCAGTCACAACGGGGAAGCGCGTAGTGTATACTGGAGTAGAGCACCAGCTCAAGGAGCTGCAGCTTGTTAGGTTTTTTTTTTTTTTTTTAACTGCAAAGACAGTAATAGGAAAAAATATAGGCTTACACACAGCGATTCAGCTATGGGAGAAACATAGTCACCATGCCAGGCAGATGAGCTGTAAATTGTATTATTATTGTTATTATGAAGAGAGCCGTATTAACAACAGCAGGGCCCAGCAGAGCTGGGTCCCGTGAAGGAATCACTTTTTTTTGTTTGTTTTAACTGCAATAGCAGAGGAAAACACAAAACAGCGAGCGCTGTAAGGTTAGAAAAAAGTTGAAAAGAAAAAGAGTAAACACAGTGCAGTTGTGCGGTATTTACAGAAGTTCAGAGAAGCAGGGTTTCTGATTCTAGGGAAGTGGCAAGCCAGCTTCCAGCAATAAATTTCCAGGGGAACTCGATCCCAGCAAATGGACAAGGGTGTTTAACCTGGACTACGTGCAGTCACACAACCAGGGCAGTGCGTAGCCTACAGCAGAGTGGAGCGCCGTCTACAGGCAGAGTGCATCAAGGCACCACATGCACAGACTACTGCATGCACCAGGTGTTCCGAGTGCTGCTATGCACACTGAGGCACTAGCACTGTGTACGTTGGGTGGCATGCGCAGAGTACCGCGTGCATCGAGTACCGTGCAGCACCGTATGCACATGCACTGAGCGCCATGACCAATGTGTGCACCGAGGTACCGAAGAGCCGGGGTGTGGGGGGGGGGGGGGGGGGGGGGGGGGGGGGGGTGGGTAGCTATGCAGCGGTGCCAACCCTCACCTCATGTGGTCACACACCTGGTCAGCACACAACGTACATCAGGGAGACACAAGGGCCGAAGTCGCGGTGGGCAAGTTGCAAAAACAACAGGGGGAAGAACACACTTTTTTTATTTATTTATTTTTTGACAGCCAGACACATCGGGGTGGGCGGGCCGAGGCAGCCGGTGAGGTCTACTCTACAGCAGGGCAGGTTAGAACGCAGCCCCAGTGGAGGAATTACACGGCTGACTGGTGGGTTTTTTTTTTGTTTGTTTTTTTTAAACTGCAATGTAGCTAAAATTCACAGCACAACACAGGCAAAGCGGGGTTGTGCGACAGGGTCAACACAAAGGTGGACACGCAACCTCAACAATACACAATAATATTTATTTATTTATTTCTATTTTCATACAACTGCACACGCGGCAGTCGGCAGGGGTACAGCAAAGCCTAGCCGCGGCAGAGGAACTGCGTTCTCCCCAAGAGTGTAGGCTGAAAAGACAACACACACTCACTCCTTTACATCAATACTCCACAGGCAGTCACACACATACGACAGACAGTAAATACAGACAGCCTGCAATACAAGCGAGGCAGGCTGTGAGGAAAGGAGCAAGCAAAAGCTAAAGTTTAGAGCCACTGATCCCATGAAAGCAGCAAGCTAGCTTTCAACACGAATGCAGGGAACTGCAGTCGACTGGGAAAAGCTCTTTCAAAACACGCTCAGTCAGTAACACCGAAGTCTTACCTTACCGTAGGTGAAAGGCAAAAGAGAAAATGGCTTTCATGGGTTGACTGTTTAATCCCTCGGTAGGCGGGACCAAGGACGTCACCCCAGGAAGGGGCCTATCGGTAGCTCTGATATAAAGAGCTCAGGGAACACTTACCTAAGGCAGGCAGATCACAGAAGTATGTTGGTGGTCGTCTTTGAATTGAAAGGGAACCACATAAGCATTAGACACGTCTGGAACATGCTTCAAAGAAAACCAGGCTTTATTTTTTTTAATTAAACACTTTCCAAAATTCAAATCCAGTCAATCTGAAGTCCCTTTGATCTTCTAATCAGAGAACAGAACAGATGAAAAAGTAAAAGTTGAGTTAAAAAGTTCTAATTCTTTAATAAAAGAGCCACTATTTGAGCTAATGTTTTTATTGGTAAGTGGTCACTTTAAGCAGTTAGGTTATGTATCTTGGAAGCACTGTGCAAATCGGCATACTTCAAATAAACAGGAATCTCTGCAGGGCTGTCAATTTCTACTTCTCACTGAACAAATACCCATCTTCTGTAATGACTAATGCAATTTTCCAATGCAATTTTTTCCGAAGGAAGAAAAGCAGTTTCCACACAATGTGGATAATGGCAGGTAACTGTAAGGTATAAAAAAGGAACATTTTCACTAACATAGTAAGTACCACAAAAGTTTTGCACTAAAATGTTCCAATGTGTAAACTTTTAATGGTATCACTTTTACATGGAAACCTTCAGATTATTTGGGTGGAAACAAAATCAAGTGTCCTTATCTGGTCTAAAACTTACAATGAAGACAGGCCTATTACGTGATGTAAATCATTCAACATTACAGTAAAACTTCAAGCTAGCTACTAACCAGATTCAGGAAAGCAAACTTAATAATCAATAGCAATAATATATCTCTAAAACTGACTTATGTCGTTTTGTTATTTTCCCTAGGCCTGTATACAGTACAGCTGCTTCCCTACTTGACCACAGACAATTTATGATTGTCCTAAATTACTCATTAAAAAGCACATGTTTGTGTGTGTATGCTAGTATTTTCACTTTGTATGCATGTTGAGAGGTGTACTGTATGCGATCATCAAGCATTCACGCTTCCTAACTGGGAATGACAGCACGGCCCCTAGTGAGGTTCATTAAACATTAAGGTGGTTTTGCACACAGTGGAAGCTGGCAGTTTCAAAATTTGGCAACCAGTTTTCACCTTTTCATGCAGCTTTTGTTTTTCTAAAAGGAGCAGCACCATTGTAGGATACCTTGTGTAATAGTGGTCTCATATGGTGAGAAAGCAAGAGAAGAAATTAAATAGAAAGTCTTCTATAAAACACATACTGAGGTCCACTGAATTGTTACAGTATAGTGAATAAAAAAAAAGAAACACTTTTTTATATCATTAAAAAAGGAACCTCCCTGTTATAATTTTTACAGACAGAAAATGTGATATTTTACATATAAAAATACTTAATACCCAAAGAATTTCCATAACCATGGTACACACAGGGCCCCATTTAAAATCAAGTAGTGACAGTATTTAGACTGGACATTGAATTGATCCCTCAGTAGTGGCACAAATGAATGGAAGCAAAGTGAGACAAGCGGAGCCTTATTATTTAGAAAGCACCAACTCCTTCCATAAAATACAAAATAAAATAAAAAAAAGATGTTTTAGCATACACATACTTTACCAGATTTTTGGGTAGCATGAAATAAAATATGCATAGACGGTAAACTTAACATTCAAGTTAATTGGTAGTATATGGCACTGAAACAGTTAACAATGACTTCAACTAAGCGCGGTTTTCTGTTCCCCAAACATAAATTGAATATTAACATCCCGGGGCATTAAAATAAAAAAAAATGAAAAAAAACTCCTGTAAATTCCTGTTTCTAGGTAACAGAAACTTTAATAAAGTTGTACTGGTCTAATTAAACAGTGCATAGAATTCTGCAGCTTAATCTGTGGGCATCATAAAGAATAAAGTTGGTAAAGTGAATCTCGCTGGGGAGCGCCTAGCAAAGTGGATTTCCACTCAATAGTGTATGATGGAGCATGCTGGGCCATGGAATCCTCACAAAAAAACAGTGGCACCTCCACAATCTGTCCCTTTCATCCCCGGCCAGGCCTGAAAAGCAAAGTGCTGCTCTGAATCAAAAGCACAATCACTCATTTGTGAGCAGATGTCCTTTAGGCGGTGGGCAGACCCTTTCCTACTGAACACAATGTTACAAACACACTGCTGCGAGACCGGACAAGCTCTCCCTGGTACACAGCTAACCCCTTCATCAAACATGGATGCTAAGAATACCAACCTCAAATCCTTTACAGTGTTAGAGAATTCAGACTCAAAAATGGTAACTAACTTAATACAATTCATGCACTTACATACTAAGGTAACACCAAGGTAAGCAAATATTTATAGTCATTTTCAACAGCTTCTTGTCCACTGTCCTATTATATCCATATTTAAAAACTTACAAAAAAGTTGTGCCCAAATTTCAGATTATCTATAAAATGAAATACTTTTATTAGTCTCAACTACTGTAGTAAACAAATAGATGTACATTTCAGGTTTTATACTGTATTTTGGGCTGATATGTAGTACAGTCGGCATTAATGATTAAAATAAACTGCTTTCTGTAGCAGAGCATGACAATATTTTAATTAAACGTAATCAGCTTTGATGTATTGCAATTTTTATTTGTTTCAACATATGAAGTGTTAATGCTGCTGTCTGTTTAATAGAATAATTATTTTCTCTGTATCCCATTTTCCACCTAAATGCAACAAAACTATGCCAAGTGTAATTATGAACATACTGTAATTACGTTCAAAGCCACTCACAATGTACCTCTCAAGCTCCCATCACAATAAGAACCCCACTGTTATCCAGCTGTGCATTACATTCACTTATAAACAAGTGATTTTAAAGAAGCATTCCAATTGACTGTCTTTTAAGCTTCTTAGTAGGTTTCTAATTCAGTCAGGCATTCAGGATTATAAAAGCAAGCATCCCTGATATTGTGTTTAGCATGATTATCCTGAGTTTTGTTATGTGATTGCTTCAAACTCATAGAATTATGCTAGATTACACAAATGCAATGTAGATACATCTACATGTAATAGTTTAATATGACTAGAAACCAGCATCATGCTGGATGTATTCTATTCTAAACGTGTCTCAATGTTGGCCATGGAGCCAGAGTATTACAAACACAGTGGTCAATATCAGTCACATTAATGAATGGCTAATTATTGATGTCCTCAAAATCCTTCAAAGTATTTAAGTATTACATCACCACTTAAGGCAGCAGTGAGGAGGTCATTGCCCATCACACAGATATCAAAGAAAGATTGTTCTTTAAACAGGCATGGAATGGAAAAAAATAAAAGTTTCTGGGGAACCAACTTTGCCTCAACAATATGCTTTAGCTCAGGGGTGGTCAAACTCAGGCCCGTGGTTCAAATGTGCCCCCCCCCCCCCCCCCCCACTATTCAGTCAATACCTGCAAGCTTATTTTGTTAATCTACTGATATAAATTCAGCAGTACATGCTCAAGCAAGAACAATCCATTGAATCATTTCAGAACAGTTAGTGGTTATTTCAGTCATTTATCATACTATATTGTATGACTTCTGTATAACTCATTTATATTTAAGATGTGTCCTTTGGACACCTGATTAGATTAACTTTACCTCATTTCTGTTCCTTATTTTTAAAGAATACTTGCTATCATGGAAGATACTGAAGACATCAAGGTGTCTTGTCATATCTTTCAGTTTATATTAATTTGCAGTACGAACCAGTTTGCTATTTTAAACAAGACTCTCTTTTGGTATTTTATTTGTAGTACATAACAGTCATTTTCTGTAATGTCAGTCATAGCCAAGTGTCAGTTATTCAGTTTTTTTCCTCCTTTTAGTTGGTATCAGCTGTCGTTTTTGAAATTGACTCTTCAATCATTTTTAACTGTGGATATTTTAATATTTTGACAGTATTATTTGCATTACTACATGTGATGTTAACCATTCGACTCTTGCCTTTCTTCATTCTCTCTCTCTCTCTCCTTTAATACTGTGCACTCACTCTTTACAGGTACAAAAAAAAAAAACTTGAAATGAAATTAATACCACAAAACATTGGGCTGTTAACTGCTTAAATAACTGTCTTTCTGAAAAAAAAAATACAGTATGACTTTAAATTAGTTACTTAATAATTAATAACCTTCATCCCAACAAAGCATCCTAAACTCTTGAGGTGTTTGGTATAAGCTAGAACCAATGGGAGGCACGAGACGCAGTCGACAATATCCAGTGCACGTGCCCTCTCGGGCCTTATTGCTTATATAGACACATAAATTCATGTTTATGTCTTTGGGATTATTAAATCATAAATGAACTGCAGATACTGTAATACAGATTTAAAGAGAGCTAATAAGTCCAAACTGTAATGATTGATCAATGTATGAATAGATTACTTAAACTAATTGCACAGGTACTGTACTTCACACAACCAGCTGATGTAACGACAGTAGAATCAACAGCATGCAGAAAGTAAACTCTAGGGGAATAGGCACACATATATTTATGAAAGCACAGAAAACAGTGGCTGGTGGGGTTCCATTTTTACACCCCAATTTAAAACAATTCGGAATTAAATCTAGGGTTCCACATCAGTCAGTTTGCATTTTATTCTGTTGCCTTGCCACTGGCTGTCCTTGCAACCTTAACCCCTGAGTACGGTAAATAAAGAAATGATCTCACAAATCCTACACCTGAATCTAAGCAGATCTGAAATCTTACCTTTAAAGATGCAGTTCATGACATTATTTCACAGTTTAAGTGGACAGACTCTACAGACCGTCAGATTCTGCTACACATCTTGTGATGAATCGTAATTGTTAAGTTTCTTTGCAACCGGACAAGCGTTTCTCTAGATTCTGTATATCTGCAAGTCCAACTCTACTACTGTATATCCATGTTACCAGGGATGATGATGATGATGATGATGATGATGATGATGATGATGATGATCATAATTTGTTTTTTCTCCTCACAAGAGTCCACCAACCCCACTTTTCCATCCCTTGTGATGTCACACCTCTGGCTATCCAGACCACATTCTATAAGGCCTATCTATTGTCACTAGGATTTTAAAGCACCCCACCAGCACTCCATCCCAGGCAGAACAGCACAGCTGGTGAACACACACAGGTATACTTTTTTAGCACATTAAGTCACAGCGCCAACCCAGACTGCGCACTTACTCCAAAAATGCAACTGGAGAAGGACATGCAGTTCATTAGCTCTTTTTTTGTTTGTTTGTTTTCCTAACAAGAGCGGATTTAAACATTTAGAATTCCTGTGTCATCTTATTATCCATCACAGATGGGACCATTCAGACAAGACTAGCGGAAGAGACAAGAGCTGAATTCTTATGAAAACTTCAAGTAAACATAATAGAATTGCCAAACACTGCTCATTAAAATGTAATTATGCATGCTGGCTACAGAAGTTAAACTATAAGACGCCAAATTCTGTCTGATTTGTGAGAGCTAAATATTTAATTGTATATTGTTAAATATTCATTAAAGGAGCTTATTTGCAGGGCTGGGATTCCAGTAAATAGTTTGCTTCAAAAGGCAGTGTACATGACAAACTGAATAAATGCCTTCATCACTATCACTCATGAAGGCACAAGCCATACCTTAGGTGTTATTAACTTTTAATACAGGTTTTACAATATAATTAAATAAAGAATTCCACTTTAAATTCTTTACAGTACCATTTTGAGAAGGCCATAAGATTTATGGATAAGAAATGTCTGGTACAGTTGTGTTTATTATAGAGGTATGGTGTATCCTATATCACCCGTCTGACACACCTTAATGCAGACAACACAGTACAGCTGTATGGCAAGCTGAATTATCATTTAGAGATATATCTAAATCATTTTTTGACAGCTCTAAATAACTTCCTGTTCATTTATCTCTAAATCATTTGGAGATATATTGAAACGAACAGGAAGCTATTTCAAGATATCTCAAAATTACTTCTTGTGAAACTGCTTTATGTTTTGAAAGTTATGTAGAGACATCTCTAAATGATTAATATATCTATATATATATATATATATATATATATATATATATATATATATATATATATATATATATATATATATGAAGTTATTTTTCAGATATCTTGAAATCATTTAAAGATACCTCTTTAAAATCCACATGGTTTCCATAGTATTTAAATATATCTGTAAATCAATTTGAGATATCTTTATATATCTCTAACTGATTTATAGGTATCTCTAATTGTTTTACAGATATCTTAAAAACTGCACAACTAAAGATATCTGTAATTCAATTTGAGATATCGCGAAATGATTTACAGATATCTTTAAATATTTCAAGATATCTTAAGATGAAAGTTGAGATCTCAAAATCATCATTTGGCTTGCCATACAGCTACTAAAAATGTGTGAAGGATCACATTAGTAATCACATTATCCACAGTTTTAGAGGCACAAGACAATACTGCA
Source organism: Polyodon spathula (assembly GCF_017654505.1). Classification (NCBI taxonomy): domain Eukaryota; kingdom Metazoa; phylum Chordata; class Actinopteri; order Acipenseriformes; family Polyodontidae; genus Polyodon; species Polyodon spathula. The sequence continues at coordinate 8,655,946 of NC_054554.1, forward strand.
ATTACCATTATTCCCAAAATTGTAATTAACAATGTAAACAGAGGGCACATGTATATAGCAAGAAGCATTGGTGTACAATATATATTCCTTGTTTCTATAATACATTATAATTCAAATAAACAGCACCATCTGAACAAAATGAAATAATGCATATAATATCATACTAGTCCATCAAATCTACATGCTTATATTTATTTTAGGGCAACTTTTAATGTAATCTACAGTTTTTAAGATCCCAGAGATGGCCCCGGGGAATTTAACTTTAATATGTATATATAATATATCTATATATATATATATATAATATATATATATTATATAGGGATCTATATATATATATATATATATATATATATATATATATATAGTAGTTGTACAATTAGGTCCACAATTTCTGGAAGACAAAACAATTAAAAAGGAGACATAGCCTCTTTGAAATTAATTAGCAGCCCATGCCTTATTGAGTAAGTCACAGCATTTAAGTGAAACTGATGAAATATTGGTAAGCAGCACAGACCACAGTATAAGTATGTGAAGAGGGTCAGAGGTTAATCCCTATTGATCTTTTGAGTCTGCATACAACACCGCTGGGAAAGGCCGGTTCTGTCGGCAATCAGCTAGCACAAATACATTATAAATCTTGCTGTCCACATCCACTGATCACTGTCGCTTACTCCCTCTGCTAAAGGCCATTAGGAAACGAGAGCAAGTCCACTGGCAATCGTCCACAGCATGAATGTCTAACTAACACAGAGAAGGTACAGCAAATTGAGGGAACGTGGAGCCGAGCAAAATTTAAACGGAAGTGGTCATCAAATAAGTAGGCAGGAATGGTAAAGGATCAGGTTTTCTCAGTAATACCCATTACTTGAATCTTTAATTTAAAAAAAATAACATTTTTAGAAGACCAAGGTTAAATTATGCACAAGTGAACCCTCCTCTTGACTGTTTCTAGACAGGGTTTAAAGAAAAAAATCCAGTAAAAAAATTAATAAATAAATAAATCTTTATTAAGTTCTACAAAGAGGTTTACCCTTTGCTTAAAAAACATTTCTGTTGAATTAGTTGTATAAATGTTCTTTTTAATTTTATGTTACCACAGTTGAAATTGGCTGTAGTCTGCATGTAATAATTTAAAATAGTAAGCCCTCTAAAGAAACTGAATTACCAAGGATACACTCTTTTACTCCAAAGTGTTAATGATAAAAACCTAGTTCACATTTTTAATTGATAAATCACCACCAACAGCAGTTTATTAAAATTAGATTACCAGTTCAGAAGTAAGCAGCTTCTCAATGTAGAAGATAGAAAAAAAAGACACTACGCCCTTCAGTGGAGGTACGATGTTCTTGTTTAAACAAGATGGTCATTTTGATCAGTGCTCTTTGTTTCAAAAAATGCTCTGCATGGGTCACTGTTTCAAAAACAGCTTGAATGGATTATATGACAAGTGACAAAAGATAAAACAAATATGAAGATGTATTACAAGTATTATTATTGTTGTTTCTGCTACTCTATCAAAATATACATTTAGTGGATATTTACTTATCAAAACTGTGGCCAACCCAAATCAGTTTTGCTCGTAATAGAACAGAATCATAAGAGAATCCCAAGCCACTAGACTAAGGCTGCATTCAGTTACAGTCGAACAGCCAGGTATAAACAAGGTACAGGACACATTTTCTGTGTGAATGAACAGCAGAAAAAAAGATCCATCCCCTCTCCCAAACACAGAGAATAGTTCATCAATTCTAAATGATCAGCTAATTGATTTTATATTAGATGATTAGCACAATTTGATCAGATGATATTCCATCAAAATAATTCTCACACTACATAAGGCTACTGTAGTGGTAATGTCTCAGCAAATATCTTGATAACATTTCCCTTGTTAAGAGGAAGGAACAATGTTTATATCTTTATATATGTAACCTCAATTTACGTGACTAACATAAAGGCCAAGGGCTTTGGATTTACATTTGGCGTCTGTTATAAAAGCATTAAACAGTAGTAGGAAGAGCTCAGTTGAGATGACAGTAAAATTGTCCAAAAGAAGTTAACTAATTTTGGACAATTAAATGAAGATCTCGTGCTCATTCAATCTCAGATCATCTTTTAGAGTGCGGTTTACTAGAAAGTTTTTTTTATTTTTCTCAGAAAATATTTTCATCATTTATTTTATACAAAATTCCCAATATAGAACTGAAGTGAAATGATTTTGCAAATTCATTTTATTTTTCCCCTCTCTGTCTTTACCCCCTCATTCTCCCTCCCTCTTTTTAATCCTATCATGCGGGCAATAAATGTATGCACCATGAACACATTTAATTTTCCCAGTTAGTTTTCAGTGAGCCCAGAGGTGAGGTTTAATAAGGATCAATGGCTCTTTATCTAGGACAGGACCCACTTCACAGCATGCAAATTAAACACCAACACTTAAAAAAAAGAAGGAAAAAAAAAAGAAATAGATTTAATTAAAAAATGTAGAACCACGGGCTCTGGAAATTCAATTAAAGGATTTATGCAAAGGTTCGCTAGCTTTGTGTGTTGCAGTTACTGCTTATATAATGAGCTTTTCATATTAAAAATCAATAGGTAATCTGGAATAGAAGATCGCCCCCTTCTATACATTTTTTAAATCAATTTGAAAAATAGTCCATCAGCCTTGATGTCACAACACTCAGAGCTCGTAAAGTACGCTCTGTTCTGATTCAAAAGTTCGATGGCTTCTGTTCTGCTGCAGTCACAGGGAAAAATTATTGGCTGCGGACAGGATGGAAAAACAGGGGAGGGGGGTGACAGGCACAGAAAAAAATCCTTAGAGCGCAAAGCTGCTTTTAATCAGCGAAAGGACAAACTTAAAAAAAAAAAAAAAAAAAAAGGAAACAAACATGTGAATATGTGACATTGTTTATCACTAACTTTAAACACTCAATCAGAAACTCTGAGGTAAAACTACAAAGACAAGCAGACAACCAACTAATACATCAGTGTAATTTAATGTGGAAGAAATAAGTTCAGTCTCTAATAGAGAGGAGCGAATGGCCTTCTGATAAATTCGTTTCCATTCAGTTATAACTACAAGGTTTTTAGCTTTATTGTTTTTACTGGCCAACACAACACAAAACATGGTTTATCTGAATAATCAATCCACTGTTCCAACATTACCTTTTCAAAATGTTGATTTTGCTTCCTGCTGAACTTAATGGTGTTATTCTAGTTAATAGAATTAGTGTTACTTATTAGTTAAAAGAAGAAAAAAATACACTTGTTGGGACCAAGTCGCTTCCAGTCTGGCAAAGTGGGTATAAACAACTGAAATCTTCCTTCAGAGCAGATTTACAACCTATTTGTGTGTCTTAGAAAATTTAGATTTTTTTTTTTTTTAATGGTAACATCAGCGATTAGTTTTTCTACTTAAACCATGAAAGAGCTTTGTTGCTTTAGCTCATAGTTTCTATTAAGTGTAACGTTACTAAAGTACCTATCACCATAACCAAGTCTCATTTAATTTTTCTTAAATCTTTGTACACATTCAAGAGCTATTTAGCTGCATTCGTCTGGAACCAGAGCACAGAAGCAAAAGACATGGGTTTTAAAGCAATCCTTTCATCTTACATTCACAAGATACTTTAAACAGTGGCTCTCCACTATTAGAAACGGAACTCATTTCTATGGAATCATCTGTCCGAGGGGCAACAGCTCCACACAATTAGTTCTCCCATGCTGACTTCATTCATACAGGATTTAATGTGAACACAGGTGTTTGTGCATTAACTTGGAAACATTTTTCAGCCAAAAAAAAAAAAGAAAAGCTTATCAGGTAAATGGTACTTACTGTTGCTTCATAAACTGATAGCTAATGAGTATCACTTTATGTATTTATTTATTTTTCCTGTCCCTTAATTAAACCTACAGTATATGAAACATGTACGAAGGTGCTTTGAAATGATTTAAGGTGTTCAGTTGTAACTTTATTCCTCTCACATTTTTTTGTTCCTATACTGTTAAAAAAAAGCCCTTAAAAATGAAAACTATGAGACATAAGAGGTGTTATCTTGTGCAGTTTTGGCGAGAGGACTGCTCAAACTCTTTGAAGTTATGTCTGTTACACACCCTCCACAAACAGTATAACGTTATCAGAAGTAATTTGTTATGTGCAGCAGTGTTCTTTTTGTTTGTACTGGTAATTTTAAACTTATATTTTTTTACAGTGTAGTAAAAAATATTTTACAGTGTAGTAGAGTCACCATATACATACCGTAGGGGGCAGAACTACTCACATCATAAAAGGTGCAATAGTAAAAAACAAAAAAGTAATTTAAAGCAAATATCTCTAAAACAATATGAACTTGCAGAGTGCAATGTGTTCAATCAGAGACAGCAAATGGGGACAGGTTCTCAAGCACAGCCAGATTTGCTCAATATCTTATGTTCCTCAGAATTACAGTATGTTCAACCTTGGGAAAAGACAACCAATGAAATTGAGCTTTCAGGTCATCATGTTACAACCAAACCCTTTTTGTTCATTTAATAAGCTGATTTCCCTCTATAAAATGCATGTGGCCTTTTTTTTTTTAACTGCCTTTGAGGCATTTAACGTAAAAGAAATAGACAACTGTGAATGTCCATAATAGGTGGATTATCGTAACATCTCAGCATTGATAAGTACATTACATTTCAACATTACACATTTCTTGGTGTACCGGTGTTACTAAAACATAGATACATTTGGTAAACATAAGCTAAATGCCTAAGATGTCAAGTTTACCCTGAGTGAGTTGCCTTGCCTTTCTGCTTTCTTATTGTTTTATTTATTAATGCTTAGAATGTTTCTATTATTTAAAGCATACTGCCAGCTTCCCTTTCAATGCTGCAAAAGTAAATAATAATAGAGCCCCTATGGTCATTAATTATGATCTCTGCGAGCTATGGGTATTACAGTGCTTAAAAATCAAGAGCAGTCCTTTTTTAATTGCAGTAGTTGGCATGAAACTAATATGGAGCATGGATACTAAAAACACATTGGTATTATCAATGAAGAGCAGGGTTACCCTCTATGAAATGCTGTTTAGTTCCTCCTGTGGGGAAGCTGGATTTACATGTTCAGTTACATGTCTGACTTACAAAAAAGTTATTAACAAATTACCAATAAAAAATTATGTAAAGATGTTCTGATTGTCTTCACATAGACAATTATGTATATATGCAAATTATTTTTAATTAACCTGTAAAATGGGTACAACCCAAATATAATTCTTCAGCTGGAAACATTTTCAGCTTTAAACATGTGAAGGAATAGCATCCAAATGTAAGAGGCACCCTGAGGTCCGGGCATGTGATGATATTATAAAGTTACCACTGAGAAAAGAAAGCTAACCCCAGAGTTCTACTCCGAACCACATAATGTTAAGAATCTTCCCTATAGCTACTGCAGCTTAGCAGCCTCAGTCTCAAAGACGACTTGTTCTCAACCCTTTCAAACTTCACATCCACAACATGCTCTTAAAAACCGGAAGGAAACCATTAGGAGATCAAACCTAGAGAAGTCTGTTGCCCAGACAGCCGGATATTAATGAAAATGGACCCTAATGGTGAGCAGCATTTAGGGTCTTCTTTATCTAGAGCCTAGCTGCAGCTGTCCCTTAACAGTACTGTGAGGCGTGTGAGTAAAAATGGATTTTCCAGACAGCGATTTACGTGTAAAAAAAATAAAAAATGTATTTAATATTACACGGAAAAGAAAAAAAAAACAATAAAGAAGGATGTGAGGGAGGGAGTGCTGGAGTAATCAAAAATAAAGGAACGGAAGCCTCTTAATCCTCTTCGTGATCTGCTCAATCCAAAATGAAACAAAAAGGAATAAAAACAGAAAAGAGCAAAGTTAGTAAGGCCTCCGTCCGTAATTAAAAGTAAATAACACAGTCCAACCCCGCACGTACTTCCCTCCAGCCTTTTTTTCCCCGCCTCTATTCCTCAGGACCAACCCCGAACACAGCAGCACGTTCCCTTTAGTATGCAAACCCCGACCCGGTAGTCAGTGGATCACCAATCCCAGACTGACAGGTATCCTTAACTTCACTTGACTCCAGTGGCTGGAATTTACATACTCGTACTTCCGCCCCTCACCAAGGTGCCGCCCCTCAAAAAGATGACTTTTGTCATGGTCACAAGACCTTGGTAAGGGAAGTCCCAAGTTGGTTTGATGCCTTCTACTGTTGGGAGGCTGAATTGCAGACCAAAACCCCTTTGACTCATCACATATTCCACCCCTCCGAGTGGAGCCGAAGGAACACTCGGAAACCTCTAACCCCTCCTTTTACCCTCCCTCCTGGGGAAAAAAAAATCAGCGTTTTGATGTAACTTACCCGCACGATGCCTTATTTGAAAGGCGAAGGGTTGGAGCGCCAGGTACCACCACGTAATCCTAGCGTTTGAATCCTTCATTGTGTCTAACCACTTTTAAGGGGCGTGATCTGTGATGAGTACAAAGGGTCGTCCCAGAAGATAGTATTTTAAGGACTCCACTGCCCATTTTACTGCCAGGCATTCTTTCTCAACCACAGAGTACCTTTGTTCTCTCAGCAGTAACTTCTGACTAATATATAGTATCGGGTGTTCTATACCATTTTTTTCCTGGGACAGAACCGCCCCCAGACCAGTCTGCGATGCATCGGTCTGAAGGATGAACTCTCGACTGAAATCCGGGCTTACTAATGCTGGGGCCTGACTGAAGTTAGTTTTAATAGACTTAAAAGCCGGCTGACACTCTGCACTCCACTTAATTTTATTTGGAGCGTTCTTTTTAGTGAGATCAGTGAGAGGGGTGGCTATAGTGGAAAAGTGTGGAATAAAGCGGCGGTAATAACCAGCCAATCCCAACAGTGATCTCACCTGGGTTTTTGTGGTAGGTACCGGTGAATCCAACAAAGCCTGGACTTTTGAAACCAACGGTTTCACTCTACCCTTACCCATTATGAAACCTAAATATTTTGTTTCTTCTTTTCCAATAGCGTACTTTGCCATGTTCGCTGTGAGCCCCGCCTTCCTCAGAGACTGTAGGACGGCTTTTAATCTACTCAAACGTTCTTTCCAGGAAGAACTGTATATGACTACATTATCGATATATGCAGCTGCATACTCTCGATGAGGTTGTAATACCCTGTCCATCAGTCTCTGGAAAGTTGCGGGAGCTCCATGAAGTCCGAACGGCATAGTACAAAATTGAAAAAGACCATCTGGGGTTGAGAATGCCGTTTTCTCACGAGAGGCTTTTGCTAATGGAATTTGCCAGTATCCTTTCGTCAGATCCAAAGTTGAAATAAACCGAGCTCGCCCCAGCCTGTCTAAGAGTTCATCTACCCGAGGCATGGGATATGCATCAAACTTAGAGATAGCATTCACCCTCCTAAAGTCTATACATAACCGTAGTGACCCATCTGGTTTGTCTATTGGTACAATTGGGCTACACCACTCACTTCGGGAAGGTTCAATTATCCCAAGTTTCAACATACACTCCACCTCCCTCCGGACAGAATCTCTCCGACTTTCTGGAATGCGATACGGTCTCTGTCTAACTCTCAGACCTGGCGGAGTGATAACAGCGTGTTCAATCAAATGCGTTCTTCCGGGCACGTTAGAAAACACATCACCAAACATTTTGATTAAATTGCTTACCTCTTTGCGTTGATCAGGAGTTAATTGTTCCCCCATCGGAACCCCAGCTGCTGATACTGGCTCAATTGAGGGTCCATAGTCCTCTCCCTCCTGTTCGGGAGATATAAAATGGACCTCCCGTTCTTTCCACGGTTTGAGGAGATTAACATGATAAATTTGATTTTCCTTCCGACGCCCAGGCTGTCGGATCTCATAATTAACTTTTCCAATTGCTCGAATGACCTCAAAGGGACCCTGCCATTTAGCAAACAACTTAGATTCTGATGAGGGAAGCAACAACAACACTTTGTCTCCAGGTCGAAAGTTCCTAATTCTTGCATTTTTATTGTAGCTTTGCTGCTGCTTCTGCTGTGCCACTTTGAGATTGTCATGTGCCAATCGACCGACTAATTCTAAGCGATCGCGTAGCTGTAATACATATTTCACTATATTTTTAGAGTCTTTTGACTGTTCTTCCCAGCCTTCTCTTATGAGATCCAAGATACCCCGCGGCTGCCGACCGTACAAGAGCTCAAACGGAGAGAACCCCGTTGAGGATTGTGGTACCTCACGAACTGCAAAGAGCAAGTAGGGAAGCAGTTTAGCCCAATTACGTTTCTCCTGATCTACAAAGCGGCGCAACATACTTTTTAAAGTCTGATTAAATCGTTCAACAAGCCCATCCGTTTGAGGATGAAAAACTGAGGTTCGAATTGAACGGATTTTCAATAATTTGTATAATTGCTGAATACAGCCAGACATAAAATTAGTGCCCTGATCAGTGAGAATTTCTTTCGGGATTCCCACCCTAGAAAATATTTTAACCAATTCATTTGCTACTACTTCTGCACTCATAGAGCGTAAGGGAACAGCTTCTGGATATCGTGTTGCGTAGTCCACTATTACCAAAATATACTGATATCCTGACTCTGCTCCCTCCAGAGGGCCTACTAAATCTACACCAATCCTCTCAAACGGTACTCCAATAATTGGCAGTGAGACCAGAGGTGCGGGGCGAACTAACTTAGGGGCAGCTAATTGACATTCCGGACACTCAGATACATACTTCCGCACAAGACCATAAACCCCAGGCCAAAAAAACCGGGCCAGAATTCGTTCCTGAGTCTTTTCAGTTCCTAAATGACCTGAAAATGGAATGTCATGCGCCAATCTCATGACTTCTGACTGAAAAGGCCTAGGAACCAATAACTGTTTTACGAGCTGTCCCGTCCCAGGAGCCCGGGTTATTCTATATAATAAGTGCCCAGATACAGAAAAATGCGGAAATACCACTGGTTGTCCTTCCTGCATATCCTTCCCCTCAACATATCTAACCTGTTTCCAAGCATACTGTAACGTGGGATCATTTTGTTGTTCATAGCCCAGGTCAATATCTCGGTCCCAATGATTAGGTACGCTGAGAGGAGTGTCTTTTATTATGTGACCTTCCACATCAGTAACCTCGCAGCCCCGGTCACACTGAACACCTACTCCTTTACCCTGCCGTTTACAAGATTGGTTTACCTTTGAGTCAGACCCCTCCCCTTGTCGTCTCAGAGTTCCCTCATATTTTTCCAACCTGCGCTCCCTCTTTGTTTTTCTCGGGCGGATTTTAGGGTTAAACAGGTCGGATTGTAACGGGAAAATCTCGCCAATTGTTTTCTCCTGTTGCTTAGATTGTCCCCTGGTAGAAACTAAGACCATTTCCCGACCTAAAATATGATCAAAAAACAGCCAGTCTCTTCCCAGGAGAACAGGGTATGGTAAAAATTGCGCTACATCCACTTTAACGTAAGCTGAGTAACCATCAACAGTAAGTCTAACTTTAGTGGTGGGATAAACCCGAGTTTCTCCATGGATACATGAGATAGCCACTTTACCCTGTGGCTCCCAGGTTACCGCCTCCAAAAGAGCTTGTCTAATCAATGTTTGTGCACACCCAGAGTCCGCAAATGCATTAGTACTCTTATCCCCGACCTGTACTCTTAATTGATAAGGGCCCTCCCGACATTCCCCAGTGTTCTTACCTGTTACTGCCGACCAGGATCTTCTTGCCAGGTCTACCTCCATCATCGGACAGTCCCTGGCTATATGTCCGGGCTCATTGCATCGGTAACAAACTGGGGTAGAAGGCACCAACGGAGTTTGCTTGTCCTGTGAGTCAGTGACCGACAGGTTAGGGGGTTTTTCTCTCGCCCAAGATGGGGCTAACCTCGCCCTCCATGGTCTGAAGGTCTGGTTACCTCCTCTGGGCTTCACTGATGGGTTGGTCCTGGTTAGTTTAGGCGCAGGAGTGGGGTCAGAGGCGGCGCCTTCGTTCGCATCCTCATACACCTCTGCCAGGATGATGGCCTTCGAGAGTGGTAGGTTGATTCCTTTTAATCCACTCCCGGTTTCCTGGCGGTAGTATGGATGTGAACTGCTCTATGGCGATCTTCTGCACCAGTTCTTGGGGTGTGTGTTCTTCCGGCTGCAGCCACCGGGTGCACTGATCCAGGAGATACTGTCCCGCAACTCAGGGCCGCACCCCCTTGGACAGCTGGTATTCCCGGAAACGGCGCCAGTATGTTTCTTCCGTGATCCCGAGGCGTGAGAGAATGGCTTCTTTTATTTTTGTATAATCCGCAGCCTCCGAGGCCATTAATGCTCTGTACGCTGCTTGCGCTTCTCCTGTCAAACAGGGTCCCAGTGTTCCTTGGGCCACCTTGCTGCTTCTGCCACTCTCTCAAAGGTGACCAAGAACGCCTCAGGATCATCTTCTGGAGTCATCTTCTGTAACTTTAGTTGTGAGGAAAACATCCGGGCAACCGCTGTTTCCGCTGCTGGTGTCGAGATTTTCTCTACCAGCTGACCAAAGAATTGGGCGAGCTGTTCTTGGCACCGCGCTTCCCTCTCCTCTCGCTTCTCCTCCTGCTCCCTAAACATCGCCAAGACTGTAGCTGGATCCCTATCCCACTCTGACACCACGTGTCAGGCGTGAGTAAAAATTGATTTTCCAGACAGCAATTTACGTGTAAAAAAAATAATTTTATTTAATATTACACGGAAAAGAAAAAAAAAACAATAAAGAAGGATGTGAGGGAGGGAGTGCTGGAGTAATCAAAAATAAAGGAACGGAAGCCTCTTAATCCTCTTCGTGATCTGCTCAATCCAAAATGAAACAAAAAGGAATAAAAACAGAAAAGAGCAAAGTTAGTAAGGCCTCCGTCCGTAATTAAAAGTAAATAACACAGTCCAACCCCGCACGTACTTCCCTCCAGCCTTTTCTTCCCCGCCTCTATTCCTCAGGACCAGCCCCGAACACAGTAGCACGTTCCCTTTAGTATGCAAACCCCGATCCGGTAGTCAGTGGATCTCCAATCCCAGACTGACAGGTATCCTTAACTTCACTTGACTTCAGTGGCTGGAATTTACATACTTGTACTTCCGCCCCTCACCAAGGTGCTGCCCCTCATAAAGATGACTTTTGTCATGGTCACAAGACCTTGGTAAGGGAAGTCCCGAGTTGGTTTGATGCCTTCTACTGTTGGGAGGCTGAATTGCAGACCGAAACCCCTTTGACTCATCACAAGTACCAAAGTCAGTGTAGTTAAAACGAACATTAAAAGGAACGTAGAAGAATTCAATAAACTATAAGAACAATGAGAAACAAGCTTTTGGTCAGTATAGAGACAGGAGCCTATAATTTTTATTTCGTTCCAACTTCTTTTCTGGGGGGTTCCATTGTGGTTTTTTTTTGTTTGTTTGTTTTTATGAAATGGTATCTACATAGACAATAATCCCTATAACAGGATTGTACTGGGACACACATATCAATACAAGTAAATGGAATTGTTGGCTTTTAAAGCTGCATCCACACTGGACAGTGATGCAAGCGAAGTCGTCGAATATCAATCCACACCAGGGTTATCCAATTAAAAAACGGGCCTTGTTTTGATAAAAGGTTTCCACCCAGACCTCCGGCATCTCCAAGGTAAAATAAAGGCTGGACTTGTAAAATCTATAGATCAGATTTATTGAACATTCCTATATATCTAACAGTTTTATTGTTGTCATTATTATTAGTAGTAATTCTACAGTTGTAGTCTTAGTTTTTGTTTTGTTTTTTTACTTGGCACCAGTAGTCGTAGTAGTAGTCTGATTTGAAGCCTGGCACATCTCCAGCTGTCAGAATACTTTATAAATATGGCTCATAATTTTCAAAACTCTGTATGAGCTTGGTAATGTTGGAATGTGTCACATAGAATACAAATGTGTTGCTGGCTTTGTCTTATAACACCGTGTAACAAATTTTTTTTTTTTTTTTTTTGTTCCTGGGTAGTAAGTGTTATTTCCTAATTGCTTATGCCTCAAAAGTATAGAAAATGGCTATTATTCCCCACACACTTTGCTTTTGTGACCAGGACAGTGATATTTCAAAATATCACTATTTCCAATGGGAAAACGGGCAAATGTGTATCTTTTCATTCATATAAAGTCAGAAAAAACAACATATGAATCCAAATTAACATGTATTTATACTAAAGTAATACAAAAATGACTACAAAAGATTTAGAAGTGAGTAGTTTTGAGATTTACGATTATACTGTATTACTTTAGTATAAATACATGTTAATTTGGATTCATATGTTGTTTTTTTCTGACTTTATGTGAACAAAAAGACACACATTTGCCCGTTTTCCCATTGGAAATAGTGATAGTGAAATAGTGAATTTTGAAATATCACTGTCCTCATCACAAAAGCAAAGTTTGTGGGGAATAATAGCCATTTTCTATACTTTTGAGGCATAAGCAATTAGGAAATAACACTTACTACCCAGGAACAAAAATTGTGTTACATAGTGTAATGTATAGAATATTAGACCTTGATAATAAAAGTTTGTCTGGGGAAAACACATCTTATTCGTTATTATATATATTATTAGAAAGTAGATAAGGATTATATCTATGCAGAGGTATCCATCACCATACTTTTTTCATATTTAAACAGAAATTAACAGGGATACAAATATATGCATTTTTTTATTTAAAAATATGTAATTTATGAAGAGATTTAAACATATGTTTTCTGTGTATTTCTTAATGTTCTCTCTCTTTAGAAATAGCTGAGACATTTTAAACAAAACATTAATAAAAGTTTAGTGAAATAAATACAATTTCCAGCATTTAATAAACAGTTTAGCCTAATGGTTAGAGTAAGAACTGGGAATTGTGAGGTCCTGGTTTTACATCCCAGCTTTGCAACAAATATTTGGTGATACTTAGAAGCAAAAGAACAGTTCAAAGCAAGGTACAACGTTCTTGTTGGTTAGGTTATGGTTTGGCGGTAAGCTGAAACTCAAAGTTCTATTCAAAGCTTCTATAAATACACACATGTCTAATACACGCAAGCTTAGAAGTGGAATGGGAGTCTGAGGCCTTTCTCCACCACCTGCTGATCTGCAATTCTAAAGAGAAACCATTAAACACATTCCCATTCAAAATACATATCTAATGTTACCACGGAAATAGATATATATATATATATATATATATATATATATATATATATATATATATATATATATATATATATATGTATATGTACTGTAGGAACTTGAATAAAAAAGATCTAGGTAATATAGAAGTTCATCATACAAGTATGAAGTGTAACCAAACTAGACAATTTCCAAACAAGCAATTTTATCTCAGCACTGCACAGCAGAGAAATAGATTCACAATGTGTATATCCAAGCAAACAATAGCAAGAACTCTGATTCAACAAGGATCAGACCAATAATAGAAGAATGTAAGGAAACATTTTTTATAAACAAGAATTAAAAAAAAAAAAAAAAAAAAAAAAGAAGACGACAACAAATGGTCTAATATACTGGCACAAATGTGAATTTGCATTCAGTGGAAGAAACGTGGTGGGGAGTATATAGTGTTGACAGCATAATAAAATCCCTGACACCAAAGCTGCCTTTAATACTTGTTTGCAATAATGCACTTCAAAATTAAAGTCTTCTTTACCAGTGTAATCGTATGTACTTTTTTTCATAAGGGTTTGTTTTCATTCTAGTCTATATACTGTAATGAGAACCAATTCAACTATACTTTCCAAATATGAAGCATCTAATTATTTATTTTGAGCCACTTGGCTTTATGTGAACCCTCTTTATAGAACCTAAGCAAAATAAGGTTTCTAGAGAAAGCTTCCGTATAGAACCACGCTTCCAGGAACCCTCTTTAAAATGATCTGGTAGTATTTTCTCATCTTTGCACCACTAAGTAACAACCATAGTGAGTTACTAAAACCAACAAGTGCCAGCAGGCTAAGCATTCACCCTCATGCTAATTTGTCCTAAACTCAAGACTTATTACAGAAATTATCCACCAGTAATACGTTACCCGATAACGTTATCTGATAACCTGCAGATGGAAAATGAGATTCCCTCATCCTATTCAGAACATGTATTATAGGTCTGGTTTAATAAAATAGGACAAGGCTTAGGGTACTATTTAGAGTTTGACTCTTTAAAAAAAGTAGAAGTACAAAGCATTGCTAAAGACTTATATAACTAGTATCTGTAGTGGTACAGTGGTTTGTATTAAGACGCCCCCACACCTTTCCAGGTCTAATCACCAATTATGACTCTATTAGCCCAGCTTGGCAGCTCATTTGCTCCTGAGGCAGCTAAGAGGACTCAGATCTGGACCTCTAGTCTTTGGCTTTCTGCTTCAGTGAGTGCACAGCGGAGAGGCTGTCATCTGCAGACACTGAGCAGTGGCAAGGGTGCCTTGTTCCTTCAGATAACAACACCTGACCTTACAACCGTTTACTGAGAAAATACTTGTTTAATGGCAGCCCTTGTGAAGCTTCTTCTGCTCGTGTAAAACGGAGGGGAAATTAAGAGGCAGTGGGATAAATCTGTGGCAGACTCACTAGACACTTCATTAAATCGCAGTGGCTTCCTCTTGTAGGGCACTAATAGAAACAGAGCCCTTATTAGCTGGTTTGCAAAGATCAATCATGTACTAAGAGACGGGCTTCAGTTTCCCAGCTTCTAGAAGACACAGGTTATGGGGGGGGGGGAACGTATTTAAGTCCCGTCAGGAAAGCTCTGAATGGCCTCTCAGCAAGTTACTTCAATTACCTTGCCAGCAACTAACTCAAGTGCCAATGCTCAGAGGAACTTGTTAAAGTCTCTCTTTTCAAGAAACTGCCTGCTAATATACGACTATCGAGCCTTGGTCAAAAGTTCATAATGTGCATATGTAAAAAGGTAGCCGACTGCCTGAGGGTTGAAACCAGAGGAAAATAATTGAGACAAAATGCTGAAAATGCTCTGCCGAGGCCCTTCACTAGAAGCCCTCCGGGACCTGGCTGAATGGAGCTGCTGGGCCCCAGAAGGCCTTTAACAGCCTCTTATTTATTTATTTTCTCTCTCCTCATACACCGATATAAGACAAGGCAAGATTCCTTCTCACAGGAGTCACCAAACGTCAAATCAAAACTGTTTATCTATCTAAATGTTTGTCTAAAAGCTTACACTACTGTCAAAAGTCTACATTTTAGAGCCTCACTCTACATTTTCTTAAAGGATTTCATAACATTATTTATTTAAAATGTTTACCTAGCAAAAAAAAATCGAATGATAATACAGTACTACAAAAACAGATAATCAAATGCGCTTCAAATTTACAAACTTTCGTCTGCATCTCTTTTTTTAAAACCAGAAAGAGGTCAAATCACATTTCCTTGAGTATAAGAGAAATGTCCAGCAGACAAACATTTCAATACCTGAAAAAGACACTTTGCTGTAGCATGTCTGCTTGACTAATACCCATGACATGCTTTTTATGTACTGCACTATATATAAATTGATATATCATCATTTGACTTTGAAGCATGCTAGGGTAAATATATATCAATTACTAGTCTAATAACAAAATATAAAACAACAATATTAAAACCAGTATAACTGGCCATCAGGATGATTTTAAAAATGAAACACATGTCAGCCAGATGAATTACCATTTGTTTAAACTGAATGTCAAATGTACTTTTATTATTATCTATTAGTTTATTTATTTGACATGCTACGAATGAGTATAAAGCAAAATAATGTAGTCCATACAGCAGACCTTAACCCAGGCTTAATAGTTTTGTGCTCTTCTCCTCTCTACATTATGCTTATACTTGCAGCCTAATGTAATCTCCATGGATCCTACTAGCTGTGTACAAGCAATTAAAACGATACAATATTCACACCACTGTAACCAAGAAATGAAATAATATCACTGTTTTATTAAGTGTCTTAATGTCAGGAGCTGCAGCAGGACAGGAATTTATAAAGGAGGTGCACTTATTAGGTTTTATTACCATCCAGCTTCAAACAAGAGCTTCAGTTGAGCTTTAGGGACTCTGTGTGGAACCTTGACTAATATCTACACCAATGTAATTGGCAAATAGCAGAGTCAACACATTGAAACTGCTTCTTATAATTAATTAAGAACATCTACTTTTTAAAAATAAAGCATCTCTTTTTTTTCATTAAGATGATGGAACTTTTAAATTGCATCGTGTTTTCCTGGTAGAATATGTTTTAAACACAATGCTCCCCCTTTGTAATGCTGTAACCAGGAGCCATAGCTCAGAGGACCAGCTACTTATGTTCCATTTCATAGCAACAAGCATGCAAGTGCTAGTGGAAAGAGCAGTATCACACAGACAGGCGCCCACGTTTATATAAGATAATTGTTTACTATGGTAGGTTCAATTTTACTATCACAACTTTGTATGCTGTTGTCTCATAATGCATATGAACGTCTTCGCCCCCACATCTTGCATTTGCACTCTTCAGCTGCGGGGGTGCTTTACTACATAAGTGCATGTGCTATTAAATAAAACCAAATGAGTAACTTACTGTGCATATACTGTACCCATGTATGAGCCATTGTGCCTATCTGTGTGAGTGTATGGTACAATGTAGCATGTATCAGTGCAAGTACACGTTAACATAAATTATCTACTGTAAACTTTTTAGCAAGTAATATGCATAACAGTGAAAAACACATTAGCAAAATATTTGACAATAGGGCACACTGGCACAATCATATCCGATATTGTTTTAAAAAAATATATTATTATTATTATTATTATTATTATTATTATTATTATTATTATTATTATTATTATTATTATTATTATTATTAATGTATCTGTACCTTTCTATGTTTTATTGGCTGGTAAGAGCAAAGCACTGATTGCCAAAAAGACACATTTGCTGTATTCCAAAACATTGTTATCGTACGTTAAGTCACATAGCTCATGAGATAGAAATGCTTTCAGGTCCACACACAGGATTTCCTACTGGAAAAAGGTTTCATGCTACCCACGTATTTTGTCAAATTTGTACCACTGTGCTCTACAAACAGTTTTTCACTAAATGTTAAGACAATGACTTTTGGAGACCAACAGCAAAAAAACTGATGTAGTTATGAAATGATTTATTAATGTTACTTTAGATTATCTCTCTGAATACACAGAACACTGGATAAGCCCTTACTTAAGCTTCAAGCCGCAATATATAGTAGTTATTTTAATGTACATTTGCTATTTTTAAATTTTACGATTCTTTTTTGATGTTTGTCATGCGAAGGCTTCAAAGGGCTTGGTCTCCCGCCACAACAAGGCCATTCTGAAATGGAGGGAAGAATTCACACAATTAGCTAAGAAAGCTGGAACCTAATACTTTCTTTTGATGTTTTTTGTTTTCCAGGAAATGTTTAACCTGTGGTTTTGGTGAGAATGATTGTACAACACGAAAATGTTCCTCTACTCTGACCAATTTATGAAATACAGATGAGAAAACACCGTAAACGAGATGAAAGAGCGATTGAGGCTTTCGTTTCAACTGATCTAATTGTGTCACCTCATACTTTCCTCCTTTACTCTTTTTCTGAAAGACCTCACTGTCCTTCTGTGAAAATAATTTTTACCCTTATAAGTCAGCACAATGAAGGACTTTGACAACCTACCAATCTGCATTCAATAATAAAAAAAAAATGTAGCAAAAAGACTGTTCACCTTTTAATGGTTGATCAGAACAAAAATGCCCAAGTCCCATTGACTGCATGTAGACTGTTTGATCAAAAATACACCAGAAATAATACAAGTGGACAATTTATTGGACACTGCGAAACAAGGACAGTCCAGGAATATGTTACATTATCAAGTTAAATGCTGCAATAGAATATGTGTTGTTCATCTAAATTACAAAAGGGACATGGTAACGTTGAAGCTTGTTGATTTAAAAACAGGACATAGATACACATATTAGTTTACTGGTCTGCTGTTCTGAGTGGGGTTATCTTTCCAATACTAAGTGATTAGTCTGCCATTTTGAGCGGAGTTACCTTACATAGCCCTGTATATAGATCTGCAGTGCTGAAAGGTTTAAAGGGGTTTTAGAATATAAAGCCTTTAAGTCAGCCATCTGGCTTCCAAACCATTATGGCGATGTTTGGCACAAAAAAATAAATAAGTAAATTAAATAAGCAAGAAATAAAAACATAAAAAAAGAAAGATGTATAAATTGAGGTGCAGCAGCCACTGAAAATGAACTGGTTTGAAGGTAAACAGTGGAAATAGCGGGCAGAGTCCTTGAACAAGGTTTAGCTTTGATATACTGTATTTTACTTGGAGTCCCCCCACCTATTTATGGCTGAGCACTTTAAAAAGGCCGAACACTCTTCTACTTAGATGGTACTCCAAGTTTACACTCTCAATTTTTTGTGTGAAGTCTCAAGAGATTTTTTTTTTTTTTCTTGATACTTAAAATAAATAAAATCTCCAGCTGAATAAACACCATACATTCTGGTGAGATTAATCTGGCCTCCTTAAGAAAACTGTACGTTCTGTCAATGGCGACAATTAAAGCAGGGCAGACATGTGAAGCCAATTGGCTTTACTGCTTTAAGTGGTATGGCGTTTATACAGAAAGATGGTGTTTATACAGAAAGAAAAGGATGATCATGGTCGAGGAAGGAGGCTTAACATTAAAACCAGTCACCAACACATGGTAAATGCAAAGAAAAGAGAAAATAGGGGGCTGATGAAGACAGCTTGAATCGAAAGTGGACATGCAGCACTTTTTTAAAAAAATAATTAGATGCCCAACCAAGTCAGAACTCTTCCAAGGAATGCAAAAGGTTTCCTGCTCGTAATTGACATCTTGAGGAAATGCAATATAAGCAATATCATTCTCCATAGCTGTCAATATAATTACTTGAGTATTGCATTCATCAAATAACTTGTATAAATAAGAATGCTCAAATAAAGCCCACTCTTCCACAGGGGTTATGCATTCCTGGCCCTGAGGCGGCCTATAAAATGGATCTCTGCTGTCCCCTTCAAGATACACTGTTGGACAGCGTCGTGCTTGTCTTCAGATAATTTATGCCTTCGAAACTGGAGTAGTATTTTATTCCCATCCATGGAAAAATCGCAGAGGAGAAATGCATCTGTCAAAGCTGCAGCACAATGGTTGGCACTGACGAGCAGCCGGAAAGTGTAACTGAATAGTCTCAACGCTTCCATGAAACCTGGCCCTTTCTGAAGTGCAAAGATTTTCTAAAAAGAAAAACAAAATCTGGGTTCCCTGCAACATCTGCTAAGTTCTCGCTGCACTAACACATGATACTCCTTTCATGCTCCATGACCTGCCAAGAAAAACATTGGTCTGAATGAAGGATTGGAACAGAGCCGCGTGATAACACTCCATGGCCTGATAGGACCATTTTATATACAGTAGATGCCGCTTATTAACAAGCTCTCGGTTTCCAGCAAAAAGTTGTCATTAACCAAAAGTTGCCAATAAGCGAAATGCGGCTTCTCATTCTTCTTGAAGATCTAAAACAATGGGCCCTTATGCTGGTTTCTGTGTCATCTTATCTTTACTTGGCACTACAAACACGTAGCAGAAAAAAATAATTGGATTAGTTTGGAGAGTACGTTTATAAACTGACTATGTGCTAATGTAATTATAATGACATGCAAACAATATAACAGCTCAATACAGCAATGCTGAGACTAAGTACACATTTAAAAAAAAATAGGTACAATTTAAAGAAATACATAGATTTAAACGTAATAGCTCCCCTTCGTAGTCAAAGAGGTAGCTATGTTATTTGCATGCTGCATAAGCTCCACTGGCCATTTGCACTATTAATGTATAAAATGTGAACTTTTGGTATTATAAATTAGATGTACTTTTAAAACATCAAAACATATCTCAAAATAAGTTATTACACAGTTGTGAGTCAGCATGTACAGCTGAGCAGCTGACGATTCAATTAAAGTCTGTGCGCACTGAAGTATAGAAATATTTCGGTTTTGAGGTGGCTGATGGTGGAATAGTAAAGCAACATAACAAGACCTTGTTTTTCTCCATGGATATTGTGACGCAAAGCACCACTAAGTGGAAGCAAGTTATTGCTTTTCATATGTAATATCAGTTAACGTCTATATATGTTTGATACTGCAATAGTGTTATTATATTTCTGTGTTTTGGAAGACTTTGATATTATCAATACTTCAATATTAGAGAGAGAGAGAGAGAGAGAGAGATACACAGAACATGTAGACCAATCCTTGTAGCTCATTACACCTCTATGTAAAACAAGTCAAGGGGGCATTATATCCTGAAAAACACTTGTTGGTTTACATCTACTTTGATACTTGGGGGTTTACGGTCAACCTATAGCACATATCTTCAACCCAAAAATATTTCAGTCATTAGCAGCAAAGCAAATCTATGTGTGGGATGTTGTACATCATTGAAAACAATACCACAGAGGAGATCAGAGATTCGTTACAATACGAAAAACCTTTCTGTTCTTGCTCTAACATTGAAATACTAAATGAGGTGTCTTTTTTTTTTTTTTTTTTTTTACACATGTTAAAACATTTTCTTGAGTTTCTTCCAAACTACTGCTTTGTTACCTGAGCAATCAATACCGGACAATTTCACTTGAAATTACCTGAATATGACGCACAAAAAATAATCCAACACATACTAGGAAACACAGTCTAAACTGAAAGAATTAACCAATTATAATATAAATAGCTATTAACCAATTAAATCTAAAAGTGAACTCCAATGCTGCAGATAACCAAGCAGGGAATAATGAATGTTTGATCACTTACCATGGACTTGGTGAATGGCCGGGACAAGCAGAACACAATGCTCAGGAGCCACCAGCTGCGATGAATGGAGGTGTACATGACATTCCCAGGGTGCAGCGCATTGGAGGTGATGCCATGAGGGCACAGACGACGGTTCAGCTCATTAGAAAACAGGATGTTGCACAGTTTGAGCCGATTGTAAGCCAGAATGGACCAGTACTCCTTCGGAGGAGGAGAGAGAAGGTTGAGGTCCACTTTACCACTGGAGTCCACAATATTGGTAAACCTGAAACACAATAACGATATCTTTTGTTTAATTTTAAAACTATTTCTATATGTATGTCACAATTGGACTATCATGGACTACTCAGGCAATCATTAAGATTTTTTCAGTGTTATGTTTATGTTGGTGAAAAAAAAAAAAATCATGAAATGGTAAATGCAAGCATCAAAAAAGTATCAATTGGGTTATAATGGCATGAACTACTGCACACAGTTTTAAAGTATCATATCTGTACCTGTGTGTTAAGTGTCCACAACACTATGTAAGAGTTTCAAAACTGAAATTGTGTGGCCATTGCTGGTTGTGGTCATCTAATTGTTTTGCTAGAGATTCTTCATTGTAATGCATTAGTATGCTAATGGTGTGTGTGTGTGTGTGTGTGTGTGTGTGTGTGTGTGTGTGTGTGTGTGTGTGTGTGTGTGTGTGTGTGTATATATATATATATATATATATATATATATATATATATATATATATATATATATATATAAGGACTGCTAAAACAAGACAATAATTTTGGGGTCCAGCAGAGACCTATATGTTGACAGATGAGTTCGAAACTGGCTTGATTGGTACCAATCCAAGATAGTACTTCAGGGACACAGCTTAACAATCAGGCTGAACATCCAAAAGAAGCAGGAACTCTGAACTTGAAACACGACTGTAAACAGAGAAGGAATGAGCTTTGGCAGAATGCAATGATTTTAGGATATACTAATGACACGGGTGAATGCAAATCAAAGAACCTATGTGAGATTCTTGAATTGTCTCTGACGGAGCTGTTAAATGCCAGATGTTTGACATGTTGCCAGAACAACAAGCTGTAGCATTACCCATCTTAATATAACTAAGTCACAATATCACCCATCACAATCTACCAATGATTATAATTCCACAAAACTCCCACTAAGTATTTTGTAAGTTATCTGTGCTAAGATACAGTGGCTTCCTTGCAAATTTGTGACAGAAGCAACTGTAAGTTAATACACCTAATTTCAAAATTATGCGCCAATGCTTATCTGGATCAAATCTTATTATAATTAATGGTTTAGCAATACCAGCATTTGTATCTGAATACAATATATTTCTGCAAAAATATTTATTTGTCAAACTAGGTTATTTCCTTAACAGCTTTATATGTATATATATTTATATGTACTGTTTGCATACGTGTACTGCATTGTACTGGACAAGATATTGAAGACACTGGCCAAAACACGCTCAATAGAGTGTAGGTGAACCATTCATTTGACTTGACAAGTTTGCAAAACAAATTAATTAATTACCTGAGGGGACATATTCACGTTTTTATATTTCTTGTCAAACCCCTAAATGTATGTACTGTATATGCAATACTGTATGTTGGTATACTCTATAAAATATTATTTACAACAATCACATGAAAAAATAAAAACAGCTGTGTAACTTGGCTAAATAGTTAAAGAAAACAAACAACCTTGAACACTGCACATTAAATATTCTATTATATAGTTATTTTCTCTTTTTGGGGACGAGAAAAAAATGGAGAAGTGTTGTCCTAAAATTTTGTACTGTTATTATTAATTCTAACTGGACTCCCCATGTGTTAGTTTACTGGGACCAAAGAGACACTGGTGCTCCTACTATCATTCCCAAACAGTGAACCACTCTCACTTCAGTATTTCCTTTCACAAAAACTGGCTTGATCTTAAAAGACTATAGATTTTAGTTACCACCTAATTACTGGATAATGTTTCACATCTTTTAACACTAGGGAGGAGTGAAGAGTATTTTTTTTAACTGATAGTTTATGTGGCTTTCCCCTTTCATTTAAGCTGCAACTAATGCAATGATGAGAATAAATCTATCTGCATTGTGTCAGTTAACTGTAAGCCCTGGTGTTTGGAAGTGATAAAGTTTTCATTCTAAAACCTTGGCTGGTCTTTCTCTTATACTCTCTCAGCCCCTTTCTCTCCTGTCCCACTGGGACAGGGTTTTTATGGCAGCAGGTTTAGAAAAATAATCTGTACTTTGGGTCAAATGTCAACATCTTAACTTACAAAAATAAAATAAAAACCCAGAAGACTTCAATCAATGCGATTTTGAGAATATCAGCCTGAAATACAGTAGCAGCAGTGGAAGCCATTTTATTATATATTAATAGCTTTTTTTTTTGTTAGTAATTTTTTTAATCTACGTTGCCTTTTCAAGTCTCCCCCCTCCTAATCTTTAATCCTAGTTTTTATGGCCCCGCAGCAGCTCCTATTGGAGAAAGACTAAAGCAGCCACAGGGTTCCTAGGTACGCTGGCTCCAGCCAAGACTGTCATCAGCCCAATAGTGAGCACACAGCTCAGTAAGGACTCATTACACATTCCAATATCTTCCATGTTTCCAAAAAACATCTCTCTTATGAATTTGAAAACTGGAAGCACCATACAGCAAAGCTACACATTAAAATAATTGCTGAAAATCTACATTTGTAAATAACAGAATATTTGCTTTTCTTCTGATATTCTGTTGGAATTCAGATATTAAGTTATCTGTATAATTATACAATTCATTGGTTTCATTGGAAAAAAAAAATAGATGTTACTCCTATGAATTACTACAACAAAGTGATTACGATAAAAAAAGCAATGTACATAAGAAATACTGCACTGTGTTACATACAGTACATGGGTGATTACATTTAGCTCTGGCTGGACCTGAAAAGGCTCTGTGAATGCTTCAGTAAAACCAGGATCGGTACAGCTATGTTTGACCTAAATCACTAGCCCTCAAGGGATGGGATCTATAAACTTTACAACAGCACTGGCTAGTCCCTGCTCAATGAGATAGCCATACTCTTGTTGTGATTATATGTATGATAACTGCACTGCATGCTCTGTAAAGCAGTTGGAACTCATTGAGCAAGACTTTAATTGCACTGTTTCTTCTGCTAGAATAACTCGAAGAATGTTCTTGGCAAGGCATGTGGGGTTACTGAATGGCAAATCCATTGAGGCTGTGCTATTCTGATTTAATCAATCTTTATTCCATCTCCAGCCAAAATCAATTCCTCATCTCCAAAAGTGACCAGCCAGGGATGTTGGGAACAACAAGACTGTAAGCCCTGCTCTCGAATGACCAGTACAGCAAATAATTAATACAAAAAAAAAAAAAAAAAAAGATGTGAGAGGGGGCCCCTTCTCTTTTTCCTCACACAAACCCCCTAACCATAAAATGTTTTGGATAATAGCAAAAATGAAAGGTGTATCAAATTTGAAAACAATGGAGTCTATTCAATGTTACCTGGTGGGTCTAAATACAAATTAAAGTTCCCAAATCAAACAACCAACAATTCATAGTATCTCTTTAGTTCATGTTTGCAAGTAAACAATGGGGAAAAAAAAAACCCTCAAGGTTCATCAAGAAACATATTTAGATCTCCTACAGCTTAAATCAACTGAACAGACCTTGATATCTCAAAGCCATTAGTCTTCATCATTGATCATCGACAGATAAGTAACCAACCTGTGTGATTCCGAGGACACGACAATAACCCTGGCAGGAGCAGAGCGGCGCAGCACTTCCTGCAGCAGCTGGACCAGGTAGAAATGGCGCAGGTGGCAAACCTGGAAGGTGGACTCCAGGCCATCTTCCGTCAGGTGCCAAGGCTGAGCCAGCAGAGCCGCATTACAGATGAGCATGTGGAGAGGCCTGTGGAGATCGCAAGAATCAATCACTCCACAGCGGTAGCAGAAAGGAAGTCAGTGAAGGAAGCAGGTTTCAGTATTGGCGAACATACTGAACATTATTGTTTATGTGGAGTTGGGTTGATTGTACAGGAGTTTCTGTGTTTATTTTGTGTTTCCCAACTGTCTTGATGTGCTGAGATACTTGGCCAATTTGTTCATTTACCTGACCATCGTCACAGCGCTGGATTTTTACATTAGTCAGCAACAAAATGGGTAATTAAACCTAAATAAAAAAAAACTTACAAAAAAAAATAAAGTTCAATAATCATTAATAATACCAGCGTAACTAAATGAAAGCAACACAGATATGATTGAATCACAGTTCAATGATCTTATAATCAAAATACCCTTCAATATTTTTCAATACAATTTGCCAAAAACAGAACACAATCTGCTTTGTGGTGCCATAACAATGTAATATGCGAATATGGTTCTCTACATTTGTGGAGCCTAATGTAAATGAGTATGTCTTGTTTTCCTAATGTTCTTATGATGGAGCTCTCTCAGGCTAGTAGTAATCATCCCTTATTGGTCAGACACCCTGTGAGTTCAGGCAGAGATTTCCCAAGTCTGTCTTACAGGGAGTTTAGTAGCTTTGTAACATCAGTACATCCAATGCAAATGTCACTCCTTATCGATGCTTCTTGTCTTGGTTTTAACCCAGAGTTCCACTGATTCTTGTATTTGTACACACTATTACCTACGATATAGCAATTCATTTTTTTTAAAAAAATCATCATGTGATCATTTTTGTAATAAATTTTTATAAACGGCAGATAAAGTACCCTAACTATGTATCATGTGTGATATAACATGATATAATGCAGATTGTGTGTGTGTGCATATATATTTAAATATATACACACACACACACGCAATTCATGAAGCTTGAAATATATTTACTTACTAACAAAACCAGTGTTTGCATAGCCTATATTGTAACCCCACCCCCTTTTAGCAATAATGTACAACAGTTAATGTAGAAAGTAAGCTTTTAAATCTAAAAACATATTTTTGACCGTGTTTAGGATTAAAGAATCCTTGCATGGCATTAGAAAAGAAAGCTTCCATTCCCTAAACGGTCACAAATTCAAAATATATCATTACAAATTTTAAGAAGAATATACAGTATGATGGAAGTTCAAGCATGATTTTTTAATTTTTCAACTCAAGGTACATTTCGTTATTACTGCTGTTGCTTTGGTCATCACTTTCAAGCAGATCCAACCTAGCGATAACAGCACTCTAGTGGGCTAGAAACCACACTAGTGCCGCAGAACAACCTAAATACACACCACCATTTAAAAAAAAAAAAAATTGCCTGTACAATTCATTAAAAACTGGGTGCTGGAAAATGAATCCATAAATTGTTATGCCTAACTATAATGAGCCACCTTGCACTATTAAAGGGAATTGTACGTTCACCTTTAGGTTGCACTGGTAACTGAACAGCATTAAAAACACTCTCCGCAGCAACTCTGCCTCTGATATAAGGCTACTATTACTCGGTTCTCCAACTACTTTTGATAGATAAATGACATCCGTCCTCCGCAGAGAAAAACTGGTGGCAGCCAAAGCTCAGTTTAACCACAGTCCATGGGTTAGAAACGCTTCATGCCAAAAACAGCCAACCCACACATAAGAACACTTTGAGAAAATGAGAAAAACAGTACAACACTTTAACTGCAATCCATAACCCAAAACTCTTTTCAGAATGCAGTATGTACGGAGGCAATATGTCCCTTTGATTATAGACATAAACCAGGTGCCAGAAAATCCTGGGTTGAAGTCCAAGCTCCGTCACTGATTTATTGTGTGATGTGACCCTCAGCAAGAGACTGGACATCGAAATAGGTTACAGTATGGCGGTTTCAGCATTAGTCATGTGTAAAACATAGAAACTGATTTAAAACACAGCTACCACCATAATGAGAAACAATGGATGTCTACTCTTATATACCTGAAGTGTTAAGACTTGCGATTTAAACATTATGTGTATGTGAAGTTGTTAGCCTTAAAATTTACAAAGCAAAGTCCTTGACCTGGAGTGAAAAAAAAAAAAATGCTATAATAACATCATAAGACTCCAAAGGGTTCCTCTAGTAAAAGCACTGCCACTGGGAGTGCATGGTGAGTCATAAAGCATTGTTTGAATCCCGC